>NC_133387.1:151749939-153112357 GCF_047511655.1 Castor canadensis | reverse complement strand
AACTCAAGTCTCATTGCTGAACAATTTGTTAGACCCTCTTGCTTGTAACATTTATTGTTTTCTTCCTGAAAATACAGTGACCTGCATGGCTCAAAGCTGATGTTCCGCACACTATGAAACCCTGACACGTAGTTACTTTTGCTGTTGAAAGGTAACTCAACTCTCATTGCTGAACAAGTTGTTAGACCCTCTTGATTGTAACATTTATAGTTTTCTTCCTGGAAATGCGCTACTCCTTCCTTTCACTTTAAAAGACCGGCATGGTACAATGCTGATGTTGTTCACAGTATAAAATCCTGACAGGTAGTTAGTTTTGTTGTTGAAGGCTAACTCAACTCTCATTGCTGAACAAGTTGTTAGAACCTCTTGATTGTAACATTTATAGTTTTCTTCCTGGAAATACATTGACCTGCATGGCACAAAGCTGATGTTCTTCACACTATAAAACCCTGACATGTAGTTAGTTTTGCTGTTGAAGGCTAACTCAACTCTCATTGCTGAACAACTTTTTAGACCCCATTGCTTGTAACATTTATAATTATCTTCCTGGAAATACATTGACCTGCATGGCACAAAGCTGATGTTCCTCACACTATAAAACCCTGAGACATAGTAGTTTTGCTGTTGAAGGCTAACTCAACTCTCATTGCAGAACAAGTTGTTAGACCCTCTTGCTTGTAACATTTCTAGTTTTCTTCTTAAGAAACACACATTTTCTTCCTTTCTGTTTAAAGGACCTGCATGGCACAATGCTAATGTTACTCACTTTTGTAAATACTCAGATGCAGGCATTCTTGCTTTCAAATGCATGCTGAATTTCCTCAGAGAAACATTGTGCTAGAGTCTTCTTCTACTCGCAATGATACAGTTCACTCAAGTTATTCATGCTTACTTCCAGTCGAATGAAAAGGGCTGTTGGGCACAAAGTTAATGTTCTTCATTCTTAATACCCTGGGAGCTGGGCAGTATTCCTCTTAAATACGAACTCAACTCTATGTCCTGAACAACTTGCTAGACTCTCTTGCTTGTAACATTCATAGTTTTCTTCCTGGACATACAATGAACTGCATGGCACAAAGCTGATGTTCTTCAAAGTATAAAACACTGATACGTAGTTAGTTTTGCTGTTGAAGACTAACTCAAGTCTCATTGCTGAACAATTTGTTAGACCCTCTTGCTTGTAACATTTATTGTTTTCTTCCTGAAAGTACATTGACCTGCATGGCTCAAAGCTGATGTTCCTCACAGTATAAAACCCTGACACGTAGTTACTTTTGCTGTTGAAAGGTTACTCAACTCTCCTTGCTGAACAAGTTGTTAGACCGTCTTGCTTGTAACATTTCTAGTTTTCTTCTTAAGAAACACACATTTTCCTCCTTTCTGTTTAAAGGACTTGCATGGCACAAAGCTAATGTTACTCACTTTTGAAAATACTCAGATGTAGGCATTCTTGCTTTCAAATGCATGCTGAATTCCCTCAGAGAAACATTGTGCTAGAGTCTTCTTCTACTCGCAATGATACAGTTCACTCAAGTTATTCATTGTTTCTTCCAGTCCAATGAAAAAGGCTGTTGTGCACAAAGTTAATGTTCTTCATTCTTAATACCCTGCGAGCTGGGCAGTATTCCTCTTAAATACGAACTCAACTCTAAGTACTGAACAACTTGCTAGACCCTCTTGCTTGTAAAATTTATAGTTTTCTTCCTGGACATACAATGAACTGCATGGCACAAAGTTGATGTTCTTCACAGTATAAAACGCTGATACGTACTTAGTTTTGCTGTTGAAGGCTAACTCAAGTCTCATTGCTGAACAATTTGTTGGACCCTCTTGTTTGTAACATTTATTGTTTTCTTCCTGAAAATACATTGACCTGCATGGCTCAAAGCTGATGTTCCTCACACTATAAAACCCTGACACGTAGTTACTTTTGCTGTTGAAAGGTAACTCAACTCTCCTTGCTGAACAAGTTGTTAGACCCTCTTGATTGTAACATTTATAGTTTTCTTCCTGGAAATGCGCTACACCTTCCTTTCACTTTAAAAGACCTGCATGGCACAATGCTGATGTTGTTCACACTATAAAACCCTGACAGGTAGTTAGTTTTGTTGTTGAAGGCTAACTCAACTCTCATTGCTGAACAACTTTTTAGACCCCATTGCTTGTAACATTTATAATTATCTTCCTGGAAATACATTGACCTGCTTGGCACAAAGCTGATGTTCTTCACAGTATAAAATGCTGATACGTAGTTAGTTTTGCTGTTGAAGGCTAACTCATCTCTCATTGCAGAGCAATTTATTGGACCCTCTTGCTTGTAACATTTATAGTTTTCTTCCTCGAAATGTACTACTCCTTCCTTTCACTATAATGGACCTGAATGGCACAATGCAGATGTTGTTTACATTATAAAACACTGACAGGTAGTTAGTTTTGCTGTTGAAGGCTAACTCAACTCTCATTGCTGAACAAGTTGTTAGACCCTCTTGAGTGTAACGTTTATACTTTTCTTCCTAGAAATACACTATTCCTACCTTTCACATTAATGGACCTGCATGGCACAAAGCTCATGTTACTCACTTTTGAAAACACTGAGATGCAGGCAGTTTTGCTTTCAAATACATGCTGAATTTCCTCAGAGAAACTTTGTGCTATAGTCTTTTTCTACTCACAAAGATACAGTGCTCTCAAGGCATACAGTTTTTCTTCCATTCCTATGAAAAGGGCTGTTTTGCACAAAGTTCATGTTCTTCAGTCTTAACACCCTGAGTGCTGAATAGTATTCCTCTTAAATACTAACTCAACTCTCAGTGGTAAACAACTCAGTAACCTCTTGCTTCTCCCCGTGATAGTTTTCTTATAGAAGATAAAGTTCTTCTTTCGTTCACTTGAATGGTGCTACTTGGGAAAAAGTTGACGTTACTCACTATGGCAAACACTGAGAGGCAGGCCTTCTTCCTTTCACAAACACAGTGAATTCTCTCTGAGTAACTTTTGGAAGACCCTGAATTTGCTCACATTGAGAGTTCCTACAAGTGTTGCAGTTCTTCTTCCATTCCCTTGAAAACGACTGTGTTGCACAAAATTATTGTTCTTCACACTGAAAAACGCTGAAAGCTAGGCTGTACTCCTTTTAAAAGCTAACTCAGTTCTCAGTACTGAACATGTTCTTAGACCCTCTTGCTTGTAACATTTATAGTTTTCTTCCTGGATATGCACTACTCCTTCCTTTCACTTTAAAGGATCTGCATGGCACAAAGCTGATGTTCATCGCACCATAAAGCCCTGACACGAAGTTAGTTTTGCTGTTGTGGGCTAACTCAACTCTCAGTGATGGACAAGAAGTTAGACCTTCTTGCTTGTAACATTGTTACATTACCTCCTGGAAATACATTGACCTGCATGGCACAAAGCTGATATAATTCTCACTGTAAAACCCTGATACGTAGTTAGTTTTGCTGTTGCAGGCTAACTCAACTCTTATTGCTGAACAAGTTTTTAGACCCTCTTGCTTGTAACAGTTATAATTATCTTCCTGGAAATACATTGACCTGCTTGGCACAAAGCTGATGTTCTTCACATTATAGTACCCTTACACATAGTTAGTTTGGCTGTTGAAGGCTAACTCAACTCTCAGTCATGGACAAGTTGTTAGACCCTCTTGCTTGTAACATTTATAGTTTTCTTCCTGGAAATACATTGACCTGCATGGCACAAAGCTGATGTTCCTCACACTATAAAACCCTGAGACATAGTAGTTTTGCTGTTGAAGGCTAACTCAACTCTCATTACTGAACAAGTCGTTAGACCCTCTTGAGTGTAACATTTATACTTTTCTTCCTAGAAATACACTATTCCTACCTTTCACATTAATGGACCTGCATGGCACAAAGCTCATGTTACTCACTTTTGAAAACACTGAGATGCAGGCAGTTTTGCTTTCAAATACATGCTGAATTTCCTCAGAGAAACTTTGTGCTATAGTCTTTTTCTACTCACAAAGATACAGTGCACTCAAGGCATACAGTTTTTCTTCCATTCCTATGAAAAGGGCTGTTTTGCACAAAGTTCATGTTCTTCAGTCTTAACACCCTGAGCGCTGAATAGTATTCCTCTTAAATACTAACTCAACTCTCAGTGGTAAACAACTCAGTAGACCCTCTTGCTTCTCCCCGTGATAGTTTTCTTATAGAAGATGAAGTTCTTCTTTCGTTCACTTGAATGTTGCTACTTGGGAAAAAGTTGACGTTACTCACTATGGCAAACACTGAGAGGCAGGCCTTCTTCCTTTCACAAACACAGTGAATTCTCTCTGAGTAACTTTTGGAAGACCCTGAATTTGCTCACATTGATAGTTCCTACAAGTGTTGCAGTTCTGCTTCCATTCCCTTGAAAACGACTGTGTTGCACAAAATTATTGTTCTTCACACTGAAAAACGCTGAAAGCTAGGCTGTACTCCTTTTAAAAGCTAACTCAGTTCTCAGTACTGAACATGTTCTTAGACCCTCTTGCTTGTAACATTTATAGTTTTCTTCCTGGAAATACATTGACCTGCATGGCACAAAGCTGATCTTCCTCACACTATAAAACCCTGAGACATAGTTAGTTTTGCTGTTGAAGGCTAACTCAGCTCTCCTTGCTGAACAAGTTGTTAGACCCTCTTGCTTGTAACGTTTCTAGTTTTCTTCTTAAGAAACACACATTTTCTTCCTTTCTGTTTAAAGGACCTGCATGGCACAAAGCTAATGTTACTCACTTTTGAAAATACTCAGATGCAAGCATTCTTGCTTTCAAATACATGCTGAATTCCCTCAGAGAAACATTGTGCTAGAGTCTTCTTCTACTCACAATGATACAGTTCACTCAAGTTATTCAGTGTTTCTTCCAGTCCAATGAAAAGGGCTGTTGTGCACAAAGTTAATGTTCTTCATTCTTAACACCCTGGGAGCTGGGCAGTTTTCCTCTTAAATACTAACTCAACTCTAAGTACTGAACAACTTGCTAGACCCTCTTGCTTCTAACAATAGTAGTTTTCTTCCTAGAAATACAGTGGTTCTTCTTTTCACTTTCATTGAACTGCATGGCACAAAGCTCATGTATTTCACACTATAAACCCATGACACGTAGTTAGTTTTGCTGTTGTAGTTTAACTCAACTGTCCTTGCTCAAAAAGTTGTTAAAACCTCTTGCTTGTAACATTTATAGTTTTCTTCCTGGATATGCACTACTCCTTCCTTTCACTTTAAAGGATCTGCATGGCACAAAGCTGATGTTCATCACACCATCAAGCCCTGACACAAAGTTAGTTTTGCTGTTGTGGGCTAACTCACTCTCAGTGATGGACAAGAAGTTAGACCTTCTTGCTTGTAACATTTTTACATTACTTCCTGGAAATACATTGACCTGCATGGCACAAAGCTGATATAATTCTCACTGTAAAACCCTGATACGTAGTTAGTTTTGCTGTTGCAGGCTAACTCAACTCTCATTGCTGAACAAGTTTTTAGACCCTCTTGCTTGTAACATTTATAATTATCTTCCTGGAAATACATTGACCTGCATGGCACAAAGCTGATATTCTTCTCACTATAAAACCCTGACACATAGTTAGTTTTGCGGTTGAAGGTTAACTCAACTCTCATGGCTGAATAAGTTGTTAAACCCTGTTGCTTGTAGCATTTATAGTTTTCTTCCTGGACATACATTGACCTGCATGGCACAAACCTAATGTTCTTCACTCTATAAAACCCTGACACGTAGTTAGTTTTCCTGTTGAAGGCTAACTCATCTCTCATTGCAGAGCAATTTGTTAGACCCTCTTGCTTGTAACATTTATAGTTTTCTTCTTGCAAATACATTGACCTGCATGGCACAAAGCTGATGTTCCTCACACTATAAAACCCTGAGACATAGTAGTTTTGCTGTTGAAGGCTAACTCAACTCTCCTTGCTGAACAAGTTGTTAGACCCTGTTGCTTGTAACATTTCTAGTTTTCTTCTTAAGAAACACACATTTTCCTCCTTTCTGTTTCAAGGACCTGCATGGCACAAAGCTAATGTTACTCACTTTTTTAAATGCTCAGATGTAGGCATTCTTGCTTTCAAATGCAAAGCTGATGTTCTTCACTGTATAAAACGCTGATACGTAGTTAGTTTTGCTGTTGAAGGCTAACTCAAGTCTCATTGCTGAACAATTTGTTAGACCCTCTTGCTTGTAACATTTATTGTTTTCTTCCTGAAAATACAGTGACCTGCATGGCTCAAAGCTGATGTTCCGCACACTATGAAACCCTGACACGTAGTTACTTTTGCTGTTGAAAGGTAACTCAACTCTCATTGCTGAACAAGTTGTTAGACCCTCTTGATTGTAACATTTATAGTTTTCTTCCTGGAAATGCGCTACTCCTTCCTTTCACTTTAAAAGACCGGCATGGTACAATGCTGATGTTGTTCACAGTATAAAATCCTGACAGGTAGTTAGTTTTGTTGTTGAAGGCTAACTCAACTCTCATTGCTGAACAAGTTGTTAGAACCTCTTGATTGTAACATTTATAGTTTTCTTCCTGGAAATACATTGACCTGCATGGCACAAAGCTGATGTTCTTCACACTATAAAACCCTGACATGTAGTTAGTTTTGCTGTTGAAGGCTAACTCAACTCTCATTGCTGAACAACTTTTTAGACCCCATTGCTTGTAACATTTATAATTATCTTCCTGGAAATACATTGACCTGCATGGCACAAAGCTGATGTTCCTCACACTATAAAACCCTGAGACATAGTAGTTTTGCTGTTGAAGGCTAACTCAACTCTCATTGCAGAACAAGTTGTTAGACCCTCTTGCTTGTAACATTTCTAGTTTTCTTCTTAAGAAACACACATTTTCTTCCTTTCTGTTTAAAGGACCTGCATGGCACAATGCTAATGTTACTCACTTTTGTAAATACTCAGATGCAGGCATTCTTGCTTTCAAATGCATGCTGAATTTCCTCAGAGAAACATTGTGCTAGAGTCTTCTTCTACTCGCAATGATACAGTTCACTCAAGTTATTCATGCTTACTTCCAGTCGAATGAAAAGGGCTGTTGGGCACAAAGTTAATGTTCTTCATTCTTAATACCCTGGGAGCTGGGCAGTATTCCTCTTAAATACGAACTCAACTCTATGTCCTGAACAACTTGCTAGACTCTCTTGCTTGTAACATTCATAGTTTTCTTCCTGGACATACAATGAACTGCATGGCACAAAGCTGATGTTCTTCAAAGTATAAAACACTGATACGTAGTTAGTTTTGCTGTTGAAGACTAACTCAAGTCTCATTGCTGAACAATTTGTTAGACCCTCTTGCTTGTAACATTTATTGTTTTCTTCCTGAAAGTACATTGACCTGCATGGCTCAAAGCTGATGTTCCTCACAGTATAAAACCCTGACACGTAGTTACTTTTGCTGTTGAAAGGTTACTCAACTCTCCTTGCTGAACAAGTTGTTAGACCGTCTTGCTTGTAACATTTCTAGTTTTCTTCTTAAGAAACACACATTTTCCTCCTTTCTGTTTAAAGGACTTGCATGGCACAAAGCTAATGTTACTCACTTTTGAAAATACTCAGATGTAGGCATTCTTGCTTTCAAATGCATGCTGAATTCCCTCAGAGAAACATTGTGCTAGAGTCTTCTTCTACTCGCAATGATACAGTTCACTCAAGTTATTCATTGTTTCTTCCAGTCCAATGAAAAAGGCTGTTGTGCACAAAGTTAATGTTCTTCATTCTTAATACCCTGCGAGCTGGGCAGTATTCCTCTTAAATACGAACTCAACTCTAAGTACTGAACAACTTGCTAGACCCTCTTGCTTGTAAAATTTATAGTTTTCTTCCTGGACATACAATGAACTGCATGGCACAAAGTTGATGTTCTTCACAGTATAAAACGCTGATACGTACTTAGTTTTGCTGTTGAAGGCTAACTCAAGTCTCATTGCTGAACAATTTGTTGGACCCTCTTGTTTGTAACATTTATTGTTTTCTTCCTGAAAATACATTGACCTGCATGGCTCAAAGCTGATGTTCCTCACACTATAAAACCCTGACACGTAGTTACTTTTGCTGTTGAAAGGTAACTCAACTCTCCTTGCTGAACAAGTTGTTAGACCCTCTTGATTGTAACATTTATAGTTTTCTTCCTGGAAATGCGCTACACCTTCCTTTCACTTTAAAAGACCTGCATGGCACAATGCTGATGTTGTTCACACTATAAAACCCTGACAGGTAGTTAGTTTTGTTGTTGAAGGCTAACTCAACTCTCATTGCTGAACAACTTTTTAGACCCCATTGCTTGTAACATTTATAATTATCTTCCTGGAAATACATTGACCTGCTTGGCACAAAGCTGATGTTCTTCACAGTATAAAATGCTGATACGTAGTTAGTTTTGCTGTTGAAGGCTAACTCATCTCTCATTGCAGAGCAATTTATTGGACCCTCTTGCTTGTAACATTTATAGTTTTCTTCCTCGAAATGTACTACTCCTTCCTTTCACTATAATGGACCTGAATGGCACAATGCAGATGTTGTTTACATTATAAAACACTGACAGGTAGTTAGTTTTGCTGTTGAAGGCTAACTCAACTCTCATTGCTGAACAAGTTGTTAGACCCTCTTGAGTGTAACGTTTATACTTTTCTTCCTAGAAATACACTATTCCTACCTTTCACATTAATGGACCTGCATGGCACAAAGCTCATGTTACTCACTTTTGAAAACACTGAGATGCAGGCAGTTTTGCTTTCAAATACATGCTGAATTTCCTCAGAGAAACTTTGTGCTATAGTCTTTTTCTACTCACAAAGATACAGTGCTCTCAAGGCATACAGTTTTTCTTCCATTCCTATGAAAAGGGCTGTTTTGCACAAAGTTCATGTTCTTCAGTCTTAACACCCTGAGTGCTGAATAGTATTCCTCTTAAATACTAACTCAACTCTCAGTGGTAAACAACTCAGTAACCTCTTGCTTCTCCCCGTGATAGTTTTCTTATAGAAGATAAAGTTCTTCTTTCGTTCACTTGAATGGTGCTACTTGGGAAAAAGTTGACGTTACTCACTATGGCAAACACTGAGAGGCAGGCCTTCTTCCTTTCACAAACACAGTGAATTCTCTCTGAGTAACTTTTGGAAGACCCTGAATTTGCTCACATTGAGAGTTCCTACAAGTGTTGCAGTTCTTCTTCCATTCCCTTGAAAACGACTGTGTTGCACAAAATTATTGTTCTTCACACTGAAAAACGCTGAAAGCTAGGCTGTACTCCTTTTAAAAGCTAACTCAGTTCTCAGTACTGAACATGTTCTTAGACCCTCTTGCTTGTAACATTTATAGTTTTCTTCCTGGATATGCACTACTCCTTCCTTTCACTTTAAAGGATCTGCATGGCACAAAGCTGATGTTCATCGCACCATAAAGCCCTGACACGAAGTTAGTTTTGCTGTTGTGGGCTAACTCAACTCTCAGTGATGGACAAGAAGTTAGACCTTCTTGCTTGTAACATTGTTACATTACCTCCTGGAAATACATTGACCTGCATGGCACAAAGCTGATATAATTCTCACTGTAAAACCCTGATACGTAGTTAGTTTTGCTGTTGCAGGCTAACTCAACTCTTATTGCTGAACAAGTTTTTAGACCCTCTTGCTTGTAACAGTTATAATTATCTTCCTGGAAATACATTGACCTGCTTGGCACAAAGCTGATGTTCTTCACATTATAGTACCCTTACACATAGTTAGTTTGGCTGTTGAAGGCTAACTCAACTCTCAGTCATGGACAAGTTGTTAGACCCTCTTGCTTGTAACATTTATAGTTTTCTTCCTGGAAATACATTGACCTGCATGGCACAAAGCTGATGTTCCTCACACTATAAAACCCTGAGACATAGTAGTTTTGCTGTTGAAGGCTAACTCAACTCTCATTACTGAACAAGTCGTTAGACCCTCTTGAGTGTAACATTTATACTTTTCTTCCTAGAAATACACTATTCCTACCTTTCACATTAATGGACCTGCATGGCACAAAGCTCATGTTACTCACTTTTGAAAACACTGAGATGCAGGCAGTTTTGCTTTCAAATACATGCTGAATTTCCTCAGAGAAACTTTGTGCTATAGTCTTTTTCTACTCACAAAGATACAGTGCACTCAAGGCATACAGTTTTTCTTCCATTCCTATGAAAAGGGCTGTTTTGCACAAAGTTCATGTTCTTCAGTCTTAACACCCTGAGCGCTGAATAGTATTCCTCTTAAATACTAACTCAACTCTCAGTGGTAAACAACTCAGTAGACCCTCTTGCTTCTCCCCGTGATAGTTTTCTTATAGAAGATGAAGTTCTTCTTTCGTTCACTTGAATGTTGCTACTTGGGAAAAAGTTGACGTTACTCACTATGGCAAACACTGAGAGGCAGGCCTTCTTCCTTTCACAAACACAGTGAATTCTCTCTGAGTAACTTTTGGAAGACCCTGAATTTGCTCACATTGATAGTTCCTACAAGTGTTGCAGTTCTGCTTCCATTCCCTTGAAAACGACTGTGTTGCACAAAATTATTGTTCTTCACACTGAAAAACGCTGAAAGCTAGGCTGTACTCCTTTTAAAAGCTAACTCAGTTCTCAGTACTGAACATGTTGTTAGACCCTCTTGCTTGTAACATTTATAGTTTTCTTCCTGGAAATACATTGACCTGCATGGCACAAAGCTGATCTTCCTCACACTATAAAACCCTGAGACATAGTTAGTTTTGCTGTTGAAGGCTAACTCAGCTCTCCTTGCTGAACAAGTTGTTAGACCCTCTTGCTTGTAACGTTTCTAGTTTTCTTCTTAAGAAACACACATTTTCTTCCTTTCTGTTTAAAGGACCTGCATGGCACAAAGCTAATGTTACTCACTTTTGAAAATACTCAGATGCAAGCATTCTTGCTTTCAAATACATGCTGAATTCCCTCAGAGAAACATTGTGCTAGAGTCTTCTTCTACTCACAATGATACAGTTCACTCAAGTTATTCAGTGTTTCTTCCAGTCCAATGAAAAGGGCTGTTGTGCACAAAGTTAATGTTCTTCATTCTTAACACCCTGGGAGCTGGGCAGTTTTCCTCTTAAATACTAACTCAACTCTAAGTACTGAACAACTTGCTAGACCCTCTTGCTTCTAACAATAGTAGTTTTCTTCCTAGAAATACAGTGGTTCTTCTTTTCACTTTCATTGAACTGCATGGCACAAAGCTCATGTATTTCACACTATAAACCCATGACACGTAGTTAGTTTTGCTGTTGTAGTTTAACTCAACTGTCCTTGCTCAAAAAGTTGTTAAAACCTCTTGCTTGTAACATTTATAGTTTTCTTCCTGGATATGCACTACTCCTTCCTTTCACTTTAAAGGATCTGCATGGCACAAAGCTGATGTTCATCACACCATCAAGCCCTGACACAAAGTTAGTTTTGCTGTTGTGGGCTAACTCACTCTCAGTGATGGACAAGAAGTTAGACCTTCTTGCTTGTAACATTTTTACATTACTTCCTGGAAATACATTGACCTGCATGGCACAAAGCTGATATAATTCTCACTGTAAAACCCTGATACGTAGTTAGTTTTGCTGTTGCAGGCTAACTCAACTCTCATTGCTGAACAAGTTTTTAGACCCTCTTGCTTGTAACATTTATAATTATCTTCCTGGAAATACATTGACCTGCATGGCACAAAGCTGATATTCTTCTCACTATAAAACCCTGACACATAGTTAGTTTTGCGGTTGAAGGTTAACTCAACTCTCATGGCTGAATAAGTTGTTAAACCCTGTTGCTTGTAGCATTTATAGTTTTCTTCCTGGACATACATTGACCTGCATGGCACAAACCTAATGTTCTTCACTCTATAAAACCCTGACACGTAGTTAGTTTTCCTGTTGAAGGCTAACTCATCTCTCATTGCAGAGCAATTTGTTAGACCCTCTTGCTTGTAACATTTATAGTTTTCTTCTTGCAAATACATTGACCTGCATGGCACAAAGCTGATGTTCCTCACACTATAAAACCCTGAGACATAGTAGTTTTGCTGTTGAAGGCTAACTCAACTCTCCTTGCTGAACAAGTTGTTAGACCCTGTTGCTTGTAACATTTCTAGTTTTCTTCTTAAGAAACACACATTTTCCTCCTTTCTGTTTCAAGGACCTGCATGGCACAAAGCTAATGTTACTCACTTTTTTAAATGCTCAGATGTAGGCATTCTTGCTTTCAAATGCAAAGCTGATGTTCTTCACTGTATAAAACGCTGATACGTAGTTAGTTTTGCTGTTGAAGGCTAACTCAAGTCTCATTGCTGAACAATTTGTTAGACCCTCTTGCTTGTAACATTTATTGTTTTCTTCCTGAAAATACAGTGACCTGCATGGCTCAAAGCTGATGTTCCGCACACTATGAAACCCTGACACGTAGTTACTTTTGCTGTTGAAAGGTAACTCAACTCTCATTGCTGAACAAGTTGTTAGACCCTCTTGATTGTAACATTTATAGTTTTCTTCCTGGAAATGCGCTACTCCTTCCTTTCACTTTAAAAGACCGGCATGGTACAATGCTGATGTTGTTCACAGTATAAAATCCTGACAGGTAGTTAGTTTTGTTGTTGAAGGCTAACTCAACTCTCATTGCTGAACAAGTTGTTAGAACCTCTTGATTGTAACATTTATAGTTTTCTTCCTGGAAATACATTGACCTGCATGGCACAAAGCTGATGTTCTTCACACTATAAAACCCTGACATGTAGTTAGTTTTGCTGTTGAAGGCTAACTCAACTCTCATTGCTGAACAACTTTTTAGACCCCATTGCTTGTAACATTTATAATTATCTTCCTGGAAATACATTGACCTGCATGGCACAAAGCTGATGTTCCTCACACTATAAAACCCTGAGACATAGTAGTTTTGCTGTTGAAGGCTAACTCAACTCTCATTGCAGAACAAGTTGTTAGACCCTCTTGCTTGTAACATTTCTAGTTTTCTTCTTAAGAAACACACATTTTCTTCCTTTCTGTTTAAAGGACCTGCATGGCACAATGCTAATGTTACTCACTTTTGTAAATACTCAGATGCAGGCATTCTTGCTTTCAAATGCATGCTGAATTTCCTCAGAGAAACATTGTGCTAGAGTCTTCTTCTACTCGCAATGATACAGTTCACTCAAGTTATTCATGCTTACTTCCAGTCGAATGAAAAGGGCTGTTGGGCACAAAGTTAATGTTCTTCATTCTTAATACCCTGGGAGCTGGGCAGTATTCCTCTTAAATACGAACTCAACTCTATGTCCTGAACAACTTGCTAGACTCTCTTGCTTGTAACATTCATAGTTTTCTTCCTGGACATACAATGAACTGCATGGCACAAAGCTGATGTTCTTCAAAGTATAAAACACTGATACGTAGTTAGTTTTGCTGTTGAAGACTAACTCAAGTCTCATTGCTGAACAACTTGTTAGACCCTCTTGCTTGTAACATTTATTGTTTTCTTCCTGAAAGTACATTGACCTGCATGGCTCAAAGCTGATGTTCCTCACAGTATAAAACCCTGACACGTAGTTACTTTTGCTGTTGAAAGGTTACTCAACTCTCCTTGCTGAACAAGTTGTTAGACCGTCTTGCTTGTAACATTTCTAGTTTTCTTCTTAAGAAACACACATTTTCCTCCTTTCTGTTTAAAGGACTTGCATGGCACAAAGCTAATGTTACTCACTTTTGAAAATACTCAGATGTAGGCATTCTTGCTTTCAAATGCATGCTGAATTCCCTCAGAGAAACATTGTGCTAGAGTCTTCTTCTACTCGCAATGATACAGTTCACTCAAGTTATTCATTGTTTCTTCCAGTCCAATGAAAAAGGCTGTTGTGCACAAAGTTAATGTTCTTCATTCTTAATACCCTGCGAGCTGGGCAGTATTCCTCTTAAATACGAACTCAACTCTAAGTACTGAACAACTTGCTAGACCCTCTTGCTTGTAAAATTTATAGTTTTCTTCCTGGACATACAATGAACTGCATGGCACAAAGTTGATGTTCTTCACAGTATAAAACGCTGATACGTACTTAGTTTTGCTGTTGAAGGCTAACTCAAGTCTCATTGCTGAACAATTTGTTGGACCCTCTTGTTTGTAACATTTATTGTTTTCTTCCTGAAAATACATTGACCTGCATGGCTCAAAGCTGATGTTCCTCACACTATAAAACCCTGACACGTAGTTACTTTTGCTGTTGAAAGGTAACTCAACTCTCCTTGCTGAACAAGTTGTTAGACCCTCTTGATTGTAACATTTATAGTTTTCTTCCTGGAAATGCGCTACACCTTCCTTTCACTTTAAAAGACCTGCATGGCACAATGCTGATGTTGTTCACACGATAAAACCCTGACAGGTAGTTAGTTTTGTTGTTGAAGGCTAACTCAACTCTCATTGCTGAACAACTTTTTAGACCCCATTGCTTGTAACATTTATAATTATCTTCCTGGAAATACATTGACCTGCTTGGCACAAAGCTGATGTTCTTCACAGTATAAAATGCTGATACGTAGTTAGTTTTGCTGTTGAAGGCTAACTCATCTCTCATTGCAGAGCAATTTATTGGACCCTCTTGCTTGTAACATTTATAGTTTTCTTCCTCGAAATGTACTACTCCTTCCTTTCACTATAATGGACCTGAATGGCACAATGCAGATGTTGTTTACATTATAAAACACTGACAGGTAGTTAGTTTTGCTGTTGAAGGCTAACTCAACTCTCATTGCTGAACAAGTTGTTAGACCCTCTTGAGTGTAACGTTTATACTTTTCTTCCTAGAAATACACTATTCCTACCTTTCACATTAATGGACCTGCATGGCACAAAGCTCATGTTACTCACTTTTGAAAACACTGAGATGCAGGCAGTTTTGCTTTCAAATACATGCTGAATTTCCTCAGAGAAACTTTGTGCTATAGTCTTTTTCTACTCACAAAGATACAGTGCTCTCAAGGCATACAGTTTTTCTTCCATTCCTATGAAAAGGGCTGTTTTGCACAAAGTTCATGTTCTTCAGTCTTAACACCCTGAGTGCTGAATAGTATTCCTCTTAAATACTAACTCAACTCTCAGTGGTAAACAACTCAGTAACCTCTTGCTTCTCCCCGTGATAGTTTTCTTATAGAAGATAAAGTTCTTCTTTCGTTCACTTGAATGGTGCTACTTGGGAAAAAGTTGACGTTACTCACTATGGCAAACACTGAGAGGCAGGCCTTCTTCCTTTCACAAACACAGTGAATTCTCTCTGAGTAACTTTTGGAAGACCCTGAATTTGCTCACATTGAGAGTTCCTACAAGTGTTGCAGTTCTTCTTCCATTCCCTTGAAAACGACTGTGTTGCACAAAATTATTGTTCTTCACACTGAAAAACGCTGAAAGCTAGGCTGTACTCCTTTTAAAAGCTAACTCAGTTCTCAGTACTGAACATGTTCTTAGACCCTCTTGCTTGTAACATTTATAGTTTTCTTCCTGGATATGCACTACTCCTTCCTTTCACTTTAAAGGATCTGCATGGCACAAAGCTGATGTTCATCGCACCATAAAGCCCTGACACGAAGTTAGTTTTGCTGTTGTGGGCTAACTCAACTCTCAGTGATGGACAAGAAGTTAGACCTTCTTGCTTGTAACATTGTTACATTACCTCCTGGAAATACATTGACCTGCATGGCACAAAGCTGATATAATTCTCACTGTAAAACCCTGATACGTAGTTAGTTTTGCTGTTGCAGGCTAACTCAACTCTTATTGCTGAACAAGTTTTTAGACCCTCTTGCTTGTAACAGTTATAATTATCTTCCTGGAAATACATTGACCTGCTTGGCACAAAGCTGATGTTCTTCACATTATAGTACCCTTACACATAGTTAGTTTGGCTGTTGAAGGCTAACTCAACTCTCAGTCATGGACAAGTTGTTAGACCCTCTTGCTTGTAACATTTATAGTTTTCTTCCTGGAAATACATTGACCTGCATGGCACAAAGCTGATGTTCCTCACACTATAAAACCCTGAGACATAGTAGTTTTGCTGTTGAAGGCTAACTCAACTCTCATTACTGAACAAGTCGTTAGACCCTCTTGAGTGTAACATTTATACTTTTCTTCCTAGAAATACACTATTCCTACCTTTCACATTAATGGACCTGCATGGCACAAAGCTCATGTTACTCACTTTTGAAAACACTGAGATGCAGGCAGTTTTGCTTTCAAATACATGCTGAATTTCCTCAGAGAAACTTTGTGCTATAGTCTTTTTCTACTCACAAAGATACAGTGCACTCAAGGCATACAGTTTTTCTTCCATTCCTATGAAAAGGGCTGTTTTGCACAAAGTTCATGTTCTTCAGTCTTAACACCCTGAGCGCTGAATAGTATTCCTCTTAAATACTAACTCAACTCTCAGTGGTAAACAACTCAGTAGACCCTCTTGCTTCTCCCCGTGATAGTTTTCTTATAGAAGATGAAGTTCTTCTTTCGTTCACTTGAATGTTGCTACTTGGGAAAAAGTTGACGTTACTCACTATGGCAAACACTGAGAGGCAGGCCTTCTTCCTTTCACAAACACAGTGAATTCTCTCTGAGTAACTTTTGGAAGACCCTGAATTTGCTCACATTGATAGTTCCTACAAGTGTTGCAGTTCTGCTTCCATTCCCTTGAAAACGACTGTGTTGCACAAAATTATTGTTCTTCACACTGAAAAACGCTGAAAGCTAGGCTGTACTCCTTTTAAAAGCTAACTCAGTTCTCAGTACTGAACATGTTGTTAGACCCTCTTGCTTGTAACATTTATAGTTTTCTTCCTGGAAATACATTGACCTGCATGGCACAAAGCTGATCTTCCTCACACTATAAAACCCTGAGACATAGTTAGTTTTGCTGTTGAAGGCTAACTCAGCTCTCCTTGCTGAACAAGTTGTTAGACCCTCTTGCTTGTAACGTTTCTAGTTTTCTTCTTAAGAAACACACATTTTCTTCCTTTCTGTTTAAAGGACCTGCATGGCACAAAGCTAATGTTACTCACTTTTGAAAATACTCAGATGCAAGCATTCTTGCTTTCAAATACATGCTGAATTCCCTCAGAGAAACATTGTGCTAGAGTCTTCTTCTACTCACAATGATACAGTTCACTCAAGTTATTCAGTGTTTCTTCCAGTCCAATGAAAAGGGCTGTTGTGCACAAAGTTAATGTTCTTCATTCTTAACACCCTGGGAGCTGGGCAGTTTTCCTCTTAAATACTAACTCAACTCTAAGCACTGAACAACTTGCTAGACCCTCTTGCTTCTAACAATAGTAGTTTTCTTCCTAGAAATACAGTGGTTCTTCTTTTCACTTTCATTGAACTGCATGGCACAAAGCTCATGTATTTCACACTATAAACCCATGACACGTAGTTAGTTTTGCTGTTGTAGTTTAACTCAACTGTCCTTGCTCAAAAAGTTGTTAAAACCTCTTGCTTGTAACATTTATAGTTTTCTTCCTGGATATGCACTACTCCTTCCTTTCACTTTAAAGGATCTGCATGGCACAAAGCTGATGTTCATCACACCATCAAGCCCTGACACAAAGTTAGTTTTGCTGTTGTGGGCTAACTCACTCTCAGTGATGGACAAGAAGTTAGACCTTCTTGCTTGTAACATTTTTACATTACTTCCTGGAAATACATTGACCTGCATGGCACAAAGCTGATATAATTCTCACTGTAAAACCCTGATACGTAGTTAGTTTTGCTGTTGCAGGCTAACTCAACTCTCATTGCTGAACAAGTTTTTAGACCCTCTTGCTTGTAACATTTATAATTATCTTCCTGGAAATACATTGACCTGCATGGCACAAAGCTGATATTCTTCTCACTATAAAACCCTGACACATAGTTAGTTTTGCGGTTGAAGGTTAACTCAACTCTCATGGCTGAATAAGTTGTTAAACCCTGTTGCTTGTAGCATTTATAGTTTTCTTCCTGGACATACATTGACCTGCATGGCACAAACCTAATGTTCTTCACTCTATAAAACCCTGACACGTAGTTAGTTTTCCTGTTGAAGGCTAACTCATCTCTCATTGCAGAGCAATTTGTTAGACCCTCTTGCTTGTAACATTTATAGTTTTCTTCTTGCAAATACATTGACCTGCATGGCACAAAGCTGATGTTCCTCACACTATAAAACCCTGAGACATAGTAGTTTTGCTGTTGAAGGCTAACTCAACTCTCCTTGCTGAACAAGTTGTTAGACCCTGTTGCTTGTAACATTTCTAGTTTTCTTCTTAAGAAACACACATTTTCCTCCTTTCTGTTTCAAGGACCTGCATGGCACAAAGCTAATGTTACTCACTTTTTTAAATGCTCAGATGTAGGCATTCTTGCTTTCAAATGCAAAGCTGATGTTCTTCACTGTATAAAACGCTGATACGTAGTTAGTTTTGCTGTTGAAGGCTAACTCAAGTCTCATTGCTGAACAATTTGTTAGACCCTCTTGCTTGTAACATTTATTGTTTTCTTCCTGAAAATACAGTGACCTGCATGGCTCAAAGCTGATGTTCCGCACACTATGAAACCCTGACACGTAGTTACTTTTGCTGTTGAAAGGTAACTCAACTCTCATTGCTGAACAAGTTGTTAGACCCTCTTGATTGTAACATTTATAGTTTTCTTCCTGGAAATGCGCTACTCCTTCCTTTCACTTTAAAAGACCGGCATGGTACAATGCTGATGTTGTTCACAGTATAAAATCCTGACAGGTAGTTAGTTTTGTTGTTGAAGGCTAACTCAACTCTCATTGCTGAACAAGTTGTTAGAACCTCTTGATTGTAACATTTATAGTTTTCTTCCTGGAAATACATTGACCTGCATGGCACAAAGCTGATGTTCTTCACACTATAAAACCCTGACATGTAGTTAGTTTTGCTGTTGAAGGCTAACTCAACTCTCATTGCTGAACAACTTTTTAGACCCCATTGCTTGTAACATTTATAATTATCTTCCTGGAAATACATTGACCTGCATGGCACAAAGCTGATGTTCCTCACACTATAAAACCCTGAGACATAGTAGTTTTGCTGTTGAAGGCTAACTCAACTCTCATTGCAGAACAAGTTGTTAGACCCTCTTGCTTGTAACATTTCTAGTTTTCTTCTTAAGAAACACACATTTTCTTCCTTTCTGTTTAAAGGACCTGCATGGCACAAT
Source organism: Castor canadensis (assembly GCF_047511655.1). Lineage (NCBI taxonomy): Eukaryota > Metazoa > Chordata > Mammalia > Rodentia > Castoridae > Castor > Castor canadensis. Next base: position 153,093,096 of record NC_133387.1, on the reverse strand, counting down.
GCTAATGTTACTCACTTTTGTAAATACTCAGATGCAGGCATTCTTGCTTTCAAATGCATGCTGAATTTCCTCAGAGAAACATTGTGCTAGAGTCTTCTTCTACTCGCAATGATACAGTTCACTCAAGTTATTCATGCTTACTTCCAGTCGAATGAAAAGGGCTGTTGGGCACAAAGTTAATGTTCTTCATTCTTAATACCCTGGGAGCTGGGCAGTATTCCTCTTAAATACGAACTCAACTCTATGTCCTGAACAACTTGCTAGACTCTCTTGCTTGTAACATTCATAGTTTTCTTCCTGGACATACAATGAACTGCATGGCACAAAGCTGATGTTCTTCAAAGTATAAAACACTGATACGTAGTTAGTTTTGCTGTTGAAGACTAACTCAAGTCTCATTGCTGAACAACTTGTTAGACCCTCTTGCTTGTAACATTTATTGTTTTCTTCCTGAAAGTACATTGACCTGCATGGCTCAAAGCTGATGTTCCTCACAGTATAAAACCCTGACACGTAGTTACTTTTGCTGTTGAAAGGTTACTCAACTCTCCTTGCTGAACAAGTTGTTAGACCGTCTTGCTTGTAACATTTCTAGTTTTCTTCTTAAGAAACACACATTTTCCTCCTTTCTGTTTAAAGGACTTGCATGGCACAAAGCTAATGTTACTCACTTTTGAAAATACTCAGATGTAGGCATTCTTGCTTTCAAATGCATGCTGAATTCCCTCAGAGAAACATTGTGCTAGAGTCTTCTTCTACTCGCAATGATACAGTTCACTCAAGTTATTCATTGTTTCTTCCAGTCCAATGAAAAAGGCTGTTGTGCACAAAGTTAATGTTCTTCATTCTTAATACCCTGCGAGCTGGGCAGTATTAAATACGAACTCTTAAATACGAACTCAACTCTAAGTACTGAACAACTTGCTAGACCCTCTTGCTTGTAAAATTTATAGTTTTCTTCCTGGACATACAATGAACTGCATGGCACAAAGTTGATGTTCTTCACAGTATAAAACGCTGATACGTACTTAGTTTTGCTGTTGAAGGCTAACTCAAGTCTCATTGCTGAACAATTTGTTGGACCCTCTTGTTTGTAACATTTATTGTTTTCTTCCTGAAAATACATTGACCTGCATGGCTCAAAGCTGATGTTCCTCACACTATAAAACCCTGACACGTAGTTACTTTTGCTGTTGAAAGGTAACTCAACTCTCCTTGCTGAACAAGTTGTTAGACCCTCTTGATTGTAACATTTATAGTTTTCTTCCTGGAAATGCGCTACACCTTCCTTTCACTTTAAAAGACCTGCATGGCACAATGCTGATGTTGTTCACACGATAAAACCCTGACAGGTAGTTAGTTTTGTTGTTGAAGGCTAACTCAACTCTCATTGCTGAACAACTTTTTAGACCCCATTGCTTGTAACATTTATAATTATCTTCCTGGAAATACATTGACCTGCTTGGCACAAAGCTGATGTTCTTCACAGTATAAAATGCTGATACGTAGTTAGTTTTGCTGTTGAAGGCTAACTCATCTCTCATTGCAGAGCAATTTATTGGACCCTCTTGCTTGTAACATTTATAGTTTTCTTCCTCGAAATGTACTACTCCTTCCTTTCACTATAATGGACCTGAATGGCACAATGCAGATGTTGTTTACATTATAAAACACTGACAGGTAGTTAGTTTTGCTGTTGAAGGCTAACTCAACTCTCATTGCTGAACAAGTTGTTAGACCCTCTTGAGTGTAACGTTTATACTTTTCTTCCTAGAAATACACTATTCCTACCTTTCACATTAATGGACCTGCATGGCACAAAGCTCATGTTACTCACTTTTGAAAACACTGAGATGCAGGCAGTTTTGCTTTCAAATACATGCTGAATTTCCTCAGAGAAACTTTGTGCTATAGTCTTTTTCTACTCACAAAGATACAGTGCTCTCAAGGCATACAGTTTTTCTTCCATTCCTATGAAAAGGGCTGTTTTGCACAAAGTTCATGTTCTTCAGTCTTAACACCCTGAGTGCTGAATAGTATTCCTCTTAAATACTAACTCAACTCTCAGTGGTAAACAACTCAGTAACCTCTTGCTTCTCCCCGTGATAGTTTTCTTATAGAAGATAAAGTTCTTCTTTCGTTCACTTGAATGGTGCTACTTGGGAAAAAGTTGACGTTACTCACTATGGCAAACACTGAGAGGCAGGCCTTCTTCCTTTCACAAACACAGTGAATTCTCTCTGAGTAACTTTTGGAAGACCCTGAATTTGCTCACATTGAGAGTTCCTACAAGTGTTGCAGTTCTTCTTCCATTCCCTTGAAAACGACTGTGTTGCACAAAATTATTGTTCTTCACACTGAAAAACGCTGAAAGCTAGGCTGTACTCCTTTTAAAAGCTAACTCAGTTCTCAGTACTGAACATGTTCTTAGACCCTCTTGCTTGTAACATTTATAGTTTTCTTCCTGGATATGCACTACTCCTTCCTTTCACTTTAAAGGATCTGCATGGCACAAAGCTGATGTTCATCGCACCATAAAGCCCTGACACGAAGTTAGTTTTGCTGTTGTGGGCTAACTCAACTCTCAGTGATGGACAAGAAGTTAGACCTTCTTGCTTGTAACATTGTTACATTACCTCCTGGAAATACATTGACCTGCATGGCACAAAGCTGATATAATTCTCACTGTAAAACCCTGATACGTAGTTAGTTTTGCTGTTGCAGGCTAACTCAACTCTTATTGCTGAACAAGTTTTTAGACCCTCTTGCTTGTAACAGTTATAATTATCTTCCTGGAAATACATTGACCTGCTTGGCACAAAGCTGATGTTCTTCACATTATAGTACCCTTACACATAGTTAGTTTGGCTGTTGAAGGCTAACTCAACTCTCAGTCATGGACAAGTTGTTAGACCCTCTTGCTTGTAACATTTATAGTTTTCTTCCTGGAAATACATTGACCTGCATGGCACAAAGCTGATGTTCCTCACACTATAAAACCCTGAGACATAGTAGTTTTGCTGTTGAAGGCTAACTCAACTCTCATTACTGAACAAGTCGTTAGACCCTCTTGAGTGTAACATTTATACTTTTCTTCCTAGAAATACACTATTCCTACCTTTCACATTAATGGACCTGCATGGCACAAAGCTCATGTTACTCACTTTTGAAAACACTGAGATGCAGGCAGTTTTGCTTTCAAATACATGCTGAATTTCCTCAGAGAAACTTTGTGCTATAGTCTTTTTCTACTCACAAAGATACAGTGCACTCAAGGCATACAGTTTTTCTTCCATTCCTATGAAAAGGGCTGTTTTGCACAAAGTTCATGTTCTTCAGTCTTAACACCCTGAGCGCTGAATAGTATTCCTCTTAAATACTAACTCAACTCTCAGTGGTAAACAACTCAGTAGACCCTCTTGCTTCTCCCCGTGATAGTTTTCTTATAGAAGATGAAGTTCTTCTTTCGTTCACTTGAATGTTGCTACTTGGGAAAAAGTTGACGTTACTCACTATGGCAAACACTGAGAGGCAGGCCTTCTTCCTTTCACAAACACAGTGAATTCTCTCTGAGTAACTTTTGGAAGACCCTGAATTTGCTCACATTGATAGTTCCTACAAGTGTTGCAGTTCTGCTTCCATTCCCTTGAAAACGACTGTGTTGCACAAAATTATTGTTCTTCACACTGAAAAACGCTGAAAGCTAGGCTGTACTCCTTTTAAAAGCTAACTCAGTTCTCAGTACTGAACATGTTGTTAGACCCTCTTGCTTGTAACATTTATAGTTTTCTTCCTGGAAATACATTGACCCGCATGGCACAAAGCTGATCTTCCTCACACTATAAAACCCTGAGACATAGTTAGTTTTGCTGTTGAAGGCTAACTCAGCTCTCCTTGCTGAACAAGTTGTTAGACCCTCTTGCTTGTAACGTTTCTAGTTTTCTTCTTAAGAAACACACATTTTCTTCCTTTCTGTTTAAAGGACCTGCATGGCACAAAGCTAATGTTACTCACTTTTGAAAATACTCAGATGCAAGCATTCTTGCTTTCAAATACATGCTGAATTCCCTCAGAGAAACATTGTGCTAGAGTCTTCTTCTACTCACAATGATACAGTTCACTCAAGTTATTCAGTGTTTCTTCCAGTCCAATGAAAAGGGCTGTTGTGCACAAAGTTAATGTTCTTCATTCTTAACACCCTGGGAGCTGGGCAGTTTTCCTCTTAAATACTAACTCAACTCTAAGCACTGAACAACTTGCTAGACCCTCTTGCTTCTAACAATAGTAGTTTTCTTCCTAGAAATACAGTGGTTCTTCTTTTCACTTTCATTGAACTGCATGGCACAAAGCTCATGTATTTCACACTATAAACCCATGACACGTAGTTAGTTTTGCTGTTGTAGTTTAACTCAACTGTCCTTGCTCAAAAAGTTGTTAAAACCTCTTGCTTGTAACATTTATAGTTTTCTTCCTGGATATGCACTACTCCTTCCTTTCACTTTAAAGGATCTGCATGGCACAAAGCTGATGTTCATCACACCATCAAGCCCTGACACAAAGTTAGTTTTGCTGTTGTGGGCTAACTCACTCTCAGTGATGGACAAGAAGTTAGACCTTCTTGCTTGTAACATTTTTACATTACTTCCTGGAAATACATTGACCTGCATGGCACAAAGCTGATATAATTCTCACTGTAAAACCCTGATACGTAGTTAGTTTTGCTGTTGCAGGCTAACTCAACTCTCATTGCTGAACAAGTTTTTAGACCCTCTTGCTTGTAACATTTATAATTATCTTCCTGGAAATACATTGACCTGCATGGCACAAAGCTGATATTCTTCTCACTATAAAACCCTGACACATAGTTAGTTTTGCGGTTGAAGGTTAACTCAACTCTCATGGCTGAATAAGTTGTTAAACCCTGTTGCTTGTAGCATTTATAGTTTTCTTCCTGGACATACATTGACCTGCATGGCACAAACCTAATGTTCTTCACTCTATAAAACCCTGACACGTAGTTAGTTTTCCTGTTGAAGGCTAACTCATCTCTCATTGCAGAGCAATTTGTTAGACCCTCTTGCTTGTAACATTTATAGTTTTCTTCTTGCAAATACATTGACCTGCATGGCACAAAGCTGATGTTCCTCACACTATAAAACCCTGAGACATAGTAGTTTTGCTGTTGAAGGCTAACTCAACTCTCCTTGCTGAACAAGTTGTTAGACCCTGTTGCTTGTAACATTTCTAGTTTTCTTCTTAAGAAACACACATTTTCCTCCTTTCTGTTTCAAGGACCTGCATGGCACAAAGCTAATGTTACTCACTTTTTTAAATGCTCAGATGTAGGCATTCTTGCTTTCAAATGCAAAGCTGATGTTCTTCACTGTATAAAACGCTGATACGTAGTTAGTTTTGCTGTTGAAGGCTAACTCAAGTCTCATTGCTGAACAATTTGTTAGACCCTCTTGCTTGTAACATTTATTGTTTTCTTCCTGAAAATACAGTGACCTGCATGGCTCAAAGCTGATGTTCCGCACACTATGAAACCCTGACACGTAGTTACTTTTGCTGTTGAAAGGTAACTCAACTCTCATTGCTGAACAAGTTGTTAGACCCTCTTGATTGTAACATTTATAGTTTTCTTCCTGGAAATGCGCTACTCCTTCCTTTCACTTTAAAAGACCGGCATGGTACAATGCTGATGTTGTTCACAGTATAAAATCCTGACAGGTAGTTAGTTTTGTTGTTGAAGGCTAACTCAACTCTCATTGCTGAACAAGTTGTTAGAACCTCTTGATTGTAACATTTATAGTTTTCTTCCTGGAAATACATTGACCTGCATGGCACAAAGCTGATGTTCTTCACACTATAAAACCCTGACATGTAGTTAGTTTTGCTGTTGAAGGCTAACTCAACTCTCATTGCTGAACAACTTTTTAGACCCCATTGCTTGTAACATTTATAATTATCTTCCTGGAAATACATTGACCTGCATGGCACAAAGCTGATGTTCCTCACACTATAAAACCCTGAGACATAGTAGTTTTGCTGTTGAAGGCTAACTCAACTCTCATTGCAGAACAAGTTGTTAGACCCTCTTGCTTGTAACATTTCTAGTTTTCTTCTTAAGAAACACACATTTTCTTCCTTTCTGTTTAAAGGACCTGCATGGCACAATGCTAATGTTACTCACTTTTGTAAATACTCAGATGCAGGCATTCTTGCTTTCAAATGCATGCTGAATTTCCTCAGAGAAACATTGTGCTAGAGTCTTCTTCTACTCGCAATGATACAGTTCACTCAAGTTATTCATGCTTACTTCCAGTCGAATGAAAAGGGCTGTTGGGCACAAAGTTAATGTTCTTCATTCTTAATACCCTGGGAGCTGGGCAGTATTCCTCTTAAATACGAACTCAACTCTATGTCCTGAACAACTTGCTAGACTCTCTTGCTTGTAACATTCATAGTTTTCTTCCTGGACATACAATGAACTGCATGGCACAAAGCTGATGTTCTTCAAAGTATAAAACACTGATACGTAGTTAGTTTTGCTGTTGAAGACTAACTCAAGTCTCATTGCTGAACAATTTGTTAGACCCTCTTGCTTGTAACATTTATTGTTTTCTTCCTGAAAGTACATTGACCTGCATGGCTCAAAGCTGATGTTCCTCACAGTATAAAACCCTGACACGTAGTTACTTTTGCTGTTGAAAGGTTACTCAACTCTCCTTGCTGAACAAGTTGTTAGACCGTCTTGCTTGTAACATTTCTAGTTTTCTTCTTAAGAAACACACATTTTCCTCCTTTCTGTTTAAAGGACTTGCATGGCACAAAGCTAATGTTACTCACTTTTGAAAATACTCAGATGTAGGCATTCTTGCTTTCAAATGCATGCTGAATTCCCTCAGAGAAACATTGTGCTAGAGTCTTCTTCTACTCGCAATGATACAGTTCACTCAAGTTATTCATTGTTTCTTCCAGTCCAATGAAAAAGGCTGTTGTGCACAAAGTTAATGTTCTTCATTCTTAATACCCTGCGAGCTGGGCAGTATTAAATACGAACTCTTAAATACGAACTCAACTCTAAGTACTGAACAACTTGCTAGACCCTCTTGCTTGTAAAATTTATAGTTTTCTTCCTGGACATACAATGAACTGCATGGCACAAAGTTGATGTTCTTCACAGTATAAAACGCTGATACGTACTTAGTTTTGCTGTTGAAGGCTAACTCAAGTCTCATTGCTGAACAATTTGTTGGACCCTCTTGTTTGTAACATTTATTGTTTTCTTCCTGAAAATACATTGACCTGCATGGCTCAAAGCTGATGTTCCTCACACTATAAAACCCTGACACGTAGTTACTTTTGCTGTTGAAAGGTAACTCAACTCTCCTTGCTGAACAAGTTGTTAGACCCTCTTGATTGTAACATTTATAGTTTTCTTCCTGGAAATGCGCTACACCTTCCTTTCACTTTAAAAGACCTGCATGGCACAATGCTGATGTTGTTCACACTATAAAACCCTGACAGGTAGTTAGTTTTGTTGTTGAAGGCTAACTCAACTCTCATTGCTGAACAACTTTTTAGACCCCATTGCTTGTAACATTTATAATTATCTTCCTGGAAATACATTGACCTGCTTGGCACAAAGCTGATGTTCTTCACAGTATAAAATGCTGATACGTAGTTAGTTTTGCTGTTGAAGGCTAACTCATCTCTCATTGCAGAGCAATTTATTGGACCCTCTTGCTTGTAACATTTATAGTTTTCTTCCTCGAAATGTACTACTCCTTCCTTTCACTATAATGGACCTGAATGGCACAATGCAGATGTTGTTTACATTATAAAACACTGACAGGTAGTTAGTTTTGCTGTTGAAGGCTAACTCAACTCTCATTGCTGAACAAGTTGTTAGACCCTCTTGAGTGTAACGTTTATACTTTTCTTCCTAGAAATACACTATTCCTACCTTTCACATTAATGGACCTGCATGGCACAAAGCTCATGTTACTCACTTTTGAAAACACTGAGATGCAGGCAGTTTTGCTTTCAAATACATGCTGAATTTCCTCAGAGAAACTTTGTGCTATAGTCTTTTTCTACTCACAAAGATACAGTGCTCTCAAGGCATACAGTTTTTCTTCCATTCCTATGAAAAGGGCTGTTTTGCACAAAGTTCATGTTCTTCAGTCTTAACACCCTGAGTGCTGAATAGTATTCCTCTTAAATACTAACTCAACTCTCAGTGGTAAAGAACTCAGTAACCTCTTGCTTCTCCCCGTGATAGTTTTCTTATAGAAGATAAAGTTCTTCTTTCGTTCACTTGAATGGTGCTACTTGGGAAAAAGTTGACGTTACTCACTATGGCAAACACTGAGAGGCAGGCCTTCTTCCTTTCACAAACACAGTGAATTCTCTCTGAGTAACTTTTGGAAGACCCTGAATTTGCTCACATTGAGAGTTCCTACAAGTGTTGCAGTTCTTCTTCCATTCCCTTGAAAACGACTGTGTTGCACAAAATTATTGTTCTTCACACTGAAAAACGCTGAAAGCTAGGCTGTACTCCTTTTAAAAGCTAACTCAGTTCTCAGTACTGAACATGTTCTTAGACCCTCTTGCTTGTAACATTTATAGTTTTCTTCCTGGATATGCACTACTCCTTCCTTTCACTTTAAAGGATCTGCATGGCACAAAGCTGATGTTCATCGCACCATAAAGCCCTGACACGAAGTTAGTTTTGCTGTTGTGGGCTAACTCAACTCTCAGTGATGGACAAGAAGTTAGACCTTCTTGCTTGTAACATTGTTACATTACCTCCTGGAAATACATTGACCTGCATGGCACAAAGCTGATATAATTCTCACTGTAAAACCCTGATACGTAGTTAGTTTTGCTGTTGCAGGCTAACTCAACTCTTATTGCTGAACAAGTTTTTAGACCCTCTTGCTTGTAACAGTTATAATTATCTTCCTGGAAATACATTGACCTGCTTGGCACAAAGCTGATGTTCTTCACATTATAGTACCCTTACACATAGTTAGTTTGGCTGTTGAAGGCTAACTCAACTCTCAGTCATGGACAAGTTGTTAGACCCTCTTGCTTGTAACATTTATAGTTTTCTTCCTGGAAATACATTGACCTGCATGGCACAAAGCTGATGTTCCTCACACTATAAAACCCTGAGACATAGTAGTTTTGCTGTTGAAGGCTAACTCAACTCTCATTACTGAACAAGTCGTTAGACCCTCTTGAGTGTAACATTTATACTTTTCTTCCTAGAAATACACTATTCCTACCTTTCACATTAATGGACCTGCATGGCACAAAGCTCATGTTACTCACTTTTGAAAACACTGAGATGCAGGCAGTTTTGCTTTCAAATACATGCTGAATTTCCTCAGAGAAACTTTGTGCTATAGTCTTTTTCTACTCACAAAGATACAGTGCACTCAAGGCATACAGTTTTTCTTCCATTCCTATGAAAAGGGCTGTTTTGCACAAAGTTCATGTTCTTCAGTCTTAACACCCTGAGCGCTGAATAGTATTCCTCTTAAATACTAACTCAACTCTCAGTGGTAAACAACTCAGTAGACCCTCTTGCTTCTCCCCGTGATAGTTTTCTTATAGAAGATGAAGTTCTTCTTTCGTTCACTTGAATGTTGCTACTTGGGAAAAAGTTGACGTTACTCACTATGGCAAACACTGAGAGGCAGGCCTTCTTCCTTTCACAAACACAGTGAATTCTCTCTGAGTAACTTTTGGAAGACCCTGAATTTGCTCACATTGATAGTTCCTACAAGTGTTGCAGTTCTGCTTCCATTCCCTTGAAAACGACTGTGTTGCACAAAATTATTGTTCTTCACACTGAAAAACGCTGAAAGCTAGGCTGTACTCCTTTTAAAAGCTAACTCAGTTCTCAGTACTGAACATGTTGTTAGACCCTCTTGCTTGTAACATTTATAGTTTTCTTCCTGGAAATACATTGACCTGCATGGCACAAAGCTGATCTTCCTCACACTATAAAACCCTGAGACATAGTTAGTTTTGCTGTTGAAGGCTAACTCAGCTCTCCTTGCTGAACAAGTTGTTAGACCCTCTTGCTTGTAACGTTTCTAGTTTTCTTCTTAAGAAACACACATTTTCTTCCTTTCTGTTTAAAGGACCTGCATGGCACAAAGCTAATGTTACTCACTTTTGAAAATACTCAGATGCAAGCATTCTTGCTTTCAAATACATGCTGAATTCCCTCAGAGAAACATTGTGCTAGAGTCTTCTTCTACTCACAATGATACAGTTCACTCAAGTTATTCAGTGTTTCTTCCAGTCCAATGAAAAGGGCTGTTGTGCACAAAGTTAATGTTCTTCATTCTTAACACCCTGGGAGCTGGGCAGTTTTCCTCTTAAATACTAACTCAACTCTAAGTACTGAACAACTTGCTAGACCCTCTTGCTTCTAACAATAGTAGTTTTCTTCCTAGAAATACAGTGGTTCTTCTTTTCACTTTCATTGAACTGCATGGCACAAAGCTCATGTATTTCACACTATAAACCCATGACACGTAGTTAGTTTTGCTGTTGTAGTTTAACTCAACTGTCCTTGCTCAAAAAGTTGTTAAAACCTCTTGCTTGTAACATTTATAGTTTTCTTCCTGGATATGCACTACTCCTTCCTTTCACTTTAAAGGATCTGCATGGCACAAAGCTGATGTTCATCACACCATCAAGCCCTGACACAAAGTTAGTTTTGCTGTTGTGGGCTAACTCACTCTCAGTGATGGACAAGAAGTTAGACCTTCTTGCTTGTAACATTTTTACATTACTTCCTGGAAATACATTGACCTGCATGGCACAAAGCTGATATAATTCTCACTGTAAAACCCTGATACGTAGTTAGTTTTGCTGTTGCAGGCTAACTCAACTCTCATTGCTGAACAAGTTTTTAGACCCTCTTGCTTGTAACATTTATAATTATCTTCCTGGAAATACATTGACCTGCATGGCACAAAGCTGATATTCTTCTCACTATAAAACCCTGACACATAGTTAGTTTTGCGGTTGAAGGTTAACTCAACTCTCATGGCTGAATAAGTTGTTAAACCCTGTTGCTTGTAGCATTTATAGTTTTCTTCCTGGACATACATTGACCTGCATGGCACAAACCTAATGTTCTTCACTCTATAAAACCCTGACACGTAGTTAGTTTTCCTGTTGAAGGCTAACTCATCTCTCATTGCAGAGCAATTTGTTAGACCCTCTTGCTTGTAACATTTATAGTTTTCTTCTTGCAAATACATTGACCTGCATGGCACAAAGCTGATGTTCCTCACACTATAAAACCCTGAGACATAGTAGTTTTGCTGTTGAAGGCTAACTCAACTCTCCTTGCTGAACAAGTTGTTAGACCCTGTTGCTTGTAACATTTCTAGTTTTCTTCTTAAGAAACACACATTTTCCTCCTTTCTGTTTCAAGGACCTGCATGGCACAAAGCTAATGTTACTCACTTTTTTAAATGCTCAGATGTAGGCATTCTTGCTTTCAAATGCAAAGCTGATGTTCTTCACTGTATAAAACGCTGATACGTAGTTAGTTTTGCTGTTGAAGGCTAACTCAAGTCTCATTGCTGAACAATTTGTTAGACCCTCTTGCTTGTAACATTTATTGTTTTCTTCCTGAAAATACAGTGACCTGCATGGCTCAAAGCTGATGTTCCGCACACTATGAAACCCTGACACGTAGTTACTTTTGCTGTTGAAAGGTAACTCAACTCTCATTGCTGAACAAGTTGTTAGACCCTCTTGATTGTAACATTTATAGTTTTCTTCCTGGAAATGCGCTACTCCTTCCTTTCACTTTAAAAGACCGGCATGGTACAATGCTGATGTTGTTCACAGTATAAAATCCTGACAGGTAGTTAGTTTTGTTGTTGAAGGCTAACTCAACTCTCATTGCTGAACAAGTTGTTAGAACCTCTTGATTGTAACATTTATAGTTTTCTTCCTGGAAATACATTGACCTGCATGGCACAAAGCTGATGTTCTTCACACTATAAAACCCTGACATGTAGTTAGTTTTGCTGTTGAAGGCTAACTCAACTCTCATTGCTGAACAACTTTTTAGACCCCATTGCTTGTAACATTTATAATTATCTTCCTGGAAATACATTGACCTGCATGGCACAAAGCTGATGTTCCTCACACTATAAAACCCTGAGACATAGTAGTTTTGCTGTTGAAGGCTAACTCAACTCTCATTGCAGAACAAGTTGTTAGACCCTCTTGCTTGTAACATTTCTAGTTTTCTTCTTAAGAAACACACATTTTCTTCCTTTCTGTTTAAAGGACCTGCATGGCACAATGCTAATGTTACTCACTTTTGTAAATACTCAGATGCAGGCATTCTTGCTTTCAAATGCATGCTGAATTTCCTCAGAGAAACATTGTGCTAGAGTCTTCTTCTACTCGCAATGATACAGTTCACTCAAGTTATTCATGCTTACTTCCAGTCGAATGAAAAGGGCTGTTGGGCACAAAGTTAATGTTCTTCATTCTTAATACCCTGGGAGCTGGGCAGTATTCCTCTTAAATACGAACTCAACTCTATGTCCTGAACAACTTGCTAGACTCTCTTGCTTGTAACATTCATAGTTTTCTTCCTGGACATACAATGAACTGCATGGCACAAAGCTGATGTTCTTCAAAGTATAAAACACTGATACGTAGTTAGTTTTGCTGTTGAAGACTAACTCAAGTCTCATTGCTGAACAATTTGTTAGACCCTCTTGCTTGTAACATTTATTGTTTTCTTCCTGAAAGTACATTGACCTGCATGGCTCAAAGCTGATGTTCCTCACAGTATAAAACCCTGACACGTAGTTACTTTTGCTGTTGAAAGGTTACTCAACTCTCCTTGCTGAACAAGTTGTTAGACCGTCTTGCTTGTAACATTTCTAGTTTTCTTCTTAAGAAACACACATTTTCCTCCTTTCTGTTTAAAGGACTTGCATGGCACAAAGCTAATGTTACTCACTTTTGAAAATACTCAGATGTAGGCATTCTTGCTTTCAAATGCATGCTGAATTCCCTCAGAGAAACATTGTGCTAGAGTCTTCTTCTACTCGCAATGATACAGTTCACTCAAGTTATTCATTGTTTCTTCCAGTCCAATGAAAAAGGCTGTTGTGCACAAAGTTAATGTTCTTCATTCTTAATACCCTGCGAGCTGGGCAGTATTAAATACGAACTCTTAAATACGAACTCAACTCTAAGTACTGAACAACTTGCTAGACCCTCTTGCTTGTAAAATTTATAGTTTTCTTCCTGGACATACAATGAACTGCATGGCACAAAGTTGATGTTCTTCACAGTATAAAACGCTGATACGTACTTAGTTTTGCTGTTGAAGGCTAACTCAAGTCTCATTGCTGAACAATTTGTTGGACCCTCTTGTTTGTAACATTTATTGTTTTCTTCCTGAAAATACATTGACCTGCATGGCTCAAAGCTGATGTTCCTCACACTATAAAACCCTGACACGTAGTTACTTTTGCTGTTGAAAGGTAACTCAACTCTCCTTGCTGAACAAGTTGTTAGACCCTCTTGATTGTAACATTTATAGTTTTCTTCCTGGAAATGCGCTACACCTTCCTTTCACTTTAAAAGACCTGCATGGCACAATGCTGATGTTGTTCACACTATAAAACCCTGACAGGTAGTTAGTTTTGTTGTTGAAGGCTAACTCAACTCTCATTGCTGAACAACTTTTTAGACCCCATTGCTTGTAACATTTATAATTATCTTCCTGGAAATACATTGACCTGCTTGGCACAAAGCTGATGTTCTTCACAGTATAAAATGCTGATACGTAGGTAGTTTTGCTGTGCAAGGCTTACTCAACTCTCATTGCTAAAGAAGTTGTTAGACCCTCTTGCTTGTAACATTTATAGTGTTCTTCCTGAAATTCATTCACCTGCTTGGCAAAAAGCTGATGTTCTTCACAGTATAAAACGCTGATACGTAGTTAGTTTTGCTGTTGAAGGCTAACTCATCTCTCATTGCAGAGCAATTTATTGGACCCTCTTGCTTGTAACATTTATAGTTTTCTTCCTCGAAATGTACTACTCCTTCCTTTCACTATAATGGACCTGAATGGCACAATGCAGATGTTGTTTACATTATAAAACACTGACAGGTAGTTAGTTTTGCTGTTGAAGGCTAACTCAACTCTCATTGCTGAACAAGTTGTTAGACCCTCTTGAGTGTAACGTTTATACTTTTCTTCCTAGAAATACACTATTCCTACCTTTCACATTAATGGACCTGCATGGCACAAAGCTCATGTTACTCACTTTTGAAAACACTGAGATGCAGGCAGTTTTGCTTTCAAATACATGCTGAATTTCCTCAGAGAAACTTTGTGCTATAGTCTTTTTCTACTCACAAAGATACAGTGCTCTCAAGGCATACAGTTTTTCTTCCATTCCTATGAAAAGGGCTGTTTTGCACAAAGTTCATGTTCTTCAGTCTTAACACCCTGAGTGCTGAATAGTATTCCTCTTAAATACTAACTCAACTCTCAGTGGTAAACAACTCAGTAACCTCTTGCTTCTCCCCGTGATAGTTTTCTTATAGAAGATAAAGTTCTTCTTTCGTTCACTTGAATGGTGCTACTTGGGAAAAAGTTGACGTTACTCACTATGGCAAACACTGAGAGGCAGGCCTTCTTCCTTTCACAAACACAGTGAATTCTCTCTGAGTAACTTTTGGAAGACCCTGAATTTGCTCACATTGAGAGTTCCTACAAGTGTTGCAGTTCTTCTTCCATTCCCTTGAAAACGACTGTGTTGCACAAAATTATTGTTCTTCACACTGAAAAACGCTGAAAGCTAGGCTGTACTCCTTTTAAAAGCTAACTCAGTTCTCAGTACTGAACATGTTCTTAGACCCTCTTGCTTGTAACATTTATAGTTTTCTTCCTGGATATGCACTACTCCTTCCTTTCACTTTAAAGGATCTGCATGGCACAAAGCTGATGTTCATCGCACCATAAAGCCCTGACACGAAGTTAGTTTTGCTGTTCTGGGCTAACTCAACTCTCAGTGATGGACAAGAAGTTAGACCTTCTTGCTTGTAACATTGTTACATTACCTCCTGGAAATACATTGACCTGCATGGCACAAAGCTGATATAATTCTCACTGTAAAACCCTGACACGTAGTTAGTTTTGCTGTTGCAGGCTAACTCAACTCTTATTGCTGAACAAGTTTTTAGACCCTCTTGCTTGTAACAGTTATAATTATCTTCCTGGAAATACATTGACCTGCTTGGCACAAAGCTGATGTTCTTCACATTATAGTACCCTTACACATAGTTAGTTTGGCTGTTGAAGGCTAACTCAACTCTCAGTCATGGACAAGTTGTTAGACCCTCTTGCTTGTAACATTTATAGTTTTCTTCCTGGAAATACATTGACCTGCATGGCACAAAGCTGATGTTCCTCACACTATAAAACCCTGAGACATAGTAGTTTTGCTGTTGAAGGCTAACTCAACTCTCATTACTGAACAAGTCGTTAGACCCTCTTGAGTGTAACATTTATACTTTTCTTCCTAGAAATACACTATTCCTACCTTTCACATTAATGGACCTGCATGGCACAAAGCTCATGTTACTCACTTTTGAAAACACTGAGATGCAGGCAGTTTTGCTTTCAAATACATGCTGAATTTCCTCAGAGAAACTTTGTGCTATAGTCTTTTTCTACTCACAAAGATACAGTGCACTCAAGGCATACAGTTTTTCTTCCATTCCTATGAAAAGGGCTGTTTTGCACAAAGTTCATGTTCTTCAGTCTTAACACCCTGAGCGCTGAATAGTATTCCTCTTAAATACTAACTCAACTCTCAGTGGTAAACAACTCAGTAGACCCTCTTGCTTCTCCCCGTGATAGTTTTCTTATAGAAGATGAAGTTCTTCTTTCGTTCACTTGAATGTTGCTACTTGGGAAAAAGTTGACGTTACTCACTATGGCAAACACTGAGAGGCAGGCCTTCTTCCTTTCACAAACACAGTGAATTCTCTCTGAGTAACTTTTGGAAGACCCTGAATTTGCTCACATTGATAGTTCCTACAAGTGTTGCAGTTCTGCTTCCATTCCCTTGAAAACGACTGTGTTGCACAAAATTATTGTTCTTCACACTGAAAAACGCTGAAAGCTAGGCTGTACTCCTTTTAAAAGCTAACTCAGTTCTCAGTACTGAACATGTTCTTAGACCCTCTTGCTTGTAACATTTATAGTTTTCTTCCTGGAAATACATTGACCTGCATGGCACAAAGCTGATCTTCCTCACACTATAAAACCCTGAGACATAGTTAGTTTTGCTGTTGAAGGCTAACTCAGCTCTCCTTGCTGAACAAGTTGTTAGACCCTCTTGCTTGTAACGTTTCTAGTTTTCTTCTTAAGAAACACACATTTTCTTCCTTTCTGTTTAAAGGACCTGCATGGCACAAAGCTAATGTTACTCACTTTTGAAAATACTCAGATGCAAGCATTCTTGCTTTCAAATACATGCTGAATTCCCTCAGAGAAACATTGTGCTAGAGTCTTCTTCTACTCACAATGATACAGTTCACTCAAGTTATTCAGTGTTTCTTCCAGTCCAATGAAAAGGGCTGTTGTGCACAAAGTTAATGTTCTTCATTCTTAACACCCTGGGAGCTGGGCAGTTTTCCTCTTAAATACTAACTCAACTCTAAGTACTGAACAACTTGCTAGACCCTCTTGCTTCTAACAATAGTAGTTTTCTTCCTAGAAATACAGTGGTTCTTCTTTTCACTTTCATTGAACTGCATGGCACAAAGCTCATGTATTTCACACTATAAACCCATGACACGTAGTTAGTTTTGCTGTTGTAGTTTAACTCAACTGTCCTTGCTCAAAAAGTTGTTAAAACCTCTTGCTTGTAACATTTATAGTTTTCTTCCTGGATATGCACTACTCCTTCCTTTCACTTTAAAGGATCTGCATGGCACAAAGCTGATGTTCATCACACCATCAAGCCCTGACACAAAGTTAGTTTTGCTGTTGTGGGCTAACTCACTCTCAGTGATGGACAAGAAGTTAGACCTTCTTGCTTGTAACATTTTTACATTACTTCCTGGAAATACATTGACCTGCATGGCACAAAGCTGATATAATTCTCACTGTAAAACCCTGATACGTAGTTAGTTTTGCTGTTGCAGGCTAACTCAACTCTCATTGCTAAACAAGTTTTTAGACCCTCTTGCTTGTAACATTTATAATTATCTTCCTGGAAATACATTGACCTGCATGGCACAAAGCTGATATTCTTCTCACTATAAAACCCTGACACATAGTTAGTTTTGCGGTTGAAGGTTAACTCAACTCTCATGGCTGAATAAGTTGTTAAACCCTGTTGCTTGTAGCATTTATAGTTTTCTTCCTGGACATACATTGACCTGCATGGCACAAACCTAATGTTCTTCACTCTATAAAACCCTGACACGTAGTTAGTTTTCCTGTTGAAGGCTAACTCATCTCTCATTGCAGAGCAATTTGTTAGACCCTCTTGCTTGTAACATTTATAGTTTTCTTCTTGCAAATACATTGACCTGCATGGCACAAAGCTGATGTTCCTCACACTATAAAACCCTGAGACATAGTAGTTTTGCTGTTGAAGGCTAACTCAACTCTCCTTGCTGAACAAGTTGTTAGACCCTGTTGCTTGTAACATTTCTAGTTTTCTTCTTAAGAAACACACATTTTCCTCCTTTCTGTTTCAAGGACCTGCATGGCACAAAGCTAATGTTACTCACTTTTTTAAATGCTCAGATGTAGGCATTCTTGCTTTCAAATGCAAAGCTGATGTTCTTCACTGTATAAAACGCTGATACGTAGTTAGTTTTGCTGTTGAAGGCTAACTCAAGTCTCATTGCTGAACAATTTGTTAGACCCTCTTGCTTGTAACATTTATTGTTTTCTTCCTGAAAATACAGTGACCTGCATGGCTCAAAGCTGATGTTCCGCACACTATGAAACCCTGACACGTAGTTACTTTTGCTGTTGAAAGGTAACTCAACTCTCATTGCTGAACAAGTTGTTAGACCCTCTTGATTGTAACATTTATAGTTTTCTTCCTGGAAATGCGCTACTCCTTCCTTTCACTTTAAAAGACCGGCATGGTACAATGCTGATGTTGTTCACACTATAAAATCCTGACAGGTAGTTAGTTTTGTTGTTGAAGGCTAACTCAACTCTCATTGCTGAACAAGTTGTTAGAACCTCTTGATTGTAACATTTATAGTTTTCTTCCTGGAAATACATTGACCTGCATGGCACAAAGCTGATGTTCTTCACACTATAAAACCCTGACATGTAGTTAGTTTTGCTGTTGAAGGCTAACTCAACTCTCATTGCTGAACAACTTTTTAGACCCCATTGCTTGTAACATTTATAATTATCTTCCTGGAAATACATTGACCTGCATGGCACAAAGCTGATGTTCCTCACACTATAAAACCCTGAGACATAGTAGTTTTGCTGTTGAAGGCTAACTCAACTCTCATTGCAGAACAAGTTGTTAGACCCTCTTGCTTGTAACATTTCTAGTTTTCTTCTTAAGAAACACACATTTTCTTCCTTTCTGTTTAAAGGACCTGCATGGCACAATGCTAATGTTACTCACTTTTGTAAATACTCAGATGCAGGCATTCTTGCTTTCAAATGCATGCTGAATTTCCTCAGAGAAACATTGTGCTAGAGTCTTCTTCTACTCGCAATGATACAGTTCACTCAAGTTATTCATGCTTACTTCCAGTCGAATGAAAAGGGCTGTTGGGCACAAAGTTAATGTTCTTCATTCTTAATACCCTGGGAGCTGGGCAGTATTCCTCTTAAATACGAACTCAACTCTATGTCCTGAACAACTTGCTAGACTCTCTTGCTTGTAACATTCATAGTTTTCTTCCTGGACATACAATGAACTGCATGGCACAAAGCTGATGTTCTTCAAAGTATAAAACACTGATACGTAGTTAGTTTTGCTGTTGAAGACTAACTCAAGTCTCATTGCTGAACAATTTGTTAGACCCTCTTGCTTGTAACATTTATTGTTTTCTTCCTGAAAGTACATTGACCTGAATGGCTCAAAGCTGATGTTCCTCACAGTATAAAACCCTGACACGTAGTTACTTTTGCTGTTGAAAGGTTACTCAACTCTCCTTGCTGAACAAGTTGTTAGACCGTCTTGCTTGTAACATTTCTAGTTTTCTTCTTAAGAAACACACATTTTCCTCCTTTCTGTTTAAAGGACTTGCATGGCACAAAGCTAATGTTACTCACTTTTGAAAATACTCAGATGTAGGCATTCTTGCTTTCAAATGCATGCTGAATTCCCTCAGAGAAACATTGTGCTAGAGTCTTCTTCTACTCGCAATGATACAGTTCACTCAAGTTATTCATTGTTTCTTCCAGTCCAATGAAAAAGGCTGTTGTGCACAAAGTTAATGTTCTTCATTCTTAATACCCTGCGAGCTGGGCAGTATTCCTCTTAAATACGAACTCAACTCTAAGTACTGAACAACTTGCTAGACCCTCTTGCTTGTAAAATTTATAGTTTTCTTCCTGGACATACAATGAACTGCATGGCACAAAGTTGATGTTCTTCACAGTATAAAACGCTGATACGTACTTAGTTTTGCTGTTGAAGGCTAACTCAAGTCTCATTGCTGAACAATTTGTTGGACCCTCTTGTTTGTAACATTTATTGTTTTCTTCCTGAAAATACATTGACCTGCATGGCTCAAAGCTGATGTTCCTCACACTATAAAACCCTGACACGTAGTTACTTTTGCTGTTGAAAGGTAACTCAACTCTCCTTGCTGAACAAGTTGTTAGACCCTCTTGATTGTAACATTTATAGTTTTCTTCCTGGAAATGCGCTACACCTTCCTTTCACTTTAAAAGACCTGCATGGCACAATGCTGATGTTGTTCACACTATAAAACCCTGACAGGTAGTTAGTTTTGTTGTTGAAGGCTAACTCAACTCTCATTGCTGAACAACTTTTTAGACCCCATTGCTTGTAACATTTATAATTATCTTCCTGGAAATACATTGACCTGCTTGGCACAAAGCTGATGTTCTTCACAGTATAAAATGCTGATACGTAGGTAGTTTTGCTGTGCAAGGCTTACTCAACTCTCATTGCTAAAGAAGTTGTTAGACCCTCTTGCTTGTAACATTTATAGTGTTCTTCCTGAAATTCATTCACCTGCTTGGCAAAAAGCTGATGTTCTTCACAGTATAAAACGCTGATACGTAGTTAGTTTTGCTGTTGAAGGCTAACTCATCTCTCATTGCAGAGCAATTTATTGGACCCTCTTGCTTGTAACATTTATAGTTTTCTTCCTCGAAATGTACTACTCCTTCCTTTCACTATAATGGACCTGAATGGCACAATGCAGATGTTGTTCACATTATAAAACACTGACAGGTAGTTAGTTTTGCTGTTGAAGGCTAACTCAACTCTCATTGCTGAACAAGTTGTTAGACCCTCTTGAGTGTAACGTTTATACTTTTCTTCCTAGAAATACACTATTCCTACCTTTCACATTAATGGACCTGCATGGCACAAAGCTCATGTTACTCACTTTTGAAAACACTGAGATGCAGGCAGTTTTGCTTTCAAATACATGCTGAATTTCCTCAGAGAAACTTTGTGCTATAGTCTTTTTCTACTCACAAAGATACAGTGCTCTCAAGGCATACAGTTTTTCTTCCATTCCTATGAAAAGGGCTGTTTTGCACAAAGTTCATGTTCTTCAGTCTTAACACCCTGAGTGCTGAATAGTATTCCTCTTAAATACTAACTCAACTCTCAGTGGTAAACAACTCAGTAACCTCTTGCTTCTCCCCGTGATAGTTTTCTTATAGAAGATAAAGTTCTTCTTTCGTTCACTTGAATGGTGCTACTTGGGAAAAAGTTGACGTTACTCACTATGGCAAACACTGAGAGGCAGGCCTTCTTCCTTTCACAAACACAGTGAATTCTCTCTGAGTAACTTTTGGAAGACCCTGAATTTGCTCACATTGAGAGTTCCTACAAGTGTTGCAGTTCTTCTTCCATTCCCTTGAAAACGACTGTGTTGCACAAAATTATTGTTCTTCACACTGAAAAACGCTGAAAGCTAGGCTGTACTCCTTTTAAAAGTAACTCAGTTCTCAGTACTGAACATGTTCTTAGACCCTCTTGCTTGTAACATTTATAGTTTTCTTCCTGGATATGCACTACTCCTTCCTTTCACTTTAAAGGATCTGCATGGCACAAAGCTGATGTTCATCGCACCATAAAGCCCTGACACGAAGTTAGTTTTGCTGTTGTGGGCTAACTCAACTCTCAGTGATGGACAAGAAGTTAGACCTTCTTGCTTGTAACATTGTTACATTACCTCCTGGAAATACATTGACCTGCATGGCACAAAGCTGATATAATTCTCACTGTAAAACCCTGATACGTAGTTAGTTTTGCTGTTGCAGGCTAACTCAACTCTTATTGCTGAACAAGTTTTTAGACCCTCTTGCTTGTAACAGTTATAATTATCTTCCTGGAAATACATTGACCTGCTTGGCACAAAGCTGATGTTCTTCACATTATAGTACCCTTACACATAGTTAGTTTGGCTGTTGAAGGCTAACTCAACTCTCAGTCATGGACAAGTTGTTAGACCCTCT
Organism: Castor canadensis; assembly: GCF_047511655.1. Classification (NCBI taxonomy): domain Eukaryota; kingdom Metazoa; phylum Chordata; class Mammalia; order Rodentia; family Castoridae; genus Castor; species Castor canadensis. The sequence continues at coordinate 153,071,348 of NC_133387.1, read as the reverse complement.
TGCTTGTAACATTTATAGTTTTCTTCCTGGAAATACATTGACCTGCATGGCACAAAGCTGATGTTCCTCACACTATAAAACCCTGAGACATAGTAGTTTTGCTGTTGAAGGCTAACTCAACTCTCATTACTGAACAAGTCGTTAGACCCTCTTGAGTGTAACATTTATACTTTTCTTCCTAGAAATACACTATTCCTACCTTTCACATTAATGGACCTGCATGGCACAAAGCTCATGTTACTCACTTTTGAAAACACTGAGATGCAGGCAGTTTTGCTTTCAAATACATGCTGAATTTCCTCAGAGAAACTTTGTGCTATAGTCTTTTTCTACTCACAAAGATACAGTGCACTCAAGGCATACAGTTTTTCTTCCATTCCTATGAAAAGGGCTGTTTTGCACAAAGTTCATGTTCTTCAGTCTTAACACCCTGAGCGCTGAATAGTATTCCTCTTAAATACTAACTCAACTCTCAGTGGTAAACAACTCAGTAGACCCTCTTGCTTCTCCCCGTGATAGTTTTCTTATAGAAAATAAAGTTCTTCTTTCGTTCACTTGAATGTTGCTACTTGGGAAAAAGTTGACGTTACTCACTATGGCAAACACTGAGAGGCAGGCCTTCTTCCTTTCACAAACACAGTGAATTCTCTCTGAGTAACTTTTGGAAGACCCTGAATTTGCTCACATTGATAGTTCCTACAAGTGTTGCAGTTCTGCTTCCATTCCCTTGAAAACGACTGTGTTGCACAAAATTATTGTTCTTCACACTGAAAAACGCTGAAAGCTAGGCTGTACTCCTTTTAAAAGCTAACTCAGTTCTCAGTACTGAACATGTTGTTAGACCCTCTTGCTTGTAACATTTATAGTTTTCTTCCTGGAAATACATTGACCTGCATGGCACAAAGCTGATCTTCCTCACACTATAAAACCCTGAGACATAGTTAGTTTTGCTGTTGAAGGCTAACTCAGCTCTCCTTGCTGAACAAGTTGTTAGACCCTCTTGCTTGTAACGTTTCTAGTTTTCTTCTTAAGAAACACACATTTTCTTCCTTTCTGTTTAAAGGACCTGCATGGCACAAAGCTAATGTTACTCACTTTTGAAAATACTCAGATGCAAGCATTCTTGCTTTCAAATACATGCTGAATTCCCTCAGAGAAACATTGTGCTAGAGTCTTCTTCTACTCACAATGATACAGTTCACTCAAGTTATTCAGTGTTTCTTCCAGTCCAATGAAAAGGGCTGTTGTGCACAAAGTTAATGTTCTTCATTCTTAACACCCTGGGAGCTGGGCAGTTTTCCTCTTAAATACTAACTCAACTCTAAGTACTGAACAACTTGCTAGACCCTCTTGCTTCTAACAATAGTAGTTTTCTTCCTAGAAATACAGTGGTTCTTCTTTTCACTTTCATTGAACTGCATGGCACAAAGCTCATGTATTTCACACTATAAACCCATGACACGTAGTTAGTTTTGCTGTTGTAGTTTAACTCAACTGTCCTTGCTCAAAAAGTTGTTAAAACCTCTTGCTTGTAACATTGATAGTTTTCTTCCTGGATATGCACTACTCCTTCCTTTCACTTTAAAGGATCTGCATGGCACAAAGCTGATGTTCATCACACCATCAAGCCCTGACACAAAGTTAGTTTTGCTGTTGTGGGCTAACTCACTCTCAGTGATGGACAAGAAGTTAGACCTTCTTGCTTGTAACATTTTTACATTACTTCCTGGAAATACATTGACCTGCATGGCACAAAGCTGATATAATTCTCACTGTAAAACCCTGATACGTAGTTAGTTTTGCTGTTGCAGGCTAACTCAACTCTCATTGCTGAACAAGTTTTTAGACCCTCTTGCTTGTAACATTTATAATTATCTTCCTGGAAATACATTGACCTGCATGGCACAAAGCTGATATTCTTCTCACTATAAAACCCTGACACATAGTTAGTTTTGCGGTTGAAGGTTAACTCAACTCTCATGGCTGAATAAGTTGTTAAACCCTGTTGCTTGTAGCATTTATAGTTTTCTTCCTGGACATACATTGACCTGCATGGCACAAACCTAATGTTCTTCACTCTATAAAACCCTGACACGTAGTTAGTTTTCCTGTTGAAGGCTAACTCATCTCTCATTGCAGAGCAATTTGTTAGACCCTCTTGCTTGTAACATTTATAGTTTTCTTCTTGCAAATACATTGACCTGCATGGCACAAAGCTGATGTTCCTCACACTATAAAACCCTGAGACATAGTAGTTTTGCTGTTGAAGGCTAACTCAACTCTCCTTGCTGAACAAGTTGTTAGACCCTGTTGCTTGTAACATTTCTAGTTTTCTTCTTAAGAAACACACATTTTCCTCCTTTCTGTTTCAAGGACCTGCATGGCACAAAGCTAATGTTACTCACTTTTTTAAATGCTCAGATGTAGGCATTCTTGCTTTCAAATGCAAAGCTGATGTTCTTCACTGTATAAAACGCTGATACGTAGTTAGTTTTGCTGTTGAAGGCTAACTCAAGTCTCATTGCTGAACAATTTGTTAGACCCTCTTGCTTGTAACATTTATTGTTTTCTTCCTGAAAATACAGTGACCTGCATGGCTCAAAGCTGATGTTCCGCACACTATGAAACCCTGACACGTAGTTACTTTTGCTGTTGAAAGGTAACTCAACTCTCATTGCTGAACAAGTTGTTAGACCCTCTTGATTGTAACATTTATAGTTTTCTTCCTGGAAATGCGCTACTCCTTCCTTTCACTTTAAAAGACCGGCATGGTACAATGCTGATGTTGTTCACAGTATAAAATCCTGACAGGTAGTTAGTTTTGTTGTTGAAGGCTAACTCAACTCTCATTGCTGAACAAGTTGTTAGAACCTCTTGATTGTAACATTTATAGTTTTCTTCCTGGAAATACATTGACTTGCATGGCACAAAGCTGATGTTCTTCACACTATAAAACCCTGACATGTAGTTAGTTTTGCTGTTGAAGGCTAACTCAACTCTCATTGCTGAACAACTTTTTAGACCCCATTGCTTGTAACATTTATAATTATCTTCCTGGAAATACATTGACCTGCATGGCACAAAGCTGATATTCCTCACACTATAAAACCCTGAGACATAGTAGTTTTGCTGTTGAAGGCTAACTCAACTCTCATTGCAGAACAAGTTGTTAGACCCTCTTGCTTGTAACATTTCTAGTTTTCTTCTTAAGAAACACACATTTTCTTCCTTTCTGTTTAAAGGACCTGCATGGCACAATGCTAATGTTACTCACTTTTGTAAATACTCAGATGCAGGCATTCTTGCTTTCAAATGCATGCTGAATTTCCTCAGAGAAACATTGTGCTAGAGTCTTCTTCTACTCGCAATGATACAGTTCACTCAAGTTATTCATGCTTACTTCCAGTCGAATGAAAAGGGCTGTTGGGCACAAAGTTAATGTTCTTCATTCTTAATACCCTGGGAGCTGGGCAGTATTCCTCTTAAATACGAACTCAACTCTATGTCCTGAACAACTTGCTAGACTCTCTTGCTTGTAACATTCATAGTTTTCTTCCTGGACATACAATGAACTGCATGGCACAAAGCTGATGTTCTTCAAAGTATAAAACACTGATACGTAGTTAGTTTTGCTGTTGAAGACTAACTCAAGTCTCATTGCTGAACAATTTGTTAGACCCTCTTGCTTGTAACATTTATTGTTTTCTTCCTGAAAGTACATTGACCTGCATGGCTCAAAGCTGATGTTCCTCACAGTATAAAACCCTGACACGTAGTTACTTTTGCTGTTGAAAGGTTACTCAACTCTCCTTGCTGAACAAGTTGTTAGACCGTCTTGCTTGTAACATTTCTAGTTTTCTTCTTAAGAAACACACATTTTCCTCCTTTCTGTTTAAAGGACTTGCATGGCACAAAGCTAATGTTACTCACTTTTGAAAATACTCAGATGTAGGCATTCTTGCTTTCAAATGCATGCTGAATTCCCTCAGAGAAACATTGTGCTAGAGTCTTCTTCTACTCGCAATGATACAGTTCACTCAAGTTATTCATTGTTTCTTCCAGTCCAATGAAAAAGGCTGTTGTGCACAAAGTTAATGTTCTTCATTCTTAATACCCTGCGAGCTGGGCAGTATTCCTCTTAAATACGAACTCAACTCTAAGTACTGAACAACTTGCTAGACCCTCTTGCTTGTAAAATTTATAGTTTTCTTCCTGGACATACAATGAACTGCATGGCACAAAGTTGATGTTCTTCACAGTATAAAACGCTGATACGTACTTAGTTTTGCTGTTGAAGGCTAACTCAAGTCTCATTGCTGAACAATTTGTTGGACCCTCTTGTTTGTAACATTTATTGTTTTCTTCCTGAAAATACATTGACCTGCATGGCTCAAAGCTGATGTTCCTCACACTATAAAACCCTGACACGTAGTTACTTTTGCTGTTGAAAGGTAACTCAACTCTCCTTGCTGAACAAGTTGTTAGACCCTCTTGATTGTAACATTTATAGTTTTCTTCCTGGAAATGTGCTACACCTTCCTTTCACTTTAAAAGACCTGCATGGCACAATGCTGATGTTGTTCACACTATAAAACCCTGACAGGTAGTTAGTTTTGTTGTTGAAGGCTAACTCAACTCTCATTGCTGAACAACTTTTTAGACCCCATTGCTTGTAACATTTATAATTATCTTCCTGGAAATACATTGACCTGCTTGGCACAAAGCTGATGTTCTTCACAGTATAAAATGCTGATACGTAGGTAGTTTTGCTGTGCAAGGCTTACTCAACTCTCATTGCTAAAGAAGTTGTTAGACCCTCTTGCTTGTAACATTTATAGTGTTCTTCCTGAAATTCATTCACCTGCTTGGCAAAAAGCTGATGTTCTTCACAGTATAAAACGCTGATACGTAGTTAGTTTTGCTGTTGAAGGCTAACTCATCTCTCATTGCAGAGCAATTTATTGGACCCTCTTGCTTGTAACATTTATAGTTTTCTTCCTCGAAATGTACTACTCCTTCCTTTCACTATAATGGACCTGAATGGCACAATGCAGATGTTGTTTACATTATAAAACACTGACAGGTAGTTAGTTTTGCTGTTGAAGGCTAACTCAACTCTCATTGCTGAACAAGTTGTTAGACCCTCTTGAGTGTAACGTTTATACTTTTCTTCCTAGAAATACACTATTCCTACCTTTCACATTAATGGACCTGCATGGCACAAAGCTCATGTTACTCACTTTTGAAAACACTGAGATGCAGGCAGTTTTGCTTTCAAATACATGCTGAATTTCCTCAGAGAAACTTTGTGCTATAGTCTTTTTCTACTCACAAAGATACAGTGCTCTCAAGGCATACAGTTTTTCTTCCATTCCTATGAAAAGGGCTGTTTTGCACAAAGTTCATGTTCTTCAGTCTTAACACCCTGAGTGCTGAATAGTATTCCTCTTAAATACTAACTCAACTCTCAGTGGTAAACAACTCAGTAACCTCTTGCTTCTCCCCGTGATAGTTTTCTTATAGAAGATAAAGTTCTTCTTTCGTTCACTTGAATGGTGCTACTTGGGAAAAAGTTGACGTTACTCACTATGGCAAACACTGAGAGGCAGGCCTTCTTCCTTTCACAAACACGGTGAATTCTCTCTGAGTAACTTTTGGAAGACCCTGAATTTGCTCACATTGAGAGTTCCTACAAGTGTTGCAGTTCTTCTTCCATTCCCTTGAAAACGACTGTGTTGCACAAAATTATTGTTCTTCACACTGAAAAACGCTGAAAGCTAGGATGTACTCCTTTTAAAAGCTAACTCAGTTCTCAGTACTGAACATGTTCTTAGACCCTCTTGCTTGTAACATTTATAGTTTTCTTCCTGGATATGCACTACTCCTTCCTTTCACTTTAAAGGATCTGCATGGCACAAAGCTGATGTTCATCGCACCATAAAGCCCTGACACGAAGTTAGTTTTGCTGTTGTGGGCTAACTCAACTCTCAGTGATGGACAAGAAGTTAGACCTTCTTGCTTGTAACATTGTTACATTACCTCCTGGAAATACATTGACCTGCATGGCACAAAGCTGATATAATTCTCACTGTAAAACCCTGATACGTAGTTAGTTTTGCTGTTGCAGGCTAACTCAACTCTTATTGCTGAACAAGTTTTTAGACCCTCTTGCTTGTAACAGTTATAATTATCTTCCTGGAAATACATTGACCTGCTTGGCACAAAGCTGATGTACTTCACATTATAGTACCCTTACACATAGTTAGTTTGGCTGTTGAAGGCTAACTCAACTCTCAGTCATGGACAAGTTGTTAGACCCTCTTGCTTGTAACATTTAAAGTTTTCTTCCTGGAAATACATTGACCTGCATGGCACAAAGCTGATGTTCCTCACACTATAAAACCCTGAGACATAGTAGTTTTGCTGTTGAAGGCTAACTCAACTCTCATTACTGAACAAGTCGTTAGACCCTCTTGAGTGTAACATTTATACTTTTCTTCCTAGAAATACACTATTCCTACCTTTCACATTAATGGACCTGCATGGCACAAAGCTCATGTTACTCACTTTTGAAAACACTGAGATGCAGGCAGTTTTGCTTTCAAATACATGCTGAATTTCCTCAGAGAAACTTTGTGCTATAGTCTTTTTCTACTCACAAAGATACAGTGCACTCAAGGCATACAGTTTTTCTTCCATTCCTATGAAAAGGGCTGTTTTGCACAAAGTTCATGTTCTTCAGTCTTAACACCCTGAGCGCTGAATAGTATTCCTCTTAAATACTAACTCAACTCTCAGTGGTAAACAACTCAGTAGACCCTCTTGCTTCTCCCCGTGATAGTTTTCTTATAGAAGATAAAGTTCTTCTTTCGTTCACTTGAATGTTGCTACTTGGGAAAAAGTTGACGTTACTCACTATGGCAAACACTGAGAGGCAGGCCTTCTTCCTTTCACAAACACAGTGAATTCTCTCTGAGTAACTTTTGGAAGACCCTGAATTTGCTCACATTGATAGTTCCTACAAGTGTTGCAGTTCTGCTTCCATTCCCTTGAAAACGACTGTGTTGCACAAAATTATTGTTCTTCACACTGAAAAACGCTGAAAGCTAGGCTGTACTCCTTTTAAAAGCTAACTCAGTTCTCAGTACTGAACATGTTGTTAGACCCTCTTGCTTGTAACATTTATAGTTTTCTTCCTGGAAATACATTGACCTGCATGGCACAAAGCTGATCTTCCTCACACTATAAAACCCTGAGACATAGTTAGTTTTGCTGTTGAAGGCTAACTCAGCTCTCCTTGCTGAACAAGTTGTTAGACCCTCTTGCTTGTAACGTTTCTAGTTTTCTTCTTAAGAAACACACATTTTCTTCCTTTCTGTTTAAAGGACCTGCATGGCACAAAGCTAATGTTACTCACTTTTGAAAATACTCAGATGCAAGCATTCTTGCTTTCAAATACATGCTGAATTCCCTCAGAGAAACATTGTGCTAGAGTCTTCTTCTACTCACAATGATACAGTTCACTCAAGTTATTCAGTGTTTCTTCCAGTCCAATGAAAAGGGCTGTTGTGCACAAAGTTAATGTTCTTCATTCTTAACACCCTGGGAGCTGGGCAGTTTTCCTCTTAAATACTAACTCAACTCTAAGTACTGAACAACTTGCTAGACCCTCTTGCTTCTAACAATAGTAGTTTTCTTCCTAGAAATACAGTGGTTCTTCTTTTCACTTTCATTGAACTGCATGGCACAAAGCTCATGTATTTCACACTATAAACCCATGACACGTAGTTAGTTTTGCTGTTGTAGTTTAACTCAACTGTCCTTGCTCAAAAAGTTGTTAAAACCTCTTGCTTGTAACATTTATAGTTTTCTTCCTGGATATGCACTACTCCTTCCTTTCACTTTAAAGGATCTGCATGGCACAAAGCTGATGTTCATCACACCATCAAGCCCTGACACAAAGTTAGTTTTGCTGTTGTGGGCTAACTCACTCTCAGTGATGGACAAGAAGTTAGACCTTCTTGCTTGTAACATTTTTACATTACTTCCTGGAAATACATTGACCTGCATGGCACAAAGCTGATATAATTCTCACTGTAAAACCCTGATACGTAGTTAGTTTTGCTGTTGCAGGCTAACTCAACTCTCATTGCTGAACAAGTTTTTAGACCCTCTTGCTTGTAACATTTATAATTATCTTCCTGGAAATACATTGACCTGCATGGCACAAAGCTGATATTCTTCTCACTATAAAACCCTGACACATAGTTAGTTTTGCGGTTGAAGGTTAACTCAACTCTCATGGCTGAATAAGTTGTTAAACCCTGTTGCTTGTAGCATTTATAGTTTTCTTCCTGGACATACATTGACCTGCATGGCACAAACCTAATGTTCTTCACTCTATAAAACCCTGACACGTAGTTAGTTTTCCTGTTGAAGGCTAACTCATCTCTCATTGCAGAGCAATTTGTTAGACCCTCTTGCTTGTAACATTTATAGTTTTCTTCTTGCAAATACATTGACCTGCATGGCACAAAGCTGATGTTCCTCACACTATAAAACCCTGAGACATAGTAGTTTTGCTGTTGAAGGCTAACTCAACTCTCCTTGCTGAACAAGTTGTTAGACCCTGTTGCTTGTAACATTTCTAGTTTTCTTCTTAAGAAACACACAGTTTCCTCCTTTCTGTTTCAAGGACCTGCATGGCACAAAGCTAATGTTACTCACTTTTTTAAATGCTCAGATGTAGGCATTCTTGCTTTCAAATGCAAAGCTGATGTTCTTCACTGTATAAAACGCTGATACGTAGTTAGTTTTGCTGTTGAAGGCTAACTCAAGTCTCATTGCTGAACAATTTGTTAGACCCTCTTGCTTGTAACATTTATTGTTTTCTTCCTGAAAATACAGTGACCTGCATGGCTCAAAGCTGATGTTCCGCACACTATGAAACCCTGACACGTAGTTACTTTTGCTGTTGAAAGGTAACTCAACTCTCATTGCTGAACAAGTTGTTAGACCCTCTTGATTGTAACATTTATAGTTTTCTTCCTGGAAATGCGCTACTCCTTCCTTTCACTTTAAAAGACCGGCATGGTACAATGCTGATGTTGTTCACACTATAAAATCCTGACAGGTAGTTAGTTTTGTTGTTGAAGGCTAACTCAACTCTCATTGCTGAACAAGTTGTTAGAACCTCTTGATTGTAACATTTATAGTTTTCTTCCTGGAAATACATTGACCTGCATGGCACAAAGCTGATGTTCTTCACACTATAAAACCCTGACATGTAGTTAGTTTTGCTGTTGAAGGCTAACTCAACTCTCATTGCTGAACAACTTTTTAGACCCCATTGCTTGTAACATTTATAATTATCTTCCTGGAAATACATTGACCTGCATGGCACAAAGCTGATGTTCCTCACACTATAAAACCCTGAGACATAGTAGTTTTGCTGTTGAAGGCTAACTCAACTCTCATTGCAGAACAAGTTGTTAGACCCTCTTGCTTGTAACATTTCTAGTTTTCTTCTTAAGAAACACACATTTTCTTCCTTTCTGTTTAAAGGACCTGCATGGCACAATGCTAATGTTACTCACTTTTGTAAATACTCAGATGCAGGCATTCTTGCTTTCAAATGCATGCTGAATTTCCTCAGAGAAACATTGTGCTAGAGTCTTCTTCTACTCGCAATGATACAGTTCACTCAAGTTATTCATGCTTACTTCCAGTCGAATGAAAAGGGCTGTTGGGCACAAAGTTAATGTTCTTCATTCTTAATACCCTGGGAGCTGGGCAGTATTCCTCTTAAATACGAACTCAACTCTATGTCCTGAACAACTTGCTAGACTCTCTTGCTTGTAACATTCATAGTTTTCTTCCTGGACATACAATGAACTGCATGGCACAAAGCTGATGTTCTTCAAAGTATAAAACACTGATACGTAGTTAGTTTTGCTGTTGAAGACTAACTCAAGTCTCATTGCTGAACAATTTGTTAGACCCTCTTGCTTGTAACATTTATTGTTTTCTTCCTGAAAGTACATTGACCTGCATGGCTCAAAGCTGATGTTCCTCACAGTATAAAACCCTGACACGTAGTTACTTTTGCTGTTGAAAGGTTACTCAACTCTCCTTGCTGAACAAGTTGTTAGACCGTCTTGCTTGTAACATTTCTAGTTTTCTTCTTAAGAAACACACATTTTCCTCCTTTCTGTTTAAAGGACTTGCATGGCACAAAGCTAATGTTACTCACTTTTGAAAATACTCAGATGTAGGCATTCTTGCTTTCAAATGCATGCTGAATTCCCTCAGAGAAACATTGTGCTAGAGTCTTCTTCTACTCGCAATGATACAGTTCACTCAAGTTATTCATTGTTTCTTCCAGTCCAATGAAAAAGGCTGTTGTGCACAAAGTTAATGTTCTTCATTCTTAATACCCTGCGAGCTGGGCAGTATTCCTCTTAAATACGAACTCAACTCTAAGTACTGAACAACTTGCTAGACCCTCTTGCTTGTAAAATTTATAGTTTTCTTCCTGGACATACAATGAACTGCATGGCACAAAGTTGATGTTCTTCACAGTATAAAACGCTGATACGTACTTAGTTTTGCTGTTGAAGGCTAACTCAAGTCTCATTGCTGAACAATTTGTTGGACCCTCTTGTTTGTAACATTTATTGTTTTCTTCCTGAAAATACATTGACCTGCATGGCTCAAAGCTGATGTTCCTCACACTATAAAACCCTGACACGTAGTTACTTTTGCTGTTGAAAGGTAACTCAACTCTCCTTGCTGAACAAGTTGTTAGACCCTCTTGATTGTAACATTTATAGTTTTCTTCCTGGAAATGCGCTACACCTTCCTTTCACTTTAAAAGACCTGCATGGCACAATGCTGATGTTGTTCACACTATAAAACCCTGACAGGTAGTTAGTTTTGTTGTTGAAGGCTAACTCAACTCTCATTGCTGAACAACTTTTTAGACCCCATTGCTTGTAACATTTATAATTATCTTCCTGGAAATACATTGACCTGCTTGGCACAAAGCTGATGTTCTTCACAGTATAAAATGCTGATACGTAGGTAGTTTTGCTGTGCAAGGCTTACTCAACTCTCATTGCTAAAGAAGTTGTTAGACCCTCTTGCTTGTAACATTTATAGTGTTCTTCCTGAAATTCATTCACCTGCTTGGCAAAAAGCTGATGTTCTTCACAGTATAAAACGCTGATACGTAGTTAGTTTTGCTGTTGAAGGCTAACTCATCTCTCATTGCAGAGCAATTTATTGGACCCTCTTGCTTGTAACATTTATAGTTTTCTTCCTCGAAATGTACTACTCCTTCCTTTCACTATAATGGACCTGAATGGCACAATGCAGATGTTGTTTACATTATAAAACACTGACAGGTAGTTAGTTTTGCTGTTGAAGGCTAACTCAACTCTCATTGCTGAACAAGTTGTTAGACCCTCTTGAGTGTAACGTTTATACTTTTCTTCCTAGAAATACACTATTCCTACCTTTCACATTAATGGACCTGCATGGCACAAAGCTCATGTTACTCACTTTTGAAAACACTGAGATGCAGGCAGTTTTGCTTTCAAATACATGCTGAATTTCCTCAGAGAAACTTTGTGCTATAGTCTTTTTCTACTCACAAAGATACAGTGCTCTCAAGGCATACAGTTTTTCTTCCATTCCTATGAAAAGGGCTGTTTTGCACAAAGTTCATGTTCTTCAGTCTTAACACCCTGAGTGCTGAATAGTATTCCTCTTAAATACTAACTCAACTCTCAGTGGTAAACAACTCAGTAACCTCTTGCTTCTCCCCGTGATAGTTTTCTTATAGAAGATAAAGTTCTTCTTTCGTTCACTTGAATGGTGCTACTTGGGAAAAAGTTGACGTTACTCACTATGGCAAACACTGAGAGGCAGGCCTTCTTCCTTTCACAAACACAGTGAATTCTCTCTGAGTAACTTTTGGAAGACCCTGAATTTGCTCACATTGAGAGTTCCTACAAGTGTTGCAGTTCTGCTTCCATTCCCTTGAAAACGACTGTGTTGCACAAAATTATTGTTCTTCACACTGAAAAACGCTGAAAGCTAGGCTGTACTCCTTTTAAAAGCTAACTCAGTTCTCAGTACTGAACATGTTGTTAGACCCTCTTGCTTGTAACATTTATAGTTTTCTTCCTGGAAATACATTGACCTGCATGGCACAAAGCTGATCTTCCTCACACTATAAAACCCTGAGACATAGTTAGTTTTGCTGTTGAAGGCTAACTCAGCTCTCCTTGCTGAACAAGTTGTTAGACCCTCTTGCTTGTAACGTTTCTAGTTTTCTTCTTAAGAAACACACATTTTCTTCCTTTCTGTTTAAAGGACCTGCATGGCACAAAGCTAATGTTACTCACTTTTGAAAATACTCAGATGCAAGCATTCTTGCTTTCAAATACATGCTGAATTCCCTCAGAGAAACATTGTGCTAGAGTCTTCTTCTACTCACAATGATACAGTTCACTCAAGTTATTCAGTGTTTCTTCCAGTCCAATGAAAAGGGCTGTTGTGCACAAAGTTAATGTTCTTCATTCTTAACACCCTGGGAGCTGGGCAGTTTTCCTCTTAAATACTAACTCAACTCTAAGTACTGAACAACTTGCTAGACCCTCTTGCTTCTAACAATAGTAGTTTTCTTCCTAGAAATACAGTGGTTCTTCTTTTCACTTTCATTGAACTGCATGGCACAAAGCTCATGTATTTCACACTATAAACCCATGACACGTAGTTAGTTTTGCTGTTGTAGTTTAACTCAACTGTCCTTGCTCAAAAAGTTGTTAAAACCTCTTGCTTATAACATTGATAGTTTTCTTCCTGGATATGCACTACTCCTTCCTTTCACTTTAAAGGATCTGCATGGCACAAAGCTGATGTTCATCACACCATCAAGCCCTGACACAAAGTTAGTTTTGCTGTTGTGGGCTAACTCACTCTCAGTGATGGACAAGAAGTTAGACCTTCTTGCTTGTAACATTTTTACATTACTTCCTGGAAATACATTGACCTGCATGGCACAAAGCTGATATAATTCTCACTGTAAAACCCTGATACGTAGTTAGTTTTGCTGTTGCAGGCTAACTCAACTCTCATTGCTGAACAAGTTTTTAGACCCTCTTGCTTGTAACATTTATAATTATCTTCCTGGAAATACATTGACCTGCATGGCACAAAGCTGATATTCTTCTCACTATAAAACCCTGACACATAGTTAGTTTTGCGGTTGAAGGTTAACTCAACTCTCATGGCTGAATAAGTTGTTAAACCCTGTTGCTTGTAGCATTTATAGTTTTCTTCCTGGACATACATTGACCTGCATGGCACAAACCTAATGTTCTTCACTCTATAAAACCCTGACACGTAGTTAGTTTTCCTGTTGAAGGCTAACTCATCTCTCATTGCAGAGCAATTTGTTAGACCCTCTTGCTTGTAACATTTATAGTTTTCTTCTTGCAAATACATTGACCTGCATGGCACAAAGCTGATGTTCCTCACACTATAAAACCCTGAGACATAGTAGTTTTGCTGTTGAAGGCTAACTCAAGTCTCCTTGCTGAACAAGTTGTTAGACCCTGTTGCTTGTAACATTTCTAGTTTTCTTCTTAAGAAACACACAGTTTCCTCCTTTCTGTTTCAAGGACCTGCATGGCACAAAGCTAATGTTACTCACTTTTTTAAATGCTCAGATGTAGGCATTCTTGCTTTCAAATGCAAAGCTGATGTTCTTCACTGTATAAAACGCTGATACGTAGTTAGTTTTGCTGTTGAAGGCTAACTCAAGTCTCATTGCTGAACAATTTGTTAGACCCTCTTGCTTGTAACATTTATTGTTTTCTTCCTGAAAATACAGTGACCTGCATGGCTCAAAGCTGATGTTCCGCACACTATGAAACCCTGACACGTAGTTACTTTTGCTGTTGAAAGGTAACTCAACTCTCATTGCTGAACAAGTTGTTAGACCCTCTTGATTGTAACATTTATAGTTTTCTTCCTGGAAATGCGCTACTCCTTCCTTTCACTTTAAAAGACCGGCATGGTACAATGCTGATGTTGTTCACACTATAAAATCCTGACAGGTAGTTAGTTTTGTTGTTGAAGGCTAACTCAACTCTCATTGCTGAACAAGTTGTTAGAACCTCTTGATTGTAACATTTATAGTTTTCTTCCTGGAAATACATTGACCTGCATGGCACAAAGCTGATGTTCTTCACACTATAAAACCCTGACATGTAGTTAGTTTTGCTGTTGAAGGCTAACTCAACTCTCATTGCTGAACAACTTTTTAGACCCCATTGCTTGTAACATTTATAATTATCTTCCTGGAAATACATTGACCTGCATGGCACAAAGCTGATGTTCCTCACACTATAAAACCCTGAGACATAGTAGTTTTGCTGTTGAAGGCTAACTCAACTCTCATTGCAGAACAAGTTGTTAGACCCTCTTGCTTGTAACATTTCTAGTTTTCTTCTTAAGAAACACACATTTTCTTCCTTTCTGTTTAAAGGACCTGCATGGCACAATGCTAATGTTACTCACTTTTGTAAATACTCAGATGCAGGCATTCTTGCTTTCAAATGCATGCTGAATTTCCTCAGAGAAACATTGTGCTAGAGTCTTCTTCTACTCGCAATGATACAGTTCACTCAAGTTATTCATGCTTACTTCCAGTCGAATGAAAAGGGCTGTTGGGCACAAAGTTAATGTTCTTCATTCTTAATACCCTGGGAGCTGGGCAGTATTCCTCTTAAATACGAACTCAACTCTATGTCCTGAACAACTTGCTAGACTCTCTTGCTTGTAACATTCATAGTTTTCTTCCTGGACATACAATGAACTGTATGGCACAAAGCTGATGTACTTCAAAGTATAAAACACTGATACATAGTTAGTTTTGCTGTTGAAGACTAACTCAAGTCTCATTGCTGAACAATTTGTTAGACCCTCTTGCTTGTAACATTTATTGTTTTCTTCCTGAAAGTACATTGACCTGCATGGCTCAAAGCTGATGTTCCTCACAGTATAAAACCCTGACACGTAGTTACTTTTGCTGTTGAAAGGTTACTCAACTCTCCTTGCTGAACAAGTTGTTAGACCGTCTTGCTTGTAACATTTCTAGTTTTCTTCTTAAGAAACACACATTTTCCTCCTTTCTGTTTAAAGGACTTGCATGGCACAAAGCTAATGTTACTCACTTTTGAAAATACTCAGATGTAGGCATTCTTGCTTTCAAATGCATGCTGAATTCCCTCAGAGAAACATTGTGCTAGAGTCTTCTTCTACTCGCAATGATACAGTTCACTCAAGTTATTCATTGTTTCTTCCAGTCCAATGAAAAAGGCTGTTGTGCACAAAGTTAATGTTCTTCATTCTTAATACCCTGCGAGCTGGGCAGTATTCCTCTTAAATACGAACTCAACTCTAAGTACTGAACAACTTGCTAGACCCTCTTGCTTGTAAAATTTATAGTTTTCTTCCTGGACATACAATGAACTGCATGGCACAAAGTTGATGTTCTTCACAGTATAAAACGCTGATACGTACTTAGTTTTGCTGTTGAAGGCTAACTCAAGTCTCATTGCTGAACAATTTGTTGGACCCTCTTGTTTGTAACATTTATTGTTTTCTTCCTGAAAATACATTGACCTGCATGGCTCAAAGCTGATGTTCCTCACACTATAAAACCCTGACACGTAGTTACTTTTGCTGTTGAAAGGTAACTCAACTCTCCTTGCTGAACAAGTTGTTAGACCCTCTTGATTGTAACATTTATAGTTTTCTTCCTGGAAATGCGCTACACCTTCCTTTCACTTTAAAAGACCTGCATGGCACAATGCTGATGTTGTTCACACTATAAAACCCTGACAGGTAGTTAGTTTTGTTGTTGAAGGCTAACTCAACTCTCATTGCTGAACAACTTTTTAGACCCCATTGCTTGTAACATTTATAATTATCTTCCTGGAAATACATTGACCTGCTTGGCACAAAGCTGATGTTCTTCACAGTATAAAATGCTGATACGTAGGTAGTTTTGCTGTGCAAGGCTTACTCAACTCTCATTGCTAAAGAAGTTGTTAGACCCTCTTGCTTGTAACATTTATAGTGTTCTTCCTGAAATTCATTCACCTGCTTGGCAAAAAGCTGATGTTCTTCACAGTATAAAATGCTGATACGTAGTTAGTTTTGCTGTTGAAGGCTAACTCATCTCTCATTGCAGAGCAATTTATTGGACCCTCTTGCTTGTAACATTTATAGTTTTCTTCCTCGAAATGTACTACTCCTTCCTTTCACTATAATGGACCTGAATGGCACAATGCAGATGTTGTTCACATTATAAAACACTGACAGGTAGTTAGTTTTGCTGTTGAAGGCTAACTCAACTCTCATTGCTGAACAAGTTGTTAGACCCTCTTGAGTGTAACGTTTATACTTTTCTTCCTAGAAATACACTATTCCTACCTTTCACATTAATGGACCTGCATGGCACAAAGCTCATGTTACTCACTTTTGAAAACACTGAGATGCAGGTAGTTTTGCTTTCAAATACATGCTGAATTTCCTCAGAGAAACTTTGTGCTATAGTCTTTTTCTACTCACAAAGATACAGTGCTCTCAAGGCATACAGTTTTTCTTCCATTCCTATGAAAAGGGCTGTTTTGCACAAAGTTCATGTTCTTCAGTCTTAACACCCTGAGTGCTGAATAGTATTCCTCTTAAATACTAACTCAACTCTCAGTGGTAAACAACTCAGTAACGTCTTGCTTCTCCCCGTGATAGTTTTCTTATAGAAGATAAAGTTCTTCTTTCGTTCACTTGAATGGTGCTACTTGGGAAAAAGTTGACGTTACTCACTATGGCAAACACTGAGAGGTAGGCCTTCTTCCTTTCACAAACACAGTGAATTCTCTCTGAGTAACTTTTGGAAGACCCTGAATTTGCTCACATTGAGAGTTCCTACAAGTGTTGCAGTTCTTCTTCCATTCCCTTGAAAACGACTGTGTTGCACAAAATTATTGTTCTTCACACTGAAAAACGCTGAAAGCTAGGCTGTACTCCTTTTAAAAGCTAACTCAGTTCTCAGTACTGAACATGTTCTTAGACCCTCTTGCTTGTAACATTTATAGTTTTCTTCCTGGATATGCACTACTCCTTCCTTTCACTTTAAAGGATCTGCATGGCACAAAGCTGATGTTCATCGCACCATAAAGCCCTGACACGAAGTTAGTTTTGCTGTTGTGGGCTAACTCAACTCTCAGTGATGGACAAGAAGTTAGACCTTCTTGCTTGTAACATTGTTACATTACCTCCTGGAAATACATTGACCTGCATGGCACAAAGCTGATATAATTCTCACTGTAAAACCCTGATACGTAGTTAGTTTTGCTGTTGCAGGCTAACTCAACTCTTATTGCTGAACAAGTTTTTAGACCCTCTTGCTTGTAACAGTTATAATTATCTTCCTGGAAATACATTGACCTGCTTGGCACAAAGCTGATGTTCTTCACATTATAGTACCCTTACACATAGTTAGTTTGGCTGTTGAAGGCTAACTCAACTCTCAGTCATGGACAAGTTGTTAGACCCTCTTGCTTGTAACATTTATAGTTTTCTTCCTGGAAATACATTGACCTGCATGGCACAAAGCTGATGTTCCTCACACTATAAAACCCTGAGACATAGTAGTTTTGCTGTTGAAGGCTAACTCAACTCTCATTACTGAACAAGTCGTTAGACCCTCTTGAGTGTAACATTTATACTTTTCTTCCTAGAAATACACTATTCCTACCTTTCACATTAATGGACCTGCATGGCACAAAGCTCATGTTACTCACTTTTGAAAACACTGAGATGCAGGCAGTTTTGCTTTCAAATACATGCTGAATTTCCTCAGAGAAACTTTGTGCTATAGTCTTTTTCTACTCACAAAGATACAGTGCACTCAAGGCATAGAGTTTTTCTTCCATTCCTATGAAAAGGGCTGTTTTGCACAAAGTTCATGTTCTTCAGTCTTAACACCCTGAGCGCTGAATAGTATTCCTCTTAAATACTAACTCAACTCTCAGTGGTAAACAACTCAGTAGACCCTCTTGCTTCTCCCCGTGATAGTTTTCTTTTAGAAGATAAAGTTCTTCTTTCGTTCACTTGAATGTTGCTACTTGGGAAAAAGTTGACGTTACTCACTATGGCAAACACTGAGAGGCAGGCCTTCTTCCTTTCACAAACACAGTGAATTCTCTCTGAGTAACTTTTGGAAGACCCTGAATTTGCTCACATTGATAGTTCCTACAAGTGTTGCAGTTCTGCTTCCATTCCCTTGAAAACGACTGTGTTGCACAAAATTATTGTTCTTCACACTGAAAAACGCTGAAAGCTAGGCTGTACTCCTTTTAAAAGCTAACTCAGTTCTCAGTACTGAACATGTTGTTAGACCCTCTTGCTTGTAACATTTATAGTTTTCTTCCTGGAAATACATTGACCTGCATGGCACAAAGCTGATCTTCCTCACACTATAAAACCCTGAGACATAGTTAGTTTTGCTGTTGAAGGCTAACTCAGCTCTCCTTGCTGAACAAGTTGTTAGACCCTCTTGCTTGTAACGTTTCTAGTTTTCTTCTTAAGAAACACACATTTTCTTCCTTTCTGTTTAAAGGACCTGCATGGCACAAAGCTAATGTTACTCACTTTTGAAAATACTCAGATGCAAGCATTCTTGCTTTCAAATACATGCTGAATTCCCTCAGAGAAACATTGTGCTAGAGTCTTCTTCTACTCACAATGATACAGTTCACTCAAGTTATTCAGTGTTTCTTCCAGTCCAATGAAAAGGGCTGTTGTGCACAAAGTTAATGTTCTTCATTCTTAACACCCTGGGAGCTGGGCAGTTTTCCTCTTAAATACTAACTCAACTCTAAGTACTGAACAACTTGCTAGACCCTCTTGCTTCTAACAATAGTAGTTTTCTTCCTAGAAATACAGTGGTTCTTCTTTTCACTTTCATTGAACTGCATGGCACAAAGCTCATGTATTTCACACTATAAACCCATGACACGTAGTTAGTTTTGCTGTTGTAGTTTAACTCAACTGTCCTTGCTCAAAAAGTTGTTAAAACCTCTTGCTTGTAACATTGATAGTTTTCTTCCTGGATATGCACTACTCCTTCCTTTCACTTTAAAGGATCTGCATGGCACAAAGCTGATGTTCATCACACCATCAAGCCCTGACACAAAGTTAGTTTTGCTGTTGTGGGCTAACTCACTCTCAGTGATGGACAAGAAGTTAGACCTTCTTGCTTGTAACATTTTTACATTACTTCCTGGAAATACATTGACCTGCATGGCACAAAGCTGATATAATTCTCACTGTAAAACCCTGATACGTAGTTAGTTTTGCTGTTGCAGGCTAACTCAACTCTCATTGCTGAACAAGTTTTTAGACCCTCTTGCTTGTAACATTTATAATTATCTTCCTGGAAATACATTGACCTGCATGGCACAAAGCTGATATTCTTCTCACTATAAAACCCTGACACATAGTTAGTTTTGCGGTTGAAGGTTAACTCAACTCTCATGGCTGAATAAGTTGTTAAACCCTGTTGCTTGTAGCATTTATAGTTTTCTTCCTGGACATACATTGACCTGCATGGCACAAACCTAATGTTCTTCACTCTATAAAACCCTGACACGTAGTTAGTTTTCCTGTTGAAGGCTAACTCATCTCTCATTGCAGAGCAATTTGTTAGACCCTCTTGCTTGTAACATTTATAGTTTTCTTCTTGCAAATACATTGACCTGCATGGCACAAAGCTGATGTTCCTCACACTATAAAACCCTGAGACATAGTAGTTTTGCTGTTGAAGGCTAACTCAACTCTCCTTGCTGAACAAGTTGTTAGACCCTGTTGCTTGTAACATTTCTAGTTTTCTTCTTAAGAAACACACAGTTTCCTCCTTTCTGTTTCAAGGACCTGCATGGCACAAAGCTAATGTTACTCACTTTTTTAAATGCTCAGATGTAGGCATTCTTGCTTTCAAATGCAAAGCTGATGTTCTTCACTGTATAAAACGCTGATACGTAGTTAGTTTTGCTGTTGAAGGCTAACTCAAGTCTCATTGCTGAACAATTTGTTAGACCCTCTTGCTTGTAACATTTATTGTTTTCTTCCTGAAAATACAGTGACCTGCATGGCTCAAAGCTGATGTTCCGCACACTATGAAACCCTGACACGTAGTTACTTTTGCTGTTGAAAGGTAACTCAACTCTCATTGCTGAACAAGTTGTTAGACCCTCTTGATTGTAACATTTATAGTTTTCTTCCTGGAAATGCGCTACTCCTTCCTTTCACTTTAAAAGACCGGCATGGTACAATGCTGATGTTGTTCACACTATAAAATCCTGACAGGTAGTTAGTTTTGTTGTTGAAGGCTAACTCAACTCTCATTGCTGAACAAGTTGTTAGAACCTCTTGATTGTAACATTTATAGTTTTCTTCCTGGAAATACATTGACCTGCATGGCACAAAGCTGATGTTCTTCACACTATAAAACCCTGACATGTAGTTAGTTTTGCTGTTGAAGGCTAACTCAACTCTCATTGCTGAACAACTTTTTAGACCCCATTGCTTGTAACATTTATAATTATCTTCCTGGAAATACATTGACCTGCATGGCACAAAGCTGATGTTCCTCACACTATAAAACCCTGAGACATAGTAGTTTTGCTGTTGAAGGCTAACTCAACTCTCATTGCAGAACAAGTTGTTAGACCCTCTTGCTTGTAACATTTCTAGTTTTCTTCTTAAGAAACACACATTTTCTTCCTTTCTGTTTAAAGGACCTGCATGGCACAATGCTAATGTTACTCACTTTTGTAAATACTCAGATGCAGGCATTCTTGCTTTCAAATGCATGCTGAATTTCCTCAGAGAAACATTGTGCTAGAGTCTTCTTCTACTCGCAATGATACAGTTCACTCAAGTTATTCATGCTTACTTCCAGTCGAATGAAAAGGGCTGTTGGGCACAAAGTTAATGTTCTTCATTCTTAATACCCTGGGAGCTGGGCAGTATTCCTCTTAAATACGAACTCAACTCTATGTCCTGAACAACTTGCTAGACTCTCTTGCTTGTAACATTCATAGTTTTCTTCCTGGACATACAATGAACTGCATGGCACAAAGCTGATGTTCTTCAAAGTATAAAACACTGATACGTAGTTAGTTTTGCTGTTGAAGACTAACTCAAGTCTCATTGCTGAACAATTTGTTAGACCCTCTTGCTTGTAACATTTATTGTTTTCTTCCTGAAAGTACATTGACCTGCATGGCTCAAAGCTGATGTTCCTCACAGTATAAAACCCTGACACGTAGTTACTTTTGCTGTTGAAAGGTTACTCAACTCTCCTTGCTGAACAAGTTGTTAGACCGTCTTGCTTGTAACATTTCTAGTTTTCTTCTTAAGAAACACACATTTTCCTCCTTTCTGTTTAAAGGACTTGCATGGCACAAAGCTAATGTTACTCACTTTTGAAAATACTCAGATGTAGGCATTCTTGCTTTCAAATGCATGCTGAATTCCCTCAGAGAAACATTGTGCTAGAGTCTTCTTCTACTCGCAATGATACAGTTCACTCAAGTTATTCATTGTTTCTTCCAGTCCAATGAAAAAGGCTGTTGTGCACAAAGTTAATGTTCTTCATTCTTAATACCCTGCGAGCTGGGCAGTATTCCTCTTAAATACGAACTCAACTCTAAGTACTGAACAACTTGCTAGACCCTCTTGCTTGTAAAATTTATAGTTTTCTTCCTGGACATACAATGAACTGCATGGCACAAAGTTGATGTTCTTCACAGTATAAAACGCTGATACGTACTTAGTTTTGCTGTTGAAGGCTAACTCAAGTCTCATTGCTGAACAATTTGTTGGACCCTCTTGTTTGTAACATTTATTGTTTTCTTCCTGAAAATACATTGACCTGCATGGCTCAAAGCTGATGTTCCTCACACTATAAAACCCTGACACGTAGTTACTTTTGCTGTTGAAAGGTAACTCAACTCTCCTTGCTGAACAAGTTGTTAGACCCTCTTGATTGTAACATTTATAGTTTTCTTCCTGGAAATGCGCTACACCTTCCTTTCACTTTAAAAGACCTGCATGGCACAATGCTGATGTTGTTCACACTATAAAACCCTGACAGGTAGTTAGTTTTGTTGTTGAAGGCTAACTCAACTCTCATTGCTGAACAACTTTTTAGACCCCATTGCTTGTAACATTTATAATTATCTTCCTGGAAATACATTGACCTGCTTGGCACAAAGCTGATGTTCTTCACAGTATAAAATGCTGATACGTAGGTAGTTTTGCTGTGCAAGGCTTACTCAACTCTCATTGCTAAAGAAGTTGTTAGACCCTCTTGCTTGTAACATTTATAGTGTTCTTCCTGAAATTCATTCACCTGCTTGGCAAAAAGCTGATGTTCTTCACAGTATAAAACGCTGATACGTAGTTAGTTTTGCTGTTGAAGGCTAACTCATCTCTCATTGCAGAGCAATTTATTGGACCCTCTTGCTTGTAACATTTATAGTTTTCTTCCTCGAAATGTACTACTCCTTCCTTTCACTATAATGGACCTGAATGGCACAATGCAGATGTTGTTCACATTATAAAACACTGACAGGTAGTTAGTTTTGCTGTTGAAGGCTAACTCAACTCTCATTGCTGAACAAGTTGTTAGACCCTCTTGAGTGTAACGTTTATACTTTTCTTCCTAGAAATACACTATTCCTACCTTTCACATTAATGGACCTGCATGGCACAAAGCTCATGTTACTCACTTTTGAAAACACTGAGATGCAGGCAGTTTTGCTTTCAAATACATGCTGAATTTCCTCAGAGAAACTTTGTGCTATAGTCTTTTTCTACTCACAAAGATACAGTGCTCTCAAGTCATACAGTTTTTCTTCCATTCCTATGAAAAGGGCTGTTTTGCACAAAGTTCATGTTCTTCAGTCTTAACACCCTGAGTGCTGAATAGTATTCCTCTTAAATACTAACTCAACTCTCAGTGGTAAACAACTCAGTAACCTCTTGCTTCTCCCCGTGATAGTTTTCTTATAGAAGATAAAGTTCTTCTTTCGTTCACTTGAATGGTGCTACTTGGGAAAAAGTTGACGTTACTCACTATGGCAAACACTGAGAGGCAGGCCTTCTTCCTTTCACAAACACAGTGAATTCTCTCTGAGTAACTTTTGGAAGACCCTGAATTTGCTCACATTGAGAGTTCCTACAAGTGTTGCAGTTCTTCTTCCATTCCCTTGAAAACGACTGTGTTGCACAAAATTATTGTTCTTCACACTGAAAAACGCTGAAAGCTAGGCTGTACTCCTTTTAAAAGCTAACTCAGTTCTCAGTACTGAACATGTTGTTAGACCCTCTTGCTTGTAACATTTATAGTTTTCTTCCTGGATATGCACTACTCCTTCCTTTCACTTTAAAGGATCTGCATGGCACAAAGCTGATGTTCATCGCACCATAAAGCCCTGACACGAAGTTAGTTTTGCTGTTGTGGGCTAACTCAACTCTCAGTGATGGACAAGAAGTTAGACCTTCTTGCTTGTAACATTGTTACATTACCTCCTGGAAATACATTGACCTGCATGGCACAAAGCTGATATAATTCTCACTGTAAAACCCTGATACGTAGTTAGTTTTGCTGTTGCAGGCTAACTCAACTCTTATTGCTGAACAAGTTTTTAGACCCTCTTGCTTGTAACAGTTATAATTATCTTCCTGGAAATACATTGACCTGCTTGGCACAAAGCTGATGTTCTTCACATTATAGTACCCTTACACATAGTTAGTTTGGCTGTTGAAGGCTAACTCAACTCTCAGTCATGGACAAGTTGTTAGACCCTCTTGCTTGTAACATTTATAGTTTTCTTCCTGGAAATACATTGACCTGCATGGCACAAAGCTGATGTTCCTCACACTATAAAACCCTGAGACATAGTAGTTTTGCTGTTGAAGGCTAACTCAACTCTCATTACTGAACAAGTCGTTAGACCCTCTTGAGTGTAACATTTATACTTTTCTTCCTAGAAATACACTATTCCTACCTTTCACATTAATGGACCTGCATGGCACAAAGCTCATGTTACTCACTTTTGAAAACACTGAGATGCAGGCAGTTTTGCTTTCAAATACATGCTGAATTTCCTCAGAGAAACTTTGTGCTATAGTCTTTTTCTACTCACAAAGATACAGTGCACTCAAGGCATACAGTTTTTCTTCCATTCCTATGAAAAGGGCTGTTTTGCACAAAGTTCATGTTCTTCAGTCTTAACACCCTGAGCGCTGAATAGTATTCCTCTTAAATACTAACTCAACTCTCAGTGGTAAACAACTCAGTAGACCCTCTTGCTTCTCCCCGTGATAGTTTTCTTATAGAAGATAAAGTTCTTCTTTCGTTCACTTGAATGTTGCTACTTGGGAAAAAGTTGACGTTACTCACTATGGCAAACACTGAGAGGCAGGCCTTCTTCCTTTCACAAACACAGTGAATTCTCTCTGAGTAACTTTTGGAAGACCCTGAATTTGCTCACATTGATAGTTCCTACAAGTGTTGCAGTTCTGCTTCCATTCCCTTGAAAACGACTGTGTTGCACAAAATTATTGTTCTTCACACTGAAAAACGCTGAAAGCTAGGCTGTACTCCTTTTAAAAGCTAACGCAGTTCTCAGTACTGAACATGTTGTTAGACTCTCTTGCTTGTAACATTTATAGTTTTCTTCCTGGAAATACATTGACCTGCATGGCACAAAGCTGATCTTCCTCACACACTATAAAACCCTGAGACATAGTTAGTTTTGCTGTTGAAGGCTAACTCAGCTCTCCTTGCTGAACAAGTTGTTAGACCCTCTTGCTTGTCACGTTTCTAGTTTTCTTCTTAAGAAACACACATTTTCTTCCTTTCTGTTTAAAGGACCTGCATGGCACAAAGCTAATGTTACTCACTTTTGAAAATACTCAGATGCAAGCATTCTTGCTTTCAAATACATGCTGAATTCCCTCAGAGAAACATTGTGCTAGAGTCTTCTTCTACTCACAATGATACAGTTCACTCAAGTTATTCAGTGTTTCTTCCAGTCCAATGAAAAGGGCTGTTGTGCACAAAGTTAATGTTCTTCATTCTTAACACCCTGGGAGCTGGGCAGTTTTCCTCTTAAATACTAACTCAACTCTAAGTACTGAACAACTTGCTAGACCCTCTTGCTTCTAACAATAGTAGTTTTCTTCCTAGAAATACAGTGGTTCTTCTTTTCACTTTCATTGAACTGCATGGCACAAAGCTCATGTATTTCACACTATAAACCCATGACACGTAGTTAGTTTTGCTGTTGTAGTTTAACTCAACTGTCCTTGCTCAAAAAGTTGTTAAAACCTCTTGCTTGTAACATTTATAGTTTTCTTCCTGGATATGCACTACTCCTTCCTTTCACTTTAAAGGATCTGCATGGCACAAAGCTGATGTTCATCACACCATCAAGCCCTGACACAAAGTTAGTTTTGCTGTTGTGGGCTAACTCACTCTCAGTGATGGACAAGAAGTTAGACCTTCTTGGTTGTAACATTTTTACATTACTTCCTGGAAATACATTGACCTGCATGGCACAAAGCTGATATAATTCTCACTGTAAAACCCTGATACGTAGTTAGTTTTGCTGTTGCAGGCTAACTCAACTCTCATTGCTGAACAAGTTTTTAGACCCTCTTGCTTGTAACATTTATAATTATCTTCCTGGAAATACATTGACCTGCATGGCACAAAGCTGATATTCTTCTCACTATAAAACCCTGACACATAGTTAGTTTTGCGGTTGAAGGTTAACTCAACTCTCATGGCTGAATAAGTTGTTAAACCCTGTTGCTTGTAGCATTTATAGTTTTCTTCCTGGACATACATTGACCTGCATGGCACAAACCTAATGTTCTTCACTCTATAAAACCCTGACACGTAGTTAGTTTTCCTGTTGAAGGCTAACTCATCTCTCATTGCAGAGCAATTTGTTAGACCCTCTTGCTTGTAACATTTATAGTTTTCTTCTTGCAAATACATTGACCTGCATGGCAAAAGCTGATGTTCCTCACACTATAAAACCCTGAGACATAGTAGTTTTGCTGTTGAAGGCTAACTCAACTCTCCTTGCTGAACAAGTTGTTAGACCCTGTTGCTTGTAACATTTCTAGTTTTCTTCTTAAGAAACACACAGTTTCCTCCTTTCTGTTTCAAGGACCTGCATGGCACAAAGCTAATGTTACTCACTTTTTTAAATGCTCAGATGTAGGCATTCTTGCTTTCAAATGCAAAGCTGATGTTCTTCACTGTATAAAACGCTGATACGTAGTTAGTTTTGCTGTTGAAGGCTAACTCAAGTCTCATTGCTGAACAATTTGTTAGACCCTCTTGCTTGTAACATTTATTGTTTTCTTCCTGAAAATACAGTGACCTGCATGGCTCAAAGCTGATGTTCCGCACACTATGAAACCCTGACACGTAGTTACTTTTGCTGTTGAAAGGTAACTCAACTCTCATTGCTGAACAAGTTGTTAGACCCTCTTGATTGTAACATTTATAGTTTTCTTCCTGGAAATGCGCTACTCCTTCCTTTCACTTTAAAAAACCGGCATGGTACAATGCTGATGTTGTTCACACTATAAAATCCTGACAGGTAGTTAGTTTTGTTGTTGAAGGCTAACTCAACTCTCATTGCTGAACAAGTTGTTAGAACCTCTTGATTGTAACATTTATAGTTTTCTTCCTGGAAATACATTGACCTGCATGGCACAAAGCTGATGTTCTTCACACTATAAAACCCTGACATGTAGTTAGTTTTGCTGTTGAAGGCTAACTCAACTCTCATTGCTGAACAACTTTTTAGACCCCATTGCTTGTAACATTTATAATTATCTTCCTGGAAATACATTGACCTGCATGGCACAAAGCTGATGTTCCTCACACTATAAAACCCTGAGACATAGTAGTTTTGCTGTTGAAGGCTAACTCAACTCTCATTGCAGAACAAGTTGTTAGACCCTCTTGCTTGTAACATTTCTAGTTTTCTTCTTAAGAAACACACATTTTCTTCCTTTCTGTTTAAAGGACCTGCATGGCACAATGCTAATGTTACTCACTTTTGTAAATACTCAGATGCAGGCATTCTTGCTTTCAAATGCATGCTGAATTTCCTCAGAGAAACATTGTGCTAGAGTCTTCTTCTACTCGCAATGATACAGTTCACTCAAGTTATTCATGCTTACTTCCAGTCGAATGAAAAGGGCTGTTGGGCACAAAGTTAATGTTCTTCATTCTTAATACCCTGGGAGCTGGGCAGTATTCCTCTTAAATACGAACTCAACTCTATGTCCTGAACAACTTGCTAGACTCTCTTGCTTGTAACATTCATAGTTTTCTTCCTGGACATACAATGAACTGCATGGCACAAAGCTGATGTTCTTCAAAGTATAAAACACTGATACGTAGTTAGTTTTGCTGTTGAAGACTAACTCAAGTCTCATTGCTGAACAATTTGTTAGACCCTCTTGCTTGTAACATTTATTGTTTTCTTCCTGAAAGTACATTGACCTGCATGGCTCAAAGCTGATGTTCCTCACAGTATAAAACCCTGACACGTAGTTACTTTTGCTGTTGAAAGGTTACTCAACTCTCCTTGCTGAACAAGTTGTTAGACCGTCTTGCTTGTAACATTTCTAGTTTTCTTCTTAAGAAACACACATTTTCCTCCTTTCTGTTTAAAGGACTTGCATGGCACAAAGCTAATGTTACTCACTTTTGAAAATACTCAGATGTAGGCATTCTTGCTTTCAAATGCATGCTGAATTCCCTCAGAGAAACATTGTGCTAGAGTCTTCTTCTACTCGCAATGATACAGTTCACTCAAGTTATTCATTGTTTCTTCCAGTCCAATGAAAAAGGCTGTTGTGCACAAAGTTAATGTTCTTCATTCTTAATACCCTGCGAGCTGGGCAGTATTCCTCTTAAATACGAACTCAACTCTAAGTACTGAACAACTTGCTAGACCCTCTTGCTTGTAAAATTTATAGTTTTCTTCCTGGACATACAATGAACTGCATGGCACAAAGTTGATGTTCTTCACAGTATAAAACGCTGATACGTACTTAGTTTTGCTGTTGAAGGCTAACTCAAGTCTCATTGCTGAACAATTTGTTGGACCCTCTTGTTTGTAACATTTATTGTTTTCTTCCTGAAAATACATTGACCTGCATGGCTCAAAGCTGATGTTCCTCACACTATAAAACCCTGACACGTAGTTACTTTTGCTGTTGAAAGGTAACTCAACTCTCCTTGCTGAACAAGTTGTTAGACCCTCTTGATTGTAACATTTATAGTTTTCTTCCTGGAAATGCGCTACACCTTCCTTTCACTTTAAAAGACCTGCATGGCACAATGCTGATGTTGTTCACACTATAAAACCCTGACAGGTAGTTAGTTTTGTTGTTGAAGGCTAACTCAACTCTCATTGCTGAACAACTTTTTAGACCCCATTGCTTGTAACATTTATAATTATCTTCCTGGAAATACATTGACCTGCTTGGCACAAAGCTGATGTTCTTCACAGTATAAAATGCTGATACGTAGGTAGTTTTGCTGTGCAAGGCTTACTCAACTCTCATTGCTAAAGAAGTTGTTAGACCCTCTTGCTTGTAACATTTATAGTGTTCTTCCTGAAATTCATTCACCTGCTTGGCAAAAAGCTGATGTTCTTCACAGTATAAAACGCTGATACGTAGTTAGTTTTGCTGTTGAAGGCTAACTCATCTCTCATTGCAGAGCAATTTATTGGACCCTCTTGCTTGTAACATTTATAGTTTTCTTCCTCGAAATGTACTACTCCTTCCTTTCACTATAATGGACCTGAATGGCACAATGCAGATGTTGTTCACATTATAAAACACTGACAGGTAGTTAGTTTTGCTGTTGAAGGCTAACTCAACTCTCATTGCTGAACAAGTTGTTAGACCCTCTTGAGTGTAACGTTTATACTTTTCTTCCTAGAAATACACTATTCCTACCTTTCACATTAATGGACCTGCATGGCACAAAGCTCATGTTACTCACTTTTGAAAACACTGAGATGCAGGCAGTTTTGCTTTCAAATACATGCTGAATTTCCTCAGAGAAACTTTGTGCTATAGTCTTTTTCTACTCACAAAGATACAGTGCTCTCAAGGCATACAGTTTTTCTTCCATTCCTATGAAAAGGGCTGTTTTGCACAAAGTTCATGTTCTTCAGTCTTAACACCCTGAGTGCTGAATAGTATTCCTCTTAAATACTAACTCAACTCTCAGTGGTAAACAACTCAGTAACCTCTTGCTTCTCCCCGTGATAGTTTTCTTATAGAAGATAAAGTTCTTCTTTCGTTCACTTGAATGGTGCTACTTGGGAAAAAGTTGACGTTACTCACTATGGCAAACACTGAGAGGCAGGCCTTCTTCCTTTCACAAACACAGTGAATTCTCTCTGAGTAACTTTTGGAAGACCCTGAATTTGCTCACATTGAGAGTTCCTACAAGTGTTGCAGTTCTTCTTCCATTCCCTTGAAAACGACTGTGTTGCACAAAATTATTGTTCTTCACACTGAAAAACGCTGAAAGCTAGGCTGTACTCCTTTTAAAAGCTAACTCAGTTCTCAGTACTGAACATGTTGTTAGACCCTCTTGCTTGTAACATTTATAGTTTTCTTCCTGGATATGCACTACTCCTTCCTTTCACTTTAAAGGATCTGCATGGCACAAAGCTGATGTTCATCGCACCATAAAGCCCTGACACGAAGTTAGTTTTGCTGTTGTGGGCTAACTCAACTCTCAGTGATGGACAAGAAGTTAGACCTTCTTGCTTGTAACATTGTTACATTACCTCCTGGAAATACATTGACCTGCATGGCACAAAGCTGATATAATTCTCACTGTAAAACCCTGATACGTAGTTAGTTTTGCTGTTGCAGGCTAACTCAACTCTTATTGCTGAACAAGTTTTTAGACCCTCTTGCTTGTAACAGTTATAATTATCTTCCTGGAAATACATTGACCTGCTTAGCACAAAGCTGATGTTCTTCACATTATAGTACCCTTACACATAGTTAGTTTGGCTGTTGAAGGCTAACTCAACTCTCAGTCATGGACAAGTTGTTAGACCCTCTTGCTTGTAACATTTATAGTTTTCTTCCTGGAAATACATTGACCTGCATGGCACAAAGCTGATGTTCCTCACACTA
This sequence comes from Castor canadensis, assembly GCF_047511655.1. Taxonomy (NCBI): domain Eukaryota; kingdom Metazoa; phylum Chordata; class Mammalia; order Rodentia; family Castoridae; genus Castor; species Castor canadensis. Next base: position 153,040,991 of record NC_133387.1, on the reverse strand, counting down.
TAAAACCCTGAGACATAGTAGTTTTGCTGTTGAAGGCTAACTCAACTCTCATTACTGAACAAGTCGTTAGACCCTCTTGAGTGTAACATTTATACTTTTCTTCCTAGAAATACACTATTCCTACCTTTCACATTAATGGACCTGCATGGCACAAAGCTCATGTTACTCACTTTTGAACACACTGAGATGCAGGCAGTTTTGCTTTCAAATACATGCTGAATTTCCTCAGAGAAACTTTGTGCTATAGTCTTTTTCTACTCACAAAGATACAGTGCACTCAAGGCATACAGTTTTTCTTCCATTCCTATGAAAAGGGCTGTTTTGCACAAAGTTCATGTTCTTCAGTCTTAACACCCTGAGCGCTGAATAGTATTCCTCTTAAATACTAACTCAACTCTCAGTGGTAAACAACTCAGTAGACCCTCTTGCTTCTCCCCGTGATAGTTTTTTTATAGAAGATAAAGTTCTTCTTTCGTTCACTTGAATGTTGCTACTTGGGAAAAAGTTGACGTTACTCACTATGGCAAACACTGAGAGGCAGGCCTTCTTCCTTTCACAAACACAGTGAATTCTCTCTGAGTAACTTTTGGAAGACCCTGAATTTGCTCACATTGATAGTTCCTACAAGTGTTGCAGTTCTGCTTCCATTCCCTTGAAAACGACTGTGTTGCACAAAATTATTGTTCTTCACACTGAAAAACGCTGAAAGCTAGGCTGTACTCCTTTTAAAAGCTAACTCAGTTCTCAGTACTGAACATGTTCTTAGACCCTCTTGCTTGTAACATTTATAGTTTTCTTCCTGGAAATACATTGACCTGCATGGCACAAAGCTGATCTTCCTCACTCTATAAAACCCTGAGACATAGTTAGTTTTGCTGTTGAAGGCTAACTCAGCTCTCCTTGCTGAACAAGTTGTTAGACCCTTTTGCTTGTCACATTTCTAGTTTTCTTCTTAAGAAACACACATTTTCTTCCTTTCTGTTTAAAGGACCTGCATGGCACAAAGCTAATTTTACTCACTTTTGAAAATACTCAGATGCAAGCATTCTTGCTTTCAAATACATGCTGAATTCCCTCAGAGAAACATTGTGCTAGAGTCTTCTTCTACTCACAATGATACAGTTCACTCAAGTTATTCAGTGTTTCTTCCAGTCCAATGAAAAGGGCTGTTGTGCACAAAGTTAATGTTCTTCATTCTTAACACCCTGGGAGCTGGGCAGTTTTCCTCTTAAATACTAACTCAACTCTAAGCACTGAACAACTTGCTAGACCCTCTTGCTTCTAACAATAGTAGTTTTCTTCCTAGAAATACAGTGGTTCTTCTTTTCACTTTCATTGAACTGCATGGCACAAAGCTCATGTATTTCACACTATAAACCCATGACACGTAGTTAGTTTTGCTGTTGTAGTTTAACTCAACTGTCCTTGCTCAAAAAGTTGTTAAAACCTCTTGCTTGTAACATTGATAGTTTTCTTCCTGGATATGCACTACTCCTTCCTTTCACTTTAAAGGATCTGCATGGCACAAAGCTGATGTTCATCACACCATCAAGCCCTGACACAAAGTTAGTTTTGCTGTTGTGGGCTAACTCACTCTCAGTGATGGACAAGAAGTTAGACCTTCTTGCTTGTAACATTTTTACATTACTTCCTGGAAATACATTGACCTGCATGGCACAAAGCTGATATAATTCTCACTGTAAAACCCTGATACGTAGTTAGTTTTGCTGTTGCAGGCTAACTCAACTCTCATTGCTGAACAAGTTTTTAGGCCCCATTGCTTGTAACATTTATAATTATCTTCCTGGAAATACATTGACCTGCATGGCACAAAGCTGATATTCTTCTCACTATAAAACCCTGACACATAGTTTTGCGGTTGAAGGTTAACTCAACTCTCATGGCTGAATAAGTTGTTAAACCCTGTTGCTTGTAGCATTTATAGTTTTCTTCCTGGACATACATTGACCTGCATGGCACAAACCTAATGTTCTTCACTCTATAAAACCCTGACACGTAGTTAGTTTTCCTGTTGAAGGCTAACTCATCTCTCATTGCAGAGCAATTTGTTAGACCCTCTTGCTTGTAACATTTATAGTTTTCTTCTTGCAAATACATTGACCTGCATGGCACAAAGCTGATGTTCCTCACACTATAAAACCCTGAGACATAGTAGTTTTGCTGTTGAAGGCTAACTCAACTCTCCTTGCTGAACAAGTTGTTAGACCCTGTTGCTTGTAACATTTCTAGTTTTCTTCTTAAGAAACACACATTTTCCTCCTTTCTGTTTCAAGGACCTGCATGGCACAAAGCTAATGTTACTCACTATTTTAAATGCTCAGATGTAGGCATTCTTGCTTTCAAATGCAAAGCTGATGTTCTTCACTGTATAAAACGCTGATACGTAGTTAGTTTTGCTGTTGAAGGCTAACTCAAGTCTCATTGGTGAACAATTTGTTAGACCCTCTTGCTTGTAACATTTATTGTTTTCTTCCTGAAAATACAGTGACCTGCATGGCTCAAAGCTGATGTTCCGCACACTATGAAACCCTGACACGTAGTTACTTTTGCTGTTGAAAGGTAACTCAACTCTCATTGCTGAACAAGTTGTTAGACCCTCTTGATTGTAACATTTATAGTTTTCTTCCTGGAAATGCGCTACTCCTTCCTTTCACTTTAAAAGACCGGCATGGTACAATGCTGATGTTGTTCACAGTATAAAATCCTGACAGGTAGTTAGTTTTGTTGCTGAAGGCTAACTCAACTCTCATTGCTGAACAAGTTGTTAGAACCTCTTGATTGTAACATTTATAGTTTTCTTCCTGGAAATACATTGACCTGCATGGCACAAAGCTGATGTTCTTCACACTATAAAACCCTGACATGTAGTTAGTTTTGCTGTTGAAGGCTAACTCAACTCTCATTGCTGAACAACTTTTTAGACCCCATTGCTTGTAACATTTATAATTATCTTCCTGGAAATACATTGACCTGCATGGCACAAAGCTGATGTTCCTCACACTATAAAACCCTGAGACATAGTAGTTTTGCTGTTGAAGGCTAACTCAACTCTCATTGCAGAACAAGTTGTTAGACCCTCTTGCTTGTAACATTTCTAGTTTTCTTCTTAAGAAACACACATTTTCTTCCTTTCTGTTTAAAGGACCTGCATGGCACAATGCTAATGTTACTCACTTTTGAAAATACTCAGATGCAGGCATTCTTGCTTTCAAATACATGCTGAATTCCCTCACAGAAACATTGTGCTAGAGTCTTCTTCTACTCACAATGATACAGTTCACTCAAGTTATTCAGTGTTTCTTCCAGTCCAATGAAAAGGGCTGTTGTGCACAAAGTTAATGTTCTTCATTCTTAACACCCTGGGAGCTGGGCAGTTTTCCTCCTAAATACTAAGTCAACTCTAAGTACTGAACAACTTGCTACACCCTCTTTTTTCTAACAATAGTAGTTTTCTTCCTAGAAATACAGTGGTTCTTCTTTTCACTTTCATTGAACTGCATGGCACAAAGCTGATGTTCATCACACCATCAAGCCCTGACACGAAGTTAGTTTTGCTGTTGTGGGCTAACTCACTCTCAGTGATGGCCAATAAGTTAGACCTTCTTGCTTGTAACATTTTTACATTACTTCCTGGAAATACATTGACCTGCATGGCACAAAGCTGATATAATTCTCACAGTAAAACCCTGATACGTAGTTAGTTTTGCTGTTGAAGTTTAACTCACCTCTCCTTGCTCAAAAAGTTGTTAAAACCTCTTGCTTGTAACATTTATAGTTTTCTTCCTGGATATGCACTACTCCTTCCTTTCACTTTAAAGGAAAGCTGATGTTCATCACACCATCAATCCCTGAGACGAAGTTAGTTTTGCTGTTGTGGGCTAACTCACTCTCAGTGATGGCCAAGAATTTAGACCTTCTTGCTTGTAACATTTTTACATTACTTCCTGGAAATACTTTGACCTGCATGGCACAAAGCTGATATAATTCTCACTGTAAAACCCTGATACGTAGTTAGTTTTGCTGTTGAAAGCTAACTCAACTCTTATTGCTGAACAAGTTTTTAGACCCTCTTGATTGTAACATTTATAATTATCTTCGTGGAAATACATTGACCTGCTTGGCACAAAGCTGATGTTCTTCACGTTATAGTACCCTTACACATAGTTTTGCTGTTGAAGGCTATCTCAACTCTCAGTGATGGACAAGTTGTTAGACCCTCTTGCTTGTAACATTTATAGTTTTCTTCCTGGAAATACATTGACCTGCATGGCACAAAGCTGATATTCTTCTCACTATAAAACCCTGACACATAGTTAGTTTTGCGGTTGAAAGTTAACTCAACTCACATGGCTGTATAAGTTGTTAAACCCTCTTGCTTGTAGCATTTATAGTTTTCTTCCTGGACATACATTGACCTGCATGGCACAAAGCTGATGTTCCCACACTATAAAACCCTGACACATAGTAGTTTTACTGTTGAAGCCTATCTCAACTCTCCTTGCTGAAGAAGTTGTTAGACCCTCTTGCTTGTAACATTTCTAGTTTTCTTCTTAAGAAACACACATTTTCCTCCTTTCTGTTTAAAGGACCTGCATGGCACAAAGCTAATGTTACTCACTTTTGAAAATATTCAGATGCAGGCATTCTTGCTTTCAAATGCATGCTGAATTCCCTCAGAGAAACATTGTGCTAGAGTCTTCTTCTACTCGCAATGATACAGTTCACTCAAGTTACTCATTGTTTATTCCAGTCCAATGAAAAGGGCTGTTGTGCACAAAGTTAATGTTCTTCATTCTTAACACCCAGGGAGCTGGGCAGTTTTCCTTTTAAATACTAACTCAACTCTAAGTACTGAACAACTTGCTAGACCCTCTTGCTTCTAACAATAGTAGTTTTCTTCCTAGAAATACAGTGGTTCTTCTTTTCACTTTCATTGAACTGCATGGCACAAAGCTCATGTATTTCACACTGTAAACCCAAGACACGTAGTTAGTTTTTCTGTTGAAGCTTAAACAACTCTCCTTGCTCAAAAACTTGTTAAAACCTCTTGCTTGTAACATTTGTAGTTTTCTTCCTGGATATGCACTACTCCTTCCTTTCACTTTAAAGGATCTGCATGGCACAAAGCTGATGTTCATCACACCATCAAGCCCTGACACGAAGTTAGTTTTGCTGTTGTGGGCTAACTCACTCTCAGTGATGGCCAATAAGTTAGACCTTCTTGCTTGTAACATTTTTACATTACTTCCTGGAAATACATTGACCTGCATGGCACAAAGCTGATATAATTCTCACTGTAAAACCCTGATGCGTAGTTAGTTTTGCTGTTGAAGGTTAACTCATCTCTCATTGCAGAGCAATTTGTTAGACCCTCTTGCTTGTAACATTTCTAGTTTTCTTCTTAAGAAACACACATTTTCCTCCTTTCTGTTTAAAGGACCTGCATGGCACAAAGCTAATGTTACTCACTTTTGAAAATACTCTGATGCAGGCATTCTTGCTTTCAAATGCATGCTGAATTCCCTCAGAGAAACATTGTGCTAGAGTCTTCTTCTACTCGCAATGATACAGTTCACTCAAGTGACTCATTGTTTCTTCCAGTCCAATGAAAAGGGCTGTTGTGCACAAAGTTAATGTTCTTCATTCTTAGTACCCTTGGAGCTGGGCAGTATTCCTCTTAAATACGAACTCAACTCTAAGTACTGAACAACTTGCTAGACCCTCTTGCTTGTAACATTTATAGTTTTCTTCCTGGACATACAATGAACTGCAAGGCACAAAGCTGATGTTCTTCACAGTATAAAACGCTGATACGTAGTTAGTTTTGCTGTTGAAGGCTAACTCAAGTCTCATTGCTGAACAATTTGTTAGACCCTCTTCCTTGTAACATTTATAGTTTTCTTAAGGAACACACATTTTCTTTCTGGGCAGTTTTCCTCTTAAATACTAACTCAACTCTAAGTACTGAACAACTTGCTACACCCTCTTGCTTCTAACAATAGTAGTTTTCTTCCTAGAAATACAGTGGTTCTTCTTTTCACTTTCATTGAAGTGCATGGCACAAAGCTCATGTATTTCACACTATAAACCCATGACACGTAGTTAGTTTTGCTGTTGAAGCTTAACTCAACTCTCCTTGCTCAAAAAGTTGAAAAACCTCTTGCATGTAACATTTATAGTTTTCTTCCTGGATATGCACTACTCCTTCCTTTCACTTTAAAGGATCTGCATGGCACAAAGCTGATGTTCATCACACCATCAAGCCCTGACACGAAGTTAGTTTTGCTGTTGTGGGCTAACTCACTCTCAGTGATGGCCAATAAGTTAGACCTTCTTGCTTGTAACATTTTTACATTACTTCCTGGAAATACATTGACCTGCATGGCACAAAGCTGATATAATTCTCACTGTAAAACCCTGATACATAGTTAGTTTTGCTGTTGAAGGCTAACTCAACTCTTATTGCTGAACAAGTTTTTAGACCCTCTTGCTTGTAACATTTATAATTATCTTCCTGGAAATACATTGACCTGCATGGCACAAAGCTGATATTCTTCTCACTATAAAACCCTGACACATAGTTAGTTTTCCTGTTGAAGGCTATCTCAACTCTCCTTGCTGAACAAGTTGTTAGACCCTCTTGCTTGTAACATTTCTAGTTTTCTTCTTAAGAAACACACATTTTCTTCCTTTCTGTTTAAAGGACCTTCATGGCACCAAGCTAATGTTACTCACTTTTGAAAACACTCAGATGCAGGCATTCTTGTTTTCAAATGCATGCTGAATTCCCTCAGAGAAACATTGTGCTAGAGTCTTCTTCTACTCACAATGATACAGTTCACTCAAGTTATTCATTGTTTCTTCCAGTCCAATGAAAAGGGCTGTTGTGCACAAAGTTAATGTTCTTCATTCTTAACACCCTGGGAGCTGGGCAGTATTCCTCTTAAATAGCAACTCAACTCTAAGTACTGAACAACTTGCTAGACGCTCTTGCTTGTAACATTTATAGTTTTCTTCCTGGACATACAAAGAACTGCATGGGACAAAGCTGATGTTCTTCACAGTATAAAACACTGATACGTAGTTAGTTTTGCTGTTGAAGGCTACCTCAAGTCTCATTGCTGAACAATTTGTTAGACCCTGATGCTTGTAACATTTATTGTTTTCTTCCTGAAAATACATTGACCTGCATGGCTCAAAGCTGATGTTGCTCACACTATAAACCCCTGATACGTAGTTACTTTTGCTGTTGAAAGGGAACTCAACTCTCATTGCTGAACATGTTGTTAGACCCTCTTGATTGTAACATTTATAGCTTTCTTCCTGGAAATGCTTTACTCCTTCCTTTCACTTTAAATGACCTGCATGGCACAATGCTGATGTTGTTCACACTATAAAACCCTGACAGGTAGTTAGTTTTGCTGTGAAGGCTAACTCAACTCTCATTGCTGAACAACTTTTTAGACACCATTGCTTGTAACATTTATAATTATCTTCCTGGAAATACATTGACCTGCTTGGCACAAAGCTGATGTTCTTCACAGTATAAAATGCTGATACGTAGGTAGTTTTGCTGTGCAAGGCTTACTCAACTCTCATTGCTGAACAAGTTGTTAGACCCTCTTGATTGTAACATTTATACTTTTCTTCCTGAAATTCAATCACCTGCTTGGCAAAAAGCTGATGTTCTTCACACTATAAAACCCTGACAGGTAGTTAATTTTGCTGTTGAAGGCTAACTCAACTCTCATTGCTGAACAAGTTGTTAGACCCTCTTGATTGTAACATTTACACTTTTCTTCCTGAAATTCATTCACCTGCATGGCACAACGCTGATGTTCCTCACACTATAAAACCCTGAGACATAGTTAGTTTTGCTGTTGAAGGCTAACTCAACTCTCCTTGCTGAAGAAGCTGTTAGACCCTCTTGCTTGTAACATTGCTAGTTTTCTTCCTGAAAATGCGCTACTCCTTCCTTTCATTTTAAAGGACCTGCATGGCACAATGCTGATGTTGTTCACACTTCAAAACCTGACAGGTAGTTAGTTTTGCTGTTGAAGGCTAACTCAACTCTCATTGCTGAACAAGTTTTTAAACCCTCTTGCTTGTAGCATTTATAGTTTTCCTCCTGGACATTCATTGACCTGCATGGCACAAAGCTGATATTCTTCTCACTGTAAAATCCTGACACTTAGTTAGTTTTGCTGTTGAAGGCTAACTCAACTCTCATTGCTGAACAAGTTGTTAGACCCTCTTGAGTGTAACATTCATAGTTTTCTTCCTAGAAATACACTATTCCTACCTTTCACATTAATGGACCTGCATGGCACAAAGCTCATTTTACTCACTTTTGAAAACACTGAGATGCAGGCAGTTTTGCTTTCAAATGCATGCTGAATTTCCTCAGAGAAACATAGTGTTTTTCTACTCACAAAGATACAGTGCACTCAAGGCATACAGTTTTTCTTCCATTCCTATGAAAGGGGTGTTTTGCACAAAGTTCATGTTCTTCAGTCTTAACACCCTGTTCGCTGAATAGTATTCCTCTTAAATACTAACTCAACTCTCAGTGGTAAACAACTCAGTAGACCCTCTTGCTTCTCCCCTTGGTAGTTTTCTTACAGAAGATAAAGTTCTTCTTTCGTTCACTTGAATGGTGCTACTTGGGAAAAAGTTGATGTTACTCACTATGGCAAACACTGAGAGGCAGGCCTTCTTCCTTTCACAAACACAGTGAATTCTCTCTGAGTAACTTTTGGAAGACCCTGAATTTGCTCACATTGATAGTTCCTACAAGTGTTGCAGTTCTTCTTCCATTCCCTTGAAAACGACTGTGTTTCACAAAATTATTGTTCTTCACACTGAAAAACACTGAAAGCTAGGCTGTACTCCTTTTAAAAGCTAACTCAGTTCTCAGTACTGAACATGTTCTTAGACCCTCTTGCTTGTAACATTTATAGTTTTCTTCTTGGAAATACAGTACTCCTTCATTTCACTTAATTGGCGTACATGGCACATTGCTTATTTTACTCACTTTTGAGAACACTGAGATGAAGGCATTCTTCCTTTCAAAACTCACTGAATTCCTCAGAAAAACGAGGTGTTAGACCACCCATCTTCTAACATTGATACTTTTCAAACAAGAGATAGTGTCCTTCATCCATTCCCTGGAAATGGGCTCACGTGCAGAAAGATAATGTTATTCACACTTAGAACCCTAAGAGCTAGACAGCATTCCTGTTAAATGCTAACTCAACTCTCGGTGCTAAACAACTTGCTGGAGCATCTTCGTTCTAACATTGATAGTTTTATAGTAGTTAGTTTTGCTGTTGAAGGCTAACTCAACTCTCATTGCTGAACAAGTTTTTAGACCCTCTTGCTTGTAACATTTATAATTATCTTCCTGGAAATACATTGACCTGCTTGGCACAAAGCTGATATTCTTCACATCATAAAACCCTGACACATAGTTAGTTTTGCTGTTGAAGGTTAACTCATCCCTCAAGGCTGAATAAGTTGTCAGACCCTCTTGCTTGTAGCATTTATAGTTTTCTTCCTGGACATTCATTGACCTGCATGGCACAATGCTGATATTGTTCTCACTGTAAACTCCTTACTCGTAGTTAGTTTTGCTGTTGAAGGTTAACTCAACTCTCATGGCTGAATAAGTTGTTAGACCCTCTTGCTTTTAACATTTCTAGTTTTCTTCTTAAGAAACGCACATTTTCTTCCTTTCTGTTTAAAGGACCTGCATGGCACAAAGCTGATGTTACTCACTTTTGAAAATACTCAGATGCAGGCATTTTTGCTTTCAAATACATGCTGAATTGCCTCAGAGAAACATTGTGCTAGAGTCTTTTTCTACTCACAATGATACAGTTCCCTCAAGTTATTCATTGTTTCTTCCAGTCCAATGAAAAGGGCTGTTGTGCACAAAGTTAATGTTCTTCATTCTTAACACCCTGAGAGCTGGGCTGTATTCCTCTTAAATAGGAACTCAATTCTAAGTACTGTACAACTTGCTAGACCCTCTTGCTCCCAACAGTAGTAGTTTTCTTGCTGGAAATACAGTGATTCTTCCTTTCACTTTAATGGATCTACTTGGCATAAAGCTGATGTTCTTCACAATATAAAATGCTGATACGTACTTAGGTACTTAGGTTTGCTGTTGAAGGTTAACTCAATTCTCATGGCTGAACAAGTTGTTAGACACTCTTGCTTGTAACATTTAAAGTTTTCTTCCTTGAAATACATTGTCCTGCATGGCACATGTGTTTTTTCAATATAGCTGAATAGGCCTATTTGCAACAAAATGAGCGTTTCTTCACCTTTAAACCTATGATTTGCATGAAGTATTCTTTTTAAAAATTGACTCAGTTCTCACAGGGAAACAATCTGCTAGATGCTCCTTCTTCTAACACAGATGGTTTTCTTTGAAGAGATACATGTGTTTCAACTTAGAGGAATATTCCGATTTGAAGCAAACTAAGTCTCTCTCCACCTTGAAACATGTAAGTTGCAGGAAGTGTTAAATTCAAAAAGTAACTCTATTCTCACAGAGAAACAATGGGCTCGATGCTGCAGTTTCTAGAATACATGGTTATCTTTCTAGAGAAACATGTGTTTCTTCAACTTAGCTGTATACGCCTATTTGCAACAAAATGAGCATTTCATCACATTGAAACATGTGATGTGCAGGAAGCATTCCTTCAAAACTTACTCAATGCTGATGTGCAGGAAGTATTTTCTCAAAAACTAACTCAATTCTCAGAGGGTAACAGTGTGCTAGATGTTTGTACTTATAACAGAGAGGTTTTCTTCAAGAGATACATGTGTTTCTTCAGCTTAGCTGAGTAGGCCTATTTGGAACAAGGAGAACATATTTCCACCTTGAAAACTATGATTTGCAGGAAGTATTCCTTTCAAAACCTAACTCAGTTCTCACAGGTAAACAATGTGCTAGATGCTCCTGCTTCTGACACAAGTCATTCTCTTTGAAAGGCACATGTGTTTCTACAACATAGCTGAATAGGAGTTTTTGCAACAAAATGAGCCTTTCTCCACACTGAAAACTATGATTTGCAGGTAGAATTCCTTCCAAAACTGACTCAATTCTCAAAGGGATACAATACACTAGTTTCTGTGCTTATAAAATAGATTGTTTTCTTTGGAGAGATACATTTGTCTCTTCAACTCAGCTGAATTGGCCTCTTTGGAACAAACAGCACCTATCTCCAATTTGAAATACCTAAGCTGTAGGAAGTATTCCTATCAAATCTAACTCAATTCTCACAAAGGAATAATGTTGTAGATGGTCTTGCATCTAAAAGAGATAGTTTTCATTGAGAGATACCTGTGTTTTGTCAACATAGCTGAATAGGCCTATTGGCAACAAAATGAGCGTTTCTCCACCTTTAAACCTATGATTTGCATGAAGTATTCTTTTTAAAAACTGACTCAATTCTCACAGGGAAACAATGTGCTAGATGCTCCTTCTTCTAACACAGATGGTTTTCTTTCAAGAGATACATGTGTTTCAACTCAGATGAATAGGCCTATTTGAAGCAAACAAAGCCTCTCTCCACCTTGAAACATGGCAGTTGCAGGAAGTGTTCCATTCAAAAAGTAACTCTATTCTCACAGAGAAACAATTTGCTGGATGCTGCAGTTTCTAAAATACATGGTTTTCTTCGGAGAGGTACATGTGTTTCTTCTACTTAGCTGTATAGGCCTATTGGCAACAAAATGAGCATATCAACACATTGAAAACTATGATTTGCAGGAAGCATTCCTTCCGAAACTTACTCATTCCTGCCAGGGAAACAATGCACTAGATGCTGCAGCTTATAGCATAGATGGTTTTCTTTGCAGAGATACATGTGTCTCTTCCAATCAGATGAATAGTCCTATTTGTAGCAAAAAGGGTCTATCTTCACCTGGAAATACCAAAGTTGGAGGAAGTATTCCTTTCAAAAGCTACTCATGTCTCACAGGGAAACAATGTGCTAGAGGTTCCTGCTTCTAGCACAGTGGTTTTATTTGAGAAATACATGTGTTTCTCAGCCTAGCTGAATAGTCCTATTTGGAACAAAATGAGCTGATATCCACCTTGGAAACTATGATTATCAGGAAGTATTCCTTCCAAAACTAACAGAATTCTCACAATGAAACAATGCCCAAGATATGGTGCTGATAACATAGATGGTTTTCTTTGGAGAGATACATGTATTTCTTCAACTCAGCTGAAAAGGCTTCTTTGGAGCAAACATCGCCTACCTCCAGCTTGAGAGACCTAAGCTGTAGGAAGTATTCCTTTATAAAAAACCTCAATTCTCACAGGGAAACAAAGTGCTAGATGCTGTTTCATCTAACACAGATGGTTTTCTTCGAGAGATACATGTGTTTCATCACCTTACTTGTATAGGTTTATTTGCAACAAAATGAACGTATCAACATCTTGAAAATTATGATGTCCAAGAAGAATTCCTTTCAAAAACTGACACAGTTCTCACATGGAAACAATGGGTAGATGATCCCTCTTCTAACACATAGGGTTGTTTTTTCAAGAGCTATAGGTGGTTCTTCTACTCTGCTGAATATGCCTCTTTTGATAAACAGCACCTATCTCCACCTTGAAACACCTAAGTTACAGGAAGTATTCCTTTCAAAAACTAACTCAAGTTTTGCAGAGAAACAATGTGCTAGATGCTTCTGCTTCTAACACAGATGGTTTCCTTTTGAGAGGTATATGTGTTTCTTCAACTTAGCTGAATAGGCCTGTTTAATAAATTGTGCCTTTGTCAACTTTGAAAATGCTGATGTGCAGGAAGTATTATCTCAAAAACTAACTCAACTCTCAGAGGGTAACAGTGTGCTAGGTGTTTGTACTTATAACAGAGAGGTTTTCTTCAATAGATACATGTGTTTCTTCAGCTTAGCTGAGAAGGCCTATTTGGAACAAGGAGAACATGTTTCCACCTTGAAAACTATGATTTGCAGGAAGTATTCCTTTCAAAACCTAACTCAATTCTCACAGGTAAACAATGTGCTAGATGCTCCTGCTTCTGACACAAGTCATTCTCTTTGATAGGCACATGTGTTTCTACAACATAGCTGAATAGTTACTTTTTGCATCAAAACGAGCCTTTCTCCACACTGAAAACTATGATTTGCAAGTAGAGTTCCTTCCAAAACGGACTCAATTCTCAAAGGGATACAATACACTAGTTTCTGTGTTTTCTTTGGAGAGATACATTTGTCTCTTCAACTCAGCTGAATAGGCCTATTTGGAACAAACAGCACCTATCTCCAATTTGAAATACCGAAGCTGTAGGAAGTATTCCTATCAAATCTAACTCAATTCTCACAAATGTTCTAGATGGTCTTGCATCTAAAAGAGATAGTTTTCATTGAGAGATACCTGTGTTTTGTCAACATAGCTGAATAGGCCTATTGGCAACAAAATGAGCTTTTCTCCACCTTTAAACCTATGATTTGCATGAAGTATTCTTTTTAAAAACTGACTCAATTCTCACAGGGAAAGAATGTGCTAGATGCTCCTTCTTCTAACACAGATGGTTTTCTTTCAAGAGATACATGTGTTTCAACTCAGATGAATAGGCCTATTTGAAGCAAACAAAGCCTCGCTCTACCTTGAAACATGGCAGTTGCAGGAAGTTTTCCATTGAAAAAGTAACTCTATTCTCACAGAGAAACAATGGGCTGGATGCTGCAGTTTCTAAAATACATGGTTTTCTTCGGAGAGGTACATGTGTTTCTTCTACTTGGCTGTATAGGCCTATTGGCAACAAAATGAGCATTTCAACACATTGAAAACTATGAGTTGCAGGAAACATTCCTTCTGAAACTTACTCATTCCTGCCAGGGAAACAATGCACTAGATGCTGCAGCTTATAGCATAGATGGTTTTCTTTGGAGAGATACCTGTGTCTCTTCCAATCAGATGAATAGTACTATTTGTAGCAAAAAGTGTCTATCTCCACCTGGAAACACCAATGTTGGAGGAAGTATTCCTTTCAAAAGCTAACTCAGTTCTCACAGGGAAACAATGTGCTAGAGGTTCCTGCTTCTAGCACAGTTTTTTTATTCGAGAGATACATGTGTTTCTCAGCCTAGCTGAATAGTCCTATTTGGAACAAAATGAGCTGATATCCACCTTGGAAACTATGATTATCAGGAAGTATTCCTTCCCAAACTAACACAATTCTCACAATGAAACAATGCCCAAGATATGGTGCTGATAACATAGATGGTTTTCTTTGGAGAGATACATGTATTTTTTCAACTCAGCTGAAAAGGCTTCTTTGGAGCAAACATCGCCTATCTCCAGCTTGAAAGACCTAAGCTGTAGGAAGTATTCCTTTATAAAAAGCTCAATTCTCACAGGGAAACAAAGTGCTAGATGCTCTTTCATCTAACACAGATGGTTTTCTTCGAGAGATACATGTGTTTCATCACCTTACTTGTATAGGTCTATTTGCAACAAAATGAACGTATCACCACCTTGAAAATTATGATGTGCAGGAAGAATTCCTTTCAAAAACTGACTCAGTTCTCACATGGAAACAATGGGTAGATGCTCCCTCTTCTAACACATAGGGTTGTTTTTTCAAGAGCTATAGGTGGTTCTTCTACTCTGCTGAATATGCCTATTTTGATAAACAGCACCTATCTCCACCTTGAAACACCTAAGTTACAGGAAGTATTCCTTTCAAAAACTAACACAAATTTTGCAGGAAACAATGTGCTAGATGCTTCTGCTTCTAACACAGATGGTTTCCTTTTGAGAGGTATATGTGTTTCTTCAACTTAGCTGAATAGGCCTGTTTAATAAATTGTGCCTTTGTCAACTTTGAAAATGCTGACGTGCAGGAAGTATTCTCTCAAAAACTAACTCAATTCTCAGAGGGTAACAGTGTGCTAGGTGTTTGTACTTATAACAGAGAGGTTTTCTTCAAGAGATACATGTGTTTCTTCAGCTTAGCTGAGTATGCCTATTTGGAACAAGGAGAACATATTTCCACCTTGAAAACTATGATTTGCAGGAAGTATTCCTTTCAAAACCTAACTCAGTTCTCACAGGTAAACAATGTGCTAGATGCTCCTGCTTCTGACACAAGCCATTCTCTTTGAAAGGCACATGTGTTTCTACAACATAGCTGAATAGGACTTTTTCCAACAAAATGAGCCTTTCTCCACCCTGAAAACTATGATTTGCAGGTAGAATTCCTTCCAAAACTGACTCAATTCTCAAAGGGATACAATACACTAGTTTCTGTGCTTATAAAATAGATTGTTTTCTTTGGAGAGATACATTTGTCTCTTCAACTCAGCTGAATAGGCCTATTTGGAACAAACAGCACCTATCTCCAATTTGAAATACCTAAGCTGTAGGAAGTATTCCTATCAAATCTAACTCAATTCTCACAAAGGAATAATGTTGTAGATGGTCTTGCATCTAAAAGAGATAGTTTTCATTGAGAGATACCTGTGTTTTGTCAACATAGCTGAATAGGCCTATTGGCAACAAAATGAGCGTTTCTCCACCTTTAAACCTATGATTTGCATGAAGTATTCTTTTTAAAAACTGACTCAATTCTCACAGGGAAACAATGTGCTAGATGCTCCTTCTTCTAACACAGATGGTTTTCTTTCAAGAGATACATGTGTTTCAACTCAGATGAATAGGCCTATTTGAAGCAAACAATGCCTCTCTCCACCTTGAAACATGTCAGTTGCAGGAAGTGTTCCATTCAAAAAGTAACTCTATTCTCACAGAGAAACAATGGGCTGGATGCTGCAGTTTCTAAAATACATGGTTTTCTTCGGAGAGGTACATGTGTTTCTTCTACTTAGCTGTATAGGCCTATTGGCAACAAAATGAGCATTTCAACACATTGAAAACTATGATTTGCAGGAAGCATTCCTTCTGAAACTTACTCATTCCTGCCAGGGAAACAATGCACTAGATGCTGCAGCTTATAGCATAGATGGTTTTCTTTGGAGAGATACATGTGTCTCTTCCAATCAGATGAATAGTACTATTTGTAGCAAAAAGTGTCTATCTCCACCAGGAAACACCAAAGTTGGAGGAAGTATTCCTTTCAAAAGCTAACTCAGTTCTCACAGGGAAACAATGTGCTAGAGGTTCCTCCTTCTAGCACAGTGGTTTTATTCGAGAGATGCATGTGTTTCTCATCCTAGCTGAATAGTCCTATTTGGAACAAAATGAGCTGATGTCCACCTTGGAAACTATGATTATCAGGAAGTATTCCTTCCAAAACTAACACAATTCTCACAATGAAACAATGCCCAAGATATGGTGCTGATAACATAGATGGTTTTCTTTGGAGAGATACATGTATTTCTTCAACTCAGCTGAAAAGGCTTCTTTGGAGCAAACATCGCCTATCTCCACCTTGAAAGACCTAAGCTGTAGGAAGTATTCCTTTATAAAAAACCTCAATTCTCACAGGGAAACAAAGTGCTAGATGCTCTTTCATATAACACAGATGGTTTTCTTCTAGAGATACATGTGTTTCATCACCTTACTTGTATAGGTCTATTTGCAACAAAATGAACGTATCACCACCTTGAAAATTATGATGTGCAGGAAGAATTCCTTTCAAAAACTGACTCAGTTCTCACATGGAAACAATGGGCAGATGCTCCTTCTTCTAACACATAGTGTTGTTTTTTCAAGAGGTATAGGTGGTTCTTCTACTCTGCTGAATATGCCTATTTTGATAAACAGCACCTATCTCCACCTTGAAACACCTAAGTTACAGGAAGAATTCCTTTCAAAAACTAACTCAAGTTTTGCAGAGAAACAATGTGCTAGATGCTTCTGCTTCTAACACAGATGGTTTCCTTTTGAGAGGTATATGTGTTTCTTCAATTTAGCTGAATAGGCCTGTTGAATAAATTGTGCCTTTGTCAACTTTGAAAATGCTGATGTGCAGGAAGTATTCTCTCAAAAACTAACTCAATTCTCAGAGGGTAACAGTGTGCTAGGTGTTTGTACTTATAACAGAGAGGTTTTCTTCAAGAGATACATGTGTTTCTTCAGCTTAGCTGAGTAGGCCTATTTGGAACAAGGAGAACAGATTTCCATCTTGAAAACTATGATTTGCAGGAAGTATTCCTTTCAAAACCTAACTCAGTTCTCACAGGTAAACAATGTGCTAGATGCTCCTGCTTCTGACACAAGTCATTCTCTTTGAAAGGCACATGTGTTTCTACAACATACCTGAATAGGACTTTTTGCAACAAAATGAGCCTTTCGCCACACTGAAAACTATGATTTGCAAGTAGAATTCCTTCCAAAACGGACTCAATTCTCAAAGAGATACAATACACTAGTTTCTGTGCTTATAAAATAGATTGTTTTCTTTGGAGAGATACATTTGTCTCTTCAACTCAGCTGAATAGGCCTATTTGGAACAAACAGCACCTATCTCCAATTTGAAATACCTAAGCTGTAGGAAGTATTCCTATCAAATCTAACTCAATTCTCACAAAGGAATAATGTTGTAGATGGTCTTGCATCTAAAAGAGATAGTTTTCATTGAGAGATACCTGTGTTTTGTCAACATAGCTGAATAGGCCTATTGGCAACAAAATGAGTGTTTCTCCACCTTTAAACCTATGATTTGCATGAAGGATTCTTTTTAACAACTGACTCAATTCTCACAGGGAAACAATGTGCTAGATGCTCCTGCTTCTGACACAAGTCATTGTCTTTGAAAGGCACATGTGTTTCTACAACATAGCTGAATAGGACTTTTTGCAACAAAATGAGCCTTTCTCCACACTGAAAACTATGATTTGAAGGTAGAATTCCTTCCACAACTGACTCAATTCTCAAACGGATACAATACACTAGTTTCTGTGCTTATAAAATAGATTGTTTTCTTTGGAGAGATACATTTGTCTCTTCAACTCAGCTGAATAGGCCTATTTGGAACAAACAGCACCCATCTCCAATTTGAAATACCTAAGCTGTAGGAAGTATTCCTATCAAATCTAACTCAATTCTCACAAAGGAATAATGTTGTAGATGGTCTTGCATCTAAAAGAGATAGTTTTCATTGAGAGATACCTGTGTTTTGTCAACATAGCTGAATAGGCCTATTGGCAACAAAATGAGCGTTTCTCCACCTTTAAACTTATGATTTGCATGAAGTATTCTTTTTAAAAACTGACTCAATTCTCACAGGGAAACAATGTGCTAGATGCTCCTTCTTCTAACACAGATGGTTTTCTTTCAAGAGATACATGTGTTTCAACTCAGATGAATAGGCCTATTTGAAGCAAACAAAGCCTCTCTCCACCTTGAAACATGTCAGTTGCAGGAAGTGTTCCATTCAAAAAGTAACTCCATTCTCACAGAGAAACAATTTGCTGGATGCTGCAGTTTCTAAAATACATGGTTTTCTTCGGAGAGGTACATGTGTTTCTTCTACTTAGCTGTATAGGCCTATTGGCAACAAAATGAGCATTTCAACACATTGAAAACTATGATTTGCAGGAAGCATTCCTTCCGAAACTTACTCATTCCTGCCAGGGAAACAATGCACTAGATGCTGCAGCTTATAGCATAGATGGTTTTCTTTGGAGAGATACATGTGTCTCTTCCAATCAGATGAATAGTCCTATTTGTAGCAAAAAGTGTCTATCTCCACCTGGAAATACCAAAGTTGGAGGAAGTATTCCTTTCAAAAGCTAACTCAGTTCTCACAGGGAAACAATGTGCTAGAGGTTCCTGCTTCTAGCACAGTGGTTTTATTCGAGAGATACATGTGTTTCTTAGCCTAGCTGAATAGTCCTATTTGGAACAAAATGAGCTCATATCCACCTTGGAAACTATGATTATCAGGAAGTATTCCTTCCAAAACTAACACAATTCTCACAATGAAACAATGCCCAAGATATGGTGCTGATAACATAGATGGTTTTCTTTGGAGAGATACATGTATTTCTTCAACTCAGTTGAAAAGGCTTCTTTGGAGCAAACATCGCCTATCTCCAGCTTGAAAGAATTAAGCTGTAGGAAGTATTCCTTTATAAAAAACATCAATTCTCACAGGGAAACAAAGTGCTAGATGCTCTTTCATCTAACACAGATGGTTTTCTTCGAGAGATACATGTGTTTCATCACCTTACTTGTATAGGTCTATTTGCAACAAAATGAACGTATCACCACCTTGAAAATTATGATGTGCAGGAAGAATTCCTTTCAAAAACTGACTCAGTTCTCACATGGAAACAATGGGTAGATGCTCCTTCTTCTAACACATAGGGTTGATTTTTCAAGAGCTATAGGTGGTTCTTCTACTCTGCTGAATATGCCTCTTTTGATAAACAGCACCTATCTCCACCTTGAAACACCTAAGTTACAGGAAGTATTCCTTTCAAACACTAACTCAAGTTTTCCAGAGAAACAATGTGCTAGATGCTTCTGCTTCTAACACAGATGGTTTCCTTTTGAGAGGTATATGTGTTTCTTCAACTTAGCTGAATATGCCTGTTGAATAAATTGTGCCTTTGTCAACTTTGAAAATGCTGATGTGCAGGAAGTATTCTCTCAAAAACTAACTCAATTCTCAGAGGGTAACAGTGTGCTAGATGTTTGTACTTATAACAGAGAGGTTTTCTTCAAGAGATACAGGTGTTTCTTCAGCTTTGCTGAGTAGGCCTATTTGGAACAAGGAGAACATATTTCCACCTTGAAAACTATGATTTGCAGGAAGTATTCCTTTCAAAACCTAACTCAGTTCTCACAGGTAAACAATGTGCTAGATGCTCCTGCTTCTGACACAAGTCATTCTCTTTGAAAGGCACATGTGTTTCTACAACATAGCTGAATCGGACTTTTTGCCATAAAATGAGTCTTTCTCCACACTGAAAACTATGATTTGCAGGTAGAATTCCTTCCAAAACTGACTCAATTCTCAAAGGGATACAATACACTAGTTTCTGTGCTTATAAAATAGATTGTTTTCTTTGGAGAGATACATTTGTGTCTTCAACTCAGCTGAATAGGCCTATTTGGAACAAACAGCACCTATCTCCAATTTGAAATACCTAAGCTATAGGAAGTATTCCTATCAAATCTAACTCAATTCTCACAAAGGAATAATGTTCTAGATGGTCTTGCATCTAAAAGAGATGGTTTTCATTGAGAGATACCTGTGTTTTGTCAACATAGCTGAATAGGCCTATTGGCAACAAAATGAGCGTTTCTCCACCTTTAAACCTATGATTTGCATGAAGTATTCTTTTTAAAAACTGACTCAATTCTCACAGGGAAACAATGTGCTAGATGCTCCTTCTTCTAACACAGATGGTTTTCTTTCAAGAGATACATGTGTTTCAACTCAGATGAATAGGCCTATTTGCAGCAAACAAAGCCTCTCTCCACCTTGAAACATGGCAGTTGCAGGAAGTGTTCCATTCAAAAAGTAACTCTATTCTCACAGAGAAACAATGGGCTGGATGCTGCAGTTTCTAAAATACATGGTTTTCTTCGGAGAGGTACATGTGTTTCTTCTACTTAGCTGTATAGGCCTATTGGCAACAAAATGAGCATTTCAACACATTGAAAACTATGATTTGCAGGAAGCGTTCCTTCCGAAACTTACTCATTCCTGCCAGGGAAACAATGCACTAGATGCTGCAGCTTATAGCATAGATGGTTTTCTTTGGAGAGATACATGTGTCTCTTCCAATCTGATGAATAGTCCTATTTGTAGCAAAAAGTGTCTATCTCCACCTGGAAATACCAAAGTTGGAGGAAGTATTCCTTTCAAAAGCTAACTCAGTTCTCACAGGGAAACAATGTGCTAGAGGTTCCTGCTTCTAGCACAGTGGTTTTATTCGAGAGATACATGTGTTTCTCAGCCTAGCTGAATAGTCCTATTTGGAACAAAATGAGCTGATATCCACCTGGGAAACTATGATTATCAGGAAGTATTCCTTCCAAAACTAACACAATTCTCACAATGAAACAATGCCCAAGATATGGTGCTGATAACATAGATGGTTTTCTTTGGAGAGATACATGTATTTCTTCAACTCAGCTGAAAAGGCTTCTTTGGAGCAAACATCGCCTATCTCCAGCTTGAAAGACCTAAGCTGTAGGAAGTATTCCTTTATAAAAAGCTCAATTCTCACAGGGAAACAAAGTGCTAGATGCTCTTTCATCTAACACAGATGGTTTTCTTCGAGAGATACATTTGTTTCATCACCTTACTTGTATAGGTCTATTTGCAACAAAATGAACGTATCACCACCTTGAAAATTATGATGTGCAGGAAGAATTCCTTTCAAAAACTGACTCAGTTCTCACATGGAAACAATGGGTAGATGCTCCCTCTTCTAACACATAGGGTTGTTTTTTCAAGAGCTATAGGTGGTTTTCTACTCTGCTGAATATGCCTATTTTGATAAACAGCACCTATCTCCACCTTGAAACACCTAAGTTACAGGAAGTATTCCTTTCAAAAACTAACTCAAGTTTTGCAGAGAAACAATGTGCTAGATGCTTCTGCTTCTAACACAGATGGTTTCCTTTTGAGAGGTATATGTGTTTCTTCAACTTAGCTGAATAGGCCTGTTGAATAAATTGTGCCTTTGTCAACTTTGAAAATGCTGATGTGCAGGAAGTATTCTCTCAAAAACTAACTCAATTCTCAGAGGGTAACAGTGTGCTAGGTGTTTGTACTTATAACAGAGAGGTTTTCTTCAAGAGATGCATGTGTTTCTTCAGCTTAGCTGAGAATGACTATTTGGAACAAGGAGAACAGATTTCCATCTTGAAAACTATGATTTGCAGGAAGTATTCCTTTCAAAACCTAACTCAGTTCTCACAGGTAAACAATGTGCTAGATGCTCCTGCTTCTGACACAAGTCATTCTCTTTGAAAGGCACATGTGTTTCTACAACATGGCTGAATAGGACTTTTTGCAACAAAATGAGCCTTTCTCCACACTGAAAACTAGGATTTGCAGGTAGAATTCCTTCCAAAACGGACTCAGTTCTCAAAGAGATACAATACACTAGTTTCTGTGCTTATAAAATAGATTGTTTTCTTTGGAGAGATACAATTGTCTCTTCAACTCAGCTGAATAGGCCTATTTGGAACAAACAGCACCTATCTCCAATTTGAAATACCTATGCTGTAGGAAGTATTCCTATCAAATCTAACTCAATTCTCACAAAGGAATAATGTTCTAGATGGTCTTGCATTTAAAAGAGATAGTTTTCATTGAGAGATACCTGTGTTTTGTCAACATAGCTGAATAGGCCTATTGGCAACAAAATGAGCGTTTCTCCACCTTTAAACTTATGATTTGCATGAAGTATTCTTTTTAAAAACTGACTCAATTCTCACAGGGAAACAATGTGCTAGATGCTCCTTCTTCTAACACAGATGGTTTTCTTTCAAGAGATACATGTGTTTCAACTCAGATGAATAGGCCTATTTGAAGCAAACAAAGCCTCTCTGCACCTTGAAACATGGCAGTTGCAGGAAGTGTTCCATTCAAAAAGTAACTCCATTCTCACAGAGAAACAACTTGCTGGATGCTGCAGTTTCTAAAATACATGGTTTTCTTCGGAGAGGTACATGTGTTTCTTCTACTTAGCTGTATAGGCCTATTGGCAACAAAATGAGCATTTCAACACATTGAAAACTATGATTTGCAGGAAGCATTCCTTCCGAAACTTACTCATTCCTGCCAGGGAAACAATGCACTAGATGCTGCAGCTTATAGCATAGATGGTTTTCTTTGGAGAGATACATGTGTCTCTTCCAATCAGATGAATAGTCCTATTTGTAGCAAAAAGTGTCTATCTCCACCTGGAAACACCAAAGTTGGAGGAAGTATTCCTTTCAAAAGCTAACTCAGTTCTCACAGGGAAACAATGTGCTAGAGGTTCCTGCTTCTAGCACAGTGGTTTTATTCGAGAGATACATGTGTTTCTCAGCCTAGCTGAATAGTCCTATTTGGAACAAAATGAGCTGATATCCACCTTGGAAACTATGATTATCAGGAAGTATTCCTTCCAAAACTAACACAATTCTCACAATGAAACAATGCCCAAGATATGGTGCTGATAACATAGATGGTTTTCTTTGGAGAGATACATGTATTTCTTCAACTCAGTTGAAAAGGCTTCTTTGGAGCAAACATCGCCTATCTCCAGCTTGAAAGAATTAAGCTGTAGGAAGTATTCTTTTATAAAAAACATCAATTCTCACAGGGAAACAAAGTGCTAGATGCTCTTTCATCTAACACAGATGGTTTTCTTCGAGAGATACATGTGTTTCATCACCTTACTTGTATAGGTCTATTTGCAACAAAATGAACGTATCACCACCTTGAAAATTATGATGTGCAGGAAGAATTCCTTTCAAAAACTGACTCAGTTCTCACATGGAAACAATGGGTAGATGCTCCTTCTTCTAACACATAGGGTTGATTTTTCAAGAGCTATAGGTGGTTCTTCTACTCTGCTGAATATGCCTCTTTTGATAAACAGCACCTATCTCCACCTTGAAACTCCTAAGTTACAGGAAGTATTCCTGTCAAAAACTAACTCAAGTTTTGCAGAGAAACAAAGTGCTAGATGCTTCGGCTTCTAACACAGATGGTTTCCTTTTGAAAGGTATATGTGTTTCTTCAACTTAGCTGAATAGGCCTGTTGAATAAATTGTGCCTTTGTCAACTTTGAAAATGCAGATGTGCAGGAAGTATTCTCTCAAAAACTAACTCAATTCTCAGAGGGTAACAGTGTGCTAGATGTTTGTACTTATAACAGAGAGGTTTTCTTCAAGAGATACAGGTGTTTCTTCAGCTTAGCTGAGTAGCAGTATTTGGAAGAAGGAGAACATATTTCCACCTTGAAAACTATGATTTGCAGGAAGTATTCCTTTCAAAACCTAACTCAGTTCTCACAGGTAAACAATGTGCTAGATGCTCCTGCTTCTGACACAAGTCATTCTCTTTGAAAGGCACATGTGTTTCTACAACCTAGCTGATTCGGACTTTTTGCAATAAAATGAGCCTTTCTCCACACTGAAAACTATGATTTGCAGGTGGAATTCCTTCCAAAACTGACTCAATTCTCAAAGGGATACAATACACTAGTTTCTGTGCTTATAAAATAGATTGTTTTCTTTGGAGAGATACATTTGTGTCTTCAACTCAGCTGAATAGGCCTATTTGGAACAAACAGCACCTATCTCCAATTTGAAATACCTAAGCTGTAGGATGTATTCCTATCAAATCTAACTCAATTCTCACAAAGGAATAATGTTCTAGATGGTCTTGCATCTAAAAGAGATGGTTTTCATTGAGAGATACCTGTGTTTTGTCAACATAGCTGAATAGGCCTATTGGCAACAAAGTGAGCGTTTCTCCCCCTTTCAACCTATGATTTGCATGAAGTATTCATTTTAAATACTGACTCAATTCTCACAGGGAAACAATGTGCTAGATGCTCCTTCTTCTAACACAGATGGTTTTCTTTCAAGAGATACATGTGTTTCAACTCAGATGAATAGGCCTATTTGAAGCAAACAAAGCCTCTCTGCACCTTGAAACATGGCAGTTGCAGGAAGTGTTCCATTCAAAAAGTAACTCTATTCTCACAGAGAAACAATGGGCTGGATGCTGCAGTTTCTGAAATACATGGTTTTCTTCGGAGAGGTACATGTGTTTCTTCTACTTAGCTGTATAGGCCTATTGGCAACAAAATGAGCATTTCAACACATTGAAAACTATGATTTGCAGGAAGCGTTCCTTCCGAAACTTACTCATTCCTGCCAGGGAAACAATGCACTAGATGCTGCAGCTTATAGCATAGATGGTTTTCTTTGGAGAGATACATGTGTCTCTTCCAATCAGATGAATAGTCCTATTTGTAGCAAAAAGTGTCTATCTCCACCTGGAAACACCAAAGTTGGAGGAAGTATTCCTTTCAAAAGCTAACTCAGTTCTCACAGGGAAACAATGTGCTAGAAGTTCCTGCTTCTAGCACAGTGGTTTTATTCGAGAGATACATGTGTTTCTCAGCCTAGCTGAATAGTCCTATTTGGAACAAAATGAGCTGATATCCACCTTGGAAAGTATGATTATCAGGAAGTATTCGTTCCAAAACTAACACAATTCTCACAATGAAACAATGCCCAAGGTATGGTGCTGATAACATAGATGGTTTTCTTTGGAGAGATACATGTATTTCTTCAACTCAGCTGAAAAGGCTTCTTTGGAGCAAACATCGCCTATCTCCAGCTTGAAAGACCTAAGCTGTAGGAAGTATTCCTTTATAAAAAACCTCAATTCTCACAGGGAAACAAAGTGCTAGAGGCTCTTTCATCTAACACAGATGGTTTTCTTCGAGAGATACATGTGTTTCATCACCTTCCTTGTATAGGTCTATTTGCAACAAAATGAACGTATCACCACCTGGAAAATTACGATGTGCAGGAAGAATTCCTTTCAAAAACTGACTCAGTTCTCACATGGAAACAATGGGTAGATGCTCCCTCTTCTAACACATAGGGTTGTTTTTTCAAGAGCTATAGGTGGTTCTTCTACTCTGCTGAATATGCCTATTTTGATAAACAGCACCTATCTCCACCTTGAAACACCTAAGTTACAGGAAGTATTCCTTTCAAAAACTAACTCACGTTTTGCAGAGAAACAATGTGCTAGATGCTTCTGCTTCTAACACAGATGGTTTCCTTTTGAGAGGTATATGTGTTTCTTCAACTTAGCTGAATAGGCCTGTTGAATAAATTGTGCCTTTGTCAACTTTGAAAATGATGATGTGCAGGAAGTATTCTCTCAAAAACTAACTCAATTCTCAGAGGGTAACACTGTGCTAGGTGTTTGTACTTATAACAGAGAGGTTTTCTTCAAGAGATACATGTGTTTCTTCAGCTTAGCTGAGTAGGCCTATTTGGAACAAGGAGAACATATTTCCACCTTGAAAACTATGATTTGCAGGAAGTATTCCTTTCAAAACCTAACTCAGTTCTCACAGGTAAACAATGTGCTAGATGCTCCTGCTTCTGACACAAGCCATTCTCTTTGAAAGGCACATGTGTTTCTACAACATAGCTGAATAGGACTTTTTGCAACAAAATGAGCCTTTCTCCACACCGAAAACTATGATTTGCAGGTAGAATTCCTTTCAAAACTGACTCAATTCTCAAAGGGATACAATACACTAGTTTCTGTGCTTATAAAATAGATTGTTTTCTTTGGAGAGATACATTTGTCTCTTCAACTCAGCTGAATAGGCCTATTTGGAACAAACAGCACCTATCTCCAATTTGAAATACCTAAGCTGTAGGAAGTATTCCTATCAAATCTAACTCAATTCTCACAAAGTAATAATGTGCTAAATGGTCTTGCATCTAAAAGAGATGGTTTTCATTGAGAGATACCTGTGTTTTGTCAACATAGCTGAATAGGCCTATTGGCAACAAAGTGAGCGTTTCTCCACCTTTCAACCTATGATTTGCATGAAGTATTCATTTTAAATACTGACTCAATTCTCACAGGGAAACAATGTGCTAGATGCTCCTTCTTCTAACACAGATGGTTTTCTTTCAAGAGATACATGTGTTTCAACTCAGATGAATAGGCCTATTTGAAGCAAACAAAGCCTCTCTGCACCTTGAAACATGGCAGTTGCAGGAAGTGTTCCATTCAAAAAGTAACTCTATTCTCACAGAGAAACAATGGGCTGGATGCTGCAGTTTCTAAAATACATGGTTTTCTTCGGAGAGGTACATGTGTTTCTTCTACTTAGCTGTATAGGCCTATTGGCAACAAAATGAGCATTTCAACACATTGAAAACTATGATTTGCAGGAAGCGTTCCTTCCGAAACTTACTCATTCCTGCCAGGGAAACAATGCACTAGATGCTGCAGCTTATAGCATAGATGGTTTTCTTTGGAGAGATACATGTGTCTCTTCCAATCAGATGAATAGTCCTATTTGTAGCAAAAAGTGTCTATCTCCACCTGGAAACACCAAAGTTGGAGGAAGTATTCCTTTCAAAAGCTAACTCAGTTCTCACAGGGAAACAATGTGCTAGAAGTTCCTGCTTCTAGCACAGTGGTTTTATTCGAGAGATACATGTGTTTCTCAGCCTAGCTGAATAGTCCTATTTGGAACAAAATGAGCTGATATCCACCTTGGAAACTAGGATTATCAGGAAGTATTCCTTCCAAAACTAACACAATTCTCACAATGAAACAATGCCCAAGGTATGGTGCTGATAACATAGATGGTTTTCTTTGGAGAGATACATGTATTTCTTCAACTCAGCTGAAAAGGCTTCTTTGGAGCAAACATCGCCTATCTCCAGCTTGAAAGACCTAAGCTGTAGGAAGTATTCCTTTATAAAAAACCTCAATTCTCACAGGGAAACAAAGTGCTAGAGGCTCTTTCATCTAACACAGATGGTTTTCTTCGAGAGATACATGTGTTTCATCACCTTCCTTGTATAGGTCTATTTGCAACAAAATGAACGTATCACCACCTGGAAAATTACGATGTGCAGGAAGAATTCCTTTCAAAAACTGACTCAGTTCTCACATGGAAACAATGGGTAGATGCTCCCTCTTCTAACACATAGGGTTGTTTTTTCAAGAGCTATAGGTGGTTCTTCTACTCTGCTGAATATGCCTATTTTGATAAACAGCACCTATCTCCACCTTGAAACACCTAAGTTACAGGAAGTATTCCTTTCAAAAACTAACTCAAGTTTTGCAGAGAAACAATGTGCTAGATGCTTCTGCTTCTAACACAGATGGTTTCCTTTTGAGAGGTATATGTGTTTCTTCAACTTAGCTGAATAGGCCTGTTGAATAAATTGTGCCTTTGTCAACTTTGAAAATGCTGATGTGCAGGAAGTATTCTCTCAAAAACTAACTCAATTCTCAGAGGGTAACAGTGTGCTAGGTGTTTGTACTTATAACAGAGAGGTTTTCTTCAAGAGATACATGTGTTTCTTCAGCTTAGCTGAGTAGGCCTATTTGGAACAAGGAGAACATATTTCCACCTTGAAAACTATGATTTGCAGGAAGTATTCCTTTCAAAACCTAACTCAGTTCTCACAGGTAAACAATGTGCTAGATGCTCCTGCTTCTGACACAAGCCATTCTCTTTGAAAGGCACATGTGTTTCTACAACATAGCTGAATAGGACTTTTTGCAACAAAATGAGCCTTTCTCCACACCGAAAACTATGATTTGCAGGTAGAATTCCTTCCAAAACTGACTCAATTCTCAAAGGGTTACAATACACTAGTTTCTGTGCTTATAAAATAGATTGTTTTCTTGGGAGTGATACATTTGTCTCTTCAACTCAGCTGAATAGGCCTATTTGGAACAAACAGCACCTATCTCCAATTTCAAATACCTAAGCTGTAGGAAGTATTCCTATCAAATCTAACTCAATTCTCACAAAGTAATAATGTGCTAAATTTTCTTGCATCTAAAAGAGATGGTTTTCATTGAGAGATACCTGTGTTTTGTCAACATAGCTGAATAGGCCTATTGGCAACAAAGTGAGCGTTTCTCCACCTTTCAACCTATGATTTGCATGAAGTATTCATTTTAAATACTGACTCAATTCTCACAGGGAAACAATGTGCTAGATGCTCCTTCTTCTAACACAGATGGTTTTCTTTCAAGAGATACATGTGTTTCAACTCAGATGAATAGGCCTATTTGAAGCAAACAAAGCCTCTCTGCACCTTGAAACATGGCAGTTGCAGGAAGTGTTCCATTCAAAAAGTAACTCTATTCTCACAGAGAAACAATGGGCTGGATGCTGCAGTTTCTAAAATACATGGTTTTCTTCGGAGAGGTACATGTGTTTCTTCTACTTAGCTGTATAGGCCTATTGGCAACAAAATGAGCATTTCAACACATTGAAAACTATGATTTGCAGGAAGCGTTCCTTCCGAAACTTACTCATTCCTGCCAGGGAAACAATGCACTAGATGCTGCAGCTTATAGCATAGATGGTTTTCTTTGGAGAGATACATGTGTCTCTTCCAATCAGATGAATAGTCCTATTTGTAGCAAAAAGTGTCTATCTCCACCTGGAAACACCAAAGTTGGAGGAAGTATTCCTTTCAAAAGCTAACTCAGTTCTCACAGGGAAACAATGTGCTAGAAGTTCCTGCTTCTAGCACAGTGGTTTTATTCGAGAGATACATGTGTTTCTCAGCCTAGCTGAATAGTCCTATTTCGAACAAAATGAGCTGATATCCACCTTGGAAACTATGATTATCAGGAAGTATTCCTTCCAAAACTAACACAATTCTCACAATGAAACAATGCCCAAGGTATGGTGCTGATAACATAGATGGTTTTCTTTGGAGAGATACATGTATTTCTTCAACTCAGCTGAAAAGGCTTCTTTGGAGCAAACATCACCTATCTCCAGCTTGAAAGACCTAAGCTGTAGGAAGTATTCCTTTATAAAAAACCTCAATTCTCACAGGGAAACAAAGTGCTAGAGGCTCTTTCATCTAACACAGATGGTTTTCTTCGAGAGATACATGTGTTTCATCACCTTCCTTGTATAGGTCTATTTGCAACAAAATGAACGTATCACCACCTGGAAAATTACGATGTGCAGGAAGAATTCCTTTCAAAAACTGACTCAGTTCTCACATGGAAACAATGGGTAGATGCTCCCTCTTCTAACACATAGGGTTGTTTTTTCAAGAGCTATAGGTGGTTCTTCTACTCTGCTGAATATGCCTATTTTGATAAACAGCACCTATCTCCACCTTGAAACACCTAAGTTACAGGAAGTATTCCTTTCAAAAACTAACTCAAGTTTTGCAGAAAACAATGTGCTAGATGCTTCTGCTTCTAACACAGATGGTTCTTTTGAGAGGTATATGTGTTTCTTCAACTTAGCTGAATAGGCCTGTTGAATAAATTGTGCCTTTGTCAACTTTGAAAATGCTGATGTGCAGGAAGTATTCTCTCAAAAACTAACTCAATTCTCAGAGGGTAACAGTGTGCTAGGTGTTTGTACTTATAACAGAGAGGTTTTCTTCAAGAGATACATGTGTTTCTTCAGCTTAGCTGAGTAGGCCTATTTGGAACAAGGAGAACATATTTCCACCTTGAAAACTATGATTTGCAGGAAGTATTCCTTTCAAAACCTAACTCAGTTCTCACAGGTAAACAATGTGCTAGATGCTCCTGCTTCTGACACAAGCCATTCTCTTTGAAAGGCACATGTGTTTCTACAACATAGCTGAATAGGACTTTTTGCAACAAAATGAGCCTTTCTCCACACTGAAAACTATGATTTGCAGGTAGAATTCCTTCCAAAACTGACTCAATTCTCAAAGGGATACAATACACTAGTTTCTGTGCTTATAAAATAGATTGTTTTCTTTGGAGAGATACATTTGTCTCTTCAACTCAGCTGAATAGGCCTATTTGGAACAAACAGCACCTATCTCCAATTTGAAATACCTAAGCTGTAGGAAGTATTCCTATCAAATCTAACTCAATTCTCACAAAGTAATAATGTGCTAAATGGTCTTGCATCTAAAAGAGATGGTTTTCATTGAGAGATACCTGTGTTTTGTCAACATAGCTGAATAGGCCTATTGGCAACAAAGTGAGCGTTTCTCCACCTTTCAACCTATGATTTGCATGAAGTATTCATTTTAAATACTGACTCAATTCTCACAGGGAAACAATGTGCTAGATGCTCCTTCTTCTAACACAGATGGTTTTCTTTCAAGAGATACATGTGTTTCAACTCAGATGAATAGGCCTATTTGAAGCAAACAAAGCCTCTCTGCACCTTGAAACATGGCAGTTGCAGGAAGTGTTCCATTCAAAAAGTAACTCTATTCTCACAGAGAAACAATGGGCTGGATGCTGCAGTTTCTAAAATACATGGTTTTCTTCGGAGAGGTACATGTGTTTCTTCTACTTAGCTGTATAGGCCTATTGGCAACAAAATGAGCATTTCAACACATTGAAAACTATGATTTGCAGGAAGCGTTCCTTCCGAAACTTACTCATTCCTGCCAGGGAAACAATGCACTAGATGCTGCAGCTTATAGCATAGATGGTTTTCTTTGGAGAGATACATGTGTCTCTTCCAATCAGATGAATAGTCCTATTTGTAGCAAAAAGTGTCTATCTCCACCTGGAAACACCAAAGTTGGAGGAAGTATTCCTTTCAAAAGCTAACTCAGTTCTCACAGGGAAACAATGTGCTAGAAGTTCCTGCTTCTAGCACAGTGGTTTTATTCGAGAGATACATGTGTTTCTCAGCCTAGCTGAATAGTCCTATTTGGAACAAAATGAGCTGATATCCACCTTGGAAACTAGGATTATCAGGAAGTATTCCTTCCAAAACTAACACAATTCTCACAATGAAACAATGCCCAAGGTATGGTGCTGATAACATAGATGGTTTTCTTTGGAGAGATACATGTATTTCTTCAACTCAGCTGAAAAGGCTTCTTTGGAGCAAACATCGCCTATCTCCAGCTTGAAAGACCTAAGCTGTAGGAAGTATTCCTTTATAAAAAACCTCAATTCTCACAGGGAAACAAAGTGCTAGAGGCTCTTTCATCTAACACAGATGGTTTTCTTCGAGAGATACATGTGTTTCATCACCTTCCTTGTATAGGTCTATTTGCAACAAAATGAACGTATCACCACCTGGAAAATTACGATGTGCAGGAAGAATTCCTTTCAAAAACTGACTCAGTTCTCACATGGAAACAATGGGTAGATGCTCCCTCTTCTAACACATAGGGTTGTTTTTTCAAGAGCTATAGGTGGTTCTTCTACTCTGCTGAATATGCCTATTTTGATAAACAGCACCTATCTCCACCTTGAAACACCTAAGTTACAGGAAGTATTCCTTTCAAAAACTAACTCAAGTTTTGCAGAGAAACAATGTGCTAGATGCTTCTGCTTCTAACACAGATGGTTTCCTTTTGAGAGGTATATGTGTTTCTTCAACTTAGCTGAATAGGCCTGTTGAATAAATTGTGCCTTTGTCAACTTTGAAAATGCTGATGTGCAGGAAGTATTCTCTCAAAAACTAACTCAATTCTCAGAGGGTAACAGTGTGCTAGGTGTTTGTACTTATAACAGAGAGGTTTTCTTCAAGAGATACATGTGTTTCTTCAGCTTAGCTGAGTAGGCCTATTTGGAACAAGGAGAACATATTTCCACCTTGAAAACTATGATTTGCAGGAAGTATTCCTTTCAAAACCTAACTCAGTTCTCACAGGTAAACAATGTGCTAGATGCTCCTGCTTCTGACACAAGCCATTCTCTTTGAAAGGCACATGTGTTTCTACAACATAGCTGAATAGGACTTTTTGCAACAAAATGAGCCTTTCTCCACACCGAAAACTATGATTTGCAGGTAGAATTCCTTCCAAAACTGACTCAATTCTCAAAGGGTTACAATACACTAGTTTCTGTGCTTATAAAATAGATTGTTTTCTTGGGAGTGATACATTTGTCTCTTCAACTCAGCTGAATAGGCCTATTTGGAACAAACAGCACCTATCTCCAATTTCAAATACCTAAGCTGTAGGAAGTATTCCTATCAAATCTAACTCAATTCTCACAAAGTAATAATGTGCTAAATGGTCTTGCATCTAAAAGAGATGGTTTTCATTGAGAGATACCTGTGTTTTGTCAACATAGCTGAATAGGCCTATTGGCAACAAAGTGAGCGTTTCTCCACCTTTCAACCTATGATTTGCATGAAGTATTCATTTTAAATACTGACTCAATTCTCACAGGGAAACAATGTGCTAGATGCTCCTTCTTCTAACACAGATGGTTTTCTTTCAAGAGATACATGTGTTTCAACTCAGATGAATAGGCCTA
This sequence comes from Castor canadensis, assembly GCF_047511655.1. Classification (NCBI taxonomy): domain Eukaryota; kingdom Metazoa; phylum Chordata; class Mammalia; order Rodentia; family Castoridae; genus Castor; species Castor canadensis. The sequence continues at coordinate 153,008,019 of NC_133387.1, read as the reverse complement.
TTTGAAGCAAACAAAGCCTCTCTGCACCTTGAAACATGGCAGTTGCAGGAAGTGTTCCATTCAAAAAGTAACTCTATTCTCACAGAGAAACAATGGGCTGGATGCTGCAGTTTCTAAAATACATGGTTTTCTTCGGAGAGGTACATGTGTTTCTTCTACTTAGCTGTATAGGCCTATTGGCAACAAAATGAGCATTTCAACACATTGAAAACTATGATTTGCAGGAAGCGTTCCTTCCGAAACTTACTCATTCCTGCCAGGGAAACAATGCACTAGATGCTGCAGCTTATAGCATAGATGGTTTTCTTTGGAGAGATACATGTGTCTCTTCCAATCAGATGAATAGTCCTATTTGTAGCAAAAAGTGTCTATCTCCACCTGGAAACACCAAAGTTGGAGGAAGTATTCCTTTCAAAAGCTAACTCAGTTCTCACAGGGAAACAATGTGCTAGAAGTTCCTGCTTCTAGCACAGTGGTTTTATTCGAGAGATACATGTGTTTCTCAGCCTAGCTGAATAGTCCTATTTGGAACAAAATGAGCTGATATCCACCTTGGAAACTAGGATTATCAGGAAGTATTCCTTCCAAAACTAACACAATTCTCACAATGAAACAATGCCCAAGGTATGGTGCTGATAACATAGATGGTTTTCTTTGGAGAGATACATGTATTTCTTCAACTCAGCTGAAAAGGCTTCTTTGGAGCAAACATCGCCTATCTCCAGCTTGAAAGACCTAAGCTGTAGGAAGTATTCCTTTATAAAAAACCTCAATTCTCACAGGGAAACAAAGTGCTAGAGGCTCTTTCATCTAACACAGATGGTTTTCTTCGAGAGATACATGTGTTTCATCACCTTCCTTGTATAGGTCTATTTGCAACAAAATGAACGTATCACCACCTGGAAAATTACGATGTGCAGGAAGAATTCCTTTCAAAAACTGACTCAGTTCTCACATGGAAACAATGGGTAGATGCTCCCTCTTCTAACACATAGGGTTGTTTTTTCAAGAGCTATAGGTGGTTCTTCTACTCTGCTGAATATGCCTATTTTGATAAACAGCACCTATCTCCACCTTGAAACACCTAAGTTACAGGAAGTATTCCTTTCAAAAACTAACTCAAGTTTTGCAGAGAAACAATGTGCTAGATGCTTCTGCTTCTAACACAGATGGTTTCCTTTTGAGAGGTATATGTGTTTCTTCAACTTAGCTGAATAGGCCTGTTGAATAAATTGTGCCTTTGTCAACTTTGAAAATGCTGATGTGCAGGAAGTATTCTCTCAAAAACTAACTCAATTCTCAGAGGGTAACAGTGTGCTAGGTGTTTGTACTTATAACAGAGAGGTTTTCTTCAAGAGATACATGTGTTTCTTCAGCTTAGCTGAGTAGGCCTATTTGGAACAAGGAGAACATATTTCCACCTTGAAAACTATGATTTGCAGGAAGTATTCCTTTCAAAACCTAACTCAGTTCTCACAGGTAAACAATGTGCTAGATGCTCCTGCTTCTGACACAAGCCATTCTCTTTGAAAGGCACATGTGTTTCTACAACATAGCTGAATAGGACTTTTTGCAACAAAATGAGCCTTTCTCCACACCGAAAACTATGATTTGCAGGTAGAATTCCTTCCAAAACTGACTCAATTCTCAAAGGGTTACAATACACTAGTTTCTGTGCTTATAAAATAGATTGTTTTCTTGGGAGTGATACATTTGTCTCTTCAACTCAGCTGAATAGGCCTATTTGGAACAAACAGCACCTATCTCCAATTTCAAATACCTAAGCTGTAGGAAGTATTCCTATCAAATCTAACTCAATTCTCACAAAGTAATAATGTGCTAAATGGTCTTGCATCTAAAAGAGATGGTTTTCATTGAGAGATACCTGTGTTTTGTCAACATAGCTGAATAGGCCTATTGGCAACAAAGTGAACGTTTCTCCACCTTTCAACCTATGATTTGCATGAAGTATTCATTTTAAATACTGACTCAATTCTCACAGGGAAACAATGTGCTAGATGCTCCTTCTTCTAACACAGATGGTTTTCTTTCAAGAGATACATGTGTTTCAACTCAGATGAATAGGCCTATTTGAAGCAAACAAAGCCTCTCTGCACCTTGAAACATGGCAGTTGCAGGAAGTGTTCCATTCAAAAAGTAACTCTATTCTCACAGAGAAACAATGGGCTGGATGCTGCAGTTTCTAAAATACATGGTTTTCTTCGGAGAGGTACATGTGTTTCTTCTACTTAGCTGTATAGGCCTATTGGCAACAAAATGAGCATTTCAACACATTGAAAACTATGATTTGCAGGAAGCGTTCCTTCCGAAACTTACTCATTCCTGCCAGGGAAACAATGCACTAGATGCTGCAGCTTATAGCATAGATGGTTTTCTTTGGAGAGATACATGTGTCTCTTCCAATCAGATGAATAGTCCTATTTGTAGCAAAAAGTGTCTATCTCCACCTGGAAACACCAAAGTTGGAGGAAGTATTCCTTTCAAAAGCTAACTCAGTTCTCACAGGGAAACAATGTGCTAGAAGTTCCTGCTTCTAGCACAGTGGTTTTATTCGAGAGATACATGTGTTTCTCAGCCTAGCTGAATAGTCCTATTTCGAACAAAATGAGCTGATATCCACCTTGGAAACTATGATTATCAGGAAGTATTCCTTCCAAAACTAACACAATTCTCACAATGAAACAATGCCCAAGGTATGGTGCTGATAACATAGATGGTTTTCTTTGGAGAGATACATGTATTTCTTCAACTCAGCTGAAAAGGCTTCTTTGGAGCAAACATCACCTATCTCCAGCTTGAAAGACCTAAGCTGTAGGAAGTATTCCTTTATAAAAAACCTCAATTCTCACAGGGAAACAAAGTGCTAGAGGCTCTTTCATCTAACACAGATGGTTTTCTTCGAGAGATACATGTGTTTCATCACCTTCCTTGTATAGGTCTATTTGCAACAAAATGAACGTATCACCACCTGGAAAATTACGATGTGCAGGAAGAATTCCTTTCAAAAACTGACTCAGTTCTCACATGGAAACAATGGGTAGATGCTCCCTCTTCTAACACATAGGGTTGTTTTTTCAAGAGCTATAGGTGGTTCTTCTACTCTGCTGAATATGCCTATTTTGATAAACAGCACCTATCTCCACCTTGAAACACCTAAGTTACAGGAAGTATTCCTTTCAAAAACTAACTCAAGTTTTGCAGAAAACAATGTGCTAGATGCTTCTGCTTCTAACACAGATGGTTCTTTTGAGAGGTATATGTGTTTCTTCAACTTAGCTGAATAGGCCTGTTGAATAAATTGTGCCTTTGTCAACTTTGAAAATGCTGATGTGCAGGAAGTATTCTCTCAAAAACTAACTCAATTCTCAGAGGGTAACAGTGTGCTAGGTGTTTGTACTTATAACAGAGAGGTTTTCTTCAAGAGATACATGTGTTTCTTCAGCTTAGCTGAGTAGGCCTATTTGGAACAAGGAGAACATATTTCCACCTTGAAAACTATGATTTGCAGGAAGTATTCCTTTCAAAACCTAACTCAGTTCTCACAGGTAAACAATGTGCTAGATGCTCCTGCTTCTGACACAAGCCATTCTCTTTGAAAGGCACATGTGTTTCTACAACATAGCTGAATAGGACTTTTTGCAACAAAATGAGCCTTTCTCCACACTGAAAACTATGATTTGCAGGTAGAATTCCTTCCAAAACTGACTCAATTCTCAAAGGGATACAATACACTAGTTTCTGTGCTTATAAAATAGATTGTTTTCTTTGGAGAGATACATTTGTCTCTTCAACTCAGCTGAATAGGCCTATTTGGAACAAACAGCACCTATCTCCAATTTGAAATACCTAAGCTGTAGGAAGTATTCCTATCAAATCTAACTCAATTCTCACAAAGTAATAATGTGCTAAATGGTCTTGCATCTAAAAGAGATGGTTTTCATTGAGAGATACCTGTGTTTTGTCAACATAGCTGAATAGGCCTATTGGCAACAAAGTGAGCGTTTCTCCACCTTTCAACCTATGATTTGCATGAAGTATTCATTTTAAATACTGACTCAATTCTCACAGGGAAACAATGTGCTAGATGCTCCTTCTTCTAACACAGATGGTTTTCTTTCAAGAGATACATGTGTTTCAACTCAGATGAATAGGCCTATTTGAAGCAAACAAAGCCTCTCTGCACCTTGAAACATGGCAGTTGCAGGAAGTGTTCCATTCAAAAAGTAACTCTATTCTCACAGAGAAACAATGGGCTGGATGCTGCAGTTTCTAAAATACATGGTTTTCTTCGGAGAGGTACATGTGTTTCTTCTACTTAGCTGTATAGGCCTATTGGCAACAAAATGAGCATTTCAACACATTGAAAACTATGATTTGCAGGAAGCGTTCCTTCCGAAACTTACTCATTCCTGCCAGGGAAACAATGCACTAGATGCTGCACCTTATAGCATAGATGGTTTTCTTTGGAGAGATACATGTGTCTCTTCCAATCAGATGAATAGTCCTATTTGTAGCAAAAAGTGTCTATCTCCACCTGGAAACACCAAAGTTGGAGGAAGTATTCCTTTCAAAAGCTAACTCAGTTCTCACAGGGAAACAATGTGCTAGAAGTTCCTGCTTCTAGCACAGTGGTTTTATTCGAGAGATACATGTGTTTCTCAGCCTAGCTGAATAGTCCTATTTCGAACAAAATGAGCTGATATCCACCTTGGAAAGTATGATTATCAGGAAGTATTCGTTCCAAAACTAACACAATTCTCACAATGAAACAATGCCCAAGGTATGGTGCTGATAACATAGATGGTTTTCTTTGGAGAGATACATGTATTTCTTCAACTCAGCTGAAAAGGCTTCTTTGGAGCAAACATCACCTATCTCCAGCTTGAAAGACCTAAGCTGTAGGAAGTATTCCTTTATAAAAAACCTCAATTCTCACAGGGAAACAAAGTGCTAGAGGCTCTTTCATCTAACACAGATGGTTTTCTTCGAGAGATACATGTGTTTCATCACCTTCCTTGTATAGGTCTATTTGCAACAAAATGAACGTATCACCACCTGGAAAATTACGATGTGCAGGAAGAATTCCTTTCAAAAACTGACTCAGTTCTCACATGGAAACAATGGGTAGATGCTCCCTCTTCTAACACATAGGGTTGTTTTTTCAAGAGCTATAGGTGGTTCTTCTACTCTGCTGAATATGCCTATTTTGATAAACAGCACCTATCTCCACCTTGAAACACCTAAGTTACAGGAAGTATTCCTTTCAAAAACTAACTCAAGTTTTGCAGAAAACAATGTGCTAGATGCTTCTGCTTCTAACACAGATGGTTCTTTTGAGAGGTATATGTGTTTCTTCAACTTAGCTGAATAGGCCTGTTGAATAAATTGTGCCTTTGTCAACTTTGAAAATGCTGATGTGCAGGAAGTATTCTCTCAAAAACTAACTCAATTCTCAGAGGGTAACAGTGTGCTAGGTGTTTGTACTTATAACAGAGAGGTTTTCTTCAAGAGATACATGTGTTTCTTCAGCTTAGCTGAGTAGGCCTATTTGGAACAAGAAGAACATATTTCCACCTTGAAAACTATGATTTGCAGGAAGTATTCCTTTCAAAACCTAACTCAGTTCTCACAGGTAAACAATGTGCTAGATGCTCCTGCTTCTGACACAAGCCATTCTCTTTGAAAGGCACATGTGTTTCTACAACATAGCTGAATAGGACTTTTTGCAACAAAATGAGCCTTTCTCCACACTGAAAACTATGATTTGCAGGTAGAATTCCTTCCAAAACTGACTCAATTCTCAAAGGGATACAATACACTAGTTTCTGTGCTTATAAAATAGATTGTTTTCTTTGGAGAGATACATTTGTCTCTTCAACTCAGCTGAATAGGCCTATTTGGAACAAACAGCACCTATCTCCAATTTGAAATACCTAAGCTGTAGGAAGTATTCCTATCAAATCTAACTCAATTCTCACAAAGTAATAATGTGCTAAATGGTCTTGCATCTAAAAGAGATGGTTTTCATTGAGAGATACCTGTGTTTTGTCAACATAGCTGAATAGGCCTATTGGCAACAAAGTGAGCGTTTCTCCACCTTTCAACCTATGATTTGCATGAAGTATTCATTTTAAATACTGACTCAATTCTCACAGGGAAACAATGTGCTAGATGCTCCTTCTTCTAACACAGATGGTTTTCTTTCAAGAGATACATGTGTTTCAACTCAGATGAATAGGCCTATTTGAAGCAAACAAAGCCTCTCTGCACCTTGAAACATGGCAGTTGCAGGAAGTGTTCCATTCAAAAAGTAACTCTATTCTCACAGAGAAACAATGGGCTGGATGCTGCAGTTTCTAAAATACATGGTTTTCTTCGGAGAGGTACATGTGTTTCTTCTACTTAGCTGTATAGGCCTATTGGCAACAAAATGAGCATTTCAACACATTGAAAACTATGATTTGCAGGAAGCGTTCCTTCCGAAACTTACTCATTCCTGCCAGGGAAACAATGCACTAGATGCTGCAGCTTATAGCATAGATGGTTTTCTTTGGAGAGATACATGTGTCTCTTCCAATCAGATGAATAGTCCTATTTGTAGCAAAAAGTGTCTATCTCCACCTGGAAACACCAAAGTTGGAGGAAGTATTCCTTTCAAAAGCTAACTCAGTTCTCACAGGGAAACAATGTGCTAGAAGTTCCTGCTTCTAGCACAGTGGTTTTATTCGAGAGATACATGTGTTTCTCAGCCTAGCTGAATAGTCCTATTTGGAACAAAATGAGCTGATATCCACCTTGGAAAGTATGATTATCAGGAAGTATTCCTTCCAAAACTAACACAATTCTCACAATGAAACAATGCCCAAGGTATGGTGATGATAACATAGATGGTTTTCTTTGGAGAGATACATGTATTTCTTCAACTCAGCTGAAAAGGCTTCTTTGGAGCAAACATCGCCTATCTCCAGCTTGAAAGACCTAAGCTGTAGGAAGTATTCCTTTATAAAAGCTCAATTCTCACAGGGAAACAAAGTGCTAGAGGCTCTTTCATCTAACACAGATGGTTTTCTTCGAGAGATACATGTGTTTCATCACCTTCCTTGTATAGGTCTATTTGCAACAAAATGAACGTATCACCACCTGGAAAATTACGATGTGCAGGAAGAATTCCTTTCAAAAACTGACTCAGTCCTCACATGGAAACAATGGGCAGATGCTCCCTCTTCTAACACATAGGGTTGATTTTTCAAGAGCTATAGGTGGTTCTTCTACTCTGCTGAATATGCCTATTTTGATAAACAGCACCTATCTCCACCTTGAAACACCTAAGTTACAGGAAGTATTCCTTTCAAAAACTAACTCAAGTTTTGCAGAGAAACAATGTGCTAGATGCTTCTGCTTCTAACACAGATGGTTTCCTTTTGAGAGGTATATGTGTTTCTTCAACTTAGCTGAATAGGCCTGTTGAATAAATTGTGCCTTTGTCAACTTTGAAAATGCTGATGTGCAGGAAGTATTCTCTCAAAAACTAACTCAATTCTCAGAGGGTAACAGTGTGCTAGGTGTTTGTACTTATAACAGAGAGGTTTTCTTCAAGAGATACATGTGTTTCTTCAGCTTAGCTGAGTAGGCCTATTTGGAACAAGGAGAACATATTTCCACCTTGAAAACTATGATTTGCAGGAAGTATTCCTTTCAAAACCTAACTCAGTTCTCACAGGTAAACAATGTGCTAGATGCTCCTGCTTCTGACACAAGCCATTCTCTTTGAAAGGCACATGTGTTTCTACAACATAGCTGAATAGGACTTTTTGCAACAAAATGAGCCTTTCTCCACACTGAAAACTATGATTTGCAGGTAGAATTCCTTCCAAAACTGACTCAATTCTCAAAGGGATACAATACACTAGTTTCTGTGCTTATAAAATAGATTGTTTTCTTTGGAGAGATACATTTGTCTCTTCAACTCAGCTGAATAGGCCTATTTGGAACAAACAGCACCTATCTCCAATTTGAAATACCTAAGCTGTAGGAAGTATTCCTATCAAATCTAACTCAATTCTCACAAAGTAATAATGTGCTAAATGGTCTTGCATCTAAAAGAGATGGTTTTCATTGAGAGATACCTGTGTTTTGTCAACATAGCTGAATAGGCCTATTGGCAACAAAGTGAGCGTTTCTCCACCTTTCAACCTATGATTTGCATGAAGTATTCATTTTAAATACTGACTCAATTCTCACAGGGAAACAATGTGCTAGATGCTCCTTCTTCTAACACAGATGGTTTTCTTTCAAGAGATACATGTGTTTCAACTCAGATGAATAGGCCTATTTGAAGCAAACAAAGCCTCTCTGCACCTTGAAACATGGCAGTTGCAGGAAGTGTTCCATTCAAAAAGTAACTCTATTCTCACAGAGAAACAATGGGCTGGATGCTGCAGTTTCTAAAATACATGGTTTTCTTCGGAGAGGTACATGTGTTTCTTCTACTTAGCTGTATAGGCCTATTGGCAACAAAATGAGCATTTCAACACATTGAAAACTATGATTTGCAGGAAGCGTTCCTTCCGAAACTTACTCATTCCTGCCAGGGAAACAATGCACTAGATGCTGCAGCTTATAGCATAGATGGTTTTCTTTGGAGAGATACATGTGTCTCTTCCAATCAGATGAATAGTCCTATTTGTAGCAAAAAGTGTCTATCTCCACCTGGAAACACCAAAGTTGGAGGAAGTATTCCTTTCAAAAGCTAACTCAGTTCTCACAGGGAAACAATGTGCTAGAAGTTCCTGCTTCTAGCACAGTGGTTTTATTCGAGAGATACATGTGTTTCTCAGCCTAGCTGAATAGTCCTATTTGGAACAAAATGAGCTGATATCCACCTTGGAAACTAGGATTATCAGGAAGTATTCCTTCCAAAACTAACACAATTCTCACAATGAAACAATGCCCAAGGTATGGTGCTGATAACATAGATGGTTTTCTTTGGAGAGATACATGTATTTCTTCAACTCAGCTGAAAAGGCTTCTTTGGAGCAAACATCGCCTATCTCCAGCTTGAAAGACCTAAGCTGTAGGAAGTATTCCTTTATAAAAAACCTCAATTCTCACAGGGAAACAAAGTGCTAGAGGCTCTTTCATCTAACACAGATGGTTTTCTTCGAGAGATACATGTGTTTCATCACCTTCCTTGTATAGGTCTATTTGCAACAAAATGAACGTATCACCACCTGGAAAATTACGATGTGCAGGAAGAATTCCTTTCAAAAACTGACTCAGTTCTCACATGGAAACAATGGGTAGATGCTCCCTCTTCTAACACATAGGGTTGTTTTTTCAAGAGCTATAGGTGGTTCTTCTACTCTGCTGAATATGCCTATTTTGATAAACAGCACCTATCTCCACCTTGAAACACCTAAGTTACAGGAAGTATTCCTTTCAAAAACTAACTCAAGTTTTGCAGAGAAACAATGTGCTAGATGCTTCTGCTTCTAACACAGATGGTTTCCTTTTGAGAGGTATATGTGTTTCTTCAACTTAGCTGAATAGGCCTGTTGAATAAATTGTGCCTTTGTCAACTTTGAAAATGCTGATGTGCAGGAAGTATTCTCTCAAAAACTAACTCAATTCTCAGAGGGTAACAGTGTGCTAGGTGTTTGTACTTATAACAGAGAGGTTTTCTTCAAGAGATACATGTGTTTCTTCAGCTTAGCTGAGTAGGCCTATTTGGAACAAGGAGAACATATTTCCACCTTGAAAACTATGATTTGCAGGAAGTATTCCTTTCAAAACCTAACTCAGTTCTCACAGGTAAACAATGTGCTAGATGCTCCTGCTTCTGACACAAGCCATTCTCTTTGAAAGGCACATGTGTTTCTACAACATAGCTGAATAGGACTTTTTGCAACAAAATGAGCCTTTCTCCACACCGAAAACTATGATTTGCAGGTAGAATTCCTTCCAAAACTGACTCAATTCTCAAAGGGTTACAATACACTAGTTTCTGTGCTTATAAAATAGATTGTTTTCTTGGGAGTGATACATTTGTCTCTTCAACTCAGCTGAATAGGCCTATTTGGAACAAACAGCACCTATCTCCAATTTCAAATACCTAAGCTGTAGGAAGTATTCCTATCAAATCTAACTCAATTCTCACAAAGTAATAATGTGCTAAATGGTCTTGCATCTAAAAGAGATGGTTTTCATTGAGAGATACCTGTGTTTTGTCAACATAGCTGAATAGGCCTATTGGCAACAAAGTGAGCGTTTCTCCACCTTTCAACCTATGATTTGCATGAAGTATTCATTTTAAATACTGACTCAATTCTCACAGGGAAACAATGTGCTAGATGCTCCTTCTTCTAACACAGATGGTTTTCTTTCAAGAGATACATGTGTTTCAACTCAGATGAATAGGCCTATTTGAAGCAAACAAAGCCTCTCTGCACCTTGAAACATGGCAGTTGCAGGAAGTGTTCCATTCAAAAAGTAACTCTATTCTCACAGAGAAACAATGGGCTGGATGCTGCAGTTTCTAAAATACATGGTTTTCTTCGGAGAGGTACATGTGTTTCTTCTACTTAGCTGTATAGGCCTATTGGCAACAAAATGAGCATTTCAACACATTGAAAACTATGATTTGCAGGAAGCGTTCCTTCCGAAACTTACTCATTCCTGCCAGGGAAACAATGCACTAGATGCTGCAGCTTATAGCATAGATGGTTTTCTTTGGAGAGATACATGTGTCTCTTCCAATCAGATGAATAGTCCTATTTGTAGCAAAAAGTGTCTATCTCCACCTGGAAACACCAAAGTTGGAGGAAGTATTCCTTTCAAAAGCTAACTCAGTTCTCACAGGGAAACAATGTGCTAGAAGTTCCTGCTTCTAGCACAGTGGTTTTATTCGAGAGATACATGTGTTTCTCAGCCTAGCTGAATAGTCCTATTTGGAACAAAATGAGCTGATATCCACCTTGGAAACTAGGATTATCAGGAAGTATTCCTTCCAAAACTAACACAATTCTCACAATGAAACAATGCCCAAGGTATGGTGCTGATAACATAGATGGTTTTCTTTGGAGAGATACATGTATTTCTTCAACTCAGCTGAAAAGGCTTCTTTGGAGCAAACATCGCCTATCTCCAGCTTGAAAGACCTAAGCTGTAGGAAGTATTCCTTTATAAAAAACCTCAATTCTCACAGGGAAACAAAGTGCTAGAGGCTCTTTCATCTAACACAGATGGTTTTCTTCGAGAGATACATGTGTTTCATCACCTTCCTTGTATAGGTCTATTTGCAACAAAATGAACGTATCACCACCTGGAAAATTACGATGTGCAGGAAGAATTCCTTTCAAAAACTGACTCAGTTCTCACATGGAAACAATGGGTAGATGCTCCCTCTTCTAACACATAGGGTTGTTTTTTCAAGAGCTATAGGTGGTTCTTCTACTCTGCTGAATATGCCTATTTTGATAAACAGCACCTATCTCCACCTTGAAACACCTAAGTTACAGGAAGTATTCCTTTCAAAAACTAACTCAAGTTTTGCAGAGAAACAATGTGCTAGATGCTTCTGCTTCTAACACAGATGGTTTCCTTTTGAGAGGTATATGTGTTTCTTCAACTTAGCTGAATAGGCCTGTTGAATAAATTGTGCCTTTGTCAACTTTGAAAATGCTGATGTGCAGGAAGTATTCTCTCAAAAACTAACTCAATTCTCAGAGGGTAACAGTGTGCTAGGTGTTTGTACTTATAACAGAGAGGTTTTCTTCAAGAGATACATGTGTTTCTTCAGCTTAGCTGAGTAGGCCTATTTGGAACAAGGAGAACATATTTCCACCTTGAAAACTATGATTTGCAGGAAGTATTCCTTTCAAAACCTAACTCAGTTCTCACAGGTAAACAATGTGCTAGATGCTCCTGCTTCTGACACAAGCCATTCTCTTTGAAAGGCACATGTGTTTCTACAACATAGCTGAATAGGACTTTTTGCAACAAAATGAGCCTTTCTCCACACCGAAAACTATGATTTGCAGGTAGAATTCCTTCCAAAACTGACTCAATTCTCAAAGGGTTACAATACACTAGTTTCTGTGCTTATAAAATAGATTGTTTTCTTGGGAGTGATACATTTGTCTCTTCAACTCAGCTGAATAGGCCTATTTGGAACAAACAGCACCTATCTCCAATTTCAAATACCTAAGCTGTAGGAAGTATTCCTATCAAATCTAACTCAATTCTCACAAAGTAATAATGTGCTAAATGGTCTTGCATCTAAAAGAGATGGTTTTCATTGAGAGATACCTGTGTTTTGTCAACATAGCTGAATAGGCCTATTGGCAACAAAGTGAACGTTTCTCCACCTTTCAACCTATGATTTGCATGAAGTATTCATTTTAAATACTGACTCAATTCTCACAGGGAAACAATGTGCTAGATGCTCCTTCTTCTAACACAGATGGTTTTCTTTCAAGAGATACATGTGTTTCAACTCAGATGAATAGGCCTATTTGAAGCAAACAAAGCCTCTCTGCACCTTGAAACATGGCAGTTGCAGGAAGTGTTCCATTCAAAAAGTAACTCTATTCTCACAGAGAAACAATGGGCTGGATGCTGCAGTTTCTAAAATACATGGTTTTCTTCGGAGAGGTACATGTGTTTCTTCTACTTAGCTGTATAGGCCTATTGGCAACAAAATGAGCATTTCAACACATTGAAAACTATGATTTGCAGGAAGCGTTCCTTCCGAAACTTACTCATTCCTGCCAGGGAAACAATGCACTAGATGCTGCAGCTTATAGCATAGATGGTTTTCTTTGGAGAGATACATGTGTCTCTTCCAATCAGATGAATAGTCCTATTTGTAGCAAAAAGTGTCTATCTCCACCTGGAAACACCAAAGTTGGAGGAAGTATTCCTTTCAAAAGCTAACTCAGTTCTCACAGGGAAACAATGTGCTAGAAGTTCCTGCTTCTAGCACAGTGGTTTTATTCGAGAGATACATGTGTTTCTCAGCCTAGCTGAATAGTCCTATTTCGAACAAAATGAGCTGATATCCACCTTGGAAACTATGATTATCAGGAAGTATTCCTTCCAAAACTAACACAATTCTCACAATGAAACAATGCCCAAGGTATGGTGCTGATAACATAGATGGTTTTCTTTGGAGAGATACATGTATTTCTTCAACTCAGCTGAAAAGGCTTCTTTGGAGCAAACATCACCTATCTCCAGCTTGAAAGACCTAAGCTGTAGGAAGTATTCCTTTATAAAAAACCTCAATTCTCACAGGGAAACAAAGTGCTAGAGGCTCTTTCATCTAACACAGATGGTTTTCTTCGAGAGATACATGTGTTTCATCACCTTCCTTGTATAGGTCTATTTGCAACAAAATGAACGTATCACCACCTGGAAAATTACGATGTGCAGGAAGAATTCCTTTCAAAAACTGACTCAGTTCTCACATGGAAACAATGGGTAGATGCTCCCTCTTCTAACACATAGGGTTGTTTTTTCAAGAGCTATAGGTGGTTCTTCTACTCTGCTGAATATGCCTATTTTGATAAACAGCACCTATCTCCACCTTGAAACACCTAAGTTACAGGAAGTATTCCTTTCAAAAACTAACTCAAGTTTTGCAGAAAACAATGTGCTAGATGCTTCTGCTTCTAACACAGATGGTTCTTTTGAGAGGTATATGTGTTTCTTCAACTTAGCTGAATAGGCCTGTTGAATAAATTGTGCCTTTGTCAACTTTGAAAATGCTGATGTGCAGGAAGTATTCTCTCAAAAACTAACTCAATTCTCAGAGGGTAACAGTGTGCTAGGTGTTTGTACTTATAACAGAGAGGTTTTCTTCAAGAGATACATGTGTTTCTTCAGCTTAGCTGAGTAGGCCTATTTGGAACAAGGAGAACATATTTCCACCTTGAAAACTATGATTTGCAGGAAGTATTCCTTTCAAAACCTAACTCAGTTCTCACAGGTAAACAATGTGCTAGATGCTCCTGCTTCTGACACAAGCCATTCTCTTTGAAAGGCACATGTGTTTCTACAACATAGCTGAATAGGACTTTTTGCAACAAAATGAGCCTTTCTCCACACTGAAAACTATGATTTGCAGGTAGAATTCCTTCCAAAACTGACTCAATTCTCAAAGGGATACAATACACTAGTTTCTGTGCTTATAAAATAGATTGTTTTCTTTGGAGAGATACATTTGTCTCTTCAACTCAGCTGAATAGGCCTATTTGGAACAAACAGCACCTATCTCCAATTTGAAATACCTAAGCTGTAGGAAGTATTCCTATCAAATCTAACTCAATTCTCACAAAGTAATAATGTGCTAAATGGTCTTGCATCTAAAAGAGATGGTTTTCATTGAGAGATACCTGTGTTTTGTCAACATAGCTGAATAGGCCTATTGGCAACAAAGTGAGCGTTTCTCCACCTTTCAACCTATGATTTGCATGAAGTATTCATTTTAAATACTGACTCAATTCTCACAGGGAAACAATGTGCTAGATGCTCCTTCTTCTAACACAGATGGTTTTCTTTCAAGAGATACATGTGTTTCAACTCAGATGAATAGGCCTATTTGAAGCAAACAAAGCCTCTCTGCACCTTGAAACATGGCAGTTGCAGGAAGTGTTCCATTCAAAAAGTAACTCTATTCTCACAGAGAAACAATGGGCTGGATGCTGCAGTTTCTAAAATACATGGTTTTCTTCGGAGAGGTACATGTGTTTCTTCTACTTAGCTGTATAGGCCTATTGGCAACAAAATGAGCATTTCAACACATTGAAAACTATGATTTGCAGGAAGCGTTCCTTCCGAAACTTACTCATTCCTGCCAGGGAAACAATGCACTAGATGCTGCACCTTATAGCATAGATGGTTTTCTTTGGAGAGATACATGTGTCTCTTCCAATCAGATGAATAGTCCTATTTGTAGCAAAAAGTGTCTATCTCCACCTGGAAACACCAAAGTTGGAGGAAGTATTCCTTTCAAAAGCTAACTCAGTTCTCACAGGGAAACAATGTGCTAGAAGTTCCTGCTTCTAGCACAGTGGTTTTATTCGAGAGATACATGTGTTTCTCAGCCTAGCTGAATAGTCCTATTTCGAACAAAATGAGCTGATATCCACCTTGGAAAGTATGATTATCAGGAAGTATTCGTTCCAAAACTAACACAATTCTCACAATGAAACAATGCCCAAGGTATGGTGCTGATAACATAGATGGTTTTCTTTGGAGAGATACATGTATTTCTTCAACTCAGCTGAAAAGGCTTCTTTGGAGCAAACATCACCTATCTCCAGCTTGAAAGACCTAAGCTGTAGGAAGTATTCCTTTATAAAAAACCTCAATTCTCACAGGGAAACAAAGTGCTAGAGGCTCTTTCATCTAACACAGATGGTTTTCTTCGAGAGATACATGTGTTTCATCACCTTCCTTGTATAGGTCTATTTGCAACAAAATGAACGTATCACCACCTGGAAAATTACGATGTGCAGGAAGAATTCCTTTCAAAAACTGACTCAGTTCTCACATGGAAACAATGGGTAGATGCTCCCTCTTCTAACACATAGGGTTGTTTTTTCAAGAGCTATAGGTGGTTCTTCTACTCTGCTGAATATGCCTATTTTGATAAACAGCACCTATCTCCACCTTGAAACACCTAAGTTACAGGAAGTATTCCTTTCAAAAACTAACTCAAGTTTTGCAGAAAACAATGTGCTAGATGCTTCTGCTTCTAACACAGATGGTTCTTTTGAGAGGTATATGTGTTTCTTCAACTTAGCTGAATAGGCCTGTTGAATAAATTGTGCCTTTGTCAACTTTGAAAATGCTGATGTGCAGGAAGTATTCTCTCAAAAACTAACTCAATTCTCAGAGGGTAACAGTGTGCTAGGTGTTTGTACTTATAACAGAGAGGTTTTCTTCAAGAGATACATGTGTTTCTTCAGCTTAGCTGAGTAGGCCTATTTGGAACAAGAAGAACATATTTCCACCTTGAAAACTATGATTTGCAGGAAGTATTCCTTTCAAAACCTAACTCAGTTCTCACAGGTAAACAATGTGCTAGATGCTCCTGCTTCTGACACAAGCCATTCTCTTTGAAAGGCACATGTGTTTCTACAACATAGCTGAATAGGACTTTTTGCAACAAAATGAGCCTTTCTCCACACTGAAAACTATGATTTGCAGGTAGAATTCCTTCCAAAACTGACTCAATTCTCAAAGGGATACAATACACTAGTTTCTGTGCTTATAAAATAGATTGTTTTCTTTGGAGAGATACATTTGTCTCTTCAACTCAGCTGAATAGGCCTATTTGGAACAAACAGCACCTATCTCCAATTTGAAATACCTAAGCTGTAGGAAGTATTCCTATCAAATCTAACTCAATTCTCACAAAGTAATAATGTGCTAAATGGTCTTGCATCTAAAAGAGATGGTTTTCATTGAGAGATACCTGTGTTTTGTCAACATAGCTGAATAGGCCTATTGGCAACAAAGTGAGCGTTTCTCCACCTTTCAACCTATGATTTGCATGAAGTATTCATTTTAAATACTGACTCAATTCTCACAGGGAAACAATGTGCTAGATGCTCCTTCTTCTAACACAGATGGTTTTCTTTCAAGAGATACATGTGTTTCAACTCAGATGAATAGGCCTATTTGAAGCAAACAAAGCCTCTCTGCACCTTGAAACATGGCAGTTGCAGGAAGTGTTCCATTCAAAAAGTAACTCTATTCTCACAGAGAAACAATGGGCTGGATGCTGCAGTTTCTAAAATACATGGTTTTCTTCGGAGAGGTACATGTGTTTCTTCTACTTAGCTGTATAGGCCTATTGGCAACAAAATGAGCATTTCAACACATTGAAAACTATGATTTGCAGGAAGCGTTCCTTCCGAAACTTACTCATTCCTGCCAGGGAAACAATGCACTAGATGCTGCAGCTTATAGCATAGATGGTTTTCTTTGGAGAGATACATGTGTCTCTTCCAATCAGATGAATAGTCCTATTTGTAGCAAAAAGTGTCTATCTCCACCTGGAAACACCAAAGTTGGAGGAAGTATTCCTTTCAAAAGCTAACTCAGTTCTCACAGGGAAACAATGTGCTAGAAGTTCCTGCTTCTAGCACAGTGGTTTTATTCGAGAGATACATGTGTTTCTCAGCCTAGCTGAATAGTCCTATTTGGAACAAAATGAGCTGATATCCACCTTGGAAAGTATGATTATCAGGAAGTATTCCTTCCAAAACTAACACAATTCTCACAATGAAACAATGCCCAAGGTATGGTGATGATAACATAGATGGTTTTCTTTGGAGAGATACATGTATTTCTTCAACTCAGCTGAAAAGGCTTCTTTGGAGCAAACATCGCCTATCTCCAGCTTGAAAGACCTAAGCTGTAGGAAGTATTCCTTTATAAAAGCTCAATTCTCACAGGGAAACAAAGTGCTAGAGGCTCTTTCATCTAACACAGATGGTTTTCTTCGAGAGATACATGTGTTTCATCACCTTCCTTGTATAGGTCTATTTGCAACAAAATGAACGTATCACCACCTGGAAAATTACGATGTGCAGGAAGAATTCCTTTCAAAAACTGACTCAGTCCTCACATGGAAACAATGGGCAGATGCTCCCTCTTCTAACACATAGGGTTGATTTTTCAAGAGCTATAGGTGGTTCTTCTACTCTGCTGAATATGCCTATTTTGATAAACAGCACCTATCTCCACCTTGAAACACCTAAGTTACAGGAAGTATTCCTTTCAAAAACTAACTCAAGTTTTGCAGAGAAACAATGTGCTAGATGCTTCTGCTTCTAACACAGATGGTTTCCTTTTGAGAGGTATATGTGTTTCTTCAACTTAGCTGAATAGGCCTGTTGAATAAATTGTGCCTTTGTCAACTTTGAAAATGCTGATGTGCAGGAAGTATTCTCTCAAAAACTAACTCAATTCTCAGAGGGTAACAGTGTGCTAGGTGTTTGTACTTATAACAGAGAGGTTTTCTTCAAGAGATACATGTGTTTCTTCAGCTTAGCTGAGTAGGCCTATTTGGAACAAGGAGAACATATTTCCACCTTGAAAACTATGATTTGCAGGAAGTATTCCTTTCAAAACCTAACTCAGTTCTCACAGGTAAACAATGTGCTAGATGCTCCTGCTTCTGACACAAGCCATTCTCTTTGAAAGGCACATGTGTTTCTACAACATAGCTGAATAGGACTTTTTGCAACAAAATGAGCCTTTCTCCACACTGAAAACTATGATTTGCAGGTAGAATTCCTTCCAAAACTGACTCAATTCTCAAAGGGATACAATACACTAGTTTCTGTGCTTATAAAATAGATTGTTTTCTTTGGAGAGATACATTTGTCTCTTCAACTCAGCTGAATAGGCCTATTTGGAACAAACAGCACCTATCTCCAATTTGAAATACCTAAGCTGTAGGAAGTATTCCTATCAAATCTAACTCAATTCTCACAAAGTAATAATGTGCTAAATGGTCTTGCATCTAAAAGAGATGGTTTTCATTGAGAGATACCTGTGTTTTGTCAACATAGCTGAATAGGCCTATTGGCAACAAAGTGAGCGTTTCTCCCCCTTTCAACCTATGATTTGCATGAAGTATTCATTTTAAATACTGACTCAATTCTCACAGGGAAACAATGTGCTAGATGCTCCTTCTTCTAACACAGATGGTTTTCTTTCAAGAGATACATGTGTTTCAACTCAGATGAATAGGCCTATTTGAAGCAAACAAAGCCTCTCTGCACCTTGAAACATGGCAGTTGCAGGAAGTGTTCCATTCAAAAAGTAACTCTATTCTCACAGAGAAACAATGGGCTGGATGCTGCAGTTTCTGAAATACATGGTTTTCTTCGGAGAGGTACATGTGTTTCTTCTACTTAGCTGTATAGGCCTATTGGCAACAAAATGAGCATTTCAACACATTGAAAACTATGATTTGCAGGAAGCGTTCCTTCCGAAACTTACTCATTCCTGCCAGGGAAACAATGCACTAGATGCTGCAGCTTATAGCATAGATGGTTTTCTTTGGAGAGATACATGTGTCTCTTCCAATCAGATGAATAGTCCTATTTGTAGCAAAAAGTGTCTATCTCCACCTGGAAACACCAAAGTTGGAGGAAGTATTCCTTTCAAAAGCTAACTCAGTTCTCACAGGGAAACAATGTGCTAGAAGTTCCTGCTTCTAGCACAGTGGTTTTATTCGAGAGATACATGTGTTTCTCAGCCTAGCTGAATAGTCCTATTTGGAACAAAATGAGCTGATATCCACCTTGGAAAGTATGATTATCAGGAAGTATTCGTTCCAAAACTAACACAATTCTCACAATGAAACAATGCCCAAGGTATGGTGCTGATAACATAGATGGTTTTCTTTGGAGAGATACATGTATTTCTTCAACTCAGCTGAAAAGGCTTCTTTGGAGCAAACATCGCCTATCTCCAGCTTGAAAGACCTAAGCTGTAGGAAGTATTCCTTTATAAAAAACCTCAATTCTCACAGGGAAACAAAGTGCTAGAGGCTCTTTCATCTAACACAGATGGTTTTCTTCGAGAGATACATGTGTTTCATCACCTTCCTTGTATAGGTCTATTTGCAACAAAATGAACGTATCACCACCTGGAAAATTACGATGTGCAGGAAGAATTCCTTTCAAAAACTGACTCAGTTCTCACATGGAAACAATGGGTAGATGCTCCCTCTTCTAACACATAGGGTTGTTTTTTCAAGAGCTATAGGTGGTTCTTCTACTCTGCTGAATATGCCTATTTTGATAAACAGCACCTATCTCCACCTTGAAACACCTAAGTTACAGGAAGTATTCCTTTCAAAAACTAACTCACGTTTTGCAGAGAAACAATGTGCTAGATGCTTCTGCTTCTAACACAGATGGTTTCCTTTTGAGAGGTATATGTGTTTCTTCAACTTAGCTGAATAGGCCTGTTGAATAAATTGTGCCTTTGTCAACTTTGAAAATGATGATGTGCAGGAAGTATTCTCTCAAAAACTAACTCAATTCTCAGAGGGTAACACTGTGCTAGGTGTTTGTACTTATAACAGAGAGGTTTTCTTCAAGAGATACATGTGTTTCTTCAGCTTAGCTGAGTAGGCCTATTTGGAACAAGGAGAACATATTTCCACCTTGAAAACTATGATTTGCAGGAAGTATTCCTTTCAAAACCTAACTCAGTTCTCACAGGTAAACAATGTGCTAGATGCTCCTGCTTCTGACACAAGCCATTCTCTTTGAAAGGCACATGTGTTTCTACAACATAGCTGAATAGGACTTTTTGCAACAAAATGAGCCTTTCTCCACACCGAAAACTATGATTTGCAGGTAGAATTCCTTTCAAAACTGACTCAATTCTCAAAGGGATACAATACACTAGTTTCTGTGCTTATAAAATAGATTGTTTTCTTTGGAGAGATAAATTTGTCTCTTCAACTCAGCTGAATAGGCCTATTTGGAACAAACAGCACCTATCTCCAATTTGAAATACCTAAGCTGTAGGAAGTATTCCTATCAAATCTAACTCAATTCTCACAAAGTAATAATGTGCTAAATGGTCTTGCATCTAAAAGAGATGGTTTTCATTGAGAGATACCTGTGTTTTGTCAACATAGCTGAATAGGCCTATTGGCAACAAAGTGAGCGTTTCTCCACCTTTCAACCTATGATTTGCATGAAGTATTCATTTTAAATACTGACTCAATTCTCACAGGGAAACAATGTGCTAGATGCTCCTTCTTCTAACACAGATGGTTTTCTTTCAAGAGATACATGTGTTTCAACTCAGATGAATAGGCCTATTTGAAGCAAACAAAGCCTCTCTGCACCTTGAAACATGGCAGTTGCAGGAAGTGTTCCATTCAAAAAGTAACTCTATTCTCACAGAGAAACAATGGGCTGGATGCTGCAGTTTCTAAAATACATGGTTTTCTTCGGAGAGGTACATGTGTTTCTTCTACTTAGCTGTATAGGCCTATTGGCAACAAAATGAGCATTTCAACACATTGAAAACTATGATTTGCAGGAAGCGTTCCTTCCGAAACTTACTCATTCCTGCCAGGGAAACAATGCACTAGATGCTGCAGCTTATAGCATAGATGGTTTTCTTTGGAGAGATACATGTGTCTCTTCCAATCAGATGAATAGTCCTATTTGTAGCAAAAAGTGTCTATCTCCACCTGGAAACACCAAAGTTGGAGGAAGTATTCCTTTCAAAAGCTAACTCAGTTCTCACAGGGAAACAATGTGCTAGAAGTTCCTGCTTCTAGCACAGTGGTTTTATTCGAGAGATACATGTGTTTCTCAGCCTAGCTGAATAGTCCTATTTGGAACAAAATGAGCTGATATCCACCTTGGAAACTAGGATTATCAGGAAGTATTCCTTCCAAAACTAACACAATTCTCACAATGAAACAATGCCCAAGGTATGGTGCTGATAACATAGATGGTTTTCTTTGGAGAGATACATGTATTTCTTCAACTCAGCTGAAAAGGCTTCTTTGGAGCAAACATCGCCTATCTCCAGCTTGAAAGACCTAAGCTGTAGGAAGTATTCCTTTATAAAAAACCTCAATTCTCACAGGGAAACAAAGTGCTAGAGGCTCTTTCATCTAACACAGATGGTTTTCTTCGAGAGATACATGTGTTTCATCACCTTCCTTGTATAGGTCTATTTGCAACAAAATGAACGTATCACCACCTGGAAAATTACGATGTGCAGGAAGAATTCCTTTCAAAAACTGACTCAGTTCTCACATGGAAACAATGGGTAGATGCTCCCTCTTCTAACACATAGGGTTGTTTTTTCAAGAGCTATAGGTGGTTCTTCTACTCTGCTGAATATGCCTATTTTGATAAACAGCACCTATCTCCACCTTGAAACACCTAAGTTACAGGAAGTATTCCTTTCAAAAACTAACTCAAGTTTTGCAGAGAAACAATGTGCTAGATGCTTCTGCTTCTAACACAGATGGTTTCCTTTTGAGAGGTATATGTGTTTCTTCAACTTAGCTGAATAGGCCTGTTGAATAAATTGTGCCTTTGTCAACTTTGAAAATGCTGATGTGCAGGAAGTATTCTCTCAAAAACTAACTCAATTCTCAGAGGGTAACAGTGTGCTAGGTGTTTGTACTTATAACAGAGAGGTTTTCTTCAAGAGATACATGTGTTTCTTCAGCTTAGCTGAGTAGGCCTATTTGGAACAAGGAGAACATATTTCCACCTTGAAAACTATGATTTGCAGGAAGTATTCCTTTCAAAACCTAACTCAGTTCTCACAGGTAAACAATGTGCTAGATGCTCCTGCTTCTGACACAAGCCATTCTCTTTGAAAGGCACATGTGTTTCTACAACATAGCTGAATAGGACTTTTTGCAACAAAATGAGCCTTTCTCCACACCGAAAACTATGATTTGCAGGTAGAATTCCTTCCAAAACTGACTCAATTCTCAAAGGGTTACAATACACTAGTTTCTGTGCTTATAAAATAGATTGTTTTCTTGGGAGTGATACATTTGTCTCTTCAACTCAGCTGAATAGGCCTATTTGGAACAAACAGCACCTATCTCCAATTTCAAATACCTAAGCTGTAGGAAGTATTCCTATCAAATCTAACTCAATTCTCACAAAGTAATAATGTGCTAAATTTTCTTGCATCTAAAAGAGATGGTTTTCATTGAGAGATACCTGTGTTTTGTCAACATAGCTGAATAGGCCTATTGGCAACAAAGTGAGCGTTTCTCCACCTTTCAACCTATGATTTGCATGAAGTATTCATTTTAAATACTGACTCAATTCTCACAGGGAAACAATGTGCTAGATGCTCCTTCTTCTAACACAGATGGTTTTCTTTCAAGAGATACATGTGTTTCAACTCAGATGAATAGGCCTATTTGAAGCAAACAAAGCCTCTCTGCACCTTGAAACATGGCAGTTGCAGGAAGTGTTCCATTCAAAAAGTAACTCTATTCTCACAGAGAAACAATGGGCTGGATGCTGCAGTTTCTAAAATACATGGTTTTCTTCGGAGAGGTACATGTGTTTCTTCTACTTAGCTGTATAGGCCTATTGGCAACAAAATGAGCATTTCAACACATTGAAAACTATGATTTGCAGGAAGCGTTCCTTCCGAAACTTACTCATTCCTGCCAGGGAAACAATGCACTAGATGCTGCAGCTTATAGCATAGATGGTTTTCTTTGGAGAGATACATGTGTCTCTTCCAATCAGATGAATAGTCCTATTTGTAGCAAAAAGTGTCTATCTCCACCTGGAAACACCAAAGTTGGAGGAAGTATTCCTTTCAAAAGCTAACTCAGTTCTCACAGGGAAACAATGTGCTAGAAGTTCCTGCTTCTAGCACAGTGGTTTTATTCGAGAGATACATGTGTTTCTCAGCCTAGCTGAATAGTCCTATTTCGAACAAAATGAGCTGATATCCACCTTGGAAACTATGATTATCAGGAAGTATTCCTTCCAAAACTAACACAATTCTCACAATGAAACAATGCCCAAGGTATGGTGCTGATAACATAGATGGTTTTCTTTGGAGAGATACATGTATTTCTTCAACTCAGCTGAAAAGGCTTCTTTGGAGCAAACATCACCTATCTCCAGCTTGAAAGACCTAAGCTGTAGGAAGTATTCCTTTATAAAAAACCTCAATTCTCACAGGGAAACAAAGTGCTAGAGGCTCTTTCATCTAACACAGATGGTTTTCTTCGAGAGATACATGTGTTTCATCACCTTCCTTGTATAGGTCTATTTGCAACAAAATGAACGTATCACCACCTGGAAAATTACGATGTGCAGGAAGAATTCCTTTCAAAAACTGACTCAGTTCTCACATGGAAACAATGGGTAGATGCTCCCTCTTCTAACACATAGGGTTGTTTTTTCAAGAGCTATAGGTGGTTCTTCTACTCTGCTGAATATGCCTATTTTGATAAACAGCACCTATCTCCACCTTGAAACACCTAAGTTACAGGAAGTATTCCTTTCAAAAACTAACTCAAGTTTTGCAGAAAACAATGTGCTAGATGCTTCTGCTTCTAACACAGATGGTTCTTTTGAGAGGTATATGTGTTTCTTCAACTTAGCTGAATAGGCCTGTTGAATAAATTGTGCCTTTGTCAACTTTGAAAATGCTGATGTGCAGGAAGTATTCTCTCAAAAACTAACTCAATTCTCAGAGGGTAACAGTGTGCTAGGTGTTTGTACTTATAACAGAGAGGTTTTCTTCAAGAGATACATGTGTTTCTTCAGCTTAGCTGAGTAGGCCTATTTGGAACAAGGAGAACATATTTCCACCTTGAAAACTATGATTTGCAGGAAGTATTCCTTTCAAAACCTAACTCAGTTCTCACAGGTAAACAATGTGCTAGATGCTCCTGCTTCTGACACAAGCCATTCTCTTTGAAAGGCACATGTGTTTCTACAACATAGCTGAATAGGACTTTTTGCAACAAAATGAGCCTTTCTCCACACTGAAAACTATGATTTGCAGGTAGAATTCCTTCCAAAACTGACTCAATTCTCAAAGGGATACAATACACTAGTTTCTGTGCTTATAAAATAGATTGTTTTCTTTGGAGAGATACATTTGTCTCTTCAACTCAGCTGAATAGGCCTATTTGGAACAAACAGCACCTATCTCCAATTTGAAATACCTAAGCTGTAGGAAGTATTCCTATCAAATCTAACTCAATTCTCACAAAGTAATAATGTGCTAAATGGTCTTGCATCTAAAAGAGATGGTTTTCATTGAGAGATACCTGTGTTTTGTCAACATAGCTGAATAGGCCTATTGGCAACAAAGTGAGCGTTTCTCCACCTTTCAACCTATGATTTGCATGAAGTATTCATTTTAAATACTGACTCAATTCTCACAGGGAAACAATGTGCTAGATGCTCCTTCTTCTAACACAGATGGTTTTCTTTCAAGAGATACATGTGTTTCAACTCAGATGAATAGGCCTATTTGAAGCAAACAAAGCCTCTCTGCACCTTGAAACATGGCAGTTGCAGGAAGTGTTCCATTCAAAAAGTAACTCTATTCTCACAGAGAAACAATGGGCTGGATGCTGCAGTTTCTAGAATACATGGTTTTCTTCGGAGAGGTACATGTGTTTCTTCTACTTAGCTGTATAGGCCTATTGGCAACAAAATGAGCATTTCAACACATTGAAAACTATGATTTGCAGGAAGCGTTCCTTCCGAAACTTACTCATTCCTGCCAGGGAAACAATGCACTAGATGCTGCAGCTTATAGCATAGATGGTTTTCTTTGGAGAGATACATGTGTCTCTTCCAATCAGATGAATAGTCCTATTTGTAGCAAAAAGTGTCTATCTCCACCTGGAAACACCAAAGTTGGAGGAAGTATTCCTTTCAAAAGCTAACTCAGTTCTCACAGGGAAACAATGTGCTAGAAGTTCCTGCTTCTAGCACAGTGGTTTTATTCGAGAGATACATGTGTTTCTCAGCCTAGCTGAATAGTCCTATTTGGAACAAAATGAGCTGATATCCACCTTGGAAACTAGGATTATCAGGAAGTATTCCTTCCAAAACTAACACAATTCTCACAATGAAACAATGCCCAAGGTATGGTGCTGATAACATAGATGGTTTTCTTTGGAGAGATACATGTATTTCTTCAACTCAGCTGAAAAGGCTTCTTTGGAGCAAACATCGCCTATCTCCAGCTTGAAAGACCTAAGCTGTAGGAAGTATTCCTTTATAAAAAACCTCAATTCTCACAGGGAAACAAAGTGCTAGAGGCTCTTTCATCTAACACAGATGGTTTTCTTCGAGAGATACATGTGTTTCATCACCTTCCTTGTATAGGTCTATTTGCAACAAAATGAACGTATCACCACCTGGAAAATTACGATGTGCAGGAAGAATTCCTTTCAAAAACTGACTCAGTTCTCACATGGAAACAATGGGTAGATGCTCCCTCTTCTAACACATAGGGTTGTTTTTTCAAGAGCTATAGGTGGTTCTTCTACTCTGCTGAATATGCCTATTTTGATAAACAGCACCTATCTCCACCTTGAAACACCTAAGTTACAGGAAGTATTCCTTTCAAAAACTAACTCAAGTTTTGCAGAGAAACAATGTGCTAGATGCTTCTGCTTCTAACACAGATGGTTTCCTTTTGAGAGGTATATGTGTTTCTTCAACTTAGCTGAATAGGCCTGTTGAATAAATTGTGCCTTTGTCAACTTTGAAAATGCTGATGTGCAGGAAGTATTCTCTCAAAAACTAACTCAATTCTCAGAGGGTAACAGTGTGCTAGGTGTTTGTACTTATAACAGAGAGGTTTTCTTCAAGAGATACATGTGTTTCTTCAGCTTAGCTGAGTAGGCCTATTTGGAACAAGGAGAACATATTTCCACCTTGAAAACTATGATTTGCAGGAAGTATTCCTTTCAAAACCTAACTCAGTTCTCACAGGTAAACAATGTGCTAGATGCTCCTGCTTCTGACACAAGCCATTCTCTTTGAAAGGCACATGTGTTTCTACAACATAGCTGAATAGGACTTTTTGCAACAAAATGAGCCTTTCTCCACACCGAAAACTATGATTTGCAGGTAGAATTCCTTCCAAAACTGACTCAATTCTCAAAGGGTTACAATACACTAGTTTCTGTGCTTATAAAATAGATTGTTTTCTTGGGAGTGATACATTTGTCTCTTCAACTCAGCTGAATAGGCCTATTTGGAACAAACAGCACCTATCTCCAATTTCAAATACCTAAGCTGTAGGAAGTATTCCTATCAAATCTAACTCAATTCTCACAAAGTAATAATGTGCTAAATGGTCTTGCATCTAAAAGAGATGGTTTTCATTGAGAGATACCTGTGTTTTGTCAACATAGCTGAATAGGCCTATTGGCAACAAAGTGAACGTTTCTCCACCTTTCAACCTATGATTTGCATGAAGTATTCATTTTAAATACTGACTCAATTCTCACAGGGAAACAATGTGCTAGATGCTCCTTCTTCTAACACAGATGGTTTTCTTTCAAGAGATACATGTGTTTCAACTCAGATGAATAGGCCTATTTGAAGCAAACAAAGCCTCTCTGCACCTTGAAACATGGCAGTTGCAGGAAGTGTTCCATTCAAAAAGTAACTCTATTCTCACAGAGAAACAATGGGCTGGATGCTGCAGTTTCTAAAATACATGGTTTTCTTCGGAGAGGTACATGTGTTTCTTCTACTTAGCTGTATAGGCCTATTGGCAACAAAATGAGCATTTCAACACATTGAAAACTATGATTTGCAGGAAGCGTTCCTTCCGAAACTTACTCATTCCTGCCAGGGAAACAATGCACTAGATGCTGCAGCTTATAGCATAGATGGTTTTCTTTGGAGAGATACATGTGTCTCTTCCAATCAGATGAATAGTCCTATTTGTAGCAAAAAGTGTCTATCTCCACCTGGAAACACCAAAGTTGGAGGAAGTATTCCTTTCAAAAGCTAACTCAGTTCTCACAGGGAAACAATGTGCTAGAAGTTCCTGCTTCTAGCACAGTGGTTTTATTCGAGAGATACATGTGTTTCTCAGCCTAGCTGAATAGTCCTATTTCGAACAAAATGAGCTGATATCCACCTTGGAAACTATGATTATCAGGAAGTATTCCTTCCAAAACTAACACAATTCTCACAATGAAACAATGCCCAAGGTATGGTGCTGATAACATAGATGGTTTTCTTTGGAGAGATACATGTATTTCTTCAACTCAGCTGAAAAGGCTTCTTTGGAGCAAACATCACCTATCTCCAGCTTGAAAGACCTAAGCTGTAGGAAGTATTCCTTTATAAAAAACCTCAATTCTCACAGGGAAACAAAGTGCTAGAGGCTCTTTCATCTAACACAGATGGTTTTCTTCGAGAGATACATGTGTTTCATCACCTTCCTTGTATAGGTCTATTTGCAACAAAATGAACGTATCACCACCTGGAAAATTACGATGTGCAGGAAGAATTCCTTTCAAAAACTGACTCAGTTCTCACATGGAAACAATGGGTAGATGCTCCCTCTTCTAACACATAGGGTTGTTTTTTCAAGAGCTATAGGTGGTTCTTCTACTCTGCTGAATATGCCTATTTTGATAAACAGCACCTATCTCCACCTTGAAACACCTAAGTTACAGGAAGTATTCCTTTCAAAAACTAACTCAAGTTTTGCAGAAAACAATGTGCTAGATGCTTCTGCTTCTAACACAGATGGTTCTTTTGAGAGGTATATGTGTTTCTTCAACTTAGCTGAATAGGCCTGTTGAATAAATTGTGCCTTTGTCAACTTTGAAAATGCTGATGTGCAGGAAGTATTCTCTCAAAAACTAACTCAATTCTCAGAGGGTAACAGTGTGCTAGGTGTTTGTACTTATAACAGAGAGGTTTTCTTCAAGAGATACATGTGTTTCTTCAGCTTAGCTGAGTAGGCCTATTTGGAACAAGGAGAACATATTTCCACCTTGAAAACTATGATTTGCAGGAAGTATTCCTTTCAAAACCTAACTCAGTTCTCACAGGTAAACAATGTGCTAGATGCTCCTGCTTCTGACACAAGCCATTCTCTTTGAAAGGCACATGTGTTTCTACAACATAGCTGAATAGGACTTTTTGCAACAAAATGAGCCTTTCTCCACACTGAAAACTATGATTTGCAGGTAGAATTCCTTCCAAAACTGACTCAATTCTCAAAGGGATACAATACACTAGTTTCTGTGCTTATAAAATAGATTGTTTTCTTTGGAGAGATACATTTGTCTCTTCAACTCAGCTGAATAGGCCTATTTGGAACAAACAGCACCTATCTCCAATTTGAAATACCTAAGCTGTAGGAAGTATTCCTATCAAATCTAACTCAATTCTCACAAAGTAATAATGTGCTAAATGGTCTTGCATCTAAAAGAGATGGTTTTCATTGAGAGATACCTGTGTTTTGTCAACATAGCTGAATAGGCCTATTGGCAACAAAGTGAGCGTTTCTCCACCTTTCAACCTATGATTTGCATGAAGTATTCATTTTAAATACTGACTCAATTCTCACAGGGAAACAATGTGCTAGATGCTCCTTCTTCTAACACAGATGGTTTTCTTTCAAGAGATACATGTGTTTCAACTCAGATGAATAGGCCTATTTGAAGCAAACAAAGCCTCTCTGCACCTTGAAACATGGCAGTTGCAGGAAGTGTTCCATTCAAAAAGTAACTCTATTCTCACAGAGAAACAATGGGCTGGATGCTGCAGTTTATAAAATACATGGTTTTCTTCGGAGAGGTACATGTGTTTCTTCTACTTAGCTGTATAGGCCTATTGGCAACAAAATGAGCATTTCAACACATTGAAAACTATGATTTGCAGGAAGCGTTCCTTCCGAAACTTACTCATTCCTGCCAGGGAAACAATGCACTAGATGCTGCACCTTATAGCATAGATGGTTTTCTTTGGAGAGATACATGTGTCTCTTCCAATCAGATGAATAGTCCTATTTGTAGCAAAAAGTGTCTATCTCCACCTGGAAACACCAAAGTTGGAGGAAGTATTCCTTTCAAAAGCTAACTCAGTTCTCACAGGGAAACAATGTGCTAGAAGTTCCTGCTTCTAGCACAGTGGTTTTATTCGAGAGATACATGTGTTTCTCAGCCTAGCTGAATAGTCCTATTTCGAACAAAATGAGCTGATATCCACCTTGGAAAGTATGATTATCAGGAAGTATTCGTTCCAAAACTAACACAATTCTCACAATGAAACAATGCCCAAGGTATGGTGCTGATAACATAGATGGTTTTCTTTGGAGAGATACATGTATTTCTTCAACTCAGCTGAAAAGGCTTCTTTGGAGCAAACATCACCTATCTCCAGCTTGAAAGACCTAAGCTGTAGGAAGTATTCCTTTATAAAAAACCTCAATTCTCACAGGGAAACAAAGTGCTAGAGGCTCTTTCATCTAACACAGATGGTTTTCTTCGAGAGATACATGTGTTTCATCACCTTCCTTGTATAGGTCTATTTGCAACAAAATGAACGTATCACCACCTGGAAAATTACGATGTGCAGGAAGAATTCCTTTCAAAAACTGACTCAGTTCTCACATGGAAACAATGGGTAGATGCTCCCTCTTCTAACACATAGGGTTGTTTTTTCAAGAGCTATAGGTGGTTCTTCTACTCTGCTGAATATGCCTATTTTGATAAACAGCACCTATCTCCACCTTGAAACACCTAAGTTACAGGAAGTATTCCTTTCAAAAACTAACTCAAGTTTTGCAGAAAACAATGTGCTAGATGCTTCTGCTTCTAACACAGATGGTTCTTTTGAGAGGTATATGTGTTTCTTCAACTTAGCTGAATAGGCCTGTTGAATAAATTGTGCCTTTGTCAACTTTGAAAATGCTGATGTGCAGGAAGTATTCTCTCAAAAACTAACTCAATTCTCAGAGGGTAACAGTGTGCTAGGTGTTTGTACTTATAACAGAGAGGTTTTCTTCAAGAGATACATGTGTTTCTTCAGCTTAGCTGAGTAGGCCTATTTGGAACAAGAAGAACATATTTCCACCTTGAAAACTATGATTTGCAGGAAGTATTCCTTTCAAAACCTAACTCAGTTCTCACAGGTAAACAATGTGCTAGATGCTCCTGCTTCTGACACAAGCCATTCTCTTTGAAAGGCACATGTGTTTCTACAACATAGCTGAATAGGACTTTTTGCAACAAAATGAGCCTTTCTCCACACTGAAAACTATGATTTGCAGGTAGAATTCCTTCCAAAACTGACTCAATTCTCAAAGGGATACAATACACTAGTTTCTGTGCTTATAAAATAGATTGTTTTCTTTGGAGAGATACATTTGTCTCTTCAACTCAGCTGAATAGGCCTATTTGGAACAAACAGCACCTATCTCCAATTTGAAATACCTAAGCTGTAGGAAGTATTCCTATCAAATCTAACTCAATTCTCACAAAGTAATAATGTGCTAAATGGTCTTGCATCTAAAAGAGATGGTTTTCATTGAGAGATACCTGTGTTTTGTCAACATAGCTGAATAGGCCTATTGGCAACAAAGTGAGCGTTTCTCCACCTTTCAACCTATGATTTGCATGAAGTATTCATTTTAAATACTGACTCAATTCTCACAGGGAAACAATGTGCTAGATGCTCCTTCTTCTAACACAGATGGTTTTCTTTCAAGAGATACATGTGTTTCAACTCAGATGAATAGGCCTATTTGAAGCAAACAAAGCCTCTCTGCACCTTGAAACATGGCAGTTGCAGGAAGTGTTCCATTCAAAAAGTAACTCTATTCTCACAGAGAAACAATGGGCTGGATGCTGCAGTTTCTAAAATACATGGTTTTCTTCGGAGAGGTACATGTGTTTCTTCTACTTAGCTGTATAGGCCTATTGGCAACAAAATGAGCATTTCAACACATTGAAAACTATGATTTGCAGGAAGCGTTCCTTCCGAAACTTACTCATTCCTGCCAGGGAAACAATGCACTAGATGCTGCAGCTTATAGCATAGATGGTTTTCTTTGGAGAGATACATGTGTCTCTTCCAATCAGATGAATAGTCCTATTTGTAGCAAAAAGTGTCTATCTCCACCTGGAAACACCAAAGTTGGAGGAAGTATTCCTTTCAAAAGCTAACTCAGTTCTCACAGGGAAACAATGTGCTAGAAGTTCCTGCTTCTAGCACAGTGGTTTTATTCGAGAGATACATGTGTTTCTCAGCCTAGCTGAATAGTCCTATTTGGAACAAAATGAGCTGATATCCACCTTGGAAAGTATGATTATCAGGAAGTATTCCTTCCAAAACTAACACAATTCTCACAATGAAACAATGCCCAAGGTATGGTGATGATAACATAGATGGTTTTCTTTGGAGAGATACATGTATTTCTTCAACTCAGCTGAAAAGGCTTCTTTGGAGCAAACATCGCCTATCTCCAGCTTGAAAGACCTAAGCTGTAGGAAGTATTCCTTTATAAAAGCTCAATTCTCACAGGGAAACAAAGTGCTAGAGGCTCTTTCATCTAACACAGATGGTTTTCTTCGAGAGATACATGTGTTTCATCACCTTCCTTGTATAGGTCTATTTGCAACAAAATGAACGTATCACCACCTGGAAAATTACGATGTGCAGGAAGAATTCCTTTCAAAAACTGACTCAGTCCTCACATGGAAACAATGGGCAGATGCTCCCTCTTCTAACACATAGGGTTGATTTTTCAAGAGCTATAGGTGGTTCTTCTACTCTGCTGAATATGCCTATTTTGATAAACAGCACCTATCTCCACCTTGAAACACCTAAGTTACAGGAAGTATTCCTTTCAAAAACTAACTCAAGTTTTGCAGAGAAACAATGTGCTAGATGCTTCTGCTTCTAACACAGATGGTTTCCTTTTGAGAGGTATATGTGTTTCTTCAACTTAGCTGAATAGGCCTGTTGAATAAATTGTGCCTTTGTCAACTTTGAAAATGCTGATGTGCAGGAAGTATTCTCTCAAAAACTAACTCAATTCTCAGAGGGTAACAGTGTGCTAGGTGTTTGTACTTATAACAGAGAGGTTTTCTTCAAGAGATACATGTGTTTCTTCAGCTTAGCTGAGTAGGCCTATTTGGAACAAGGAGAACATATTTCCACCTTGAAAACTATGATTTGCAGGAAGTATTCCTTTCAAAACCTAACTCAGTTCTCACAGGTAAACAATGTGCTAGATGCTCCTGCTTCTGACACAAGCCATTCTCTTTGAAAGGCACATGTGTTTCTACAACATAGCTGAATAGGACTTTTTGCAACAAAATGAGCCTTTCTCCACACTGAAAACTATGATTTGCAGGTAGAATTCCTTCCAAAACTGACTCAATTCTCAAAGGGATACAATACACTAGTTTCTGTGCTTATAAAATAGATTGTTTTCTTTGGAGAGATACATTTGTCTCTTCAACTCAGCTGAATAGGCCTATTTGGAACAAACAGCACCTATCTCCAATTTGAAATACCTAAGCTGTAGGAAGTATTCCTATCAAATCTAACTCAATTCTCACAAAGTAATAATGTGCTAAATGGTCTTGCATCTAAAAGAGATGGTTTTCATTGAGAGATACCTGTGTTTTGTCAACATAGCTGAATAGGCCTATTGGCAACAAAGTGAGCGTTTCTCCACCTTTCAACCTATGATTTGCATGAAGTATTCATTTTAAATACTGACTCAATTCTCACAGGGAAACAATGTGCTAGATGCTCCTTCTTCTAACACAGATGGTTTTCTTTCAAGAGATACATGTGTTTCAACTCAGATGAATAGGCCTATTTGAAGGAAACAAAGCCTCTGTGCACCTTGAAACATGGCAGTTGCAGGAAGTGTTCCATTCAAAAAGTAACTCTATTCTCACAGAGAAACAATGGGCTGGATGCTGCAGTTTCTAAAATACATGGTTTTCTTCGGAGAGGTACATGTGTTTCTTCTACTTAGCTGTATAGGCCTATTGGCAACAAAATGAGCATTTCAACACATTGAAAACTATGATTTGCAGGAAGCGTTCCTTCCGAAACTTACTCATTCCTGCCAGGGAAACAATGCACTAGATGCTGCAGCTTATAGCATAGATGGTTTTCTTTGGAGAGATACATCTGTCTCTTCCAATCAGATGAATAGTCCTATTTGTAGCAAAAAGTGTCTATCTCCACCTGGAAACACCAAAGTTGGAGGAAGTATTCCTTTCAAAAGCTAACTCAGTTCTCACAGGGAAACAATGTGCTAGAAGTTCCTGCTTCTAGCACAGTGGTTTTATTCGAGAGATACATGTGTTTCTCAGCCTAGCTGAATAGTCCTATTTGGAACAAAATGAGCTGATATCCACCTTGGAAACTATGATTATCAGGAAGTATTCCTTCCAAAACTAACACAATTCTCACAATGAAACAATGCCCAAGATATGGTGCTGATAGCATAGATGGTTTTCTTTGGAGAGATACATGTATTTCTTCAACTCAGCTGAAAAGGCTTCTTTGGAGCAAACATCGCCTATCTCCAGCTTGAAAGACCTAAGCTGTAGGAAGTATTCCTTTATAAAAGCTCAATTCTCACAGGGAAACAAAGTGCTAGAGGCTCTTTCATCTAACACAGATGGTTTTCTTCGAGAGATACATGTGTTTCATCACCTTACTTGTATAGGTCTATTTGCAACAAAATGAACGTATCACCACCTTGAAAATTACGATGTGCAGGAAGAATTCCTTTCAAAAACTGACTCAGTTCTCACATGGAAACAATGGGCAGATGCTCCCTCTTCTAACACATAGGGTTGATTTTTCAAGAGCTATAGGTGTTTCTTCTACTCTGCTGAATATGCCTATTTTGATAAACAGCACCTATCTCCACCTTGAAACACCTAAGTTACAGGAAGTATTCCTTTCAAAAACTAACTCAAGTTTTGCAGAGAAACAATGTGCTTGATGCTTCTGCTTCTAACACAGATGGTTTCCTTTTGAGAGGTATATGTGTTTCTTCAACTTAGCTGAATAGGCCTGTTGAATAAATTGTGCCTTTGTCAACTTTGAAAATGCTGATGTGCAGGAAGTATTCTCTCAAAAACTAACTCAATTCTCAGAGGGTAACAGTGTGCTAGGTGTTTGTACTTATAACAGAGAGGTTTTCTTCAAGAGATACATGTGTTTCTTCAGCTTAGCTGAGTAGGCCTATTTGGAACAAGGAGAACATATTTCCACCTTGAAAACTATGATTTGCAGGAAGTATTCCTTTCAAAACCTAACTCAGTTCTCACAGGTAAACAATGTGCTAGATGCTCCTGCTTCTGACACAAGCCATTCTCTTTGAAAGGCACATGTGTTTCTACAACATAGCTGAATAGGACTTTTTGCAACAAAATGAGCCTTTCTCCACACTGAAAACTATGATTTGCAGGTAGAATTCCTTCCAAAACTGACTCAATTCTCAAAGGGATACAATACACTAGTTTCTGTGCTTATAAAATAGATTGTTTTCTTTGGAGAGATACATTTGTCTCTTCAACTCAGCTGAATAGGCCTATTTGGAACAAACAGCACCTATCTCCAATTTGAAATACCTAAGCTGTAGGAAGTATTCCTATCAAATCTAACTCAATTCTCACAAAGTAATAATGTGCTAAATGGTCTTGCATCTAAAAGAGATGGTTTTCATTGAGAGATACCTGTGTTTTGTCAACATAGCTGAATAGGCCTATTGGCAACAAAGTGAGCGTTTCTCCCCCTTTCAACCTATGATTTGCATGAAGTATTCATTTTAAATACTGACTCAATTCTCACAGGGAAACAATGTGCTAGATGCTCCTTCTTCTAACACAGATGGTTTTCTTTCAAGAGATACATGTGTTTCAACTCAGATGAATAGGCCTATTTGAAGGAAACAAAGCCTCTGTGCACCTTGAAACATGGCAGTTGCAGGAAGTGTTCCATTCAAAAAGTAACTCTATTCTCACAGAGAAACAATGGGCTGGATGCTGCAGTTTCTAAAATACATGGTTTTCTTCGGAGAGGTACATGTGTTTCTTCTACTTAGCTGTATAGGCCTATTGGCAACAAAATGAGCATTTCAACACATTGAAAACTATGATTTGCAGGAAGCGTTCCTTCCGAAACTTACTCATTCCTGCCAGGGAAACAATGCACTAGATGCTGCAGCTTATAGCATAGATGGTTTTCTTTGGAGAGATACATCTGTCTCTTCCAATCAGATGAATAGTCCTATTTGTAGCAAAAAGTGTCTATCTCCACCTGGAAACACCAAAGTTGGAGGAAGTATTCCTTTCAAAAGCTAACTCAGTTCTCACAGGGAAACAATGTGCTAGAAGTTCCTGCTTCTAGCACAGTGGTTTTATTCGAGAGATACATGTGTTTCTCAGCCTAGCTGAATAGTCCTATTTGGAACAAAATGAGCTGATATCCACCTTGGAAACTATGATTATCAGGAAGTATTCCTTCCAAAACTAACACAATTCTCACAATGAAACAATGCCCAAGATATGGTGCTGATAGCATAGATGGTTTTCTTTGGAGAGATACATGTATTTCTTCAACTCAGCTGAAAAGGCTTCTTTGGAGCAAACATCGCCTATCTCCAGCTTGAAAGACCTAAGCTGTAGGAAGTATTCCTTTATAAAAGCTCAATTCTCACAGGGAAACAAAGTGCTAGAGGCTCTTTCATCTAACACAGATGGTTTTCTTCGAGAGATACATGTGTTTCATCACCTTACTTGTATAGGTCTATTTGCAACAAAATGAACGTATCACCACCTTGAAAATTACGATGTGCAGGAAGAATTCCTTTCAAAAACTGACTCAGTTCTCACATGGAAACAATGGGCAGATGCTCCCTCTTCTAACACATAGGGTTGATTTTTCAAGAGCTATAGGTGTTTCTTCTACTCTGCTGAATATGCCTATTTTGATAAACAGCACCTATCTCCACCTTGAAACACCTAAGTTACAGGAAGTATTCCTTTCAAAAACTAACTCAAGTTTTGCAGAAAACAATGTGCTAGATGCTTCTGCTTCTAACACAGATGGTTTCCTTTTGAGTGGTATATGTGTTTCTTCAACTTAGCTGAATAGGCCTGTTGAATAAATTGTGCCTTTGTCAACTTTGAAAATGCTGATGTGCAGGAAGTATTCTCTCAAAAACTAACTCAATTCTCAGAGGGTAACAGTGTGCTAGGTGTTTGTACTTATAACAGAGAGGTTTTCTTCTAGAGATACATGTGTTTCTTCAGCTTAGCTGAGTAGGCCTATTTGGAACAAGGAGAACATATTTCCACCTTGAAAACTATGATTTGCAGGAAGTATTCCTTTCAAAACCTAACTCAGTTCTCACAGGTAAACAATGTGCTAGATGCTCCTGCTTCTGACACAAGCCATTCTCTTTGAAAGGCACATGTGTTTCTACAACATAGCTGAATAGGACTTTTTGCAACAAAATGAGCCTTTCTCCACACTGAAAACTATGATTTGCAGGTAGAATTCCTTCCAAAACTGACTCAATTCTCAAAGGGATACAATACACTAGTTTCTGTGCTTATAAAATAGATTGTTTTCTTTGGAGAGATACATTTGTCTCTTCAACTCAGCTGAATAGGCCTATTTGGAACAAACAGCACCTATCTCCAATTTGAAATATCTAAGCTGTAGGAAGTATTCCTATCAAATCTAACTCAATTCTCACAAAGTAATAATGTGCTAAATGGTCTTGCATCTAAAAGAGATGGTTTTCATTGAGAGATACCTGTGTTTTGTCAACATAGCTGAATAGGCCTATTGGCAACAAAGTGAGCGTTTCTCCACCTTTCAACCTATGATTTGCATGAAGTATTCATTTTAAATACTGACTCAATTCTCACAGGGAAACAATGTGCTAGATGCTCCTTCTTCTAACACAGATGGTTTTCTTTCAAGAGATACATGTGTTTCAACTCAGATGAATAGGCCTATTTGAAGCAAACAAAGCCTCTCTGCACCTTGAAACATGGCAGTTGCAGGAAGTGTTCCATTCAAAAAGTAACTCTATTCTCACAGAGAAACAATGGGCTGGATGCTGCAGTTTATAAAATACATGGTTTTCTTCGGAGAGGTACATGTGTTTCTTCTACTTAGCTGTATAGGCCTATTGGCAACAAAATGAGCATTTCAACACATTGAAAACTATGATTTGCAGGAAGCGTTCCTTCCGAAACTTACTCATTCCTGCCAGGGAAACAATGCACTAGATGCTGCAGCTTATAGCATAGATGGTTTTCTTTGGAGAGATACATCTGTCTCTTCCAATCAGATGAATAGTCCTATTTGTAGCAAAAAGTGTCTATCTCCACCTGGAAACACCAAAGTTGGAGGAAGTATTCCTTTCAAAAGCTAACTCAGTTCTCACAGGGAAACAATGTGCTAGAAGTTCCTGCTTCTAGCACAGTGGTTTTATTCGAGAGATACATGTGTTTCTCAGCCTAGCTGAATAGTCCTATTTGGAACAAAATGA
The DNA here is from genome assembly GCF_047511655.1 of Castor canadensis. Taxonomy (NCBI): domain Eukaryota; kingdom Metazoa; phylum Chordata; class Mammalia; order Rodentia; family Castoridae; genus Castor; species Castor canadensis. Next base: position 152,969,892 of record NC_133387.1, on the reverse strand, counting down.
GCTGATATCCACCTTGGAAACTATGATTATCAGGAAGTATTCCTTCCAAAACTAACACAATTCTCACAATGAAACAATGCCCAAGATATGGTGCTGATAGCATAGATGGTTTTCTTTGGAGAGATACATGTATTTCTTCAACTCAGCTGAAAAGGCTTCTTTGGAGCAAACATCGCCTATCTCCAGCTTGAAAGACCTAAGCTGTAGGAAGTATTCCTTTATAAAAGCTCAATTCTCACAGGGAAACAAAGTGCTAGAGGCTCTTTCATCTAACACAGAAGGTTTTCTTCGAGAGATACATGTGTTTCATCACCTTCCTTGTATAGGTCTATTTGCAACAAAATGAACGTATCACCACCTGGAAAATTACGATGTGCAGGAAGAATTCCTTTCAAAAACTGACTCAGTTCTCACATGGAAACAATGGGCAGATGCTCCCTCTTCTAACACATAGGGTTGATTTTTCAAGAGCTATAGGTGGTTCTTCTACTCTGCTGAATATGCCTATTTTGATAAACAGCACCTATCTCCACCTTGAAACACCTAAGTTACAGGAAGTATTCCTTTCAAAAACTAACTCAAGTTTTGCAGAGAAACAATGTGCTAGATGCTTCTGCTTCTAACACAGATGGTTTCCTTTTGAGAGGTATATGTGTTTCTTCAACTTAGCTGAATAGGCCTGTTGAATAAATTGTGCCTTTGTCAACTTTGAAAATGCTGATGTGCAGGAAGTATTCTCTCAAAAACTAACTCAATTCTCAGAGGGTAACAGTGTGCTAGGTGTTTGTACTTATAACAGAGAGGTTTTCTTCAAGAGATACATGTGTTTCTTCAGCTTAGCTGAGTAGGCCTATTTGGAACAAGGAGAACATATTTCCACCTTGAAAACTATGATTTGCAGGAAGTATTCCTTTCAAAACCTAACTCAGTTCTCACAGGTAAACAATGTGCTAGATGCTCCTGCTTCTGACACAAGCCATTCTCTTTGAAAGGCACATGTGTTTCTACAACATAGCTGAATAGGACTTTTTGCAACAAAATGAGCCTTTCTCCACACTGAAAACTATGATTTGCAGGTAGAATTCCTTCCAAAACTGACTCAATTCTCAAAGGGATACAATACACTAGTTTCTGTGCTTATAAAATAGATTGTTTTCTTTGGAGAGATACATTTGTCTCTTCAACTCAGCTGAATAGGCCTATTTGGAACAAACAGCACCTATCTCCAATTTGAAATACCTAAGCTGTAGGAAGTATTCCTATCAAATCTAACTCAATTCTCACAAAGTAATAATGTGCTAAATGGTCTTGCATCTAAAAGAGATGGTTTTCATTGAGAGATACCTGTGTTTTGTCAACATAGCTGAATAGGCCTATTGGCAACAAAGTGAGCGTTTCTCCACCTTTCAACCTATGATTTGCATGAAGTATTCATTTTAAATACTGACTCAATTCTCACAGGGAAACAATGTGCTAGATGCTCCTTCTTCTAACACAGATGGTTTTCTTTCAAGAGATACATGTGTTTCAACTCAGATGAATAGGCCTATTTGAAGGAAACAAAGCCTCTGTGCACCTTGAAACATGGCAGTTGCAGGAAGTGTTCCATTCAAAAAGTAACTCTATTCTCACAGAGAAACAATGGGCTGGATGCTGCAGTTTCTAAAATACATGGTTTTCTTCGGAGAGGTACATGTGTTTCTTCTACTTAGCTGTATAGGCCTATTGGCAACAAAATGAGCATTTCAACACATTGAAAACTATGATTTGCAGGAAGCGTTCCTTCCGAAACTTACTCATTCCTGCCAGGGAAACAATGCACTAGATGCTGCAGCTTATAGCATAGATGGTTTTCTTTGGAGAGATACATGTGTCTCTTCCAATCAGATGAATAGTCCTATTTGTAGCAAAAAGTGTCTATCTCCACCTGGAAACACCAAAGTTGGAGGAAGTATTCCTTTCAAAAGCTAACTCAGTTCTCACAGGGAAACAATGTGCTAGAAGTTCCTGCTTCTAGCACAGTGGTTTTATTCGAGAGATACATGTGTTTCTCAGCCTAGCTGAATAGTCCTATTTGGAACAAAATGAGCTGATATCCACCTTGGAAACTATGATTATCAGGAAGTATTCCTTCCAAAACTAACACAATTCTCACAATGAAACAATGCCCAAGATATGGTGCTGATAGCATAGATGGTTTTCTTTGGAGAGATACATGTATTTCTTCAACTCAGCTGAAAAGGCTTCTTTGGAGCAAACATCGCCTATCTCCAGCTTGAAAGACCTAAGCTGTAGGAAGTATTCCTTTATAAAAGCTCAATTCTCACAGGGAAACAAAGTGCTAGAGGCTCTTTCATCTAACACAGATGGTTTTCTTCGAGAGATACATGTGTTTCATCACCTTACTTGTATAGGTCTATTTGCAACAAAATGAACGTATCACCACCTTGAAAATTACGATGTGCAGGAAGAATTCCTTTCAAAAACTGACTCAGTTCTCACATGGAAACAATGGGCAGATGCTCCCTCTTCTAACACATAGGGTTGATTTTTCAAGAGCTATAGGTGTTTCTTCTACTCTGCTGAATATGCCTATTTTGATAAACAGCACCTATCTCCACCTTGAAACACCTAAGTTACAGGAAGTATTCCTTTCAAAAACTAACTCAAGTTTTGCAGAGAAACAATGTGCTAGATGCTTCTGCTTCTAACACAGATGGTTTCCTTTTGAGAGGTATATGTGTTTCTTCAACTTAGCTGAATAGGCCTGTTGAATAAATTGTGCCTTTGTCAACTTTGAAAATGCTGATGTGCAGGAAGTATTCTCTCAAAAACTAACTCAATTCTCAGAGGGTAACAGTGTGCTAGGTGTTTGTACTTATAACAGAGAGGTTTTCTTCAAGAGATACATGTGTTTCTTCAGCTTAGCTGAGTAGGCCTATTTGGAACAAGGAGAACATATTTCCACCTTGAAAACTATGATTTGCAGGAAGTATTCCTTTCAAAACCTAACTCAGTTCTCACAGGTAAACAATGTGCTAGATGCTCCTGCTTCTGACACAAGCCATTCTCTTTGAAAGGCACATGTGTTTCTACAACATAGCTGAATAGGACTTTTTGCAACAAAATGAGCCTTTCTCCACACTGAAAACTATGATTTGCAGGTAGAATTCCTTCCAAAACTGACTCAATTCTCAAAGGGATACAATACACTAGTTTCTGTGCTTATAAAATAGATTGTTTTCTTTGGAGAGATACATTTGTCTCTTCAACTCAGCTGAATAGGCCTATTTGGAACAAACAGCACCTATCTCCAATTTGAAATACCTAAGCTGTAGGAAGTATTCCTATCAAATCTAACTCAATTCTCACAAAGTAATAATGTGCTAAATGGTCTTGCATCTAAAAGAGATGGTTTTCATTGAGAGATACCTGTGTTTTGTCAACATAGCTGAATAGGCCTATTGGCAACAAAGTGAGCGTTTCTCCACCTTTCAACCTATGATTTGCATGAAGTATTCATTTTAAATACTGACTCAATTCTCACAGGGAAACAATGTGCTAGATGCTCCTTCTTCTAACACAGATGGTTTTCTTTCAAGAGATACATGTGTTTCAACTCAGATGAATAGGCCTATTTGAAGGAAACAAAGCCTCTCTGCACCTTGAAACATGGCAGTTGCAGGAAGTGTTCCATTCAAAAAGTAACTCTATTCTCACAGAGAAACAATGGGCTGGATGCTGCAGTTTCTGAAATACATGGTTTTCTTCGGAGAGGTACATGTGTTTCTTCTACTTAGCTGTATAGGCCTATTGGCAACAAAATGAGCATTTCAACACATTGAAAACTATGATTTGCAGGAAGCGTTCCTTCCGAAACTTACTCATTCCTGCCAGGGAAACAATGCACTAGATGCTGCAGCTTATAGCATAGATGGTTTTCTTTGGAGAGATACATGTGTCTCTTCCAATCAGATGAATAGTCCTATTTGTAGCAAAAAGTGTCTATCTCCACCTGGAAACACCAAAGTTGGAGGAAGTATTCCTTACAAAAGCTAACTCAGTTCTCACAGGGAAACAATGTGCTAGAAGTTCCTGCTTCTAGCACAGTGGTTTTATTCGAGAGATACATGTGTTTCTCAGCCTAGCTGAATAGTCCTATTTGGAACAAAATGAGCTGATATCCACCTTGGAAACTATGATTATCAGGAAGTATTCCTTCCAAAACTAACACAATTCTCACAATGAAACAATGCCCAAGATATGGTGCTGATAGCATAGATGGTTTTCTTTGGAGAGATACATGTATTTCTTCAACTCAGCTGAAAAGGCTTCTTTGGAGCAAACATCGCCTATCTCCAGCTTGAAAGACCTAAGCTGTAGGAAGTATTCCTTTATAAAAGCTCAATTCTCACAGGGAAACAAAGTGCTAGAGGCTCTTTCATCTAACACAGATGGTTTTCTTCGAGAGATACATGTGTTTCATCACCTTACTTGTATAGGTCTATTTGCAACAAAATGAACGTATCACCACCTTGAAAATTACGATGTGCAGGAAGAATTCCTTTCAAAAACTGACTCAGTTCTCACATGGAAACAATGGGCAGATGCTCCCTCTTCTAACACATAGGGTTGATTTTTCAAGAGCTATAGGTGGTTCTTCTACTCTGCTGAATATGCCTATTTTGATAAACAGCACCTATCTCCACCTTGAAACACCTAAGTTACAGGAAGTATTCCTTTCAAAAACTAACTCAAGTTTTGCAGAGAAACAATGTGCTAGATGCTTCTGCTTCTAACACAGATGGTTTCCTTTTGAGTGGTATATGTGTTTCTTCAACTTAGCTGAATAGGCCTGTTGAATAAATTGTGCCTTTGTCAACTTTGAAAATGCTGATGTGCAGGAAGTATTCTCTCAAAAACTAACTCAATTCTCAGAGGGTAACAGTGTGCTAGGTGTTTGTACTTATAACAGAGAGGTTTTCTTCTAGAGATACATGTGTTTCTTCAGCTTAGCTGAGTAGGCCTATTTGGAACAAGGAGAACATATTTCCACCTTGAAAACTATGATTTGCAGGAAGTATTCCTTTCAAAACCTAACTCAGTTCTCATAGGTAAACAATGTGCTAGATGCTCCTGCTTCTGACACAAGCCATTCTCTTTGAAAGGCACATGTGTTTCTACAACATAGCTGAATAGGACTTTTTGCAACAAAATGAGCCTTTCTCCACACTGAAAACTATGATTTGCAGGTAGAATTCCTTCCAAAACTGACTCAATTCTCAAAGGGATACAATACACTAGTTTCTGTGCTTATAAAATAGATTGTTTTCTTTGGAGAGATACATTTGTCTCTTCAACTCAGCTGAATAGGCCTATTTGGAACAAACAGCACCTATCTCCAATTTGAAATATCTAAGCTGTAGGAAGTATTCCTATCAAATCTAACTCAATTCTCACAAAGTAATAATGTGCTAAATGGTCTTGCATCTAAAAGAGATGGTTTTCATTGAGAGATACCTGTGTTTTGTCAACATAGCTGAATAGGCCTATTGGCAACAAAGTGAGCGTTTCTCCACCTTTCAACCTATGATTTGCATGAAGTATTCATTTTAAATACTGACTCAATTCTCACAGGGAAACAATGTGCTAGATGCTCCTTCTTCTAACACAGATGGTTTTCTTTCAAGAGATACATGTGTTTCAACTCAGATGAATAGGCCTATTTGAAGCAAACAAAGCCTCTCTGCACCTTGAAACATGGCAGTTGCAGGAAGTGTTCCATTCAAAAAGTAACTCTATTCTCACAGAGAAACAATGGGCTGGATGCTGCAGTTTATAAAATACATGGTTTTCTTCGGAGAGGTACATGTGTTTCTTCTACTTAGCTGTATAGGCCTATTGGCAACAAAATGAGCATTTCAACACATTGAAAACTATGATTTGCAGGAAGCGTTCCTTCCGAAACTTACTCATTCCTGCCAGGGAAACAATGCACTAGATGCTGCAGCTTATAGCATAGATGGTTTTCTTTGGAGAGATACATGTGTCTCTTCCAATCAGATGAATAGTCCTATTTGTAGCAAAAAGTGTCTATCTCCACCTGGAAACACCAAAGTTGGAGGAAGTATTCCTTTCAAAAGCTAACTCAGTTCTCACAGGGAAACAATGTGCTAGAAGTTCCTGCTTCTAGCACAGTGGTTTTATTCGAGAGATACATGTGTTTCTCAGCCTAGCTGAATAGACCTATTTGGAACAAAATGAGCTGATATCCACCTTGGAAACTATGATTATCAGGAAGTATTCCTTCCAAAACTAACACAATTCTCACAATGAAACAATGCCCAAGATATGGTGCTGATAGCATAGATGGTTTTCTTTGGAGAGATACATGTATTTCTTCAACTCAGCTGAAAAGGCTTCTTTGGAGCAAACATCGCCTATCTCCAGCTTGAAAGACCTAAGCTGTAGGAAGTATTCCTTTATAAAAGCTCAATTCTCACAGGGAAACAAAGTGCTAGTTGCTCTTTCATCTAACACAGATGGTTTTCTTCGAGAGATACATGTGTTTCATCACCTTCCTTGTATAGGTCTATTTGCAACAAAATGAACGTATCACCACCTGGAAAATTACGATGTGCAGGAAGAATTCCTTTCAAAAACTGACTCAGTTCTCACATGGAAACAATGGGTAGATGCTCCCTCTTCTAACACATAGGGTTGTTTTTTCAAGAGCTATAGGTGGTCTTCTACTCTGCTGAATATGCCTATTTTGATAAACAGCACCTATCTCCACCTTGAAACACCTAAGTTACAGGAAGTATTCCTTTCAAAAACTAACTCAAGTTTTGCAGAGAAACAATGTGCTAGATGCTTCTGCTTCTAACACAGATGGTTTCCTTTTGAGTGGTATATGTGTTTCTTCAACTTAGCTGAATAGGCCTGTTGAATAAATTGTGCCTTTGTCAACTTTGAAAATGCTGATGTGCAGGAAGTATTCTCTCAAAAACTAACTCAATTCTCAGAGGGTAACAGTGTGCTAGGTGTTTGTACTTATAACAGAGAGGTTTTCTTCAAGAGATACATGTGTTTCTTCAGCTTAGCTGAGTAGGCCTATTTGGAACAAGGAGAACATATTTCCACCTTGAAAACTATGATTTGCAGGAAGTATTCCTTTCAAAACCTAACTCAGTTCTCACAGGTAAACAATGTGCTAGATGCTCCTGCTTCTGACACAAGCCATTCTCTTTGAAATGCACATGTGTTTCTACAACATAGCTGAATAGGACTTTTTGCAACAAAATGAGCCTTTCTCCACACCGAAAACTATGATTTGCAGGTAGAATTCCTTCTAAAACTGACTCAATTCTCAAAGGGATACAATACACTAGTTTCTGTGCTTATAAAATAGATTGTTTTCTTGGGAGAGATACATTTGTCTCTTCAACTCAGCTGAATAGGCCTATTTGGAACAAACAGCACCTATCTCCAATTTCAAATACCTAAGCTGTAGGAAGTATTCCTATCAAATCTAACTCAATTCTCACAAAGTAATAATGTGCTAAATGGTCTTGCATCTAAAAGAGATGGTTTTCATTGAGAGATACCTGTGTTTTGTCAACATAGCTGAATAGGCCTATTGGCAACAAAGTGAGCGTTTCTCCACCTTTCAACCTATGATTTGCATGAAGTATTCATTTTAAATACTGACTCAATTCTCACAGGGAAACAATGTGCTAGATGCTCCTTCTTCTAACACAGATGGTTTTCTTTCAAGAGATACATGTGTTTCAACTCAGATGAATAGGCCTATTTGAAGCAAACAAAGCCTCTCTGCACCTTGAAACATGGCAGTTGCAGGAAGTGTTCCATTCAAAAAGTAACTCTATTCTCACAGAGAAACAATGGGCTGGATGCTGCAGTTTCTAAAATACATGGTTTTCTTCGGAGAGGTACATGTGTTTCTTCTACTTAGCTGTATAGGCCTATTGGCAACAAAATGAGCATTTCAACACATTGAAAACTATGATTTGCAGGAAGCGTTCCTTCCGAAACTTACTCATTCCTGCCAGGGAAACAATGCACTAGATGCTGCAGCTTATAGCATAGATGGTTTTCTTTGGAGAGATACATGTGTCTCTTCCAATCAGATGAATAGTCCTATTTGTAGCAAAAAGTGTCTATCTCCACCTGGAAACACCAAAGTTGGAGGAAGTATTCCTTTCAAAAGCTAACTCAGTTCTCACAGGGAAACAATGTGCTAGAAGTTCCTGCTTCTAGCACAGTGGTTTTATTCGAGAGATACATGTGTTTCTCAGCCTAGCTGAATAGTCCTATTTGGAACAAAATGAGCTGATATCCACCTTGGAAACTATGATTATCAGGAAGTATTCCTTCCAAAACTAACACAATTCTCACAATGAAACAATGCCCAAGGTATGGTGCTGATAACATAGATGGTTTTCTTTGGAGAGATACATGTATTTCTTCAACTCAGCTGAAAAGGCTTCTTTGGAGCAAACATCGCCTATCTCCAGCTTGAAAGACCTAAGCTGTAGGAAGTATTCCTTTATAAAAAACCTCAATTCTCACAGGGAAACAAAGTGCTAGAGGCTCTTTCATCTAACACAGATGGTTTTCTTCGAGAGATACATGTGTTTCATCACCTTCCTTGTATAGGTCTATTTGCAACAAAATGAACGTATCACCACCTGGAAAATTACGATGTGCAGGAAGAATTCCTTTCAAAAACTGACTCAGTTCTCACATGGAAACAATGGGTAGATGCTCCCTCTTCTAACACATAGGGTTGTTTTTTCAAGAGCTATAGGTGGTTCTTCTACTCTGCTGAATATGCCTATTTTGATAAACAGCACCTATCTCCACCTTGAAACACCTAAGTTACAGGAAGTATTCCTTTCAAAAACTAACTCAAGTTTTGCAGAAAACAATGTGCTAGATGCTTCTGCTTCTAACACAGATGGTTTCCTTTTGAGAGGTATATGTGTTTCTTCAACTTAGCTGAATAGGCCTGTTGAATAAATTGTGCCTTTGTCAACTTTGAAAATGCTGATGTGCAGGAAGTATTCTCTCAAAAACTAACTCAATTCTCAGAGGGTAACAGTGTGCTAGGTGTTTGTACTTATAACAGAGAGGTTTTCTTCAAGAGATACATGTGTTTCTTCAGCTTAGCTGAGTAGGCCTATTTGGAACAAGGAGAACATATTTCCACCTTGAAAACTATGATTTGCAGGAAGTATTCCTTTCAAAACCTAACTCAGTTCTCACAGGTAAACAATGTGCTAGATGCTCCTGCTTCTGACACAAGCCATTCTCTTTGAAAGGCACATGTGTTTCTACAACATAGCTGAATAGGACTTTTTGCAACAAAATGAGCCTTTCTCCACACTGAAAACTATGATTTGCAGGTAGAATTCCTTCCAAAACTGACTCAATTCTCAAAGGGATACAATACACTAGTTTCTGTGCTTATAAAATAGATTGTTTTCTTTGGAGAGATACATTTGTCTCTTCAACTCAGCTGAATAGGCCTATTTGGAACAAACAGCACCTATCTCCAATTTGAAATACCTAAGCTGTAGGAAGTATTCCTATCAAATCTAACTCAATTCTCACAAAGTAATAATGTGCTAAATGGTCTTGCATCTAAAAGAGATGGTTTTCATTGAGAGATACCTGTGTTTTGTCAACATAGCTGAATAGGCCTATTGGCAACAAAGTGAGCGTTTCTCCACCTTTCAACCTATGATTTGCATGAAGTATTCATTTTAAATACTGACTCAATTCTCACAGGGAAACAATGTGCTAGATGCTCCTTCTTCTAACACAGATGGTTTTCTTTCAAGAGATACATGTGTTTCAACTCAGATGAATAGGCCTATTTGAAGCAAACAAAGCCTCTCTGCACCTTGAAACATGGCAGTTGCAGGAAGTGTTCCATTCAAAAAGTAACTCTATTCTCACAGAGAAACAATGGGCTGGATGCTGCAGTTTCTAAAATACATGGTTTTCTTCGGAGAGGTACATGTGTTTCTTCTACTTAGCTGTATAGGCCTATTGGCAACAAAATGAGCATTTCAACACATTGAAAACTATGATTTGCAGGAAGCGTTCCTTCCGAAACTTACTCATTCCTGCCAGGGAAACAATGCACTAGATGCTGCAGCTTATAGCATAGATGGTTTTCTTTGGAGAGATACATGTGTCTCTTCCAATCAGATGAATAGTCCTATTTGTAGCAAAAAGTGTCTATCTCCACCTGGAAACACCAAAGTTGGAGGAAGTATTCCTTTCAAAAGCTAACTCAGTTCTCACAGGGAAACAATGTGCTAGAAGTTCCTGCTTCTAGCACAGTGGTTTTATTCGAGAGATACATGTGTTTCTCAGCCTAGCTGAATAGTCCTATTTGGAACAAAATGAGCTGATATCCACCTTGGAAACTATGATTATCAGGAAGTATTCCTTCCAAAACTAACACAATTCTCACAATGAAACAATGCCCAAGATATGGTGCTGATAGCATAGATGGTTTTCTTTGGAGAGATACATGTATTTCTTCAACTCAGCTGAAAAGGCTTCTTTGGAGCAAACATCGCCTATCTCCAGCTTGAAAGACCTAAGCTGTAGGAAGTATTCCTTTATAAAAGCTCAATTCTCACAGGGAAACAAAGTGCTAGAGGCTCTTTCATCTAACACAGATGGTTTTCTTCGAGAGATACATGTGTTTCATCACCTTACTTGTATAGGTCTATTTGCAACAAAATGAACGTATCACCACCTTGAAAATTACGATGTGCAGGAAGAATTCCTTTCAAAAACTGACTCAGTTCTCACATGTAAACAATGGGCAGATGCTCCCTCTTCTAACACATAGGGTTGATTTTTCAAGAGCTATAGGTGGTTCTTCTACTCTGCTGAATATGCCTATTTTGATAAACAGCACCTATCTCCACCTTGAAACACCTAAGTTACAGGAAGTATTCCTTTCAAAAACTAACTCAAGTTTTGCAGAGAAACAATGTGCTAGATGCTTCTGCTTCTAACACAGATGGTTTCCTTTTGAGTGGTATATGTGTTTCTTCAACTTAGCTGAATAGGCCTGTTGAATAAATTGTGCCTTTGTCAACTTTGAAAATGCTGATGTGCAGGAAGTATTCTCTCAAAAACTAACTCAATTCTCAGAGGGTAACAGTGTGCTAGGTGTTTGTACTTATAACAGAGAGGTTTTCTTCTAGAGATACATGTGTTTCTTCAGCTTAGCTGAGTAGGCCTATTTGGAACAAGGAGAACATATTTCCACCTTGAAAACTATGATTTGCAGGAAGTATTCCTTTCAAAACCTAACTCAGTTCTCACAGGTAAACAATGTGCTAGATGCTCCTGCTTCTGACACAAGCCATTCTCTTTGAAAGGCACATGTGTTTCTACAACATAGCTGAATAGGACTTTTTGCAACAAAATGAGCCTTTCTCCACACTGAAAACTATGATTTGCAGGTAGAATTCCTTCCAAAACTGACTCAATTCTCAAAGGGATACAATACACTAGTTTCTGTGCTTATAAAATAGATTGTTTTCTTTGGAGAGATACATTTGTCTCTTCAACTCAGCTGAATAGGCCTATTTGGAACAAACAGCACCTATCTCCAATTTGAAATACCTAAGCTGTAGGAAGTATTCCTATCAAATCTAACTCAATTCTCACAAAGTAATAATGTGCTAAATGGTCTTGCATCTAAAAGAGATGGTTTTCATTGAGAGATACCTGTGTTTTGTCAACATAGCTGAATAGGCCTATTGGCAACAAAGTGAGCGTTTCTCCACCTTTCAACCTATGATTTGCATGAAGTATTCATTTTAAATACTGACTCAATTCTCACAGGGAAACAATGTGCTAGATGCTCCTTCTTCTAACACAGATGGTTTTCTTTCAAGAGATACATGTGTTTCAACTCAGATGAATAGGCCTATTTGAAGCAAACAAAGCCTCTCTGCACCTTGAAACATGGCAGTTGCAGGAAGTGTTCCATTCAAAAAGTAACTATTCTCACAGAGAAACAATGGGCTGGATGCTGCAGTTTATAAAATACATGGTTTTCTTCGGAGAGGTACATGTGTTTCTTCTACTTAGCTGTATAGGCCTATTGGCAACAAAATGAGCATTTCAACACATTGAAAACTATGATTTGCAGGAAGCGTTCCTTCCGAAACTTACTCATTCCTGCCAGGGAAACAATGCACTAGATGCTGCAGCTTATAGCATAGATGGTTTTCTTTGGAGAGATACATGTGTCTCTTCCAATCAGATGAATAGTCCTATTTGTAGCAAAAAGTGTCTATCTCCACCTGGAAACACCAAAGTTGGAGGAAGTATTCCTTTCAAAAGCTAACTCAGTTCTCACAGGGAAACAATGTGCTAGAAGTTCCTGCTTCTAGCACAGTGGTTTTATTCGAGAGATACATGTGTTTCTCAGCCTAGCTGAATAGTCCTATTTGGAACAAAATGAGCTGATATCCACCTTGGAAACTATGATTATCAGGAAGTATTCCTTCCAAAACTAACACAATTCTCACAATGAAACAATGCCCAAGATATGGTGCTGATAGCATAGATGGTTTTCTTTGGAGAGATACATGTATTTCTTCAACTCAGCTGAAAAGGCTTCTTTGGAGCAAACATCGCCTATCTCCAGCTTGAAAGACCTAAGCTGTAGGAAGTATTCCTTTATAAAAGCTCAATTCTCACAGGGAAACAAAGTGCTAGCTGCTCTTTCATCTAACACAGATGGTTTTCTTCGAGAGATACATGTGTTTCATCACCTTCCTTGTATAGGTCTATTTGCAACAAAATGAACGTATCACCACCTGGAAAATTACGATGTGCAGGAAGAATTCCTTTCAAAAACTGACTGAGTTCTCACATGGAAACAATGGGTAGATGCTCCCTCTTCTAACACATAGGGTTGTTTTTTCAAGAGCTATAGGTGGTCTTCTACTCTGCTGAATATGCCTATTTTGATAAACAGCACCTATCTCCACCTTGAAACACCTAAGTTACAGGAAGTATTCCTTTCAAAAACTAACTCAAGTTTTGCAGAGAAACAATGTGCTAGATGCTTCTGCTTCTAACACAGATGGTTTCCTTTTGAGAGGTATATGTGTTTCTTCAACTTAGCTGAATAGGCCTGTTGAATAAATTGTGCCTTTGTCAACTTTGAAAATGCTGATGTGCAGGAAGTATTCTCTCAAAAACTAACTCAATTCTCAGAGGGTAACAGTGTGCTAGGTGTTTGTACTTATAACAGAGAGGTTTTCTTCAAGAGATACATGTGTTTCTTCAGCTTAGCTGAGTAGGCCTATTTGGAACAAGGAGAACATATTTCCACCTTGAAAACTATGATTTGCAGGAAGTATTCCTTTCAAAACCTAACTCAGTTCTCACAGGTAAACAATGTGCTAGATGCTCCTGCTTCTGACACAAGCCATTCTCTTTGAAAGGCACATGTGTTTCTACAACATAGCTGAATAGGACTTTTTGCAACAAAATGAGCCTTTCTCCACACTGAAAACTATGATTTGCAGGTAGAATTCCTTCCAAAACTGACTCAATTCTCAAAGGGATACAATACACTAGTTTCTGTGCTTATAAAATAGATTGTTTTCTTTGGAGAGATACATTTGTCTCTTCAACTCAGCTGAATAGGCCTATTTGGAACAAACAGCACCTATCTCCAATTTGAAATACCTAAGCTGTAGGAAGTATTCCTATCAAATCTAACTCAATTCTCACAAAGTAATAATGTGCTAAATGGTCTTGCATCTAAAAGAGATGGTTTTCATTGAGAGATACCTGTGTTTTGTCAACATAGCTGAATAGGCCTATTGGCAACAAAGTGAGCGTTTCTCCACCTTTCAACCTATGATTTGCATGAAATATTCATTTTAAATACTGACTCAATTCTCACAGGGAAACAATGTGCTAGATGCTCCTTCTTCTAACACAGATGGTTTTCTTTCAAGAGATACATGTGTTTCAACTCAGATGAATAGGCCTATTTGAAGCAAACAAAGCCTCTCTGCACCTTGAAACATGGCAGTTGCAGGAAGTGTTCCATTCAAAAAGTAACTCTATTCTCACAGAGAAACAATGGGCTGGATGCTGCAGTTTCTAAAATACATGGTTTTCTTCGGAGAGGTACATGTGTTTCTTCTACTTAGCTGTATAGGCCTATTGGCAACAAAATGAGCATTTCAACACATTGAAAACTATGATTTGCAGGAAGCGTTCCTTCCGAAACTTACTCATTCCTGCCAGGGAAACAATGCACTAGATGCTGCAGCTTATAGCATAGATGGTTTTCTTTGGAGAGATACATGTGTCTCTTCCAATCAGATGAATAGTCCTATTTGTAGCAAAAAGTGTCTATCTCCACCTGGAAACACCAAAGTTGGAGGAAGTATTCCTTTCAAAAGCTAACTCAGTTCTCACAGGGAAACAATGTGCTAGAAGTTCCTGCTTCTAGCACAGTGGTTTTATTCGAGAGATACATGTGTTTCTCAGCCTAGCTGAATAGTCCTATTTGGAACAAAATGAGCTGATATCCACCTTGGAAAGTATGATTATCAGGAAGTATTCGTTCCAAAACTAACACAATTCTCACAATGAAACAATGCCCAAGGTATGGTGCTGATAACATAGATGGTTTTCTTTGGAGAGATACATGTATTTCTTCAACTCAGCTGAAAAGGCTTCTTTGGAGCAAACATCGCCTATCTCCAGCTTGAAAGACCTAAGCTGTAGGAAGTATCCCTTTATAAAAAACCTCAATTCTCTCAGGGAAACAAAGTGCTAGTTGCTCTTTCATCTAACACAGATGGTTTTCTTCGAGAGATACATGTGTTTCATCACCTTCCTTGTATAGGTCTATTTGCAACAAAATGAACGTATCACCACCTGGAAAATTACGATGTGCAGGAAGAATTCCTTTCAAAAACTGACTCAGTTCTCACATGGAAACAATGGGTAGATGCTCCCTCTTCTAACACATAGGGTTGTTTTTTCAAGAGCTATAGGTGGTTCTTCTACTCTGCTGAATATGCCTATTAGGAAAAACAGCACCTATCTCCACCTTGAAACACCTAAGTTACAGGAAGTATTCCTTTCAAAAACTAACTCAAGTTTTGCAGGAAATAATGTGCTAGATGCTTCTGCTTCTAACACAGATGGTTTCCTTTTGAGAGGTATATGTGTTTCTTCTACTTAGCTGAATAGGCCTGTTTAATAAATTGTGCCTTTGTCAACTTTGAAAATGCTGATGTGCAGGAAATATTCTCTCAAAACCTAACTCAATTCTCAGAGGGTAACAGTGTGCTAGGTGTTTGTACTTATAACAGAGAGGTTTTCTTCAAGAGATACATGTGTTTCTTCAGCTTAGCTGAGTAAGCCTATTTGGAACAAGGAGAACATATTTCCACCTTGAAAACTATGATTTGCAGGAAGTATTCCTTTCAAAACCTAACTCAGTTCTCACAGGTAAACAATGTGCTAGATGCTCCTGTTTCTAACACAAATCATTCTCTTACATAGACACATGTGCTGCTACAACATAGCTGAATAAGACTTTTGGCAACAGAATGAGCCTTTCTCCACAGCTGTAGGAAGTATTCCTTTCGAAAACTAACTCAATTCTCACAGAGGAATACTGTGCTAGATGGTCCTGCATCAAACAGAGATGGTTTTCTTTGAGAGATACATGTGTTTTCTCAACCTAGCTCAATAGGCCTATTTGCAACAAAATGAGTGTTTCTCTACCTTTAAACCTATGATTTGCATGAAGTTTTCTTTTTAAAACTGACTCAATTCTCACAGGGAAACAAGGTGGTAGATGCTCCTTCTCTAACACAGATGGTTTCCTTTCAAGCGATACATGTGTTTCAACTCAGATGAATAGGCCTATTGGAAGCAAACAAAGCCTCTCTCCTCCTTGAAACATGTAAGTTGCAGGAAGTGCTCCATTCAAAAAGTAACTCTATTCTCACAGAGGAACAATGGGCTGGATGCTGCAGTTTCTAGAATACATGGTTTTCTTTGGAGAGGTACATGTGTTTCTTCAATGTAGCTGTATAGGCCTATTTGCAACAAAATGAGCATCTCACCACATTGAAAACTATGATTTGCAGGAAGCATGCCTTCCAAAACTTACTCATTCCTCAAAGGGAAACAATGCACTACATGCTGCAGCTTATAACATAGATGGTTTTCTTTGGAGAGATACATGTGTCTCTTCAAATCAGATGAGTAGTCCTATTTGTAGCAAAAAGTGTCTATCTCCACCTGGAAACACCAAAGTTGGAGGAAGAATTCCTTTCAAAAACTAACTCAGTTCTCAGAGGGAAACAATGTGCTAGAGGCTCCTGCTTCTAGCACAGTGGTTTTATTCGAGTGATACATGTGTTTCTCAGCGTAGCTGAACAGTCCTATTTGTGACAAAATGAGCTGATATCCACCTTCGAAACTATGATTTTCACGAAGTATTTCTTTCAAAAACTTACGCAGTTCTCACTGTTGCACCATGTGCTACAAGTTTCTGCTTCTAAGACAGATGGTTTAATTCGATAGATTCATGTGTTCCTTTAACATAGCTGAATAGGCCTTTTTGCAGCAAAAAGATCTATTCACCCCACTGAAAACTATGATTTGCAGGAAGTATTTCTTCCAAAACTACCTCAATTCTCACAGAGATACAATACACTAGTTTCTGTGCTTATAAAATGGATTGTTTTCTTTGGACAGATGCATTTGTCTCTTCAACTCAGCTGAATAGGCATATGTGGAGCAAACATCGCCTATCTCCACGTTGAAAGACCTAAGCTGTAGGAAGTATTCCTTTAAAAAAAACCTCCATTGTCACACGGAAACAAAGTGGAGACTCTCTTTCATCTAAACCAGATGGTTTTCTTCGACAGATACATGTGTTGCATCAACTTAGTTGTATAGGTCTATTTGCAACAAAATTAACGTATCGCCACCTTGAAAACTATGATTTGCCGGAAGTATTCCTTTCAAAAACTGACTCAGTTCTCACATGGAAACAATGTGCTACATGCTCCTTCCTCTAATACATAGGGTTTTCTTTCAAGAGATATAGGTGTTTCTTCTATTCTGCTGAATATGCCTGTTTTGATAAACAGCACCTATCTCCACCTTGAAACACCTAAGTTACAGGAAGTATTCCTTTCAAAAACTAACTCAAGTTATGCAGAGAAACAATGTGCTAGATGCTTCTGCTTCTAACACAGATGGTTTCCTTTTGAGAGGTATATGTGTTTCTTCAACTTAGCTGAATAGGCCTGTTGAATCAATTGTGCCTTTGTCAACTTTGAAAATGCTGATGTGCAGGAAGTATTCTCTCAAAAACTAACTGAATTCTCAGAGGGTAACAGTGTGCTAGATGTTTCTACTTCTAACAGAGAGGTTTCCTTCAAGAGATACATGTGTTTCTTCAGCTTAGCTGAGTAGGCCTCTTTGGAACAATAAGAACATTTTTCCACCTTGAAAACTATGATTTGCAGGAAGTATTCCTTTCAAAACCTAACTCAAGTCTCACAGGTAAACAATGTGCTAGATGCTCCTGTTTCTAACACAAATCATTCTCTTCCATAGACACATGTGCTGCTACAACATAGCTGAATAAGACTTTTGGCAACAGAATGAGCCTTTCTCCACACTGAAAACTATGATCTGCAGGTTGTATTCTTTCCAAAACTAACTCAATTCTCACAGAGATACAATACACTAGTTTCTGTGCTTATAAAATGGATTGTTTTCTTTGGACAGATACATTTGTCTCTTCAACTCAGCTGAATAGGCCTATTTGGAACAAACAGCACCTATATCCACCTTGAAAGACCTAAGCTGTAGGAAGTATTCCTTTAAAAAAAGTCAATTCTCACAGGGAAACAAAGTGCTAGATGCTCTTTCATCTAACACAGATGGTTTTCCTCGAGAGATACATGTGTTTTATCATGTATAGGTCTATTAGCAACAAAATGAACATACCACCACCTTGAAAACTATGATTTGCACGAAGTATTCCTCTCAAAACCTAACTCAATTCTCACAGGGAAACAATGTGCTAGATGCTCCTGCTTCTAACAAAAATCATTCTCTTCGATAGAAACATGTGTTTCTACAAATAGCAGAATAGGAGTTTTTGCAACAAAATGAGCCTTTCTCCACACTGAAAAGTATGATTTGCAGGTAGTATACCTTCCAAAACTAACTCAGTTCTCACAGGGATACAATACACTAGTTTCTGTGCTTATAAAATGGATTGTGTTCTTTGGAGAGATACATTTGTCTCTTCAACTCAGCTGAATAGGCCTATTTGGAACAAACAGCACCTATCTCCAATTTGAAATACCTAAGCTGTAGGAAGTATTCCTTTCGAAAACTAACTCAATTCTCACAGAGGAATACTGTGCTAGATGGTCCTGCATCAAACAGAGATGGTTTTCTTTGAGAGATACATGTGTTTTCTCAACCTAGCTCAATAGGCCTATTTGCAACAAAATGAGTGTTTCTCCACCTTTAAACCTCTGATTTGCATGAAGTTTTCTTTTTAAAACTGACTCAATTCTCACAGGGAAACAAGGTGGTAGATGCTCCTTCTTCTAACACAGATGGTTTCCTTTCAAGCGATACATGTGTTTCAACTCAGATGAATAGGCCTATTGGAAGCAAACAAAGCCTCTCTCCTCCTTGAAACATGTAAGTCGCAGGAAGTGATCCATTCAAAAAGTAACTCTATTCTCACAGAGGAACAATGGGCTGGATGCTGCAGTTTCTAGAATACATGGTTTTCTTTGGAGAGGTACATGTGTTTCTTCAATGTAGCTGTATAGGCCTATTTGCAACAAAATGAGCATCTCACCACATTGAAAACTATGATTTGCAGGAAGCATGCCTTCCAAAACGTACTCATTCCTCAAAGGGAAACAATGCACTACATGCTGCAGCTTATAACATAGATGGTTTTCTTTGGAGAGATACATGTGTCTCTTCAAATCAGATGAGTAGTCCTATTTGTAGCAAAAAGTGTCTATCTCCACCTGGAAACACCAAAGTTGGAGGAAGAATTCCTTTCAAAAACTAACTCAGTTCTCACAGGGAAACAATGTGCTAGAGGCTCCTGCTTCTAGCACAGTGGTTTTATTCGAGTGATACATGTGTTTCTCAGCGTAGCTGAATAGTAAGATTTGGGACAAAAAGAGCTGATATCCACCTTGGAAACTATGATTTTCACGAAGTATTTCTTTCAAAAACTTACGCAGTTCTCACTGTTGCACCATGTGCTACAAGTTTCTGCTTCTAAGACAGATGGTTTAATTCGATAGATTCATGTGTTCCTTTAACATAGCTGAATAGGCCTTTTTGCAGCAAAAAGATCTATTCACCCCACTGAAAACTATGATTTGCAGGAAGTATTTCTTCCAAAACTACCTCAATTCTCACAGAGATACAATACACTAGTTTCTGTGCTTATAAAATGGATTGTTTTCTTTGGACAGATGCATTTGTCTCTTCAACTCAGCTGAATAGGCATATGTGGAGCAAACATCGCCTATCTCCACCTTGAAAGACCTAAGCTGCAGGAAGTATTCCTTTAAAAAAAACCTCCATTGTCACACGGAAACAAAGTGGAGAGTCTCTTTCATCTAAACCAGATGGTTTTCTTCGACAGATACATGTGTTGCATCAACTTAGTTGTATAGGTCTATTTGCAACAAAATTAACGTATCGCCACCTTGAAAACTATGATTTGCCGGAAGTATTCCTTTCAAAAACTGACTCAGTTCTCACATGGAAACAATGTGCTACATGCTCCTTCCTCTAATACATAGGATTTTCTTTCAAGAGATATAGGTGTTTCTTCTATTCTGCTGAATATGCCTGTTTTGATAAACAGCACCTATCTCCACCTTGAAACACCTAAGTTACAGGAAGTATTCCTTTCAAAAACTAACTCAAGTTATGCAGAGAAACAATGTGCTAGATGCTTCTGCTTCTAACACAGATGGTTTCCTTTTGAGAGGTATATGTGTTTCTTCAACTTAGCTGAATAGGCCTGTTGAATCAATTGTGCCTTTGTCAACTTTCAAAATGCTGATGTGCAGGAAGTATTCTCTCAAAAACTAACTGAATTCTCAGAGGGTAACAGTGTGCTAGATGTTTCTACTTCTAACAGAGAGGTTTCCTTCAAGAGATACATGTGTTTCTTCAGCTTAGCTGAGTAGGCCTCTTTGGAACAATAAGAACATTTTTCCACCTTGAAAACTATGATTTGCAGGAAGTATTCCTTTCAAAACCTAACTCAAGTCTCACAGGTAAACAATGTGCTAGATGCTCCTGTTTCTAACACAAATCATTCTCTTCCATAGACACATGTGCTGCTACAACATAGCTGAATAAGACTTTTGGCAACAGAATGAGCCTTTCTCCACACTGAAAACTATGATCTGCAGGTTGTATTCTTTCCAAAACTAACTCAATTCTCACAGAGATACAATACACTAGTTTCTGTGCTTATAAAATGGATTGTTTTCTTTGGACAGATACATTTGTCTCTTCAACTCAGCTGAATAGGCCTATTTGGAACAAACAGCACCTATATCCACCTTGAAAGACCTAAGCTGTAGGAAGTATTCCTTTAAAAAAAGTCAATTCTCACAGGGAAACAAAGTGCTAGATGCTCTTTCATCTAACACAGATGGTTTTCCTCGAGAGATACATGTGTTTAATCAACTTAGTTGTGTAGGTCTATTAGCAACAAAATGAACATATCACCACCTTGAAAACTGTGATTTGCACGAAGTATTCCTTTCCAAACCTAACTCAATTCTCACAGGGAAACAAAGTGCTAGATGCTCCTGCTTCTAACACAAATCATTCTCTTCGATAGAAACATGTGTTTCTACAAATAGCAGAATAGGACTTTTTGCAACAAAATGAGCCTTTCTCCACACTGAAAACTATGATTTGCAGGTAGTATACCTTCCAAAACTAACTCAGTTCTCACACGGATACAATACACTAGATTCTGTGCTTATAAAATGGATTGTTTTCTTTGGACAGATACATTTGTCTCTTCAACTCAGCTGAATAGGCCTATTTGGAAGAAACAGCACCTATCCCCAATTTGAAATACCTAAGCTGTAGGAAGTATTCCTTTCGAAAACTTACTCAATTCTCACAGAGGAATACTGTGCTAGATGGTCCTGCATCTAACAGAGATGGTTTTCTTTGAGAGATACATGTGTTTTTTCAACCTAGCTCAATAGGCCTATTTGCAACAAAATGAGTGTTTCTCCACCTTTAAACCTATGATTTGCATGAAGTTTTCTTTTTAAAAACTGACTCAATTCTCACAGGGAAACAAGGTGGTAGATGCTCCTTCTTCTAACACAGATGGTTTCCTTTCAAGAGATACATGTGTTTCAACTCAGATGAATAGGCCTATTGGAAGCAAACAAAGCCTCTCTCCACCTTGAAACATGTAAGTTGCAGGAAGTGCTCCATTCAAAAAGTAACTCTATTCTCACCGAGGAACAATGGGCTGGATGCTGCAGTTTCTAGAATACATGGTTTTCTTTGGAGAGGTACATGTGTTTCTTCAATGTAGCTGTATAGGCCTATTTGCAACAAAATGAGCATCTCACCACATTGAAAACTATGATTTGCAGCAAGCATGCCTTCCAAAACTTACTCATTCCTCACAGGGAAACAATGCACTAAATGCTGCAGCTTATAACATAGATGGTTTTCTTTGGAGAGGTACATGTGTCTCTTCAAATCAGATGAATAGTCCTATTTGTAGCAAAAAGTGTCTATCTCCACCTGGAAACACCAAAGTTGGAGGAAGTATTCCTTTCAAAAACTAACTCAGTTCTCACAGGGAAACAATGTGCTAGAGGCTCCTGCTTCTAGCACAGTGGTTTTATTCGAGTGATACATGTGTTTCTCAGCGTAGCTGAATAGTAATATTTAGGACAAAACGAGCTGATATCCACCTTGGAAACTATGATTTTCACGAAGTATTTCTTTCAAAAACTTACGCAGTTCTCACTGTTGCACCATGTGCTACAAGTTTCTGCTTCTAAGACAGATGGTTTAATTCGATAGATTCATGTGTTCCTTCAACAGAGCTGAATAGGCTTTTTTGCAGCAAAAAGATCTATTCACCACACTGAAAACTATGATTTGCAGGAAGTATTTCTTCCAAAACTAACACAATTCTCACAATGAAACAATGCCAAAGATATGGTGCTGATAACATAGATGGTTTTCTTTGGAGAGATACATGTATTGCTTAAACTCAGCTGAACAGGCATATGTGGAGCAAACATCGCCTATCTCCACCTTGAAAGACCTAAGCTGCAGGAAGTATTCCTTTAAAAAAAACCTCCATTGTCACACGGAAACAAAGTGGAGACTCTCTTTCATCTAAACCAGATGGTTTTCTTCGACAGATACATGAGTTGCATCAACTTAGTTGTACAGGTCTATTTGCAACAAAATTAACGTATCGCCACCTTGAAAACTATGATTTGCCGGAAGTATTCCTTTCAAAAACTGACTCAGTTCTCACATGGAAACAATGTGCTACATGCTCCTTCCTCTAATACATAGGGTTTTCTTTCAAGAGATATAGGTGTTTCTTCTATTCTGCTGAATATGCCTGTTTTGATAAACAGCACCTATCTCCACCTTGAAACACCTAAGTTACAGGAAGTATTCCTTTCAAAAACTAACTCAAGTTATGCAGAGAAACAATGTGCTAGATGCTTCTGCTTCTAACACAGATGGTTTCCTTTTGAGAGGTATATGTGTTTCTTCAACTTAGCTGAATAGGCCTGTTGAATCAATTGTGCCTTTGTCAACTTTGAAAATGCTGATGTGCAGGAAGTATTCTCTCAAAAACTAACTGAATTCTCAGAGGGTAACAGTGTGCTAGATGTTTCTACTTCTAACAGAGAGGTTTCCTTCAAGAGATACATGTGTTTCTTCAGCTTAGCTGAGTAGGCCTCTTTGGAACAATAAGAACATTTTTCCACCTTGAAAACTATGATTTGCAGGAAGTATTCCTTTCAAAACCTAACTCAAGTCTCACAGGTAAACAATGTGCTAGATGCTCCTGTTTCTAACACAAATCATTCTCTTCCATAGACACATGTGCTGCTACAACATAGCTGAATAAGACTTTTGGCAACAGAATGAGCCTTTCTCCACACTGAAAACTATGATCTGCAGGTTGTATTCTTTCCAAAACTAACTCAAATCTCACAGAGATACAATACACTAGTTTCTGTGCTTATAAAATGGATTGTTTTCTTTGGACAGATACATTTGTCTCTTCAACTCAGCTGAATAGGCCTATTTGGAACAAACAGCACCTATAATCCACCTTGAAAGACCTAAGCTGTAGGAAGTATTCCTTTAAAAAAAGTCAATTCTCACAGGGAAACAAAGTGCTAGATGCTCTTTCATCTAACACAGATGGTTTTCCTCGAGAGATACATGTGTTTAATCAACTTAGTTGTGTAGGTCTATTAGCAACAAAATGAACATATCACCACCTTGAAAAGTGTGATTTGCACGAAGTATTCCTTTCCAAACCTAACTCAATTCTCACAGGGAAACAAAGTGCTAGATGCTCCTGCTTCTAACACAAATCATTCTCTTCGATAGAAACATGTGTTTCTACAAATAGCAGAATAGGACTTTTTGCAACAAAATGAGCCTTTCTCCACACTGAAAACTATGATTTGCAGGTAGTATACCTTCCAAAACTAACTCAGTTCTCACACGGATACAATACACTAGATTCTGTGCTTATAAAATGGATTGTTTTCTTTGGACAGATACATTTGTCTCTTCAACTCAGCTGAATAGGCCTATTTGGAAGAAACAGCACCTATCCCCAATTTGAAATACCTAAGCTGTAGGAAGTATTCCTTTCGAAAACTAACTCAATTCTCACAGAGGAATACTGTGCTAGATGGTCCTGCATCTAACAGAGATGGTTTTCTTTGAGAGATACATGTGTTTTTTCAACCTAGCTCAATAGGCCTATTTGCAACAAAATTAGTGTTTCTCCACCTTTAAACCTATGATTTGCATGAAGTTTTCTTTTTAAAAACTGACTCAATTCTCACAGGGAAACAAGG
Source organism: Castor canadensis (assembly GCF_047511655.1). Lineage (NCBI taxonomy): Eukaryota > Metazoa > Chordata > Mammalia > Rodentia > Castoridae > Castor > Castor canadensis. The sequence continues at coordinate 152,945,647 of NC_133387.1, read as the reverse complement.
TGGTAGATGCTCCTTCTTCTAACACAGATGGTTTCCTTTCAAGAGATACATGTGTTTCAACTCAGATGAATAGGCCTATTGGAAGCAAACAAAGCCTCTCTCCACCTTGAAACATGTAAGTTGCAGGAAGTGCTCCATTCAAAAAGTAACTCTATTCTCACCGAGGAACAATGGGCTGGATGCTGCAGTTTCTAGAATACATGGTTTTCTTTGGAGAGGTACATGTGTTTCTTCAATGTAGCTGTATAGGCCTATTTGCAACAAAATGAGCATCTCACCACATTGAAAACTATGATTTGCAGCAAGCATGCCTTCCAAAACTTACTCATTCCTCACAGGGAAACAATGCACTACATGCTGCAGCTTATAACATAGATGGTTTTCTTTGGAGAGGTACATGTGTCTCTTCAAATCAGATGAATAGTCCTATTTGTAGCAAAAAGTGTCTATCTCCACCTGGAAACACCAAAGTTGGAGGAAGTATTCCTTTCAAAAACTAACTCAGTTCTCACAGGGAAACAATGTGCTAGAGGCTCCTGCTTCTAGCACAGTGGTTTTATTCGAGTGATACATGTGTTTCTCAGCGTAGCTGAATAGTAAGATTTGGGACAAAAAGAGCTGATATCCACCTTGGAAACTATGATTTTCACGAAGTATTTCTTTCAAAAACTTACGCAGTTCTCACTGTTGCACCATGTGCTACAAGTTTCTGCTTCTAAGACAGATGGTTTAATTCGATAGATTCATGTGTTCCTTCAACAGAGCTGAATAGGCCTTTTTGCAGCAAAAAGATCTATTCACCACACTGAAAACTATGATTTGCAGGAAGTATTTCTTCCAAAACTGACACAATTCTCACAATGAAACAATGCCAAAGATATGGTGCTGATAACATAGATGGTTTTCTTTGGAGAGATACATGTATTGCTTAAACTCAGCTGAATAGGCATATGTGGAGCAAACATCGCCTATCTCCACCTTGAAAGACCTAAGCTGCAGGAAGTATTCCTTTAAAAAAAACCTCCATTGTCACACGGAAACAAAGTGGAGACTCTCTTTCATCTAAACCAGATGGTTTTCTTCGACAGATACATGTGTTGCATCAACTTAGTTGTATAGGTCTATTTGCAACAAAATTAACGTATCGCCACCTTGAAAACTATGATTTGCCGGAAGTATTCCTTTCAAAAACTGACTCAGTTCTCACATGGAAACAATGTGCTACATGCTCCTTCCTCTAATACATAGGGTTTTCTTTCAAGAGATATAGTTGTTTCTTCTATTCTGCTGAATATGCCTGTTTTGATAAACAGCACCTATCTCCACCTTGAAACACCTAAGTTACAGGAAGTATTCCTTTCAAAAACTAACTCAAGTTATGCAGAGAAACAATGTGCTAGATGCTTCTGCTTCTAACACAGATGGTTTCCTTTTGAGAGGTATATGTGTTTCTTCAACTTAGCTGAATAGGCCTGTTGAATCAATTGTGCCTTTGTCAACTTTGAAAATGCTGATGTGCAGGAAGTATTCTCTCAAAAACTAACTGAATTCTCAGAGGGTAACAGTGTGCTAGATGTTTCTACTTCTAACAGAGAGGTTTCCTTCAAGAGATACATGTGTTTCTTCAGCTTAGCTGAGTAGGCCTCTTTGGAACAATAAGAACATTTTTCCACCTTGAAAACTATGATTTGCAGGAAGTATTCCTTTCAAAACCTAACTCAAGTCTCACAGGTAAACAATGTGCTAGATGCTCCTGTTTCTAACACAAATCATTCTCTTCCATAGACACATGTGCTGCTACAACATAGCTGAATAAGACTTTTGGCAACAGAATGAGCCTTTCTCCACACTGAAAACTATGATCTGCAGGTTGTATTCTTTCCAAAACTAACTCAATTCTCACAGAGATACAATACACTAGTTTCTGTGCTTATAAAATGGATTGTTTTCTTTGGACAGATATATTTGTCTCTTCAACTCAGCTGAATAGGCCTATTTGGAACAAACAGCACCTATATCCACCTTGAAAGACCTAAGGTGTAGGAAGTATTCCTTTAAAAAAAGTCAATTCTCACAGGGAAACAAAGTGCTAGATGCTCTTTCATCTAACACAGATGGTTTTCCTCGAGAGATACATGTGTTTAATCAACTTAGTTGTATAGGTCTATTAGCAACAAAATGAACATATCACCACCTTGAAAACTGTGATTTGCACGAAGTATTTCTTTCCAAACCTAACTCAATTCTCACAGGGAAACAAAGTGCTAGATGCTCCTGCTTCTAACACAAATCATTCTCTTCGATAGAAACATGTGTTTCTACAAATAGCAGAATAGGACTTTTTGCAACAAAATGAGCCTTTCTCCACACTGAAAACTATGATTTGCAGGTAGTATACCTTCCAAAACTAACTCAGTTCTCACACGGATACAATACACTAGATTCTGTGCTTATAAAATGGATTGTTTTCTTTGGACAGATACATTTGTCTCTTCAACTCAGCTGAATAGGCCTATTTGGAAGAAACAGCACCTATCCCCAATTTGAAATACCTAAGCTGTAGGAAGTATTCCTTTCGAAAACTTACTCAATTCTCACAGAGGAATACTGTGCTAGATGGTCCTGCATCTAACAGAGATGGTTTTCTTTGAGAGATACATGTGTTTTTTCAACCTAGCTCAATAGGCCTATTTGCAACAAAATGAGTGTTTCTCCACCTTTAAACCTATGATTTGCATGAAGTTTTCTTTTTAAAAACTGACTCAATTCTCACAGGGAAACAAGGTGGTAGATGCTCCTTCTTCTAACACAGATGGTTTCCTTTCAAGAGATACATGTGTTTCAACTCAGATGAATAGGCCTATTGGAAGCAAAGAAAGCCTCTCTCCACCTTGAAACATGTAAGTTGCAGGAAGTGCTCCATTCAAAAAGTAACTCTATTCTCACCGAGGAACAATGGGCTGGATGCTGCAGTTTCTAGAATACATGGTTTTCTTTGGAGAGGTACATGTGTTTCTTCAATGTAGCTGTATAGGCCTATTTGCAACAAAATGAGCATCTCACCACATTGAAAACTATGATTTGCAGCAAGCATGCCTTCCAAAACTTACTCATTCCTCACAGGGAAACAATGCACTACATGCTGCAGCTTATAACATAGATGGTTTTCTTTGGAGAGGTACATGTGTCTCTTCAAATCAGATGAATAGTCCTATTTGTAGCAAAAAGTGTCTATCTCCACCTGGAAACACCAAAGTTGGAGGAAGTATTCCTTTCAAAAACTAACTCAGTTCTCACAGGGAAACAATGTGCTAGAGGCTCCTGCTTCTAGCACAGTGGTTTTATTCGAGTGATACATGTGTTTCTCAGCGTAGCTGAATAGTAATATTTGGGACAAAACGAGCTGATATCCACCTTGGAAACTATGATTTTCACGAAGTATTTCTTTCAAAAACTTACGCAGTTCTCACTGTTGCACCATGTGCTACAAGTTTCTGCTTCTAAGACAGATGGGTTAATTCGATAGATTCATGTGTTCCTTCAACAGAGCTGAATAGGCCTTTTTGCAGCAAAAAGATCTATTCACCACACTGAAAACTATGATTTGCAGGAAGTATTTCTTCCAAAACTAACACAATTCTCACAATGAAACAATGCCAAAGATATGGTGCTGATAACATAGATGGTTTTCTTTGGAGAGATACATGTATTGCTTAAACTCAGCTGAATAGGCATATGTGGAGCAAACATCGCCTATCTCCACCTTGAAAGACCTAAGCTGCAGGAAGTATTCCTTTAAAAAAAACCTCCATTGTCACACGGAAACAAAGTGGAGACTCTCTTTCATCTAAACCAGATGGTTTTCTTCGACAGATACATGTGTTGCATCAACTTAGTTGTATAGGTCTATTTGCAACAAAATTAACGTATCGCCACCTTGAAAACTATGATTTGCCGGAAGTATTCCTTTCAAAAACTGACTCAGTTCTCACATGGAAACAATGTGCTACATGCTCCTTCCTCTAATACATAGGGTTTTCTTTCAAGAGATATAGGTGTTTCTTCTATTCTGCTGAATATGCCTGTTTTGATAAACAGCACCTATCTCCACCTTGAAACACCTAAGTTACAGGAAGTATTCCTTTCAAAAACTAACTCAAGTTATGCAGAGAAACAATGTGCTAGATGCTTCTGCTTCTAACACAGATGGTTTCCTTTTGAGAGGTATATGTGTTTCTTCAACTTAGCTGAATAGGCCTGTTGAATCAATTGTGCCTTTGTCAACTTTGAAAATGCTGATGTGCAGGAAGTATTCTCTCAAAAACTAACTGAATTCTCAGAGGGTAACAGTGTGCTAGATGTTTCTACTTCTAACAGAGAGGTTTCCTTCAAGAGATACATGTGTTTCTTCAGCTTAGCTGAGTAGGCCTCTTTGGAACAATAAGAACATTTTTCCACCTTGAAAACTATGATTTGCAGGAAGTATTCCTTTCAAAACCTAACTCAAGTCTCACAGGTAAACAATGTGCTAGATGCTCCTGTTTCTAACACAAATCATTCTCTTCCATAGACACATGTGCTGCTACAACATAGCTGAATAAGACTTTTGGCAACAGAATGAGCCTTTCTCCACACTGAAAACTATGATCTGCAGGTTGTATTCTTTCCAAAACTAACTCAATTCTCACAGAGATACAATACACTAGTTTCTGGGCTTATAAAATGGATTGTTTTCTTTGGACAGATACATTTGTCTCTTCAACTCAGCTGAATAGGCCTATTTGGAACAAACAGCACCTATATCCACCTTGAAAGACCTAAGCTGTAGGAAGTATTCCTTTAAAAAAAGTCAATTCTCACAGGGAAACAAAGTGCTAGATGCTCTTTCATCTAACACAGATGGTTTTCCTCGAGAGATACATGTGTTTAATCAACTTAGTTGTGTAGGTCTATTAGCAACAAAATGAACATATCACCACCTTGAAAACTGTGATTTGCACGAAGTATTCCTTTCCAAACCTAACTCAATTCTCACAGGGAAACAAAGTGCTAGATGCTCCTGCTTCTCACACAAATCATTCTCTTCGATAGAAACATGTGTTTCTACAAATAGCAGAATAGGACTTTTTGCAACAAAATGAGCCTTTCTCCACACTGAAAACTATGATTTGCAGGTAGTATACCTTCCAAAACTAACTCAGTTCTCACACGGATACAATACACTAGATTCTGTGCTTATAAAATGGATTGTTTTCTTTGGACAGATACATTTGTCTCTTCAACTCAGCTGAATAGGCCTATTTGGAAGAAACAGCACCTATCCCCAATTTGAAATACCTAAGCTGTAGGAAGTATTCCTTTCGAAAACTAACTCAATTCTCACAGAGGAATACTGTGCTAGATGGTCCTGCATCTAACAGAGATGGTTTTCTTTGAGAGATACATGTGTTTTTTCAACCTAGCTCAATAGGCCTATTTGCAACAAAATGAGTGTTTCTCCACCTTTAAACCTATGATTTGCATGAAGTTTTCTTTTTAAAAACTGACTCAATTCTCACAGGGAAACAAGGTGGTAGATGCTCCTTCTTCTAACACAGATGGTTTCCTTTCAAGAGATACATGTGTTTCAACTCAGATGAATAGGCCTATTGGAAGCAAACAAAGCCTCTCTCCACCTTGAAACATGTAAGTTGCAGGAAGTGCTCCATTCAAAAAGTAACTCTATTCTCACCGAGGAACAATGGGCTGGATGCTGCAGTTTCTAGAATACATGGTTTTCTTTGGAGAGGTACATGTGTTTCTTCAATGTAGCTGTATAGGCCTATTTGCAACAAAATGAGCATCTCACCACATTGAAAACTATGATTTGCAGCAAGCATGCCTTCCAAAACTTACTCATTCCTCACAGGGAAACAATGCACTACATGCTGCAGCTTATAACATAGATGGTTTTCTTTGGAGAGGTACATGTGTCTCTTCAAATCAGATGAATAGTCCTATTTGTAGCAAAAAGTGTCTATCTCCACCTGGAAACACCAAAGTTGGAGGAAGTATTCCTTTCAAAAACTAACTCAGTTCTCACAGGGAAACAATGTGCTAGAGGCTCCTGCTTCTAGCACAGTGGTTTTATTCGAGTGATACATGTGTTTCTCAGCGTAGCTGAATAGTAAGATTTGGGACAAAACGAGCTGATATCCACCTTGGAAACTATGATTTTCACGAAGTATTTCTTTCAAAAACTTACACAGTTCTCACTGTTGCACCATGTGCTACAAGTTTCTGCTTCTAAGACAGATGGGTTAATTCGATAGATTCATGTGTTCCTTCAACAGAGCTGAATAGGCCTTTTTGCAGCAAAAAGATCTATTCACCACACTGAAAACTATGATTTGCAGGAAGTATTTCTTCCAAAACTAACACAATTCTCACAATGAAACAATGCCAAAGATATGGTGCTGATAACATAGATGGTTTTCTTTGGAGAGATACATGTATTGCTTAAACTCAGCTGAATAGGCATATGTGGAGCAAACATCGCCTATCTCCACCTTGAAAGACCTAAGCTGCAGGAAGTATTCCTTTAAAAAAAACCTCCATTGTCACACGGAAACAAAGTGGAGACTCTCTTTCATCTAAACCAGATGGTTTTCTTCGACAGATACATGTGTTGCATCAACTTAGTTGTATAGGTCTATTTGCAACAAAAATAACGTATCGCCACCTTGAAAACTATGATTTGCCGGAAGTATTCCTTTCAAAAACTGACTCAGTTCTCACATGGAAACAATGTGCTACATGCTCCTTCCTCTAATACATAGGGTTTTCTTTCAAGAGATATAGGTGTTTCTTCTATTCTGCTGAATATGCCTGTTTTGATAAACAGCACCTATCTCCACCTTGAAACACCTAAGTTACAGGAAGTATTCCTTTCAAAAACTAACTCAAGTTATGCAGAGAAACAATGTGCTAGATGCTTCTGCTTCTAACACAGATGGTTTCCTTTTGAGAGGTATATGTGTTTCTTCAACTTAGCTGAATAGGCCTGTTGAATCAATTGTGCCTTTGTCAACTTTGAAAATGCTGATGTGCAGGAAGTATTCTCTCAAAAACTAACTGAATTCTCAGAGGGTAACAGTGTGCTAGATGTTTCTACTTCTAACAGAGAGGTTTCCTTCAAGAGATACATGTGTTTCTTCAGCTTAGCTGAGTAGGCCTCTTTGGAACAATAAGAACATTTTTCCACCTTGAAAACTATGATTTGCAGGAAGTATTCCTTTCAAAACCTAACTCAAGTCTCACAGGTAAACAATGTGCTAGATGCTCCTGTTTCTAACACAAATCATTCTCTTCCATAGACACATGTGCTGCTACAACATAGCTGAATAAGACTTTTGGCAACAGAATGAGCCTTTCTCCACACTGAAAACTATGATCTGCAGGTTGTATTCTTTCCAAAACTAACTCAATTCTCACAGAGATACAATACACTAGTTTCTGGGCTTATAAAATGGATTGTTTTCTTTGGACAGATACATTTGTCTCTTCAACTCAGCTGAATAGGCCTATTTGGAACAAACAGCACCTATATCCACCTTGAAAGACCTAAGCTGTAGGAAGTATTCCTTTAAAAAAAGTCAATTCTCACAGGGAAACAAAGTGCTAGATGCTCTTTCATCTAACACAGATGGTTTTCCTCGAGAGATACATGTGTTTAATCAACTTAGTTGTGTAGGTCTATTAGCAACAAAATGAACATATCACCACCTTGAAAACTGTGATTTGCACGAAGTATTCCTTTCCAAACCTAACTCAATTCTCACAGGGAAACAAAGTGCTAGATGCTCCTGCTTCTCACACAAATCATTCTCTTCGATAGAAACATGTGTTTCTACAAATAGCAGAATAGGACTTTTTGCAACAAAATGAGCCTTTCTCCACACTGAAAACTATGATTTGCAGGTAGTATACCTTCCAAAACTAACTCAGTTCTCACACGGATACAATACACTAGATTCTGTGCTTATAAAATGGATTGTTTTCTTTGGACAGATACATTTGTCTCTTCAACTCAGCTGAATAGGCCTATTTGGAAGAAACAGCACCTATCCCCAATTTGAAATACCTAAGCTGTAGGAAGTATTCCTTTCGAAAACTAACTCAATTCTCACAGAGGAATACTGTGCTAGATGGTCCTGCATCTAACAGAGATGGTTTTCTTTGAGAGATACATGTGTTTTTTCAACCTAGCTCAATAGGCCTATTTGCAACAAAATGAGTGTTTCTCCACCTTTAAACCTATGATTTGCATGAAGTTTTCTTTTTAAAAACTGACTCAATTCTCACAGGGAAACAAGGTGGTAGATGCTCCTTCTTCTAACACAGATGGTTTCCTTTCAAGAGATACATGTGTTTCAACTCAGATGAATAGGCCTATTGGAAGCAAACAAAGCCTCTCTCCACCTTGAAACATGTAAGTTGCAGGAAGTGCTCCATTCAAAAAGTAACTCTATTCTCACCGAGGAACAATGGGCTGGATGCTGCAGTTTCTAGAATACATGGTTTTCTTTGGAGAGGTACATGTGTTTCTTCAATGTAGCTGTATAGGCCTATTTGCAACAAAATGAGCATCTCACCACATTGAAAACTATGATTTGCAGCAAGCATGCCTTCCAAAACTTACTCATTCCTCACAGGGAAACAATGCACTACATGCTGCAGCTTATAACATAGATGGTTTTCTTTGGAGAGGTACATGTGTCTCTTCAAATCAGATGAATAGTCCTATTTGTAGCAAAAAGTGTCTATCTCCACCTGGAAACACCAAAGTTGGAGGAAGTATTCCTTTCAAAAACTAACTCAGTTCTCACAGGGAAACAATGTGCTAGAGGCTCCTGCTTCTAGCACAGTGGTTTTATTCGAGTGATACATGTGTTTCTCAGCGTAGCTGAATAGTAAGATTTGGGACAAAACGAGCTGATATCCACCTTGGAAACTATGATTTTCACGAAGTATTTCTTTCAAAAACTTACACAGTTCTCACTGTTGCACCATGTGCTACAAGTTTCTGCTTCTAAGATAGATGGGTTAATTCGATAGATTCATGTGTTCCTTCAACAGAGCTGAATAGGCCTTTTTGCAGCAAAAAGATCTATTCACCACACTGAAAACTATGATTTGCAGGAAGTATTTCTTCCAAAACTAACACAATTCTCACAATGAAACAATGCCAAAGATATGGTGCTGATAACATAGATGGTTTTCTTTGGAGAGATACATGTATTGCTTAAACTCAGCTGAATAGGCATATGTGGAGCAAACATCGCCTATCTCCACCTTGAAAGACCTAAGCTGCAGGAAGTATTCCTTTAAAAAAAACCTCCATTGTCACACGGAAACAAAGTGGAGACTCTCTTTCATCTAAACCAGATGGTTTTCTTCGACAGATACATGTGTTGCATCAACTTAGTTGTATAGGTCTATTTGCAACAAAAATAACGTATCGCCACCTTGAAAACTATGATTTGCCGGAAGTATTCCTTTCAAAAACTGACTCAGTTCTCACATGGAAACAATGTGCTACATGCTCCTTCCTCTAATACATAGGGTTTTCTTTCAAGAGATATAGGTGTTTCTTCTATTCTGCTGAATATGCCTGTTTTGATAAACAGCACCTATCTCCACCTTGAAACACCTAAGTTACAGGAAGTATTCCTTTCAAAAACTAACTCAAGTTATGCAGAGAAACAATGTGCTAGATGCTTCTGCTTCTAACACAGATGGTTTCCTTTTGAGAGGTATATGTGTTTCTTCAACTTAGCTGAATAGGCCTGTTGAATCAATTGTGCCTTTGTCAACTTTGAAAATGCTGATGTGCAGGAAGTATTCTCTCAAAAACTAACTGAATTCTCAGAGGGTAACAGTGTGCTAGATGTTTCTACTTCTAACAGAGAGGTTTCCTTCAAGAGATACATGTGTTTCTTCAGCTTAGCTGAGTAGGCCTCTTTGGAACAATAAGAACAGTTTTCCACCTTGAAAACTATGATTTGCAGGAAGTATTCCTTTCAAAACCTAACTCAAGTCTCACAGGTAAACAATGTGCTAGATGCTCCTGTTTCTAACACAAATCATTCTCTTCCATAGACACATGTGCTGCTACAACATAGCTGAATAAGACTTTTGGCAACAGAATGAGCCTTTCTCCACACTGAAAACTATGATCTGCAGGTTGTATTCTTTCCAAAACTAACTCAATTCTCACAGAGATACAATACACTAGTTTCTGGGCTTATAAAATGGATTGTTTTCTTTGGACAGATACATTTGTCTCTTCAACTCAGCTGAATAGGCCTATTTGGAACAAACAGCACCTATATCCACCTTGAAAGACCTAAGCTGTAGGAAGTATTCCTTTAAAAAAAGTCAATTCTCACAGGGAAACAAAGTGCTAGATGCTCTTTCATCTAACACAGATGGTTTTCCTCGAGAGATACATGTGTTTAATCAACTTAGTTGTGTAGGTCTATTAGCAACAAAATGAACATATCACCACCTTGAAAACTGTGATTTGCACGAAGTATTCCTTTCCAAACCTAACTCAATTCTCACAGGGAAACAAAGTGCTAGATGCTCCTGCTTCTCACACAAATCATTCTCTTCGATAGAAACATGTGTTTCTACAAATAGCAGAATAGGACTTTTTGCAACAAAATGAGCCTTTCTCCACACTGAAAACTATGATTTGCAGGTAGTATACCTTCCAAAACTAACTCAGTTCTCACACGGATACAATACACTAGATTCTGTGCTTATAAAATGGATTGTTTTCTTTGGACAGATACATTTGTCTCTTCAACTCAGCTGAATAGGCCTATTTGGAAGAAACAGCACCTATCCCCAATTTGAAATACCTAAGCTGTAGGAAGTATTCCTTTCGAAAACTAACTCAATTCTCACAGAGGAATACTGTGCTAGATGGTCCTGCATCTAACAGAGATGGTTTTCTTTGAGAGATACATGTGTTTTTTCAACCTAGCTCAATAGGCCTATTTGCAACAAAATGAGTGTTTCTCCACCTTTAAACCTATGATTTGCATGAAGTTTTCTTTTTAAAAACTGACTCAATTCTCACAGGGAAACAAGGTGGTAGATGCTCCTTCTTCTAACACAGATGGTTTCCTTTCAAGAGATACATGTGTTTCAACTCAGATGAATAGGCCTATTGGAAGCAAACAAAGCCTCTCTCCACCTTGAAACATGTAAGATGCAGGAAGTGCTCCATTCAAAAAGTAACTCTATTCTCACCGAGGAACAATGGGCTGGATGCTGCAGTTTCTAGAATACATGGTTTTCTTTGGAGAGGTACATGTGTTTCTTCAATGTAGCTGTATAGGCCTATTTGCAACAAAATGAGCATCTCACCACATTGAAAACTATGATTTGCAGCAAGCATGCCTTCCAAAACTTACTCATTCCTCACAGGGAAACAATGCACTACATGCTGCAGCTTATAACATAGATGGTTTTCTTTGGAGAGGTACATGTGTCTCTTCAAATCAGATGAATAGTCCTATTTGTAGCAAAAAGTGTCTATCTCCACCTGGAAACACCAAAGTTGGAGGAAGTATTCCTTTCAAAAACTAACTCAGTTCTCACAGGGAAACAATGTGCTAGAGGCTCCTGCTTCTAGCACAGTGGTTTTATTCGAGTGATACATGTGTTTCTCAGCGTAGCTGAATAGTAAGATTTGGGACAAAACGAGCTGATATCCACCTTGGAAACTATGATTTTCACGAAGTATTTCTTTCAAAAACTTACGCAGTTCTCACTGTTGCACCATGTGCTACAAGTTTCTGCTTCTAAGACAGATGGGTTAATTCGATAGATTCATGTGTTCCTTCAACAGAGCTGAATAGGCCTTTTTGCAGCAAAAAGATCTATTCACCACACTGAAAACTATGATTTGCAGGAAGTATTTCTTCCAAAACTAACACAATTCTCACAATGAAACAATGCCAAAGATATGGTGCTGATAACATAGATGGTTTTCTTTGGAGAGATACATGTATTGCTTAAACTCAGCTGAATAGGCATATGTGGAGCAAACATCGCCTATCTCCACCTTGAAAGACCTAAGCTGCAGGAAGTATTCCTTTAAAAAAAACCTCCATTGTCACACGGAAACAAAGTGGAGACTCTCTTTCATCTAAACCAGATGGTTTTCTTCGACAGATACATGTGTTGCATCAACTTAGTTGTATAGGTCTATTTGCAACAAAAATAACGTATCGCCACCTTGAAAACTATGATTTGCCGGAAGTATTCCTTTCAAAAACTGACTCAGTTCTCACATGGAAACAATGTGCTACATGCTCCTTCCTCTAATACATAGGGTTTTCTTTCAAGAGATATAGGTGTTTCTTCTATTCTGCTGAATATGCCTGTTTTGATAAACAGCACCTATCTCCACCTTGAAACACCTAAGTTACAGGAAGTATTCCTTTCAAAAACTAACTCAAGTTATGCAGAGAAACAATGTGCTAGATGCTTCTGCTTCTAACACAGATGGTTTCCTTTTGAGAGGTATATGTGTTTCTTCAACTTAGCTGAATAGGCCTGTTGAATCAATTGTGCCTTTGTCAACTTTGAAAATGCTGATGTGCAGGAAGTATTCTCTCAAAAACTAACTGAATTCTCAGAGGGTAACAGTGTGCTAGATGTTTCTACTTCTAACAGAGAGGTTTCCTTCAAGAGATACATGTGTTTCTTCAGCTTAGCTGAGTAGGCCTCTTTGGAACAATAAGAACATTTTTCCACCTTGAAAACTATGATTTGCAGGAAGTATTCCTTTCAAAACCTAACTCAAGTCTCACAGGTAAACAACGTGCTAGATGCTCCTGTTTCTAACACAAATCATTCTCTTCCATAGACACATGTGCTGCTACAACATAGCTGAATAAGACTTTTGGCAACAGAATGAGCCTTTCTCCACACTGAAAACTATGATCTGCAGGTTGTATTCTTTCCAAAACTAACTCAATTCTCACAGAGATACAATACACTAGTTTCTGTGCTTATAAAATGGATTGTTTTCTTTGGACAGATACATTTGTCTCTTCAACTCAGCTGAATAGGCCTATTTGGAACAAACAGCACCTATATCCACCTTGAAAGACCTAAGCTGTAGGAAGTATTCCTTTAAAAAAAGTCAATTCTCACAGGGAAACAAAGTGCTAGATGCTCTTTCATCTAACACAGATGGTTTTCCTTGAGAGATACATGTGTTTAATCAACTTAGTTGTATAGGTCTATTAGCAACAAAATGAACATATCACCACCTTGAAAACTGTGATTTGCACGAAGTATTCCTTTCCAAACCTAACTCAATTCTCACAGGGAAACAAAGTGCTAGATGCTCCTGCTTCTAACACAAATCATTCTCTTCGATAGAAACATGTGTTTCTACAAATAGCAGAATAGGACTTTTTGCAACAAAATGAGCCTTTCTCCACACTAAAAACTATGATTTGCAGGTAGTATACCTTCCAAAACTAACTCAGTTCTCACACGGATACAATACACTAGATTCTGTGCTTATAAAATGGATTGTTTTCTTTGGACAGATACATTTGTCTCTTCAACTCAGCTGAATAGGCCTATTTGGAAGAAACAGCACCTATCCCCAATTTGAAATACCTAAGCTGTAGGAAGTATTCCTTTCGAAAACTAACTCAATTCTCACAGAGGAATACTGTGCTAGATGGTCCTGCATCTAACAGAGATGGTTTTCTTTGAGAGATACATGTGTTTTTTCAACCTAGCTCAATAGGCCTATTTGCAACAAAATGAGTGTTTCTCCACCTTTAAACCTATGATTTGCATGAAGTTTTCTTTTTAAAAACTGACTCAATTCTCACAGGGAAACAAGGTGGTAGATGCTCCTTCTTCTAACACAGATGGTTTCCTTTTAAGAGATACATGTGTTTCAACTCAGATGAATAGGCCTATTGGAAGCAAACAAAGCCTCTCTCCACCTTGAAACATGTAAGTTGCAGGAAGTGCTCCATTCAAAAAGTAACTCTATTCTCACCGAGGAACAATGGGCTGGATGCTGCAGTTTCTAGAATACATGGTTTTCTTTGGAGAGGTACATGTGTTTCTTCAATGTAGCTGTATAGGCCTATTTGCAAGAAAACGAGCATCTCACCACATTGAAAACTATGATTTGCAGCAAGCATGCATTCCAAAACTTACTCATTCCTCACAGGGAAACAATGCACTACATGCTGCAGCTTATAACATAGATGGTTTTCTTTGGAGAGGTACATGTGTCTCTTCAAATCAGATGAATAGTCCTATTTGTAGCAAAAAGTGTCTATCTCCACCTGGAAACACCAAAGTTGGAGGAAGTATTCCTTTCAAAAACTAACTCAGTTCTCACAGGGAAACAATGTGCTAGAGGCTCCTGCTTCTAGCACAGTGGTTTTATTCGAGTGATACATGTGTTTCTCAGTGTAGCTGAATAGTAATATTTGGGACAAAACGAGCTGATATCCACCTTGGAAACTATGATTTTCACGAAGTATTTCTTTCAAAAACTTACGCAGTTCTCACTGTTGCACCATGTGCTACAAGTTTCTGCTTCTAAGACAGATGGGTTAATTCGATAGATTCATGTGTTCCTTCAACAGAGCTGAATAGGCCTTTTTGCAGCAAAAAGATCTATTCACCACACTGAAAACTATGATTTGCAGGAAGTATTTCTTCCAAAACTAACACAATTCTCACAATGAAACAATGCCAAAGATATGGTGCTGATAACATAGATGGTTTTCTTTGGAGAGATACATGTATTGCTTAAACTCAGCTGAATAGGCATATGTGGAGCAAACATCGCCTATCTCCACCTTGAAAGACCTAAGCTGCAGGAAGTATTCCTTTAAAGAAAACCTCCATTGTCACACGGAAACAAAGTGGAGACTCTCTTTCATCTAAACCAGATGGTTTTCTTCGACAGATACATGTGTTGCATCAACTTAGTTGTATAGGTCTATTTGCAACAAAATTAACGTATCGCCACCTTGAAAACTATGATTTGCCGGAAGTATTCCTTTCAAAAACTGACTCAGTTCTCACATGGAAACAATGTGCTACATGCTCCTTCCTCTAATACATAGGGTTTTCTTTCAAGAGATATAGGTGTTTCTTCTATTCTGCTGAATATGCCTGTTTTGATAAACAGCACCTATCTCCACCTTGAAACACCTGTTACAGGAAGTATTCCTTTCAAAAACTAACTCAAGTTATGCAGAGAAACAATGTGCTAGATGCTTCTGCTTCTAACACAGATGGTTTCCTTTTGAGAGGTATATGTGTTTCTTCAACTTAGCTGAATAGGCCTGTTGAATCAATTGTGCCTTTGTCAACTTTGAAAATGCTGATGTGCAGGAAGTATTCTCTCAAAAACTAACTGAATTCTCAGAGGGTAACAGTGTGCTAGATGTTTCTACTTCTAACAGAGAGGTTTCCTTCAAGAGATACATGTGTTTCTTCAGCTTAGCTGAGTAGGCCTCTTTGGAACAATAAGAACATTTTTCCACCTTGAAAACTATGATTTGCAGGAAGTATTCCTTTCAAAACCTAACTCAAGTCTCACAGCTAAACAATGTGCTAGATGCTCCTGTTTCTAACACAAATCATTCTCTTCCATAGACACATGTGCTGCTACAACATAGCTGAATAAGACTTTTGGCAACAGAATGAGCCTTTCTCCACACTGAAAACTATGATCTGCAGGTTGTATTCTTTCCAAAACTAACTCAATTCTCACAGAGATACAATACACTAGTTTCTGTGCTTATAAAATGGATTGTTTTCTTTGGACAGATACATTTGTCTCTTCAACTCAGCTGAATAGGCCTATTTGGAACAAACAGCACCTATATCCACCTTGAAAGACCTAAGCTGTAGGAAGTATTCCTTTAAAAAAAGTCAATTCTCACAGGGAAACAAAGTGCTAGATGCTCTTTCATCTAACACAGATGGTTTTCCTCGAGAGATACATGTGTTTAATCAACTTAGTTGTATAGGTCTATTAGCAACAAAATGAACATATCACCACCTTGAAAACTGTGATTTGCACGAAGTATTCCTTTCCAAACCTAACTCAATTCTCACAGGGAAACAAAGTGCTAGATGCTCCTGCTTCTAACACAAATGATTCTCTTCGATAGAAACATGTGTTTCTACAAATAGCAGAATAGGACTTTTTGCAACAAAATGAGCCTTTCTCCACACTGAAAACTATGATTTGCAGGTAGTATACCTTCCAAAACTAACTCAGTTCTCACACGGATACAATACACTAGATTCTGTGCTTATAAAATGGATTGTTTTCTTTGGACAGATACATTTGTCTCTTCAACTCAGCTGAATAGGCCTATTTGGAAGAAACAGCACCTATCCCCAATTTGAAATACCTAAGCTGTAGGAAGTATTCCTTTCGAAAACTAACTCAATTCTCACAGAGGAATACTGTGCTAGATGGTCCTGCATCTAACAGAGATGGTTTTCTTTGAGAGATACATGTGTTTTTTCAACCTCGCTCAATAGGCCTATTTGCAACAAAATTAGTGTTTCTCCACCTTTAAACCTATGATTTGCATGAAGTTTTCTTTTTAAAAACTGACTCAATTCTCACAGGGAAACAAGGTGGTAGATGCTCCTTCTTCTAACACAGATGGTTTCCTTTCAAGAGATACATGTGTTTCAACTCAGATGAATAGGCCTATTGGAAGCAAACAAAGCCTCTCTCCACCTTGAAACATGTAAGTTGCAGGAAGTGCTCCATTCAAAAAGTAACTCTATTCTCACCGAGGAACAATGGGCTGGATGCTGCAGTTTCTAGAATACATGGTTTTCTTTGGAGAGGTACATGTGTTTCTTCAATGTAGCTGTATAGGCCTATTTGCAGCAAAATGAGCATCTCACCACATTGAAAACTATGATTTGCAGCAAGCATGCCTTCCAAAACTTACTCATTCCTCACAGGGAAACAATGCACTACATGCTGCAGCTTATAACATAGATGGTTTTCTTTGGAGAGGTACATGTGTCTCTTCAAATCAGATGAATAGTCCTATTTGTAGCAAAAAGTGTCTATCTCCACCTGGAAACACCAAAGTTGGAGGAAGTATTCCTTTCAAAAACTAACTCAGTTCTCACAGGGAAACAATGTGCTAGAGGCTCCTGCTTCTAGCACAGTGGTTTTATTCGAGTGATACATGTGTTTCTCAGCGTAGCTGAATAGTAATATTTGGGACAAAACGAGCTGATATCCACCTTGGAAACTATGATTTTCACGAAGTATTTCTTTCAAAAACTTACGCAGTTCTCACTGTTGCACCATGTGCTACAAGTTTCTGCTTCTAAGACAGATGGGTTAATTCGATAGATTCATGTGTTCCTTCAACAGAGCTGAATAGGCCTTTTTGCAGCAAAAAGATCTATTCACCACACTGAAAACTATGATTTGCAGGAAGTATTTCTTCCAAAACTAACACAATTCTCACAATGAAACAATGCCAAAGATATGGTGCTGATAACATAGATGGTTTTCTTTGGAGAGATACATGTATTGCTTAAACTCAGCTGAATAGGCATATGTGGAGCAAACATCGCCTATCTCCACCTTGAAAGACCTAAGCTGCAGGAAGTATTCCTTTAAAAAAAACCTCCATTGTCACACGGAAACAAAGTGGAGACTCTCTTTCATCTAAACCAGATGGTTTTCTTCGACAGATACATGTGTTGCATCAACTTAGTTGTATAGGTCTATTTGCAACAAAATTAACGTATCGCCACCTTGAAAACTATGATTTGCCGGAAGTATTCCTTTCAAAAACTGACTCAGTTCTCACATGGAAACAATGTGCTACATGCTCCTTCCTCTAATACATAGGGTTTTCTTTCAAGAGGTATAGGTGTATCTTCTATTCTGCTGAATATGCCTGTTTTGATAAACAGCACCTATCTCCACCTTGAAACACCTGTTACAGGAAGTATTCCTTTCAAAAACTAACTCAAGTTATGCAGAGAAACAATGTGCTAGATGCTTCTGCTTCTAACACAGATGGTTTCCTTTTGAGAGGTATATGTGTTTCTTCAACTTAGCTGAATAGGCCTGTTGAATCAATTGTGCCTTTGTCAACTTTGAAAATGCTGATGTGCAGGAAGTATTCTCTCAAAAACTAACTGAATTCTCAGAGGGTAACAGTGTGCTAGATGTTTCTACTTCTAACAGAGAGGTTTCCTTCAAGAGATACATGTGTTTCTTCAGCTTAGCTGAGTAGGCATCTTTGGAACAATAAGAACATTTTTCCACCTTGAAAACTATGATTTGCAGGAAGTATTCCTTTCAAAACCTAACTCAAGTCTCACAGGTAAACAATGTGCTAGATGCTCCTGTTTCTAACACAAATCATTCTCTTCCATAGACACATGTGCTGCTACAACATAGCTGAATAAGACTTTTGGCAACAGAATGAGCCTTTCTCCACACTGAAAACTATGATCTGCAGGTTGTATTCTTTCCAAAACTAACTCAATTCTCACAGAGATACAATACACTAGTTTCTGTGCTTATAAAATGGATTGTTTTCTTTGGACAGATACATTTGTCTCTTCAACTCAGCTGAATAGGCCTATTTGGAACAAACAGCACCTATATCCACCTTGAAAGACCTAAGCTGTAGGAAGTATTCCTTTAAAAAAAGTCAATTCTCACAGGGAAACAAAGTGCTAGATGCTCTTTCATCTAACACAGATGGTTTTCCTCGAGAGATACATGTGTTTAATCAACTTAGTTGTATAGGTCTATTAGCAACAAAATGAACATATCACCACCTTGAAAACTGTGATTTGCACGAAGTATTCCTTTCCAAACCTAACTCAATTCTCACAGGGAAACAAAGTGCTAGATGCTCCTGCTTCTAACACAAATCATTCTCTTCGATAGAAACATGTGTTTCTACAAATAGCAGAATAGGACTTTTTGCAACAAAATGAGCCTTTCTCCACACTAAAAACTATGATTTGCAGGTAGTATACCTTCCAAAACTAACTCAGTTCTCACACGGATACAATACACTAGATTCTGTGCTTATAAAATGGATTGTTTTCTTTGGACAGATACATTTGTCTCTTCAACTCAGCTGAATAGGCCTATTTGGAAGAAACAGCACCTATCCCCAATTTGAAATACCTAAGCTGTAGGAAGTATTCCTTTCGAAAACTAACTCAATTCTCACAGAGGAATACTGTGCTAGATGGTCCTGCATCTAACAGAGATGGTTTTCTTTGAGAGATACATGTGTTTTTTCAACCTAGCTCAATAGGCCTATTTGCAACAAAATGAGTGTTTCTCCACCTTTAAACCTATGATTTGCATGAAGTTTTCTTTTTAAAAACTGACTCAATTCTCACAGGGAAACAAGGTGGTAGATGCTCCTTCTTCTAACACAGATGGTTTCCTTTTAAGAGATACATGTGTTTCAACTCAGATGAATAGGCCTATTGGAAGCAAACAAAGCCTCTCTCCACCTTGAAACATGTAAGTTGCAGGAAGTGCTCCATTCAAAAAGTAACTCTATTCTCACCGAGGAACAATGGGCTGGATGCTGCAGTTTCTAGAATACATGGTTTTCTTTGGAGAGGTACATGTGTTTCTTCAATGTAGCTGTATAGGCCTATTTGCAAGAAAACGAGCATCTCACCACATTGAAAACTATGATTTGCAGCAAGCATGCATTCCAAAACTTACTCATTCCTCACAGGGAAACAATGCACTACATGCTGCAGCTTATAACATAGATGGTTTTCTTTGGAGAGGTACATGTGTCTCTTCAAATCAGATGAATAGTCCTATTTGTAGCAAAAAGTGTCTATCTCCACCTGGAAACACCAAAGTTGGAGGAAGTATTCCTTTCAAAAACTAACTCAGTTCTCACAGGGAAACAATGTGCTAGAGGCTCCTGCTTCTAGCACAGTGGTTTTATTCGAGTGATACATGTGTTTCTCAGTGTAGCTGAATAGTAATATTTGGGACAAAACGAGCTGATATCCACCTTGGAAACTATGATTTTCACGAAGTATTTCTTTCAAAAACTTACGCAGTTCTCACTGTTGCACCATGTGCTACAAGTTTCTGCTTCTAAGACAGATGGGTTAATTCGATAGATTCATGTGTTCCTTCAACAGAGCTGAATAGGCCTTTTTGCAGCAAAAAGATCTATTCACCACACTGAAAACTATGATTTGCAGGAAGTATTTCTTCCAAAACTAACACAATTCTCACAATGAAACAATGCCAAAGATATGGTGCTGATAACATAGATGGTTTTCTTTGGAGAGATACATGTATTGCTTAAACTCAGCTGAATAGGCATATGTGGAGCAAACATCGCCTATCTCCACCTTGAAAGACCTAAGCTGCAGGAAGTATTCCTTTAAAGAAAACCTCCATTGTCACACGGAAACAAAGTGGAGACTCTCTTTCATCTAAACCAGATGGTTTTCTTCGACAGATACATGTGTTGCATCAACTTAGTTGTATAGGTCTATTTGCAACAAAATTAACGTATCGCCACCTTGAAAACTATGATTTGCCGGAAGTATTCCTTTCAAAAACTGACTCAGTTCTCACATGGAAACAATGTGCTACATGCTCCTTCCTCTAATACATAGGGTTTTCTTTCAAGAGATATAGGTGTTTCTTCTATTCTGCTGAATATGCCTGTTTTGATAAACAGCACCTATCTCCACCTTGAAACACCTGTTACAGGAAGTATTCCTTTCAAAAACTAACTCAAGTTATGCAGAGAAACAATGTGCTAGATGCTTCTGCTTCTAACACAGATGGTTTCCTTTTGAGAGGTATATGTGTTTCTTCAACTTAGCTGAATAGGCCTGTTGAATCAATTGTGCCTTTGTCAACTTTGAAAATGCTGATGTGCAGGAAGTATTCTCTCAAAAACTAACTGAATTCTCAGAGGGTAACAGTGTGCTAGATGTTTCTACTTCTAACAGAGAGGTTTCCTTCAAGAGATACATGTGTTTCTTCAGCTTAGCTGAGTAGGCCTCTTTGGAACAATAAGAACATTTTTCCACCTTGAAAACTATGATTTGCAGGAAGTATTCCTTTCAAAACCTAACTCAAGTCTCACAGCTAAACAATGTGCTAGATGCTCCTGTTTCTAACACAAATCATTCTCTTCCATAGACACATGTGCTGCTACAACATAGCTGAATAAGACTTTTGGCAACAGAATGAGCCTTTCTCCACACTGAAAACTATGATCTGCAGGTTGTATTCTTTCCAAAACTAACTCAATTCTCACAGAGATACAATACACTAGTTTCTGGGCTTATAAAATGGATTGTTTTCTTTGGACAGATACATTTGTCTCTTCAACTCAGCTGAATAGGCCTATTTGGAACAAACAGCACCTATATCCACCTTGAAAGACCTAAGCTGTAGGAAGTATTCCTTTAAAAAAAGTCAATTCTCACAGGGAAACAAAGTGCTAGATGCTCTTTCATCTAACACAGATGGTTTTCCTCGAGAGATACATGTGTTTAATCAACTTAGTTGTATAGGTCTATTAGCAACAAAATGAACATATCACCACCTTGAAAACTGTGATTTGCACGAAGTATTCCTTTCCAAACCTAACTCAATTCTCACAGGGAAACAAAGTGCTAGATGCTCCTGCTTCTAACACAAATGATTCTCTTCGATAGAAACATGTGTTTCTACAAATAGCAGAATAGGACTTTTTGCAACAAAATGAGCCTTTCTCCACACTGAAAACTATGATTTGCAGGTAGTATACCTTCCAAAACTAACTCAGTTCTCACACGGATACAATACACTAGATTCTGTGCTTATAAAATGGATTGTTTTCTTTGGACAGATACATTTGTCTCTTCAACTCAGCTGAATAGGCCTATTTGGAAGAAACAGCACCTATCCCCAATTTGAAATACCTAAGCTGTAGGAAGTATTCCTTTCGAAAACTAACTCAATTCTCACAGAGGAATACTGTGCTAGATGGTCCTGCATCTAACAGAGATGGTTTTCTTTGAGAGATACATGTGTTTTTTCAACCTCGCTCAATAGGCCTATTTGCAACAAAATGAGTGTTTCTCCACCTTTAAACCTATGATTTGCATGAAGTTTTCTTTTTAAAAACTGACTCAATTCTCACAGGGAAACAAGGTGGTAGATGCTCCTTCTTCTAACACAGATGGTTTCCTTTCAAGAGATACATGTGTTTCAACTCAGATGAATAGGCCTATTGGAAGCAAACAAAGCCTCTCTCCACCTTGAAACATGTAAGTTGCAGGAAGTGCTCCATTCAAAAAGTAACTCTATTCTCACCGAGGAACAATGGGCTGGATGCTGCAGTTTCTAGAATACATGGTTTTCTTTGGAGAGGTACATGTGTTTCTTCAATGTAGCTGTATAGGCCTATTTGCAGCAAAATGAGCATCTCACCACATTGAAAACTATGATTTGCAGCAAGCATGCCTTCCAAAACTTACTCATTCCTCACAGGGAAACAATGCACTACATGCTGCAGCTTATAACATAGATGGTTTTCTTTGGAGAGGTACATGTGTCTCTTCAAATCAGATGAATAGTCCTATTTGTAGCAAAAAGTGTCTATCTCCACCTGGAAACACCAAAGTTGGAGGAAGTATTCCTTTCAAAAACTAACTCAGTTCACACAGGGAAACAATGTGCTAGAGGCTCCTGCTTCTAGCACAGTGGTTTTATTCGAGTGATACATGTGTTTCTCAGCGTAGCTGAATAGTAATATTTGGGACAAAACGAGCTGATATCCACCTTGGAAACTATGATTTTCACGAAGTATTTCTTTCAAAAACTTACGCAGTTCTCACTGTTGCACCATGTGCTACAAGTTTCTGCTTCTAAGACAGATGGGTTAATTCGATAGATTCATGTGTTCCTTCAACAGAGCTGAATAGGCCTTTTTGCAGCAAAAAGATCTATTCACCACACTGAAAACTATGATTTGCAGGAAGTATTTCTTCCAAAACTAACACAATTCTCACAATGAAACAATGCCAAAGATATGGTGCTGATAACATAGATGGTTTTCTTTGGAGAGATACATGTATTGCTTAAACTCAGCTGAATAGGCATATGTGGAGCAAACATCGCCTATCTCCACCTTGAAAGACCTAAGCTGCAGGAAGTATTCCTTTAAAAAAAACCTCCATTGTCACACGGAAACAAAGTGGAGACTCTCTTTCATCTAAACCAGATGGTTTTCTTCGACAGATACATGTGTTGCATCAACTTAGTTGTATAGGTCTATTTGCAACAAAATTAACGTATCGCCACCTTGAAAACTATGATTTGCCGGAAGTATTCCTTTCAAAAACTGACTCAGTTCTCACATGGAAACAATGTGCTACATGCTCCTTCCTCTAATACATAGGGTTTTCTTTCAAGAGGTATAGGTGTATCTTCTATTCTGCTGAATATGCCTGTTTTGATAAACAGCACCTATCTCCACCTTGAAACACCTAAGTTACAGGAAGTATTCCTTTCAAAAACTAACTCAAGTTATGCAGAGAAACAATGTGCTAGATGCTTCTGCTTCTAACACAGATGGTTTCCTTTTGAGAGGTATATGTGTTTCTTCAACTTAGCTGAATAGGCCTGTTGAATCAATTGTGCCTTTGTCAACTTTGAAAATGCTGATGTGCAGGAAGTATTCTCTCAAAAACTAACTGAATTCTCAGAGGGTAACAGTGTGCTAGATGTTTCTACTTCTAACAGAGAGGTTTCCTTCAAGAGATACATGTGTTTCTTCAGCTTAGCTGAGTAGGCATCTTTGGAACAATAAGAACATTTTTCCACCTTGAAAACTATGATTTGCAGGAAGTATTCCTTTCAAAACCTAACTCAAGTCTCACAGGTAAACAATGTGCTAGATGCTCCTGTTTCTAACACAAATCATTCTCTTCCATAGACACATGTGCTGCTACAACATAGCTGAATAAGACTTTTGGCAACAGAATGAGCCTTTCTCCACACTGAAAACTATGATCTGCAGGTTGTATTCTTTCCAAAACTAACTCAATTCTCACAGAGATACAATACACTAGTTTCTGTGCTTATAAAATGGATTGTTTTCTTTGGACAGATACATTTGTCTCTTCAACTCAGCTGAATAGGCCTATTTGGAACAAACAGCACCTATATCCACCTTGAAAGACCTAAGCTGTAGGAAGTATTCCTTTAAAAAAAGTCAATTCTCACAGGGAAACAAAGTGCTAGATGCTCTTTCATCTAACACAGATGGTTTTCCTCGAGAGATACATGTGTTTAATCAACTTAGTTGTATAGGTCTATTAGCAACAAAATGAACATATCACCACCTTGAAAACTGTGATTTGCACGAAGTATTCCTTTCCAAACCTAACTCAATTCTCACAGGGAAACAAAGTGCTAGATGCTCCTGCTTCTAACACAAATCATTCTCTTCGATAGAAACATGTGTTTCTACAAATAGCAGAATAGGACTTTTTGCAACAAAATGAGCCTTTCTCCACACTAAAAACTATGATTTGCAGGTAGTATACCTTCCAAAACTAACTCAGTTCTCACACGGATACAATACACTAGATTCTGTGCTTATAAAATGGATTGTTTTCTTTGGACAGATACATTTGTCTCTTCAACTCAGCTGAATAGGCCTATTTGGAAGAAACAGCACCTATCCCCAATTTGAAATACCTAAGCTGTAGGAAGTATTCCTTTCGAAAACTAACTCAATTCTCACAGAGGAATACTGTGCTAGATGGTCCTGCATCTAACAGAGATGGTTTTCTTTGAGAGATACATGTGTTTTTTCAACCTAGCTCAATAGGCCTATTTGCAACAAAATGAGTGTTTCTCCACCTTTAAACCTATGATTTGCATGAAGTTTTCTTTTTAAAAACTGACTCAATTCTCACAGGGAAACAAGGTGGTAGATGCTCCTTCTTCTAACACAGATGGTTTCCTTTCAAGAGATACATGTGTTTCAACTCAGATGAATAGGCCTATTGGAAGCAAACAAAGCCTCTCTCCACCTTGAAACATGTAAGTTGCAGGAAGTGCTCCATTCAAAAAGTAACTCTATTCTCACCGAGGAACAATGGGCTGGATGCTGCAGTTTCTAGAATACATGGTTTTCTTTGGAGAGGTACATGTGTTTCTTCAATGTAGCTGTATAGGCCTATTTGCAGCAAAATGAGCATCTCACCACATTGAAAACTATGATTTGCAGCAAGCATGCCTTCCAAAACTTACTCATTCCTCACAGGGAAACAATGCACTACATGCTGCAGCTTATAACATAGATGGTTTTCTTTGGAGAGGTACATGTGTCTCTTCAAATCAGATGAATAGTCCTATTTGTAGCAAAAAGTGTCTATCTCCACCTGGAAACACCAAAGTTGGAGGAAGTATTCCTTTCAAAAACTAACTCAGTTCTCACAGGGAAACAATGTGCTAGAGGCTCCTGCTTCTAGCACAGTGGTTTTATTCGAGTGATACATGTGTTTCTCAGCGTAGCTGAATAGTAATATTTGGGACAAAACGAGCTGATATCCACCTTGGAAACTATGATTTTCACGAAGTATTTCTTTCAAAAACTTATGCAGTTCTCACTGTTGCACCATGTGCTACAAGTTTCTGCTTCTAAGACAGATGGTTTAATTCGATAGATTCATGTGTTCCTTCAACAGAGCTGAATAGGCCTTTTTGCAGCAAAAAGATCTATTCACCACACTGAAAACTATGATTTGCAGGAAGTATTTCTTCCAAAACTAACACAATTCTCACAATGAAACAATGCCAAAGATATGGTGCTGATAACATAGATGGTTTTCTTTGGAGAGATACATGTATTGCTTAAACTCAGCTGAATAGGCATATGTGGAGCAAACATCGCCTATCTCCACCTTGAAAGACCTAAGCTGCAGGAAGTATTCCTTTAAAAAAAACCTCCATTGTCACACGGAAACAAAGTGGAGACTCTCTTTCATCTAAACCAGATGGTTTTCTTCGACAGATACATGAGTTGCATCAACTTAGTTGTATAGGTCTATTTACAACAAAATTAACGTATCGCCACCTTGAAAACTATGATTTGCCGGAAGTATTCCTTTCAAAAACTGACTCAGTTCTCACATGGAAACAATGTGCTACATGCTCCTTCCTCTAATACATAGGGTTTTCTTTCAAGAGATATAGGTGTTTCTTCTATTCTGCTGAATATGCCTGTTTTGATAAACAGCACCTATCTCCACCTTGAAACACCTAAGTTACAGGAAGTATTCCTTTCAAAAACTAACTCAAGTTATGCAGAGAAACAATGTGCTAGATGCTTCTGCTTCTAACACAGATGGTTTCCTTTTGAGAGGTATATGTGTTTCTTCAACTTAGCTGAATAGGCCTGTTGAATCAATTGTGCCTTTGTCAACTTTGAAAATGCTGATGTGCAGGAAGTATTCTCTCAAAAACTAACTGAATTCTCAGAGGGTAACAGTGTGCTAGATGTTTCTACTTCTAACAGAGAGGTTTCCTTCAAGAGATACATGTGTTTCTTCAGCTTAGCTGAGTAGGCCTCTTTGGAACAATAAGAACAGTTTTCCACCTTGAAAACTATGATTTGCAGGAAGTATTCCTTTCAAAACCTAACTCAAGTCTCACAGGTAAACAATGTGCTAGATGCTCCTGTTTCTAACACAAATCATTCTCTTCCATAGACACATGTGCTGCTACAACATAGATGAATAAGACTTTTGGCAACAGAATGAGCCTTTCTCCACACTGAAAACTATGATCTGCAGGTTGTATTCTTTCCAAAACTAACTCAATTCTCACAGAGATACAATACACTAGTTTCTGTGCTTATAAAATGGATTGTTTTCTTTGGACAGATACATTTGTCTCTTCAACTCAGCTGAATAGGCCTATTTGGAACAAACAGCACCTATATCCACCTTGAAAGACCTAAGCTGTAGGAAGTATTCCTTTAAAAAAAGTCAATTCTCACAGGGAAACAAAGTGCTAGATGCTCTTTCATCTAACACAGATGGTTTTCCTCGAGAGATACATGTGTTTAATCAACTTAGTTGTGTAGGTCTATTAGCAACAAAATGAACATATCACCACCTTGAAAACTGTGATTTGCACGAAGTATTCCTTTCCAAACCTAACTCAATTCTCACAGGGAAACAAAGTGCTAGATGCTCCTGCTTCTAACACAAATGATTCTCTTCGATAGAAACATGTGTTTCTACAAATAGCAGAATAGGACTTTTTGCAACAAAATGAGCCTTTCTCCACACTGAAAACTATGATTTGCAGGTAGTATACCTTCCAAAACTAACTCAGTTCTCACACGGATACAATACACTAGATTCTGGGCTTATAAAATGGATTGTTTTCTTTGGACAGATACATTTGTCTCTTCAACTCAGCTGAATAGGCCTATTTGGAAGAAACAGCACCTATCCCCAATTTGAAATACCTAAGCTGTAGGAAGTATTCCTTTCGAAAACTAACTCAATTCTCACAGAGGAATACTGTGCTAGATGGTCCTGCATCTAACAGAGATGGTTTTCTTTGAGAGATACATGTGTTTTTTCAACCTAGCTCAATAGGCCTATTTGCAACAAAATGAGTGTTTCTCCACCTTTAAACCTATGATTTGCATGAAGTTTTCTTTTTAAAAACTGACTCAATTCTCACAGGGAAACAAGGTGGTAGATGCTCCTTCTTCTAACACAGATGGTTTCCTTTCAAGAGATACATGTGTTTCAACTCAGATGAATAGGCCTATTGGAAGCAAACAAAGCCTCTCTCCACCTTGAAACATGTAAGTTGCAGGAAGTGCTCCATTCAAAAAGTAACTCTATTCTCACCGAGGAACAATGGGCTGGATGCTGCAGTTTCTAGAATACATGGTTTTCTTTGGAGAGGTACATGTGTTTCTTCAATGTAGCTGTATAGGCCTATTTGCAGCAAAATGAGCATCTCACCACATTGAAAACTATGATTTGCAGCAAGCATGCCTTCCAAAACTTACTCATTCCTCACAGGGAAACAATGCACTACATGCTGCAGCTTATAACATAGATGGTTTTCTTTGGAGAGGTACATGTGTCTCTTCAAATCAGATGAATAGTCCTATTTGTAGCAAAAAGTGTCTATCTCCACCTGGAAACACCAAAGTTGGAGGAAGTATTCCTTTCAAAAACTAACTCAGTTCTCACAGGGAAACAATGTGCTAGAGGCTCCTGCTTCTAGCACAGTGGTTTTATTCGAGTGATACATGTGTTTCTCAGCGTAGCTGAATAGTAAGATTTGGGACAAAACGAGCTGATATCCACCTTGGAAACTATGATTTTCACGAAGTATTTCTTTCAAAAACTTATGCAGTTCTCACTGTTGCACCATGTGCTACAAGTTTCTGCTTCTAAGACAGATGGGTTAATTCGATAGATTCATGTGTTCCTTCAACAGAGCTGAATAGGCCTTTTTGCAGCAAAAAGATCTATTCACCACACTGAAAACTATGATTTGCAGGAAGTATTTCTTCCAAAACTAACACAATTCTCACAATGAAACAATGCCAAAGATATGGTGCTGATAACATAGATGGTTTTCTTTGGGGAGATACATGTATTGCTTAAACTCAGCTGAATAGGCATATGTGGAGCAAACATCGCCTATCTCCACCTTGAAAGACCTAAGCTGCAGGAAGTATTCCTTTAAAAAAAACCTCCATTGTCACACGGAAACAAAGTGGAGACTCTCTTTCATCTAAACCAGATGGTTTTCTTCGACAGATACATGTGTTGCATCAACTTAGTTGTATAGGTCTATTTGCAACAAAATTAACGTATCGCCACCTTGAAAACTATGATTTGCCGGAAGTATTCCTTTCAAAAACTGACTCAGTTCTCACATGGAAACAATGTGCTACATGCTCCTTCCTCTAATACATAGGGTTTTCTTTCAAGAGATATAGGTGTTTCTTCTATTCTGCTGAATATGCCTGTTTTGATAAACAGCACCTATCTCCACCTTGAAACACCTAAGTTACAGGAAGTATTCCTTTCAAAAACTAACTCAAGTTATGCAGAGAAACAATGTGCTAGATGCTTCTGCTTCTAACACAGATGGTTTCCTTTTGAGAGGTATATGTGTTTCTTCAACTTAGCTGAATAGGCCTGTTGAATCAATTGTGCCTTTGTCAACTTTGAAAATGCTGATGTGCAGGAAGTATTCTCTCAAAAACTAACTGAATTCTCAGAGGGTAACAGTGTGCTAGATGTTTCTACTTCTAACAGAGAGGTTTCCTTCAAGAGATACATGTGTTTCTTCAGCTTAGCTGAGTAGGCCTCTTTGGAACAATAAGAACATTTTTCCACCTTGAAAACTATGATTTGCAGGAAGTATTCCTTTCAAAACCTAACTCAAGTCTCACAGCTAAACAATGTGCTAGATGCTCCTGTTTCTAACACAAATCATTCTCTTCCATAGACACATGTGCTGCTA
Source organism: Castor canadensis (assembly GCF_047511655.1). Lineage (NCBI taxonomy): Eukaryota > Metazoa > Chordata > Mammalia > Rodentia > Castoridae > Castor > Castor canadensis. Next base: position 152,916,003 of record NC_133387.1, on the reverse strand, counting down.
CAACATAGCTGAATAAGACTTTTGGCAACAGAATGAGCCTTTCTCCACACTGAAAACTATGATCTGCAGGTTGTATTCTTTCCAAAACTAACTCAATTCTCACAGAGATACAATACACTAGTTTCTGTGCTTATAAAATGGATTGTTTTCTTTGGACAGATACATTTGTCTCTTCAACTCAGCTGAATAGGCCTATTTGGAACAAACAGCACCTATATCCACCTTGAAAGACCTAAGCTGTAGGAAGTATTCCTTTAAAAAAAGTCAATTCTCACAGGGAAACAAAGTGCTAGATGCTCTTTCATCTAACACAGATGGTTTTCCTCGAGAGATACATGTGTTTAATCAACTTAGTTGTGTAGGTCTATTAGCAACAAAATGAACATATCACCACCTTGAAAACTGTGATTTGCACGAAGTATTCCTTTCCAAACCTAACTCAATTCTCACAGGGAAACAAAGTGCTAGATGCTCCTGCTTCTCACACAAATCATTCTCTTCGATAGAAACATGTGTTTCTACAAATAGCAGAAAAGGACTTTTTGCAACAAAATGAGCCTTTCTCCACACTGAAAACTATGATTTGCAGGTAGTATACCTTCCAAAACTAACTCAGTTCTCACACGGATACAATACACTAGATTCTGTGCTTATAAAATGGATTGTTTTCTTTGGACAGATACATTTGTCTCTTCAACTCAGCTGAATAGGCCTATTTGGAAGAAACAGCACCTATCCCCAATTTGAAATACCTAAGCTGTAGGAAGTATTCCTTTCGAAAACTAACTCAATTCTCACAGAGGAATACTGTGCTAGATGGTCCTGCATCTAACAGAGATGGTTTTCTTTGAGAGATACATGTGTTTTTTCAACCTAGCTCAATAGCCCTATTTGCAACAAAATGAGTGTTTCTCCACCTTTAAACCTATGATTTGCATGAAGTTTTCTTTTTAAAAACTGACTCAATTCTCACAGGGAAACAAGGTGGTAGATGCTCCTTCTTCTAACACAGATGGTTTCCTTTCAAGAGATACATGTGTTTCAACTCAGATGAATAGGCCTATTGGAAGCAAACAAAGCCTCTCTCCACCTTGAAACATGTAAGTTGCAGGAAGTGCTCCATTCAAAAAGTAACTCTATTCTCACCAAGGAACAATGGGCTGGATGCTGCAGTTTCTAGAATACATGGTTTTCTTTGGAGAGGTACATGTGTTTCTTCAATGTAGCTGTATAGGCCTATTTGCAGCAAAATGAGCATCTCACCACATTGAAAACTATGATTTGCAGCAAGCATGCCTTCCAAAACTTACTCATTCCTCACAGGGAAACAATGCACTACATGCTGCAGCTTATAACATAGATGGTTTTCTTTGGAGAGGTACATGTGTCTCTTCAAATCAGATGAATAGTCCTATTTGTAGCAAAAAGTGTCTATCTCCACCTGGAAACACCAAAGTTGGAGGAAGTATTCCTTTCAAAAACTAACTCAGTTCTCACAGGGAAACAATGTGCTAGAGGCTCCTGCTTCTAGCACAGTGGTTTTATTCGAGTGATACATGTGTTTCTCAGCGTAGCTGAATAGTAATATTTGGGACAAAACGAGCTGATATCCACCTTGGAAACTATGATTTTCACGAAGTATTTCTTTCAAAAACTTATGCAGTTCTCACTGTTGCACCATGTGCTACAAGTTTCTGCTTCTAAGACAGATGGTTTAATTCGATAGATTCATGTGTTCCTTCAACAGAGCTGAATAGGCCTTTTTGCAGCAAAAAGATCTATTCACCACACTGAAAACTATGATTTGCAGGAAGTATTTCTTCCAAAACTAACACAATTCTCACAATGAAACAATGCCAAAGATATGGTGCTGATAACATAGATGGTTTTCTTTGGAGAGATACATGTATTGCTTAAACTCAGCTGAATAGGCATATGTGGAGCAAACATCGCCTATCTCCACCTTGAAAGACCTAAGCTGCAGGAAGTATTCCTTTAAAAAAAACCTCCATTGTCACACGGAAACAAAGTGGAGACTCTCTTTCATCTAAACCAGATGGTTTTCTTCGACAGATACATGAGTTGCATCAACTTAGTTGTATAGGTCTATTTACAACAAAATTAACGTATCGCCACCTTGAAAACTATGATTTGCCGGAAGTATTCCTTTCAAAAACTGACTCAGTTCTCACATGGAAACAATGTGCTACATGCTCCTTCCTCTAATACATAGGGTTTTCTTTCAAGAGATATAGGTGTTTCTTCTATTCTGCTGAATATGCCTGTTTTGATAAACAGCACCTATCTCCACCTTGAAACACCTAAGTTACAGGAAGTATTCCTTTCAAAAACTAACTGAAGTTATGCAGAGAAACAATGTGCTAGATGCTTCTGCTTCTAACACAGATGGTTTCCTTTTGAGAGGTATATATGTTTCTTCAACTTAGCTGAATAGGCCTGTTGAATCAATTGTGCCTTTGTCAACTTTGAAAATGCTGATGTGCAGGAAGTATTCTCTCAAAAACTAACTGAATTCTCAGAGGGTAACAGTGTGCTAGATGTTTCTACTTCTAACAGAGAGGTTTCCTTCAAGAGATACATGTGTTTCTTCAGCTTAGCTGAGTAGGCCTCTTTGGAACAATAAGAACAGTTTTCCACCTTGAAAACTATGATTTGCAGGAAGTATTCCTTTCAAAACCTAACTCAAGTCTCACAGGTAAACAATGTGCTAGATGCTCCTGTTTCTAACACAAATCATTCTCTTCCATAGACACATGTGTTGCTACAACATAGCTGAATAAGACTTTTGGCAACAGAATGAGCCTTTCTCCACACTGAAAACTATGATCTGCAGGTTGTATTCTTTCCAAAACTAACTCAATTCTCACAGAGATACAATACACTAGTTTCTGGGCTTATAAAATGGATTGTTTTCTTTGGACAGATACATTTGTCTCTTCAACTCAGCTGAATAGGCCTATTTGGAACAAACAGCACCTATATCCACCTTGAAAGACCTAAGCTGTAGGAAGTATTCCTTTAAAAAAAGTCAATTCTCACAGGGAAACAAAGTGCTAGATGCTCTTTCATCTAACACAGATGGTTTTCCTCGAGAGATACATGTGTTTAATCAACTTAGTTGTGTAGGTCTATTAGCAACAAAATGAACATATCACCACCTTGAAAACTGTGATTTGCACGAAGTATTCCTTTCCAAACCTAACTCAATTCTCACAGGGAAACAAAGTGCTAGATGCTCCTGCTTCTAACACAAATCATTCTCTTCGATAGAAACATGTGTTTCTACAAATAGCAGAATAGGACTTTTTGCAACAAAATGAGCCTTTCTCCACACTGAAAACTATGATTTGCAGGTAGTATACCTTCCAAAACTAACTCAGTTCTCACACGGATACAATACACTAGATTCTGTGCTTATAAAATGGATTGTTTTCTTTGGACAGATACATTTGTCTCTTCAACTCAGCTGAATAGGCCTATTTGGAAGAAACAGCACCTATCCCCAATTTGAAATACCTAAGCTGTAGGAAGTATTCCTTTCGAAAACTAACTCAATTCTCACAGAGGAATACTGTGCTAGATGGTCCTGCATCTAACAGAGATGGTTTTCTTTGAGAGATACATGTGTTTTTTCAACCTAGCTCAATAGGCCTATTTGCAACAAAAAGAGTGTTTCTCCACCTTTAAACCTATGATTTGCATGAAGTTTTCTTTTTAAAAACTGACTCAATTCTCACAGGGAAACAAGGTGGTAGATGCTCCTTCTTCTAACACAGATGGTTTCATTTCAAGAGATACATGTGTTTCAACTCAGATGAATAGGCCTATTGGAAGCAAACAAAGCCTCTCTCCACCTTGAAACATGTAAGTTGCAGGAAGTGCTCCATTCAAAAAGTAACTCTATTCTCACCGAGGAACAATGGGCTGGATGCTGCAGTTTCTAGAATACATGGTTTTCTTTGGAGAGGTACATGTGTTTCTTCAATGTAGCTGTATAGGCCTATTTGCAACAAAATGAGCATCTCACCACATTGAAAACTATGATTTGCAGCAAGCATGCTTTCCAAAACTTACTCATTCCTCACAGGGAAACAATGCACTACATGCTGCAGCTTATAACATAGATGGTTTTCTTTGGAGAGGTACATGTGTCTCTTCAAATCAGATGAATAGTCCTATTTGTAGCAAAAAGTGTCTATCTCCACCTGGAAACACCAAAGTTGGAGGAAGTATTCCTTTCAAAAACTAACTCAGTTCTCACAGGGAAACAATGTGCTAGAGGCTCCTGCTTCTAGCACAGTGGTTTTATTCGAGTGATACATGTGTTTCTCAGCGTAGCTGAATAGTAATATTTGGGACAAAACGAGCTGATATCCACCTTGGAAACTATGATTTTCACGAAGTATTTCTTTCAAAAACTTATGCAGTTCTCACTGTTGCACCATGTGCTACAAGTTTCTGCTTCTAAGACAGATGGTTTAATTCGATAGATTCATGTGTTCCTTCAACAGAGCTGAATAGGCCTTTTTGCAGCAAAAAGATCTATTCACCACACTGAAAACTATGATTTGCAGGAAGTATTTCTTCCAAAACTAACACAATTCTCACAATGAAACAATGCCAAAGATATGTTGCTGATAACATAGATGGTTTTCTTAGGAGAGATACATGTATTGCTTAAACTCAGCTGAATAGGCATATGTGGAGCAAACATCGCCTATCTCCACCTTGAAAGACCTAAGCTTCAGGAAGTATTCCTTTAAAAAAAACCTCCATTGTCACACGGAAACAAAGTGGAGACTCTCTTTCATCTAAACCAGATGGTTTTCTTCGACAGATACATGTGTTGCATGAACTTAGTTGTATAGGTCTATTTGCAACAAAATTAACGTATCGCCACCTTGAAAACTATGATTTGCCGGAAGTATTCCTTTCAAAAACTGACTCAGTTCTCACATGGAAACAATGTGCTACATGCTCCTTCCTCTAATACATAGGGTTTTCTTTCAAGAGATATAGGTGTTTCTTCTATTCTGCTGAATATGCCTGTTTTGATAAACAGCACCTATCTCCACCTTGAAACACCTAAGTTACAGGAAGTATTCCTTTCAAAAACTAACTCAAGTTATGCAGAGAAACAATGTGCTAGATGCTTCTGCTTCTAACACAGATGGTTTCCTTTTGAGAGGTATATGTGTTTCTTCAACTTAGCTGAATAGGCCTGTTGAATCAATTGTGCCTTTGTCAACTTTGAAAATGCTGATGTGCAGGAAGTATTCTCTCAAAAACTAACTGAATTCTCAGAGGGTAACAGTGTGCTAGATGTTTCTACTTCTAACAGAGAGGTTTCCTTCAAGAGATACATGTGTTTCTTCAGCTTAGCTGAGTAGGCCTCTTTGGAACAATAAGAACATTTTTCCACCTTGAAAACTATGATTTGCAGGAAGTATTCCTTTCAAAACCTAACTCAAGTCTCACAGCTAAACAATGTGCTAGATGCTCCTGTTTCTAACACAAATCATTCTCTTCCATAGACACATGTGCTGCTACAACATAGCTGAATAAGACTTTTGGCAACAGAATGAGCCTTTCTCCACACTGAAAACTATGATCTGCAGGTTGTATTCTTTCCAAAACTAACTCAATTCTCACAGAGATACAATACACTAGTTTCTGTGCTTATAAAATGGATTGTTTTCTTTGGACAGATACATTTGTCTCTTCAACTCAGCTGAATAGGCCTATTTGGAACAAACAGCACCTATATCCACCTTGAAAGACCTAAGCTGTAGGAAGTATTCCTTTAAAAAAAGTCAATTCTCACAGGGAAACAAAGTGCTAGATGCTCTTTCATCTAACACAGATGGTTTTCCTCGAGAGATACATGTGTTTAATCAACTTAGTTGTGTAGGTCTATTAGCAACAAAATGAACATATCACCACCTTGAAAACTGTGATTTGCACGAAGTATTCCTTTCCAAACCTAACTCAATTCTCACAGGGAAACAAAGTGCTAGATGCTCCTGCTTCTCACACAAATCATTCTCTTCGATAGAAACATGTGTTTCTACAAATAGCAGAAAAGGACTTTTTGCAACAAAATGAGCCTTTCTCCACACTGAAAACTATGATTTGCAGGTAGTATACCTTCCAAAACTAACTCAGTTCTCACACGGATACAATACACTAGATTCTGTGCTTATAAAATGGATTGTTTTCTTTGGACAGATACATTTGTCTCTTCAACTCAGCTGAATAGGCCTATTTGGAAGAAACAGCACCTATCCCCAATTTGAAATACCTAAGCTGTAGGAAGTATTCCTTTCGAAAACTAACTCAATTCTCACAGAGGAATACTGTGCTAGATGGTCCTGCATCTAACAGAGATGGTTTTCTTTGAGAGATACATGTGTTTTTTCAACCTAGCTCAATAGGCCTATTTGCAACAAAATGAGTGTTTCTCCACCTTTAAACCTATGATTTGCATGAAGTTTTCTTTTTAAAAACTGACTCAATTCTCACAGGGAAACAAGGTGGTAGATGCTCCTTCTTCTAACACAGATGGTTTCCTTTCAAGAGATACATGTGTTTCAACTCAGATGAATAGGCCTATTGGAAGCAAACAAAGCCTCTCTCCACCTTGAAACATGTAAGTTGCAGGAAGTGCTCCATTCAAAAAGTAACTCTATTCTCACCGAGGAACAATGGGCTGGATGCTGCAGTTTCTAGAATACATGGTTTTCTTTGGAGAGGTACATGTGTTTCTTCAATGTAGCTGTATAGGCCTATTTGCAGCAAAATGAGCATCTCACCACATTGAAAACTATGATTTGCAGCAAGCATGCCTTCCAAAACTTACTCATTCCTCAAAGGGAAACAATGCACTACATGCTGCAGCTTATAACATAGATGGTTTTCTTTGGAGAGGTACATGTGTCTCTTCAAATCAGATGAATAGTCCTATTTGTAGCAAAAAGTGTCTATCTCCACCTGGAAACACCAAAGTTGGAGGAAGTATTCCTTTCAAAAACTAACTCAGTTCTCACAGGGAAACAATGTGCTAGAGGCTCCTGCTTCTAGCACAGTGGTTTTATTCGAGTGATACATGTGTTTCTCAGCGTAGCTGAATAGTAATATTTGGGACAAAACGAGCTGATATCCACCTTGGAAACTATGATTTTCACGAAGTATTTCTTTCAAAAACTTATGCAGTTCTCACTGTTGCACCATGTGCTACAAGTTTCTGCTTCTAAGACAGATGGTTTAATTCGATAGATTCATGTGTTCCTTCAACAGAGCTGAATAGGCCTTTTTGCAGCAAAAAGATCTATTCACCACACTGAAAACTATGATTTGCAGGAAGTATTTCTTCCAAAACTAACACAATTCTCACAATGAAACAATGCCAAAGATATGTTGCTGATAACATAGATGGTTTTCTTAGGAGAGATACATGTATTGCTTAAACTCAGCTGAATAGGCATATGTGGAGCAAACATCGCCTATCTCCACCTTGAAAGACCTAAGCTTCAGGAAGTATTCCTTTAAAAAAAACCTCCATTGTCACACGGAAACAAAGTGGAGACTCTCTTTCATCTAAACCAGATGGTTTTCTTCGACAGATACATGTGTTGCATGAACTTAGTTGTATAGGTCTATTTGCAACAAAATTAACGTATCGCCACCTTGAAAACTATGATTTGCCGGAAGTATTCCTTTCAAAAACTGACTCAGTTCTCACATAGAAACAATGTGCTACATGCTCCTTCCTCTAATACATAGGGTTTTCTTTCAAGAGATATAGGTGTTTCTTCTATTCTGCTGAATATGCCTGTTTTGATAAACAGCACCTATCTCCACCTTGAAACACCTAAGTTACAGGAAGTATTCCTTTCAAAAACTAACTCAAGTTATGCAGAGAAACAATGTGCTAGATGCTTCTGCTTCTAACACAGATGGTTTCCTTTTGAGAGGTATATGTGTTTCTTCAACTTAGCTGAATAGGCCTGTTGAATCAATTGTGCCTTTGTCAACTTTGAAAATGCTGATGTGCAGGAAGTATTCTCTCAAAAACTAACTGAATTCTCAGAGGGTAACAGTGTGCTAGATGTTTCTACTTCTAACAGAGAGGTTTCCTTCAAGAGATACATGTGTTTCTTCAGCTTAGCTGAGTAGGCCTCTTTGGAACAATAAGAACATTTTTCCACCTTGAAAACTATGATTTGCAGGAAGTATTCCTTTCAAAACCTAACTCAAGTCTCACAGGTAAACAATGTGCTAGATGCTCCTGTTTCTAACACAAATCATTCTCTTCCATAGACACATGTGCTGCTACAACATAGCTGAATAAGACTTTTGGCAACAGAATGAGCCTTTCTCCACACTGAAAACTATGATCTGCAGGTTGTATTCTTTCCAAAACTAACTCAATTCTCACAGAGATACAATACACTAGTTTCTGTGCTTATAAAATGGATTGTTTTCTTTGGACAGATACATTTGTCTCTTCAACTCAGCTGAATAGGCCTATTTGGAACAAACAGCACCTATATCCACCTTGAAAGACCTAAGCTGTAGGAAGTATTCCTTTAAAAAAAGTCAATTCTCACAGGGAAACAAAGTGCTAGATGCTCTTTCATCTAACACAGATGGTTTTCCTCGAGAGATACATGTGTTTAATCAACTTAGTTGTGTAGGTCTATTAGCAACAAAATGAACATATCACCACCTTGAAAACTGTGATTTGCACGAAGTATTCCTTTCCAAACCTAACTCAATTCTCACAGGGAAACAAAGTGCTAGATGCTCCTGCTTCTCACACAAATCATTCTCTTCGATAGAAACATGTGTTTCTACAAATAGCAGAAAAGGACTTTTTGCAACAAAATGAGCCTTTCTCCACACTGAAAACTATGATTTGCAGGTAGTATACCTTCCAAAACTAACTCAGTTCTCACACGGATACAATACACTAGATTCTGTGCTTATAAAATGGATTGTTTTCTTTGGACAGATACATTTGTCTCTTCAACTCAGCTGAATAGGCCTATTTGGAAGAAACAGCACCTATCCCCAATTTGAAATACCTAAGCTGTAGGAAGTATTCCTTTCGAAAACTAACTCAATTCTCACAGAGGAATACTGTGCTAGATGGTCCTGCATCTAACAGAGATGGTTTTCTTTGAGAGATACATGTGTTTTTTCAACCTAGCTCAATAGGCCTATTTGCAACAAAATGAGTGTTTCTCCACCTTTAAACCTATGATTTGCATGAAGTTTTCTTTTTAAAAACTGACTCAATTCTCACAGGGAAACAAGGTGGTAGATGCTCCTTCTTCTAACACAGATGGTTTCCTTTCAAGAGATACATGTGTTTCAACTCAGATGAATAGGCCTATTGGAAGCAAACAAAGCCTCTCTCCACCTTGAAACATGTAAGTTGCAGGAAGTGCTCCATTCAAAAAGTAACTCTATTCTCACCGAGGAACAATGGGCTGGATGCTGCAGTTTCTAGAATACATGGTTTTCTTTGGAGAGGTACATGTGTTTCTTCAATGTAGCTGTATAGGCCTATTTGCAACAAAATGAGCATCTCACCACATTGAAAACTATGATTTGCAGCAAGCATGCCTTCCAAAACTTACTCATTCCTCACAGGGAAACAATGCACTACATGCTGCAGCTTATAACATAGATGGTTTTCTTTGGAGAGGTACATGTGTCTCTTCAAATCAGATGAATAGTCCTATTTGTAGCAAAAAGTGTCTATCTCCACCTGGAAACACCAAAGTTGGAGGAAGTATTCCTTTCAAAAACTAACTCAGTTCTCACAGGGAAACAATGTGCTAGAGGCTCCTGCTTCTAGCACAGTGGTTTTATTCGAGTGATACATGTGTTTCTCAGCGTAGCTGAATAGTAATATTTGGGACAAAACGAGCTGATATCCACCTTGGAAACTATGATTTTCACGAAGTATTTCTTTCAAAAACTTACGCAGTTCTCACTGTTGCACCATGTGCTACAAGTTTCTGCTTCTAAGACAGATGGGTTAATTCGATAGATTCATGTGTTCCTTCAACAGAGCTGAATAGGCCTTTTTGCAGCAAAAAGATCTATTCACCACACTGAAAACTATGATTTGCAGGAAGTATTTCTTCCAAAACTAACACAATTCTCACAATGAAACAATGCCAAAGATATGGTGCTGATAACATAGATGGTTTTCTTTGGAGAGATACATGTATTGCTTAAACTCAGCTGAATAGGCATATGTGGAGCAAACATCGCCTATCTCCACCTTGAAAGACCTAAGCTGCAGGAAGTATTCCTTTAAAAAAAACCTCCATTGTCACACGGAAACAAAGTGGAGACTCTCTTTAATCTAAAGCAGATGGTTTTCTTCGACAGATACATGTGTTGCATCAACTTAGTTGTATAGGTCTATTTGCAACAAAATTAACGTATCGCCACCTTGAAAACTATGATTTGCCGGAAGTATTCCTTTCAAAAACTGACTCAGTTCTCACATGGAAACAATGTGCTACATGCTCCTTCCTCTAATACATAGGGTTTTCTTTCAAGAGATATAGGTGTTTCTTCTATTCTGCTGAATATGCCTGTTTTGATAAACAGCACCTATCTCCACCTTGAAACACCTAAGTTACAGGAAGTATTCCTTTCAAAAACTAACTCAAGTTATGCAGAGAAACAATGTGCTAGATGCTTCTGCTTCTAACACAGATGGTTTCCTTTTGAGAGGTATATGTGTTTCTTCAACTTAGCTGAATAGGCCTGTTGAATCAATTGTGCCTTTGTCAACTTTGAAAATGCTGATGTGCAGGAAGTATTCTCTCAAAAACTAACTGAATTCTCAGAGGGTAACAGTGTGCTAGATGTTTCTACTTCTAACAGAGAGGTTTCCTTCAAGAGATACATGTGTTTCTTCAGCTTAGCTGAGTAGGCCTCTTTGGAACAATAAGAACATTTTTCCACCTTGAAAACTATGATTTGCAGGAAGTATTCCTTTCAAAACCTAACTCAAGTCTCACAGGTAAACAATGTGCTAGATGCTCCTGTTTCTAACACAAATCATTCTCTTCGATAGACACATGTGCTGCTACAACATAGCTGAATAAGACTTTTGGCAACAGAATGAGCCTTTCTCCACACTGAAAACTATGATCTGCAGGTTGTATTCTTTCCAAAACTAACTCAATTCTCACAGAGATACAATACACTAGTTTCTGGGCTTATAAAATGGATTGTTTTCTTTGGACAGATACATTTGTCTCTTCAACTCAGCTGAATAGGCCTATTTGGAACAAACAGCACCTATATCCACCTTGAAAGACCTAAGCTGTAGGAAGTATTCCTTTAAAAAAAGTCAATTCTCACAGGGAAACAAAGTGCTAGATGCTCTTTCATCTAACACAGATGGTTTTCCTCGAGAGATACATGTGTTTAATCAACTTAGTTGTGTAGGTCTATTAGCAACAAAATGAACATATCACCACCTTGAAAAGTGTGATTTGCACGAAGTATTCCTTTCCAAACCTAACTCAATTCTCACAGGGAAACAAAGTGCTAGATGCTCCTGCTTCTAACACAAATCATTCTCTTCGATAGAAACATGTGTTTCTACAAATAGCAGAATAGGACTTTTTGCAACAAAATGAGCCTTTCTCCACACTGAAAACTATGATTTGCAGGTAGTATACCTTCCAAAACTAACTCAGTTCTCACACGGATACAATACACTAGATTCTGTGCTTATAAAATGGATTGTTTTCTTTGGACAGATACATTTGTCTCTTCAACTCAGCTGAATAGGCCTATTTGGAAGAAACAGCACCTATCCCCAATTTGAAATACCTAAGCTGTAGGAAGTATTCCTTTCGAAAACTAACTCAATTCTCACAGAGGAATACTGTGCTAGATGGTCCTGCATCTAACAGAGATGGTTTTCTTTGAGAGATACATGTGTTTTTTCAACCTAGCTCAATAGGCCTATTTGCAACAAAATGAGTGTTTCTCCACCTTTAAACCTATGATTTGCATGAAGTTTTCTTTTTAAAAACTGACTCAATTCTCACAGGGAAACAAGGTGGTAGATGCTCCTTCTTCTAACACAGATGGTTTCCTTTCAAGAGATACATGTGTTTCAACTCAGATGAATAGGCCTATTGGAAGCAAACAAAGCCTCTCTCCACCTTGAAACATGTAAGTTGCAGGAAGTGCTCCATTCAAAAAGTAACTCTATTCTCACCGAGGAACAATGGGCTGGATGCTGCAGTTTCTAGAATACATGGTTTTCTTTGGAGAGGTACATGTGTTTCTTCAATGTAGCTGTATAGGCCTATTTGCAACAAAATGAGCATCTCACCACATTGAAAACTATGATTTGCAGCAAGCATGCCTTCCAAAACTTACTCATTCCTCACAGGGAAACAATGCACTACATGCTGCAGCTTATAACATAGATGGTTTTCTCTGGAGAGGTACATGTGTCTCTTCAAATCAGATGAATAGTCCTATTTGTAGCAAAAAGTGTCTATCTCCACCTGGAAACACCAAAGTTGGAGGAAGTATTCCTTTCAAAAACTAACTCAGTTCTCACAGGGAAACAATGTGCTAGAGGCTCCTGCTTCTAGCACAGTGGTTTTATTCGAGTGATACATGTGTTTCTCAGCGTAGCTGAATAGTAATATTTGGGACAAAACGAGCTGATATCCACCTTGGAAACTATGATAATCACGAAGTATTTCTTTCAAAAACTTACGCAGTTCTCACTGTTGCACCATGTGCTACAAGTTTCTGCTTCTAAGACAGACGGTTTAATTCGATAGATTCATGTGTTCCTTCAACAGAGCTGAATAGGCCTTTTTGCAGCAAAAAGATCTATTCACCACACTGAAAACTATGATTTGCAGGAAGTATTTCTTCCAAAACTAACACAATTCTCACAATGAAACAATGCCAAAGATATGGTGCTGATAACATAGATGGTTTTCTTTGGAGAGATACATGTATTGCTTAAACTCAGCTGAATAGGCATATGTGGAGCAAACATCGCCTATCTCCACCTTGAAAGACCTAAGCTGCAGGAAGTATTCCTTTAAAAAAAACCTCCATTGTCACACGGAAACAAAGTGGAGACTCTCTTTCATCTAAACCAGATGGTTTTCTTCGACAGATACATGTGTTGCATCAACTTAGTTGTATAGGTCTATTTGCAACAAAATTAACGTATCGCCACCTTGAAAACTATGATTTGCCGGAAGTATTCCTTTCAAAAACTGACTCAGTTCTCACATGGAAACAATGTGCTACATGCTCCTTCCTCTAATACATAGGGTTTTCTTTCAAGAGATATAGGTGTTTCTTCTATTCTGCTGAATATGCCTGTTTTGATAAACAGCACCTATCTCCACCTTGAAACACCTAAGTTATAGGAAGTATTCCTTTCAAAAACTAACTCAAGTTATGCAGAGAAACAATGTGCTAGATGCTTCTGCTTCTAACACAGATGGTTTCCTTTTGAGAGGTATATGTGTTTCTTCAACTTAGCTGAATAGGCCTGTTGAATCAATTGTGCCTTTGTCAACTTTGAAAATGCTGATGTGCAGGAAGTATTCTCTCAAAAACTAACTGAATTCTCAGAGGGTAACAGTGTGCTAGATGTTTCTACTTCTAACAGAGAGGTTTCCTTCAAGAGATACATGTGTTTCTTCAGCTTAGCTGAGTAGGCCTCTTTGGAACAATAAGAACATTTTTCCACCTTGAAAACTATGATTTGCAGGAAGTATTCCTTTCAAAACCTAACTCAAGTCTCACAGGTAAACAATGTGCTAGATGCTCCTGTTTCTAACACAAATCATTCTCTTCCATAGACACATGTGCTGCTACAACATAGCTGAATAAGACTTTTGGCAACAGAATGAGCCTTTCTCCACACTGAAAACTATGATCTGCAGGTTGTATTCTTTCCAAAACTAACTCAATTCTCACAGAGATACAATACACTAGTTTCTGTGCTTATAAAATGGATTGTTTTCTTTGGACAGATACATTTGTCTCTTCAACTCAGCTGAATAGGCCTATTTGGAACAAACAGCACCTATATCCACCTTGAAAGACCTAAGCTGTAGGAAGTATTCCTTTAAAAAAAGTCAATTCTCACAGGGAAACAAAGTGCTAGATGCTCTTTCATCTAACACAGATGGTTTTCCTCGAGAGATACATGTGTTTAATCAACTTAGTTGTATAGGTCTATTAGCAACAAAATGAACATATCACCACCTTGAAAACTGTGATTTGCACGAAGTATTCCTTTCCAAACCTAACTCAATTCTCACAGGGAAACAAAGTGCTAGATGCTCCTGCTTCTAACACAAATCATTCTCTTCGATAGAAACATGTGTTTCTACAAATAGCAGAATAGGACTTTTTGCAACAAAATGAGCCTTTCTCCACACTGAAAACTATGATTTGCAGGTAGTATACCTTCCAAAACTAACTCAGTTCTCACACGGATACAATACACTAGATTCTGTGCTTATAAAATGGATTGTTTTCTTTGGACAGATACATTTGTCTCTTCAACTCAGCTGAATAGGCCTATTTGGAAGAAACAGCACCTATCCCCAATTTGAAATACCTAAGCTGTAGGAAGTATTCCTTTCGAAAACTAACTCAATTCTCACAGAGGAATACTGTGCTAGATGGTCCTGCATCTAACAGAGATGGTTTTCTTTGAGAGATACATGTGTTTTTTCAACCTAGCTCAATAGGCCTATTTGCAACAAAATGAGTGTTTCTCCACCTTTAAACCTATGATTTGCATGAAGTTTTCTTTTTAAAAACTGACTCAATTCTCACAGGGAAACAAGGTGGTAGATGCTCCTTCTTCTAACACAGATGGTTTCCTTTCAAGAGATACATGTGTTTCAACTCAGATGAATAGGCCTATTGGAAGCAAACAAAGCCTCTCTCCACCTTGAAACATGTAAGTTGCAGGAAGTGCTCCATTCAAAAAGTAACTCTATTCTCACCGAGGAACAATGGGCTGGATGCTGCAGTTTCTAGAATACATGGTTTTCTTTGGAGAGGTACATGTGTTTCTTCAATGTAGCTGTATAGGCCTATTTGCAACAAAATGAGCATCTCACCACATTGAAAACTATGATTTGCAGCAAGCATGCCTTCCAAAACTTACTCATTCCTCACAGGGAAACAATGCACTACATGCTGCAGCTTATAACATAGATGGTTTTCTCTGGAGAGGTACATGTGTCTCTTCAAATCAGATGAATAGTCCTATTTGTAGCAAAAAGTGTCTATCTCCACCTGGAAACACCAAAGTTGGAGGAAGTATTCCTTTCAAAAACTAACTCAGTTCTCACAGGGAAACAATGTGCTAGAGGCTCCTGCTTCTAGCACAGTGGTTTTATTCGAGTGATACATGTGTTTCTCAGCGTAGCTGAATAGTAATATTTGGGACAAAACGAGCTGATATCCACCTTGGAAACTATGATAATCACGAAGTATTTCTTTCAAAAACTTACGCAGTTCTCACTGTTGCACCATGTGCTACAAGTTTCTGCTTCTAAGACAGACGGTTTAATTCGATAGATTCATGTGTTCCTTCAACAGAGCTGAATAGGCCTTTTTGCAGCAAAAAGATGTATTCACCACACTGAAAACTATGATTTGCAGGAAGTATTTCTTCCAAAACTAACACAATTCTCACAATGAAACAATGCCAAAGATATGGTGCTGATAACATAGATGGTTTTCTTTGGAGAGATACATGTATTGCTTAAACTCAGCTGAATAGGCATATGTGGAGCAAACATCGCCTATCTCCACCTTGAAAGACCTAAGCTGCAGGAAGTATTCCTTTAAAAAAAACCTCCATTGTCACACGGAAACAAAGTGGAGACTCTCTTTCATCTAAACCAGATGGTTTTCTTCGACAGATACATGTGTTGCATCAACTTAGTTGTATAGGTCTATTTGCAACAAAATTAACGTATCGCCACCTTGAAAACTATGATTTGCCGGAAGTATTCCTTTCAAAAACTGACTCAGTTCTCACATGGAAACAATGTGCTACATGCTCCTTCCTCTAATACATAGGGTTTTCTTTCAAGAGATATAGGTGTTTCTTCTATTCTGCTGAATATGCCTGTTTTGATAAACAGCACCTATCTCCACCTTGAAACACCTAAGTTACAGGAAGTATTCCTTTCAAAAACTAACTCAAGTTATGCAGAGAAACAATGTGCTAGATGCTTCTGCTTCTAACACAGATGGTTTCCTTTTGAGAGGTATATGTGTTTCTTCAACTTAGCTGAATAGGCCTGTTGAATCAATTGTGCCTTTGTCAACTTTGAAAATGCTGATGTGCAGGAAGTATTCTCTCAAAAACTAACTGAATTCTCAGAGGGTAACAGTGTGCTAGATGTTTCTACTTCTAACAGAGAGGTTTCCTTCAAGAGATACATGTGTTTCTTCAGCTTAGCTGAGTAGGCCTCTTTGGAACAATAAGAACATTTTTCCACCTTGAAAACTATGATTTGCAGGAAGTATTCCTTTCAAAACCTAACTCAAGTCTCACAGGTAAACAATGTGCTAGATGCTCCTGTTTCTAACACAAATCATTCTCTTCCATAGACACATGTGCTGCTACAACATAGCTGAATAAGACTTTTGGCAACAGAATGAGCCTTTCTCCACACTGAAAACTATGATCTGCAGGTTGTATTCTTTCCAAAACTAACTCAATTCTCACAGAGATACAATACACTAGTTTCTGTGCTTATAAAATGGATTGTTTTCTTTGGACAGATACATTTGTCTCTTCAACTCAGCTGAATAGGCCTATTTGGAACAAACAGCACCTATATCCACCTTGAAAGACCTAAGCTGTAGGAAGTATTCCTTTAAAAAAAGTCAATTCTCACAGGGAAACAAAGTGCTAGATGCTCTTTCATCTAACACAGATGGTTTTCCTCGAGAGATACATGTGTTTAATCAACTTAGTTGTATAGGTCTATTAGCAACAAAATGAACATATCACCACCTTGAAAACTGTGATTTGCACGAAGTATTCCTTTCCAAACCTAACTAAATTCTCACAGGGAAACAAAGTGCTAGATGCTCCTGCTTCTAACACAAATCATTCTCTTTGATAGAAACATGTGTTTCTACAAGTAGCAGAATAGGACTTTTTGCAACAAAATGAGCCTTTCTCCACACTGAAAACTATGATTTGCAGGTAGTATACCTTCCAAAACTAACTCAGTTCTCACACGGATACAATACACTAGATTCTGTGCTTATAAAATGGATTGTTTTCTTTGGACAGATACATTTGTCTCTTCAACTCAGCTGAATAGGCCTATTTGGAAGAAACAGCACCTATCCCCAATTTGAAATACCTAAGCTGTAGGAAGTATTCCTTTCGAAAACTAACTCAATTCTCACAGAGGAATACTGTGCTAGATGGTCCTGCATCTAACAGAGATGGTTTTCTTTGAGAGATACATGTGTTTTTTCAACCTAGCTCAATAGGCCTATTTGCAACAAACAAAATGAGTGTTTCTCCACCTTTAAACCTATGATTTGCATGAAGTTTTCTTTTTAAAAACTGACTCAATTCTCACAGGGAAACAAGGTGGTAGATGCTCCTTCTTCTAACACAGATGGTTTCCTTTCAAGAGATACATGTGTTTCAACTCAGATGAATAGGCCTATTGGAAGCAAACAAAGCCTCTCTCCACCTTGAAACATGTAAGTTGCAGGAAGTGCTCCATTCAAAAAGTAACTCTATTCTCACCGAGGAACAATGGGCTGGATGCTGCAGTTTCTAGAATACATGGTTTTCTTTGGAGAGGTACATGTGTTTCTTCAATGTAGCTGTATAGGCCTATTTGCAACAAAATGAGCATCTCACCACATTGAAAACTATGATTTGCAGCAAGCATGCCTTCCAAAACTTACTCATTCCTCACAGGGAAACAATGCACTACATGCTGCAGCTTATAACATAGATGGTTTTCTTTGGAGAGGTACATGTGTCTCTTCAAATCAGATGAATAGTCCTATTTGTAGCAAAAAGTGTCTATCTCCACCTGGAAACACCAAAGTTGGAGGAAGTATTCCTTTCAAAAACTAACTCAGTTCTCACAGGGAAACAATGTGCTAGAGGCTCCTGCTTCTAGCACAGTGGTTTTATTCGAGTGATACATGTGTTTCTCAGCGTAGCTGAATAGTAATATTTGGGACAAAACGAGCTGATATCCACCTTGGAAACTATGATTTTCACGAAGTATTTCTTTCAAAAACTTACGCAGTTCTCACTGTTGCACCATGTGCTACAAGTTTCTGCTTCTAAGACAGATGGGTTAATTCGATAGATTCATGTGTTCCTTCAACAGAGCTGAATAGGCCTTTTTGCAGCAAAAAGATCTATTCACCACACTGAAAACTATGATTTGCAGGAAGTATTTCTTCCAAAACTAACACAATTCTCACAATGAAACAATGCCAAAGATATGGTGCTGATAACATAGATGGTTTTCTTTGGAGAGATACATGTATTGCTTAAACTCAGCTGAATAGGCATATGTGGAGCAAACATCGCCTATCTCCACCTTGAAAGACCTAAGCTGCAGGAAGTATTCCTTTAAAAAAAACCTCCATTGTCACACGGAAACAAAGTGGAGACTCTCTTTAATCTAAAGCAGATGGTTTTCTTCGACAGATACATGTGTTGCATCAACTTAGTTGTATAGGTCTATTTGCAACAAAATTAACGTATCGCCACCTTGAAAACTATGATTTGCCGGAAGTATTCCTTTCAAAAACTGACTCAGTTCTCACATGGAAACAATGTGCTACATGCTCCTTCCTCTAATACATAGGGTTTTCTTTCAAGAGATATAGGTGTTTCTTCTATTCTGCTGAATATGCCTGTTTTGATAAACAGCACCTATCTCCACCTTGAAACACCTAAGTTACAGGAAGTATTCCTTTCAAAAACTAACTCAAGTTATGCAGAGAAACAATGTGCTAGATGCTTCTGCTTCTAACACAGATGGTTTCCTTTTGAGAGGTATATGTGTTTCTTCAACTTAGCTGAATAGGCCTGTTGAATCAATTGTGCCTTTGTCAACTTTGAAAATGCTGATGTGCAGGAAGTATTCTCTCAAAAACTAACTGAATTCTCAGAGGGTAACAGTGTGCTAGATGTTTCTACTTCTAACAGAGAGGTTTCCTTCAAGAGATACATGTGTTTCTTCAGCTTAGCTGAGTAGGCCTCTTTGGAACAATAAGAACAGTTTTCCACCTTGAAAACTATGATTTGCAGGAAGTATTCCTTTCAAAACCTAACTCAAGTCTCACAGGTAAACAATGTGCTAGATGCTCCTGTTTCTAACACAAATCATTCTCTTCGATAGACACATGTGCTGCTACAACATAGCTGAATAAGACTTTTGGCAACAGAATGAGCCTTTCTCCACACTGAAAACTATGATCTGCAGGTTGTATTCTTTCCAAAACTAACTCAATTCTCACAGAGATACAATACACTAGTTTCTGGGCTTATAAAATGGATTGTTTTCTTTGGACAGATACATTTGTCTCTTCAACTCAGCTGAATAGGCCTATTTGGAACAAACAGCACCTATATCCACCTTGAAAGACCTAAGCTGTAGGAAGTATTCCTTTAAAAAAAGTCAATTCTCACAGGGAAACAAAGTGCTAGATGCTCTTTCATCTAACACAGATGGTTTTCCTCGAGAGATACATGTGTTTAATCAACTTAGTTGTATAGGTCTATTAGCAACAAAATGAACATATCACCACCTTGAAAACTGTGATTTGCACGAAGTATTCCTTTCCAAACCTAACTCAATTCTCACAGGGAAACAAAGTGCTAGATGCTCCTGCTTCTAACACAAATCATTCTCTTTGATAGAAACATGTGTTTCTACAAGTAGCAGAATAGGACTTTTTGCAACAAAATGAGCCTTTCTCCACACTGAAAACTATGATTTGCAGGTAGTATACCTTCCAAAACTAACTCAGTTCTCACACGGATACAATACACTAGATTCTGTGCTTATAAAATGGATTGTTTTCTTTGGACAGATACATTTGTCTCTTCAACTCAGCTGAATAGGCCTATTTGGAAGAAACAGCACCTATCCCCAATTTGAAATACCTAAGCTGTAGGAAGTATTCCTTTCGAAAACTAACTCAATTCTCACAGAGGAATACTGTGCTAGATGGTCCTGCATCTAACAGAGATGGTTTTCTTTGAGAGATACATGTGTTTTTTCAACCTAGCTCAATAGGCCTATTTGCAACAAACAAAATGAGTGTTTCTCCACCTTTAAACCTATGATTTGCATGAAGTTTTCTTTTTAAAAACTGACTCAATTCTCACAGGGAAACAAGGTGGTAGATGCTCCTTCTTCTAACACAGATGGTTTCCTTTCAAGAGATACATGTGTTTCAACTCAGATGAATAGGCCTATTGGAAGCAAACAAAGCCTCTCTCCACCTTGAAACATGTAAGTTGCAGGAAGTGCTCCATTCAAAAAGTAACTCTATTCTCACCGAGGAACAATGGGCTGGATGCTGCAGTTTCTAGAATACATGGTTTTCTTTGGAGAGGTACATGTGTTTCTTCAATGTAGCTGTATAGGCCTATTTGCAACAAAATGAGCATCTCACCACATTGAAAACTATGATTTGCAGCAAGCATGCCTTCCAAAACTTACTCATTCCTCACAGGGAAACAATGCACTACATGCTGCAGCTTATAACATAGATGGTTTTCTTTGGAGAGGTACATGTGTCTCTTCAAATCAGATGAATAGTCCTATTTGTAGCAAAAAGTGTCTATCTCCACCTGGAAACACCAAAGTTGGAGGAAGTATTCCTTTCAAAAACTAACTCAGTTCTCACAGGGAAACAATGTGCTAGAGGCTCCTGCTTCTAGCACAGTGGTTTTATTCGAGTGATACATGTGTTTCTCAGCGTAGCTGAATAGTAATATTTGGGACAAAACGAGCTGATATCCACCTTGGAAACTATGATTTTCACGAAGTATTTCTTTCAAAAACTTACGCAGTTCTCACTGTTGCACCATGTGCTACAAGTTTCTGCTTCTAAGACAGATGGGTTAATTCGATAGATTCATGTGTTCCTTCAACAGAGCTGAATAGGCCTTTTTGCAGCAAAAAGATCTATTCACCACACTGAAAACTATGATTTGCAGGAAGTATTTCTTCCAAAACTAACACAATTCTCACAATGAAACAATGCCAAAGATATGGTGCTGATAACATAGATGGTTTTCTTTGGAGAGATACATGTATTGCTTAAACTCAGCTGAATAGGCATATGTGGAGCAAACATCGCCTATCTCCACCTTGAAAGACCTAAGCTGCAGGAAGTATTCCTTTAAAAAAAACCTCCATTGTCACACGGAAACAAAGTGGAGACTCTCTTTAATCTAAAGCAGATGGTTTTCTTCGACAGATACATGTGTTGCATCAACTTAGTTGTATAGGTCTATTTGCAACAAAATTAACGTATCGCCACCTTGAAAACTATGATTTGCCGGAAGTATTCCTTTCAAAAACTGACTCAGTTCTCACATGGAAACAATGTGCTACATGCTCCTTCCTCTAATACATAGGGTTTTCTTTCAAGAGATATAGGTGTTTCTTCTATTCTGCTGAATATGCCTGTTTTGATAAACAGCACCTATCTCCACCTTGAAACACCTAAGTTACAGGAAGTATTCCTTTCAAAAACTAACTCAAGTTATGCAGAGAAACAATGTGCTAGATGCTTCTGCTTCTAACACAGATGGTTTCCTTTTGAGAGGTATATGTGTTTCTTCAACTTAGCTGAATAGGCCTGTTGAATCAATTGTGCCTTTGTCAACTTTGAAAATGCTGATGTGCAGGAAGTATTCTCTCAAAAACTAACTGAATTCTCAGAGGGTAACAGTGTGCTAGATGTTTCTACTTCTAACAGAGAGGTTTCCTTCAAGAGATACATGTGTTTCTTCAGCTTAGCTGAGTAGGCCTCTTTGGAACAATAAGAACAGTTTTCCACCTTGAAAACTATGATTTGCAGGAAGTATTCCTTTCAAAACCTAACTCAAGTCTCACAGGTAAACAATGTGCTAGATGCTCCTGTTTCTAACACAAA
The DNA here is from genome assembly GCF_047511655.1 of Castor canadensis. Classification (NCBI taxonomy): domain Eukaryota; kingdom Metazoa; phylum Chordata; class Mammalia; order Rodentia; family Castoridae; genus Castor; species Castor canadensis. Next base: position 152,893,746 of record NC_133387.1, on the reverse strand, counting down.
TCATTCTCTTCCATATACACATGTGCTGCTACAACATAGCTGAATAAGACTTTTGGCAACAGAATGAGCCTTTCTCCACACTGAAAACTATGATCTGCAGGTTGTATTCTTTCCAAAACTAACTCAATTCTCACAGAGATACAATACACTAGTTTCTGTGCTTATAAAATGGATTGTTTTCTTTGGACAGATTCATTTGTCTCTTCAACTCAGCTGAATAGGCCTATTTGGAACAAACAGCACCTATATCCACCTTGAAAGACCTAAGCTGTAGGAAGTATTCCTTTAAAAAAAGTCAATTCTCACAGGGAAACAAAGTGCTAGATGCTCTTTCATCTAACACAGATGGTTTTCCTCGAGAGATACATGTGTTTAATCAACTTAGTTGTATAGGTCTATTAGCAACAAAATGAACATATCACCACCTTGAAAACTGTGATTTGCACGAAGTATTCCTTTCCAAACCTAACTCAATTCTCACAGGGAAACAAAGTGCTAGATGCTCCTGCTTCTAACACAAATCATTCTCTTTGATAGAAACATGTGTTTCTACAAATAGGAGAATAGGACTTTTTGCAACAAAATGAGCCTTTCTCCACACTGAAAACTATGATTTGCAGGTAGTATACCTTCCAAAACTAACTCAGTTCTCACACGGATACAATACACTAGATTCTGTGCTTATAAAATGGATTGTTTTCTTTGGACAGATACATTTGTCTCTTCAACTCAGCTGAATAGGCCTATTTGGAAGAAACAGCACCTATCCCCAATTTGAAATACCTAAGCTGTAGGAAGTATTCCTTTCGAAAACTAACTCAATTCTCACAGAGGAATACTGTGCTAGATGGTCCTGCATCTAACAGAGATGGTTTTCTTTGAGAGATACATGTGTTTTTTCAACCTAGCTCAATAGGCCTATTTGCAACAAACAAAATGAGTGTTTCTCCACCTTTAAACCTATGATTTGCATGAAGTTTTCTTTTTAAAAACTGACTCAATTCTCACAGGGAAACAAGGTGGTAGATGCTCCTTCTTCTAACACAGATGGTTTCCTTTCAAGAGATACATGTGTTTCAACTCAGATGAATAGGCCTATTGGAAGCAAACAAAGCCTCTCTCCACCTTGAAACATGTAAGTTGCAGGAAGTGCTCCATTCAAAAAGTAACTCTATTCTCACCGAGGAACAATGGGCTGGATGCTGCAGTTTCTAGAATACATGGTTTTCTTTGGAGAGGTACATGTGTTTCTTCAATGTAGCTGTATAGGCCTATTTGCAACAAAATGAGCATCTCACCACATTGAAAACTATGATTTGCAGCAAGCATGCCTTCCAAAACTTACTCATTCCTCACAGGGAAACAATGCACTACATGCTGCAGCTTATAACATAGATGGTTTTCTTTGGAGAGGTACATGTGTCTCTTCAAATCAGATGAATAGTCCTATTTGTAGCAAAAAGTGTCTATCTCCACCTGGAAACACCAAAGTTGGAGGAAGTATTCCTTTCAAAAACTAACTCAGTTCTCACAGGGAAACAATGTGCTAGAGGCTCCTGCTTCTAGCACAGTGGTTTTATTCGAGTGATACATGTGTTTCTCAGCGTAGCTGAATAGTAATATTTGGGACAAAACGAGCTGATATCCACCTTGGAAACTATGATTTTCATGTAGTATTTCTTTCAAAAACTTACGCAGTTCTCACTGTTGCACCATGTGCTACAAGTTTCTGCTTCTAAGACAGACGGTTTAATTCGATAGATTCATGTGTTCCTTCAACAGAGCTGAATAGGCCTTTTTGCAGCAAAAAGATCTATTCACCACACTGAAAACTATGATTTGCAGGAAGTATTTCTTCCAAAACTAACACAATTCTCACAATGAAACAATGCCAAAGATATGGTGCTGATAACATAGATGGTTTTCTTTGGAGAGATACATGTATTGCTTAAACTCAGCTGAATAGGCATATGTGGAGCAAACATCGCCTATCTCCACCTTGAAAGACCTAAGCTGCAGGAAGTATTCCTTTAAAAAAAACCTCCATTGTCACACGGAAACAAAGTGGAGACTCTCTTTAATCTAAAGCAGATGGTTTTCTTCGACAGATACATGTGTTGCATCAACTTAGTTGTATAGGTCTATTTGCAACAAAATTAACGTATCGCCACCTTGAAAACTATGATTTGCCGGAAGTATTCCTTTCAAAAACTGACTCAGTTCTCACATGGAAACAATGTGCTACATGCTCCTTCCTCTAATACATAGGGTTTTCTTTCAAGAGATATAGGTGTTTCTTCTATTCTGCTGAATATGCCTGTTTTGATAAACAGCACCTATCTCCACCTTGAAACACCTAAGTTACAGGAAGTATTCCTTTCAAAAACTAACTCAAGTTATGCAGAGAAACAATGTGCTAGATGCTTCTGCTTCTAACACAGATGGTTTCCTTTTGAGAGGTATATGTGTTTCTTCAACTTAGCTGAATAGGCCTGTTGAATCAATTGTGCCTTTGTCAACTTTGAAAATGCTGATGTGCAGGAAGTATTCTCTCAAAAACTAACTGAATTCTCAGAGGGTAACAGTGTGCTAGATGTTTCTACTTCTAACAGAGAGGTTTCCTTCAAGAGATACATGTGTTTCTTCAGCTTAGCTGAGTAGGCCTCTTTGGAACAATAAGAACAGTTTTCCACCTTGAAAACTATGATTTGCAGGAAGTATTCCTTTCAAAACCTAACTCAAGTCTCACAGGTAAACAATGTGCTAGATGCTCCTGTTTCTAACACAAATCATTCTCTTCCATATACACATGTGCTGCTACAACATAGCTGAATAAGACTTTTGGCAACAGAATGAGCCTTTCTCCACACTGAAAACTATGATCTGCAGGTTGTATTCTTTCCAAAACTAACTCAATTCTCACAGAGATACAATACACTAGTTTCTGTGCTTATAAAATGGATTGTTTTCTTTGGACAGATACATTTGTCTCTTCAACTCAGCTGAATAGGCCTATTTGGAACAAACAGCACCTATATCCACCTTGAAAGACCTAAGCTGTAGGAAGTATTCCTTTAAAAAAAGTCAATTCTCACAGGGAAACAAAGTGCTAGATGCTCTTTCATCTAACACAGATGGTTTTCCTCGAGAGATACATGTGTTTAATCAACTTAGTTGTATAGGTCTATTAGCAACAAAATGAACATATCACCACCTTGAAAACTGTGATTTGCACGAAGTATTCCTTTCCAAACCTAACTCAATTCTCACAGGGAAACAAAGTGCTAGATGCTCCTGCTTCTAACACAAATCATTCTCTTTGATAGAAACATGTGTTTCTACAAATAGGAGAATAGGACTTTTTGCAACAAAATGAGCCTTTCTCCACACTGAAAACTATGATTTGCAGGTAGTATACCTTCCAAAACTAACTCAGTTCTCACACGGATACAATACACTAGATTCTGTGCTTATAAAATGGATTGTTTTCTTTGGACAGATACATTTGTCTCTTCAACTCAGCTGAATAGGCCTATTTGGAAGAAACAGCACGTATCCCCAATTTGAAATACCTAAGCTGTAGGAAGTATTCCTTTCGAAAACTAACTCAATTCTCACAGAGGAATACTGTGCTAGATGGTCCTGCATCTAACAGAGATGGTTTTCTTTGAGAGATACATGGGTTTTTTCAACCTAGCTCAATAGGCCTATTTGCAACAAACAAAATGAGTGTTTCTCCACCTTTAAACCTATGATTTGCATGAAGTTTTCTTTTTAAAAACTGACTCAATTCTCACAGGGAAACAAGGTGGTAGATGCTCCTTCTTCTAACACAGATGGTTTCCTTTCAAGAGATACATGTGTTTCAACTCAGATGAATAGGCCTATTGGAAGCAAACAAAGCCTCTCTCCACCTTGAAACATGTAAGTTGCAGGAAGTGCTCCATTCAAAAAGTAACTCTATTCTCACCGAGGAACAATGGGCTGGATGCTGCAGTTTCTAGAATACATGGTTTTCTTTGGAGAGGTACATGTGTTTCTTCAATGTAGCTGTATAGGCCTATTTGCAACAAAATGAGCATCTCACCACATTGAAAACTATGATTTGCAGCAAGCATGCCTTCCAAAACTTACTCATTCCTCACAGGGAAACAATGCACTACATGCTGCAGCTTATAACATAGATGGTTTTCTTTGGAGAGGTACATGTGTCTCTTCAAATCAGATGAATAGTCCTATTTGTAGCAAAAAGTGTCTATCTCCACCTGGAAACACCAAAGTTGGAGGAAGTATTCCTTTCAAAAACTAACTCAGTTCTCACAGGGAAACAATGTGCTAGAGGCTCCTGCTTCTAGCACAGTGGTTTTATTCGAGTGATACATGTGTTTCTCAGCGTAGCTGAATAGTAATATTTGGGACAAAACGAGCTGATATCCACCTTGGAAACTATGATTTTCATGAAGTATTTCTTTCAAAAACTTACGCAGTTCTCACTGTTGCACCATGTGCTACAAGTTTCTGCTTCTAAGACAGACGGTTTAATTCGATAGATTCATGTGTTCCTTCAACAGAGCTGAATAGGCCTTTTTGCAGCAAAAAGATCTATTCACCACACTGAAAACTATGATTTGCAGGAAGTATTTCTTCCAAAACTAACACAATTCTCACAATGAAACAATGCCAAAGATATGGTGCTGATAACATAGATGGTTTTCTTTGGAGAGATACATGTATTGCTTAAACTCAGCTGAATAGGCATATGTGGAGCAAACATCGCCTATCTCCACCTTGAAAGACCTAAGCTGCAGGAAGTATTCCTTTAAAAAAAACCTCCATTGTCACACGGAAACAAAGTGGAGACTCTCTTTAATCTAAAGCAGATGGTTTTCTTCGACAGATACATGTGTTGCATCAACTTAGTTGTATAGGTCTATTTGCAACAAAATTAACGTATCGCCACCTTGAAAACTATGATTTGCCGGAAGTATTCCTTTCAAAAACTGACTCAGTTCTCACATGGAAACAATGTGCTACATGCTCCTTCCTCTAATACATAGGGTTTTCTTTCAAGAGATATAGGTGTTTCTTCTATTCTGCTGAATATGCCTGTTTTGATAAACAGCACCTATCTCCACCTTGAAACACCTAAGTTACAGGAAGTATTCCTTTCAAAAACAAACTCAAGTTATGCAGAGAAACAATGTGCTAGATGCTTCTGCTTCTAACACAGATGGTTTCCTTTTGAGAGGTATATGTGTTTCTTCAACTTAGCTGAATAGGCCTGTTGAATCAATTGTGCCTTTGTCAACTTTGAAAATGCTGATGTGCAGGAAGTATTCTCTCAAAAACTAACTGAATTCTCAGAGGGTAACAGTGTGCTAGATGTTTCTACTTCTAACAGAGAGGTTTCCTTCAAGAGATACAGGTGTTTCTTCAGCTTAGCTGAGTAGGCCTCTTTGGAACAATAAGAACAGTTTTCCACCTTGAAAACTATGATTTGCAGGAAGTATTCCTTTCAAAACCTAACTCAAGTCTCACAGGTAAACAATGTGCTAGATGCTCCTGTTTCTAACACAAATCATTCTCTTCCATAGACACATGTGCTGCTACAACATAGCTGAATAAGACTTTTGGCAACAGAATGAGCCTTTCTCCACACTGAAAACTATGATCTGCAGGTTGTATTCTTTCCAAAACTAACTCAATTCTCACAGAGATACAATACACTAGTTTCTGTGCTTATAAAATGGATTGTTTTCTTTGGACAGATACATTTGTCTCTTCAACTCAGCTGAATAGGCCTATTTGGAACAAACAGCACCTATATCCACCTTGAAAGACCTAAGCTGTAGGAAGTATTCCTTTAAAAAAAGTCAATTCTCACAGGGAAACAAAGTGCTAGATGCTCTTTCATCTAACACAGATGGTTTTCCTCGAGAGATACATGTGTTTAATCAACTTAGTTGTATAGGTCTATTAGCAACAAAATGAACATATCACCACCTTGAAAACTGTGATTTGCACGAAGTATTCCTTTCCAAACCTAACTCAATTCTCACAGGGAAACAAAGTGCTAGATGCTCCTGCTTCTAACACAAATCATTCTCTTTGATAGAAACATGTGTTTCTACAAATAGCAGAATAGGACTTTTTGCAACAAAATGAGCCTTTCTCCACACTGAAAACTATGATTTGCAGGTAGTATACCTTCCAAAACTAACTCAGTTCTCACACGGATACAATACACTAGATTCTGTGCTTATAAAATGGATTGTTTTCTTTGGACAGATACATTTGTCTCTTCAACTCAGCTGAATAGGCCTATTTGGAAGAAACAGCACCTATCCCCAATTTGAAATACCTAAGCTGTAGGAAGTATTCCTTTCGAAAACTAACTCAATTCTCACAGAGGAATACTGTGCTAGATGGTCCTGCATCTAACAGAGATGGTTTTCTTTGAGAGATACATGTGTTTTTTCAACCTAGCTCAATAGGCCTATTTGCAACAAACAAAATGAGTGTTTCTCCACCTTTAAACCTATGATTTGCATGAAGTTTTCTTTTTAAAAACTGACTCAATTCTCACAGGGAAACAAGGTGGTAGATGCTCCTTCTTCTAACACAGATGGTTTCCTTTCAAGAGATACATGTGTTTCAACTCAGATGAATAGGCCTATTGGAAGCAAACAAAGCCTCTCTCCACCTTGAAACATGTAAGTTGCAGGAAGTGCTCCATTCAAAAAGTAACTCTATTCTCACCGAGGAACAATGGGCTGGATGCTGCAGTTTCTAGAATACATGGTTTTCTTTGGAGAGGTACATGTGTTTCTTCAATGTAGCTGTATAGGCCTATTTGCAACAAAATGAGCATCTCACCACATTGAAAACTATGATTTGCAGCAAGCATGCCTTCCAAAACTTACTCATTCCTCACAGGGAAACAATGCACTACATGCTGCAGCTTATAACATAGATGGTTTTCTTTGGAGAGGTACATGTGTCTCTTCAAATCAGATGAATAGTCCTATTTGTAGCAAAAAGTGTCTATCTCCACCTGGAAACACCAAAGTTGGAGGAAGTATTCCTTTCAAAAACTAACTCAGTTCTCACAGGGAAACAATGTGCTAGAGGCTCCTGCTTCTAGCACAGTGGTTTTATTCGAGTGATACATGTGTTTCTCAGCGTAGCTGAATAGTAATATTTGGGACAAAACGAGCTGATATCCACCTTGGAAACTATGATTTTCACGAAGTATTTCTTTCAAAAACTTACGCAGTTCTCACTGTTGCACCATGTGCTACAAGTTTCTGCTTCTAAGACAGACGGTTTAATTCGATAGATTCATGTGTTCCTTCAACAGAGCTGAATAGGCCTTTTTGCAGCAAAAAGATCTATTCACCACACTGAAAACTATGATTTGCAGGAAGTATTTCTTCCAAAACTAACACAATTCTCACAATGAAACAATGCCAAAGATATGGTGCTGATAACATAGATGGTTTTCTTTGGAGAGATACATGTATTGCTTAAACTCAGCTGAATAGGCATATGTGGAGCAAACATCGCCTATCTCCACCTTGAAAGACCTAAGCTGCAGGAAGTATTCCTTTAAAAAAAACCTCCATTGTCACACGGAAACAAAGTGGAGACTCTCTTTAATCTAAAGCAGATGGTTTTCTTCGACAGATACATGTGTTGCATCAACTTAGTTGTATAGGTCTATTTGCAACAAAATTAACGTATCGCCACCTTGAAAACTATGATTTGCCGGAAGTATTCCTTTCAAAAACTGACTCAGTTCTCACATGGAAACAATGTGCTACATGCTCCTTCCTCTAATACATAGGGTTTTCTTTCAAGAGATATAGGTGTTTCTTCTATTCTGCTGAATATGCCTGTTTTGATAAACAGCACCTATCTCCACCTTGAAACACCTAAGTTACAGGAAGTATTCCTTTCAAAAACAAACTCAAGTTATGCAGAGAAACAATGTGCTAGATGCTTCTGCTTCTAACACAGATGGTTTCCTTTTGAGAGGTATATGTGTTTCTTCAACTTAGCTGAATAGGCCTGTTGAATCAATTGTGCCTTTGTCAACTTTGAAAATGCTGATGTGCAGGAAGTATTCTCTCAAAAACTAACTGAATTCTCAGAGGGTAACAGTGTGCTAGATGTTTCTACTTCTAACAGAGAGGTTTCCTTCAAGAGATACAGGTGTTTCTTCAGCTTAGCTGAGTAGGCCTCTTTGGAACAATAAGAACAGTTTTCCACCTTGAAAACTATGATTTGCAGGAAGTATTCCTTTCAAAACCTAACTCAAGTCTCACAGGTAAACAATGTGCTAGATGCTCCTGTTTCTAACACAAATCATTCTCTTCCATAGACACATGTGCTGCTACAACATAGCTGAATAAGACTTTTGGCAACAGAATGAGCCTTTCTCCACACTGAAAACTATGATCTGCAGGTTGTATTCTTTCCAAAACTAACTCAATTCTCACAGAGATACAATACACTAGTTTCTGTGCTTATAAAATGGATTGTTTTCTTTGGACAGATACAGTTGTCTCTTCAACTCAGCTGAATAGGCCTATTTGGAACAAACAGCACCTATATCCACCTTGAAAGACCTAAGCTGTAGGAAGTATTCCTTTAAAAAAAGTCAATTCTCACAGGGAAACAAAGTGCTAGATGCTCTTTCATCTAACACAGATGGTTTTCCTCGAGAGATACATGTGTTTAATCAACTTAGTTGTATAGGTCTATTAGCAACAAAATGAACATATCACCACCTTGAAAACTGTGATTTGCACGAAGTATTCCTTTCCAAACCTAACTCAATTCTCACAGGGAAACAAAGTGCTAGATGCTCCTGCTTCTAACACAAATCATTCTCTTTGATAGAAACATGTGTTTCTACAAATAGCAGAATAGGACTTTTTGCAACAAAATGAGCCTTTCTCCACACTGAAAACTATGATTTGCAGGTAGTATACCTTCCAAAACTAACTCAGTTCTCACACGGATACAATACACTAGATTCTGTGCTTATAAAATGGATTGTTTTCTTTGGACAGATACATTTGTCTCTTCAACTCAGCTGAATAGGCCTATTTGGAAGAAACAGCACCTATCCCCAATTTGAAATACCTAAGCTGTAGGAAGTATTCCTTTCGAAAACTAACTCAATTCTCACAGAGGAATACTGTGCTAGATGGTCCTGCATCTAACAGAGATGGTTTTCTTTGAGAGATACATGTGTTTTTTCAACCTAGCTCAATAGGCCTATTTGCAACAAACAAAATGAGTGTTTCTCCACCTTTAAACCTATGATTTGCATGAAGTTTTCTTTTTAAAAACTGACTCAATTCTCACAGGGAAACAAGGTGGTAGATGCTCCTTCTTCTAACACAGATGGTTTCCTTTCAAGAGATACATGTGTTTCAACTCAGATGAATAGGCCTATTGGAAGCAAACAAAGCCTCTCTCCACCTTGAAACATGTAAGTTGCAGGAAGTGCTCCATTCAAAAAGTAACTCTATTCTCACCGAGGAACAATGGGCTGGATGCTGCAGTTTCTAGAATACATGGTTTTCTTTGGAGAGGTACATGTGTTTCTTCAATGTAGCTGTATAGGCCTATTTGCAAGAAAATGAGCATCTCACCACATTGAAAACTAAGATTTGCAGCAATCATGCCTTCCAAAACTTACTCATTCCTCACAGGGAAACAATGCACTACATGCTGCAGCTTATAACATAGATGGTTTTCTTTGGAGAGGTACATGTGTCTCTTCAAATCAGATGAATAGTCCTATTTGTAGCAAAAAGTGTCTATCTCCACCTGGAAACACCAAAGTTGGAGGAAGTATTCCTTTCAAAAACTAACTCAGTTCTCACAGGGAAACAATGTGCTAGAGGCTCCTGCTTCTAGCACAGTGGTTTTATTGGAGTGATACATGTGTTTCTCAGCGTAGCTGAATAGTAATATTTGGGACAAAACGAGCTGATATCCACCTTGGAAACTATGATTTTCACGAAGTATTTCTTTCAAAAACTTACGCAGTTCTCACTGTTGCACCATGTGCTACAAGTTTCTGCTTCTAAGACAGACGGTTTAATTCGATAGATTCATGTGTTCCTTCAACAGATCTGAATAGGCCTTTTTGCAGCAAAAAGATCTATTCACCACACTGAAAACTATGATTTGCAGGAAGTATTTCTTCCAAAACTAACACAATTCTCACAATGAAACAATGCCAAAGATATGGTGCTGATAACATAGATGGTTTTCTTTGGAGAGATACATGTATTGCTTAAACTCAGCTGAATAGGCATATGTGGAGCAAACATCGCCTATCTCCACCTTGAAAGACCTAAGCTGCAGGAAGTATTCCTTTAAAAAAAACCTCCATTGTCACACGGAAACAAAGTGGAGACTCTCTTTCATCTAAACCAGATGGTTTTCTTCGACAGATACATGTGTTGCATGAACTTAGTTGTATAGGTCTATTTGCAACAAAATTAACGTATCGCCACCTTGAAAACTATGATTTGCCGGAAGTATTCCTTTCAAAAACTGACTCAGTTCTCACATGGAAACAATGTGCTACATGCTCCTTCCTCTAATACATAGGGTTTTCTTTCAAGAGATATAGGTGTTTCTTCTATTCTGCTGAATATGCCTGTTTTGATAAACAGCACCTATCTCCACCTTGAAACACCTAAGTTACAGGAAGTATTCCTTTCAAAAACTAACTCAAGTTATGCAGAGAAACAATGTGCTAGATGCTTCTGCTTCTAACACAGATGGTTTCCTTTTGAGAGGTATATGTGTTTCTTCAACTTAGCTGAATAGGCCTGTTGAATCAATTGTGCCTTTGTCAACTTTGAAAATGCTGATGTGCAGGAAGTATTCTCTCAAAAACTAACTGAATTCTCAGAGGGTAACAGTGTGCTAGATGTTTCTACTTCTAACAGAGAGGTTTCCTTCAAGAGATACAGGTGTTTCTTCAGCTTAGCTGAGTAGGCCTCTTTGGAACAATAAGAACAGTTTTCCACCTTGAAAACTATGATTTGCAGGAAGTATTCCTTTCAAAACCTAACTCAAGTCTCACAGGTAAACAATGTGCTAGATGCTCCTGTTTCTAACACAAATCATTCTCTTCCATAGACACATGTGCTGCTACAACATAGCTGAATAAGACTTTTGGCAACAGAATGAGCCTTTCTCCACACTGAAAACTATGATCTGCAGGTTGTATTCTTTCCAAAACTAACTCAATTCTCACAGAGATACAATACACTAGTTTCTGTGCTTATAAAATGGATTGTTTTCTTTGGACAGATACATTTGTCTCTTCAACTCAGCTGAATAGGCCTATTTGGAACAAACAGCACCTATATCCACCTTGAAAGACCTAAGCTGTAGGAAGTATTCCTTTAAAAAAAGTCAATTCTCACAGGGAAACAAAGTGCTAGATGCTCTTTCATCTAACACAGATGGTTTTCCTCGAGAGATACATGTGTTTAATCAACTTAGTTGTATAGGTCTATTAGCAACAAAATGAACATATCACCACCTTGAAAACTGTGATTTGCACGAAGTATTCCTTTCCAAACCTAACTCAATTCTCACAGGGAAACAAAGTGCTAGATGCTCCTGCTTCTAACACAAATCATTCTCTTTGATAGAAACATGTGTTTCTACAAATAGCAGAATAGGACTTTTTGCAACAAAATGAGCCTTTCTCCACACTGAAAACTATGATTTGCAGGTAGTATACCTTCCAAAACTAACTCAGTTCTCACACGGATACAATACACTAGATTCTGTGCTTATAAAATGGATTGTTTTCTTTGGACAGATACATTTGTCTCTTCAACTCAGCTGAATAGGCCTATTTGGAAGAAACAGCACCTATCCCCAATTTGAAATACCTAAGCTGTAGGAAGTATTCCTTTCGAAAACTAACTCAATTCTCACAGAGGAATACTGTGCTAGATGGTCCTGCATCTAACAGAGATGGTTTTCTTTGAGAGATACATGTGTTTTTTCAACCTAGCTCAATAGGCCTATTTGCAACAAACAAAATGAGTGTTTCTCCACCTTTAATCCTATGATTTGCATGAAGTTTTCTTTTTAAAAACTGACTCAATTCTCACAGGGAAACAAGGTGGTAGATGCTCCTTCTTCTAACACAGATGGTTTCCTTTCAAGAGATACATGTGTTTCAACTCAGATGAATAGGCCTATTGGAAGCAAACAAAGCCTCTCTCCACCTTGAAACATGTAAGTTGCAGGAAGTGCTCCATTCAAAAAGTAACTCTATTCTCACCGAGGAACAATGGGCTGGATGCTGCAGTTTCTAGAATACATGGTTTTCTTTGGAGAGGTACATGTGTTTCTTCAATGTAGCTGTATAGGCCTATTTGCAAGAAAATGAGCATCTCACCACATTGAAAACTAAGATTTGCAGCAAGCATGCCTTCCAAAACTTACTCATTCCTCACAGGGAAACAATGCACTACATGCTGCAGCTTATAACATAGATGGTTTTCTTTGGAGAGGTACATGTGTCTCTTCAAATCAGATGAATAGTCCTATTTGTAGCAAAAAGTGTCTATCTCCACCTGGAAATACCAAAGTTGGAGGAAGTATTCCTTTCAAAAACTAACTCAGTTCTCACAGGGAAACAATGTGCTAGAGGCTCCTGCTTCTAGCACAGTGGTTTTATTCGAGTGATACATGTGTTTCTCAGCGTAGCTGAATAGTAAGATTTGGGACAAAACGAGCTGATATCCACCTTGGAAACTATGATTTTCACGAAGTATTTCTTTCAAAAACTTACGCAGTTCTCACTGTTGCACCATGTGCTACAAGTTTCTGCTTCTAAGACAGATGGGTTAATTCGATAGATTCATGTGTTCCTTCAACAGAGCTGAATAGGCCTTTTTGCAGCAAAAAGATCTATTCACCACACTGAAAACTATGATTTGCAGGAAGTATTTCTTCCAAAACTAACACAATTCTCACAATGAAACAATGCCAAAGATATGGTGCTGATAACATAGATGGTTTTCTTTGGAGAGATACATGTATTGCTTAAACTCAGCTGAATAGGCATATGTGGAGCAAACATCGCCTATCTCCACCTTGAAAGACCTAAGCTGCAGGAAGTATTCCTTTAAAAAAAACCTCCATTGTCACACGGAAACAAAGTGGAGACTCTCTTTCATCTAAACCAGATGGTTTTCTTCGACAGATACATGTGTTGCATGAACTTAGTTGTATAGGTCTATTTGCAACAAAATTAACGTATCGCCACCTTGAAAACTATGATTTGCCGGAAGTATTCCTTTCAAAAACTGACTCAGTTCTCACATGGAAACAATGTGCTACATGCTCCTTCCTCTAATACATAGGGTTTTCTTTCAAGAGATATAGGTGTTTCTTCTATTCTGCTGAATATGCCTGTTTTGATAAACAGCACCTATCTCCACCTTGAAACACCTAAGTTACAGGAAGTATTCCTTTCAAAAACTAACTCAAGTTATGCAGAGAAACAATGTGCTAGATGCTTCTGCTTCTAACACAGATGGTTTCCTTTTGAGAGGTATATGTGTTTCTTCAACTTAGCTGAATAGGCCTGTTGAATCAATTGTGCCTTTGTCAACTTTGAAAATGCTGATGTGCAGGAAGTATTCTCTCAAAAACTAACTGAATTCTCAGAGGGTAACAGTGTGCTAGATGTTTCTACTTCTAACAGAGAGGTTTCCTTCAAGAGATACATGTGTTTCTTCAGCTTAGCTGAGTAGGCCTCTTTGGAACAATAAGAACAGTTTTCCACCTTGAAAACTATGATTTGCAGGAAGTATTCCTTTCAAAACCTAACTCAAGTCTCACAGGTAAACAATGTGCTAGATGCTCCTGTTTCTAACACAAATCATTCTCTTCCATAGACACATGTGCTGCTACAACATAGCTGAATAAGACTTTTGGCAACAGAATGAGCCTTTCTCCACACTGAAAACTATGATCTGCAGGTTGTATTCTTTCCAAAACTAACTCAATTCTCACAGAGATACAATACACTAGTTTCTGTGCTTATAAAATGGATTGTTTTCTTTGGACAGATACATTTGTCTCTTCAACTCAGCTGAATAGGCCTATTTGGAACAAACAGCACCTATATCCACCTTGAAAGACCTAAGCTGTAGGAAGTATTCCTTTAAAAAAAGTCAATTCTCACAGGGAAACAAAGTGCTAGATGCTCTTTCATCTAACACAGATGGTTTTCCTCGAGAGATACATGTGTTTAATCAACTTAGTTGTATAGGTCTATTAGCAACAAAATGAACATATCACCACCTTGAAAACTGTGATTTGCACGAAGTATTCCTTTCCAAACCTAACTCAATTCTCACAGGGAAACAAAGTGCTAGATGCTCCTGCTTCTAACACAAATCATTCTCTTCGATAGAAACATGTGTTTCTACAAATAGCAGAATAGGACTTTTTGCAACAAAATGAGCCTTTCTCCACACTGAAAACTATGATTTGCAGGTAGTATACCTTCCAAAACTAACTCAGTTCTCACACGGATACAATACACTAGATTCTGTGCTTATAAAATGGATTGTTTTCTTTGGACAGATACATTTGTCTCTTCAACTCAGCTGAATAGGCCTATTTGGAAGAAACAGCACCTATCCCCAATTTGAAATACCTAAGCTGTAGGAAGTATTCCTTTCGAAAACTAACTCAATTCTCACAGAGGAATACTGTGCTAGATGGTCCTGCATCTAACAGAGATGGTTTTCTTTGAGAGATACATGTGTTTTTTCAACCTAGCTCAATAGGCCTATTTGCAACAAACAAAATGAGTGTTTCTCCACCTTTAATCCTATGATTTGCATGAAGTTTTCTTTTTAAAAACTGACTCAATTCTCACAGGGAAACAAGGTGGTAGATGCTCCTTCTTCTAACACAGATGGTTTCCTTTCAAGAGATACATGTGTTTCAACTCAGATGAATAGGCCTATTGGAAGCAAACAAAGCCTCTCTCCACCTTGAAACATGTAAGTTGCAGGAAGTGCTCCATTCAAAAAGTAACTCTATTCTCACCGAGGAACAATGGGCTGGATGCTGCAGTTTCTAGAATACATGGTTTTCTTTGGAGAGGTACATGTGTTTCTTCAATGTAGCTGTATAGGCCTATTTGCAAGAAAATGAGCATCTCACCACATTGAAAACTAAGATTTGCAGCAAGCATGCCTTCCAAAACTTACTCATTCCTCACAGGGAAACAATGCACTACATGCTGCAGCTTATAACATAGATGGTTTTCTTTGGAGAGGTACATGTGTCTCTTCAAATCAGATGAATAGTCCTATTTGTAGCAAAAAGTGTCTATCTCCACCTGGAAATACCAAAGTTGGAGGAAGTATTCCTTTCAAAAACTAACTCAGTTCTCACAGGGAAACAATGTGCTAGAGGCTCCTGCTTCTAGCACAGTGGTTTTATTCGAGTGATACATGTGTTTCTCAGCGTAGCTGAATAGTAAGATTTGGGACAAAACGAGCTGATATCCACCTTGGAAACTATGATTTTCACGAAGTATTTCTTTCAAAAACTTACGCAGTTCTCACTGTTGCACCATGTGCTACAAGTTTCTGCTTCTAAGACAGATGGGTTAATTCGATAGATTCATGTGTTCCTTCAACAGAGCTGAATAGGCCTTTTTGCAGCAAAAAGATCTATTCACCACACTGAAAACTATGATTTGCAGGAAGTATTTCTTCCAAAACTAACACAATTCTCACAATGAAACAATGCCAAAGATATGGTGCTGATAACATAGATGGTTTTCTTTGGAGAGATACATGTATTGCTTAAACTCAGCTGAATAGGCATATGTGGAGCAAACATCGCCTATCTCCACCTTGAAAGACCTAAGCTGCAGGAAGTATTCCTTTAAAAAAAACCTCCATTGTCACACGGAAACAAAGTGGAGACTCTCTTTAATCTAAAGCAGATGGTTTTCTTCGACAGATACATGTGTTGCATGAACTTAGTTGTATAGGTCTATTTGCAACAAAATTAACGTATCGCCACCTTGAAAACTATGATTTGCCGGAAGTATTCCTTTCAAAAACTGACTCAGTTCTCACATGGAAACAATGTGCTACATGCTCCTTCCTCTAATACATAGGGTTTTCTTTCAAGAGATATAGGTGTTTCTTCTATTCTGCTGAATATGCCTGTTTTGATAAACAGCACCTATCTCCACCTTGAAACACCTAAGTTACAGGAAGTATTCCTTTCAAAAACTAACTCAAGTTATGCAGAGAAACAATGTGCTAGATGCTTCTGCTTCTAACACAGATGGTTTCCTTTTGAGAGGTATATGTGTTTCTTCAACTTAGCTGAATAGGCCTGTTGAATCAATTGTGCCTTTGTCAACTTTGAAAATGCTGATGTGCAGGAAGTATTCTCTCAAAAACTAACTGAATTCTCAGAGGGTAACAGTGTGCTAGATGTTTCTACTTCTAACAGAGAGGTTTCCTTCAAGAGATACATGTGTTTCTTCAGCTTAGCTGAGTAGGCCTCTTTGGAACAATAAGAACAGTTTTCCACCTTGAAAACTATGATTTGCAGGAAGTATTCCTTTCAAAACCTAACTCAAGTCTCACAGGTAAACAATGTGCTAGATGCTCCTGTTTCTAACACAAATCATTCTCTTCCATAGACACATGTGCTGCTACAACATAGCTGAATAAGACTTTTGGCAACAGAATGAGCCTTTCTCCACACTGAAAACTATGATCTGCAGGTTGTATTCTTTCCAAAACTAACTCAATTCTCACAGAGATACAATACACTAGTTTCTGTGCTTATAAAATGGATTGTTTTCTTTGGACAGATACATTTGTCTCTTCAACTCAGCTGAATAGGCCTATTTGGAACAAACAGCACCTATATCCACCTTGAAAGACCTAAGCTGTAGGAAGTATTCCTTTAAAAAAAGTCAATTCTCACAGGGAAACAAAGTGCTAGATGCTCTTTCATCTAACACAGATGGTTTTCCTCGAGAGATACATGTGTTTAATCAACTTAGTTGTATAGGTCTATTAGCAACAAAATGAACATATCACCACCTTGAAAACTGTGATTTGCACGAAGTATTCCTTTCCAAACCTAACTCAATTCTCACAGGGAAACAAAGTGCTAGATGCTCCTGCTTCTAACACAAATCATTCTCTTCGATAGAAACATGTGTTTCTACAAATAGCAGAATAGGACTTTTTGCAACAAAATGAGCCTTTCTCCACACTGAAAACTATGATTTGCAGGTAGTATACCTTCCAAAACTAACTCAGTTCTCACACGGATACAATACACTAGATTCTGTGCTTATAAAATGGATTGTTTTCTTTGGACAGATACATTTGTCTCTTCAACTCAGCTGAATAGGCCTATTTGGAAGAAACAGCACCTATCCCCAATTTGAAATACCTAAGCTGTAGGAAGTATTCCTTTCGAAAACTAACTCAATTCTCACAGAGGAATACTGTGCTAGATGGTCCTGCATCTAACAGAGATGGTTTTCTTTGAGAGATACATGTGTTTTTTCAACCTAGCTCAATAGGCCTATTTGCAACAAAATGAGTGTTTCTCCACCTTTAAACCTATGATTTGCATGAAGTTTTCTTTTTAAAAACTGACTCAATTCTCACAGGGAAACAAGGTGGTAGATGCTCCTTCTTCTAACACAGATGGTTTCCTTTCAAGAGATACATGTGTTTCAACTCAGATGAATAGGCCTATTGGAAGCAAACAAAGCCTCTCTCCACCTTGAAACATGTAAGTTGCAGGAAGTGCTCCATTCAAAAAGTAACTCTATTCTCACTGAGGAACAATGGGCTGGATGCTGCAGTTTCTAGAATACATGGTTTTCTTTGGAGAGGTACATGTGTTTCTTCAATGTAGCTGTATAGGCCTATTTGCAACAAAATGAGCATCTCACCACATTGAAAACTATGATTTGCAGCAAGCATGCCTTCCAAAACTTACTCATTCCTCACAGGGAAACAATGCACTACATGCTGCAGCTTATAACATAGATGGTTTTCTTTGGAGAGGTACATGTGTCTCTTCAAATCAGATGAATAGTCCTATTTGTAGCAAAAAGTGTCTATCTCCACCTGGAAACACCAAAGTTGGAGGAAGTATTCCTTTCAAAAACTAACTCAGTTCTCACAGGGAAACAATGTGCTAGAGGCTCCTGCTTCTAGCACAGTGGTTTTATTCGAGTGATACATGTGTTTCTCAGCGTAGCTGAATAGTAAGATTTGGGACAAAACGAGCTGATATCCACCTTGGAAACTATGATTTTCACGAAGTATTTCTTTCAAAAACTTACGCAGTTCTCACTGTTGCACCATGTGCTACAAGTTTCTGCTTCTAAGACAGATGGGTTAATTCGATAGATTCATGTGTTCCTTCAACAGAGCTGAATAGGCCTTTTTGCAGCAAAAAGATCTATTCACCACACTGAAAACTATGATTTGCAGGAAGTATTTCTTCCAAAACTAACACAATTCTCACAATGAAACAATGCCAAAGATATGGTGCTGATAACATAGATGGTTTTCTTTGGAGAGATACATGTATTGCTTAAACTCAGCTGAATAGGCATATGTGGAGCAAACATCGCCTATCTCCACCTTGAAAGACCTAAGCTGCAGGAAGTATTCCTTTAAAAAAAACCTCCATTGTCACACGGAAACAAAGTGGAGACTCTCTTTCATCTAAACCAGATGGTTTTCTTCGACAGATACATGTGTTGCATGAACTTAGTTGTATAGGTCTATTTGCAACAAAATTAACGTATCGCCACCTTGAAAACTATGATTTGCCGGAAGTATTCCTTTCAAAAACTGACTCAGTTCTCACATGGAAACAATGTGCTACATGCTCCTTCCTCTAATACATAGGGTTTTCTTTCAAGAGATATAGGTGTTTCTTCTATTCTGCTGAATATGCCTGTTTTGATAAACAGCACCTATCTCCACCTTGAAACACCTAAGTTACAGGAAGTATTCCTTTCAAAAACTAACTCAAGTTATGCAGAGAAACAATGTGCTAGATGCTTCTGCTTCTAACACAGATGGTTTCCTTTTGAGAGGTATATGTGTTTCTTCAACTTAGCTGAATAGGCCTGTTGAATCAATTGTGCCTTTGTCAACTTTGAAAATGCTGATGTGCAGGAAGTATTCTCTCAAAAACTAACTGAATTCTCAGAGGGTAACAGTGTGCTAGATGTTTCTACTTCTAACAGAGAGGTTTCCTTCAAGAGATACATGTGTTTCTTCAGCTTAGCTGAGTAGGCCTCTTTGGAACAATAAGAACAGTTTTCCACCTTGAAAACTATGATTTGCAGGAAGTATTCCTTTCAAAACCTAACTCAAGTCTCACAGGTAAACAATGTGCTAGATGCTCCTGTTTCTAACACAAATCATTCTCTTCCATAGACACATGTGCTGCTACAACATAGCTGAATAAGACTTTTGGCAACAGAATGAGCCTTTCTCCACACTGAAAACTATGATCTGCAGGTTGTATTCTTTCCAAAACTAACTCAATTCTCACAGAGATACAATACACTAGTTTCTGTGCTTATAAAATGGATTGTTTTCTTTGGACAGATACATTTGTCTCTTCAACTCAGCTGAATAGGCCTATTTGGAACAAACAGCACCTATATCCACCTTGAAAGACCTAAGCTGTAGGAAGTATTCCTTTAAAAAAAGTCAATTCTCACAGGGAAACAAAGTGCTAGATGCTCTTTCATCTAACACAGATGGTTTTCCTCGAGAGATACATGTGTTTAATCAACTTAGTTGTATAGGTCTATTAGCAACAAAATGAACATATCACCACCTTGAAAACTGTGATTTGCACGAAGTATTCCTTTCCAAACCTAACTCAATTCTCACAGGGAAACAAAGTGCTAGATGCTCCTGCTTCTAACACAAATCATTCTCTTCGATAGAAACATGTGTTTCTACAAATAGCAGAATAGGACTTTTTGCAACAAAATGAGCCTTTCTCCACACTGAAAACTATGATTTGCAGGTAGTATACCTTCCAAAACTAACTCAGTTCTCACACGGATACAATACACTAGATTCTGTGCTTATAAAATGGATTGTTTTCTTTGGACAGATACATTTGTCTCTTCAACTCAGCTGAATAGGCCTATTTGGAAGAAACAGCACCTATCCCCAATTTGAAATACCTAAGCTGTAGGAAGTATTCCTTTCGAAAACTAACTCAATTCTCACAGAGGAATACTGTGCTAGATGGTCCTGCATCTAACAGAGATGGTTTTCTTTGAGAGATACATGTGTTTTTTCAACCTAGCTCAATAGGCCTATTTGCAACAAACAAAATGAGTGTTTCTCCACCTTTAAACCTATGATTTGCATGAAGTTTTCTTTTTAAAAACTGACTCAATTCTCACAGGGAAACAAGGTGGTAGATGCTCCTTCTTCTAACACAGATGGTTTCCTTTCAAGAGATACATGTGTTTCAACTCAGATGAATAGGCCTATTGGAAGCAAACAAAGCCTCTCTCCACCTTGAAACATGTAAGTTGCAGGAAGTGCTCCATTCAAAAAGTAACTCTATTCTCACCGAGGAACAATGGGCTGGATGCTGCAGTTTCTAGAATACATGGTTTTCTTTGGAGAGGTACATGTGTTTCTTCAATGTAGCTGTATAGGCCTATTTGCAACAAAATGAGCATCTCACCACATTGAAAACTATGATTTGCAGCAAGCATGCCTTCCAAAACTTACTCATTCCTCACAGGGAAACAATGCACTACATGCTGCAGCTTATAACATAGATGGTTTTCTTTGGAGAGGTACATGTGTCTCTTCAAATCAGATGAATAGTCCTATTTGTAGCAAAAAGTGTCTATCTCCACCTGGAAACACCAAAGTTGGAGGAAGTATTCCTTTCAAAAACTAACTCAGTTCTCACAGGGAAACAATGTGCTAGAGGCTCCTGCTTCTAGCACAGTGGTTTTATTCGAGTGATACATGTGTTTCTCAGCGTAGCTGAATAGTAAGATTTGGGACAAAACGAGCTGATATCCACCTTGGAAACTATGATTTTCACGAAGTATTTCTTTCAAAAACTTACGCAGTTCTCACTGTTGCACCATGTGCTACAAGTTTCTGCTTCTAAGACAGATGGGTTAATTCGATAGATTCATGTGTTCCTTCAACAGAGCTGAATAGGCCTTTTTGCAGCAAAAAGATCTATTCACCACACTGAAAACTATGATTTGCAGGAAGTATTTCTTCCAAAACTAACACAATTCTCACAATGAAACAATGCCAAAGATATGGTGCTGATAACATAGATGGTTTTCTTTGGAGAGATACATGTATTGCTTAAACTCAGCTGAATAGGCATATGTGGAGCAAACATCGCCTATCTCCACCTTGAAAGACCTAAGCTGCAGGAAGTATTCCTTTAAAAAAAACCTCCATTGTCACACGGAAACAAAGTGGAGACTCTCTTTCATCTAAACCAGATGGTTTTCTTCGACAGATACATGAGTTGCATCAACTTAGTTGTATAGGTCTATTTACAACAAAATTAACGTATCGCCACCTTGAAAACTATGATTTGCCGGAAGTATTCCTTTCAAAAACTGACTCAGTTCTCACATGGAAACAATGTGCTACATGCTCCTTCCTCTAATACATAGGGTTTTCTTTCAAGAGATATAGGTGTTTCTTCTATTCTGCTGAATATGCCTGTTTTGATAAACAGCACCTATCTCCACCTTGAAACACCTAAGTTACAGGAAGTATTCCTTTCAAAAACTAACTCAAGTTATGCAGAGAAACAATGTGCTAGATGCTTCTGCTTCTAACACAGATGGTTTCCTTTTGAGAGGTATATGTGTTTCTTCAACTTAGCTGAATAGGCCTGTTGAATCAATTGTGCCTTTGTCAACTTTGAAAACGCTGATGTGCAGGAAGTATTCTCTCAAAAACTAACTGAATTCTCAGAGGGTAACAGTGTGCTAGATGTTTCTACTTCTAACAGAGAGGTTTCCTTCAAGAGATACATGTGTTTCTTCAGCTTAGCTGAGTAGGCCTCTTTGGAACAATAAGAACAGTTTTCCACCTTGAAAACTATGATTTGCAGGAAGTATTCCTTTCAAAACCTAACTCAAGTCTCACAGGTAAACAATGTGCTAGATGCTCCTGTTTCTAACACAAATCATTCTCTTCCATAGACACATGTGCTGCTACAACATAGCTGAATAAGACTTTTGGCAACAGAATGAGCCTTTCTCCACACTGAAAACTGTGATCTGCAGGTTGTATTCTTTCCAAAACTAACTCAATTCTCACAGAGATACAATACACTAGTTTCTGTGCTTATAAAATGGATTGTTTTCTTTGGACAGATACATTTGTCTCTTCAACTCAGCTGAATAGGCCTATTTGGAACAAACAGCACCTATATCCACCTTGAAAGACCTAAGCTGTAGGAAGTATTCCTTTAAAAAAAGTCAATTCTCACAGGGAAACAAAGTGCTAGATGCTCTTTCATCTAACACAGATGGTTTTCCTCGAGAGATACATGTGTTTAATCAACTTAGTTGTATAGGTCTATTAGCAACAAAATGAACATATCACCACCTTGAAAACTGTGATTTGCACGAAGTATTCCTTTCCAAACCTAACTCAATTCTCACAGGGAAACAAAGTGCTAGATGCTCCTGCTTCTAACACAAATCATTCTCTTCGATAGAAACATGTGTTTCTACAAATAGCAGAATAGGACTTTTTGCAACAAAATGAGCCTTTCTCCACACTGAAAACTATGATTTGCAGGTAGTATACCTTCCAAAACTAACTCAGTTCTCACACGGATACAATACACTAGATTCTGTGCTTATAAAATGGATTGTTTTCTTTGGACAGATACATTTGTCTCTTCAACTCAGCTGAATAGGCCTATTTGGAAGAAACAGCACCTATCCCCAATTTGAAATACCTAAGCTGTAGGAAGTATTCCTTTCGAAAACTAACTCAATTCTCACAGAGGAATACTGTGCTAGATGGTCCTGCATCTAACAGAGATGGTTTTCTTTGAGAGATACATGTGTTTTTTCAACCTAGCTCAATAGGCCTATTTGCAACAAACAAAATGAGTGTTTCTCCACCTTTAAACCTATGATTTGCATGAAGTTTTCTTTTTAAAAACTGACTCAATTCTCACAGGGAAACAAGGTGGTAGATGCTCCTTCTTCTAACACAGATGGTTTCCTTTCAAGAGATACATGTGTTTCAACTCAGATGAATAGGCCTATTGGAAGCAAACAAAGCCTCTCTCCACCTTGAAACATGTAAGTTGCAGGAAGTGCTCCATTCAAAAAGTAACTCTATTCTCACCGAGGAACAATGGGCTGGATGCTGCAGTTTCTAGAATACATGGTTTTCTTTGGAGAGGTACATGTGTTTCTTCAATGTAGCTGTATAGGCCTATTTGCAACAAAATGAGCATCTCACCACATTGAAAACTATGATTTGCAGCAAGCATGCCTTCCAAAACTTACTCATTCCTCACAGGGAAACAATGCACTACATGCTGCAGCTTATAACATAGATGGTTTTCTTTGGAGAGGTACATGTGTCTCTTCAAATCAGATGAATAGTCCTATTTGTAGCAAAAAGTGTCTATCTCCACCTGGAAACACCAAAGTTGGAGGAAGTATTCCTTTCAAAAACTAACTCAGTTCTCACAGGGAAACAATGTGCTAGAGGCTCCTGCTTCTAGCACAGTGGTTTTATTCGAGTGATACATGTGTTTCTCAGCGTAGCTGAATAGTAAGATTTGGGACAAAACGAGCTGATATCCACCTTGGAAACTATGATTTTCACGAAGTATTTCTTTCAAAAACTTACGCAGTTCTCACTGTTGCACCATGTGCTACAAGTTTCTGCTTCTAAGACAGATGGGTTAATTCGATAGATTCATGTGTTCCTTCAACAGAGCTGAATAGGCCTTTTTGCAGCAAAAAGATCTATTCACCACACTGAAAACTATGATTTGCAGGAAGTATTTCTTCCAAAACTAACACAATTCTCACAATGAAACAATGCCAAAGATATGGTGCTGATAACATAGATGGTTTTCTTTGGAGAGATACATGTATTGCTTAAACTCAGCTGAATAGGCATATGTGGAGCAAACATCGCCTATCTCCACCTTGAAAGACCTAAGCTGCAGGAAGTATTCCTTTAAAAAAAACCTCCATTGTCACACGGAAACAAAGTGGAGACTCTCTTTCATCTAAACCAGATGGTTTTCTTCGACAGATACATGAGTTGCATCAACTTAGTTGTATAGGTCTATTTACAACAAAATTAACGTATCGCCACCTTGAAAACTATGATTTGCCGGAAGTATTCCTTTCAAAAACTGACTCAGTTCTCACATGGAAACAATGTGCTACATGCTCCTTCCTCTAATACATAGGGTTTTCTTTCAAGAGATATAGGTGTTTCTTCTATTCTGCTGAATATGCCTGTTTTGATAAACAGCACCTATCTCCACCTTGAAACACCTAAGTTACAGGAAGTATTCCTTTCAAAAACTAACTCAAGTTATGCAGAGAAACAATGTGCTAGATGCTTCTGCTTCTAACACAGATGGTTTCCTTTTGAGAGGTATATGTGTTTCTTCAACTTAGCTGAATAGGCCTGTTGAATCAATTGTGCCTTTGTCAACTTTGAAAACGCTGATGTGCAGGAAGTATTCTCTCAAAAACTAACTGAATTCTCAGAGGGTAACAGTGTGCTAGATGTTTCTACTTCTAACAGAGAGGTTTCCTTCAAGAGATACATGTGTTTCTTCAGCTTAGCTGAGTAGGCCTCTTTGGAACAATAAGAACAGTTTTCCACCTTGAAAACTATGATTTGCAGGAAGTATTCCTTTCAAAACCTAACTCAAGTCTCACAGGTAAACAATGTGCTAGATGCTCCTGTTTCTAACACAAATCATTCTCTTCCATAGACACATGTGCTGCTACAACATAGCTGAATAAGACTTTTGGCAACAGAATGAGCCTTTCTCCACACTGAAAACTGTGATCTGCAGGTTGTATTCTTTCCAAAACTAACTCAATTCTCACAGAGATACAATACACTAGTTTCTGTGCTTATAAAATGGATTGTTTTCTTTGGACAGATACATTTGTCTCTTCAACTCAGCTGAATAGGCCTATTTGGAACAAACAGCACCTATATCCACCTTGAAAGACCTAAGCTGTAGGAAGTATTCCTTTAAAAAAAGTCAATTCTCACAGGGAAACAAAGTGCTAGATGCTCTTTCATCTAACACAGATGGTTTTCCTCGAGAGATACATGTGTTTAATCAACTTAGTTGTATAGGTCTATTAGCAACAAAATGAACATATCACCACCTTGAAAACTGTGATTTGCACGAAGTATTCCTTTCCAAACCTAACTCAATTCTCACAGGGAAACAAAGTGCTAGATGCTCCTGCTTCTAACACAAATCATTCTCTTCGATAGAAACATGTGTTTCTACAAATAGCAGAATAGGACTTTTTGCAACAAAATGAGCCTTTCTCCACACTGAAAACTATGATTTGCAGGTAGTATACCTTCCAAAACTAACTCAGTTCTCACACGGATACAATACACTAGATTCTGTGCTTATAAAATGGATTGTTTTCTTTGGACAGATACATTTGTCTCTTCAACTCAGCTGAATAGGCCTATTTGGAAGAAACAGCACCTATCCCCAATTTGAAATACCTAAGCTGTAGGAAGTATTCCTTTCGAAAACTAACTCAATTCTCACAGAGGAATACTGTGCTAGATGGTCCTGCATCTAACAGAGATGGTTTTCTTTGAGAGATACATGTGTTTTTTCAACCTAGCTCAATAGGCCTATTTGCAACAAAATGAGTGTTTCTCCACCTTTAAACCTATGATTTGCATGAAGTTTTCTTTTTAAAAACTGACTCAATTCTCACAGGGAAACAAGGTGGTAGATGCTCCTTCTTCTAACACAGATGGTTTCCTTTCAAGAGATACATGTGTTTCAACTCAGATGAATAGGCCTATTGGAAGCAAACAAAGCCTCTCTCCACCTTGAAACATGTAAGTTGCAGGAAGTGCTCCATTCAAAAAGTAACTCTATTCTCACCGAGGAACAATGGGCTGGATGCTGCAGTTTCTAGAATACATGGTTTTCTTTGGAGAGGTACATGTGTTTCTTCAATGTAGCTGTATAGGCCTATTTGCAACAAAATG
This sequence comes from Castor canadensis, assembly GCF_047511655.1. Classification (NCBI taxonomy): domain Eukaryota; kingdom Metazoa; phylum Chordata; class Mammalia; order Rodentia; family Castoridae; genus Castor; species Castor canadensis. The sequence goes on along the minus strand of NC_133387.1, from coordinate 152,867,365 downwards.
AGCATCTCACCACATTGAAAACTATGATTTGCAGCAAGCATGCCTTCCAAAACTTACTCATTCCTCACAGGGAAACAATGCACTACATGCTGCAGCTTATAACATAGATGGTTTTCTTTGGAGAGGTACATGTGTCTCTTCAAATCAGATGAATAGTCCTATTTGTAGCAAAAAGTGTCTATCTCCACCTGGAAACACCAAAGTTGGAGGAAGTATTCCTTTCAAAAACTAACTCAGTTCTCACAGGGAAACAATGTGCTAGAGGCTCCTGCTTCTAGCACAGTGGTTTTATTCGAGTGATACATGTGTTTCTCAGCGTAGCTGAATAGTAAGATTTGGGACAAAACGAGCTGATATCCACCTTGGAAACTATGATTTTCACGAAGTATTTCTTTCAAAAACTTACGCAGTTCTCACTGTTGCACCATGTGCTACAAGTTTCTGCTTCTAAGACAGATGGGTTAATTCGATAGATTCATGTGTTCCTTCAACAGAGCTGAATAGGCCTTTTTGCAGCAAAAAGATCTATTCACCACACTGAAAACTATGATTTGCAGGAAGTATTTCTTCCAAAACTAACACAATTCTCACAATGAAACAATGCCAAAGATATGGTGCTGATAACATAGATGGTTTTCTTTGGAGAGATACATGTATTGCTTAAACTCAGCTGAATAGGCATATGTGGAGCAAACATCGCCTATCTCCACCTTGAAAGACCTAAGCTGCAGGAAGTATTCCTTTAAAAAAAACCTCCATTGTCACACGGAAACAAAGTGGAGACTCTCTTTCATCTAAACCAGATGGTTTTCTTCGACAGATACATGTGTTGCATGAACTTAGTTGTATAGGTCTATTTGCAACAAAATTAACGTATCGCCACCTTGAAAACTATGATTTGCCGGAAGTATTCCTTTCAAAAACTGACTCAGTTCTCACATGGAAACAATGTGCTACATGCTCCTTCCTCTAATACATAGGGTTTTCTTTCAAGAGATATAGGTGTTTCTTCTATTCTGCTGAATATGCCTGTTTTGATAAACAGCACCTATCTCCACCTTGAAACACCTAAGTTACAGGAAGTATTCCTTTCAAAAACTAACTCAAGTTATGCAGAGAAACAATGTGCTAGATGCTTCTGCTTCTAACACAGATGGTTTCCTTTTGAGAGGTATATGTGTTTCTTCAACTTAGCTGAATAGGCCTGTTGAATCAATTGTGCCTTTGTCAACTTTGAAAATGCTGATGTGCAGGAAGTATTCTCTCAAAAACTAACTGAATTCTCAGAGGGTAACAGTGTGCTAGATGTTTCTACTTCTAACAGAGAGGTTTCCTTCAAGAGATACATGTGTTTCTTCAGCTTAGCTGAGTAGGCCTCTTTGGAACAATAAGAACAGTTTTCCACCTTGAAAACTATGATTTGCAGGAAGTATTCCTTTCAAAACCTAACTCAAGTCTCACAGCTAAACAATGTGCTAGATGCTCCTGTTTCTAACACAAATCATTCTCTTCCATAGACACATGTGCTGCTACAACATAGCTGAATAAGACTTTTGGCAACAGAATGAGCCTTTCTCCACACTGAAAACTATGATCTGCAGGTTGTATTCTTTCCAAAACTAACTCAATTCTCACAGAGATACAATACACTAGTTTCTGTGCTTATAAAATGGATTGTTTTCTTTGGACAGATACATTTGTCTCTTCAACTCAGCTGAATAGGCCTATTTGGAACAAACAGCACCTATATCCACCTTGAAAGACCTAAGCTGTAGGAAGTATTCCTTTAAAAAAAGTCAATTCTCACAGGGAAACAAAGTGCTAGATGCTCTTTCATCTAACACAGATGGTTTTCCTCGAGAGATACATGTGTTTAATCAACTTAGTTGTATAGGTCTATTAGCAACAAAATGAACATATCACCACCTTGAAAACTGTGATTTGCACGAAGTATTCCTTTCCAAACCTAACTCAATTCTCACAGGGAAACAAAGTGCTAGATGCTCCTGCTTCTAACACAAATCATTCTCTTCGATAGAAACATGTGTTTCTACAAATAGCAGAATAGGACTTTTTGCAACAAAATGAGCCTTTCTCCACACTGAAAACTATGATTTGCAGGTAGTATACCTTCCAAAACTAACTCAGTTCTCACACGGATACAATACACTAGATTCTGTGCTTATAAAATGGATTGTTTTCTTTGGACAGATACATTTGTCTCTTCAACTCAGCTGAATAGGCCTATTTGGAAGAAACAGCACCTATCCCCAATTTGAAATACCTAAGCTGTAGGAAGTATTCCTTTCGAAAACTAACTCAATTCTCACAGAGGAATACTGTGCTAGATGGTCCTGCATCTAACAGAGATGGTTTTCTTTGAGAGATACATGTGTTTTTTCAACCTAGCTCAATAGGCCTATTTGCAACAAAATGAGTGTTTCTCCACCTTTAAACCTATGATTTGCATGAAGTTTTCTTTTTAAAAACTGACTCAATTCTCACAGGGAAACAAGGTGGTAGATGCTCCTTCTTCTAACACAGATGGTTTCCTTTCAAGAGATACATGTGTTTCAACTCAGATGAATAGGCCTATTGGAAGCAAACAAAGCCTCTCTCCACCTTGAAACATGTAAGTTGCAGGAAGTGCTCCATTCAAAAAGTAACTCTATTCTCACCGAGGAACAATGGGCTGGATGCTGCAGTTTCTAGAAAACATGGTTTTCTTTGGAGAGGTACATGTGTTTCTTCAATGTAGCTGTATAGGCCTATTTGCAACAAAATGAGCATCTCACCACATTGAAAACTATGATTTGCAGCAAGCATGCCTTCCAAAACTTACTCATTCCTCACAGGGAAACAATGCACTACATGCTGCAGCTTATAACATAGATGGTTTTCTTTGGAGAGGTACATGTGTCTCTTCAAATCAGATGAATAGTCCTATTTGTAGCAAAAAGTGTCTATCTCCACCTGGAAACACCAAAGTTGGAGGAAGTATTCCTTTCAAAAACTAACTCAGTTCTCACAGGGAAACAATGTGCTAGAGGCTCCTGCTTCTAGCACAGTGGTTTTATTCGAGTGATACATGTGTTTCTCAGCGTAGCTGAATAGTAAGATTTGGGAAAAAACGAGCTGATATCCACCTTGGAAACTATGATTTTCACGAAGTATTTCTTTCAAAAACTTACGCAGTTCTCACTGTTGCACCATGTGCTACAAGTTTCTGCTTCTAAGACAGATGGGTTAATTCGATAGATTCATGTGTTCCTTCAACAGAGCTGAATAGGCCTTTTTGCAGCAAAAAGATCTATTCACCACACTGAAAACTATGATTTGCAGGAAGTATTTCTTCCAAAACTAACACAATTCTCACAATGAAACAATGCCAAAGATATGGTGCTGATAACATAGATGGTTTTCTTTGGAGAGATACATGTATTGCTTAAACTCAGCTGAATAGGCATATGTGGAGCAAACATCGCCTATCTCCACCTTGAAAGACCTAAGCTGCAGGAAGTATTCCTTTAAAAAAAACCTCCATTGTCACACGGAAACAAAGTGGAGACTCTCTTTCATCTAAACCAGATGGTTTTCTTCGACAGATACATGAGTTGCATCAACTTAGTTGTATAGGTCTATTTACAACAAAATTAACGTATCGCCACCTTGAAAACTATGATTTGCCGGAAGTATTCCTTTCAAAAACTGACTCAGTTCTCACATGGAAACAATGTGCTACATGCTCCTTCCTCTAATACATAGGGTTTTCTTTCAAGAGATATAGGTGTTTCTTCTATTCTGCTGAATATGCCTGTTTTGATAAACAGCACCTATCTCCACCTTGAAACACCTAAGTTACAGGAAGTATTCCTTTCAAAAACTAACTCAAGTTATGCAGAGAAACAATGTGCTAGATGCTTCTGCTTCTAACACAGATGGTTTCCTTTTGAGAGGTATATGTGTTTCTTCAACTTAGCTGAATAGGCCTGTTGAATCAATTGTGCCTTTGTCAACTTTGAAAATGCTGATGTGCAGGAAGTATTCTCTCAAAAACTAACTGAATTCTCAGAGGGTAACAGTGTGCTAGATGTTTCTACTTCTAACAGAGAGGTTTCCTTCAAGAGATACATGTGTTTCTTCAGCTTAGCTGAGTAGGCCTCTTTGGAACAATAAGAACAGTTTTCCACCTTGAAAACTATGATTTGCAGGAAGTATTCCTTTCAAAACCTAACTCAAGTCTCACAGGTAAACAATGTGCTAGATGCTCCTGTTTCTAACACAAATCATTCTCTTCCATAGACACATGTGCTGCTACAACATAGCTGAATAAGACTTTTGGCAACAGAATGAGCCTTTCTCCACACTGAAAACTGTGATCTGCAGGTTGTATTCTTTCCAAAACTAACTCAATTCTCACAGAGATACAATACACTAGTTTCTGTGCTTATAAAATGGATTGTTTTCTTTGGACAGATACATTTGTCTCTTCAACTCAGCTGAATAGGCCTATTTGGAACAAACAGCACCTATATCCACCTTGAAAGACCTAAGCTGTAGGAAGTATTCCTTTAAAAAAAGTCAATTCTCACAGGGAAACAAAGTGCTAGATGCTCTTTCATCTAACACAGATGGTTTTCCTCGAGAGATACATGTGTTTAATCAACTTAGTTGTATAGGTCTATTAGCAACAAAATGAACATATCACCACCTTGAAAACTGTGATTTGCACGAAGTATTCCTTTCCAAACCTAACTCAATTCTCACAGGGAAACAAAGTGCTAGATGCTCCTGCTTCTAACACAAATCATTCTCTTTGATAGAAACATGTGTTTCTACAAATAGCAGAATAGGACTTTTTGCAACAAAATGAGCCTTTCTCCACACTGAAAACTATGATCTGCAGGTAGTATACCTTCCAAAACTAACTCAGTTCTCACACGGATACAATACACTAGATTCTGTGCTTATAAAATGGATTGTTTTCTTTGGACAGATACATTTGTCTCTTCAACTCAGCTGAATAGGCCTATTTGGAAGAAACAGCACCTATCCCCAATTTGAAATACCTAAGCTGTAGGAAGTATTCCTTTCGAAAACTAACTCAATTCTCACAGAGGAATACTGTGCTAGATGGTCCTGCATCTAACAGAGATGGTTTTCTTTGAGAGATACATGTGTTTTTTCAACCTAGCTCAATAGGCCTATTTGCAACAAACAAAATGAGTGTTTCTCCACCTTTAAACCTATGATTTGCATGAAGTTTTCTTTTTAAAAACTGACTCAATTCTCACAGGGAAACAAGGTGGTAGATGCTCCTTCTTCTAACACAGATGGTTTCCTTTCAAGAGATACATGTGTTTCAACTCAGATGAATAGGCCTATTGGAAGCAAACAAAGCCTCTCTCCACCTTGAAACATGTAAGTTGCAGGAAGTGCTCCATTCAAAAAGTAACTCTATTCTCACCGAGGAACAATGGGCTGGATGCTGCAGTTTCTAGAATACATGGTTTTCTTTGGAGAGGTACATGTGTTTCTTCAATGTAGCTGTATAGGCCTATTTGCAAGAAAATGAGCATCTCACCACATTGAAAACTAAGATTTGCAGCAATCATGCCTTCCAAAACTTACTCATTCCTCACAGGGAAACAATGCACTACATGCTGCAGCTTATAACATAGATGGTTTTCTTTGGAGAGGTACATGTGTCTCTTCAAATCAGATGAATAGTCCTATTTGTAGCAAAAAGTGTCTATCTCCACCTGGAAACACCAAAGTTGGAGGAAGTATTCCTTTCAAAAACTAACTCAGTTCTCACAGGGAAACAATGTGCTAGAGGCTCCTGCTTCTAGCACAGTGGTTTTATTCGAGTGATACATGTGTTTCTCAGCGTAGCTGAATAGTAAGATTTGGGAAAAAACGAGCTGATATCCACCTTGGAAACTATGATTTTCACGAAGTATTTCTTTCAAAAACTTACGCAGTTCTCACTGTTGCACCATGTGCTACAAGTTTCTGCTTCTAAGACAGATGGGTTAATTCGATAGATTCATGTGTTCCTTCAACAGAGCTGAATAGGCCTTTTTGCAGCAAAAAGATCTATTCACCACACTGAAAACTATGATTTGCAGGAAGTATTTCTTCCAAAACTAACACAATTCTCACAATGAAACAATGCCAAAGATATGGTGCTGATAACATAGATGGTTTTCTTTGGAGAGATACATGTATTGCTTAAACTCAGCTGAATAGGCATATGTGGAGCAAACATCGCCTATCTCCACCTTGAAAGACCTAAGCTGCAGGAAGTATTCCTTTAAAAAAAACCTCCATTGTCACACGGAAACAAAGTGGAGACTCTCTTTCATCTAAACCAGATGGTTTTCTTCGACAGATACATGTGTTGCATGAACTTAGTTGTATAGGTCTATTTGCAACAAAATTAACGTATCGCCACCTTGAAAACTATGATTTGCCGGAAGTATTCCTTTCAAAAACTGACTCAGTTCTCACATGGAAACAATGTGCTGCATGCTCCTTCCTCTAATACATAGGGTTTTCTTTCAAGAGATATAGGTGTTTCTTCTATTCTGCTGAATATGCCTGTTTTGATAAACAGCACCTATCTCCACCTTGAAACACCTAAGTTACAGGAAGTATTCCTTTCAAAAACTAACTCAAGTTATGCAGAGAAACAATGTGCTAGATGCTTCTGCTTCTAACACAGATGGTTTCCTTTTGAGAGGTATATGTGTTTCTTCAACTTAGCTGAATAGGCCTGTTGAATCAATTGTGCCTTTGTCAACTTTGAAAATGCTGATGTGCAGGAAGTATTCTCTCAAAAACTAACTGAATTCTCAGAGGGTAACAGTGTGCTAGATGTTTCTACTTCTAACAGAGAGGTTTCCTTCAAGAGATACATGTGTTTCTTCAGCTTAGCTGAGTAGGCCTCTTTGGAACAATAAGAACAGTTTTCCACCTTGAAAACTATGATTTGCAGGAAGTATTCCTTTCAAAACCTAACTCAAGTCTCACAGGTAAACAATGTGCTAGATGCTCCTGTTTCTAACACAAATCATTCTCTTCCATAGACACATGTGCTGCTACAACATAGCTGAATAAGACTTTTGGCAACAGAATGAGCCTTTCTCCACACTGAAAACTATGATCTGCAGGTTGTATTCTTTCCAAAACTAACTCAATTCTCACAGAGATACAATACACTAGTTTCTGTGCTTATAAAATGGATTGTTTTCTTTGGACAGATACATTTGTCTCTTCAACTCAGCTGAATAGGCCTATTTGGAACAAACAGCACCTATATCCATCTTGAAAGACCTAAGCTGTAGGAAGTATTCCTTTAAAAAAAGCCAATTCTCACAGGGAAACAAAGTGCTAGATGCTCTTTCATCTAACACAGATGGTTTTCCTCGAGAGATACATGTGTTTAATCAACTTAGTTGTATAGGTCTATTAGCAACAAAATGAACATATCACCACCTTGAAAAGTGTGATTTGCACGAAGTATTCCTTTCCAAACCTAACTCAATTCTCACAGGGAAACAAAGTGCTAGATGCTCCTGCTTCTAACACAAATCATTCTCTTCGATAGAAACATGTGTTTCTACAAATAGCAGAATAGGACTTTTTGCAACAAAATGAGCCTTTCTCCACACTGAAAACTATGATTTGCAGGTAGTATACCTTCCAAAACTAACTCAGTTCTCACACGGATACAATACACTAGATTCTGTGCTTATAAAATGGATTGTTTTCTTTGGACAGATACATTTGTCTCTTCAACTCAGCTGAATAGGCCTATTTGGAAGAAACAGCACCTATCCCCAATTTGAAATACCTAAGCTGTAGGAAGTATTCCTTTCGAAAACTAACTCAATTCTCACAGAGGAATACTGTGCTAGATGGTCCTGCATCTAACAGAGATGGTTTTCTTTGAGAGATACATGTGTTTTTTCAACCTAGCTCAATAGGCCTATTTGCAACAAAATGAGTGTTTCTCCACCTTTAAACCTATGATTTGCATGAAGTTTTCTTTTTAAAAACTGACTCAGTTCTCACAGGGAAACAAGGTGGTAGATGCTCCTTCTTCTAACACAGATGGTTTCCTTTCAAGAGATACATGTGTTTCAACTCAGATGAATAGGCCTATTGGAAGCAAACAAAGCCTCTCTCCACCTTGAAACATGTAAGTTGCAGGAAGTGCTCCATTCAAAAAGTAACTCTATTCTCACCGAGGAACAATGGGCTGGATGCTGCAGTTTCTAGAATACATGGTTTTCTTTGGAGAGGTACATGTGTTTCTTCAATGTAGCTGTATAGGCCTATTTGCAACAAAATGAGCATCTCACCACATTGAAAACTATGATTTGCAGCAAGCATGCCTTCCAAAACTTACTCATTCCTCACAGGGAAACAATGCACTACATGCTGCAGCTTATAACATAGATGGTTTTCTTTGGAGAGGTACATGTGTCTCTTCAAATCAGATGAATAGTCCTATTTGTAGCAAAAAGTGTCTATCTCCACCTGGAAACACCAAAGTTGGAGGAAGTATTCCTTTCAAAAACTAACTCAGTTCTCACAGGGAAACAATGTGCTAGAGGCTCCTGCTTCTAGCACAGTGGTTTTATTCGAGTGATACATGTGTTTCTCAGCGTAGCTGAATAGTAAGATTTGGGACAAAACGAGCTGATATCCACCTTGGAAACTATGATTTTCACGAAGTATTTCTTTCAAAAACTTACGCAGTTCTCACTGTTGCACCATGTGCTACAAGTTTCTGCTTCTAAGACAGATGGGTTAATTCGATAGATTCATGTGTTCCTTCAACAGAGCTGAATAGGCCTTTTTGCAGCAAAAAGATCTATTCACCACACTGAAAACTATGATTTGCAGGAAGTATTTCTTCCAAAACTAACACAATTCTCACAATGAAACAATGCCAAAGATATGGTGCTGATAACATAGATGGTTTTCTTTGGAGAGATACATGTATTGCTTAAACTCAGCTGAATAGGCATATGTGGAGCAAACATCGCCTATCTCCACCTTGAAAGACCTAAGCTGCAGGAAGTATTCCTTTAAAAAAAACCTCCATTGTCACACGGAAACAAAGTGGAGACTCTCTTTCATCTAAACCAGATGGTTTTCTTCGACAGATACATGTGTTGCATGAACTTAGTTGTATAGGTCTATTTGCAACAAAATTAACGTATCGCCACCTTGAAAACTATGATTTGCCGGAAGTATTCCTTTCAAAAACTGACTCAGTTCTCACATGGAAACAATGTGCTACATGCTCCTTCCTCTAATACATAGGGTTTTCTTTCAAGAGATATAGGTGTTTCTTCTATTCTGCTGAATATGCCTGTTTTGATAAACAGCACCTATCTCCACCTTGAAACACCTAAGTTACAGGAAGTATTCCTTTCAAAAACTAACTCAAGTTATGCAGAGAAACAATGTGCTAGATGCTTCTGCTTCTAACACAGATGGTTTCCTTTTGAGAGGTATATGTGTTTCTTCAACTTAGCTGAATAGGCCTGTTGAATCAATTGTGCCTTTGTCAACTTTGAAAATGCTGATGTGCAGGAAGTATTCTCTCAAAAACTAACTGAATTCTCAGAGGGTAACAGTGTGCTAGATGTTTCTACTTCTAACAGAGAGGTTTCCTTCAAGAGATACATGTGTTTCTTCAGCTTAGCTGAGTAGGCCTCTTTGGAACAATAAGAACAGTTTTCCACCTTGAAAACTATGATTTGCAGGAAGTATTCCTTTCAAAACCTAACTCAAGTCTCACAGGTAAACAATGTGCTAGATGCTACTGTTTCTAACACAAATCATTCTCTTCCATAGACACATGTGCTGCTACAACATAGCTGAATAAGACTTTTGGCAACAGAATGAGCCTTTCTCCACACTGAAAACTGTGATCTGCAGGTTGTATTCTTTCCAAAACTAACTCAATTCTCACAGAGATACAATACACTAGTTTCTGTGCTTATAAAATGGATTGTTTTCTTTGGACAGATACATTTGTCTCTTCAACTCAGCTGAATAGGCCTATTTGGAACAAACAGCACCTATATCCACCTTGAAAGACCTAAGCTGTAGGAAGTATTCCTTTAAAAAAAGTCAATTCTCACAGGGAAACAAAGTGCTAGATGCTCTTTCATCTAACACAGATGGTTTTCCTCGAGAGATACATGTGTTTAATCAACTTAGTTGTATAGGTCTATTAGCAACAAAATGAACATATCACCACCTTGAAAACTGTGATTTGCACGAAGTATTCCTTTCCAAACCTAACTCAATTCTCACAGGGAAACAAAGTGCTAGATGCTCCTGCTTCTAACACAAATCATTCTCTTTGATAGAAACATGTGTTTCTACAAATAGCAGAATAGGACTTTTTGCAACAAAATGAGCCTTTCTCCACACTGAAAACTATGATCTGCAGGTAGTATACCTTCCAAAACTAACTCAGTTCTCACACGGATACAATACACTAGATTCTGTGCTTATAAAATGGATTGTTTTCTTTGGACAGATACATTTGTCTCTTCAACTCAGCTGAATAGGCCTATTTGGAAGAAACAGCACCTATCCCCAATTTGAAATACCTAAGCTGTAGGAAGTATTCCTTTCGAAAACTAACTCAATTCTCACAGAGGAATACTGTGCTAGATGGTCCTGCATCTAACAGAGATGGTTTTCTTTGAGAGATACATGTGTTTTTTCAACCTAGCTCAATAGGCCTATTTGCAACAAAATGAGTGTTTCTCCACCTTTAAACCTATGATTTGCATGAAGTTTTCTTTTTAAAAACTGACTCAGTTCTCACAGGGAAACAAGGTGGTAGATGCTCCTTCTTCTAACACAGATGGTTTCCTTTCAAGAGATACATGTGTTTCAACTCAGATGAATAGGCCTATTGGAAGCAAACAAAGCCTCTCTCCACCTTGAAACATGTAAGTTGCAGGAAGTGCTCCATTCAAAAAGTAACTCTATTCTCACCGAGGAACAATGGGCTGGATGCTGCAGTTTCTAGAATACATGGTTTTCTTTGGAGAGGTACATGTGTTTCTTCAATGTAGCTGTATAGGCCTATTTGCAACAAAATGAGCATCTCACCACATTGAAAACTATGATTTGCAGCAAGCATGCCTTCCAAAACTTACTCATTCCTCACAGGGAAACAATGCACTACATGCTGCAGCTTATAACATAGATGGTTTTCTTTGGAGAGGTACATGTGTCTCTTCAAATCAGATGAATAGTCCTATTTGTAGCAAAAAGTGTCTATCTCCACCTGGAAACACCAAAGTTGGAGGAAGTATTCCTTTCAAAAACTAACTCAGTTCTCACAGGGAAACAATGTGCTAGAGGCTCCTGCTTCTAGCACAGTGGTTTTATTCGAGTGATACATGTGTTTCTCAGCGTAGCTGAATAGTAATATTTGGGACAAAACGAGCTGATATCCACCTTGGAAACTATGATTTTCACGAAGTATTTCTTTCAAAAACTTACGCAGTTCTCACTGTTGCACCATGTGCTACAAGTTTCTGCTTCTAAGACAGATGGGTTAATTCGATAGATTCATGTGTTCCTTCAACAGAGCTGAATAGGCCTTTTTGCAGCAAAAAGATCTATTCACCACACTGAAAACTATGATTTGCAGGAAGTATTTCTTCCAAAACTAACACAATTCTCACAATGAAACAATGCCAAAGATATGGTGCTGATAACATAGATGGTTTTCTTTGGAGAGATACATGTATTGCTTAAACTCAGCTGAATAGGCATATGTGGAGCAAACATCGCCTATCTCCACCTTGAAAGACCTAAGCTGCAGGAAGTATTCCTTTAAAAAAAACCTCCATTGTCACACGGAAACAAAGTGGAGACTCTCTTTCATCTAAACCAGATGGTTTTCTTCGACAGATACATGTGTTGCATGAACTTAGTTGTATAGGTCTATTTGCAACAAAATTAACGTATCGCCACCTTGAAAACTATGATTTGCCGGAAGTATTCCTTTCAAAAACTGACTCAGTTCTCACATGGAAACAATGTGCTACATGCTCCTTCCTCTAATACATAGGGTTTTCTTTCAAGAGATATAGGTGTTTCTTCTATTCTGCTGAATATGCCTGTTTTGATAAACAGCACCTATCTCCACCTTGAAACACCTAAGTTACAGGAAGTATTCCTTTCAAAAACTAACTCAAGTTATGCAGAGAAACAATGTGCTAGATGCTTCTGCTTCTAACACAGATGGTTTCCTTTTGAGAGGTATATGTGTTTCTTCAACTTAGCTGAATAGGCCTGTTGAATCAATTGTGCCTTTGTCAACTTTGAAAATGCTGATGTGCAGGAAGTATTCTCTCAAAAACTAACTGAATTCTCAGAGGGTAACAGTGTGCTAGATGTTTCTACTTCTAACAGAGAGGTTTCCTTCAAGAGATACATGTGTTTCTTCAGCTTAGCTGAGTAGGCCTCTTTGGAACAATAAGAACAGTTTTCCACCTTGAAAACTATGATTTGCAGGAAGTATTCCTTTCAAAACCTAACTCAAGTCTCACAGGTAAACAATGTGCTAGATGCTCCTGTTTCTAACACAAATCATTCTCTTCCATAGACACATGTGCTGCTACAACATAGCTGAATAAGACTTTTGGCAACAGAATGAGCCTTTCTCCACACTGAAAACTGTGATCTGCAGGTTGTATTCTTTCCAAAACTAACTCAATTCTCACAGAGATACAATACACTAGTTTCTGTGCTTATAAAATGGATTGTTTTCTTTGGACAGATACATTTGTCTCTTCAACTCAGCTGAATAGGCCTATTTGGAACAAACAGCACCTATATCCACCTTGAAAGACCTAAGCTGTAGGAAGTATTCCTTTAAAAAAAGTCAATTCTCACAGGGAAACAAAGTGCTAGATGCTCTTTCATCTAACACAGATGGTTTTCCTCGAGAGATACATGTGTTTAATCAACTTAGTTGTATAGGTCTATTAGCAACAAAATGAACATATCACCACCTTGAAAACTGTGATTTGCACGAAGTATTCCTTTCCAAACCTAACTCAATTCTCACAGGGAAACAAAGTGCTAGATGCTCCTGCTTCTAACACAAATCATTCTCTTTGATAGAAACATGTGTTTCTACAAATAGCAGAATAGGACTTTTTGCAACAAAATGAGCCTTTCTCCACACTGAAAACTATGATCTGCAGGTAGTATACCTTCCAAAACTAACTCAGTTCTCACACGGATACAATACACTAGATTCTGTGCTTATAAAATGGATTGTTTTCTTTGGACAGATACATTTGTCTCTTCAACTCAGCTGAATAGGCCTATTTGGAAGAAACAGCACCTATCCCCAATTTGAAATACCTAAGCTGTAGGAAGTATTCCTTTCGAAAACTAACTCAATTCTCACAGAGGAATACTGTGCTAGATGGTCCTGCATCTAACAGAGATGGTTTTCTTTGAGAGATACATGTGTTTTTTCAACCTAGCTCAATAGGCCTATTTGCAACAAACAAAATGAGTGTTTCTCCACCTTTAAACCTATGATTTGCATGAAGTTTTCTTTTTAAAAACTGACTCAATTCTCACAGGGAAACAAGGTGGTAGATGCTCCTTCTTCTAACACAGATGGTTTCCTTTCAAGAGATACATGTGTTTCAACTCAGATGAATAGGCCTATTGGAAGCAAACAAAGCCTCTCTCCACCTTGAAACATGTAAGTTGCAGGAAGTGCTCCATTCAAAAAGTAACTCTATTCTCACCGAGGAACAATGGGCTGGATGCTGCAGTTTCTAGAATACATGGTTTTCTTTGGAGAGGTACATGTGTTTCTTCAATGTAGCTGTATAGGCCTATTTGCAAGAAAATGAGCATCTCACCACATTGAAAACTAAGATTTGCAGCAATCATGCCTTCCAAAACTTACTCATTCCTCACAGGGAAACAATGCACTACATGCTGCAGCTTATAACATAGATGGTTTTCTTTGGAGAGGTACATGTGTCTCTTCAAATCAGATGAATAGTCCTATTTGTAGCAAAAAGTGTCTATCTCCACCTGGAAACACCAAAGTTGGAGGAAGTATTCCTTTCAAAAACTAACTCAGTTCTCACAGGGAAACAATGTGCTAGAGGCTCCTGCTTCTAGCACAGTGGTTTTATTCGAGTGATACATGTGTTTCTCAGCGTAGCTGAATAGTAAGATTTGGGAAAAAACGAGCTGATATCCACCTTGGAAACTATGATTTTCACGAAGTATTTCTTTCAAAAACTTACGCAGTTCTCACTGTTGCACCATGTGCTACAAGTTTCTGCTTCTAAGACAGATGGGTTAATTCGATAGATTCATGTGTTCCTTCAACAGAGCTGAATAGGCCTTTTTGCAGCAAAAAGATCTATTCACCACACTGAAAACTATGATTTGCAGGAAGTATTTCTTCCAAAACTAACACAATTCTCACAATGAAACAATGCCAAAGATATGGTGCTGATAACATAGATGGTTTTCTTTGGAGAGATACATGTATTGCTTAAACTCAGCTGAATAGGCATATGTGGAGCAAACATCGCCTATCTCCACCTTGAAAGACCTAAGCTGCAGGAAGTATTCCTTTAAAAAAAACCTCCATTGTCACACGGAAACAAAGTGGAGACTCTCTTTCATCTAAACCAGATGGTTTTCTTCGACAGATACATGTGTTGCATGAACTTAGTTGTATAGGTCTATTTGCAACAAAATTAACGTATCGCCACCTTGAAAACTATGATTTGCCGGAAGTATTCCTTTCAAAAACTGACTCAGTTCTCACATGGAAACAATGTGCTGCATGCTCCTTCCTCTAATACATAGGGTTTTCTTTCAAGAGATATAGGTGTTTCTTCTATTCTGCTGAATATGCCTGTTTTGATAAACAGCACCTATCTCCACCTTGAAACACCTAAGTTACAGGAAGTATTCCTTTCAAAAACTAACTCAAGTTATGCAGAGAAACAATGTGCTAGATGCTTCTGCTTCTAACACAGATGGTTTCCTTTTGAGAGGTATATGTGTTTCTTCAACTTAGCTGAATAGGCCTGTTGAATCAATTGTGCCTTTGTCAACTTTGAAAATGCTGATGTGCAGGAAGTATTCTCTCAAAAACTAACTGAATTCTCAGAGGGTAACAGTGTGCTAGATGTTTCTACTTCTAACAGAGAGGTTTCCTTCAAGAGATACATGTGTTTCTTCAGCTTAGCTGAGTAGGCCTCTTTGGAACAATAAGAACAGTTTTCCACCTTGAAAACTATGATTTGCAGGAAGTATTCCTTTCAAAACCTAACTCAAGTCTCACAGGTAAACAATGTGCTAGATGCTCCTGTTTCTAACACAAATCATTCTCTTCCATAGACACATGTGCTGCTACAACATAGCTGAATAAGACTTTTGGCAACAGAATGAGCCTTTCTCCACACTGAAAACTATGATCTGCAGGTTGTATTCTTTCCAAAACTAACTCAATTCTCACAGAGATACAATACACTAGTTTCTGTGCTTATAAAATGGATTGTTTTCTTTGGACAGATACATTTGTCTCTTCAACTCAGCTGAATAGGCCTATTTGGAACAAACAGCACCTATATCCATCTTGAAAGACCTAAGCTGTAGGAAGTATTCCTTTAAAAAAAGCCAATTCTCACAGGGAAACAAAGTGCTAGATGCTCTTTCATCTAACACAGATGGTTTTCCTCGAGAGATACATGTGTTTAATCAACTTAGTTGTATAGGTCTATTAGCAACAAAATGAACATATCACCACCTTGAAAAGTGTGATTTGCACGAAGTATTCCTTTCCAAACCTAACTCAATTCTCACAGGGAAACAAAGTGCTAGATGCTCCTGCTTCTAACACAAATCATTCTCTTCGATAGAAACATGTGTTTCTACAAATAGCAGAATAGGACTTTTTGCAACAAAATGAGCCTTTCTCCACACTGAAAACTATGATTTGCAGGTAGTATACCTTCCAAAACTAACTCAGTTCTCACACGGATACAATACACTAGATTCTGTGCTTATAAAATGGATTGTTTTCTTTGGACAGATACATTTGTCTCTTCAACTCAGCTGAATAGGCCTATTTGGAAGAAACAGCACCTATCCCCAATTTGAAATACCTAAGCTGTAGGAAGTATTCCTTTCGAAAACTAACTCAATTCTCACAGAGGAATACTGTGCTAGATGGTCCTGCATCTAACAGAGATGGTTTTCTTTGAGAGATACATGTGTTTTTTCAACCTAGCTCAATAGGCCTATTTGCAACAAAATGAGTGTTTCTCCACCTTTAAACCTATGATTTGCATGAAGTTTTCTTTTTAAAAACTGACTCAGTTCTCACAGGGAAACAAGGTGGTAGATGCTCCTTCTTCTAACACAGATGGTTTCCTTTCAAGAGATACATGTGTTTCAACTCAGATGAATAGGCCTATTGGAAGCAAACAAAGCCTCTCTCCACCTTGAAACATGTAAGTTGCAGGAAGTGCTCCATTCAAAAAGTAACTCTATTCTCACCGAGGAACAATGGGCTGGATGCTGCAGTTTCTAGAATACATGGTTTTCTTTGGAGAGGTACATGTGTTTCTTCAATGTAGCTGTATAGGCCTATTTGCAAGAAAATGAGCATCTCACCACATTGAAAACTATGATTTGCAGCAAGCATGCCTTCCAAAACTTACTCATTCCTCACAGGGAAACAATGCACTACATGCTGCAGCTTATAACATAGATGGTTTTCTTTGGAGAGGTACATGTGTCTCTTCAAATCAGATGAATAGTCCTATTTGTAGCAAAAAGTGTCTATCTCCACCTGGAAACACCAAAGTTGGAGGAAGTATTCCTTTCAAAAACTAACTCAGTTCTCACAGGGAAACAATGTGCTAGAGGCTCCTGCTTCTAGCACAGTGGTTTTATTCGAGTGATACATGTGTTTCTCAGCGTAGCTGAATAGTAAGATTTGGGACAAAACGAGCTGATATCCACCTTGGAAACTATGATTTTCACGAAGTATTTCTTTCAAAAACTTACGCAGTTCTCACTGTTGCACCATGTGCTACAAGTTTCTGCTTCTAAGACAGATGGGTTAATTCGATAGATTCATGTGTTCCTTCAACAGAGCTGAATAGGCCTTTTTGCAGCAAAAAGATCTATTCACCACACTGAAAACTATGATTTGCAGGAAGTATTTCTTCCAAAACTAACACAATTCTCACAATGAAACAATGCCAAAGATATGGTGCTGATAACATAGATGGTTTTCTTTGGAGAGATACATGTATTGCTTAAACTCAGCTGAATAGGCATATGTGGAGCAAACATCGCCTATCTCCACCTTGAAAGACCTAAGCTGCAGGAAGTATTCCTTTAAAAAAAACCTCCATTGTCACACGGAAACAAAGTGGAGACTCTCTTTCATCTAAACCAGATGGTTTTCTTCGACAGATACATGTGTTGCATGAACTTAGTTGTATAGGTCTATTTGCAACAAAATTAACGTATCGCCACCTTGAAAACTATGATTTGCCGGAAGTATTCCTTTCAAAAACTGACTCAGTTCTCACATGGAAACAATGTGCTACATGCTCCTTCCTCTAATACATAGGGTTTTCTTTCAAGAGATATAGGTGTTTCTTCTATTCTGCTGAATATGCCTGTTTTGATAAACAGCACCTATCTCCACCTTGAAACACCTAAGTTACAGGAAGTATTCCTTTCAAAAACTAACTCAAGTTATGCAGAGAAACAATGTGCTAGATGCTTCTGCTTCTAACACAGATGGTTTCCTTTTGAGAGGTATATGTGTTTCTTCAACTTAGCTGAATAGGCCTGTTGAATCAATTGTGCCTTTGTCAACTTTGAAAATGCTGATGTGCAGGAAGTATTCTCTCAAAAACTAACTGAATTCTCAGAGGGTAACAGTGTGCTAGATGTTTCTACTTCTAACAGAGAGGTTTCCTTCAAGAGATACATGTGTTTCTTCAGCTTAGCTGAGTAGGCCTCTTTGGAACAATAAGAACAGTTTTCCACCTTGAAAACTATGATTTGCAGGAAGTATTCCTTTCAAAACCTAACTCAAGTCTCACAGGTAAACAATGTGCTAGATGCTCCTGTTTCTAACACAAATCATTCTCTTCCATAGACACATGTGCTGCTACAACATAGCTGAATAAGACTTTTGGCAACAGAATGAGCCTTTCTCCACACTGAAAACTGTGATCTGCAGGTTGTATTCTTTCCAAAACTAACTCAATTCTCACAGAGATACAATACACTAGTTTCTGTGCTTATAAAATGGATTGTTTTCTTTGGACAGATACATTTGTCTCTTCAACTCAGCTGAATAGGCCTATTTGGAACAAACAGCACCTATATCCACCTTGAAAGACCTAAGCTGTAGGAAGTATTCCTTTAAAAAAAGTCAATTCTCACAGGGAAACAAAGTGCTAGATGCTCTTTCATCTAACACAGATGGTTTTCCTCGAGAGATACATGTGTTTAATCAACTTAGTTGTATAGGTCTATTAGCAACAAAATGAACATATCACCACCTTGAAAACTGTGATTTGCACGAAGTATTCCTTTCCAAACCTAACTCAATTCTCACAGGGAAACAAAGTGCTAGATGCTCCTGCTTCTAACACAAATCATTCTCTTTGATAGAAACATGTGTTTCTACAAATAGCAGAATAGGACTTTTTGCAACAAAATGAGCCTTTCTCCACACTGAAAACTATGATCTGCAGGTAGTATACCTTCCAAAACTAACTCAGTTCTCACACGGATACAATACACTAGATTCTGTGCTTATAAAATGGATTGTTTTCTTTGGACAGATACATTTGTCTCTTCAACTCAGCTGAATAGGCCTATTTGGAAGAAACAGCACCTATCCCCAATTTGAAATACCTAAGCTGTAGGAAGTATTCCTTTCGAAAACTAACTCAATTCTCACAGAGGAATACTGTGCTAGATGGTCCTGCATCTAACAGAGATGGTTTTCTTTGAGAGATACATGTGTTTTTTCAACCTAGCTCAATAGGCCTATTTGCAACAAACAAAATGAGTGTTTCTCCACCTTTAAACCTATGATTTGCATGAAGTTTTCTTTTTAAAAACTGACTCAATTCTCACAGGGAAACAAGGTGGTAGATGCTCCTTCTTCTAACACAGATGGTTTCCTTTCAAGAGATACATGTGTTTCAACTCAGATGAATAGGCCTATTGGAAGCAAACAAAGCCTCTCTCCACCTTGAAACATGTAAGTTGCAGGAAGTGCTCCATTCAAAAAGTAACTCTATTCTCACCGAGGAACAATGGGCTGGATGCTGCAGTTTCTAGAATACATGGTTTTCTTTGGAGAGGTACATGTGTTTCTTCAATGTAGCTGTATAGGCCTATTTGCAAGAAAATGAGCATCTCACCACATTGAAAACTAAGATTTGCAGCAATCATGCCTTCCAAAACTTACTCATTCCTCACAGGGAAACAATGCACTACATGCTGCAGCTTATAACATAGATGGTTTTCTTTGGAGAGGTACATGTGTCTCTTCAAATCAGATGAATAGTCCTATTTGTAGCAAAAAGTGTCTATCTCCACCTGGAAACACCAAAGTTGGAGGAAGTATTCCTTTCAAAAACTAACTCAGTTCTCACAGGGAAACAATGTGCTAGAGGCTCCTGCTTCTAGCACAGTGGTTTTATTCGAGTGATACATGTGTTTCTCAGCGTAGCTGAATAGTAAGATTTGGGAAAAAACGAGCTGATATCCACCTTGGAAACTATGATTTTCACGAAGTATTTCTTTCAAAAACTTACGCAGTTCTCACTGTTGCACCATGTGCTACAAGTTTCTGCTTCTAAGACAGATGGGTTAATTCGATAGATTCATGTGTTCCTTCAACAGAGCTGAATAGGCCTTTTTGCAGCAAAAAGATCTATTCACCACACTGAAAACTATGATTTGCAGGAAGTATTTCTTCCAAAACTAACACAATTCTCACAATGAAACAATGCCAAAGATATGGTGCTGATAACATAGATGGTTTTCTTTGGAGAGATACATGTATTGCTTAAACTCAGCTGAATAGGCATATGTGGAGCAAACATCGCCTATCTCCACCTTGAAAGACCTAAGCTGCAGGAAGTATTCCTTTAAAAAAAACCTCCATTGTCACACGGAAACAAAGTGGAGACTCTCTTTCATCTAAACCAGATGGTTTTCTTCGACAGATACATGTGTTGCATGAACTTAGTTGTATAGGTCTATTTGCAACAAAATTAACGTATCGCCACCTTGAAAACTATGATTTGCCGGAAGTATTCCTTTCAAAAACTGACTCAGTTCTCACATGGAAACAATGTGCTGCATGCTCCTTCCTCTAATACATAGGGTTTTCTTTCAAGAGATATAGGTGTTTCTTCTATTCTGCTGAATATGCCTGTTTTGATAAACAGCACCTATCTCCACCTTGAAACACCTAAGTTACAGGAAGTATTCCTTTCAAAAACTAACTCAAGTTATGCAGAGAAACAATGTGCTAGATGCTTCTGCTTCTAACACAGATGGTTTCCTTTTGAGAGGTATATGTGTTTCTTCAACTTAGCTGAATAGGCCTGTTGAATCAATTGTGCCTTTGTCAACTTTGAAAATGCTGATGTGCAGGAAGTATTCTCTCAAAAACTAACTGAATTCTCAGAGGGTAACAGTGTGCTAGATGTTTCTACTTCTAACAGAGAGGTTTCCTTCAAGAGATACATGTGTTTCTTCAGCTTAGCTGAGTAGGCCTCTTTGGAACAATAAGAACAGTTTTCCACCTTGAAAACTATGATTTGCAGGAAGTATTCCTTTCAAAACCTAACTCAAGTCTCACAGGTAAACAATGTGCTAGATGCTCCTGTTTCTAACACAAATCATTCTCTTCCATAGACACATGTGCTGCTACAACATAGCTGAATAAGACTTTTGGCAACAGAATGAGCCTTTCTCCACACTGAAAACTATGATCTGCAGGTTGTATTCTTTCCAAAACTAACTCAATTCTCACAGAGATACAATACACTAGTTTCTGTGCTTATAAAATGGATTGTTTTCTTTGGACAGATACATTTGTCTCTTCAACTCAGCTGAATAGGCCTATTTGGAACAAACAGCACCTATATCCATCTTGAAAGACCTAAGCTGTAGGAAGTATTCCTTTAAAAAAAGCCAATTCTCACAGGGAAACAAAGTGCTAGATGCTCTTTCATCTAACACAGATGGTTTTCCTCGAGAGATACATGTGTTTAATCAACTTAGTTGTATAGGTCTATTAGCAACAAAATGAACATATCACCACCTTGAAAAGTGTGATTTGCACGAAGTATTCCTTTCCAAACCTAACTCAATTCTCACAGGGAAACAAAGTGCTAGATGCTCCTGCTTCTAACACAAATCATTCTCTTCGATAGAAACATGTGTTTCTACAAATAGCAGAATAGGACTTTTTGCAACAAAATGAGCCTTTCTCCACACTGAAAACTATGATTTGCAGGTAGTATACCTTCCAAAACTAACTCAGTTCTCACACGGATACAATACACTAGATTCTGTGCTTATAAAATGGATTGTTTTCTTTGGACAGATACATTTGTCTCTTCAACTCAGCTGAATAGGCCTATTTGGAAGAAACAGCACCTATCCCCAATTTGAAATACCTAAGCTGTAGGAAGTATTCCTTTCGAAAACTAACTCAATTCTCACAGAGGAATACTGTGCTAGATGGTCCTGCATCTAACAGAGATGGTTTTCTTTGAGAGATACATGTGTTTTTTCAACCTAGCTCAATAGGCCTATTTGCAACAAAATGAGTGTTTCTCCACCTTTAAACCTATGATTTGCATGAAGTTTTCTTTTTAAAAACTGACTCAGTTCTCACAGGGAAACAAGGTGGTAGATGCTCCTTCTTCTAACACAGATGGTTTCCTTTCAAGAGATACATGTGTTTCAACTCAGATGAATAGGCCTATTGGAAGCAAACAAAGCCTCTCTCCACCTTGAAACATGTAAGTTGCAGGAAGTGCTCCATTCAAAAAGTAACTCTATTCTCACCGAGGAACAATGGGCTGGATGCTGCAGTTTCTAGAATACATGGTTTTCTTTGGAGAGGTACATGTGTTTCTTCAATGTAGCTGTATAGGCCTATTTGCAACAAAATGAGCATCTCACCACATTGAAAACTATGATTTGCAGCAAGCATGCCTTCCAAAACTTACTCATTCCTCACAGGGAAACAATGCACTACATGCTGCAGCTTATAACATACATGGTTTTCTTTGGAGAGGTACATGTGTCTCTTCAAATCAGATGAATAGTCCTATTTGTAGCAAAAAGTGTCTATCTCCACCTGGAAACACCAAAGTTGGAGGAAGTATTCCTTTCAAAAACTAACTCAGTTCTCACAGGGAAACAATGTGCTAGAGGCTCCTGCTTCTAGCACAGTGGTTTTATTCGAGTGATACATGTGTTTCTCAGCGTAGCTGAATAGTAAGATTTGGGACAAAACGAGCTGATATCCACCTTGGAAACTATGATTTTCACGAAGTATTTCTTTCAAAAACTTACGCAGTTCTCACTGTTGCACCATGTGCTACAAGTTTCTGCTTCTAAGACAGATGGGTTAATTCGATAGATTCATGTGTTCCTTCAACAGAGCTGAATAGGCCTTTTTGCAGCAAAAAGATCTATTCACCACACTGAAAACTATGATTTGCAGGAAGTATTTCTTCCAAAACTAACACAATTCTCACAATGAAACAATGCCAAAGATATGGTGCTGATAACATAGATGGTTTTCTTTGGAGAGATACATGTATTGCTTAAACTCAGCTGAATAGGCATATGTGGAGCAAACATCGCCTATCTCCACCTTGAAAGACCTAAGCTGCAGGAAGTATTCCTTTAAAAAAAACCTCCATTGTCACACGGAAACAAAGTGGAGACTCTCTTTCATCTAAACCAGATGGTTTTCTTCGACAGATACATGTGTTGCATGAACTTAGTTGTATAGGTCTATTTGCAACAAAATTAACGTATCGCCACCTTGAAAACTATGATTTGCCGGAAGTATTCCTTTCAAAAACTGACTCAGTTCTCACATGGAAACAATGTGCTACATGCTCCTTCCTCTAATACATAGGGTTTTCTTTCAAGAGATATAGGTGTTTCTTCTATTCTGCTGAATATGCCTGTTTTGATAAACAGCACCTATCTCCACCTTGAAACACCTAAGTTACAGGAAGTATTCCTTTCAAAAACTAACTCAAGTTATGCAGAGAAACAATGTGCTAGATGCTTCTGCTTCTAACACAGATGGTTTCCTTTTGAGAGGTATATGTGTTTCTTCAACTTAGCTGAATAGGCCTGTTGAATCAATTGTGCCTTTGTCAACTTTGAAAATGCTGATGTGCAGGAAGTATTCTCTCAAAAACTAACTGAATTCTCAGAGGGTAACAGTGTGCTAGATGTTTCTACTTCTAACAGAGAGGTTTCCTTCAAGAGATACATGTGTTTCTTCAGCTTAGCTGAGTAGGCCTCTTTGGAACAATAAGAACAGTTTTCCACCTTGAAAACTATGATTTGCAGGAAGTATTCCTTTCAAAACCTAACTCAAGTCTCACAGGTAAACAATGTGCTAGATGCTCCTGTTTCTAACACAAATCATTCTCTTCCATAGACACATGTGCTGCTACAACATAGCTGAATAAGACTTTTGGCAACAGAATGAGCCTTTCTCCACACTGAAAACTATGATCTGCAGGTTGTATTCTTTCCAAAACTAACTCAATTCTCACAGAGATACAATACACTAGTTTCTGTGCTTATAAAATGGATTGTTTTCTTTGGACAGATACATTTGTCTCTTCAACTCAGCTGAATAGGCCTATTTGGAACAAACAGCACCTATATCCACCTTGAAAGACCTAAGCTGTAGGAAGTATTCCTTTAAAAAAAGTCAATTCTCACAGGGAAACAAAGTGCTAGATGCTCTTTCATCTAACACAGATGGTTTTCCTCGAGAGATACATGTGTTTAATCAACTTAGTTGTATAGGTCTATTAGCAACAAAATGAACATATCACCACCTTGAAAACTGTGATTTGCACGAAGTATTCCTTTCCAAACCTAACTCAATTCTCACAGGGAAACAAAGTGCTAGATGCTCCTGCTTCTAACACAAATCATTCTCTTCGATAGAAACATGTGTTTCTACAAATAGCAGAATAGGACTTTTTGCAACAAAATGAGCCTTTCTCCACACTGAAAACTATGATTTGCAGGTAGTATACCTTCCAAAACTAACTCAGTTCTCACACGGATACAATACACTAGATTCTGTGCTTATAAAATGGATTGTTTTCTTTGGACAGATACATTTGTCTCTTCAACTCAGCTGAATAGGCCTATTTGGAAGAAACAGCACCTATCCCCAATTTGAAATACCTAAGCTGTAGGAAGTATTCCTTTCGAAAACTAACTCAATTCTCACAGAGGAATACTGTGCTAGATGGTCCTGCATCTAACAGAGATGGTTTTCTTTGAGAGATACATGTGTTTTTTCAACCTAGCTCAATAGGCCTATTTGCAACAAAAAGAGTGTTTCTCCACCTTTAAACCTATGATTTGCATGAAGTTTTCTTTTTAAAAACTGACTCAATTCTCACAGGGAAACAAGGTGGTAGATGCTCCTTCTTCTAACACAGATGGTTTCCTTTCAAGAGATACATGTGTTTCAACTCAGATGAATAGGCCTATTGGAAGCAAACAAAGCCTCTCTCCACCTTGAAACATGTAAGTTGCAGGAAGTGCTCCATTCAAAAAGTAACTCTATTCTCACCGAGGAACAATGGGTGGATGCTGCAGTTTCTAGAATACATGGTTTTCTTTGGAGAGGTACATGTGTTTCTTCAATGTAGCTGTATAGGCCTATTTGCAACAAAATGAGCATCTCACCACATTGAAAACTATGATTTGCAGCAAGCATGCCTTCCAAAACTTACTCATTCCTCACAGGGAAACAATGCACTACATGCTGCAGCTTATAACATAGATGGTTTTCTTTGGAGAGGTACATGTGTCTCTTCAAATCAGATGAATAGTCCTATTTGTAGCAAAAAGTGTCTATCTCCACCTGGAAACACCAAAGTTGGAGGAAGTATTCCTTTCAAAAACTAACTCAGTTCTCACAGGGAAACAATGTGCTAGAGGCTCCTGCTTCTAGCACAGTGGTTTTATTCGAGTGATACATGTGTTTCTCAGCGTAGCTGAATAGTAAGATTTGGGACAAAACGAGCTGATATCCACCTTGGAAACTATGATTTTCACGAAGTATTTCTTTCAAAAACTTACGCAGTTCTCACTGTTGCACCATGTGCTACAAGTTTCTGCTTCTAAGACAGATGGGTTAATTCGATAGATTCATGTGTTCCTTCAACAGAGCTGAATAGGCCTTTTTGCAGCAAAAAGATCTATTCACCACACTGAAAACTATGATTTGCAGGAAGTATTTCTTCCAAAACTAACACAATTCTCACAATGAAACAATGCCAAAGATATGGTGCTGATAACATAGATGGTTTTCTTTGGAGAGATACATGTATTGCTTAAACTCAGCTGAATAGGCATATGTGGAGCAAACATCGCCTATCTCCACCTTGAAAGACCTAAGCTGCAGGAAGTATTCCTTTAAAAAAAACCTCCATTGTCACACGGAAACAAAGTGGAGACTCTCTTTCATCTAAACCAGATGGTTTTCTTCGACAGATACATGTGTTGCATGAACTTAGTTGTATAGGTCTATTTGCAACAAAATTAACGTATCGCCACCTTGAAAACTATGATTTGCCGGAAGTATTCCTTTCAAAAACTGACTCAGTTCTCACATGGAAACAATGTGCTACATGCTCCTTCCTCTAATACATAGGGTTTTCTTTCAAGAGATATAGGTGTTTCTTCTATTCTGCTGAATATGCCTGTTTTGATAAACAGCACCTATCTCCACCTTGAAACACCTAAGTTACAGGAAGTATTCCTTTCAAAAACTAACTCAAGTTATGCAGAGAAACAATGTGCTAGATGCTTCTGCTTCTAACACAGATGGTTTCCTTTTGAGAGGTATATGTGTTTCTTCAACTTAGCTGAATAGGCCTGTTGAATCAATTGTGCCTTTGTCAACTTTGAAAATGCTGATGTGCAGGAAGTATTCTCTCAAAAACTAACTGAATTCTCAGAGGGTAACAGTGTGCTAGATGTTTCTACTTCTAACAGAGAGGTTTCCTTCAAGAGATACATGTGTTTCTTCAGCTTAGCTGAGTAGGCCTCTTTGGAACAATAAGAACAGTTTTCCACCTTGAAAACTATGATTTGCAGGAAGTATTCCTTTCAAAACCTAACTCAAGTCTCACAGGTAAACAATGTGCTAGATGCTCCTGTTTCTAACACAAATCATTCTCTTCCATAGACACATGTGCTGCTACAACATAGCTGAATAAGACTTTTGGCAACAGAATGAGCCTTTCTCCACACTGAAAACTATGATCTGCAGGTTGTATTCTTTCCAAAACTAACTCAATTCTCACAGAGATACAATACACTAGTTTCTGTGCTTATAAAATGGATTGTTTTCTTTGGACAGATACATTTGTCTCTTCAACTCAGCTGAATAGGCCTATTTGGAACAAACAGCACCTATATCCACCTTGAAAGACCTAAGCTGTAGGAAGTATTCCTTTAAAAAAAGTCAATTCTCACAGGGAAACAAAGTGCTAGATGCTCTTTCATCTAACACAGATGGTTTTTCTCGAGAGATACATGTGTTTAATCAACTTAGTTGTATAGGTCTATTAGCAACAAAATGAACATATCACCACCTTGAAAAGTGTGATTTGCACGAAGTATTCCTTTCCAAACCTAACTCAATTCTCACAGGGAAACAAAGTGCTAGATGCTCCTGCTTCTAACACAAATCATTCTCTTCGATAGAAACATGTGTTTCTACAAATAGCAGAATAGGACTTTTTGCAACAAAATGAGCCTTTCTCCACACTGAAAACTATGATTTGCAGGTAGTATACCTTCCAAAACTAACTCAGTTCTCACACGGATACAATACACTAGATTCTGTGCTTATAAAATGGATTGTTTTCTTTGGACAGATACATTTGTCTCTTCAACTCAGCTGAATAGGCCTATTTGGAAGAAACAGCACCTATCCCCAATTTGAAATACCTAAGCTGTAGGAAGTATTCCTTTCGAAAACTAACTCAATTCTCACAGAGGAATACTGTGCTAGATGGTCCTGCATCTAACAGAGATGGTTTTCTTTGAGAGATACATGTGTTTTTTCAACCTAGCTCAATAGGCCTATTTGCAACAAAATGAGTGTTTCTCCACCTTTAAACCTATGATTTGCATGAAGTTTTCTTTTTAAAAACTGACTCAATTCTCACAGGGAAACAAGGTGGTAGATGCTCCTTCTTCTAACACAGATGGTTTCCTTTCAAGAGATACATGTGTTTCAACTCAGATGAATAGGCCTATTGGAAGCAAACAAAGCCTCTCTCCACCTTGAAACATGTAAGTTGCAGGAAGTGCTCCATTCAAAAAGTAACTCTATTCTCACCGAGGAACAATGGGCTGGATGCTGCAGTTTCTAGAATACATGGTTTTCTTTGGAGAGGTACATGTGTTTCTTCAATGTAGCTGTATAGGCCTATTTGCAACAAAATGAGCATCTCACCACATTGAAAACTATGATTTGCAGCAAGCATGCCTTCCAAAACTTACTCATTCCTCACAGGGAAACAATGCACTACATGCTGCAGCTTATAACATAGATGGTTTTCTTTGGAGAGGTACATGTGTCTCTTCAAATCAGATGAATAGTCCTATTTGTAGCAAAAAGTGTCTATCTCCACCTGGAAACACCAAAGTTGGAGGAAGTATTCCTTTCAAAAACTAACTCAGTTCTCACAGGGAAACAATGTGCTAGAGGCTCCTGCTTCTAGCACAGTGGTTTTATTCGAGTGATACATGTGTTTCTCAGCGTAGCTGAATAGTAAGATTTGGGACAAAACGAGCTGATATCCACCTTGGAAACTATGATTTTCACGAAGTATTTCTTTCAAAAACTTACGCAGTTCTCACTGTTGCACCATGTGCTACAAGTTTCTGCTTCTAAGACAGATGGGTTAATTCGATAGATTCATGTGTTCCTTCAACAGAGCTGAATAGGCCTTTTTGCAGCAAAAAGATCTATTCACCACACTGAAAACTATGATTTGCAGGAAGTATTTCTTCCAAAACTAACACAATTCTCACAATGAAACAATGCCAAAGATATGGTGCTGATAACATAGATGGTTTTCTTTGGAGAGATACATGTATTGCTTAAACTCAGCTGAATAGGCATATGTGGAGCAAACATCGCCTATCTCCACCTTGAAAGACCTAAGCTGCAGGAAGTATTCCTTTAAAAAAAACCTCCATTGTCACACGGAAACAAAGTGGAGACTCTCTTTCATCTAAAGCAGATGGTTTTCTTCGACAGATACATGTGTTGCATGAACTTAGTTGTATAGGTCTATTTGCAACAAAATTAACGTATCGCCACCTTGAAAACTATGATTTGCCGGAAGTATTCCTTTCAAAAACTGACTCAGTTCTCACATGGAAACAATGTGCTACATGCTCCTTCCTCTAATACATAGGGTTTTCTTTCAAGAGATATAGGTGTTTCTTCTATTCTGCTGAATATGCCTGTTTTGATAAACAGCACCTATCTCCACCTTGAAACACCTAAGTTACAGGAAGTATTCCTTTCAAAAACTAACTCAAGTTATGCAGAGAAACAATGTGCTAGATGCTTCTGCTTCTAACACAGATGGTTTCCTTTTGAGAGGTATATGTGTTTCTTCAACTTAGCTGAATAGGCCTGTTGAATCAATTGTGCCTTTGTCAACTTTGAAAATGCTGATGTGCAGGAAGTATTCTCTCAAAAACTAACTGAATTCTCAGAGGGTAACAGTGTGCTAGATGTTTCTACTTCTAACAGAGAGGTTTCCTTCAAGAGATACATGTGTTTCTTCAGCTTAGCTGAGTAGGCCTCTTTGGAACAATAAGAACAGTTTTCCACCTTGAAAACTATGATTTGCAGGAAGTATTCCTTTCAAAACCTAACTCAAGTCTCACAGGTAAACAATGTGCTAGATGCTCCTGTTTCTAACACAAATCATTCTCTTCCATAGACACATGTGCTGCTACAACATAGCTGAATAAGACTTTTGGCAACAGAATGAGCCTTTCTCCACACTGAAAACTATGATCTGCAGGTTGTATTCTTTCCAAAACTAACTCAATTCTCACAGAGATACAATACACTAGTTTCTGTGCTTATAAAATGGATTGTTTTCTTTGGACAGATACATTTGTCTCTTCAACTCAGCTGAATAGGCCTATTTGGAACAAACAGCACCTATATCCACCTTGAAAGACCTAAGCTGTAGGAAGTATTCCTTTAAAAAAAGTCAATTCTCACAGGGAAACAAAGTGCTAGATGCTCTTTCATCTAACACAGATGGTTTTCCTCGAGAGATACATGTGTTTAATCAACTTAGTTGTATAGGTCTATTAGCAACAAAATGAACATATCACCACCTTGAAAACTGTGATTTGCACGAAGTATTCCTTTCCAAACCTAACTCAATTCTCACAGGGAAACAAAGTGCTAGATGCTCCTGCTTCTAACACAAATCATTCTCTTCGATAGAAACATGTGTTTCTACAAATAGCAGAATAGGACTTTTTGCAACAAAATGAGCCTTTCTCCACACTGAAAACTATGATTTGCAGGTAGTATACCTTCCAAAACTAACTCAGTTCTCACACGGATACAATACACTAGATTCTGTGCTTATAAAATGGATTGTTTTCTTTGGACAGATACATTTGTCTCTTCAACTCAGCTGAATAGGCCTATTTGGAAGAAACAGCACCTATCCCCAGTTTGAAATACCTAAGCTGTAGGAAGTATTCCTTTCGAAAACTAACTCAATTCTCACAGAGGAATACTGTGCTAGATGGTCCTGCATCTAACAGAGATGGTTTTCTTTGAGAGATACATGTGTTTTTTCAACCTAGCTCAATAGGCCTATTTGCAACAAAAAGAGTGTTTCTCCACCTTTAAACCTATGATTTGCATGAAGTTTTCTTTTTAAAAACTGACTCAATTCTCACAGGGAAACAAGGTGGTAGATGCTCCTTCTTCTAACACAGATGGTTTCCTTTCAAGAGATACATGTGTTTCAACTCAGATGAATAGGCCTATTGGAAGCAAACAAAGCCTCTCTCCACCTTGAAACATGTAAGTTGCAGGAAGTGCTCCATTCAAAAAGTAACTCTATTCTCACCGAGGAACAATGGGTGGATGCTGCAGTTTCTAGAATACATGGTTTTCTTTGGAGAGGTACATGTGTTTCTTCAATGTAGCTGTATAGGCCTATTTGCAACAAAATGAGCATCTCACCACATTGAAAACTATGATTTGCAGCAAGCATGCCTTCCAAAACTTACTCATTCCTCACAGGGAAACAATGCACTACATGCTGCAGCTTATAACATAGATGGTTTTCTTTGGAGAGGTACATGTGTCTCTTCAAATCAGATGAATAGTCCTATTTGTAGCAAAAAGTGTCTATCTCCACCTGGAAACACCAAAGTTGGAGGAAGTATTCCTTTCAAAAACTAACTCAGTTCTCACAGGGAAACAATGTGCTAGAGGCTCCTGCTTCTAGCACAGTGGTTTTATTCGAGTGATACATGTGTTTCTCAGCGTAGCTGAATAGTAAGATTTGGGACAAAACGAGCTGATATCCACCTTGGAAACTATGATTTTCACGAAGTATTTCTTTCAAAAACTTACGCAGTTCTCACTGTTGCACCATGTGCTACAAGTTTCTGCTTCTAAGACAGATGGGTTAATTCGATAGATTCATGTGTTCCTTCAACAGAGCTGAATAGGCCTTTTTGCAGCAAAAAGATCTATTCACCACACTGAAAACTATGATTTGCAGGAAGTATTTCTTCCAAAACTAACACAATTCTCACAATGAAACAATGCCAAAGATATGGTGCTGATAACATAGATGGTTTTCTTTGGAGAGATACATGTATTGCTTAAACTCAGCTGAATAGGCATATGTGGAGCAAACATCGCCTATCTCCACCTTGAAAGACCTAAGCTGCAGGAAGTATTCCTTTAAAAAAAACCTCCATTGTCACACGGAAACAAAGTGGAGACTCTCTTTCATCTAAACCAGATGGTTTTCTTCGACAGATACATGTGTTGCATGAACTTAGTTGTATAGGTCTATTTGCAACAAAATTAACGTATCGCCACCTTGAAAACTATGATTTGCCGGAAGTATTCCTTTCAAAAACTGACTCAGTTCTCACATGGAAACAATGTGCTACATGCTCCTTCCTCTAATACATAGGGTTTTCTTTCAAGAGATATAGGTGTTTCTTCTATTCTGCTGAATATGCCTGTTTTGATAAACAGCACCTATCTCCACCTTGAAACACCTAAGTTACAGGAAGTATTCCTTTCAAAAACTAACTCAAGTTATGCAGAGAAACAATGTGCTAGATGCTTCTGCTTCTAACACAGATGGTTTCCTTTTGAGAGGTATATGTGTTTCTTCAACTTAGCTGAATAGGCCTGTTGAATCAATTGTGCCTTTGTCAACTTTGAAAATGCTGATGTGCAGGAAGTATTCTCTCAAAAACTAACTGAATTCTCAGAGGGTAACAGTGTGCTAGATGTTTCTACTTCTAACAGAGAGGTTTCCTTCAAGAGATACATGTGTTTCTTCAGCTTAGCTGAGTAGGCCTCTTTGGAACAATAAGAACAGTTTTCCACCTTGAAAACTATGATTTGCAGGAAGTATTCCTTTCAAAACCTAACTCAAGTCTCACAGGTAAACAATGTGCTAGATGCTCCTGTTTCTAACACAAATCATTCTCTTCCATAGACACATGTGCTGCTACAACATAGCTGAATAAGACTTTTGGCAACAGAATGAGCCTTTCTCCACACTGAAAACTATGATCTGCAGGTTGTATTCTTTCCAAAACTAACTCAATTCTCACAGAGATACAATACACTAGTTTCTGTGCTTATAAAATGGATTGTTTTCTTTGGACAGATACATTTGTCTCTTCAACTCAGCTGAATAGGCCTATTTGGAACAAACAGCACCTATATCCACCTTGAAAGACCTAAGCTGTAGGAAGTATTCCTTTAAAAAAAGTCAATTCTCACAGGGAAACAAAGTGCTAGATGCTCTTTCATCTAACACAGATGGTTTTTCTCGAGAGATACATGTGTTTAATCAACTTAGTTGTATAGGTCTATTAGCAACAAAATGAACATATCACCACCTTGAAAAGTGTGATTTGCACGAAGTATTCCTTTCCAAACCTAACTCAATTCTCACAGGGAAACAAAGTGCTAGATGCTCCTGCTTCTAACACAAATCATTCTCTTCGATAGAAACATGTGTTTCTACAAATAGCAGAATAGGACTTTTTGCAACAAAATGAGCCTTTCTCCACACTGAAAACTATGATTTGCAGGTAGTATACCTTCCAAAACTAACTCAGTTCTCACACGGATACAATACACTAGATTCTGTGCTTATAAAATGGATTGTTTTCTTTGGACAGATACATTTGTCTCTTCAACTCAGCTGAATAGGCCTATTTGGAAGAAACAGCACCTATCCCCAATTTGAAATACCTAAGCTGTAGGAAGTATTCCTTTCGAAAACTAACTCAATTCTCACAGAGGAATACTGTGCTAGATGGTCCTGCATCTAACAGAGATGGTTTTCTTTGAGAGATACATGTGTTTTTTCAACCTAGCTCAATAGGCCTATTTGCAACAAAATGAGTGTTTCTCCACCTTTAAACCTATGATTTGCATGAAGTTTTCTTTTTAAAAACTGACTCAATTCTCACAGGGAAACAAGGTGGTAGATGCTCCTTCTTCTAACACAGATGGTTTCCTTTCAAGAGATACATGTGTTTCAACTCAGATGAATAGGCCTATTGGAAGCAAACAAAGCCTCTCTCCACCTTGAAACATGTAAGTTGCAGGAAGTGCTCCATTCAAAAAGTAACTCTATTCTCACCGAGGAACAATGGGCTGGATGCTGCAGTTTCTAGAATACATGGTTTTCTTTGGAGAGGTACATGTGTTTCTTCAATGTAGCTGTATAGGCCTATTTGCAACAAAATGAGCATCTCACCACATTGAAAACTATGATTTGCAGCAAGCATGCCTTCCAAAACTTACTCATTCCTCACAGGGAAACAATGCACTACATGCTGCAGCTTATAACATACATGGTTTTCTTTGGAGAGGTACATGTGTCTCTTCAAATCAGATGAATAGTCCTATTTGTAGCAAAAAGTGTCTATCTCCACCTGGAAACACCAAAGTTGGAGGAAGTATTCCTTTCAAAAACTAACTCAGTTCTCACAGGGAAACAATGTGCTAGAGGCTCCTGCTTCTAGCACAGTGGTTTTATTCGAGTGATACATGTGTTTCTCAGCGTAGCTGAATAGTAAGATTTGGGACAAAACGAGCTGATATCCACCTTGGAAACTATGATTTTCACGAAGTATTTCTTTCAAAAACTTACGCAGTTCTCACTGTTGCACCATGTGCTACAAGTTTCTGCTTCTAAGACAGATGGGTTAATTCGATAGATTCATGTGTTCCTTCAACAGAGCTGAATAGGCCTTTTTGCAGCAAAAAGATCTATTCACCACACTGAAAACTATGATTTGCAGGAAGTATTTCTTCCAAAACTAACACAATTCTCACAATGAAACAATGCCAAAGATATGGTGCTGATAACATAGATGGTTTTCTTTGGAGAGATACATGTATTGCTTAAACTCAGCTGAATAGGCATATGTGGAGCAAACATCGCCTATCTCCACCTTGAAAGACCTAAGCTGCAGGAAGTATTCCTTTAAAAAAAACCTCCATTGTCACACGGAAACAAAGTGGAGACTCTCTTTCATCTAAACCAGATGGTTTTCTTCGACAGATACATGTGTTGCATGAACTTAGTTGTATAGGTCTATTTGCAACAAAATTAACGTATCGCCACCTTGAAAACTATGATTTGCCGGAAGTATTCCTTTCAAAAACTGACTCAGTTCTCACATGGAAACAATGTGCTACATGCTCCTTCCTCTAATACATAGGGTTTTCTTTCAAGAGATATAGGTGTTTCTTCTATTCTGCTGAATATGCCTGTTTTGATAAACAGCACCTATCTCCACCTTGAAACACCTAAGTTACAGGAAGTATTCCTTTCAAAAACTAACTCAAGTTATGCAGAGAAACAATGTGCTAGATGCTTCTGCTTCTAACACAGATGGTTTCCTTTTGAGAGGTATATGTGTTTCTTCAACTTAGCTGAATAGGCCTGTTGAATCAATTGTGCCTTTGTCAACTTTGAAAATGCTGATGTGCAGGAAGTATTCTCTCAAAAACTAACTGAATTCTCAGAGGGTAACAGTGTGCTAGATGTTTCTACTTCTAACAGAGAGGTTTCCTTCAAGAGATACATGTGTTTCTTCAGCTTAGCTGAGTAGGCCTCTTTGGAACAATAAGAACAGTTTTCCACCTTGAAAACTATGATTTGCAGGAAGTATTCCTTTCAAAACCTAACTCAAGTCTCACAGGTAAACAATGTGCTAGATGCTCCTGTTTCTAACACAAATCATTCTCTTCCATAGACACATGTGCTGCTACAACATAGCTGAATAAGACTTTTGGCAACAGAATGAGCCTTTCTCCACACTGAAAACTATGATCTGCAGGTTGTATTCTTTCCAAAACTAACTCAATTCTCACAGAGATACAATACACTAGTTTCTGTGCTTATAAAATGGATTGTTTTCTTTGGACAGATACATTTGTCTCTTCAACTCAGCTGAATAGGCCTATTTGGAACAAACAGCACCTATATCCACCTTGAAAGACCTAAGCTGTAGGAAGTATTCCTTTAAAAAAAGTCAATTCTCACAGGGAAACAAAGTGCTAGATGCTCTTTCATCTAACACAGATGGTTTTCCTCGAGAGATACATGTGTTTAATCAACTTAGTTGTATAGGTCTATTAGCAACAAAATGAACATATCACCACCTTGAAAACTGTGATTTGCACGAAGTATTCCTTTCCAAACCTAACTCAATTCTCACAGGGAAACAAAGTGCTAGATGCTCCTGCTTCTAACACAAATCATTCTCTTCGATAGAAACATGTGTTTCTACAAATAGCAGAATAGGACTTTTTGCAACAAAATGAGCCTTTCTCCACACTGAAAACTATGATTTGCAGGTAGTATACCTTCCAAAACTAACTCAGTTCTCACACGGATACAATACACTAGATTCTGTGCTTATAAAATGGATTGTTTTCTTTGGACAGATACATTTGTCTCTTCAACTCAGCTGAATAGGCCTATTTGGAAGAAACAGCACCTATCCCCAATTTGAAATACCTAAGCTGTAGGAAGTATTCCTTTCGAAAACTAACTCAATTCTCACAGAGGAATACTGTGCTAGATGGTCCTGCATCTAACAGAGATGGTTTTCTTTGAGAGATACATGTGTTTTTTCAACCTAGCTCAATAGGCCTATTTGCAACAAAATGAGTGTTTCTCCACCTTTAAACCTATGATTTGCATGAAGTTTTCTTTTTAAAAACTGACTCAATTCTCACAGGGAAACAAGGTGGTAGATGCTCCTTCTTCTAACACAGATGGTTTCCTTTCAAGAGATACATGTGTTTCAACTCAGATGAATAGGCCTATTGGAAGCAAACAAAGCCTCTCTCCACCTTGAAACATGTAAGTTGCAGGAAGTGCTCCATTCAAAAAGTAACTCTATTCTCACCGAGGAACAATGGGCTGGATGCTGCAGTTTCTAGAATACATGGTTTTCTTTGGAGAGGTACATGTGTTTCTTCAATGTAGCTGTATAGGCCTATTTGCAACAAAATGAGCATCTCACCACATTGAAAACTATGATTTGCAGCAAGCATGCCTTCCAAAACTTACTCATTCCTCACAGGGAAACAATGCACTACATGCTGCAGCTTATAACATAGATGGTTTTCTTTGGAGAGGTACATGTGTCTCTTCAAATCAGATGAATAGTCCTATTTGTAGCAAAAAGTGTCTATCTCCACCTGGAAACACCAAAGTTGGAGGAAGTATTCCTTTCAAAAACTAACTCAGTTCTCACAGGGAAACAATGTGCTAGAGGCTCCTGCTTCTAGCACAGTGGTTTTATTCGAGTGATACATGTGTTTCTCAGCATAGCTGAATAGTAAGATTTGGGACAAAACGAGCTGATATCCACCTTGGAAACTATGATTTTCACGAAGTATTTCTTTCAAAAACTTACGCAGTTCTCACTGTTGCACCATGTGCTACAAGTTTCTGCTTCTAAGACAGATGGGTTAATTCGATAGATTCATGTGTTCCTTCAACAGAGCTGAATAGGCCTTTTTGCAGCAAAAAGATCTATTCACCACACTGAAAACTATGATTTGCAGGAAGTATTTCTTCCAAAACTAACACAATTCTCACAATGAAACAATGCCAAAGATATGGTGCTGATAACATAGATGGTTTTCTTTGGAGAGATACATGTATTGCTTAAACTCAGCTGAATAGGCATATGTGGAGCAAACATCGCCTATCTCCACCTTGAAAGACCTAAGCTGCAGGAAGTATTCCTTTAAAAAAAACCTCCATTGTCACACGGAAACAAAGTGGAGACTCTCTTTCATCTAAACCAGATGGTTTTCTTCGACAGATACATGTGTTGCATGAACTTAGTTGTATAGGTCTATTTGCAACAAAATTAACGTATCGCCACCTTGAAAACTATGATTTGCCGGAAGTATTCCTTTCAAAAACTGACTCAGTTCTCACATGGAAACAATGTGCTACATGCTCCTTCCTCTAATACATAGGGTTTTCTTTCAAGAGATATAGGTGTTTCTTCTATTCTGCTGAATATGCCTGTTTTGATAAACAGCACCTATCTCCACCTTGAAACACCTAAGTTACAGGAAGTATTCCTTTCAAAAACTAACTCAAGTTATGCAGAGAAACAATGTGCTAGATGCTTCTGCTTCTAACACAGATGGTTTCCTTTTGAGAGGTATATGTGTTTCTTCAACTTAGCTGAATAGGCCTGTTGAATCAATTGTGCCTTTGTCAACTTTGAAAATGCTGATGTGCAGGAAGTATTCTCTCAAAAACTAACTGAATTCTCAGAGGGTAACAGTGTGCTAGATGTTTCTACTTCTAACAGAGAGGTTTCCTTCAAGAGATACATGTGTTTCTTCAGCTTAGCTGAGTAGGCCTCTTTGGAACAATAAGAACAGTTTTCCACCTTGAAAACTATGATTTGCAGGAAGTATTCCTTTCAAAACCTAACTCAAGTCTCACAGGTAAACAATGTGCTAGATGCTCCTGTTTCTAACACAAATCATTCTCTTCCATAGACACATGTGCTGCTACAACATAGCTGAATAAGACTTTTGGCAACAGAATGAGCCTTTCTCCACACTGAAAACTATGATCTGCAGGTTGTATTCTTTCCAAAACTAACTCAATTCTCACAGAGATACAATACACTAGTTTCTGTGCTTATAAAATGGATTGTTTTCTTTGGACAGATACATTTGTCTCTTCAACTCAGCTGAATAGGCCTATTTGGAACAAACAGCACCTATATCCACCTTGAAAGACCTAAGCTGTAGGAAGTATTCCTTTAAAAAAAGTCAATTCTCACAGGGAAACAAAGTGCTAGATGCTCTTTCATCTAACACAGATGGTTTTCCTCGAGAGATACATGTGTTTAATCAACTTAGTTGTATAGGTCTATTAGCAACAAAATGAACATATCACCACCTTGAAAACTGTGATTTGCACGAAGTATTCCTTTCCAAACCTAACTCAATTCTCACAGGGAAACAAAGTGCTAGATGCTCCTGCTTCTAACACAAATCATTCTCTTCGATAGAAACATGTGTTTCTACAAATAGCAGAATAGGACTTTTTGCAACAAAATGAGCCTTTCTCCACACTGAAAACTATGATTTGCAGGTAGTATACCTTCCAAAACTAACTCAGTTCTCACACGGATACAATACACTAGATTCTGTGCTTATAAAATGGATTGTTTTCTTTGGACAGATACATTTGTCTCTTCAACTCAGCTGAATAGGCCTATTTGGAAGAAACAGCACCTATCCCCAATTTGAAATACCTAAGCTGTAGGAAGTATTCCTTTCGAAAACTAACTCAATTCTCACAGAGGAATACTGTGCTAGATGGTCCTGCATCTAACAGAGATGGTTTTCTTTGAGAGATACATGTGTTTTTTCAACCTAGCTCAATAGGCCTATTTGCAACAAAATGAGTGTTTCTCCACCTTTAAACCTATGATTTGCATGAAGTTTTCTTTTTAAAAACTGACTCAATTCTCACAGGGAAACAAGGTGGTAGATGCTCCTTCTTCTAACACAGATGGTTTCCTTTCAAGAGATACATGTGTTTCAACTCAGATGAATAGGCCTATTGGAAGCAAACAAAGCCTCTCTCCACCTTGAAACATGTAAGTTGCAGGAAGTGCTCCATTCAAAAAGTAACTCTATTCTCACCGAGGAACAATGGGCTGGATGCTGCAGTTTCTAGAATACATGGTTTTCTTTGGAGAGGTACATGTGTTTCTTCAATGTAGCTGTATAGGCCTATTTGCAACAAAATGAGCATCTCACCACATTGAAAACTATGATTTGCAGCAAGCATGCCTTCCAAAACTTACTCATTCCTCACAGGGAAACAATGCACTACATGCTGCAGCTTATAACATAGATGGTTTTCTTTGGAGAGGTACATGTGTCTCTTCAAATCAGATGAATAGTCCTATTTGTAGCAAAAAGTGTCTATCTCCACCTGGAAACACCAAAGTTGGAGGAAGTATTCCTTTCAAAAACTAACTCAGTTCTCACAGGGAAACAATGTGCTAGAGGCTCCTGCTTCTAGCACAGTGGTTTTATTCGAGTGATACATGTGTTTCTCAGCGTAGCTGAATAGTAAGATTTGGGACAAAACGAGCTGATATCCACCTTGGAAACTATGATTTTCACGAAGTATTTCTTTCAAAAACTTACGCAGTTCTCACTGTTGCACCATGTGCTACAAGTTTCTGCTTCTAAGACAGATGGGTTAATTCGATAGATTCATGTGTTCCTTCAACAGAGCTGAATAGGCCTTTTTGCAGCAAAAAGATCTATTCACCACACTGAAAATTATGATTTGCAGGAAGTATTTCTTCCAAAACTAACACAATTCTCACAATGAAACAATGCCAAAGATATGGTGCTGATAACATAGATGGTTTTCTTTGGAGAGATACATGTATTGCTTAAACTCAGCTGAATAGGCATATGTGGAGCAAACATCGCCTATCTCCACCTTGAAAGACCTAAGCTGCAGGAAGTATTCCTTTAAAAAAAACCTCCATTGTCACACGGGAACAAAGTGGAGACTCTCTTTCATCTAAACCAGATGGTTTTCTTCGACAGATACATGTGTTGCATGAACTTAGTTGTATAGGTCTATTTGCAACAAAATTAACGTATCGCCACCTTGAAAACTATGATTTGCCGGAAGTATTCCTTTCAAAAACTGACTCAGTTCTCACATGGAAACAATGTGCTACATGCTCCTTCCTCTAATACATAGGGTTTTCTTTCAAGAGATATAGGTGTTTCTTCTATTCTGCTGAATATGCCTGTTTTGATAAACAGCACCTATCTCCACCTTGAAACACCTAAGTTACAGGAAGTATTCCTTTCAAAAACTAACTCAAGTTATGCAGAGAAACAATGTGCTAGATGCTTCTGCTTCTAACACAGATGGTTTCCTTTTGAGAGGTATATGTGTTTCTTCAACTTAGCTGAATAGGCCTGTTGAATCAATTGTGCCTTTGTCAACTTTGAAAATGCTGATGTGCAGGAAGTATTCTCTCAAAAACTAACTGAATTCTCAGAGGGTAACAGTGTGCTAGATGTTTCTACTTCTAACAGAGAGGTTTCCTTCAAGAGATACATGTGTTTCTTCAGCTTAGCTGAGTAGGCCTCTTTGGAACAATAAGAACAGTTTTCCACCTTGAAAACTATGATTTGCAGGAAGTATTCCTTTCAAAACCTAACTCAAGTCTCACAGGTAAACAATGTGCTAGATGCTCCTGTTTCTAACACAAATCATTCTCTTCCATAGACACATGTGCTGCTACAACATAGCTGAATAAGACTTTTGGCAACAGAATGAGCCTTTCTCCACACTGAAAACTATGATCTGCAGGTTGTATTCTTTCCAAAACTAACTCAATTCTCACAGAGATACAATACACTAGTTTCTGTGCTTATAAAATGGATTGTTTTCTTTGGACAGATACATTTGTCTCTTCAACTCAGCTGAATAGGCCTATTTGGAACAAACAGCACCTATATCCACCTTGAAAGACCTAAGCTGTAGGAAGTATTCCTTTAAAAAAAGTCAATTCTCACAGGGAAACAAAGTGCTAGATGCTCTTTCATCTAACACAGATGGTTTTCCTCGAGAGATACATGTGTTTAATCAACTTAGTTGTATAGGTCTATTAGCAACAAAATGAACATATCACCACCTTGAAAACTGTGATTTGCACGAAGTATTCCTTTCCAAACCTAACTCAATTGTCACAGGGAAACAAAGTGCTAGATGCTCCTGCTTCTAACACAAATCATTCTCTTCGATAGAAACATGTGTTTCTACAAATAGCAGAATAGGACTTTTTGCAACAAAATGAGCCTTTCTCCACACTGAAAACTATGATTTGCAGGTAGTATACCTTCCAAAACTAACTCAGTTCTCACACGGATACAATACACTAGATTCTGTGCTTATAAAATGGATTGTTTTCTTTGGACAGATACATTTGTCTCTTCAACTCAGCTGAATAGGCCTATTTGGAAGAAACAGCACCTATCCCCAATTTGAAATACCTAAGCTGTAGGAAGTATTCCTTTCGAAAACTAACTCAATTCTCACAGAGGAATACTGTGCTAGATGGTCCTGCATCTAACAGAGATGGTTTTCTTTGAGAGATACATGTGTTTTTTCAACCTAGCTCAATAGGCCTATTTGCAACAAAAAGAGTGTTTCTCCACCTTTAAACCTATGATTTGCATGAAGTTTTCTTTTTAAAAACTGACTCAATTCTCACAGGGAAACAAGGTGGTAGATGCTCCTTCTTCTAACACAGATGGTTTCCTTTCAAGAGATACA
Source organism: Castor canadensis (assembly GCF_047511655.1). Taxonomy (NCBI): domain Eukaryota; kingdom Metazoa; phylum Chordata; class Mammalia; order Rodentia; family Castoridae; genus Castor; species Castor canadensis. Next base: position 152,825,798 of record NC_133387.1, on the reverse strand, counting down.
TGTGTTTCAACTCAGATGAATAGGCCTATTGGAAGCAAACAAAGCCTCTCTCCACCTTGAAACATGTAAGTTGCAGGAAGTGCTCCATTCAAAAAGTAACTCTATTCTCACCGAGGAACAATGGGCTGGATGCTGCAGTTTCTAGAATACATGGTTTTCTTTGGAGAGGTACATGTGTTTCTTCAATGTAGCTGTATAGGCCTATTTGCAACAAAATGAGCATCTCACCACATTGAAAACTATGATTTGCAGCAAGCATGCCTTCCAAAACTTACTCATTCCTCACAGGGAAACAATGCACTAGATGCTGCAGCTTATAGCATAGATGGTTTTCTTTGGAGAGGTACATGTGTCTCTTCAAATCAGATGAATAGTCCTATTTGTAGCAAAAAGTGTCTATCTCCACCTGGAAACACCAAAGTTGGAGGAAGTATTCCTTTCAAAAACTAACTCAGTTCTCACAGGGAAACAATGTGCTAGAGGCTCCTGCTTCTAGCACAGTGGTTTTATTCGAGTGATACATGTGTTTCTCAGCGTAGCTGAATAGTAAGATTTGGGACAAAACGAGCTGATATCCACCTTGGAAACTATGATTTTCACGAAGTATTTCTTTCAAAAACTTACGCAGTTCTCACTGTTGCACCATGTGCTACAAGTTTCTGCTTCTAAGACAGATGGGTTAATTCGATAGATTCATGTGTTCCTTCAACAGAGCTGAATAGGCCTTTTTGCAGCAAAAAGATCTATTCACCACACTGAAAACTATGATTTGCAGGAAGTATTTCTTCCAAAACTAACACAATTCTCACAATGAAACAATGCCAAAGATATGGTGCTGATAACATAGATGGTTTTCTTTGGAGAGATACATGTATTGCTTAAACTCAGCTGAATAGGCATATGTGGAGCAAACATCGCCTATCTCCACCTTGAAAGACCTAAGCTGCAGGAAGTATTCCTTTAAAAAAAACCTCCATTGTCACACGGAAACAAAGTGGAGACTCTCTTTCATCTAAACCAGATGGTTTTCTTCGACAGATACATGTGTTGCATCAACTTAGTTGTATAGGTCTATTTGCCACAAAATTAACGTATCGCCACCTTGAAAACTATGATTTGCCGGAAGTATTCCTTTCAAAAACTGACTCAGTTCTCACATGGAAACAATGTGCTACATGCTCCTTCCTCTAATACATAGGGTTTTCTTTCAAGAGATATAGGTGTTTCTTCTATTCTGCTGAATATGCCTGTTTTGATAAACAGCACCTATCTCCACCTTGAAACACCTAAGTTACAGGAAGTATTCCTTTCAAAAACTAACTCAAGTTATGCAGAGAAACAATGTGCTAGATGCTTCTGCTTCTAACACAGATAGTTTCCTTTTGAGAGGTATATGTGTTTCTTCAACTTAGCTGAATAGGCCTGTTGAATCAATTGTGCCTTTGTCAACTTTGAAAATGCTGATGTGCAGGAAGTATTCTCTCAAAAACTAACTGAATTCTCAGAGGGTAACAGTGTGCTAGATGTTTCTACTTCTAACAGAGAGGTTTCCTTCAAGAGATACATGTGTTTCTTCAGCTTAGCTGAGTAGGCCTCTTTGGAACAATAAGAACATTTTTCCACCTTGAAAACTATGATTTGCAGGAAGTATTCCTTACAAAACCTAACTCAAGTCTCACAGGTAAACAATGTGCTAGATGCTCCTGTTTCTAACACAAATCATTCTCTTCCATAGACACATGTGCTGCTACAACATAGCTGAATAAGACTTTTGGCAACAGAATGAGCCTTTCTCCACACTGAAAACTATGATCTGCAGGTTGTATTCTTTCCAAAACTAACTCAATTCTCACAGAGATACAATACACTAGTTTCTGTGCTTATAAAATGGATTGTTTTCTTTGGACAGATACATTTGTCTCTTCAACTCAGCTGAATAGGCCTATTTGGAACAAACAGCACCTATATCCATCTTGAAAGACCTAAGCTGTAGGAAGTATTCCTTTAAAAAAAGTCAATTCTCACAGGGAAACAAAGTGCGAGATGCTCTTTCATCTAACACAGATGGTTTTCCTCGAGAGATACATGTGTTTAATCAACTTAGTTGTATAGGTCTATTAGCAACAAAATGAACATATCACCACCTTGAAAACTGTGATTTGCACGAAGTATTCCTTTCCAAACCTAACTCAATTCTCACAGGGAAACAAAGTGCTAGATGCTCCTGCTTCTAACACAAATCATTCTCTTCGATAGAAACATGTGTTTCTACAAATAGCAGAATAGGACTTTTTGCAACAAAATGAGCCTTTCTCCACACTGAAAACTATGATTTGCAGGTAGTATACCTTCCAAAACTAACTCAGTTCTCACACGGATACAATACACTAGATTCTGTGCTTATAAAATGGATTGTTTTCTTTGGACAGATACATTTGTCTCTTCAACTCAGCTGAATAGGCCTATTTGGAAGAAACAGCACCTATCCCCAATTTGAAATACCTAAGCTGTAGGAAGTATTCCTTTCGAAAACTAACTCAATTCTCACAGAGGAATACTGTGCTAGATGGTCCTGCATCTAACAGAGATGGTTTTCTTTGAGAGATACATGTGTTTTTTCAACCTAGCTCAATAGGCCTATTTGCAACAAAAAGAGTGTTTCTCCACCTTTAAACCTATGATTTGCATGAAGTTTTCTTTTTAAAAACTGACTCAATTCTCACAGGGAAACAAGGTGGTAGATGCTCCTTCTTCTAACACAGATGGTTTCCTTTCAAGAGATACATGTGTTTCAACTCAGATGAATAGGCCTATTGGAAGCAAACAAAGCCTCTCTCCACCTTGAAACATGTAAGTTGCAGGAAGTGCTCCATTCAAAAAGTAACTCTATTCTCACCGAGGAACAATGGGCTGGATGCTGCAGTTTCTAGAATACATGGTTTTCTTTGGAGAGGTACATGTGTTTCTTCAATGTAGCTGTATAGGCCTATTTGCAACAAAATGAGCATCTCACCACATTGAAAACTATGATTTGCAGCAAGCATGCCTTCCAAAACTTACTCATTCCTCACAGGGAAACAATGCACTACATGCTGCAGCTTATAACATAGATGGTTTTCTTTGGAGAGGTACATGTGTCTCTTCAAATCAGATGAATAGTCCTATTTGTAGCAAAAAGTGTCTATCTCCACCTGGAAACACCAAAGTTGGAGGAAGTATTCCTTTCAAAAACTAACTCAGTTCTCACAGGGAAACAATGTGCTAGAGGCTCCTGCTTCTAGCACAGTGGTTTTATTCGAGTGATACATGTGTTTCTCAGCGTAGCTGAATAGTAATATTTGGGACAAAACGAGCTGATATCCACCTTGGAAACTATGATTTTCACGAAGTATTTCTTTCAAAAACTTACGCAGTTCTCACTGTTGCACCATGTGCTACAAGTTTCTGCTTCTAAGACAGATGGGTTAATTCGATAGATTCATGTGTTCCTTCAACAGAGCTGAATAGGCCTTTTTGCAGCAAAAAGATCTATTCACCACACTGAAAACTATGATTTGCAGGAAGTATTTCTTCCAAAACTAACACAATTCTCACAATGAAACAATGCCAAAGATATGGTGCTGATAACATAGATGGTTTTCTTTGGAGAGATACATGTATTGCTTAAACTCAGCTGAATAGGCATATGTGGAGCAAACATCGCCTATCTCCACCTTGAAAGACCTAAGCTGCAGGAAGTATTCCTTTAAAAAAAACCTCCATTGTCACACGGAAACAAAGTGGAGACTCTCTTTCATCTAAACCAGATGGTTTTCTTCGACAGATACATGTGTTGCATGAACTTAGTTGTATAGGTCTATTTGCAACAAAATTAACGTATCGCCACCTTGAAAACTATGATTTGCCGGAAGTATTCCTTTCAAAAACTGACTCAGTTCTCACATGGAAACAATGTGCTACATGCTCCTTCCTCTAATACATAGGGTTTTCTTTCAAGAGATATAGGTGTTTCTTCTATTCTGCTGAATATGCCTGTTTTGATAAACAGCACCTATCTCCACCTTGAAACACCTAAGTTACAGGAAGTATTCCTTTCAAAAACTAACTCAAGTTATGCAGAGAAACAATGTGCTAGATGCTTCTGCTTCTAACACAGATGGTTTCCTTTTGAGAGGTATATGTGTTTCTTCAACTTAGCTGAATAGGCCTGTTGAATCAATTGTGCCTTTGTCAACTTTGAAAATGCTGATGTGCAGGAAGTATTCTCTCAAAAACTAACTGAATTCTCAGAGGGTAACAGTGTGCTAGATGTTTCTACTTCTAACAGAGAGGTTTCCTTCAAGAGATACATGTGTTTCTTCAGCTTAGCTGAGTAGGCCTCTTTGGAACAATAAGAACAGTTTTCCACCTTGAAAACTATGATTTGCAGGAAGTATTCCTTACAAAACCTAACTCAAGTCTCACAAGTAAACAATGTGCTAGATGCTCCTGTTTCTAACACAAATCATTCTCTTCCATAGACACATGTGCTGCTACAACATAGCTGAATAAGACTTTTGGCAACAGAATGAGCCTTTCTCCACACTGAAAACTATGATCTGCAGGTTGTATTCTTTCCAAAACTAACTCAATTCTCACAGAGATACAATACACTAGTTTCTGTGCTTATAAAATGGATTGTTTTCTTTGGACAGATACATTTGTCTCTTCAACTCAGCTGAATAGGCCTATTTGGAACAAACAGCACCTATATCCACCTTGAAAGACCTAAGCTGTAGGAAGTATTCCTTTAAAAAAAGTCAATTCTCACAGGGAAACAAAGTGCGAGATGCTCTTTCATCTAACACAGATGGTTTTCCTCGAGAGATACATGTGTTTAATCAACTTAGTTGTATAGGTCTATTAGCAACAAAATGAACATATCACCACCTTGAAAACTGTGATTTGCACGAAGTATTCCTTTCCAAACCTAACTCAATTCTCACAGGGAAACAAAGTGCTAGATGCTCCTGCTTCTAACACAAATCATTCTCTTCGATAGAAACATGTGTTTCTACAAATAGCAGAATAGGACTTTTTGCAACAAAATGAGCCTTTCTCCACACTGAAAACTATGATTTGCAGGTAGTATACCTTCCAAAACTAACTCAGTTCTCACACGGATACAATACACTAGATTCTGTGCTTATAAAATGGATTGTTTTCTTTGGACAGATACATTTGTCTCTTCAACTCAGCTGAATAGGCCTATTTGGAAGAAACAGCACCTATCCCCAATTTGAAATACCTAAGCTGTAGGAAGTATTCCTTTCGAAAACTAACTCAATTCTCACAGAGGAATACTGTGCTAGATGGTCCTGCATCTAACAGAGATGGTTTTCTTTGAGAGATACATGTGTTTTTTCAACCTAGCTCAATAGGCCTATTTGCAACAAAAAGAGTGTTTCTCCACCTTTAAACCTATGATTTGCATGAAGTTTTCTTTTTAAAAACTGACTCAATTCTCACAGGGAAACAAGGTGGTAGATGCTCCTTCTTCTAACACAGATGGTTTCCTTTCAAGAGATACATGTGTTTCAACTCAGATGAATAGGCCTATTGGAAGCAAACAAAGCCTCTCTCCACCTTGAAACATGTAAGTTGCAGGAAGTGCTCCATTCAAAAAGTAACTCTATTCTCACCGAGGAACAATGGGCTGGATGCTGCAGTTTCTAGAATACATGGTTTTCTTTGGAGAGGTACATGTGTTTCTTCAATGTAGCTGTATAGGCCTATTTGCAACAAAATGAGCATCTCACCACATTGAAAACTATGATTTGCAGCAAGCATGCCTTCCAAAACTTACTCATTCCTCACAGGGAAACAATGCACTACATGCTGCAGCTTATAACATAGATGGTTTTCTTTGGAGAGGTACATGTGTCTCTTCAAATCAGATGAATAGTCCTATTTGTAGCAAAAAGTGTCTATCTCCACCTGGAAACACCAAAGTTGGAGGAAGTATTCCTTTCAAAAACTAACTCAGTTCTCACAGGGAAACAATGTGCTAGAGGCTCCTGCTTCTAGCACAGTGGTTTTATTCGAGTGATACATGTGTTTCTCAGCGTAGCTGAATAGTAATATTTGGGACAAAACGAGCTGATATCCACCTTGGAAACTATGATTTTCACGAAGTATTTCTTTCAAAAACTTACGCAGTTCTCACTGTTGCACCATGTGCTACAAGTTTCTGCTTCTAAGACAGATGGGTTAATTCGATAGATTCATGTGTTCCTTCAACAGAGCTGAATAGGCCTTTTTGCAGCAAAAAGATCTATTCACCACACTGAAAACTATGATTTGCAGGAAGTATTTCTTCCAAAACTAACACAATTCTCACAATGAAACAATGCCAAAGATATGGTGCTGATAACATAGATGGTTTTCTTTGGAGAGATACATGTATTGCTTAAACTCAGCTGAATAGGCATATGTGGAGCAAACATCGCCTATCTCCACCTTGAAAGACCTAAGCTGCAGGAAGTATTCCTTTAAAAAAAACCTCCATTGTCACACGGAAACAAAGTGGAGACTCTCTTTCATCTAAACCAGATGGTTTTCTTCGACAGATACATGTGTTGCATGAACTTAGTTGTATAGGTCTATTTGCAACAAAATTAACGTATCGCCACCTTGAAAACTATGATTTGCCGGAAGTATTCCTTTCAAAAACTGACTCAGTTCTCACATGGAAACAATGTGCTACATGCTCCTTCCTCTAATACATAGGGTTTTCTTTCAAGAGATATAGGTGTTTCTTCTATTCTGCTGAATATGCCTGTTTTGATAAACAGCACCTATCTCCACCTTGAAACACCTAAGTTACAGGAAGTATTCCTTTCAAAAACTAACTCAAGTTATGCAGAGAAACAATGTGCTAGATGCTTCTGCTTCTAACACAGATGGTTTCCTTTTGAGAGGTATATGTGTTTCTTCAACTTAGCTGAATAGGCCTGTTGAATCAATTGTGCCTTTGTCAACTTTGAAAATGCTGATGTGCAGGAAGTATTCTCTCAAAAACTAACTGAATTCTCAGAGGGTAACAGTGTGCTAGATGTTTCTACTTCTAACAGAGAGGTTTCCTTCAAGAGATACATGTGTTTCTTCAGCTTAGCTGAGTAGGCCTCTTTGGAACAATAAGAACAGTTTTCCACCTTGAAAACTATGATTTGCAGGAAGTATTCCTTTCAAAACCTAACTCAAGTCTCACAGCTAAACAATGTGCTAGATGCTCCTGTTTCTAACACAAATCATTCTCTTCCATAGACACATGTGCTGCTACAACATAGCTGAATAAGACTTTTGGCAACAGAATGAGCCTTTCTCCACACTGAAAACTATGATCTGCAGGTTGTATTCTTTCCAAAACTAACTCAATTCTCACAGAGATACAATACACTAGTTTCTGTGCTTATAAAATGGATTGTTTTCTTTGGACAGATACATTTGTCTCTTCAACTCAGCTGAATAGGCCTATTTGGAACAAACAGCACCTATATCCACCTTGAAAGACCTAAGCTGTAGGAAGTATTCCTTTAAAAAAAGTCAATTCTCACAGGGAAACAAAGTGCTAGATGCTCTTTCATCTAACACAGATGGTTTTCCTCGAGAGATACATGTGTTTAATCAACTTAGTTGTATAGGTCTATTAGCAACAAAATGAACATATCACCACCTTGAAAACTGTGATTTGCACGAAGTATTCCTTTCCAAACCTAACTCAATTCTCACAGGGAAACAAAGTGCTAGATGCTCCTGCTTCTAACACAAATCATTCTCTTCGATAGAAACATGTGTTTCTACAAATAGCAGAATAGGACTTTTTGCAACAAAATGAGCCTTTCTCCACACTGAAAACTATGATTTGCAGGTAGTATACCTTCCAAAACTAACTCAGTTCTCACACGGATACAATACACTAGATTCTGTGCTTATAAAATGGATTGTTTTCTTTGGACAGATACATTTGTCTCTTCAACTCAGCTGAATAGGCCTATTTGGAAGAAACAGCACCTATCCCCAATTTGAAATACCTAAGCTGTAGGAAGTATTCCTTTCGAAAACTAACTCAATTCTCACAGAGGAATACTGTGCTAGATGGTCCTGCATCTAACAGAGATGGTTTTCTTTGAGAGATACATGTGTTTTTTCAACCTAGCTCAATAGGCCTATTTGCAACAAAATGAGTGTTTCTCCACCTTTAAACCTATGATTTGCATGAAGTTTTCTTTTTAAAAACTGACTCAATTCTCACAGGGAAACAAGGTGGTAGATGCTCCTTCTTCTAACACAGATGGTTTCCTTTCAAGAGATACATGTGTTTCAACTCAGATGAATAGGCCTATTGGAAGCAAACAAAGCCTCTCTCCACCTTGAAACATGTAAGTTGCAGGAAGTGCTCCATTCAAAAAGTAACTCTATTCTCACCGAGGAACAATGGGCTGGATGCTGCAGTTTCTAGAAAACATGGTTTTCTTTGGAGAGGTACATGTGTTTCTTCAATGTAGCTGTATAGGCCTATTTGCAACAAAATGAGCATCTCACCACATTGAAAACTATGATTTGCAGCAAGCATGCCTTCCAAAACTTACTCATTCCTCACAGGGAAACAATGCACTACATGCTGCAGCTTATAACATAGATGGTTTTCTTTGGAGAGGTACATGTGTCTCTTCAAATCAGATGAATAGTCCTATTTGTAGCAAAAAGTGTCTATCTCCACCTGGAAACACCAAAGTTGGAGGAAGTATTCCTTTCAAAAACTAACTCAGTTCTCACAGGGAAACAATGTGCTAGAGGCTCCTGCTTCTAGCACAGTGGTTTTATTCGAGTGATACATGTGTTTCTCAGCGTAGCTGAATAGTAAGATTTGGGACAAAACGAGCTGATATCCACCTTGGAAACTATGATTTTCACGAAGTATTTCTTTCAAAAACTTACGCAGTTCTCACTGTTGCACCATGTGCTACAAGTTTCTGCTTCTAAGACAGATGGGTTAATTCGATAGATTCATGTGTTCCTTCAACAGAGCTGAATAGGCCTTTTTGCAGCAAAAAGATCTATTCACCACACTGAAAACTATGATTTGCAGGAAGTATTTCTTCCAAAACTAACACAATTCTCACAATGAAACAATGCCAAAGATATGGTGCTGATAACATAGATGGTTTTCTTTGGAGAGATACATGTATTGCTTAAACTCAGCTGAATAGGCATATGTGGAGCAAACATCGCCTATCTCCACCTTGAAAGACCTAAGCTGCAGGAAGTATTCCTTTAAAAAAAACCTCCATTGTCACACGGAAACAAAGTGGAGACTCTCTTTCATCTAAACCAGATGGTTTTCTTCGACAGATACATGAGTTGCATCAACTTAGTTGTATAGGTCTATTTACAACAAAATTAACGTATCGCCACCTTGAAAACTATGATTTGCCGGAAGTATTCCTTTCAAAAACTGACTCAGTTCTCACATGGAAACAATGTGCTACATGCTCCTTCCTCTAATACATAGGGTTTTCTTTCAAGAGATATAGGTGTTTCTTCTATTCTGCTGAATATGCCTGTTTTGATAAACAGCACCTATCTCCACCTTGAAACACCTAAGTTACAGGAAGTATTCCTTTCAAAAACTAACTCAAGTTATGCAGAGAAACAATGTGCTAGATGCTTCTGCTTCTAACACAGATGGTTTCCTTTTGAGAGGTATATGTGTTTCTTCAACTTAGCTGAATAGGCCTGTTGAATCAATTGTGCCTTTGTCAACTTTGAAAATGCTGATGTGCAGGAAGTATTCTCTCAAAAACTAACTGAATTCTCAGAGGGTAACAGTGTGCTAGATGTTTCTACTTCTAACAGAGAGGTTTCCTTCAAGAGATACATGTGTTTCTTCAGCTTAGCTGAGTAGGCCTCTTTGGAACAATAAGAACATTTTTCCACCTTGAAAACTATGATTTGCAGGAAGTATTCCTTTCAAAACCTAACTCAAGTCTCACAGCTAAACAATGTGCTAGATGCTCCTGTTTCTAACACAAATCATTCTCTTCCATAGACACATGTGCTGCTACAACATAGCTGAATAAGACTTTTGGCAACAGAATGAGCCTTTCTCCACACTGAAAACTATGATCTGCAGGTTGTATTCTTTCCAAAACTAACTCAATTCTCACAGAGATACAATACACTAGTTTCTGTGCTTATAAAATGGATTGTTTTCTTTGGACAGATACATTTGTCTCTTCAACTCAGCTGAATAGGCCTATTTGGAACAAACAGCACCTATATCCACCTTGAAAGACCTAAGCTGTAGGAAGTATTCCTTTAAAAAAAGTCAATTCTCACAGGGAAACAAAGTGCTAGATGCTCTTTCATCTAACACAGATGGTTTTCCTCGAGAGATACATGTGTTTAATCAACTTAGTTGTATAGGTCTATTAGCAACAAAATGAACATATCACCACCTTGAAAACTGTGATTTGCACGAAGTATTCCTTTCCAAACCTAACTCAATTCTCACAGGGAAACAAAGTGCTAGATGCTCCTGCTTCTAACACAAATCATTCTCTTCGATAGAAACATGTGTTTCTACAAATAGCAGAATAGGACTTTTTGCAACAAAATGAGCCTTTCTCCACACTGAAAACTATGATTTGCACGTAGTATACCTTCCAAAACTAACTCAGTTCTCACACGGATACAATACACTAGATTCTGTGCTTATAAAATGGATTGTTTTCTTTGGACAGATACATTTGTCTCTTCAACTCAGCTGAATAGGCCTATTTGGAAGAAACAGCACCTATCCCCAATTTGAAATACCTAAGCTGTAGGAAGTATTCCTTTCGAAAACTAACTCAATTCTCACAGAGGAATACTGTGCTAGATGGTCCTGCATCTAACAGAGATGGTTTTCTTTGAGAGATACATGTGTTTTTTCAACCTAGCTCAATAGGCCTATTTGCAACAAAATGAGTGTTTCTCCACCTTTAAACCTATGATTTGCATGAAGTTTTCTTTTTAAAAACTGACTCAATTCTCACAGGGAAACAAGGTGGTAGATGCTCCTTCTTCTAACACAGATGGTTTCCTTTCAAGAGATACATGTGTTTCAACTCAGATGAATAGGCCTATTGGAAGCAAACAAAGCCTCTCTCCACCTTGAAACATGTAAGTTGAAGGAACTGCTCCATTCAAAAAGTAACTCTATTCTCATTGAGGAACAATGGGCTGGATGCTGCAGTTTCTAGAATACATGGTTTTCTTTGGAGAGGTACATGTGTTTCTTCAATGTAGCTGTATAGGCCTATTTGCAACAAAATGAGCATCTCACCACATTGAAAACTATGATTTGCAGCAAGCATGCCTTCCAAAACTTACTCATTCCTCACAGGGAAACAATGCACTACATGCTGCAGCTTATAACATAGATGGTTTTCTTTGGAGAGGTACATGTGTCTCTTCAAATCAGATGAATAGTCCTATTTGTAGCAAAAAGTGTCTATCTCCACCTGGAAACACCAAAGTTGGAGGAAGTATTCCTTTCAAAAACTAACTCAGTTCTCACAGGGAAACAATGTGCTAGAGGCTCCTGCTTCTAGCACAGTGGTTTTATTCGAGTGATACATGTGTTTCTCAGCGTAGCTGAATAGTAAGATTTGGGACAAAACGAGCTGATATCCACCTTGGAAACTATGATTTTCACGAAGTATTTCTTTCAAAAACTTACGCAGTTCTCACTGTTGCACCATGTGCTACAAGTTTCTGCTTCTAAGACAGATGGGTTAATTCGATAGATTCATGTGTTCCTTCAACAGAGCTGAATAGGCCTTTTTGCAGCAAAAAGATCTATTCACCACACTGAAAACTATGATTTGCAGGAAGTATTTCTTCCAAAACTAACACAATTCTCACAATGAAACAATGCCAAAGATATGGTGCTGATAACATAGATGGTTTTCTTTGGAGAGATACATGTATTGCTTAAACTCAGCTGAATAGGCATATGTGGAGCAAACATCGCCTATCTCCACCTTGAAAGACCTAAGCTGCAGGAAGTATTCCTTTAAAAAAAACCTCCATTGTCACACGGAAACAAAGTGGAGACTCTCTTTCATCTAAACCAGATGGTTTTCTTCGACAGATACATGAGTTGCATCAACTTAGTTGTATAGGTCTATTTGCCACAAAATTAACGTATCGCCACCTTGAAAACTATGATTTGCCGGAAGTATTCCTTTCAAAAACTGACTCAGTTCTCACATGGAAACAATGTGCTACATGCTCCTTCCTCTAATACATAGGGTTTTCTTTCAAGAGATATAGGTGTTTCTTCTATTCTGCTGAATATGCCTGTTTTGATAAACAGCACCTATCTCCACCTTGAAACACCTAAGTTACAGGAAGTATTCCTTTCAAAAACTAACTCAAGTTATGCAGAGAAACAATGTGCTAGATGCTTCTGCTTCTAACACAGATGGTTTCCTTTTGAGAGGTATATGTGTTTCTTCAACTTAGCTGAATAGGCCTGTTGAATCAATTGTGCCTTTGTCAACTTTGAAAATGCTGATGTGCAGGAAGTATTCTCTCAAAAACTAACTGAATTCTCAGAGGGTAACAGTGTGCTAGATGTTTCTACTTCTAACAGAGAGGTTTCCTTCAAGAGATACATGTGTTTCTTCAGCTTAGCTGAGTAGGCCTCTTTGGAACAATAAGAACATTTTTCCACCTTGAAAACTATGATTTGCAGGAAGTATTCCTTTCAAAACCTAACTCAAGTCTCACAGGTAAACAATGTGCTAGATGCTCCTGTTTCTAACACAAATCATTCTCTTCCATAGACACATGTGCTGCTACAACATAGCTGAATAAGACTTTTGGCAACAGAATGAGCCTTTCTCCACACTGAAAACTATGATCTGCAGGTTGTATTCTTTCCAAAACTAACTCAATTCTCACAGAGATACAATACACTAGTTTCTGTGCTTATAAAATGGATTGTTTTCTTTGGACAGATACATTTGTCTCTTCAACTCAGCTGAATAGGCCTATTTGGAACAAACAGCACCTATATCCACCTTGAAAGACCTAAGCTGTAGGAAGTATTCCTTTAAAAAAAGTCAATTCTCACAGGGAAACAAAGTGCTAGATGCTCTTTCATCTAACACAGATGGTTTTCCTCGAGAGATACATGTGTTTAATCAACTTAGTTGTATAGGTCTATTAGCAACAAAATGAACATATCACCACCTTGAAAACTGTGATTTGCACGAAGTATTCCTTTCCAAACCTAACTCAATTCTCACAGGGAAACAAAGTGCTAGATGCTCCTGCTTCTCACACAAATCATTCTCTTCGATAGAAACATGTGTTTCTACAAATAGCAGAATAGGACTTTTTGCAACAAAATGAGCCTTTCTCCACACTGAAAACTATGATTTGCAGGTAGTATACCTTCCAAAACTAACTCAGTTCTCACACGGATACAATACACTAGATTCTGTGCTTATAAAATGGATTGTTTTCTTTGGACAGATACATTTGTCTCTTCAACTCAGCTGAATAGGCCTATTTGGAAGAAACAGCACCTATCCCCAATTTGAAATACCTAAGCTGTAGGAAGTATTCCTTTCGAAAACTAACTCAATTCTCACAGAGGAATACTGTGCTAGATGGTCCTGCATCTAACAGAGATGGTTTTCTTTGAGAGATACATGTGTTTTTTCAACCTAGCTCAATAGGCCTATTTGCAACAAAATGAGTGTTTCTCCACCTTTAAACCTATGATTTGCATGAAGTTTTCTTTTTAAAAACTGACTCAATTCTCACAGGGAAACAAGGTGGTAGATGCTCCTTCTTCTAACACAGATGGTTTCCTTTCAAGAGATACATGTGTTTCAACTCAGATGAATAGGCCTATTGGAAGCAAACAAAGCCTCTCTCCACCTTGAAACATGTAAGTTGCAGGAAGTGCTCCATTCAAAAAGTAACTCTATTCTCACCGAGGAACAATGGGCTGGATGCTGCAGTTTCTAGAATACATGGTTTTCTTTGGAGAGGTACATGTGTTTCTTCAATGTAGCTGTATAGGCCTATTTGCAACAAAATGAGCATCTCACCACATTGAAAACTATGATTTGCAGCAAGCATGCCTTCCAAAACTTACTCATTCCTCACAGGGAAACAATGCACTACATGCTGCAGCTTATAACATAGATGGTTTTCTTTGGAGAGGTACATGTGTCTCTTCAAATCAGATGAATAGTCCTATTTGTAGCAAAAAGTGTCTATCTCCACCTGGAAACACCAAAGTTGGAGGAAGTATTCCCTTCAAAAACTAACTCAGTTCTCACAGGGAAACAATGTGCTAGAGGCTCCTGCTTCTAGCACAGTGGTTTTATTCGAGTGATACATGTGTTTCTCAGCGTAGCTGAATAGTAAGATTTGGGACAAAACGAGCTGATATCCACCTTGGAAACTATGATTTTCACGAAGTATTTCTTTCAAAAACTTACGCAGTTCTCACTGTTGCACCATGTGCTACAAGTTTCTGCTTCTAAGACAGATGGGTTAATTCGATAGATTCATGTGTTCCTTCAACAGAGCTGAATAGGCCTTTTTGCAGCAAAAAGATCTATTCACCACACTGAAAACTATGATTTGCAGGAAGTATTTCTTCCAAAACTAACACAATTCTCACAATGAAACAATGCCAAAGATATGGTGCTGATAACATAGATGGTATTCTTTGGAGAGATACATGTTTTGCTTAAACTCAGCTGAATAGGCATATGTGGAGCAAACATCGCCTATCTCCACCTTGAAAGACCTAAGCTGCAGGAAGTATTCCTTTAAAAAAAACCTCCATTGTCACACGGAAACAAAGTGGAGACTCTCTTTCATCTAAACCAGATGGTTTTCTTCGACAGATACATGAGTTGCATCAACTTAGTTGTATAGGTCTATTTACAACAAAATTAACGTATCGCCACCTTGAAAACTATGATTTGCCGGAAGTATTCCTTTCAAAAACTGACTCAGTTCTCACATGGAAACAATGTGCTACATGCTCCTTCCTCTAATACATAGGGTTTTCTTTCAAGAGATATAGGTGTTTCTTCTATTCTGCTGAATATGCCTGTTTTGATAAACAGCACCTATCTCCACCTTGAAACACCTAAGTTACAGGAAGTATTCCTTTCAAAAACTGACTCAGTTCTCACATGGAAACAATGTGCTACATGCTCCTTCCTCTAATACATAGGGTTTTCTTTCAAGAGATATAGGTGTTTCTTCTATTCTGCTGAATATGCCTGTTTTGATAAACAGCACCTATCTCCACCTTGAAACACCTAAGTTACAGGAAGTATTCCTTTCAAAAACTAACTCAAGTTATGCAGAGAAACAATGTGCTAGATGCTTCTGCTTCTAACACAGATGGTTTCCTTTTGAGAGGTATATGTGTTTCTTCAACTTAGCTGAATAGGCCTGTTGAATCAATTGTGCCTTTGTCAACTTTGAAAATGCTGATGTGCAGGAAGTATTCTCTCAAAAATTAACTGAATTCTCAGAGGGTAACAGTGTGCTAGATGTTTCTACTTCTAACAGAGAGGTTTCCTTCAAGAGATACAGGTGTTTCTTCAGCTTAGCTGAGTAGGCCTCTTTGGAACAATAAGAACATTTTTCCACCTTGAAAACTATGATTTGCAGGAAGTATTCCTTTCAAAACCTAACTCAAGTCTCACAGGTAAACAATGTGCTAGATGCTCCTGTTTCTAACACAAATCATTCTCTTCCATAGACACATGTGCTGCTACAACATAGCTGAATAAGACTTTTGGCAACAGAATGAGCCTTTCTCCACACTGAAAACTATGATCTGCAGGTTGTATTCTTTCCAAAACTAACTCAATTCTCACAGAGATACAATACACTAGTTTCTGTGCTTATAAAATGGATTGTTTTCTTTGGACAGATACATTTGTCTCTTCAACTCAGCTGAATAGGCCTATTTGGAACAAACAGCACCTATATCCACCTTGAAAGACCTAAGCTGTAGGAAGTATTCCTTTAAAAAAAGTCAATTCTCACAGGGAAACAAAGTGCTAGATGCTCTTTCATCTAACACAGATGGTTTTCCTCGAGAGATACATGTGTTTAATCAACTTAGTTGTATAGGTCTATTAGCAACAAAATGAACATATCACCACCTTGAAAAGTGTGATTTGCACGAAGTATTCCTTTCCAAACCTAACTCAATTCTCACAGGGAAACAAAGTGCTAGATGCTCCTGCTTCTAACACAAATCATTCTCTTCGATAGAAACATGTGTTTCTACAAATAGCAGAATAGGACTTTTTGCAACAAAATGAGCCTTTCTCCACACTGAAAACTATGATTTGCAGGTAGTATACCTTCCAAAACTAACTCAGTTCTCACACGGATACAATACACTAGATTCTGTGCTTATAAAATGGATTGTTTTCTTTGGACAGATACATTTGTCTCTTCAACTCAGCTGAATAGGCCTATTTGGAAGAAACAGCACCTATCCCCAATTTGAAATACCTAAGCTGTAGGAAGTATTCCTTTCGAAAACTAACTCAATTCTCACAGAGGAATACTGTGCTAGATGGTCCTGCATCTAACAGAGATGGTTTTCTTTGAGAGATACATGTGTTTTTTCAACCTAGCTCAATAGGCCTATTTGCAACAAAATGAGTGTTTCTCCACCTTTAAACCTATGATTTGCATGAAGTTTTCTTTTCAAAAACTGACTCAATTCTCACAGGGAAACAAGGTGGTAGATGCTCCTTCTTCTAACACAGATGGTTTCCTTTCAAGAGATACATGTGTTTCAACTCAGATGAATAGGCCTATTGGAAGCAAACAAAGCCTCTCTCCACCTTGAAACATGTAAGTTGCAGGAAGTGCTCCATTCAAAAAGTAACTCTATTCTCACCGAGGAACAATGGGCTGGATGCTGCAGTTTCTAGAATACATGGTTTTCTTTGGAGAGGTACATGTGTTTCTTCAATGTAGCTGTATAGGCCTATTTGCAACAAAATGAGCATCTCACCACATTGAAAACTATGATTTGCAGCAAGCATGCCTTCCAAAACTTACTCATTCCTCACAGGGAAACAATGCACTACATGCTGCAGCTTATAACATAGATGGTTTTCTTTGGAGAGGTACATGTGTCTCTTCAAATCAGATGAATAGTCCTATTTGTAGCAAAAAGTGTCTATCTCCACCTGGAAACACCAAAGTTGGAGGAAGTATTCCTTTCAAAAACTAACTCAGTTCTCACAGGGAAACAATGTGCTAGAGGCTCCTGCTTCTAGCACAGTGGTTTTATTCGAGTGATACATGTGTTTCTCAGCGTAGCTGAATAGTAAGATTTGGGACAAAACGAGCTGATATCCACCTTGGAAACTATGATTTTCACGAAGTATTTCTTTCAAAAACTTACGCAGTTCTCACTGTTGCACCATGTGCTACAAGTTTCTGCTTCTAAGACAGATGGGTTAATTCGATAGATTCATGTGTTCCTTCAACAGAGCTGAATAGGCCTTTTTGCAGCAAAAAGATCTATTCACCACACTGAAAACTATGATTTGCAGGAAGTATTTCTTCCAAAACTAACACAATTCTCACAATGAAACAATGCCAAAGATATGGTGCTGATAACATAGATGGTTTTCTTTGGAGAGATACATGTATTGCTTAAACTCAGCTGAATAGGCATATGTGGAGCAAACATCGCCTATCTCCACCTTGAAAGACCTAAGCTGCAGGAAGTATTCCTTTAAAAAAAACCTCCATTGTCACACGGAAACAAAGTGGAGACTCTCTTTCATCTAAACCAGATGGTTTTCTTCGACAGATACATGAGTTGCATCAACTTAGTTGTATAGGTCTATTTACAACAAAATTAACGTATCGCCACCTTGAAAACTATGATTTGCCGGAAGTATTCCTTTCAAAAACTGACTCAGTTCTCACATGGAAACAATGTGCTACATGCTCCTTCCTCTAATACATAGGGTTTTCTTTCAAGAGATATAGGTGTTTCTTCTATTCTGCTGAATATGCCTGTTTTGATAAACAGCACCTATCTCCACCTTGAAACACCTAAGTTACAGGAAGTATTCCTTTCAAAAACTAACTCAAGTTATGCAGAGAAACAATGTGCTAGATGCTTCTGCTTCTAACACAGATGGTTTCCTTTTGAGAGGTATATGTGTTTCTTCAACTTAGCTGAATAGGCCTGTTGAATCAATTGTGCCTTTGTCAACTTTGAAAATGCTGATGTGCAGGAAGTATTCTCTCAAAAACTAACTGAATTCTCAGAGGGTAACAGTGTGCTAGATGTTTCTACTTCTAACAGAGAGGTTTCCTTCAAGAGATACATGTGTTTCTTCAGCTTAGCTGAGTAGGCCTCTTTGGAACAATAAGAACATTTTTCCACCTTGAAAACTATGATTTGCAGGAAGTATTCCTTTCAAAACCTAACTCAAGTCTCACAGGTAAACAATGTGCTAGATGCTCCTGTTTCTAACACAAATCATTCTCTTCCATAGACACATGTGCTGCTACAACATAGCTGAAGAAGACTTTTGGCAACAGAATGAGCCTTTCTCCACACTGAAAACTATGATCTGCAGGTTGTATTCTTTCCAAAACTAACTCAATTCTCACAGAGATACAATACACTAGTTTCTGTGCTTATAAAATGGATTGTTTTCTTTGGACAGATACATTTGTCTCTTCAACTCAGCTGAATAGGCCTATTTGGAACAAACAGCACCTATATCCACCTTGAAAGACCTAAGCTGTAGGAAGTATTCCTTTAAAAAAAGTCAATTCTCACAGGGAAACAAAGTGCTAGATGCTCTTTCATCTAACACAGATGGTTTTCCTCGAGAGATACATGTGTTTAATCAACTTAGTTGTATAGGTCTATTAGCAACAAAATGAACATATCACCACCTTGAAAACTGTGATTTGCACGAAGTATTCCTTTCCAAACCTAACTCAATTCTCACAGGGAAACAAAGTGCTAGATGCTCCTGCTTCTAACACAAATCATTCTCTTCGATAGAAACATGTGTTTCTACAAATAGCAGAATAGGACTTTTTGCAACAAAATGAGCCTTTCTCCACACTGAAAACTATGATTTGCACGTAGTATACCTTCCAAAACTAACTCAGTTCTCACACGGATACAATACACTAGATTCTGTGCTTATAAAATGGATTGTTTTCTTTGGACAGATACATTTGTCTCTTCAACTCAGCTGAATAGGCCTATTTGGAAGAAACAGCACCTATCCCCAATTTGAAATACCTAAGCTGTAGGAAGTATTCCTTTCGAAAATTAACTCAATTCTCACAGAGGAATACTGTGCTAGATGGTCCTGCATCTAACAGAGATGGTTTTCTTTGAGAGATACATGTGTTTTTTCAACCTAGCTCAATAGGCCTATTTGCAACAAAATGAGTGTTTCTCCACCTTTCAACCTATGATTTGCATGAAGTTTTCTTTTTAAAAACTGACTCAATTCTCACAGGGAAACAAGGTGGTAGATGCTCCTTCTTCTAACACAGATGGTTTCCTTTCAAGAGATACATGTGTTTCAACTCAGATGAATAGGCCTATTGGAAGCAAACAAAGCCTCTCTCCACCTTGAAACATGTAAGTTGCAGGAAGTGCTCCATTCAAAAAGTAACTCTATTCTCACCGAGGAACAATGGGCTGGATGCTGCAGTTTCTAGAATACATGGTTTTCTTTGGAGAGGTACATGTGTTTCTTCAATGTAGCTGTATAGGCCTATTTGCAACAAAATGAGCATCTCACCACATTGAAAACTATGATTTGCAGCAAGCATGCCTTCCAAAACTTACTCATTCCTCACAGGGAAACAATGCACTACATGCTGCAGCTTATAACATAGATGGTTTTCTTTGGAGAGGTACATGTGTCTCTTCAAATCAGATGAATAGTCCTATTTGTAGCAAAAAGTGTCTATCTCCACCTGGAAACACCAAAGTTGGAGGAAGTATTCCTTTCAAAAACTAACTCAGTTCTCACAGGGAAACAATGTGCTAGAGGCTCCTGCTTCTAGCACAGTGGTTTTATTCGAGTGATACATGTGTTTCTCAGCGTAGCTGAATAGTAAGATTTGGGACAAAACGAGCTGATATCCACCTTGGAAACTATGATTTTCACGAAGTATTTCTTTCAAAAACTTACGCAGTTCTCACTGTTGCACCATGTGCTACAAGTTTCTGCTTCTAAGACAGATGGGTTAATTCGATAGATTCATGTGTTCCTTCAACAGAGCTGAATAGGCCTTTTTGCAGCAAAAAGATCTATTCACCACACTGAAAACTATGATTTGCAGGAAGTATTTCTTCCAAAACTAACACAATTCTCACAATGAAACAATGCCAAAGATATGGTGCTGATAACATAGATGGTATTCTTTGGAGAGATACATGTATTGCTTAAACTCAGCTGAATAGGCATATGTGGAGCAAACATCGCCTATCTCCACCTTGAAAGACCTAAGCTGCAGGAAGTATTCCTTTAAAAAAAAACCTCCATTGTCACACGGAAACAAAGTGAAGACTCTCTTTCATCTAAACCAGATGGTTTTCTTCGACAGATACATGTGTTGCATCAACTTAGTTGTATAGGTCTATTTGCCACAAAATTAACGTATCGCCACCTTGAAAACTATGATTTGCCGGAAGTATTCCTTTCAAAAACTGACTCAGTTCTCACATGGAAACAATGTGCTACATGCTCCTTCCTCTAATACATAGGGTTTTCTTTCAAGAGATATAGGTGTTTCTTCTATTCTGCTGAATATGCCTGTTTTGATAAACAGCACCTATCTCCACCTTGAAACACCTAAGTTACAGGAAGTATTCCTTTCAAAAACTAACTCAAGTTATGCAGAGAAACAATGTGCTAGATGCTTCTGCTTCTAACACAGATGGTTTCCTTTTGAGAGGTATATGTGTTTCTTCAACTTAGCTGAATAGGCCTGTTGAATCAATTGTGCCTTTGTCAACTTTGAAAATGCTGATGTGCAGGAAGTATTCTCTCAAAAACTAACTGAATTCTCAGAGGGTAACAGTGTGCTAGATGTTTCTACTTCTAACAGAGAGGTTTCCTTCAAGAGATACATGTGTTTCTTCAGCTTAGCTGAGTAGGCCTCTTTGGAACAATAAGAACATTTTTCCACCTTGAAAACTATGATTTGCAGGAAGTATTCCTTTCAAAACCTAACTCAAGTCTCACAGGTAAACAATGTGCTAGATGCTCCTGTTTCTAACACAAATCATTCTCTTCCATAGACACATGTGCTGCTACAACATAGCTGAATAAGACTTTTGGCAACAGAATGAGCCTTTCTCCACACTGAAAACTATGATCTGCAGGTTGTATTCTTTCCAAAACTAACTCAATTCTCACAGAGATACAATACACTAGTTTCTGTGCTTATAAAATGGATTGTTTTCTTTGGACAGATACATTTGTCTCTTCAACTCAGCTGAATAGGCCTATTTGGAACAAACAGCACCTATATCCACCTTGAAAGACCTAAGCTGTAGGAAGTATTCCTTTAAAAAAAGTCAATTCTCACAGGGAAACAAAGTGCTAGATGCTCTTTCATCTAACACAGATGGTTTTCCTCGAGAGATACATGTGTTTAATCAACTTAGTTGTATAGGTCTATTAGCAACAAAATGAACATATCACCACCTTGAAAAGTGTGATTTGCACGAAGTATTCCTTTCCAAACCTAACTCAATTCTCACAGGGAAACAAAGTGCTAGATGCTCCTGCTTCTAACACAAATCATTCTCTTCGATAGAAACATGTGTTTCTACAAATAGCAGAATAGGACTTTTTGCAACAAAATGAGCCTTTCTCCACACTGAAAACTATGATTTGCAGGTAGTATACCTTCCAAAACTAACTCAGTTCTCACACGGATACAATACACTAGATTCTGTGCTTATAAAATGGATTGTTTTCTTTGGACAGATACATTTGTCTCTTCAACTCAGCTGAATAGGCCTATTTGGAAGAAACAGCACCTATCCCCAATTTGAAATACCTAAGCTGTAGGAAGTATTCCTTTCGAAAACTAACTCAATTCTCACAGAGGAATACTGTGCTAGATGGTCCTGCATCTAACAGAGATGGTTTTCTTTGAGAGATACATGTGTTTTTTCAACCTAGCTCAATAGGCCTATTTGCAACAAAATGAGTGTTTCTCCACCTTTAAACCTATGATTTGCATGAAGTTTTCTTTTTAAAAACTGACTCAATTCTCACAGGGAAACAAGGTGGTAGATGCTCCTTCTTCTAACACAGATGGTTTCCTTTCAAGAGATACATGTGTTTCAACTCAGATGAATAGGCCTATTGGAAGCAAACAAAGCCTCTCTCCACCTTGAAACATGTAAGTTGCAGGAAGTGCTCCATTCAAAAAGTAACTCTATTCTCACCGAGGAACAATGGGCTGGATGCTGCAGTTTCTAGAATACATGGTTTTCTTTGGAGAGGTACATGTGTTTCTTCAATGTAGCTGTACAGGCCTATTTGCAACAAAATGAGCATCTCACCACATTGAAAACTATGATTTGCAGCAAGCATGCCTTCCAAAACTTACTCATTCCTCACAGGGAAACAATGCACTACATGCTGCAGCTTATAACATAGATGGTTTTCTTTGGAGAGGTACATGTGTCTCTTCAAATCAGATGAATAGTCCTATTTGTAGCAAAAAGTGTCTATCTCCACCTGGAAACACCAAAGTTGGAGGAAGTATTCCTTTCAAAAACTAACTCAGTTCTCACAGGGAAACAATGTGCTAGAGGCTCCTGCTTCTAGCACAGTGGTTTTATTCGAGTGATACATGTGTTTCTCAGCGTAGCTGAATAGTAAGCTTTGGGACAAAACGAGCTGATATCCACCTTGGAAACTATGATTTTCACGAAGTATTTCTTTCAAAAACTTACGCAGTTCTCACTGTTGCACCATGTGCTACAAGTTTCTGCTTCTAAGACAGATGGGTTAATTCGATAGATTCATGTGTTCCTTCAACAGAGCTGAATAGGCCTTTTTGCAGCAAAAAGATCTATTCACCACACTGAAAATTATGATTTGCAGGAAGTATTTCTTCCAAAACTAACACAATTCTCACAATGAAACAATGCCAAAGATATGGTGCTGATAACATAGATGGTTTTCTTTGGAGAGATACATGTATTGCTTAAACTCAGCTGAATAGGCATATGTGGAGCAAACATCGCCTATCTCCACCTTGAAAGACCTAAGCTGCAGGAAGTATTCCTTTAAAAAAAACCTCCATTGTCACACGGAAACAAAGTGGAGACTCTCTTTCATCTAAACCAGATGGTTTTCTTCGACAGATACATGAGTTGCATCAACTTAGTTGTATAGGTCTATTTACAACAAAATTAACGTATCGCCACCTTGAAAACTATGATTTGCCGGAAGTATTCCTTTCAAAAACTGACTCAGTTCTCACATGGAAACAATGTGCTACATGCTCCTTCCTCTAATACATAGGGTTTTCTTTCAAGAGATATAGGTGTTTCTTCTATTCTGCTGAATATGCCTGTTTTGATAAACAGCACCTATCTCCACCTTGAAACACCTAAGTTACAGGAAGTATTCCTTTCAAAAACTAACTCAAGTTATGCAGAGAAACAATGTGCTAGATGCTTCTGCTTCTAACACAGATGGTTTCCTTTTGAGAGGTATATGTGTTTCTTCAACTTAGCTGAATAGGCCTGTTGAATCAATTGTGCCTTTGTCAACTTTGAAAATGCTGATGTGCAGGAAGTATTCTCTCAAAAACTAACTGAATTCTCAGAGGGTAACAGTGTGCTAGATGTTTCTACTTCTAACAGAGAGGTTTCCTTCAAGAGATACATGTGTTTCTTCAGCTTAGCTGAGTAGGCCTCTTTGGAACAATAAGAACATTTTTCCACCTTGAAAACTATGATTTGCAGGAAGTATTCCTTTCAAAACCTAACTCAAGTCTCACAGGTAAACAATGTGCTAGATGCTCCTGTTTCTAACACAAATCATTCTCTTCCATAGACACATGTGCTGCTACAACATAGCTGAATAAGACTTTTGGCAACAGAATGAGCCTTTCTCCACACTGAAAACTATGATCTGCAGGTTGTATTCTTTCCAAAACTAACTCAATTCTCACAGAGATAGAATACACTAGTTTCTGTGCTTATAAAATGGATTGTTTTCTTTGGACAGATACATTTGTCTCTTCAACTCAGCTGAATAGGCCTATTTGGAACAAACAGCACCTATATCCACCTTGAAAGACCTAAGCTGTAGGAAGTATTCCTTTAAAAAAAGTCAATTCTCACAGGGAAACAAAGTGCTAGATGCTCTTTCATCTAACACAGATGGTTTTCCTCGAGAGATACATGTGTTTAATCAACTTAGTTGTATAGGTCTATTAGCAACAAAATGAACATATCACCACCTTGAAAACTGTGATTTGCACGAAGTATTCCTTTCCAAACCTAACTCAATTCTCACAGGGAAACAAAGTGCTAGATGCTCCTGCTTCTAACACAAATCATTCTCTTCGATAGAAACATGTGTTTCTACAAATAGCAGAATAGGACTTTTTGCAACAAAATGAGCCTTTCTCCACACTGAAAACTATGATTTGCAGGTAGTATACCTTCCAAAACTAACTCAGTTCTCACACGGATACAATACACTAGATTCTGTGCTTATAAAATGGATTGTTTTCTTTGGACAGATACATTTGTCTCTTCAACTCAGCTGAATAGGCCTATTTGGAAGAAACAGCACCTATCCCCAATTTGAAATACCTAAGCTGTAGGAAGTATTCCTTTCGAAAACTAACTCAATTCTCACAGAGGAATACTGTGCTAGATGGTCCTGCATCTAACAGAGATGGTTTTCTTTGAGAGATACATGTGTTTTTTCAACCTAGCTCAATAGGCCTATTTGCAACAAAATGAGTGTTTCTCCACCTTTAAACCTATGATTTGCATGAAGTTTTCTTTTTAAAAACTGACTCAATTCTCACAGGGAAACAAGGTGGTAGATGCTCCTTCTTCTAACACAGATGGTTTCCTTTCAAGAGATACATGTGTTTCAACTCAGATGAATAGGCCTATTGGAAGCAAACAAAGCCTCTCTCCACCTTGAAACATGTAAGTTGCAGGAAGTGCTCCATTCAAAAAGTAACTCTATTCTCACCGAGGAACAATGGGCTGGATGCTGCAGTTTCTAGAATACATGGTTTTCTTTGGAGAGGTACATGTGTTTCTTCAATGTAGCTGTATAGGCCTATTTGCAACAAAATGAGCATCTCACCACATTGAAAACTATGATTTGCAGCAAGCATGCCTTCCAAAACTTACTCATTCCTCACAGGGAAACAATGCACTACATGCTGCAGCTTATAACATAGATGGTTTTCTTTGGAGAGGTACATGTGTCTCTTCAAATCAGATGAATAGTCCTATTTGTAGCAAAAAGTGTCTATCTGCACCTGGAAACACCAAAGTTCGAGGAAGTATTCCCTTCAAAAACTAACTCAGTTCTCACAGGGAAACAATGTGCTAGAGGCTCCTGCTTCTAGCACAGTGGTTTTATTCGAGTGATACATGTGTTTCTCAGCGTAGCTGAATAGTAAGATTTGGGACAAAACGAGCTGATATCCACCTTGGAAACTATGATTTTCACGAAGTATTTCTTTCAAAAACTTACGCAGTTCTCACTGTTGCACCATGTGCTACAAGTTTCTGCTTCTAAGACAGATGGGTTAATTCGATAGATTCATGTGTTCCTTCAACAGAGCTGAATAGGCCTTTTTGCAGCAAAAAGATCTATTCACCACACTGAAAACTATGATTTGCAGGAAGTATTTCTTCGAAAACTAACACAATTCTCACAATGAAACAATGCCAAAGATATGGTGCTGATAACATAGATGGTATTCTTTGGAGAGATACATGTTTTGCTTAAACTCAGCTGAATAGGCATATGTGGAGCAAACATCGCCTATCTCCACCTTGAAAGACCTAAGCTGCAGGAAGTATTCCTTTAAAAAAAACCTCCATTGTCACACGGAAACAAAGTGGAGACTCTCTTTCATCTAAACCAGATGGTTTTCTTCGACAGATACATGAGTTGCATCAACTTAGTTGTATAGGTCTATTTACAACAAAATTAACGTATCGCCACCTTGAAAACTATGATTTGCCGGAAGTATTCCTTTCAAAAACTGACTCAGTTCTCACATGGAAACAATGTGCTACATGCTCCTTCCTCTAATACATAGGGTTTTCTTTCAAGAGATATAGGTGTTTCTTCTATTCTGCTGAATATGCCTGTTTTGATAAACAGCACCTATCTCCACCTTGAAACACCTAAGTTACAGGAAGTATTCCTTTCAAAAACTAACTCAAGTTATGCAGAGAAACAATGTGCTAGATGCTTCTGCTTCTAACACAGATGGTTTCCTTTTGAGAGGTATATGTGTTTCTTCAACTTAGCTGAATAGGCCTGTTGAATCAATTGTGCCTTTGTCAACTTTGAAAATGCTGATGTGCAGGAAGTATTCTCTCAAAAACTAACTGAATTCTCAGAGGGTAACAGTGTGCTAGATGTTTCTACTTCTAACAGAGAGGTTTCCTTCAAGAGATACATGTGTTTCTTCAGCTTAGCTGAGTAGGCCTCTTTGGAACAATAAGAACATTTTTCCACCTTGAAAACTATGATTTGCAGGAAGTATTCCTTTCAAAACCTAACTCAAGTCTCACAGGTAAACAATGTGCTAGATGCTCCTGTTTCTAACACAAATCATTCTCTTCCATAGACACATGTGCTGCTACAACATAGCTGAATAAGACTTTTGGCAACAGAATGAGCCTTTCTCCACACTGAAAACTATGATCTGCAGGTTGTATTCTTTCCAAAACTAACTCAATTCTCACAGAGATACAATACACTAGTTTCTGTGCTTATAAAATGGATTGTTTTCTTTGGACAGATACATTTGTCTCTTCAACTCAGCTGAATAGGCCTATTTGGAACAAACAGCACCTATATCCACCTTGAAAGACCTAAGCTGTAGGAAGTATTCCTTTAAAAAAAGTCAATTCTCACAGGGAAACAAAGTGCTAGATGCTCTTTCATCTAACACAGATGGTTTTCCTCGAGAGATACATGTGTTTAATCAACTTAGTTGTATAGGTCTATTAGCAACAAAATGAACATATCACCACCTTGAAAAGTGTGATTTGCACGAAGTATTCCTTTCCAAACCTAACTCAATTCTCACAGGGAAACAAAGTGCTAGATGCTCCTGCTTCTAACACAAATCATTCTCTTCGATAGAAACATGTGTTTCTACAAATAGCAGAATAGGACTTTTTGCAACAAAATGAGCCTTTCTCCACACTGAAAACTATGATTTGCAGGTAGTATACCTTCCAAAACTAACTCAGTTCTCACACGGATACAATACACTAGATTCTGTGCTTATAAAATGGATTGTTTTCTTTGGACAGATACATTTGTCTCTTCAACTCAGCTGAATAGGCCTATTTGGAAGAAACAGCACCTATCCCCAATTTGAAATACCTAAGCTGTAGGAAGTATTCCTTTCGAAAACTAACTCAATTCTCACAGAGGAATACTGTGCTAGATGGTCCTGCATCTAACAGAGATGGTTTTCTTTGAGAGATACATGTGTTTTTTCAACCTAGCTCAATAGGCCTATTTGCAACAAAATGAGTGTTTCTCCACCTTTAAACCTATGATTTGCATGAAGTTTTCTTTTTAAAAACTGACTCAATTCTCACAGGGAAACAAGGTGGTAGATGCTCCTTCTTCTAACACAGATGGTTTCCTTTCAAGAGATACATGTGTTTCAACTCAGATGAATAGGCCTATTGGAAGCAAACAAAGCCTCTCTCCACCTTGAAACATGTAAGTTGCAGGAAGTGCTCCATTCAAAAAGTAACTCTATTCTCACCGAGGAACAATGGGCTGGATGCTGCAGTTTCTAGAATACATGGTTTTCTTTGGAGAGGTACATGTGTTTCTTCAATGTAGCTGTATAGGCCTATTTGCAACAAAATGAGCATCTCACCACATTGAAAACTATGATTTGCAGCAAGCATGCCTTCCAAAACTTACTCATTCCTCACAGGGAAACAATGCACTACATGCTGCAGCTTATAACATAGATGGTTTTCTTTGGAGAGGTACATGTGTCTCTTCAAATCAGATGAATAGTCCTATTTGTAGCAAAAAGTGTCTATCTGCACCTGGAAACACCAAAGTTCGAGGAAGTATTCCCTTCAAAAACTAACTCAGTTCTCACAGGGAAACAATGTGCTAGAGGCTCCTGCTTCTAGCACAGTGGTTTTATTCGAGTGATACATGTGTTTCTCAGCGTAGCTGAATAGTAAGATTTGGGACAAAACGAGCTGATATCCACCTTGGAAACTATGATTTTCACGAAGTATTTCTTTCAAAAACTTACGCAGTTCTCACTGTTGCACCATGTGCTACAAGTTTCTGCTTCTAAGACAGATGGGTTAATTCGATAGATTCATGTGTTCCTTCAACAGAGCTGAATAGGCCTTTTTGCAGCAAAAAGATCTATTCACCACACTGAAAACTATGATTTGCAGGAAGTATTTCTTCGAAAACTAACACAATTCTCACAATGAAACAATGCCAAAGATATGGTGCTGATAACATAGATGGTATTCTTTGGAGAGATACATGTTTTGCTTAAACTCAGCTGAATAGGCATATGTGGAGCAAACATCGCCTATCTCCACCTTGAAAGACCTAAGCTGCAGGAAGTATTCCTTTAAAAAAAACCTCCATTGTCACACGGAAACAAAGTGGAGACTCTCTTTCATCTAAACCAGATGGTTTTCTTCGACAGATACATGAGTTGCATCAACTTAGTTGTATAGGTCTATTTACAACAAAATTAACGTATCGCCACCTTGAAAACTATGATTTGCCGGAAGTATTCCTTTCAAAAACTGACTCAGTTCTCACATGGAAACAATGTGCTACATGCTCCTTCCTCTAATACATAGGGTTTTCTTTCAAGAGATATAGGTGTTTCTTCTATTCTGCTGAATATGCCTGTTTTGATAAACAGCACCTATCTCCACCTTGAAACACCTAAGTTACAGGAAGTATTCCTTTCAAAAACTAACTCAAGTTATGCAGAGAAACAATGTGCTAGATGCTTCTGCTTCTAACACAGATGGTTTCCTTTTGAGAGGTATATGTGTTTCTTCAACTTAGCTGAATAGGCCTGTTGAATCAATTGTGCCTTTGTCAACTTTGAAAATGCTGATGTGCAGGAAGTATTCTCTCAAAAACTAACTGAATTCTCAGAGGGTAACAGTGTGCTAGATGTTTCTACTTCTAACAGAGAGGTTTCCTTCAAGAGATACATGTGTTTCTTCAGCTTAGCTGAGTAGGCCTCTTTGGAACAATAAGAACATTTTTCCACCTTGAAAACTATGATTTGCAGGAAGTATTCCTTTCAAAACCTAACTCAAGTCTCACAGGTAAACAATGTGCTAGATGCTCCTGTTTCTAACACAAATCATTCTCTTCCATAGACACATGTGCTGCTACAACATAGCTGAATAAGACTTTTGGCAACAGAATGAGCCTTTCTCCACACTGAAAACTATGATCTGCAGGTTGTATTCTTTCCAAAACTAACTCAATTCTCACAGAGATACAATACACTAGTTTCTGTGCTTATAAAATGGATTGTTTTCTTTGGACAGATACATTTGTCTCTTCAACTCAGCTGAATAGGCCTATTTGGAACAAACAGCACCTATATCCACCTTGAAAGACCTAAGCTGTAGGAAGTATTCCTTTAAAAAAAGTCAATTCTCACAGGGAAACAAAGTGCTAGATGCTCTTTCATCTAACACAGATGGTTTTCCTCGAGAGATACATGTGTTTAATCAACTTAGTTGTATAGGTCTATTAGCAACAAAATGAACATATCACCACCTTGAAAAGTGTGATTTGCACGAAGTATTCCTTTCCAAACCTAACTCAATTCTCACAGGGAAACAAAGTGCTAGATGCTCCTGCTTCTAACACAAATCATTCTCTTCGATAGAAACATGTGTTTCTACAAATAGCAGAATAGGACTTTTTGCAACAAAATGAGCCTTTCTCCACACTGAAAACTATGATTTGCAGGTAGTATACCTTCCAAAACTAACTCAGTTCTCACACGGATACAATACACTAGATTCTGTGCTTATAAAATGGATTGTTTTCTTTGGACAGATACATTTGTCTCTTCAACTCAGCTGAATAGGCCTATTTGGAAGAAACAGCACCTATCCCCAATTTGAAATACCTAAGCTGTAGGAAGTATTCCTTTCGAAAACTAACTCAATTCTCACAGAGGAATACTGTGCTAGATGGTCCTGCATCTAACAGAGATGGTTTTCTTTGAGAGATACATGTGTTTTTTCAACCTAGCTCAATAGGCCTATTTGCAACAAAATGAGTGTTTCTCCACCTTTAAACCTATGATTTGCATGAAGTTTTCTTTTTAAAAACTGACTCAATTCTCACAGGGAAACAAGGTGGTAGATGCTCCTTCTTCTAACACAGATGGTTTCCTTTCAAGAGATACATGTGTTTCAACTCAGATGAATAGGCCTATTGGAAGCAAACAAAGCCTCTCTCCACCTTGAAACATGTAAGTTGCAGGAAGTGCTCCATTCAAAAAGTAACTCTATTCTCACCGAGGAACAATGGGCTGGATGCTGCAGTTTCTAGAATACATGGTTTTCTTTGGAGAGGTACATGTGTTTCTTCAATGTAGCTGTATAGGCCTATTTGCAACAAAATGAGCATCTCACCACATTGAAAACTATGATTTGCAGCAAGCATGCCTTCCAAAACTTACTCATTCCTCACAGGGAAACAATGCACTACATGCTGCAGCTTATAACATAGATGGTTTTCTTTGGAGAGGTACATGTGTCTCTTCAAATCAGATGAATAGTCCTATTTGTAGCAAAAAGTGTCTATCTCCACCTGGAAACACCAAAGTTGGAGCAAGTATTCCTTTCAAAAACTAACTCAGTTCTCACAGGGAAACAATGTGCTAGAGGCTCCTGCTTCTAGCACAGTGGTTTTATTCGAGTGATACATGTGTTTCTCAGCGTAGCTGAATAGTAAGATTTGGGACAAAACGAGCTGATATCCACCTTGGAAACTATGATTTTCACGAAGTATTTCTTTCAAAAACTTACGCAGTTCTCACTGTTGCACCATGTGCTACAAGTTTCTGCTTCTAAGACAGATGGTTTAATTTGATAGATTCATGTGTTCCTTCAACAGAGCTGAATAGGCCTTTTTGCAGCAAAAAGATCTATTCACCACACTGAAAACTATGATTTGCAGGAAGTATTTCTTCCAAAACTAACACAATTCTCACAATGAAACAATGCCAAAGATATGGTGCTGATAACATAGATGGTTTTCTTTGGAGAGATACATGTATTGCTTAAACTCAGCTGAATAGGCATATGTGGAGCAAACATCGCCTATCTCCACCTTGAAAGACCTAAGCTGCAGGAAGTATTCCTTTAAAAAAAACCTCCATTGTCACACGGAAACAAAGTGGAGACTCTCTTTCATCTAAACCAGATGGTTTTCTTCGACAGATACATGAGTTGCATCAACTTAGTTGTATAGGTCTATTTACAACAAAATTAACGTATCGCCACCTTGAAAACTATGATTTGCCGGAAGTATTCCTTTCAAAAACTGACTCAGTTCTCACATGGAAACAATGTGCTACATGCTCCTTCCTCTAATACATAGGGTTTTCTTTCAAGAGATATAGGTGTTTCTTCTATTCTGCTGAATATGCCTGTTTTGATAAACAGCACCTATCTCCACCTTGAAACACCTAAGTTACAGGAAGTATTCCTTTCAAAAACTAACTCAAGTTATGCAGAGAAACAATGTGCTAGATGCTTCTGCTTCTAACACAGATGGTTTCCTTTTGAGAGGTATACGTGTTTCTTCAACTTAGCTGAATAGGCCTGTTGAATCAATTGTGCCTTTGTCAACTTTGAAAATGCTGATGTGCAGGAAGTATTCTCTCAAAAACTAACTGAATTCTCAGAGGGTAACAGTGTGCTAGATGTTTCTACTTCTAACATAGAGGTTTCCTTCAAGAGATACATGTGTTTCTTCAGCTTAGCTGAGTAGGCCTCTTTGGAACAATAAGAACATTTTTCCACCTTGAAAACTATGATTTGCAGGAAGTATTCCTTTCAAAACCTAACTCAAGTCTCACAGGTAAACAATGTGCTAGATGCTCCTGTTTCTAACACAAATCATTCTCTTCCATAGACACATGTGCTGCTACAACATAGCTGAATAAGACTTTTGGCAACAGAATGAGCCTTTCTCCACACTGAAAACTATGATCTGCAGGTTGTATTCTTTCCAAAACTAACTCAATTCTCACAGAGATACAATACACTAGTTTCTGTGCTTATAAAATGGATTGTTTTCTTTGGACAGATACATTTGTCTCTTCAACTCAGCTGAATAGGCCTATTTGGAACAAACAGCACCTATATCCACCTTGAAAGACCTAAGCTGTAGGAAGTATTCCTTTAAAAAAAGTCAATTCTCACAGGGAAACAAAGTGCTAGATGCTCTTTCATCTAACACAGATGGTTTTCCTCGAGAGATACATGTGTTTAATCAACTTAGTTGTATAGGTCTATTAGCAACAAAATGAACATATCACCACCTTGAAAACTGTGATTTGCACGAAGTATTCCTTTCCAAACCTAACTCAATTCTCACAGGGAAACAAAGTGCTAGATGCTCCTGCTTCTAACACAAATCATTCTCTTCGATAGAAACATGTGTTTCTACAAATAGCAGAATAGGACTTTTTGCAACAAAATGAGCCTTTCTCCACACTGAAAACTATGATTTGCAGGTAGTATACCTTCCAAAACTAACTCAGTTCTCACACGGATACAATACACTAGATTCTGTGCTTATAAAATGGATTGTTTTCTTTGGACAGATACATTTGTCTCTTCAACTCAGCTGAATAGGCCTATTTGGAAGAAACAGCACCTATCCCCAATTTGAAATACCTAAGCTGTAGGAAGTATTCCTTTCGAAAACTAACTCAATTCTCACAGAGGAATACTGTGCTAGATGGTCCTGCATCTAACAGAGATGGTTTTCTTTGAGAGATACATGTGTTTTTTCAACCTAGCTCAATAGGCCTATTTGCAACAAAATGAGTGTTTCTCCACCTTTAAACCTATGATTTGCATGAAGTTTTCTTTTTAAAAACTGACTCAATTCTCACAGGGAAACAAGGTGGTAGATGCTCCTTCTTCTAACACAGATGGTTTCCTTTCAAGAGATACATGTGTTTCAACTCAGATGAATAGGCCTATTGGAAGCAAACAAAGCCTCTCTCCACCTTGAAACATGTAAGTTGCAGGAAGTGCTCCATTCAAAAAGTAACTCTATTCTCACCGAGGAACAATGGGCTGGATGCTGCAGTTTCTAGAATACATGGTTTTCTTTGGAGAGGTACATGTGTTTCTTCAATGTAGCTGTATAGGCCTATTTGCAACAAAATGAGCATCTCACCACATTGAAAACTATGATTTGCAGCAAGCATGCCTTCCAAAACTTACTCATTCCTCACAGGGAAACAATGCACTACATGCTGCAGCTTATAACATAGATGGTTTTCTTTGGAGAGGTACATGTGTCTCTTCAAATCAGATGAATAGTCCTATTTGTAGCAAAAAGTGTCTATCTGCACCTGGAAACACCAAAGTTCGAGGAAGTATTCCCTTCAAAAACTAACTCAGTTCTCACAGGGAAACAATGTGCTAGAGGCTCCTGCTTCTAGCACAGTGGTTTTATTCGAGTGATACATGTGTTTCTCAGCGTAGCTGAATAGTAAGATTTGGGACAAAACGAGCTGATATCCACCTTGGAAACTATGATTTTCACGAAGTATTTCTTTCAAAAACTTACGCAGTTCTCACTGTTGCACCATGTGCTACAAGTTTCTGCTTCTAAAACAGATGGGTTAATTCGATAGATTCATGTGTTCCTTCAACAGAGCTGAATAGGCCTTTTTGCAGCAAAAAGATCTATTCACCACACTGAAAACTATGATTTGCAGGAAGTATTTCTTCCAAAACTAACACAATTCTCACAATGAAACAATGCCAAAGATATGGTGCTGATAACATAGATGGTATTCTTTGGAGAGATACATGTTTTGCTTAAACTCAGCTGAATAGGCATATGTGGAGCAAACATCGCCTATCTCCACCTTGAAAGACCTAAGCTGCAGGAAGTATTCCTTTAAAAAAAAACTCCATTGTCACACGGAAACAAAGTGGAGACTCTCTTTCATCTAAACCAGATGGTTTTCTTCGACAGATACATGAGTTGCATCAACTTAGTTGTATAGGTCTATTTACAACAAAATTAACGTATCGCCACCTTGAAAACTATGATTTGCCGGAAGTATTCCTTTCAAAAACTGACTCAGTTCTCACATGGAAACAATGTGCTACATGCTCCTTCCTCTAATACATAGGGTTTTCTTTCAAGAGATATAGGTGTTTCTTCTATTCTGCTGAATATGCCTGTTTTGATAAACAGCACCTATCTCCACCTTGAAACACCTAAGTTACAGGAAGTATTCCTTTCAAAAACTAACTCAAGTTATGCAGAGAAACAATGTGCTAGATGCTTCTGCTTCTAACACAGATGGTTTCCTTTTGAGAGGTATATGTGTTTCTTCAACTTAGCTGAATAGGCCTGTTGAATCAATTGTGCCTTTGTCAACTTTGAAAATGCTGATGTGCAGGAAGTATTCTCTCAAAAACTAACTGAATTCTCAGAGGGTAACAGTGTGCTAGATGTTTCTACTTCTAACAGAGAGGTTTCCTTCAAGAGATACATGTGTTTCTTCAGCTTAGCTGAGTAGGCCTCTTTGGAACAATAAGAACATTTTTCCACCTTGAAAACTATGATTTGCAGGAAGTATTCCTTTCAAAACCTAACTCAAGTCTCACAGGTAAACAATGTGCTAGATGCTCCTGTTTCTAACACAAATCATTCTCTTCCATAGACACATGTGCTGCTACAACATAGCTGAATAAGACTTTTGGCAACAGAATGAGCCTTTCTCCACACTGAAAACTATGATCTGCAGGTTGTATTCTTTCCAAAACTAACTCAATTCTCACAGAGATACAATACACTAGTTTCTGTGCTTATAAAATGGATTGTTTTCTTTGGACAGATACATTTGTCTCTTCAACTCAGCTGAATAGGCCTATTTGGAACAAACAGCACCTATATCCACCTTGAAAGACCTAAGCTGTAGGAAGTATTCCTTTAAAAAAAGTCAATTCTCACAGGGAAACAAAGTGCTAGATGCTCTTTCATCTAACACAGATGGTTTTCCTCGAGAGATACATGTGTTTAATCAACTTAGTTGTATAGGTCTATTAGCAACAAAATGAACATATCACCACCTTGAAAACTGTGATTTGCACGAAGTATTCCTTTCCAAACCTAACTCAATTCTCACAGGGAAACAAAGTGCTAGATGCTCCTGCTTCTAACACAAATCATTCTCTTCGATAGAAACATGTGTTTCTACAAATAGCAGAATAGGACTTTTTGCAACAAAATGAGCCTTTCTCCACACTGAAAACTATGATTTGCAGGTAGTATACCTTCCAAAACTAACTCAGTTCTCACACGGATACAATACACTAGATTCTGTGCTTATAAAATGGATTGTTTTCTTTGGACAGATACATTTGTCTCTTCAACTCAGCTGAATAGGCCTATTTGGAAGAAACAGCACCTATCCCCAATTTGAAATACCTAAGCTGTAGGAAGTATTCCTTTCGAAAACTAACTCAATTCTCACAGAGGAATACTGTGCTAGATGGTCCTGCATCTAACAGAGATGGTTTTCTTTGAGAGATACATGTGTTTTTTCAACCTAGCTCAATAGGCCTATTTGCAACAAAATGAGTGTTTCTCCACCTTTAAACCTATGATTTGCATGAAGTTTTCTTTTTAAAAACTGACTCAATTCTCACAGGGAAACAAGGTGGTAGATGCTCCTTCTTCTAACACAGATGGTTTCCTTTCAAGAGATACATGTGTTTCAACTCAGATGAATAGGCCTATTGGAAGCAAACAAAGCCTCTCTCCACCTTGAAACATGTAAGTTGCAGGAAGTGCTCCATTCAAAAAGTAACTCTATTCTCACCGAGGAACAATGGGCTGGATGCTGCAGTTTCTAGAATACATGGTTTTCTTTGGAGAGGTACATGTGTTTCTTCAATGTAGCTGTATAGGCCTATTTGCAACAAAATGAGCATCTCACCACATTGAAAACTATGATTTGCAGCAAGCATGCCTTCCAAAACTTACTCATTCCTCACAGGGAAACAATGCACTACATGCTGCAGCTTATAACATAGATGGTTTTCTTTGGAGAGGTACATGTGTCTCTTCAAATCAGATGAATAGTCCTATTTGTAGCAAAAAGTGTCTATCTCCACCTGGAAACACCAAAGTTGGAGGAAGTATTCCTTTCAAAAACTAACTCAGTTCTCACAGGGAAACAATGTGCTAGAGGCTCCTGCTTCTAGCACAGTGGTTTTATTCGAGTGATACATGTGTTTCTCAGCGTAGCTGAATAGTAAGATTTGGGACAAAACGAGCTGATATCCACCTTGGAAACTATGATTTTCACGAAGTATTTCTTTCAAAAACTTACGCAGTTCTCACTGTTGCACCATGTGCTACAAGTTTCTGCTTCTAAGACAGATGGTTTAATTCGATAGATTCATGTGTTCCTTCAACAGAGCTGAATAGGCCTTTTTGCAGCAAAAAGATCTATTCACCACACTGAAAACTATGATTTGCAGGAAGTATTTCTTCCAAAACTAACACAATTCTCACAATGAAACAATGCCAAAGATATGGTGCTGATAACATAGATGGTTTTCTTTGGAGAGATACATGTATTGCTTAAACTCAGCTGAATAGGCATATGTGGAGCAAACATCGCCTATCTCCACCTTGAAAGACCTAAGCTGCAGGAAGTATTCCTTTAACAAAAACCTCCATTGTCACACGGAAACAAAGTGGAGACTCTCTTTCATCTAAACCAGATGGTTTTCTTCGACAGATACATGAGTTGCATCAACTTAGTTGTATAGGTCTATTTACAACAAAATTAACGTATCGCCACCTTGAAAACTATGATTTGCCGGAAGTATTCCTTTCAAAAACTGACTCAGTTCTCACATGGAAACAATGTGCTACATGCTCCTTCCTCTAATACATAGGGTTTTCTTTCAAGAGATATAGGTGTTTCTTCTATTCTGCTGAATATGCCTGTTTTGATAAACAGCACCTATCTCCACCTTGAAACACCTAAGTTACAGGAAGTATTCCTTTCAAAAACTAACTCAAGTTATGCAGAGAAACAATGTGCTAGATGCTTCTGCTTCTAACACAGATGGTTTCCTTTTGAGAGGTATATGTGTTTCTTCAACTTAGCTGAATAGGCCTGTTGAATCAATTGTGCCTTTGTCAACTTTGAAAATGCTGATGTGCAGGAAGTATTCTCTCAAAAACTAACTGAATTCTCAGAGGGTAACAGTGTGCTAGATGTTTCTACTTCTAACAGAGAGGTTTCCTTCAAGAGATACATGTGTTTCTTCAGCTTAGCTGAGTAGGCCTCTTTGGAACAATAAGAATATTTTTCCACCTTGAAAACTATGATTTGCAGGAAGTATTCCTTTCAAAACCTAACTCAAGTCTCACAGGTAAACAATGTGCTAGATGCTCCTGTTTCTAACACAAATCATTCTCTTCCATAGACACATGTGCTGCTACAACATAGCTGAATAAGACTTTTGGCAACAGAATGAGCCTTTCTCCACACTGAAAACTATGATCTGCAGGTTGTATTCTTTCCAAAACTAACTCAATTCTCACAGAGATACAATACACTAGTTTCTGTGCTTATAAAATGGATTGTTTTCTTTGGACAGATACATTTGTCTCTTCAACTCAGCTGAATAGGCCTATTTGGAACAAACAGCACCTATATCCACCTTGAAAGACCTAAGCTGTAGGAAGTATTCCTTTAAAAAAAGTCAATTCTCACAGGGAAACAAAGTGCTAGATGCTCTTTCATCTAACACAGATGGTTTTCCTCGAGAGATACATGTGTTTAATCAACTTAGTTGTATAGGTCTATTAGCAACAAAATGAACATATCACCACCTTGAAAACTGTGATTTGCACGAAGTATTCCTTTCCAAACCTAACTCAATTCTCACAGGGAAACAAAGTGCTAGATGCTCCTGCTTCTAACACAAATCATTCTCTTCGATAGAAACATGTGTTTCTACAAATAGCAGAATAGGACTTTTTGCAACAAAATGAGCCTTTCTCCACACTGAAAACTATGATTTGCAGGTAGTATACCTTCCAAAACTAACTCAGTTCTCACACGGATACAATACACTAGATTCTGTGCTTATAAAATGGATTGTTTTCTTTGGACAGATACATTTGTCTCTTCAACTCAGCTGAATAGGCCTATTTGGAAGAAACAGCACCTATCCCCAATTTGAAATACCTAAGCTGTAGGAAGTATTCCTTTCGAAAACTAACTCAATTCTCACAGAGGAATACTGTGCTAGATGGTCCTGCATCTAACAGAGATGGTTTTCTTTGAGAGATACATGTGTTTTTTCAACCTAGCTCAATAGGCCTATTTGCAACAAAATGAGTGTTTCTCCACCTTTAAACCTATGATTTGCATGAAGTTTTCTTTTTAAAAACTGACTCAATTCTCACAGGGAAACAAGGTGGTAGATGCTCCTTCTTCTAACACAGATGGTTTCCTTTCAAGAGATACATGTGTTTCAACTCAGATGAATAGGCTATTGGAAGCAAACAAAGCCTCTCTCCACCTTGAAACATGTAAGTTGCAGGAAGTGCTCCATTCAAAAAGTAACTCTATTCTCACCGAGGAACAATGGGCTGGATGCTGCAGTTTCTAGAATACATGGTTTTCTTTGGAGAGGTACATGTGTTTCTTCAATGTAGCTGTATAGGCCTATTTGCAACAAAATGAGCATCTCACCACATTGAAAACTATGATTTGCAGCAAGCATGCCTTCCAAAACTTACTCATTCCTCACAGGGAAACAATGCACTACATGCTGCAGCTTATAACATAGATGGTTTTCTTTGGAGAGGTACATGTGTCTCTTCAAATCAGATGAATAGTCCTATTTGTAGCAAAAAGTGTCTATCTCCACCTGGAAACACCAAAGTTGGAGGAAGTATTCCTTTCAAAAACTAACTCAGTTCTCACAGGGAAACAATGTGCTAGAGGCTCCTGCTTCTAGCACAGTGGTTTTATTCGAGTGATACATGTGTTTCTCAGCGTAGCTGAATAGTAAGATTTGGGACAAAACGAGCTGATATCCACCTTGGAAACTATGATTTTCACGAAGTATTTCTTTCAAAAACTTACGCAGTTCTCACTGTTGCACCATGTGCTACAAGTTTCTGCTTCTAAGACAGATGGGTTAATTCGATAGATTCATGTGTTCCTTCAACAGAGCTGAATAGGCCTTTTTGCAGCAAAAAGATCTATTCACCACACTGAAAACTATGATTTGCAGGAAGTATTTCTTCCAAAACTAACACAATTCTCACAATGAAACAATGCCAAAGATATGGTGCTGATAACATAGATGGTATTCTTTGGAGAGATACATGTTTTGCTTAAACTCAGCTGAATAGGCATATGTGGAGCAAACATCGCCTATCTCCACCTTGAAAGACCTAAGCTGCAGGAAGTATTCCTTTAAAAAAAACCTCCATTGTCACACGGAAACAAAGTGGAGACTCTCTTTCATCTAAACCAGATGGTTTTCTTCGACAGATACATGAGTTGCATCAACTTAGTTGTATAGGTCTATTTACAACAAAATTAACGTATCGCCACCTTGAAAACTATGATTTGCCGGAAGTATTCCTTTCAAAAACTGACTCAGTTCTCACATGGAAACAATGTGCTACATGCTCCTTCCTCTAATACATAGGGTTTTCTTTCAAGAGATATAGGTGTTTCTTCTATTCTGCTGAATATGCCTGTTTTGATAAACAGCACCTATCTCCACCTTGAAACACCTAAGTTACAGGAAGTATTCCTTTCAAAAACTAACTCAAGTTATGCAGAGAAACAATGTGCTAGATGCTTCTGCTTCTAACACAGATGGTTTCCTTTTGAGAGGTATATGTGTTTCTTCAACTTAGCTGAATAGGCCTGTTGAATCAATTGTGCCTTTGTCAACTTTGAAAATGCTGATGTGCAGGAAGTATTCTCTCAAAAACTAACTGAATTCTCAGAGGGTAACAGTGTGCTAGATGTTTCTACTTCTAACAGAGAGGTTTCCTTCAAGAGATACATGTGTTTCTTCAGCTTAGCTGAGTAGGCCTCTTTGGAACAATAAGAACATTTTTCCACCTTGAAAACTATGATTTGCAGGAAGTATTCCTTTCAAAACCTAACTCAAGTCTCACAGGTAAACAATGTGCTAGATGCTCCTGTTTCTAACACAAATCATTCTCTTCCATAGACACATGTGCTGCTACAACATAGCTGAATAAGACTTTTGGCAACAGAATGAGCCTTTCTCCACACTGAAAACTATGATCTGCAGGTTGTATTCTTTCCAAAACTAACTCAATTCTCACAGAGATACAATACACTAGTTTCTGTGCTTATAAAATGGATTGTTTTCTTTGGACAGATACATTTGTCTCTTCAACTCAGCTGAATAGGCCTATTTGGAACAAACAGCACCTATATCCACCTTGAAAGACCTAAGCTGTAGGAAGTATTCCTTTAAAAAAAGTCAATTCTCACAGGGAAACAAAGTGCTAGATGCTCTTTCATCTAACACAGATGGTTTTCCTCGAGAGATACATGTGTTTAATCAACTTAGTTGTATAGGTCTATTAGCAACAAAATGAACATATCACCACATTGAAAAGTGTGATTTGCACGAAGTATTCCTTTCCAAACCTAACTCAATTCTCACAGGGAAACAAAGTGCTAGATGCTCCTGCTTCTAACACAAATCATTCTCTTCGATAGAAACATGTGTTTCTACAAATAGCAGAATAGGACTTTTTGCAACAAAATGAGCCTTTCTCCACACTGAAAACTATGATTTGCAGGTAGTATACCTTCCAAAACTAACTCAGTTCTCACACGGATACAATACACTAGATTCTGTGCTTATAAAATGGATTGTTTTCTTTGGACAGATACATTTGTCTCTTCAACTCAGCTGAATAGGCCTATTTGGAAGAAACAGCACCTATCCCCAATTTGAAATACCTAAGCTGTAGGAAGTATTCCTTTCGAAAACTAACTCAATTCTCACAGAGGAATACTGTGCTAGATGGTCCTGCATCTAACAGAGATGGTTTTCTTTGAGAGATACATGTGTTTTTTCAACCTAGCTCAATAGGCCTATTTGCAACAAAATGAGTGTTTCTCCACCTTTAAACCTATGATTTGCATGAAGTTTTCTTTTTAAAAACTGACTCAATTCTCACAGGGAAACAAGGTGGTAGATGCTCCTTCTTCTAACACAGATGGTTTCCTTTCAAGAGATACATGTGTTTCAACTCAGATGAATAGGCCTATTGGAAGCAAACAAAGCCTCTCTCCACCTTGAAACATGTAAGTTGCAGGAAGTGCTCCATTCAAAAAGTAACTATTCTCACCGAGGAACAATGGGCTGGATGCTGCAGTTTCTAGAATACATGGTTTTCTTTGGAGAGGTACATGTGTTTCTTCAATGTAGCTGTATAGGCCTATTTGCAACAAAATGAGCATCTCACCACATTGAAAACTATGATTTGCAGCAAGCATGCCTTCCAAAACTTACTCATTCCTCACAGGGAAACAATGCACTACATGCTGCAGCTTATAACATAGATGGTTTTCTTTGGAGAGGTACATGTGTCTCTTCAAATCAGATGAATAGTCCTATTTGTAGCAAAAAGTGTCTATCTCCACCTGGAAACACCAAAGTTGGAGGAAGTATTCCTTTCAAAAACTAACTCAGTTCTCACAGGGAAACAATGTGCTAGAGGCTCCTGCTTCTAGCACAGTGGTTTTATTCGAGTGATACATGTGTTTCTCAGCGTAGCTGAATAGTAAGATTTGGGACAAAACGAGCTGATATCCACCTTGGAAACTATGATTTTCACGAAGTATTTCTTTCAAAAACTTACGCAGTTCTCACTGTTGCACCATGTGCTACAAGTTTCTGCTTCTAAGACAGATGGGTTAATTCGATAGATTCATGTGTTCCTTCAACAGAGCTGAATAGGCCTTTTTGCAGCAAAAAGATCTATTCACCACACTGAAAACTATGATTTGCAGGAAGTATTTCTTCCAAAACTAACAAAATTCTCACAATGAAACAATGCCAAAGATATGGTGCTGATAACATAGATGGTATTCTTTGGAGAGATACATGTTTTGCTTAAACTCAGCTGAATAGGCATATGTGGAGCAAACATCGCCTATCTCCACCTTGAAAGACCTAAGCTGCAGGAAGTATTCCTTTAAAAAAAACCTCCATTGTCACACGGAAACAAAGTGAAGACTCTCTTTCATCTAAACCAGATGGTTTTCTTCGACAGATACATGTGTTGCATCAACTTAGTTGTATAGGTCTATTTGCCACAAAATTAACGTATCGCCACCTTGAAAACTATGATTTGCAGGAAGTATTCCTTTCAAAACCTAACTCAAGTCTCACAGGTAAACAATGTGCTAGATGCTCCTGTTTCTAACACAAATCATTCTCTTCCATAGACACATGTGCTGCTACAACATAGCTGAATAAGACTTTTGGCAACAGAATGAGCCTTTCTCCACACTGAAAACTATGATCTGCAGGTTGTATTCTTTCCAAAACTAACTCAATTCTCACAGAGATACAATACACTAGTTTCTGTGCTTATAAAATGGATTGTTTTCTTTGGACAGATACATTTGTCTCTTCAACTCAGCTGAATAGGCCTATTTGGAACAAACAGCACCTATATCCACCTTGAAAGACCTAAGCTGTAGGAAGTATTCCTTTAAAAAAAGTCAATTCTCACAGGGAAACAAAGTGCTAGATGCTCTTTCATCTAACACAGATGGTTTTCCTCGAGAGATACATGTGTTTAATCAACTTAGTTGTATAGGTCTATTAGCAACAAAATGAACATATCACCACCTTGAAAACTGTGATTTGCACGAAGTATTCCTTTCCAAACCTAACTCAATTCTCACAGGGAAACAAAGTGCTAGATGCTCCTGCTTCTAACACAAATCATTCTCTTCGATAGAAACATGTGTTTCTACAAATAGCAGAATAGGACTTTTTGCAACAAAATGAGCCTTTCTCCACACTGAAAACTATGATTTGCAGGTAGTATACCTTCCAAAACTAACTCAGTTCTCACACGGATACAATACACTAGATTCTGTGCTTATAAAATGGATTGTTTTCTTTATACAGATACATTTGTCTCTTCAACTCAGCTGAATAGGCCTATTTGGAAGAAACAGCACCTATCCCCAATTTGAAATACCTAAGCTGTAGGAAGTATTCCTTTCGAAAACTAACTCAATTCTCACAGAGGAATACTGTGCTAGATGGTCCTGCATCTAACAGAGATGGTTTTCTTTGAGAGATACATGTGTTTTTTCAACCTAGCTCAATAGGCCTATTTGCAACAAAATGAGTGTTTCTCCACCTTTAAACCTATGATTTGCATGAAGTTTTCTTTTTAAAAACTGACTCAATTCTCACAGGGAAACAAGGTGGTAGATGCTCCTTCTTCTAACACAGATGGTTTCCTTTCAAGAGATACATGTGTTTCAACTCAGATGAATAGGCCTATTGGAAGCAAACAAAGCCTCTCTCCACCTTGAAACATGTAAGTTGCAGGAAGTGCTCCATTCAAAAAGTAACTCTATTCTCACCGAGGAACAATGGGCTGGATGCTGCAGTTTCTAGAATACATGGTTTTCTTTGGAGAGGTACATGTGTTTCTTCAATGTAGCTGTATAGGCCTATTTGCAACAAAATGAGCATCTCACCACATTGAAAACTATGATTTGCAGCAAGCATGCCTTCCAAAACTTACTCATT
Organism: Castor canadensis; assembly: GCF_047511655.1. NCBI lineage: Eukaryota > Metazoa > Chordata > Mammalia > Rodentia > Castoridae > Castor > Castor canadensis. The sequence goes on along the minus strand of NC_133387.1, from coordinate 152,781,307 downwards.
CCTCACAGGGAAACAATGCACTACATGCTGCAGCTTATAACATAGATGGTTTTCTTTGGAGAGGTACATGTGTCTCTTCAAATCAGATGAATAGTCCTATTTGTAGCAAAAAGTGTCTATCTCCACCTGGAAACACCAAAGTTGGAGGAAGTATTCCTTTCAAAAACTAACTCAGTTCTCACAGGGAAACAATGTGCTAGAGGCTCCTGCTTCTAGCACAGTGGTTTTATTCGAGTGATACATGTGTTTCTCAGCGTAGCTGAATAGTAAGATTTGGGACAAAACGAGCTGATATCCACCTTGGAAACTATGATTTTCACGAAGTATTTCTTTCAAAAACTTACGCAGTTCTCACTGTTGCACCATGTGCTACAAGTTTCTGCTTCTAAGACAGATGGGTTAATTCGATAGATTCATGTGTTCCTTCAACAGAGCTGAATAGGCCTTTTTGCAGCAAAAAGATCTATTCACCACACTGAAAACTATGATTTGCAGGAAGTATTTCTTCCAAAACTAACACAATTCTCACAATGAAACAATGCCAAAGATATGGTGCTGATAACATAGATGGTATTCTTTGGAGAGATACATGTATTGCTTAAACTCAGCTGAATAGGCATATGTGGAGCAAACATCGCCTATCTCCACCTTGAAAGACCTAAGCTGCAGGAAGTATTCCTTTAAAAAAAACCTCCATTGTCACACGGAAACAAAGTGAAGACTCTCTTTCATCTAAACCAGATGGTTTTCTTCGACAGATACATGTGTTGCATCAACTTAGTTGTATAGGTCTATTTGCCACAAAATTAACGTATCGCCACCTTGAAAACTATGATTTGCCGGAAGTATTCCTTTCAAAAACTGACTCAGTTCTCACATGGAAACAATGTGCTACATGCTCCTTCCTCTAATACATAGGGTTTTCTTTCAAGAGATATAGTTGTTTCTTCTATTCTGCTGAATATGCCTGTTTTGATAAACAGCACCTATCTCCACCTTGAAACACCTAAGTTACAGGAAGTATTCCTTTCAAAAACTAACTCAAGTTATGCAGAGAAACAATGTGCTAGATGCTTCTGCTTCTAACACAGATGGTCTCCTTTTGAGAGGTATACGTGTTTCTTCAACTTAGCTGAATAGGCCTGTTGAATCAATTGTGCCTTTGTCAACTTTGAAAATGCTGATGTGCAGGAAGTATTCTCTCAAAAACTAACTGAATTCTCAGAGGGTAACAGTGTGCTAGATGTTTCTACTTCTAACAGAGAGGTTTCCTTCAAGAGATACATGTGTTTCTTCAGCTTAGCTGAGTAGGCCTCTTTGGAACAATAAGAACAGTTTTCCACCTTGAAAACTATGATTTGCAGGAAGTATTCCTTTCAAAACCTAACTCAAGTCTCACAGGTAAACAATGTGCTAGATGCTCCTGTTTCTAACACAAATCATTCTCTTCCATAGACACATGTGCTGCTACAACATAGCTGAATAAGACTTTTGGCAACAGAATGAGCCTTTCTCCACACTGAAAACTATGATCTGCAGGTTGTATTCTTTCCAAAACTAACTCAATTCTCACAGAGATACAATACACTAGTTTCTGTGCTTATAAAATGGATTGTTTTCTTTGGACAGATACATTTGTCTCTTCAACTCAGCTGAATAGGCCTATTTGGAACAAACAGCACCTATATCCACCTTGAAAGACCTAAGCTGTAGGAAGTATTCCTTTAAAAAAAGTCAATTCTCACAGGGAAACAAAGTGCTAGATGCTCTTTCATCTAACACAGATGGTTTTCCTCGAGAGATACATGTGTTTAATCAACTTAGTTGTATAGGTCTATTAGCAACAAAATGAACATATCACCACCTTGAAAACTGTGATTTGCACGAAGTATTCCTTTCCAAACCTAACTCAATTCTCACAGGGAAACAAAGTGCTAGATGCTCCTGCTTCTAACACAAATCATTCTCTTCGATAGAAACATGTGTTTCTACAAATAGCAGAATAGGACTTTTTGCAACAAAATGAGCCTTTCTCCACACTGAAAACTATGATTTGCAGGTAGTATACCTTCCAAAACTAACTCAGTTCTCACACGGATACAATACACTAGATTCTGTGCTTATAAAATGGATTGTTTTCTTTGGACAGATACATTTGTCTCTTCAACTCAGCTGAATAGGCCTATTTGGAAGAAACAGCACCTATCCCCAATTTGAAATACCTAAGCTGTAGGAAGTATTCCTTTCGAAAACTAACTCAATTCTCACAGAGGAATACTGTGCTAGATGGTCCTGCATCTAACAGAGATGGTTTTCTTTGAGAGATACATGTGTTTTTTCAACCTAGCTCAATAGGCCTATTTGCAACAAAATGAGTGTTTCTCCACCTTTAAACCTATGATTTGCATGAAGTTTTCTTTTTAAAAACTGACTCAATTCTCACAGGGAAACAAGGTGGTAGATGCTCCTTCTTCTAACACAGATGGTTTCCTTTCAAGAGATACATGTGTTTCAACTCAGATGAATAGGCCTATTGGAAGCAAACAAAGCCTCTCTCCACCTTGAAACATGTAAGTTGCAGGAAGTGCTCCATTCAAAAAGTAACTCTATTCTCACCGAGGAACAATGGGCTGGATGCTGCAGTTTCTAGAATACATGGTTTTCTTTGGAGAGGTACATGTGTTTCTTCAATGTAGCTGTATAGGCCTATTTGCAACAAAATGAGCATCTCACCACATTGAAAACTATGATTTGCAGCAAGCATGCCTTCCAAAACTTACTCATTCCTCACAGGGAAACAATGCACTACATGCTGCAGCTTATAACATAGATGGTTTTCTTTGGAGAGGTACATGTGTCTCTTCAAATCAGATGAATAGTCCTATTTGTAGCAAAAAGTGTCTATCTCCACCTGGAAACACCAAAGTTGGAGGAAGTATTCCTTTCAAAAACTAACTCAGTTCTCACAGGGAAACAATGTGCTAGAGGCTCCTGCTTCTAGCACAGTGGTTTTATTCGAGTGATACATGTGTTTCTCAGCGTAGCTGAATAGTAAGATTTGGGACAAAACGAGCTGATATCCACCTTGGAAACTATGATTTTCACGAAGTATTTCTTTCAAAAACTTACGCAGTTCTCACTGTTGCACCATGTGCTACAAGTTTCTGCTTCTAAGACAGATGGGTTAATTCGATAGATTCATGTGTTCCTTCAACAGAGCTGAATAGGCCTTTTTGCAGCAAAAAGATCTATTCACCACACTGAAAACTATGATTTGCAGGAAGTATTTCTTCCAAAACTAACAAAATTCTCACAATGAAACAATGCCAAAGATATGGTGCTGATAACATAGATGGTATTCTTTGGAGAGATACATGTTTTGCTTAAACTCAGCTGAATAGGCATATGTGGAGCAAACATCGCCTATCTCCACCTTGAAAGACCTAAGCTGCAGGAAGTATTCCTTTAAAAAAAACCTCCATTGTCACACGGAAACAAAGTGAAGACTCTCTTTCATCTAAACCAGATGGTTTTCTTCGACAGATACATGTGTTGCATCAACTTAGTTGTATAGGTCTATTTGCCACAAAATTAACGTATCGCCACCTTGAAAACTATGATTTGCCGGAAGTATTCCTTTCAAAACCTAACTCAAGTCTCACAGGTAAACAATGTGCTAGATGCTCCTGTTTCTAACACAAATCATTCTCTTCCATAGACACATGTGCTGCTACAACATAGCTGAATAAGACTTTTGGCAACAGAATGAGCCTTTCTCCACACTGAAAACTATGATCTGCAGGTTGTATTCTTTCCAAAACTAACTCAATTCTCACAGAGATACAATACACTAGTTTCTGTGCTTATAAAATGGATTGTTTTCTTTGGACAGATACATTTGTCTCTTCAACTCAGCTGAATAGGCCTATTTGGAACAAACAGCACCTATATCCACCTTGAAAGACCTAAGCTGTAGGAAGTATTCCTTTAAAAAAAGTCAATTCTCACAGGGAAACAAAGTGCTAGATGCTCTTTCATCTAACACAGATGGTTTTCCTCGAGAGATACATGTGTTTAATCAACTTAGTTGTATAGGTCTATTAGCAACAAAATGAACATATCACCACCTTGAAAACTGTGATTTGCACGAAGTATTCCTTTCCAAACCTAACTCAATTCTCACAGGGAAACAAAGTGCTAGATGCTCCTGCTTCTAACACAAATCATTCTCTTCGATAGAAACATGTGTTTCTACAAATAGCAGAATAGGACTTTTTGCAACAAAATGAGCCTTTCTCCACACTGAAAACTATGATTTGCAGGTAGTATACCTTCCAAAACTAACTCAGTTCTCACACGGATACAATACACTAGATTCTGTGCTTATAAAATGGATTGTTTTCTTTGGACAGATACATTTGTCTCTTCAACTCAGCTGAATAGGCCTATTTGGAAGAAACAGCACCTATCCCCAATTTGAAATACCTAAGCTGTAGGAAGTATTCCTTTCGAAAACTAACTCAATTCTCACAGAGGAATACTGTGCTAGATGGTCCTGCATCTAACAGAGATGGTTTTCTTTGAGAGATACATGTGTTTTTTCAACCTAGCTCAATAGGCCTATTTGCAACAAAATGAGTGTTTCTCCACCTTTAAACCTATGATTTGCATGAAGTTTTCTTTTTAAAAACTGACTCAATTCTCACAGGGAAACAAGGTGGTAGATGCTCCTTCTTCTAACACAGATGGTTTCCTTTCAAGAGATACATGTGTTTCAACTCAGATGAATAGGCCTATTGGAAGCAAACAAAGCCTCTCTCCACCTTGAAACATGTAAGTTGCAGGAAGTGCTCCATTCAAAAAGTAACTCTATTCTCACCGAGGAACAATGGGCTGGATGCTGCAGTTTCTAGAATACATGGTTTTCTTTGGAGAGGTACATGTGTTTCTTCAATGTAGCTGTATAGGCCTATTTGCAACAAAATGAGCATCTCACCACATTGAAAACTATGATTTGCAGCAAGCATGCCTTCCAAAACTTACTCATTCCTCACAGGGAAACAATGCACTACATGCTGCAGCTTATAACATAGATGGTTTTCTTTGGAGAGGTACATGTGTCTCTTCAAATCAGATGAATAGTCCTATTTGTAGCAAAAAGTGTCTATCTCCACCTGGAAACACCAAAGTTGGAGGAAGTATTCCTTTCAAAAACTAACTCAGTTCTCACAGGGAAACAATGTGCTAGAGGCTCCTGCTTCTAGCACAGTGGTTTTATTCGAGTGATACATGTGTTTCTCAGCGTAGCTGAATAGTAAGATTTGGGACAAAACGAGCTGATATCCACCTTGGAAACTATGATTTTCACGAAGTATTTCTTTCAAAAACTTACGCAGTTCTCACTGTTGCACCATGTGCTACAAGTTTCTGCTTCTAAGACAGATGGGTTAATTCGATAGATTCATGTGTTCCTTCAACAGAGCTGAATAGGCCTTTTTGCAGCAAAAAGATCTATTCACCACACTGAAAACTATGATTTGCAGGAAGTATTTCTTCCAAAACTAACAAAATTCTCACAATGAAACAATGCCAAAGATATGGTGCTGATAACATAGATGGTATTCTTTGGAGAGATACATGTTTTGCTTAAACTCAGCTGAATAGGCATATGTGGAGCAAACATCGCCTATCTCCACCTTGAAAGACCTAAGCTGCAGGAAGTATTCCTTTAAAAAAAACCTCCATTGTCACACGGAAACAAAGTGAAGACTCTCTTTCATCTAAACCAGATGGTTTTCTTCGACAGATACATGTGTTGCATCAACTTAGTTGTATAGGTCTATTTGCCACAAAATTAACGTATCGCCACCTTGAAAACTATGATTTGCAGGAAGTATTCCTTTCAAAACCTAACTCAAGTCTCACAGGTAAACAATGTGCTAGATGCTCCTGTTTCTAACACAAATCATTCTCTTCCATAGACACATGTGCTGCTACAACATAGCTGAATAAGACTTTTGGCAACAGAATGAGCCTTTCTCCACACTGAAAACTATGATCTGCAGGTTGTATTCTTTCCAAAACTAACTCAATTCTCACAGAGATACAATACACTAGTTTCTGTGCTTATAAAATGGATTGTTTTCTTTGGACAGATACATTTGTCTCTTCAACTCAGCTGAATAGGCCTATTTGGAACAAACAGCACCTATATCCACCTTGAAAGACCTAAGCTGTAGGAAGTATTCCTTTAAAAAAAGTCAATTCTCACAGGGAAACAAAGTGCTAGATGCTCTTTCATCTAACACAGATGGTTTTCCTCGAGAGATACATGTGTTTAATCAACTTAGTTGTATAGGTCTATTAGCAACAAAATGAACATATCACCACCTTGAAAACTGTGATTTGCACGAAGTATTCCTTTCCAAACCTAACTCAATTCTCACAGGGAAACAAAGTGCTAGATGCTCCTGCTTCTAACACAAATCATTCTCTTCGATAGAAACATGTGTTTCTACAAATAGCAGAATAGGACTTTTTGCAACAAAATGAGCCTTTCTCCACACTGAAAACTATGATTTGCAGGTAGTATACCTTCCAAAACTAACTCAGTTCTCACACGGATACAATACACTAGATTCTGTGCTTATAAAATGGATTGTTTTCTTTGGACAGATACATTTGTCTCTTCAACTCAGCTGAATAGGCCTATTTGGAAGAAACAGCACCTATCCCCAATTTGAAATACCTAAGCTGTAGGAAGTATTCCTTTCGAAAACTAACTCAATTCTCACAGAGGAATACTGTGCTAGATGGTCCTGCATCTAACAGAGATGGTTTTCTTTGAGAGATACATGTGTTTTTTCAACCTAGCTCAATAGGCCTATTTGCAACAAAATGAGTGTTTCTCCACCTTTAAACCTATGATTTGCATGAAGTTTTCTTTTTAAAAACTGACTCAATTCTCACAGGGAAACAAGGTGGTAGATGCTCCTTCTTCTAACACAGATGGTTTCCTTTCAAGAGATACATGTGTTTCAACTCAGATGAATAGGCCTATTGGAAGCAAACAAAGCCTCTCTCCACCTTGAAACATGTAAGTTGCAGGAAGTGCTCCATTCAAAAAGTAACTCTATTCTCACCGAGGAACAATGGGCTGGATGCTGCAGTTTCTAGAATACATGGTTTTCTTTGGAGAGGTACATGTGTTTCTTCAATGTAGCTGTATAGGCCTATTTGCAACAAAATGAGCATCTCACCACATTGAAAACTATGATTTGCAGCAAGCATGCCTTCCAAAACTTACTCATTCCTCACAGGGAAACAATGCACTACATGCTGCAGCTTATAACATAGATGGTTTTCTTTGGAGAGGTACATGTGTCTCTTCAAATCAGATGAATAGTCCTATTTGTAGCAAAAAGTGTCTATCTCCACCTGGAAACACCAAAGTTGGAGGAAGTATTCCTTTCAAAAACTAACTCAGTTCTCACAGGGAAACAATGTGCTAGAGGCTCCTGCTTCTAGCACAGTGGTTTTATTCGAGTGATACATGTGTTTCTCAGCGTAGCTGAATAGTAAGATTTGGGACAAAACGAGCTGATATCCACCTTGGAAACTATGATTTTCACGAAGTATTTCTTTCAAAAACTTACGCAGTTCTCACTGTTGCACCATGTGCTACAAGTTTCTGCTTCTAAGACAGATGGGTTAATTCGATAGATTCATGTGTTCCTTCAACAGAGCTGAATAGGCCTTTTTGCAGCAAAAAGATCTATTCACCACACTGAAAACTATGATTTGCAGGAAGTATTTCTTCCAAAACTAACACAATTCTCACAATGAAACAATGCCAAAGATATGGTGCTGATAACATAGATGGTATTCTTTGGAGAGATACATGTATTGCTTAAACTCAGCTGAATAGGCATATGTGGAGCAAACATCGCCTATCTCCACCTTGAAAGACCTAAGCTGCAGGAAGTATTCCTTTAAAAAAAACCTCCATTGTCACACGGAAACAAAGTGAAGACTCTCTTTCATCTAAACCAGATGGTTTTCTTCGACAGATACATGTGTTGCATCAACTTAGTTGTATAGGTCTATTTGCCACAAAATTAACGTATCGCCACCTTGAAAACTATGATTTGCCGGAAGTATTCCTTTCAAAAACTGACTCAGTTCTCACATGGAAACAATGTGCTACATGCTCCTTCCTCTAATACATAGGGTTTTCTTTCAAGAGATATAGTTGTTTCTTCTATTCTGCTGAATATGCCTGTTTTGATAAACAGCACCTATCTCCACCTTGAAACACCTAAGTTACAGGAAGTATTCCTTTCAAAAACTAACTCAAGTTATGCAGAGAAACAATGTGCTAGATGCTTCTGCTTCTAACACAGATGGTTTCCTTTTGAGAGGTATACGTGTTTCTTCAACTTAGCTGAATAGGCCTGTTGAATCAATTGTGCCTTTGTCAACTTTGAAAATGCTGATGTGCAGGAAGTATTCTCTCAAAAACTAACTGAATTCTCAGAGGGTAACAGTGTGCTAGATGTTTCTACTTCTAACAGAGAGGTTTCCTTCAAGAGATACATGTGTTTCTTCAGCTTAGCTGAGTAGGCCTCTTTGGAACAATAAGAACATTTTTCCACCTTGAAAACTATGATTTGCAGGAAGTATTCCTTTCAAAACCTAACTCAAGTCTCACAGGTAAACAATGTGCTAGATGCTCCTGTTTCTAACACAAATCATTCTCTTCCATAGACACATGTGCTGCTACAACATAGCTGAATAAGACTTTTGGCAACAGAATGAGCCTTTCTCCACACTGAAAACTATGATCTGCAGGTTGTATTCTTTCCAAAACTAACTCAATTCTCACAGAGATACAATACACTAGTTTCTGTGCTTATAAAATGGATTGTTTTCTTTGGACAGATACATTTGTCTCTTCAACTCAGCTGAATAGGCCTATTTGGAACAAACAGCACCTATATCCACCTTGAAAGACCTAAGCTGTAGGAAGTATTCCTTTAAAAAAAGTCAATTCTCACAGGGAAACAAAGTGCTAGATGCTCTTTCATCTAACACAGATGGTTTTCCTCGAGAGATACATGTGTTTAATCAACTTAGTTGTATAGGTCTATTAGCAACAAAATGAACATATCACCACCTTGAAAACTGTGATTTGCACGAAGTATTCCTTTCCAAACCTAACTCAATTCTCACAGGGAAACAAAGTGCTAGATGCTCCTGCTTCTAACACAAATCATTCTCTTCGATAGAAACATGTGTTTCTACAAATAGCAGAATAGGACTTTTTGCAACAAAATGAGCCTTTCTCCACACTGAAAACTATGATTTGCAGGTAGTATACCTTCCAAAACTAACTCAGTTCTCACACGGATACAATACACTAGATTCTGTGCTTATAAAATGGATTGTTTTCTTTGGACAGATACATTTGTCTCTTCAACTCAGCTGAATAGGCCTATTTGGAAGAAACAGCACCTATCCCCAATTTGAAATACCTAAGCTGTAGGAAGTATTCCTTTCGAAAACTAACTCAATTCTCACAGAGGAATACTGTGCTAGATGGTCCTGCATCTAACAGAGATGGTTTTCTTTGAGAGATACATGTGTTTTTTCAACCTAGCTCAATAGGCCTATTTGCAACAAAATGAGTGTTTCTCCACCTTTAAACCTATGATTTGCATGAAGTTTTCTTTTTAAAAACTGACTCAATTCTCACAGGGAAACAAGGTGGTAGATGCTCCTTCTTCTAACACAGATGGTTTCCTTTCAAGAGATACATGTGTTTCAACTCAGATGAATAGGCCTATTGGAAGCAAACAAAGCCTCTCTCCACCTTGAAACATGTAAGTTGCAGGAAGTGCTCCATTCAAAAAGTAACTCTATTCTCACCGAGGAACAATGGGCTGGATGCTGCAGTTTCTAGAATACATGGTTTTCTTTGGAGAGGTACATGTGTTTCTTCAATGTAGCTGTATAGGCCTATTTGCAACAAAATGAGCATCTCACCACATTGAAAACTATGATTTGCAGCAAGCATGCCTTCCAAAACTTACTCATTCTTCACAGGGAAACAATGCACTACATGCTGCAGCTTATAACATAGATGGTTTTCTTTGGAGAGGTACATGTGTCTCTTCAAATCAGATGAATAGTCCTATTTGTAGCAAAAAGTGTCTATCTCCACCTGGAAACACCAAAGTTGGAGGAAGTATTCCTTTCAAAAACTAACTCAGTTCTCACAGGGAAACAATGTGCTAGAGGCTCCTGCTTCTAGCACAGTGGTTTTATTCGAGTGATACATGTGTTTCTCAGCGTAGCTGAATAGTAAGATTTGGGACAAAACGAGCTGATATCCACCTTGGAAACTATGATTTTCACGAAGTATTTCTTTCAAAAACTTACGCAGTTCTCACTGTTGCACCATGTGCTACAAGTTTCTGCTTCTAAGACAGATGGGTTAATTCGATAGATTCATGTGTTCCTTCAACAGAGCTGAATAGGCCTTTTTGCAGCAAAAAGATCTATTCACCACACTGAAAACTATGATTTGCAGGAAGTATTTCTTCCAAAACTAACACAATTCTCACAATGAAACAATGCCAAAGATATGGTGCTGATAACATAGATGGTATTCTTTGGAGAGATACATGTATTGCTTAAACTCAGCTGAATAGGCATATGTGGAGCAAACATCGCCTATCTCCACCTTGAAAGACCTAAGCTGCAGGAAGTATTCCTTTAAAAAAAACCTCCATTGTCACACGGAAACAAAGTGAAGACTCTCTTTCATCTAAACCAGATGGTTTTCTTCGACAGATACATGTGTTGCATCAACTTAGTTGTATAGGTCTATTTGCCACAAAATTAACGTATCGCCACCTTGAAAACTATGATTTGCCGGAAGTATTCCTTTCAAAAACTGACTCAGTTCTCACATGGAAACAATGTGCTACATGCTCCTTCCTCTAATACATAGGGTTTTCTTTCAAGAGATATAGTTGTTTCTTCTATTCTGCTGAATATGCCTGTTTTGATAAACAGCACCTATCTCCACCTTGAAACACCTAAGTTACAGGAAGTATTCCTTTCAAAAACTAACTCAAGTTATGCAGAGAAACAATGTGCTAGATGCTTCTGCTTCTAACACAGATGGTTTCCTTTTGAGAGGTATACGTGTTTCTTCAACTTAGCTGAATAGGCCTGTTGAATCAATTGTGCCTTTGTCAACTTTGAAAATGCTGATGTGCAGGAAGTATTCTCTCAAAAACTAACTGAATTCTCAGAGGGTAACAGTGTGCTAGATGTTTCTACTTCTAACAGAGAGGTTTCCTTCAAGAGATACATGTGTTTCTTCAGCTTAGCTGAGTAGGCCTCTTTGGAACAATAAGAACATTTTTCCACCTTGAAAACTATGATTTGCAGGAAGTATTCCTTTCAAAACCTAACTCAAGTCTCACAGGTAAACAATGTGCTAGATGCTCCTGTTTCTAACACAAATCATTCTCTTCCATAGACACATGTGCTGCTACAACATAGCTGAATAAGACTTTTGGCAACAGAATGAGCCTTTCTCCACACTGAAAACTATGATCTGCAGGTTGTATTCTTTCCAAAACTAACTCAATTCTCACAGAGATACAATACACTAGTTTCTGTGCTTATAAAATGGATTGTTTTCTTTGGACAGATACATTTGTCTCTTCAACTCAGCTGAATAGGCCTATTTGGAACAAACAGCACCTATATCCACCTTGAAAGACCTAAGCTGTAGGAAGTATTCCTTTAAAAAAAGTCAATTCTCACAGGGAAACAAAGTGCTAGATGCTCTTTCATCTAACACAGATGGTTTTCCTCGAGAGATACATGTGTTTAATCAACTTAGTTGTATAGGTCTATTAGCAACAAAATGAACATATCACCACCTTGAAAACTGTGATTTGCACGAAGTATTCCTTTCCAAACCTAACTCAATTCTCACAGGGAAACAAAGTGCTAGATGCTCCTGCTTCTAACACAAATCATTCTCTTCGATAGAAACATGTGTTTCTACAAATAGCAGAATAGGACTTTTTGCAACAAAATGAGCCTTTCTCCACACTGAAAACTATGATTTGCAGGTAGTATACCTTCCAAAACTAACTCAGTTCTCACACGGATACAATACACTAGATTCTGTGCTTATAAAATGGATTGTTTTCTTTGGACAGATACATTTGTCTCTTCAACTCAGCTGAATAGGCCTATTTGGAAGAAACAGCACCTATCCCCAATTTGAAATACCTAAGCTGTAGGAAGTATTCCTTTCGAAAACTAACTCAATTCTCACAGAGGAATACTGTGCTAGATGGTCCTGCATCTAACAGAGATGGTTTTCTTTGAGAGATACATGTGTTTTTTCAACCTAGCTCAATAGGCCTATTTGCAACAAAATGAGTGTTTCTCCACCTTTAAACCTATGATTTGCATGAAGTTTTCTTTTTAAAAACTGACTCAATTCTCACAGGGAAACAAGGTGGTAGATGCTCCTTCTTCTAACACAGATGGTTTCCTTTCAAGAGATACATGTGTTTCAACTCAGATGAATAGGCCTATTGGAAGCAAACAAAGCCTCTCTCCACCTTGAAACATGTAAGTTGCAGGAAGTGCTCCATTCAAAAAGTAACTCTATTCTCACCGAGGAACAATGGGCTGGATGCTGCAGTTTCTAGAATACATGGTTTTCTTTGGAGAGGTACATGTGTTTCTTCAATGTAGCTGTATAGGCCTATTTGCAACAAAATGAGCATCTCACCACATTGAAAACTATGATTTGCAGCAAGCATGCCTTCCAAAACTTACTCATTCCTCACAGGGAAACAATGCACTACATGCTGCAGCTTATAACATAGATGGTTTTCTTTGGAGAGGTACATGTGTCTCTTCAAATCAGATGAATAGTCCTATTTGTAGCAAAAAGTGTCTATCTCCACCTGGAAACACCAAAGTTGGAGGAAGTATTCCTTTCAAAAACTAACTCAGTTCTCACAGGGAAACAATGTGCTAGAGGCTCCTGCTTCTAGCACAGTGGTTTTATTCGAGTGATACATGTGTTTCTCAGCGTAGCTGAATAGTAAGATTTGGGACAAAACGAGCTGATATCCACCTTGGAAACTATGATTTTCACGAAGTATTTCTTTCAAAAACTTACGCAGTTCTCACTGTTGCACCATGTGCTACAAGTTTCTGCTTCTAAGACAGATGGGTTAATTCGATAGATTCATGTGTTCCTTCAACAGAGCTGAATAGGCCTTTTTGCAGCAAAAAGATCTATTCACCACACTGAAAACTATGATTTGCAGGAAGTATTTCTTCCAAAACTAACAAAATTCTCACAATGAAACAATGCCAAAGATATGGTGCTGATAACATAGATGGTATTCTTTGGAGAGATACATGTTTTGCTTAAACTCAGCTGAATAGGCATATGTGGAGCAAACATCGCCTATCTCCACCTTGAAAGACCTAAGCTGCAGGAAGTATTCCTTTAAAAAAAACCTCCATTGTCACACGGAAACAAAGTGAAGACTCTCTTTCATCTAAACCAGATGGTTTTCTTCGACAGATACATGTGTTGCATCAACTTAGTTGTATAGGTCTATTTGCCACAAAATTAACGTATCGCCACCTTGAAAACTATGATTTGCCGGAAGTATTCCTTTCAAAAACTGACTCAGTTCTCACATGGAAACAATGTGCTACATGCTCCTTCCTCTAATACATAGGGTTTTCTTTCAAGAGATATAGGTGTTTCTTCTATTCTGCTGAATATGCCTGTTTTGATAAACAGCACCTATCTCCACCTTGAAACACCTAAGTTACAGGAAGTATTCCTTTCAAAAACTAACTCAAGTTATGCAGAGAAACAATGTGCTAGATGCTTCTGCTTCTAACACAGATGGTTTCCTTTTGAGAGGTATATGTGTTTCTTCAACTTAGCTGAATAGGCCTGTTGAATCAATTGTGCCTTTGTCAACTTTGAAAATGCTGATGTGCAGGAAGTATTCTCTCAAAAACTAACTGAATTCTCAGAGGGTAACAGTGTGCTAGATGTTTCTACTTCTAACAGAGAGGTTTCCTTCAAGAGATACATGTGTTTCTTCAGCTTAGCTGAGTAGGCCTCTTTGGAACAATAAGAACAGTTTTCCACCTTGAAAACTATGATTTGCAGGAAGTATTCCTTTCAAAACCTAACTCAAGTCTCACAGGTAAACAATGTGCTAGATGCTCCTGTTTCTAACACAAATCATTCTCTTCCATAGACACATGTGCTGCTACAACATAGCTGAATAAGACTTTTGGCAACAGAATGAGCCTTTCTCCACACTGAAAACTATGATCTGCAGGTTGTATTCTTTCCAAAACTAACTCAATTCTCACAGAGATACAATACACTAGTTTCTGTGCTTATAAAATGGATTGTTTTCTTTGGACAGATACATTTGTCTCTTCAACTCAGCTGAATAGGCCTATTTGGAACAAACAGCACCTATATCCACCTTGAAAGACCTAAGCTGTAGGAAGTATTCCTTTAAAAAAAGTCAATTCTCACAGGGAAACAAAGTGCTAGATGCTCTTTCATCTAACACAGATGGTTTTCCTCGAGAGATACATGTGTTTAATCAACTTAGTTGTATAGGTCTATTAGCAACAAAATGAACATATCACCACCTTGAAAACTGTGATTTGCACGAAGTATTCCTTTCCAAACCTAACTCAATTCTCACAGGGAAACAAAGTGCTAGATGCTCCTGCTTCTAACACAAATGATTCTCTTCGATAGAAACATGTGTTTCTACAAATAGCAGAATAGGACTTTTTGCAACAAAATGAGCCTTTCTCCACACTGAAAACTATGATTTGCAGGTAGTATACCTTCCAAAACTAACTCAGTTCTCACACGGATACAATACACTAGATTCTGTGCTTATAAAATGGATTGTTTTCTTTGGACAGATACATTTGTCTCTTCAACTCAGCTGAATAGGCCTATTTGGAAGAAACAGCACCTATCCCCAATTTGAAATACCTAAGCTGTAGGAAGTATTCCTTTCGAAAACTAACTCAATTCTCACAGAGGAATACTGTGCTAGATGGTCCTGCATCTAACAGAGATGGTTTTCTTTGAGAGATACATGTGTTTTTTCAACCTAGCTCAATAGGCCTATTTGCAACAAAATGAGTGTTTCTCCACCTTTAAACCTATGATTTGCATGAAGTTTTCTTTTTAAAAACTGACTCAATTCTCACAGGGAAACAAGGTGGTAGATGCTCCTTCTTCTAACACAGATGGTTTCCTTTCAAGAGATACATGTGTTTCAACTCAGATGAATAGGCCTATTGGAAGCAAACAAAGCCTCTCTCCACCTTGAAACATGTAAGTTGCAGGAAGTGCTCCATTCAAAAAGTAACTCTATTCTCACCGAGGAACAATGGGCTGGATGCTGCAGTTTCTAGAATACATGGTTTTCTTTGGAGAGGTACATGTGTTTCTTCAATGTAGCTGTATAGGCCTATTTGCAACAAAATGAGCATCTCACCACATTGAAAACTATGATTTGCAGCAAGCATGCCTTCCAAAACTTACTCATTCCTCACAGGGAAACAATGCACTACATGCTGCAGCTTATAACATAGATGGTTTTCTTTGGAGAGGTACATGTGTCTCTTCAAATCAGATGAATAGTCCTATTTGTAGCAAAAAGTGTCTATCTCCACCTGGAAACACCAAAGTTGGAGGAAGTATTCCTTTCAAAAACTAACTCAGTTCTCACAGGGAAACAATGTGCTAGAGGCTCCTGCTTCTAGCACAGTGGTTTTATTCGAGTGATACATGTGTTTCTCAGCGTAGCTGAATAGTAAGATTTGGGACAAAACGAGCTGATATCCACCTTGGAAACTATGATTTTCACGAAGTATTTCTTTCAAAAACTTACGCAGTTCTCACTGTTGCACCATGTGCTACAAGTTTCTGCTTCTAAGACAGATGGGTTAATTCGATAGATTCATGTGTTCCTTCAACAGAGCTGAATAGGCCTTTTTGCAGCAAAAAGATCTATTCACCACACTGAAAACTATGATTTGCAGGAAGTATTTCTTCCAAAACTAACAAAATTCTCACAATGAAACAATGCCAAAGATATGGTGCTGATAACATAGATGGTATTCTTTGGAGAGATACATGTTTTGCTTAAACTCAGCTGAATAGGCATATGTGGAGCAAACATCGCCTATCTCCACCTTGAAAGACCTAAGCTGCAGGAAGTATTCCTTTAAAAAAAACCTCCATTGTCACACGGAAACAAAGTGAAGACTCTCTTTCATCTAAACCAGATGGTTTTCTTCGACAGATACATGTGTTGCATCAACTTAGTTGTATAGGTCTATTTGCCACAAAATTAACGTATCGCCACCTTGAAAACTATGATTTGCTGGAAGTATTCCTTTCAAAAACTGACTCAGTTCTCACATGGAAACAATGTGCTACATGCTCCTTCCTCTAATACATAGGGTTTTCTTTCAAGAGATATAGTTGTTTCTTCTATTCTGCTGAATATGCCTGTTTTGATAAACAGCACCTATCTCCACCTTGAAACACCTAAGTTACAGGAAGTATTCCTTTCAAAAACTAACTCAAGTTATGCAGAGAAACAATGTGCTAGATGCTTCTGCTTCTAACACAGATGGTTTCCTTTTGAGAGGTATACGTGTTTCTTCAACTTAGCTGAATAGGCCTGTTGAATCAATTGTGCCTTTGTCAACTTTGAAAATGCTGATGTGCAGGAAGTATTCTCTCAAAAACTAACTGAATTCTCAGAGGGTAACAGTGTGCTAGATGTTTCTACTTCTAACAGAGAGGTTTCCTTCAAGAGATACATGTGTTTCTTCAGCTTAGCTGAGTAGGCCTCTTTGGAACAATAAGAACATTTTTCCACCTTGAAAACTATGATTTGCAGGAAGTATTCCTTTCAAAACCTAACTCAAGTCTCACAGGTAAACAATGTGCTAGATGCTCCTGTTTCTAACACAAATCATTCTCTTCCATAGACACATGTGCTGCTACAACATAGCTGAATAAGACTTTTGGCAACAGAATGAGCCTTTCTCCACACTGAAAACTATGATCTGCAGGTTGTATTCTTTCCAAAACTAACTCAATTCTCACAGAGATACAATACACTAGTTTCTGTGCTTATAAAATGGATTGTTTTCTTTGGACAGATACATTTGTCTCTTCAACTCAGCTGAATAGGCCTATTTGGAACAAACAGCACCTATATCCACCTTGAAAGACCTAAGCTGTAGGAAGTATTCCTTTAAAAAAAGTCAATTCTCACAGGGAAACAAAGTGCTAGATGCTCTTTCATCTAACACAGATGGTTTTCCTCGAGAGATACATGTGTTTAATCAACTTAGTTGTATAGGTCTATTAGCAACAAAATGAACATATCACCACCTTGAAAAGTGTGATTTGCACGAAGTATTCCTTTCCAAACCTAACTCAATTCTCACAGGGAAACAAAGTGCTAGATGCTCCTGCTTCTAACACAAATCATTCTCTTCGATAGAAACATGTGTTTCTACAAATAGCAGAATAGGACTTTTTGCAACAAAATGAGCCTTTCTCCACACTGAAAACTATGATTTGCAGGTAGTATACCTTCCAAAACTAACTCAGTTCTCACACGGATACAATACACTAGATTCTGTGCTTATAAAATGGATTGTTTTCTTTGGACAGATACATTTGTCTCTTCAACTCAGCTGAATAGGCCTATTTGGAAGAAACAGCACCTATCCCCAATTTGAAATACCTAAGCTGTAGGAAGTATTCCTTTCGAAAACTAACTCAATTCTCACAGAGGAATACTGTGCTAGATGGTCCTGCATCTAACAGAGATGGTTTTCTTTGAGAGATACATGTGTTTTTTCAACCTAGCTCAATAGGCCTATTTGCAACAAAATGAGTGTTTCTCCACCTTTAAACCTATGATTTGCATGAAGTTTTCTTTTTAAAAACTGACTCAATTCTCACAGGGAAACAAGGTGGTAGATGCTCCTTCTTCTAACACAGATGGTTTCCTTTCAAGAGATACATGTGTTTCAACTCAGATGAATAGGCCTATTGGAAGCAAACAAAGCCTCTCTCCACCTTGAAACATGTAAGTTGCAGGAAGTGCTCCATTCAAAAAGTAACTCTATTCTCACCGAGGAACAATGGGCTGGATGCTGCAGTTTCTAGAAAACATGGTTTTCTTTGGAGAGGTACATGTGTTTCTTCAATGTAGCTGTATAGGCCTATTTGCAACAAAATGAGCATCTCACCACATTGAAAACTATGATTTGCAGCAAGCATGCCTTCCAAAACTTACTCATTCCTCACAGGGAAACAATGCACTACATGCTGCAGCTTATAACATAGATGGTTTTCTTTGGAGAGGTACATGTGTCTCTTCAAATCAGATGAATAGTCCTATTTGTAGCAAAAAGTGTCTATCTCCACCTGGAAACACCAAAGTTGGAGCAAGTATTCCTTTCAAAAACTAACTCAGTTCTCACAGGGAAACAATGTGCTAGAGGCTCCTGCTTCTAGCACAGTGGTTTTATTCGAGTGATACATGTGTTTCTCAGCGTAGCTGAATAGTAAGATTTGGGACAAAACGAGCTGATATCCACCTTGGAAACTATGATTTTCACGAAGTATTTCTTTCAAAAACTTACGCAGTTCTCACTGTTGCACCATGTGCTACAAGTTTCTGCTTCTAAGACAGATGGGTTAATTCGATAGATTCATGTGTTCCTTCAACAGAGCTGAATAGGCCTTTTTGCAGCAAAAAGATCTATTCACCACACTGAAAACTATGATTTGCAGGAAGTATTTCTTCCAAAACTAACACAATTCTCACAATGAAACAATGCCAAAGATATGGTGCTGATAACATAGATGGTATTCTTTGGAGAGATACATGTATTGCTTAAACTCAGCTGAATAGGCATATGTGGAGCAAACATCGCCTATCTCCACCTTGAAAGACCTAAGCTGCAGGAAGTATTCCTTTAAAAAAAACCTCCATTGTCACACGGAAACAAAGTGGAGACTCTCTTTCATCTAAACCAGATGGTTTTCTTCGACAGATACATGTGTTGCATCAACTTAGTTGTATAGGTCTATTTGCCACAAAATTAACGTATCGCCACCTTGAAAACTATGATTTGCCGGAAGTATTCCTTTCAAAAACTGACTCAGTTCTCACATGGAAACAATGTGCTACATGCTCCTTCCTCTAATACATAGGGTTTTCTTTCAAGAGATATAGGTGTTTCTTCTATTCTGCTGAATATGCCTGTTTTGATAAACAGCACCTATCTCCACCTTGAAACACCTAAGTTACAGGAAGTATTCCTTTCAAAAACTAACTCAAGTTATGCAGAGAAACAATGTGCTAGATGCTTCTGCTTCTAACACAGATGGTTTCCTTTTGAGAGGTATACGTGTTTCTTCAACTTAGCTGAATAGGCCTGTTGAATCAATTGTGCCTTTGTCAACTTTGAAAATGCTGATGTGCAGGAAGTATTCTCTCAAAAACTAACTGAATTCTCAGAGGGTAACAGTGTGCTAGATGTTTCTACTTCTAACAGAGAGGTTTCCTTCAAGAGATACATGTGTTTCTTCAGCTTAGCTGAGTAGGCCTCTTTGGAACAATAAGAACATTTGTCCACCTTGAAAACTATGATTTGCAGGAAGTATTCCTTTCAAAACCTAACTCAAGTCTCACAGGTAAACAATGTGCTAGATGCTCCTGTTTCTAACACAAATCATTCTCTTCCATAGACACATGTGCTGCTACAACATAGCTGAATAAGACTTTTGGCAACAGAATGAGCCTTTCTCCACACTGAAAACTATGATCTGCAGGTTGTATTCTTTCCAAAACTAACTCAATTCTCACAGAGATACAATACACTAGTTTCTGTGCTTATAAAATGGATTGTTTTCTTTGGACAGATACATTTGTCTCTTCAACTCAGCTGAATAGGCCTATTTGGAACAAACAGCACCTATATCCACCTTGAAAGACCTAGGCTGTAGGAAGTATTCCTTTAAAAAAAGTCAATTCTCACAGGGAAACAAAGTGCTAGATGCTCTTTCATCTAACACAGATGGTTTTCCTCGAGAGATACATGTGTTTAATCAACTTAGTTGTATAGGTCTATTAGCAACAAAATGAACATATCACCACCTTGAAAACTGTGATTTGCACGAAGTATTCCTTTCCAAACCTAACTCAATTCTCACAGGGAAACAAAGTGCTAGATGCTCCTGCTTCTAACACAAATCATTCTCTTCGATAGAAACATGTGTTTCTACAAATAGCAGAATAGGACTTTTTGCAACAAAATGAGCCTTTCTCCACACTGAAAACTATGATTTGCAGGTAGTATACCTTCCAAAACTAACTCAGTTCTCACACGGATACAATACACTAGATTCTGTGCTTATAAAATGGATTGTTTTCTTTGGACAGATACATTTGTCTCTTCAACTCAGCTGAATAGGCCTATTTGGAAGAAACAGCACCTATCCCCAATTTGAAATACCTAAGCTGTAGGAAGTATTCCTTTCGAAAACTAACTCAATTCTCACAGAGGAATACTGTGCTAGATGGTCCTGCATCTAACAGAGATGGTTTTCTTTGAGAGATACATGTGTTTTTTCAACCTAGCTCAATAGGCCTATTTGCAACAAAATGAGTGTTTCTCCACCTTTAAACCTATGATTTGCATGAAGTTTTCTTTTTAAAAACTGACTCAATTCTCACAGGGAAACAAGGTGGTAGATGCTCCTTCTTCTAACACAGATGGTTTCCTTTCAAGAGATACATGTGTTTCAACTCAGATGAATAGGCCTATTGGAAGCAAACAAAGCCTCTCTCCACCTTGAAACATGTAAGTTGCAGGAAGTGCTCCATTCAAAAAGTAACTCTATTCTCACCGAGGAACAATGGGCTGGATGCTGCAGTTTCTAGAATACATGGTTTTCTTTGGAGAGGTACATGTGTTTCTTCAATGTAGCTGTATAGGCCTATTTGCAACAAAATGAGCATCTCACCACATTGAAAACTATGATTTGCAGCAAGCATGCCTTCCAAAACTTACTCATTCCTCACAGGGAAACAATGCACTACATGCTGCAGCTTATAACATAGATGGTTTTCTTTGGAGAGGTACATGTGTCTCTTCAAATCAGATGAATAGTCCTATTTGTAGCAAAAAGTGTCTATCTCCACCTGGAAACACCAAAGTTGGAGGAAGTATTCCTTTCAAAAACTAACTCAGTTCTCACAGGGAAACAATGTGCTAGAGGCTCCTGCTTCTAGCACAGTGGTTTTATTCGAGTGATACATGTGTTTCTCAGCGTAGCTGAATAGTAAGATTTGGGACAAAACGAGCTGATATCCACCTTGGAAACTATGATTTTCACGATGTATTTCTTTCAAAAACTTACGCAGTTCTCACTGTTGCACCATGTGCTACAAGTTTCTGCTTCTAAGACAGATGGGTTAATTCGATAGATTCATGTGTTCCTTCAACAGAGCTGAATAGGCCTTTTTGCAGCAAAAAGATCTATTCACCACACTGAAAACTATGATTTGCAGGAAGTATTTCTTCCAAAACTAACACAATTCTCACAATGAAACAATGCCAAAGATATGGTGCTGATAACATAGATGGTATTCTTTGGAGAGATACATGTATTGCTTAAACTCAGCTGAATAGGCATATGTGGAGCAAACATCGCCTATCTCCACCTTGAAAGACCTAAGCTGCAGGAAGAATTCCTTTAAAAAAAACCTCCATTGTCACACGGAAACAAAGTGAAGACTCTCTTTCATCTAAACCAGATGGTTTTCTTCGACAGATACATGTGTTGCATCAACTTAGTTGTATAGGTCTATTTGCCACAAAATTAACGTATCGCCACCTTGAAAACTATGATTTGCCGGAAGTATTCCTTTCAAAAACTGACTCAGTTCTCACATGGAAACAATGTGCTACATGCTCCTTCCTCTAATACATAGGGTTTTCTTTCAAGAGATATAGTTGTTTCTTCTATTCTGCTGAATATGCCTGTTTTGATAAACAGCACCTATCTCCACCTTGAAACACCTAAGTTACAGGAAGTATTCCTTTCAAAAACTAACTCAAGTTATGCAGAGAAACAATGTGCTAGATGCTTCTGCTTCTAACACAGATGGTTTCCTTTTGAGAGGTATACGTGTTTCTTCAACTTAGCTGAATAGGCCTGTTGAATCAATTGTGCCTTTGTCAACTTTGAAAATGCTGATGTGCAGGAAGTATTCTCTCAAAAACTAACTGAATTCTCAGAGGGTAACAGTGTGCTAGATGTTTCTACTTCTAACAGAGAGGTTTCCTTCAAGAGATACATGTGTTTCTTCAGCTTAGCTGAGTAGGCCTCTTTGGAACAATAAGAACATTTTTCCACCTTGAAAACTATGATTTGCAGGAAGTATTCCTTTCAAAACCTAACTCAAGTCTCACAGGTAAACAATGTGCTAGATGCTCCTGTTTCTAACACAAATCATTCTCTTCCATAGACACATGTGCTGCTACAACATAGCTGAATAAGACTTTTGGCAACAGAATGAGCCTTTCTCCACACTGAAAACTATGATCTGCAGGTTGTATTCTTTCCAAAACTAACTCAATTCTCACAGAGATACAATACACTAGTTTCTGTGCTTATAAAATGGATTGTTTTCTTTGGACAGATACATTTGTCTCTTCAACTCAGCTGAATAGGCCTATTTGGAACAAACAGCACCTATATCCACCTTGAAAGACCTAAGCTGTAGGAAGTATTCCTTTAAAAAAAGTCAATTCTCACAGGGAAACAAAGTGCTAGATGCTCTTTCATCTAACACAGATGGTTTTCCTCGAGAGATACATGTGTTTAATCAACTTAGTTGTATAGGTCTATTAGCAACAAAATGAACATATCACCACCTTGAAAACTGTGATTTGCACGAAGTATTCCTTTCCAAACCTAACTCAATTCTCACAGGGAAACAAAGTGCTAGATGCTCCTGCTTCTAACACAAATCATTCTCTTCGATAGAAACATGTGTTTCTACAAATAGCAGAATAGGACTTTTTGCAACAAAATGAGCCTTTCTCCACACTGAAAACTATGATTTGCAGGTAGTATACCTTCCAAAACTAACTCAGTTCTCACACGGATACAATACACTAGATTCTGTGCTTATAAAATGGATTGTTTTCTTTGGACAGATACATTTGTCTCTTCAACTCAGCTGAATAGGCCTATTTGGAAGAAACAGCACCTATCCCCAATTTGAAATACCTAAGCTGTAGGAAGTATTCCTTTCGAAAACTAACTCAATTCTCACAGAGGAATACTGTGCTAGATGGTCCTGCATCTAACAGAGATGGTTTTCTTTGAGAGATACATGTGTTTTTTCAACCTAGCTCAATAGGCCTATTTGCAACAAAATGAGTGTTTCTCCACCTTTAAACCTATGATTTGCATGAAGTTTTCTTTTTAAAAACTGACTCAATTCTCACAGGGAAACAAGGTGGTAGATGCTCCTTCTTCTAACACAGATGGTTTCCTTTCAAGAGATACATGTGTTTCAACTCAGATGAATAGGCCTATTGGAAGCAAACAAAGCCTCTCTCCACCTTGAAACATGTAAGTTGCAGGAAGTGCTCCATTCAAAAAGTAACTCTATTCTCACCGAGGAACAATGGGCTGGATGCTGCAGTTTCTAGAATACATGGTTTTCTTTGGAGAGGTACATGTGTTTCTTCAATGTAGCTGTATAGGCCTATTTGCAACAAAATGAGCATCTCACCACATTGAAAACTATGATTTGCAGCAAGCATGCCTTCCAAAACTTACTCATTCTTCACAGGGAAACAATGCACTACATGCTGCAGCTTATAACATAGATGGTTTTCTTTGGAGAGGTACATGTGTCTCTTCAAATCAGATGAATAGTCCTATTTGTAGCAAAAAGTGTCTATCTCCACCTGGAAACACCAAAGTTGGAGGAAGTATTCCTTTCAAAAACTAACTCAGTTCTCACAGGGAAACAATGTGCTAGAGGCTCCTGCTTCTAGCACAGTGGTTTTATTCGAGTGATACATGTGTTTCTCAGCGTAGCTGAATAGTAAGATTTGGGACAAAACGAGCTGATATCCACCTTGGAAACTATGATTTTCACGAAGTATTTCTTTCAAAAACTTACGCAGTTCTCACTGTTGCACCATGTGCTACAAGTTTCTGCTTCTAAGACAGATGGGTTAATTCGATAGATTCATGTGTTCCTTCAACAGAGCTGAATAGGCCTTTTTGCAGCAAAAAGATCTATTCACCACACTGAAAACTATGATTTGCAGGAAGTATTTCTTCCAAAACTAACACAATTCTCACAATGAAACAATGCCAAAGATATGGTGCTGATAACATAGATGGTATTCTTTGGAGAGATACATGTATTGCTTAAACTCAGCTGAATAGGCATATGTGGAGCAAACATCGCCTATCTCCACCTTGAAAGACCTAAGCTGCAGGAAGTATTCCTTTAAAAAAAACCTCCATTGTCACACGGAAACAAAGTGAAGACTCTCTTTCATCTAAACCAGATGGTTTTCTTCGACAGATACATGTGTTGCATCAACTTAGTTGTATAGGTCTATTTGCCACAAAATTAACGTATCGCCACCTTGAAAACTATGATTTGCCGGAAGTATTCCTTTCAAAAACTGACTCAGTTCTCACATGGAAACAATGTGCTACATGCTCCTTCCTCTAATACATAAGGTTTTCTTTCAAGAGATATAGTTGTTTCTTCTATTCTGCTGAATATGCCTGTTTTGATAAACAGCACCTATCTCCACCTTGAAACACCTAAGTTACAGGAAGTATTCCTTTCAAAACTAACTCAAGTTATGCAGAGAAACAATGTGCTAGATGCTTCTGCTTCTAACACAGATGGTTTCCTTTTGAGAGGTATACGTGTTTCTTCAACTTAGCTGAATAGGCCTGTTGAATCAATTGTGCCTTTGTCAACTTTGAAAATGCTGATGTGCAGGAAGTATTCTCTCAAAAACTAACTGAATTCTCAGAGGGTAACAGTGTGCTAGATGTTTCTACTTCTAACAGAGAGGTTTCCTTCAAGAGATACATGTGTTTCTTCAGCTTAGCTGAGTAGGCCTCTTTGGAACAATAAGAACATTTTTCCACCTTGAAAACTATGATTTGCAGGAAGTATTCCTTTCAAAACCTAACTCAAGTCTCACAGGTAAACAATGTGCTAGATGCTCCTGTTTCTAACACAAATCATTCTCTTCCATAGACACATGTGCTGCTACAACATAGCTGAATAAGACTTTTGGCAACAGAATGAGCCTTTCTCCACACTGAAAACTATGATCTGCAGGTTGTATTCTTTCCAAAACTAACTCAATTCTCACAGAGATACAATACACTAGTTTCTGTGCTTATAAAATGGATTGTTTTCTTTGGACAGATACATTTGTCTCTTCAACTCAGCTGAATAGGCCTATTTGGAACAAACAGCACCTATATCCACCTTGAAAGACCTAAGCTGTAGGAAGTATTCCTTTAAAAAAAGTCAATTCTCACAGGGAAACAAAGTGCTAGATGCTCTTTCATCTAACACAGATGGTTTTCCTCGAGAGATACATGTGTTTAATCAACTTAGTTGTATAGGTCTATTAGCAACAAAATGAACATATCACCACCTTGAAAAGTGTGATTTGCACGAAGTATTCCTTTCCAAACCTAACTCAATTCTCACAGGGAAACAAAGTGCTAGATGCTCCTGCTTCTAACACAAATCATTCTCTTCGATAGAAACATGTGTTTCTACAAATAGCAGAATAGGACTTTTTGCAACAAAATGAGCCTTTCTCCACACTGAAAACTATGATTTGCAGGTAGTATACCTTCCAAAACTAACTCAGTTCTCACACGGATACAATACACTAGATTCTGTGCTTATAAAATGGATTGTTTTCTTTGGACAGATACATTTGTCTCTTCAACTCAGCTGAATAGGCCTATTTGGAAGAAACAGCACCTATCCCCAATTTGAAATACCTAAGCTGTAGGAAGTATTCCTTTCGAAAACTAACTCAATTCTCACAGAGGAATACTGTGCTAGATGGTCCTGCATCTAACAGAGATGGTTTTCTTTGAGAGATACATGTGTTTTTTCAACCTAGCTCAATAGGCCTATTTGCAACAAAATGAGTGTTTCTCCACCTTTAAACCTATGATTTGCATGAAGTTTTCTTTTTAAAAACTGACTCAATTCTCACAGGGAAACAAGGTGGTAGATGCTCCTTCTTCTAACACAGATGGTTTCCTTTCAAGAGATACATGTGTTTCAACTCAGATGAATAGGCCTATTGGAAGCAAACAAAGCCTCTCTCCACCTTGAAACATGTAAGTTGCAGGAAGTGCTCCATTCAAAAAGTAACTCTATTCTCACCGAGGAACAATGGGCTGGATGCTGCAGTTTCTAGAATACATGGTTTTCTTTGGAGAGGTACATGTGTTTCTTCAATGTAGCTGTATAGGCCTATTTGCAACAAAATGAGCATCTCACCACATTGAAAACTATGATTTGCAGCAAGCATGCCTTCCAAAACTTACTCATTCCTCACAGGGAAACAATGCACTACATGCTGCAGCTTATAACATAGATGGTTTTCTTTGGAGAGGTACATGTGTCTCTTCAAATCAGATGAATAGTCCTATTTGTAGCAAAAAGTGTCTATCTCCACCTGGAAACACCAAAGTTGGAGGAAGTATTCCTTTCAAAAACTAACTCAGTTCTCACAGGGAAACAATGTGCTAGAGGCTCCTGCTTCTAGCACAGTGGTTTTATTCGAGTGATACATGTGTTTCTCAGCGTAGCTGAATAGTAAGATTTGGGACAAAACGAGCTGATATCCACCTTGGAAACTATGATTTTCACGAAGTATTTCTTTCAAAAACTTACGCAGTTCTCACTGTTGCACCATGTGCTACAAGTTTCTGCTTCTAAGACAGATGGGTTAATTCGATAGATTCATGTGTTCCTTCAACAGAGCTGAATAGGCCTTTTTGCAGCAAAAAGATCTATTCACCACACTGAAAACTATGATTTGCAGGAAGTATTTCTTCCAAAACTAACACAATTCTCACAATGAAACAATGCCAAAGATATGGTGCTGATAACATAGATGGTATTCTTTGGAGAGATACATGTATTGCTTAAACTCAGCTGAATAGGCATATGTGGAGCAAACATCGCCTATCTCCACCTTGAAAGACCTAAGCTGCAGGAAGTATTCCTTTAAAAAAAACCTCCATTGTCACACGGAAACAAAGTGAAGACTCTCTTTCATCTAAACCAGATGGTTTTCTTCGACAGATACATGTGTTGCATCAACTTAGTTGTATAGGTCTATTTGCCACAAAATTAACGTATCGCCACCTTGAAAACTATGATTTGCCGGAAGTATTCCTTTCAAAAACTGACTCAGTTCTCACATGGAAACAATGTGCTACATGCTCCTTCCTCTAATACATAGGGTTTTCTTTCAAGAGATATAGTTGTTTCTTCTATTCTGCTGAATATGCCTGTTTTGATAAACAGCACCTATCTCCACCTTGAAACACCTAAGTTACAGGAAGTATTCCTTTCAAAAACTAACTCAAGTTATGCAGAGAAACAATGTGCTAGATGCTTCTGCTTCTAACACAGATGGTTTCCTTTTGAGAGGTATACGTGTTTCTTCAACTTAGCTGAATAGGCCTGTTGAATCAATTGTGCCTTTGTCAACTTTGAAAATGCTGATGTGCAGGAAGTATTCTCTCAAAAACTAACTGAATTCTCAGAGAGTAACAGTGTGCTAGATGTTTCTACTTCTAACAGAGAGGTTTCCTTCAAGAGATACATGTGTTTCTTCAGCTTAGCTGAGTAGGCCTCTTTGGAACAATAAGAACATTTTTCCACCTTGAAAACTATGATTTGCAGGAAGTATTCCTTTCAAAACCTAACTGAAGTCTCACAGGTAAACAATGTGCTAGATGCTCCTGTTTCTAACACAAATCATTCTCTTCCATAGACACATGTGCTGCTACAACATAGCTGAATAAGACTTTTGGCAACAGAATGAGCCTTTCTCCACACTGAAAACTATGATCTGCAGGTTGTATTCTTTCCAAAACTAACTCAATTCTCACAGAGATACAATACACTAGTTTCTGTGCTTATAAAATGGATTGTTTTCTTTGGACAGATACATTTGTCTCTTCAACTCAGCTGAATAGGCCTATTTGGAACAAACAGCACCTATATCCACCTTGAAAGACCTAAGCTGTAGGAAGTATTCCTTTAAAAAAAGTCAATTCTCACAGGGAAACAAAGTGCTAGATGCTCTTTCATCTAACACAGATGGTTTTCCTCGAGAGATACATGTGTTTAATCAACTTAGTTGTATAGGTCTATTAGCAACAAAATGAACATATCACCACCTTGAAAACTGTGATTTGCACGAAGTATTCCTTTCCAAACCTAACTCAATTCTCACAGGGAAACAAAGTGCTAGATGCTCCTGCTTCTAACACAAATCATTCTCTTCGATAGAAACATGTGTTTCTACAAATAGCAGAATAGGACTTTTTGCAACAAAATGAGCCTTTCTCCACACTGAAAACTATGATTTGCAGGTAGTATACCTTCCAAAACTAACTCAGTTCTCACACGGATACAATACACTAGATTCTGTGCTTATAAAATGGATTGTTTTCTTTGGACAGATACATTTGTCTCTTCAACTCAGCTGAATAGGCCTATTTGGAAGAAACAGCACCTATCCCCAATTTGAAATACCTAAGCTGTAGGAAGTATTCCTTTCGAAAACTAACTCAATTCTCACAGAGGAATACTGTGCTAGATGGTCCTGCATCTAACAGAGATGGTTTTCTTTGAGAGATACATGTGTTTTTTCAACCTAGCTCAATAGGCCTATTTGCAACAAAATGAGTGTTTCTCCACCTTTAAACCTATGATTTGCATGAAGTTTTCTTTTTAAAAACTGACTCAATTCTCACAGGGAAACAAGGTGGTAGATGCTCCTTCTTCTAACACAGATGGTTTCCTTTCAAGAGATACATGTGTTTCAACTCAGATGAATAGGCCTATTGGAAGCAAACAAAGCCTCTCTCCACCTTGAAACATGTAAGTTGCAGGAAGTGCTCCATTCAAAAAGTAACTCTATTCTCACCGAGGAACAATGGGCTGGATGCTGCAGTTTCTAGAATACATGGTTTTCTTTGGAGAGGTACATGTGTTTCTTCAATGTAGCTGTATAGGCCTATTTGCAACAAAATGAGCATCTCACCACATTGAAAACTATGATTTGCAGCAAGCATGCCTTCCAAAACTTACTCATTCCTCACAGGGAAACAATGCACTACATGCTGCAGCTTATAACATAGATGGTTTTCTTTGGAGAGGTACATGTGTCTCTTCAAATCAGATGAATAGTCCTATTTGTAGCAAAAAGTGTCTATCTCCACCTGGAAACACCAAAGTTGGAGCAAGTATTCCTTTCAAAAACTAACTCAGTTCTCACAGGGAAACAATGTGCTAGAGGCTCCTGCTTCTAGCACAGTGGTTTTATTCGAGTGATACATGTGTTTCTCAGCGTAGCTGAATAGTAAGATTTGGGACAAAACGAGCTGATATCCACCTTGGAAACTATGATTTTCACGAAGTATTTCTTTCAAAAACTTACGCAGTTCTCACTGTTGCACCATGTGCTACAAGTTTCTGCTTCTAAGACAGATGGGTTAATTCGATAGATTCATGTGTTCCTTCAACAGAGCTGAATAGGCCTTTTTGCAGCAAAAAGATCTATTCACCACACTGAAAACTATGATTTGCAGGAAGTATTTCTTCCAAAACTAACACAATTCTCACAATGAAACAATGCCAAAGATATGGTGCTGATAACATAGATGGTATTCTTTGGAGAGATACATGTATTGCTTAAACTCAGCTGAATAGGCATATGTGGAGCAAACATCGCCTATCTCCACCTTGAAAGACCTAAGCTGCAGGAAGTATTCCTTTAAAAAAAACCTCCATTGTCACACGGAAACAAAGTGAAGACTCTCTTTCATCTAAACCAGATGGTTTTCTTCGACAGATACATGTGTTGCATCAACTTAGTTGTATAGGTCTATTTGCCACAAAATTAACGTATCGCCACCTTGAAAACTATGATTTGCCGGAAGTATTCCTTTCAAAAACTGACTCAGTTCTCACATGGAAACAATGTGCTACATGCTCCTTCCTCTAATACATAGGGTTTTCTTTCAAGAGATATAGGTGTTTCTTCTATTCTGCTGAATATGCCTGTTTTGATAAACAGCACCTATCTCCACCTTGAAACACCTAAGTTACAGGAAGTATTCCTTTCAAAAACTAACTCAAGTTATGCAGAGAAACAATGTGCTAGATGCTTCTGCTTCTAACACAGATGGTTTCCTTTTGAGAGGTATACGTGTTTCTTCAACTTAGCTGAATAGGCCTGTTGAATCAATTGTGCCTTTGTCAACTTTGAAAATGCTGATGTGCAGGAAGTATTCTCTCAAAAACTAACTGAATTCTCAGAGGGTAACAGTGTGCTAGATGTTTCTACTTCTAACAGAGAGGTTTCCTTCAAGAGATACATGTGTTTCTTCAGCTTAGCTGAGTAGGCCTCTTTGGAACAATAAGAACATTTTTCCACCTTGAAAACTATGATTTGCAGGAAGTATTCCTTTCAAAACCTAACTCAAGTCTCACAGGTAAACAATGTGCTAGATGCTCCTGTTTCTAACACAAATCATTCTCTTCCATAGACACATGTGCTGCTACAACATAGCTGAATAAGACTTTTGGCAACAGAATGAGCCTTTCTCCACACTGAAAACTATGATCTGCAGGTTGTATTCTTTCCAAAACTAACTCAATTCTCACAGAGATACAATACACTAGTTTCTGTGCTTATAAAATGGATTGTTTTCTTTGGACAGATACATTTGTCTCTTCAACTCAGCTGAATAGGCCTATTTGGAACAAACAGCACCTATATCCACCTTGAAAGACCTAAGCTGTAGGAAGTATTCCTTTAAAAAAAGTCAATTCTCACAGGGAAACAAAGTGCTAGATGCTCTTTCATCTAACACAGATGGTTTTCCTCGAGAGATACATGTGTTTAATCAACTTAGTTGTATAGGTCTATTAGCAACAAAATGAACATATCACCACCTTGAAAACTGTGATTTGCACGAAGTATTCCTTTCCAAACCTAACTCAATTCTCACAGGGAAACAAAGTGCTAGATGCTCCTGCTTCTAACACAAATGATTCTCTTCGATAGAAACATGTGTTTCTACAAATAGCAGAATAGGACTTTTTGCAACAAAATGAGCCTTTCTCCACACTGAAAACTATGATTTGCAGGTAGTATACCTTCCAAAACTAACTCAGTTCTCACACGGATACAATACACTAGATTCTGTGCTTATAAAATGGATTGTTTTCTTTGGACAGATACATTTGTCTCTTCAACTCAGCTGAATAGGCCTATTTGGAAGAAACAGCACCTATCCCCAATTTGAAATACCTAAGCTGTAGGAAGTATTCCTTTCGAAAACTAACTCAATTCTCACAGAGGAATACTGTGCTAGATGGTCCTGCATCTAACAGAGATGGTTTTCTTTGAGAGATACATGTGTTTTTTCAACCTAGCTCAATAGGCCTATTTGCAACAAAATGAGTGTTTCTCCACCTTTAAACCTATGATTTGCATGAAGTTTTCTTTTTAAAAACTGACTCAATTCTCACAGGGAAACAAGGTGGTAGATGCTCCTTCTTCTAACACAGATGGTTTCCTTTCAAGAGATACATGTGTTTCAACTCAGATGAATAGGCCTATTGGAAGCAAACAAAGCCTCTCTCCACCTTGAAACATGTAAGTTGCAGGAAGTGCTCCATTCAAAAAGTAACTCTATTCTCACCGAGGAACAATGGGCTGGATGCTGCAGTTTCTAGAATACATGGTTTTCTTTGGAGAGGTACATGTGTTTCTTCAATGTAGCTGTATAGGCCTATTTGCAACAAAATGAGCATCTCACCACATTGAAAACTATGATTTGCAGCAAGCATGCCTTCCAAAACTTACTCATTCCTCACAGGGAAACAATGCACTACATGCTGCAGCTTATAACATAGATGGTTTTCTTTGGAGAGGTACATGTGTCTCTTCAAATCAGATGAATAGTCCTATTTGTAGCAAAAAGTGTCTATCTCCACCTGGAAACACCAAAGTTGGAGGAAGTATTCCTTTCAAAAACTAACTCAGTTCTCACAGGGAAACAATGTGCTAGAGGCTCCTGCTTCTAGCACAGTGGTTTTATTCGAGTGATACATGTGTTTCTCAGCGTAGCTGAATAGTAAGATTTGGGACAAAACGAGCTGATATCCACCTTGGAAACTATGATTTTCACGAAGTATTTCTTTCAAAAACTTACGCAGTTCTCACTGTTGCACCATGTGCTACAAGTTTCTGCTTCTAAGACAGATGGGTTAATTCGATAGATTCATGTGTTCCTTCAACAGAGCTGAATAGGCCTTTTTGCAGCAAAAAGATCTATTCACCACACTGAAAACTATGATTTGCAGGAAGTATTTCTTCCAAAACTAACACAATTCTCACAATGAAACAATGCCAAAGATATGGTGCTGATAACATAGATGGTATTCTTTGGAGAGATACATGTATTGCTTAAACTCAGCTGAATAGGCATATGTGGAGCAAACATCGCCTATCTCCACCTTGAAAGACCTAAGCTGCAGGAAGTATTCCTTTAAAAAAAACCTCCATTGTCACACGGAAACAAAGTGAAGACTCTCTTTCATCTAAACCAGATGGTTTTCTTCGACAGATACATGTGTTGCATCAACTTAGTTGTATAGGTCTATTTGCCACAAAATTAACGTATCGCCACCTTGAAAACTATGATTTGCCGGAAGTATTCCTTTCAAAAACTGACTCAGTTCTCACATGGAAACAATGTGCTACATGCTCCTTCCTCTAATACATAGGGTTTTCTTTCAAGAGATATAGTTGTTTCTTCTATTCTGCTGAATATGCCTGTTTTGATAAACAGCACCTATCTCCACCTTGAAACACCTAAGTTACAGGAAGTATTCCTTTCAAAAACTAACTCAAGTTATGCAGAGAAACAATGTGCTAGATGCTTCTGCTTCTAACACAGATGGTTTCCTTTTGAGAGGTATACGTGTTTCTTCAACTTAGCTGAATAGGCCTGTTGAATCAATTGTGCCTTTGTCAACTTTGAAAATGCTGATGTGCAGGAAGTATTCTCTCAAAAACTAACTGAATTCTCAGAGGGTAACAGTGTGCTAGATGTTTCTACTTCTAACAGAGAGGTTTCCTTCAAGAGATACATGTGTTTCTTCAGCTTAGCTGAGTAGGCCTCTTTGGAACAATAAGAACATTTTTCCACCTTGAAAACTATGATTTGCAGGAAGTATTCCTTTCAAAACCTAACTCAAGTCTCACAGGTAAACAATGTGCTAGATGCTCCTGTTTCTAACACAAATCATTCTCTTCCATAGACACATGTGCTGCTACAACATAGCTGAATAAGACTTTTGGCAACAGAATGAGCCTTTCTCCACACTGAAAACTATGATCTGCAGGTTGTATTCTTTCCAAAACTAACTCAATTCTCACAGAGATACAATACACTAGTTTCTGTGCTTATAAAATGGATTGTTTTCTTTGGACAGATACATTTGTCTCTTCAACTCAGCTGAATAGGCCTATTTGGAACAAACAGCACCTATATCCACCTTGAAAGACCTAAGCTGTAGGAAGTATTCCTTTAAAAAAAGTCAATTCTCACAGGGAAACAAAGTGCTAGATGCTCTTTCATCTAACACAGATGGTTTTCCTCGAGAGATACATGTGTTTAATCAACTTAGTTGTATAGGTCTATTAGCAACAAAATGAACATATCACCACCTTGAAAACTGTGATTTGCACGAAGTATTCCTTTCCAAACCTAACTCAATTCTCACAGGGAAACAAAGTGCTAGATGCTCCTGCTTCTAACACAAATGATTCTCTTCGATAGAAACATGTGTTTCTACAAATAGCAGAATAGGACTTTTTGCAACAAAATGAGCCTTTCTCCACACTGAAAACTATGATTTGCAGGTAGTATACCTTCCAAAACTAACTCAGTTCTCACACGGATACAATACACTAGATTCTGTGCTTATAAAATGGATTGTTTTCTTTGGACAGATACATTTGTCTCTTCAACTCAGCTGAATAGGCCTATTTGGAAGAAACAGCACCTATCCCCAATTTGAAATACCTAAGCTGTAGGAAGTATTCCTTTCGAAAACTAACTCAATTCTCACAGAGGAATACTGTGCTAGATGGTCCTGCATCTAACAGAGATGGTTTTCTTTGAGAGATACATGTGTTTTTTCAACCTAGCTCAATAGGCCTATTTGCAACAAAATGAGTGTTTCTCCACCTTTAAACCTATGATTTGCATGAAGTTTTCTTTTTAAAAACTGACTCAATTCTCACAGGGAAACAAGGTGGTAGATGCTCCTTCTTCTAACACAGATGGTTTCCTTTCAAGAGATACATGTGTTTCAACTCAGATGAATAGGCCTATTGGAAGCAAACAAAGCCTCTCTCCACCTTGAAACATGTAAGTTGCAGGAAGTGCTCCATTCAAAAAGTAACTCTATTCTCACCGAGGAACAATGGGCTGGATGCTGCAGTTTCTAGAATACATGGTTTTCTTTGGAGAGGTACATGTGTTTCTTCAATGTAGCTGTATAGGCCTATTTGCAACAAAATGAGCATCTCACCACATTGAAAACTATGATTTGCAGCAAGCATGCCTTCCAAAACTTACTCATTCCTCACAGGGAAACAATGCACTACATGCTGCAGCTTATAACATAGATGGTTTTCTTTGGAGAGGTACATGTGTCTCTTCAAATCAGATGAATAGTCCTATTTGTAGCAAAAAGTGTCTATCTCCACCTGGAAACACCAAAGTTGGAGGAAGTATTCCTTTCAAAAACTAACTCAGTTCTCACAGGGAAACAATGTGCTAGAGGCTCCTGCTTCTAGCACAGTGGTTTTATTCGAGTGATACATGTGTTTCTCAGCGTAGCTGAATAGTAAGATTTGGGACAAAACGAGCTGATATCCACCTTGGAAACTATGATTTTCACGAAGTATTTCTTTCAAAAACTTACGCAGTTCTCACTGTTGCACCATGTGCTACAAGTTTCTGCTTCTAAGACAGATGGGTTAATTCGATAGATTCATGTGTTCCTTCAACAGAGCTGAATAGGCCTTTTTGCAGCAAAAAGATCTATTCACCACACTGAAAACTATGATTTGCAGGAAGTATTTCTTCCAAAACTAACACAATTCTCACAATGAAACAATGCCAAAGATATGGTGCTGATAACATAGATGGTATTCTTTGGAGAGATACATGTATTGCTTAAACTCAGCTGAATAGGCATATGTGGAGCAAACATCGCCTATCTCCACCTTGAAAGACCTAAGCTGCAGGAAGTATTCCTTTAAAAAAAACCTCCATTGTCACACGGAAACAAAGTGAAGACTCTCTTTCATCTAAACCAGATGGTTTTCTTCGACAGATACATGTGTTGCATCAACTTAGTTGTATAGGTCTATTTGCCACAAAATTAACGTATCGCCACCTTGAAAACTATGATTTGCCGGAAGTATTCCTTTCAAAAACTGACTCAGTTCTCACATGGAAACAATGTGCTACATGCTCCTTCCTCTAATACATAGGGTTTTCTTTCAAGAGATATAGGTGTTTCTTCTATTCTGCTGAATATGCCTGTTTTGATAAACAGCACCTATCTCCACCTTGAAACACCTAAGTTACAGGAAGTATTCCTTTCAAAAACTAACTCAAGTTATGCAGAGAAACAATGTGCTAGATGCTTCTGCTTCTAACACAGATGGTTTCCTTTTGAGAGGTATACGTGTTTCTTCAACTTAGCTGAATAGGCCTGTTGAATCAATTGTGCCTTTGTCAACTTTGAAAATGCTGATGTGCAGGAAGTATTCTCTCAAAAACTAACTGAATTCTCAGAGGGTAACAGTGTGCTAGATGTTTCTACTTCTAACAGAGAGGTTTCCTTCAAGAGATACATGTGTTTCTTCAGCTTAGCTGAGTAGGCCTCTTTGGAACAATAAGAACATTTTTCCACCTTGAAAACTATGATTTGCAGGAAGTATTCCTTTCAAAACCTAACTCAAGTCTCACAGGTAAACAATGTGCTAGATGCTCCTGTTTCTAACACAAATCATTCTCTTCCATAGACACATGTGCTGCTACAACATAGCTGAATAAGACTTTTGGCAACAGAATGAGCCTTTCTCCACACTGAAAACTATGATCTGCAGGTTGTATTCTTTCCAAAACTAACTCAATTCTCACAGAGATACAATACACTAGATTCTGTGCTTATAAAATGGATTGTTTTCTTTGGACAGATACATTTGTCTCTTCAACTCAGCTGAATAGGCCTATTTGGAACAAACAGCACCTATATCCACCTTGAAAGACCTAAGCTGTAGGAAGTATTCCTTTAAAAAAAGTCAATTCTCACAGGGAAACAAAGTGCTAGATGCTCTTTCATCTAACACAGATGGTTTTCCTCGAGAGATACATGTGTTTAATCAACTTAGTTGTATAGGTCTATTAGCAACAAAATGAACATATCACCACCTTGAAAACTGTGATTTGCACGAAGTATTCCTTTCCAAACCTAACTCAATTCTCACAGGGAAACAAAGTGCTAGATGCTCCTGCTTCTAACACAAATGATTCTCTTCGATAGAAACATGTGTTTCTACAAATAGCAGAATAGGACTTTTTGCAACAAAATGAGCCTTTCTCCACACTGAAAACTATGATTTGCAGGTAGTATACCTTCCAAAACTAACTCAGTTCTCACACGGATACAATACACTAGATTCTGTGCTTATAAAATGGATTGTTTTCTTTGGACAGATACATTTGTCTCTTCAACTCAGCTGAATAGGCCTATTTGGAAGAAACAGCACCTATCCCCAATTTGAAATACCTAAGCTGTAGGAAGTATTCCTTTCGAAAACTAACTCAATTCTCACAGAGGAATACTGTGCTAGATGGTCCTGCATCTAACAGAGATGGTTTTCTTTGAGAGATACATGTGTTTTTTCAACCTAGCTCAATAGGCCTATTTGCAACAAAATGAGTGTTTCTCCACCTTTAAACCTATGATTTGCATGAAGTTTTCTTTTTAAAAACTGACTCAATTCTCACAGGGAAACAAGGTGGTAGATGCTCCTTCTTCTAACACAGATGGTTTCCTTTCAAGAGATACATGTGTTTCAACTCAGATGAATAGGCCTATTGGAAGCAAACAAAGCCTCTCTCCACCTTGAAACATGTAAGTTGCAGGAAGTGCTCCATTCAAAAAGTAACTCTATTCTCACCGAGGAACAATGGGCTGGATGCTGCAGTTTCTAGAATACATGGTTTTCTTTGGAGAGGTACATGTGTTTCTTCAATGTAGCTGTATAGGCCTATTTGCAACAAAATGAGCATCTCACCACATTGAAAACTATGATTTGCAGCAAGCATGCCTTCCAAAACTTACTCATTCCTCACAGGGAAACAATGCACTACATGCTGCAGCTTATAACATAGATGGTTTTCTTTGGAGAGGTACATGTGTCTCTTCAAATCAGATGAATAGTCCTATTTGTAGCAAAAAGTGTCTATCTCCACCTGGAAACACCAAAGTTGGAGGAAGTATTCCTTTCAAAAACTAACTCAGTTCTCACAGGGAAACAATGTGCTAGAGGCTCCTGCTTCTAGCACAGTGGTTTTATTCGAGTGATACATGTGTTTCTCAGCGTAGCTGAATAGTAAGATTTGGGACAAAACGAGCTGATATCCACCTTGGAAACTATGATTTTCACGAAGTATTTCTTTCAAAAACTTACGCAGTTCTCACTGTTGCACCATGTGCTACAAGTTTCTGCTTCTAAGACAGATGGGTTAATTCGATAGATTCATGTGTTCCTTCAACAGAGCTGAATAGGCCTTTTTGCAGCAAAAAGATCTATTCACCACACTGAAAACTATGATTTGCAGGAAGTATTTCTTCCAAAACTAACACAATTCTCACAATGAAACAATGCCAAAGATATGGTGCTGATAACATAGATGGTATTCTTTGGAGAGATACATGTATTGCTTAAACTCAGCTGAATAGGCATATGTGGAGCAAACATCGCCTATCTCCACCTTGAAAGACCTAAGCTGCAGGAAGTATTCCTTTAAAAAAAAACCTCCATTGTCACACGGAAACAAAGTGAAGACTCTCTTTCATCTAAACCAGATGGTTTTCTTCGACAGATACATGTGTTGCATCAACTTAGTTGTATAGGTCTATTTGCCACAAAATTAACGTATCGCCACCTTGAAAACTATGATTTGCCGGAAGTATTCCTTTCAAAAACTGACTCAGTTCTCACATGGAAACAATGTGCTACATGCTCCTTCCTCTAATACATAGGGTTTTCTTTCAAGAGATATAGGTGTTTCTTCTATTCTGCTGAATATGCCTGTTTTGATAAACAGCACCTATCTCCACCTTGAAACACCTAAGTTACAGGAAGTATTCCTTTCAAAAACTAACTCAAGTTATGCAGAGAAACAATGTGCTAGATGCTTCTGCTTCTAACACAGATGGTTTCCTTTTGAGAGGTATATGTGTTTCTTCAACTTAGCTGAATAGGCCTGTTGAATCAATTGTGCCTTTGTCAACTTTGAAAATGCTGATGTGCAGGAAGTATTCTCTCAAAAACTAACTGAATTCTCAGAGGGTAACAGTGTGCTAGATGTTTCTACTTCTAACAGAGAGGTTTCCTTCAAGAGATACATGTGTTTCTTCAGCTTAGCTGAGTAGGCCTCTTTGGAACAATAAGAACATTTTTCCACCTTGAAAACTATGATTTGCAGGAAGTATTCCTTTCAAAACCTAACTCAAGTCTCACAGGTAAACAATGTGCTAGATGCTCCTGTTTCTAACACAAATCATTCTCTTCCATAGACACATGTGCTGCTACAACATAGCTGAATAAGACTTTTGGCAAC
Organism: Castor canadensis; assembly: GCF_047511655.1. Classification (NCBI taxonomy): domain Eukaryota; kingdom Metazoa; phylum Chordata; class Mammalia; order Rodentia; family Castoridae; genus Castor; species Castor canadensis. The sequence goes on along the minus strand of NC_133387.1, from coordinate 152,741,862 downwards.
AGAATGAGCCTTTCTCCACACTGAAAACTATGATCTGCAGGTTGTATTCTTTCCAAAACTAACTCAATTCTCACAGAGATACAATACACTAGTTTCTGTGCTTATAAAATGGATTGTTTTCTTTGGACAGATACATTTGTCTCTTCAACTCAGCTGAATAGGCCTATTTGGAACAAACAGCACCTATATCCACCTTGAAAGACCTAAGCTGTAGGAAGTATTCCTTTAAAAAAAGTCAATTCTCACAGGGAAACAAAGTGCTAGATGCTCTTTCATCTAACACAGATGGTTTTCCTCGAGAGATACATGTGTTTAATCAACTTAGTTGTATAGGTCTATTAGCAACAAAATGAACATATCACCACCTTGAAAACTGTGATTTGCACGAAGTATTCCTTTCCAAACCTAACTCAATTCTCACAGGGAAACAAAGTGCTAGATGCTCCTGCTTCTAACACAAATCATTCTCTTCGATAGAAACATGTGTTTCTACAAATAGCAGAATAGGACTTTTTGCAACAAAATGAGCCTTTCTCCACACTGAAAACTATGATTTGCAGGTAGTATACCTTCCAAAACTAACTCAGTTCTCACACGGATACAATACACTAGATTCTGTGCTTATAAAATGGATTGTTTTCTTTGGACAGATACATTTGTCTCTTCAACTCAGCTGAATAGGCCTATTTGGAAGAAACAGCACCTATCCCCAATTTGAAATACCTAAGCTGTAGGAAGTATTCCTTTCGAAAACTAACTCAATTCTCACAGAGGAATACTGTGCTAGATGGTCCTGCATCTAACAGAGATGGTTTTCTTTGAGAGATACATGTGTTTTTTCAACCTAGCTCAATAGGCCTTTTTGCAACAAACAAAATGAGTGTTTCTCCACCTTTAAACCTATGATTTGCATGAAGTTTTCTTTTTAAAAACTGACTCAATTCTCACAGGGAAACAAGGTGGTAGATGCTCCTTCTTCTAACACAGATGGTTTCCTTTCAAGAGATACATGTGTTTCAACTCAGATGAATAGGCCTATTGGAAGCAAACAAAGCCTCTCTCCACCTTGAAACATGTAAGTTGCAGGAAGTGCTCCATTCAAAAAGTAACTCTATTCTCACCGAGGAACAATGGGCTGGATGCTGCAGTTTCTAGAATACATGGTTTTCTTTGGAGAGGTACATGTGTTTCTTCAATGTAGCTGTATAGGCCTATTTGCAACAAAATGAGCATCTCACCACATTGAAAACTATGATTTGCAGCAAGCATGCCTTCCAAAACTTACTCATTCCTCACAGGGAAACAATGCACTACATGCTGCAGCTTATAACATAGATGGTTTTCTTTGGAGAGGTACATGTGTCTCTTCAAATCAGATGAATAGTCCTATTTGTAGCAAAAAGTGTCTATCTCCACCTGGAAACACCAAAGTTGGAGCAAGTATTCCTTTCAAAAACTAACTCAGTTCTCACAGGGAAACAATGTGCTAGAGGCTCCTGCTTCTAGCACAGTGGTTTTATTCGAGTGATACATGTGTTTCTCAGCGTAGCTGAATAGTAAGATTTGGGACAAAACGAGCTGATATCCACCTTGGAAACTATGATTTTCACGAAGTATTTCTTTCAAAAACTTACGCAGTTCTCACTGTTGCACCATGTGCTACAAGTTTCTGCTTCTAAGACAGATGGGTTAATTCGATAGATTCATGTGTTCCTTCAACAGAGCTGAATAGGCCTTTTTGCAGCAAAAAGATCTATTCACCACACTGAAAACTATGATTTGCAGGAAGTATTTCTTCCAAAACTAACACAATTCTCACAATGAAACAATGCCAAAGATATGGTGCTGATAACATAGATGGTATTCTTTGGAGAGATACATGTTTTGCTTAAACTCAGCTGAATAGGCATATGTGGAGCAAACATCGCCTATCTCCACCTTGAAAGACCTAAGCTGCAGGAAGTATTCCTTTAAAAAAAACCTCCATTGTCACACGGAAACAAAGTGAAGACTCTCTTTCATCTAAACCAGATGGTTTTCTTCGACAGATACATGTGTTGCATCAACTTAGTTGTATAGGTCTATTTGCCACAAAATTAACGTATCGCCACCTTGAAAACTATGATTTGCCGGAAGTATTCCTTTCAAAAACTGACTCAGTTCTCACATGGAAACAATGTGCTACATGCTCCTTCCTCTAATACATAGGGTTTTCTTTCAAGAGATATAGTTGTTTCTTCTATTCTGCTGAATATGCCTGTTTTGATAAACAGCACCTATCTCCACCTTGAAACACCTAAGTTACAGGAAGTATTCCTTTCAAAAACTAACTCAAGTTATGCAGAGAAACAATGTGCTAGATGCTTCTGCTTCTAACACAGATGGTTTCCTTTTGAGAGGTATACGTGTTTCTTCAACTTAGCTGAATAGGCCTGTTGAATCAATTGTGCCTTTGTCAACTTTGAAAATGCTGATGTGCAGGAAGTATTCTCTCAAAAACTAACTGAATTCTCAGAGGGTAACAGTGTGCTAGATGTTTCTACTTCTAACAGAGAGGTTTCCTTCAAGAGATACATGTGTTTCTTCAGCTTAGCTGAGTAGGCCTCTTTGGAACAATAAGAACATTTTTCCACCTTGAAAACTATGATTTGCAGGAAGTATTCCTTTCAAAACCTAACTCAAGTCTCACAGGTAAACAATGTGCTAGATGCTCCTGTTTCTAACACAAATCATTCTCTTCCATAGACACATGTGCTGCTACAACATAGCTGAATAAGACTTTTGGCAACAGAATGAGCCTTTCTCCACACTGAAAACTATGATCTGCAGGTTGTATTCTTTCCAAAACTAACTCAATTCTCACAGAGATACAATACACTAGTTTCTGTGCTTATAAAATGGATTGTTTTCTTTGGACAGATACATTTGTCTCTTCAACTCAGCTGAATAGGCCTATTTGGAACAAACAGCACCTATATCCACCTTGAAAGACCTAAGCTGTAGGAAGTATTCCTTTAAAAAAAGTCAATTCTCACAGGGAAACAAAGTGCTAGATGCTCTTTCATCTAACACAGATGGTTTTCCTCGAGAGATACATGTGTTTAATCAACTTAGTTGTATAGGTCTATTAGCAACAAAATGAACATATCACCACCTTGAAAACTGTGATTTGCACGAAGTATTCCTTTCCAAACCTAACTCAATTCTCACAGGGAAACAAAGTGCTAGATGCTCCTGCTTCTAACACAAATCATTCTCTTCGATAGAAACATGTGTTTCTACAAATAGCAGAATAGGACTTTTTGCAACAAAATGAGCCTTTCTCCACACTGAAAACTATGATTTGCAGGTAGTATACCTTCCAAAACTAACTCAGTTCTCACACGGATACAATACACTAGATTCTGTGCTTATAAAATGGATTGTTTTCTTTGGACAGATACATTTGTCTCTTCAACTCAGCTGAATAGGCCTATTTGGAAGAAACAGCACCTATCCCCAATTTGAAATACCTAAGCTGTAGGAAGTATTCCTTTCGAAAACTAACTCAATTCTCACAGAGGAATACTGTGCTAGATGGTCCTGCATCTAACAGAGATGGTTTTCTTTGAGAGATACATGTGTTTTTTCAACCTAGCTCAATAGGCCTTTTTGCAACAAACAAAATGAGTGTTTCTCCACCTTTAAACCTATGATTTGCATGAAGTTTTCTTTTTAAAAACTGACTCAATTCTCACAGGGAAACAAGGTGGTAGATGCTCCTTCTTCTAACACAGATGGTTTCCTTTCAAGAGATACATGTGTTTCAACTCAGATGAATAGGCCTATTGGAAGCAAACAAAGCCTCTCTCCACCTTGAAACATGTAAGTTGCAGGAAGTGCTCCATTCAAAAAGTAACTCTATTCTCACCGAGGAACAATGGGCTGGATGCTGCAGTTTCTAGAATACATGGTTTTCTTTGGAGAGGTACATGTGTTTCTTCAATGTAGCTGTATAGGCCTATTTGCAACAAAATGAGCATCTCACCACATTGAAAACTATGATTTGCAGCAAGCATGCCTTCCAAAACTTACTCATTCCTCACAGGGAAACAATGCACTACATGCTGCAGCTTATAACATAGATGGTTTTCTTTGGAGAGGTACATGTGTCTCTTCAAATCAGATGAATAGTCCTATTTGTAGCAAAAAGTGTCTATCTCCACCTGGAAACACCAAAGTTGGAGCAAGTATTCCTTTCAAAAACTAACTCAGTTCTCACAGGGAAACAATGTGCTAGAGGCTCCTGCTTCTAGCACAGTGGTTTTATTCGAGTGATACATGTGTTTCTCAGCGTAGCTGAATAGTAAGATTTGGGACAAAACGAGCTGATATCCACCTTGGAAACTATGATTTTCACGAAGTATTTCTTTCAAAAACTTACGCAGTTCTCACTGTTGCACCATGTGCTACAAGTTTCTGCTTCTAAGACAGATGGGTTAATTCGATAGATTCATGTGTTCCTTCAACAGAGCTGAATAGGCCTTTTTGCAGCAAAAAGATCTATTCACCACACTGAAAACTATGATTTGCAGGAAGTATTTCTTCCAAAACTAACACAATTCTCACAATGAAACAATGCCAAAGATATGGTGCTGATAACATAGATGGTATTCTTTGGAGAGATACATGTTTTGCTTAAACTCAGCTGAATAGGCATATGTGGAGCAAACATCGCCTATCTCCACCTTGAAAGACCTAAGCTGCAGGAAGTATTCCTTTAAAAAAAACCTCCATTGTCACACGGAAACAAAGTGAAGACTCTCTTTCATCTAAACCAGATGGTTTTCTTCGACAGATACATGTGTTGCATCAACTTAGTTGTATAGGTCTATTTGCCACAAAATTAACGTATCGCCACCTTGAAAACTATGATTTGCCGGAAGTATTCCTTTCAAAAACTGACTCAGTTCTCACATGGAAACAATGTGCTACATGCTCCTTCCTCTAATACATAGGGTTTTCTTTCAAGAGATATAGTTGTTTCTTCTATTCTGCTGAATATGCCTGTTTTGATAAACAGCACCTATCTCCACCTTGAAACACCTAAGTTACAGGAAGTATTCCTTTCAAAAACTAACTCAAGTTATGCAGAGAAACAATGTGCTAGATGCTTCTGCTTCTAACACAGATGGTTTCCTTTTGAGAGGTATACGTGTTTCTTCAACTTAGCTGAATAGGCCTGTTGAATCAATTGTGCCTTTGTCAACTTTGAAAATGCTGATGTGCAGGAAGTATTCTCTCAAAAACTAACTGAATTCTCAGAGGGTAACAGTGTGCTAGATGTTTCTACTTCTAACAGAGAGGTTTCCTTCAAGAGATACATGTGTTTCTTCAGCTTAGCTGAGTAGGCCTCTTTGGAACAATAAGAACATTTTTCCACCTTGAAAACTATGATTTGCAGGAAGTATTCCTTTCAAAACCTAACTCAAGTCTCACAGGTAAACAATGTGCTAGATGCTCCTGTTTCTAACACAAATCATTCTCTTCCATAGACACATGTGCTGCTACAACATAGCTGAATAAGACTTTTGGCAACAGAATGAGCCTTTCTCCACACTGAAAACTATGATCTGCAGGTTGTATTCTTTCCAAAACTAACTCAATTCTCACAGAGATACAATACACTAGTTTCTGTGCTTATAAAATGGATTGTTTTCTTTGGACAGATACATTTGTCTCTTCAACTCAGCTGAATAGGCCTATTTGGAACAAACAGCACCTATATCCACCTTGAAAGACCTAAGCTGTAGGAAGTATTCCTTTAAAAAAAGTCAATTCTCACAGGGAAACAAAGTGCTAGATGCTCTTTCATCTAACACAGATGGTTTTCCTCGAGAGATACATGTGTTTAATCAACTTAGTTGTATAGGTCTATTAGCAACAAAATGAACATATCACCACCTTGAAAACTGTGATTTGCACGAAGTATTCCTTTCCAAACCTAACTCAATTCTCACAGGGAAACAAAGTGCTAGATGCTCCTGCTTCTAACACAAATCATTCTCTTCGATAGAAACATGTGTTTCTACAAATAGCAGAATAGGACTTTTTGCAACAAAATGAGCCTTTCTCCACACTGAAAACTATGATTTGCAGGTAGTATACCTTCCAAAACTAACTCAGTTCTCACACGGATACAATACACTAGATTCTGTGCTTATAAAATGGATTGTTTTCTTTGGACAGATACATTTGTCTCTTCAACTCAGCTGAATAGGCCTATTTGGAAGAAACAGCACCTATCCCCAATTTGAAATACCTAAGCTGTAGGAAGTATTCCTTTCGAAAACTAACTCAATTCTCACAGAGGAATACTGTGCTAGATGGTCCTGCATCTAACAGAGATGGTTTTCTTTGAGAGATACATGTGTTTTTTCAACCTAGCTCAATAGGCCTTTTTGCAACAAACAAAATGAGTGTTTCTCCACCTTTAAACCTATGATTTGCATGAAGTTTTCTTTTTAAAAACTGACTCAATTCTCACAGGGAAACAAGGTGGTAGATGCTCCTTCTTCTAACACAGATGGTTTCCTTTCAAGAGATACATGTGTTTCAACTCAGATGAATAGGCCTATTGGAAGCAAACAAAGCCTCTCTCCACCTTGAAACATGTAAGTTGCAGGAAGTGCTCCATTCAAAAAGTAACTCTATTCTCACCGAGGAACAATGGGCTGGATGCTGCAGTTTCTAGAATACATGGTTTTCTTTGGAGAGGTACATGTGTTTCTTCAATGTAGCTGTATAGGCCTATTTGCAACAAAATGAGCATCTCACCACATTGAAAACTATGATTTGCAGCAAGCATGCCTTCCAAAACTTACTCATTCCTCACAGGGAAACAATGCACTACATGCTGCAGCTTATAACATAGATGGTTTTCTTTGGAGAGGTACATGTGTCTCTTCAAATCAGATGAATAGTCCTATTTGTAGCAAAAAGTGTCTATCTCCACCTGGAAACACCAAAGTTGGAGCAAGTATTCCTTTCAAAAACTAACTCAGTTCTCACAGGGAAACAATGTGCTAGAGGCTCCTGCTTCTAGCACAGTGGTTTTATTCGAGTGATACATGTGTTTCTCAGCGTAGCTGAATAGTAAGATTTGGGACAAAACGAGCTGATATCCACCTTGGAAACTATGATTTTCACGAAGTATTTCTTTCAAAAACTTACGCAGTTCTCACTGTTGCACCATGTGCTACAAGTTTCTGCTTCTAAGACAGATGGGTTAATTCGATAGATTCATGTGTTCCTTCAACAGAGCTGAATAGGCCTTTTTGCAGCAAAAAGATCTATTCACCACACTGAAAACTATGATTTGCAGGAAGTATTTCTTCCAAAACTAACACAATTCTCACAATGAAACAATGCCAAAGATATGGTGCTGATAACATAGATGGTATTCTTTGGAGAGATACATGTTTTGCTTAAACTCAGCTGAATAGGCATATGTGGAGCAAACATCGCCTATCTCCACCTTGAAAGACCTAAGCTGCAGGAAGTATTCCTTTAAAAAAAACCTCCATTGTCACACGGAAACAAAGTGAAGACTCTCTTTCATCTAAACCAGATGGTTTTCTTCGACAGATACATGTGTTGCATCAACTTAGTTGTATAGGTCTATTTGCCACAAAATTAACGTATCGCCACCTTGAAAACTATGATTTGCCGGAAGTATTCCTTTCAAAAACTGACTCAGTTCTCACATGGAAACAATGTGCTACATGCTCCTTCCTCTAATACATAGGGTTTTCTTTCAAGAGATATAGTTGTTTCTTCTATTCTGCTGAATATGCCTGTTTTGATAAACAGCACCTATCTCCACCTTGAAACACCTAAGTTACAGGAAGTATTCCTTTCAAAAACTAACTCAAGTTATGCAGAGAAACAATGTGCTAGATGCTTCTGCTTCTAACACAGATGGTTTCCTTTTGAGAGGTATACGTGTTTCTTCAACTTAGCTGAATAGGCCTGTTGAATCAATTGTGCCTTTGTCAACTTTGAAAATGCTGATGTGCAGGAAGTATTCTCTCAAAAACTAACTGAATTCTCAGAGGGTAACAGTGTGCTAGATGTTTCTACTTCTAACAGAGAGGTTTCCTTCAAGAGATACATGTGTTTCTTCAGCTTAGCTGAGTAGGCCTCTTTGGAACAATAAGAACATTTTTCCACCTTGAAAACTATGATTTGCAGGAAGTATTCCTTTCAAAACCTAACTCAAGTCTCACAGGTAAACAATGTGCTAGATGCTCCTGTTTCTAACACAAATCATTCTCTTCCATAGACACATGTGCTGCTACAACATAGCTGAATAAGACTTTTGGCAACAGAATGAGCCTTTCTCCACACTGAAAACTATGATCTGCAGGTTGTATTCTTTCCAAAACTAACTCAATTCTCACAGAGATACAATACACTAGTTTCTGTGCTTATAAAATGGATTGTTTTCTTTGGACAGATACATTTGTCTCTTCAACTCAGCTGAATAGGCCTATTTGGAACAAACAGCACCTATATCCACCTTGAAAGACCTAAGCTGTAGGAAGTATTCCTTTAAAAAAAGTCAATTCTCACAGGGAAACAAAGTGCTAGATGCTCTTTCATCTAACACAGATGGTTTTCCTCGAGAGATACATGTGTTTAATCAACTTAGTTGTATAGGTCTATTAGCAACAAAATGAACATATCACCACCTTGAAAACTGTGATTTGCACGAAGTATTCCTTTCCAAACCTAACTCAATTCTCACAGGGAAACAAAGTGCTAGATGCTCCTGCTTCTAACACAAATCATTCTCTTCGATAGAAACATGTGTTTCTACAAATAGCAGAATAGGACTTTTTGCAACAAAATGAGCCTTTCTCCACACTGAAAACTATGATTTGCAGGTAGTATACCTTCCAAAACTAACTCAGTTCTCACACGGATACAATACACTAGATTCTGTGCTTATAAAATGGATTGTTTTCTTTGGACAGATACATTTGTCTCTTCAACTCAGCTGAATAGGCCTATTTGGAAGAAACAGCACCTATCCCCAATTTGAAATACCTAAGCTGTAGGAAGTATTCCTTTCGAAAACTAACTCAATTCTCACAGAGGAATACTGTGCTAGATGGTCCTGCATCTAACAGAGATGGTTTTCTTTGAGAGATACATGTGTTTTTTCAACCTAGCTCAATAGGCCTTTTTGCAACAAACAAAATGAGTGTTTCTCCACCTTTAAACCTATGATTTGCATGAAGTTTTCTTTTTAAAAACTGACTCAATTCTCACAGGGAAACAAGGTGGTAGATGCTCCTTCTTCTAACACAGATGGTTTCCTTTCAAGAGATACATGTGTTTCAACTCAGATGAATAGGCCTATTGGAAGCAAACAAAGCCTCTCTCCACCTTGAAACATGTAAGTTGCAGGAAGTGCTCCATTCAAAAAGTAACTCTATTCTCACCGAGGAACAATGGGCTGGATGCTGCAGTTTCTAGAATACATGGTTTTCTTTGGAGAGGTACATGTGTTTCTTCAATGTAGCTGTATAGGCCTATTTGCAACAAAATGAGCATCTCACCACATTGAAAACTATGATTTGCAGCAAGCATGCCTTCCAAAACTTACTCATTCCTCACAGGGAAACAATGCACTACATGCTGCAGCTTATAACATAGATGGTTTTCTTTGGAGAGGTACATGTGTCTCTTCAAATCAGATGAATAGTCCTATTTGTAGCAAAAAGTGTCTATCTCCACCTGGAAACACCAAAGTTGGAGCAAGTATTCCTTTCAAAAACTAACTCAGTTCTCACAGGGAAACAATGTGCTAGAGGCTCCTGCTTCTAGCACAGTGGTTTTATTCGAGTGATACATGTGTTTCTCAGCGTAGCTGAATAGTAAGATTTGGGACAAAACGAGCTGATATCCACCTTGGAAACTATGATTTTCACGAAGTATTTCTTTCAAAAACTTACGCAGTTCTCACTGTTGCACCATGTGCTACAAGTTTCTGCTTCTAAGACAGATGGGTTAATTCGATAGATTCATGTGTTCCTTCAACAGAGCTGAATAGGCCTTTTTGCAGCAAAAAGATCTATTCACCACACTGAAAACTATGATTTGCAGGAAGTATTTCTTCCAAAACTAACACAATTCTCACAATGAAACAATGCCAAAGATATGGTGCTGATAACATAGATGGTATTCTTTGGAGAGATACATGTTTTGCTTAAACTCAGCTGAATAGGCATATGTGGAGCAAACATCGCCTATCTCCACCTTGAAAGACCTAAGCTGCAGGAAGTATTCCTTTAAAAAAAACCTCCATTGTCACACGGAAACAAAGTGAAGACTCTCTTTCATCTAAACCAGATGGTTTTCTTCGACAGATACATGTGTTGCATCAACTTAGTTGTATAGGTCTATTTGCCACAAAATTAACGTATCGCCACCTTGAAAACTATGATTTGCCGGAAGTATTCCTTTCAAAAACTGACTCAGTTCTCACATGGAAACAATGTGCTACATGCTCCTTCCTCTAATACATAGGGTTTTCTTTCAAGAGATATAGTTGTTTCTTCTATTCTGCTGAATATGCCTGTTTTGATAAACAGCACCTATCTCCACCTTGAAACACCTAAGTTACAGGAAGTATTCCTTTCAAAAACTAACTCAAGTTATGCAGAGAAACAATGTGCTAGATGCTTCTGCTTCTAACACAGATGGTTTCCTTTTGAGAGGTATACGTGTTTCTTCAACTTAGCTGAATAGGCCTGTTGAATCAATTGTGCCTTTGTCAACTTTGAAAATGCTGATGTGCAGGAAGTATTCTCTCAAAAACTAACTGAATTCTCAGAGGGTAACAGTGTGCTAGATGTTTCTACTTCTAACAGAGAGGTTTCCTTCAAGAGATACATGTGTTTCTTCAGCTTAGCTGAGTAGGCCTCTTTGGAACAATAAGAACATTTTTCCACCTTGAAAACTATGATTTGCAGGAAGTATTCCTTTCAAAACCTAACTCAAGTCTCACAGGTAAACAATGTGCTAGATGCTCCTGTTTCTAACACAAATCATTCTCTTCCATAGACACATGTGCTGCTACAACATAGCTGAATAAGACTTTTGGCAACAGAATGAGCCTTTCTCCACACTGAAAACTATGATCTGCAGGTTGTATTCTTTCCAAAACTAACTCAATTCTCACAGAGATACAATACACTAGTTTCTGTGCTTATAAAATGGATTGTTTTCTTTGGACAGATACATTTGTCTCTTCAACTCAGCTGAATAGGCCTATTTGGAACAAACAGCACCTATATCCACCTTGAAAGACCTAAGCTGTAGGAAGTATTCCTTTAAAAAAAGTCAATTCTCACAGGGAAACAAAGTGCTAGATGCTCTTTCATCTAACACAGATGGTTTTCCTCGAGAGATACATGTGTTTAATCAACTTAGTTGTATAGGTCTATTAGCAACAAAATGAACATATCACCACCTTGAAAACTGTGATTTGCACGAAGTATTCCTTTCCAAACCTAACTCAATTCTCACAGGGAAACAAAGTGCTAGATGCTCCTGCTTCTAACACAAATGATTCTCTTCGATAGAAACATGTGTTTCTACAAATAGCAGAATAGGACTTTTTGCAACAAAATGAGCCTTTCTCCACACTGAAAACTATGATTTGCAGGTAGTATACCTTCCAAAACTAACTCAGTTCTCACACGGATACAATACACTAGATTCTGTGCTTATAAAATGGATTGTTTTCTTTGGACAGATACATTTGTCTCTTCAACTCAGCTGAATAGGCCTATTTGGAAGAAACAGCACCTATCCCCAATTTGAAATACCTAAGCTGTAGGAAGTATTCCTTTCGAAAACTAACTCAATTCTCACAGAGGAATACTGTGCTAGATGGTCCTGCATCTAACAGAGATGGTTTTCTTTGAGAGATACATGTGTTTTTTCAACCTAGCTCAATAGGCCTATTTGCAACAAAATGAGTGTTTCTCCACCTTTAAACCTATGATTTGCATGAAGTTTTCTTTTTAAAAACTGACTCAATTCTCACAGGGAAACAAGGTGGTAGATGCTCCTTCTTCTAACACAGATGGTTTCCTTTCAAGAGATACATGTGTTTCAACTCAGATGAATAGGCCTATTGGAAGCAAACAAAGCCTCTCTCCACCTTGAAACATGTAAGTTGCAGGAAGTGCTCCATTCAAAAAGTAACTCTATTCTCACCGAGGAACAATGGGCTGGATGCTGCAGTTTCTAGAATACATGGTTTTCTTTGGAGAGGTACATGTGTTTCTTCAATGTAGCTGTATAGGCCTATTTGCAAGAAAACGAGCATCTCACCACATTGAAAACTATGATTTGCAGCAAGCATGCCTTCCAAAACTTACTCATTCCTCACAGGGAAACAATGCACTACATGCTGCAGCTTATAACATAGATGGTTTTCTTTGGAGAGGTACATGTGTCTCTTCAAATCAGATGAATAGTCCTATTTGTAGCAAAAAGTGTCTATCTCCACCTGGAAACACCAAAGTTGGAGCAAGTATTCCTTTCAAAAACTAACTCAGTTCTCACAGGGAAACAATGTGCTAGAGGCTCCTGCTTCTAGCACAGTGGTTTTATTCGAGTGATACATGTGTTTCTCAGCGTAGCTGAATAGTAAGATTTGGGACAAAACGAGCTGATATCCACCTTGGAAACTATGATTTTCACGAAGTATTTCTTTCAAAAACTTACGCAGTTCTCACTGTTGCACCATGTGCTACAAGTTTCTGCTTCTAAGACAGATGGGTTAATTCGATAGATTCATGTGTTCCTTCAACAGAGCTGAATAGGCCTTTTTGCAGCAAAAAGATCTATTCACCACACTGAAAACTATGATTTGCAGGAAGTATTTCTTCCAAAACTAACACAATTCTCACAATGAAACAATGCCAAAGATATGGTGCTGATAACATAGATGGTATTCTTTGGAGAGATACATGTATTGCTTAAACTCAGCTGAATAGGCATATGTGGAGCAAACATCGCCTATCTCCACCTTGAAAGACCTAAGCTGCAGGAAGTATTCCTTTAAAAAAAACCTCCATTGTCACACGGAAACAAAGTGAAGACTCTCTTTCATCTAAACCAGATGGTTTTCTTCGACAGATACATGTGTTGCATCAACTTAGTTGTATAGGTCTATTTGCCACAAAATTAATGTATCGCCACCTTGAAAACTATGATTTGCCGGAAGTATTCCTTTCAAAAACTGACTCAGTTCTCACATGGAAACAATGTGCTACATGCTCCTTCCTCTAATACATAGGGTTTTCTTTCAAGAGATATAGGTGTTTCTTCTATTCTGCTGAATATGCCTGTTTTGATAAACAGCACCTATCTCCACCTTGAAACACCTAAGTTACAGGAAGTATTCCTTTCAAAAACTAACTCAAGTTATGCAGAGAAACAATGTGCTAGATGCTTCTGCTTCTAACACAGATGGTTTCCTTTTGAGAGGTATATGTGTTTCTTCAACTTAGCTGAATAGGCCTGTTGAATCAATTGTGCCTTTGTCAACTTTGAAAATGCTGATGTGCAGGAAGTATTCTCTCAAAAACTAACTGAATTCTCAGAGGGTAACAGTGTGCTAGATGTTTCTACTTCTAACAGAGAGGTTTCCTTCAAGAGATACATGTGTTTCTTCAGCTTAGCTGAGTAGGCCTCTTTGGAACAATAAGAACATTTTTCCACCTTGAAAACTATGATTTGCAGGAAGTATTCCTTTCAAAACCTAACTCAAGTCTCACAGGTAAACAATGTGCTAGATGCTCCTGTTTCTAACACAAATCATTCTCTTCCATAGACACATGTGCTGCTACAACATAGCTGAATAAGACTTTTGGCAACAGAATGAGCCTTTCTCCACACTGAAAACTATGATCTGCAGGTTGTATTCTTTCCAAAACTAACTCAATTCTCACAGAGATACAATACACTAGTTTCTGTGCTTATAAAATGGATTGTTTTCTTTGGACAGATACATTTGTCTCTTCAACTCAGCTGAATAGGCCTATTTGGAACAAACAGCACCTATATCCACCTTGAAAGACCTAAGCTGTAGGAAGTATTCCTTTAAAAAAAGTCAATTCTCACAGGGAAACAAAGTGCTAGATGCTCTTTCATCTAACACAGATGGTTTTCCTCGAGAGATACATGTGTTTAATCAACTTAGTTGTATAGGTCTATTAGCAACAAAATGAACATATCACCACCTTGAAAACTGTGATTTGCACGAAGTATTCCTTTCCAAACCTAACTCAATTCTCACAGGGAAACAAAGTGCTAGATGCTCCTGCTTCTAACACAAATGATTCTCTTCGATAGAAACATGTGTTTCTACAAATAGCAGAATAGGACTTTTTGCAACAAAATGAGCCTTTCTTCACACTGAAAACTATGATTTGCAGGTAGTATACCTTCCAAAACTAACTCAGTTCTCACACGGATACAATACACTAGATTCTGTGCTTATAAAATGGATTGTTTTCTTTGGACAGATACATTTGTCTCTTCAACTCAGCTGAATAGGCCTATTTGGAAGAAACAGCACCTATCCCCAATTTGAAATACCTAAGCTGTAGGAAGTATTCCTTTCGAAAACTAACTCAATTCTCACAGAGGAATACTGTGCTAGATGGTCCTGCATCTAACAGAGATGGTTTTCTTTGAGAGATACATGTGTTTTTTCAACCTAGCTCAATAGGCCTATTTGCAACAAAATGAGTGTTTCTCCACCTTCAAACCTATGATTTGCATGAAGTTTTCTTTTTAAAAACTGACTCAATTCTCACAGGGAAACAAGGTGGTAGATGCTCCTTCTTCTAACACAGATGGTTTCCTTTCAAGAGATACATGTGTTTCAACTCAGATGAATAGGCCTATTGGAAGCAAACAAAGCCTCTCTCCACCTTGAAACATGTAAGTTGCAGGAAGTGCTCCATCCAAAAAATAACTCTATTCTCACCGAGGAACAATGGGCTGGATGCTGCAGTTTCTAGAATACATGGTTTTCTTTGGAGAGGTACATGTGTTTCTTCAATGTAGCTGTATAGGCCTATTTGCAAGAAAATGAGCATCTCACCACATTGAAAACTATGATTTGCAGCAAGCATGCCTTCCAAAACTTACTCATTCCTCACAGGGAAACAATGCACTACATGCTGCAGCTTATAACATAGATGGTTTTCTTTGGAGAGGTACATGTGTCTCTTCAAATCAGATGAATAGTCCTATTTGTAGCAAAAAGTGTCTATCTCCACCTGGAAACACCAAAGTTGGAGCAAGTATTCCTTTCAAAAACTAACTCAGTTCTCACAGGGAAACAATGTGCTAGAGGCTCCTGCTTCTAGCACAGTGGTTTTATTCGAGTGATACATGTGTTTCTCAGCGTAGCTGAATAGTAAGATTTGGGACAAAACGAGCTGATATCCACCTTGGAAACTATGATTTTCACGAAGTATTTCTTTCAAAAACTTACGCAGTTCTCACTGTTGCACCATGTGCTACAAGTTTCTGCTTCTAAGACAGATGGGTTAATTCGATAGATTCATGTGTTCCTTCAACAGAGCTGAATAGGCCTTTTTGCAGCAAAAAGATCTATTCACCACACTGAAAACTATGATTTGCAGGAAGTATTTCTTCCAAAACTAACACAATTCTCACAATGAAACAATGCCAAAGATATGGTGCTGATAACATAGATGGTATTCTTTGGAGAGATACATGTATTGCTTAAACTCAGCTGAATAGGCATATGTGGAGCAAACATCGCCTATCTCCACCTTGAAAGACCTAAGCTGCAGGAAGTATTCCTTTAAAAAAAACCTCCATTGTCACACGGAAACAAAGTGAAGACTCTCTTTCATCTAAACCAGATGGTTTTCTTCGACAGATACATGTGTTGCATCAACTTAGTTGTATAGGTCTATTTGCCACAAAATTAACGTATCGCCACCTTGAAAACTATGATTTGCCGGAAGTATTCCTTTCAAAAACTGACTCAGTTCTCACATGGAAACAATGTGCTACATGCTCCTTCCTCTAATACATAGGGTTTTCTTTCAAGAGATATAGTTGTTTCTTCTATTCTGCTGAATATGCCTGTTTTGATAAACAGCACCTATCTCCACCTTGAAACACCTAAGTTACAGGAAGTATTCCTTTCAAAAACTAACTCAAGTTATGCAGAGAAACAATGTGCTAGATGCTTCTGCTTCTAACACAGATGGTTTCCTTTTGAGAGGTATACGTGTTTCTTCAACTTAGCTGAATAGGCCTGTTGAATCAATTGTGCCTTTGTCAACTTTGAAAATGCTGATGTGCAGGAAGTATTCTCTCAAAAACTAACTGAATTCTCAGAGGGTAACAGTGTGCTAGATGTTTCTACTTCTAACAGAGAGGTTTCCTTCAAGAGATACATGTGTTTCTTCAGCTTAGCTGAGTAGGCCTCTTTGGAACAATAAGAACATTTTTCCACCTTGAAAACTATGATTTGCAGGAAGTATTCCTTTCAAAACCTAACTCAAGTCTCACAGGTAAACAATGTGCTAGATGCTCCTGTTTCTAACACAAATCATTCTCTTCCATAGACACATGTGCTGCTACAACATAGCTGAATAAGACTTTTGGCAACAGAATGAGCCTTTCTCCACACTGAAAACTATGATCTGCAGGTTGTATTCTTTCCAAAACTAACTCAATTCTCACAGAGATACAATACACTAGTTTCTGTGCTTATAAAATGGATTGTTTTCTTTGGACAGATACATTTGTCTCTTCAACTCAGCTGAATAGGCCTATTTGGAACAAACAGCACCTATATCCACCTTGAAAGACCTAAGCTGTAGGAAGTATTCCTTTAAAAAAAGTCAATTCTCACAGGGAAACAAAGTGCTAGATGCTCTTTCATCTAACACAGATGGTTTTCCTCGAGAGATACATGTGTTTAATCAACTTAGTTGTATAGGTCTATTAGCAACAAAATGAACATATCACCACCTTGAAAACTGTGATTTGCACGAAGTATTCCTTTCCAAACCTAACTCAGTTCTCACAGGGAAACAAAGTGCTAGATGCTCCTGCTTCTAACACAAATGATTCTCTTCGATAGAAACATGTGTTTCTACAAATAGCAGAATAGGACTTTTTGCAACAAAATGAGCCTTTCTCCACACTGAAAACTATGATTTGCAGGTAGTATACCTTCCAAAACTAACTCAGTTCTCACACGGATACAATACACTAGATTCTGTGCTTATAAAATGGATTGTTTTCTTTGGACAGATACATTTGTCTCTTCAACTCAGCTGAATAGGCCTATTTGGAAGAAACAGCACCTATCCCCAATTTGAAATACCTAAGCTGTAGGAAGTATTCCTTTCGAAAACTAACTCAATTCTCACAGAGGAATACTGTGCTAGATGGTCCTGCATCTAACAGAGATGGTTTTCTTTGAGAGATACATGTGTTTTTTCAACCTAGCTCAATAGGCCTATTTGCAACAAAATGAGTGTTTCTCCACCTTTAAACCTATGATTTGCATGAAGTTTTCTTTTTAAAAACTGACTCAATTCTCACAGGGAAACAAGGTGGTAGATGCTCCTTCTTCTAACACAGATGGTTTCCTTTCAAGAGATACATGTGTTTCAACTCAGATGAATAGGCCTATTGGAAGCAAACAAAGCCTCTCTCCACCTTGAAACATGTAAGTTGCAGGAACTGCTCCATTCAAAAAGTAACTCTATTCTCACCGAGGAACAATGGGCTGGATGCTGCAGTTTCTAGAATACATGGTTTTCTTTGGAGAGGTACATGTGTTTCTTCAATGTAGCTGTATAGGCCTATTTGCAAGAAAATGAGCATCTCACCACTTTGAAAACTATGATTTGCAGCAAGCATGCCTTCCAAAACTTACTCATTCCTCACAGGGAAACAATGCACTACATGCTGCAGCTTATAACATAGATGGTTTTCTTTGGAGAGGTACATGTGTCTCTTCAAATCAGATGAATAGTCCTATTTGTAGCAAAAAGTGTCTATCTCCACCTGGAAACACCAAAGTTGGAGCAAGTATTCCTTTCAAAAACTAACTCAGTTCTCACAGGGAAACAATGTGCTAGAGGCTCCTGCTTCTAGCACAGTGGTTTTATTCGAGTGATACATGTGTTTCTCAGCGTAGCTGAATAGTAAGATTTGGGACAAAACGAGCTGATATCCACCTTGGAAACTATGATTTTCACGAAGTATTTCTTTCAAAAACTTACGCAGTTCTCACTGTTGCACCATGTGCTACAAGTTTCTGCTTCTAAGACAGATGGGTTAATTCGATAGATTCATGTGTTCCTTCAACAGAGCTGAATAGGCCTTTTTGCAGCAAAAAGATCTATTCACCACACTGAAAACTATGATTTGCAGGAAGTATTTCTTCCAAAACTAACACAATTCTCACAATGAAACAATGCCAAAGATATGGTGCTGATAACATAGATGGTATTCTTTGGAGAGATACATGTATTGCTTAAACTCAGCTGAATAGGCATATGTGGAGCAAACATCGCCTATCTCCACCTTGAAAGACCTAAGCTGCAGGAAGTATTCCTTTAAAAAAAACCTCCATTGTCACACGGAAACAAAGTGAAGACTCTCTTTCATCTAAACCAGATGGTTTTCTTCGACAGATACATGTGTTGCATCAACTTAGTTGTATAGGTCTATTTGCCACAAAATTAACGTATCGCCACCTTGAAAACTATGATTTGCCGGAAGTATTCCTTTCAAAAACTGACTCAGTTCTCACATGGAAACAATGTGCTACATGCTCCTTCCTCTAATACATAGGGTTTTCTTTCAAGAGATATAGGTGTTTCTTCTATTCTGCTGAATATGCCTGTTTTGATAAACAGCACCTATCTCCACCTTGAAACACCTAAGTTACAGGAAGTATTCCTTTCAAAAACTAACTCAAGTTATGCAGAGAAACAATGTGCTAGATGCTTCTGCTTCTAACACAGATGGTTTCCTTTTGAGAGGTATATGTGTTTCTTCAACTTAGCTGAATAGGCCTGTTGAATCAATTGTGCCTTTGTCAACTTTGAAAATGCTGATGTGCAGGAAGTATTCTCTCAAAAACTAACTGAATTCTCAGAGGGTAACAGTGTGCTAGATGTTTCTACTTCTAACAGAGAGGTTTCCTTCAAGAGATACATGTGTTTCTTCAGCTTAGCTGAGTAGGCCTCTTTGGAACAATAAGAACATTTTTCCACCTTGAAAACTATGATTTGCAGGAAGTATTCCTTTCAAAACCTAACTCAAGTCTCACAGGTAAACAATGTGCTAGATGCTCCTGTTTCTAACACAAATCATTCTCTTCCATAGACACATGTGCTGCTACAACATAGCTGAATAAGACTTTTGGCAACAGAATGAGCCTTTCTCCACACTGAAAACTATGATCTGCAGGTTGTATTCTTTCCAAAACTAACTCAATTCTCACAGAGATACAATACACTAGTTTCTGTGCTTATAAAATGGATTGTTTTCTTTGGACAGATACATTTGTCTCTTCAACTCAGCTGAATAGGCCTATTTGGAACAAACAGCACCTATATCCACCTTGAAAGACCTAAGCTGTAGGAAGTATTCCTTTAAAAAAAGTCAATTCTCACAGGGAAACAAAGTGCTAGATGCTCTTTCATCTAACACAGATGGTTTTCCTCGAGAGATACATGTGTTTAATCAACTTAGTTGTATAGGTCTATTAGCAACAAAATGAACATATCACCACCTTGAAAACTGTGATTTGCACGAAGTATTCCTTTCCAAACCTAACTCAATTCTCACAGGGAAACAAAGTGCTAGATGCTCCTGCTTCTAACACAAATGATTCTCTTCGATAGAAACATGTGTTTCTACAAATAGCAGAATAGGACTTTTTGCAACAAAATGAGCCTTTCTTCACACTGAAAACTATGATTTGCAGGTAGTATACCTTCCAAAACTAACTCAGTTCTCACACGGATACAATACACTAGATTCTGTGCTTATAAAATGGATTGTTTTCTTTGGACAGATACATTTGTCTCTTCAACTCAGCTGAATAGGCCTATTTGGAAGAAACAGCACCTATCCCCAATTTGAAATACCTAAGCTGTAGGAAGTATTCCTTTCGAAAACTAACTCAATTCTCACAGAGGAATACTGTGCTAGATGGTCCTGCATCTAACAGAGATGGTTTTCTTTGAGAGATACATGTGTTTTTTCAACCTAGCTCAATAGGCCTATTTGCAACAAAATGAGTGTTTCTCCACCTTTAAACCTATGATTTGCATGAAGTTTTCTTTTTAAAAACTGACTCAATTCTCACAGGGAAACAAGGTGGTAGATGCTCCTTCTTCTAACACAGATGGTTTCCTTTCAAGAGATACATGTGTTTCAACTCAGATGAATAGGCCTATTGGAAGCAAACAAAGCCTCTCTCCACCTTGAAACATGTAAGTTGCAGGAAGTACTCCATCCAAAAAATAACTCTATTCTCACCGAGGAACAATGGGCTGGATGCTGCAGTTTCTAGAATACATGGTTTTCTTTGGAGAGGTACATGTGTTTCTTCAATGTAGCTGTATAGGCCTATTTGCAAGAAAATGAGCATCTCACCACATTGAAAACTATGATTTGCAGCAAGCATGCCTTCCAAAACTTACTCATTCCTCACAGGGAAACAATGCACTACATGCTGCAGCTTATAACATAGATGGTTTTCTTTGGAGAGGTACATGTGTCTCTTCAAATCAGATGAATAGTCCTATTTGTAGCAAAAAGTGTCTATCTCCACCTGGAAACACCAAAGTTGGAGCAAGTATTCCTTTCAAAAACTAACTCAGTTCTCACAGGGAAACAATGTGCTAGAGGCTCCTGCTTCTAGCACAGTGGTTTTATTCGAGTGATACATGTGTTTCTCAGCGTAGCTGAATAGTAAGATTTGGGACAAAACGAGCTGATATCCACCTTGGAAACTATGATTTTCACGAAGTATTTCTTTCAAAAACTTACGCAGTTCTCACTGTTGCACCATGTGCTACAAGTTTCTGCTTCTAAGACAGATGGGTTAATTCGATAGATTCATGTGTTCCTTCAACAGAGCTGAATAGGCCTTTTTGCAGCAAAAAGATCTATTCACCACACTGAAAACTATGATTTGCAGGAAGTATTTCTTCCAAAACTAACACAATTCTCACAATGAAACAATGCCAAAGATATGGTGCTGATAACATAGATGGTATTCTTTGGAGAGATACATGTATTGCTTAAACTCAGCTGAATAGGCATATGTGGAGCAAACATCGCCTATCTCCACCTTGAAAGACCTAAGCTGCAGGAAGTATTCCTTTAAAAAAAACCTCCATTGTCACACGGAAACAAAGTGAAGACTCTCTTTCATCTAAACCAGATGGTTTTCTTCGACAGATACATGTGTTGCATCAACTTAGTTGTATAGGTCTATTTGCCACAAAATTAACGTATCGCCACCTTGAAAACTATGATTTGCCGGAAGTATTCCTTTCAAAAACTGACTCAGTTCTCACATGGAAACAATGTGCTACATGCTCCTTCCTCTAATACATAGGGTTTTCTTTCAAGAGATATAGTTGTTTCTTCTATTCTGCTGAATATGCCTGTTTTGATAAACAGCACCTATCTCCACCTTGAAACACCTAAGTTACAGGAAGTATTCCTTTCAAAAACTAACTCAAGTTATGCAGAGAAACAATGTGCTAGATGCTTCTGCTTCTAACACAGATGGTTTCCTTTTGAGAGGTATATGTGTTTCTTCAACTTAGCTGAATAGGCCTGTTGAATCAATTGTGCCTTTGTCAACTTTGAAAATGCTGATGTGCAGGAAGTATTCTCTCAAAAACTAACTGAATTCTCAGAGGGTAACAGTGTGCTAGATGTTTCTACTTCTAACAGAGAGGTTTCCTTCAAGAGATACATGTGTTTCTTCAGCTTAGCTGAGTAGGCCTCTTTGGAACAATAAGAACATTTTTCCACCTTGAAAACTATGATTTGCAGGAAGTATTCCTTTCAAAACCTAACTCAAGTCTCACAGGTAAACAATGTGCTAGATGCTCCTGTTTCTAACACAAATCATTCTCTTCCATAGACACATGTGCTGCTACAACATAGCTGAATAAGACTTTTGGCAACAGAATGAGCCTTTCTCCACACTGAAAACTATGATCTGCAGGTTGTATTCTTTCCAAAACTAACTCAATTCTCACAGAGATAGAATACACTAGTTTCTGTGCTTATAAAATGGATTGTTTTCTTTGGACAGATACATTTGTCTCTTCAACTCAGCTGAATAGGCCTATTTGGAACAAACAGCACCTATATCCACCTTGAAAGACCTAAGCTGTAGGAAGTATTCCTTTAAAAAAAGTCAATTCTCACAGGGAAACAAAGTGCTAGATGCTCTTTCATCTAACACAGATGGTTTTCCTCGAGAGATACATGTGTTTAATCAACTTAGTTGTATAGGTCTATTAGCAACAAAATGAACATATCACCACCTTGAAAACTGTGATTTGCACGAAGTATTCCTTTCCAAACCTAACTCAATTCTCACAGGGAAACAAAGTGCTAGATGCTCCTGCTTCTAACACAAATGATTCTCTTCGATAGAAACATGTGTTTCTACAAATAGCAGAATAGGACTTTTTGCAACAAAATGAGCCTTTCTTCACACTGAAAACTATGATTTGCAGGTAGTATACCTTCCAAAACTAACTCAGTTCTCACACGGATACAATACACTAGATTCTGTGCTTATAAAATGGATTGTTTTCTTTGGACAGATACATTTGTCTCTTCAACTCAGCTGAATAGGCCTATTTGGAAGAAACAGCACCTATCCCCAATTTGAAATACCTAAGCTGTAGGAAGTATTCCTTTCGAAAACTAACTCAATTCTCACAGAGGAATACTGTGCTAGATGGTCCTGCATCTAACAGAGATGGTTTTCTTTGAGAGATACATGTGTTTTTTCAACCTAGCTCAATAGGCCTATTTGCAACAAAATGAGTGTTTCTCCACCTTTAAACCTATGATTTGCATGAAGTTTTCTTTTTAAAAACTGACTCAATTCTCACAGGGAAACAAGGTGGTAGATGCTCCTTCTTCTAACACAGATGGTTTCCTTTCAAGAGATACATGTGTTTCAACTCAGATGAATAGGCCTATTGGAAGCAAACAAAGCCTCTCTCCACCTTGAAACATGTAAGTTGCAGGAAGTACTCCATCCAAAAAATAACTCTATTCTCACCGAGGAACAATGGGCTGGATGCTGCAGTTTCTAGAATACATGGTTTTCTTTGGAGAGGTACATGTGTTTCTTCAATGTAGCTGTATAGGCCTATTTGCAAGAAAATGAGCATCTCACCACATTGAAAACTATGATTTGCAGCAAGCATGCCTTCCAAAACTTACTCATTCCTCACAGGGAAACAATGCACTACATGCTGCAGCTTATAACATAGATGGTTTTCTTTGGAGAGGTACATGTGTCTCTTCAAATCAGATGAATAGTCCTATTTGTAGCAAAAAGTGTCTATCTCCACCTGGAAACACCAAAGTTGGAGCAAGTATTCCTTTCAAAAACTAACTCAGTTCTCACAGGGAAACAATGTGCTAGAGGCTCCTGCTTCTAGCACAGTGGTTTTATTCGAGTGATACATGTGTTTCTCAGCGTAGCTGAATAGTAAGATTTGGGACAAAACGAGCTGATATCCACCTTGGAAACTATGATTTTCACGAAGTATTTCTTTCAAAAACTTACGCAGTTCTCACTGTTGCACCATGTGCTACAAGTTTCTGCTTCTAAGACAGATGGGTTAATTCGATAGATTCATGTGTTCCTTCAACAGAGCTGAATAGGCCTTTTTGCAGCAAAAAGATCTATTCACCACACTGAAAACTATGATTTGCAGGAAGTATTTCTTCCAAAACTAACACAATTCTCACAATGAAACAATGCCAAAGATATGGTGCTGATAACATAGATGGTATTCTTTGGAGAGATACATGTATTGCTTAAACTCAGCTGAATAGGCATATGTGGAGCAAACATCGCCTATCTCCACCTTGAAAGACCTAAGCTGCAGGAAGTATTCCTTTAAAAAAAACCTCCATTGTCACACGGAAACAAAGTGAAGACTCTCTTTCATCTAAACCAGATGGTTTTCTTCGACAGATACATGTGTTGCATCAACTTAGTTGTATAGGTCTATTTGCCACAAAATTAACGTATCGCCACCTTGAAAACTATGATTTGCCGGAAGTATTCCTTTCAAAAACTGACTCAGTTCTCACATGGAAACAATGTGCTACATGCTCCTTCCTCTAATACATAGGGTTTTCTTTCAAGAGATATAGTTGTTTCTTCTATTCTGCTGAATATGCCTGTTTTGATAAACAGCACCTATCTCCACCTTGAAACACCTAAGTTACAGGAAGTATTCCTTTCAAAAACTAACTCAAGTTATGCAGAGAAACAATGTGCTAGATGCTTCTGCTTCTAACACAGATGGTTTCCTTTTGAGAGGTATACGTGTTTCTTCAACTTAGCTGAATAGGCCTGTTGAATCAATTGTGCCTTTGTCAACTTTGAAAATGCTGATGTGCAGGAAGTATTCTCTCAAAAACTAACTGAATTCTCAGAGGGTAACAGTGTGCTAGATGTTTCTACTTCTAACAGAGAGGTTTCCTTCAAGAGATACATGTGTTTCTTCAGCTTAGCTGAGTAGGCCTCTTTGGAACAATAAGAACATTTTTCCACCTTGAAAACTATGATTTGCAGGAAGTATTCCTTTCAAAACCTAACTCAAGTCTCACAGGTAAACAATGTGCTAGATGCTCCTGTTTCTAACACAAATCATTCTCTTCCATAGACACATGTGCTGCTACAACATAGCTGAATAAGACTTTTGGCAACAGAATGAGCCTTTCTCCACACTGAAAACTATGATCTGCAGGTTGTATTCTTTCCAAAACTAACTCAATTCTCACAGAGATACAATACACTAGTTTCTGTGCTTATAAAATGGATTGTTTTCTTTGGACAGATACATTTGTCTCTTCAACTCAGCTGAATAGGCCTATTTGGAACAAACAGCACCTATATCCACCTTGAAAGACCTAAGCTGTAGGAAGTATTCCTTTAAAAAAAGTCAATTCTCACAGGGAAACAAAGTGCTAGATGCTCTTTCATCTAACACAGATGGTTTTCCTCGAGAGATACATGTGTTTAATCAACTTAGTTGTATAGGTCTATTAGCAAGAAAATGAACATATCACCACCTTGAAAACTGTGATTTGCACGAAGTATTCCTTTCCAAACCTAACTCAGTTCTCACAGGGAAACAAAGTGCTAGATGCTCCTGCTTCTAACACAAATGATTCTCTTCGATAGAAACATGTGTTTCTACAAATAGCAGAATAGGACTTTTTGCAACAAAATGAGCCTTTCTCCACACTGAAAACTATGATTTGCAGGTAGTA
The DNA here is from genome assembly GCF_047511655.1 of Castor canadensis. Lineage (NCBI taxonomy): Eukaryota > Metazoa > Chordata > Mammalia > Rodentia > Castoridae > Castor > Castor canadensis. The sequence continues at coordinate 152,716,215 of NC_133387.1, read as the reverse complement.
TACCTTCCAAAACTAACTCAGTTCTCACACGGATACAATACACTAGATTCTGTGCTTATAAAATGGATTGTTTTCTTTGGACAGATACATTTGTCTCTTCAACTCAGCTGAATAGGCCTATTTGGAAGAAACAGCACCTATCCCCAATTTGAAATACCTAAGCTGTAGGAAGTATTCCTTTCGAAAACTAACTCAATTCTCACAGAGGAATACTGTGCTAGATGGTCCTGCATCTAACAGAGATGGTTTTCTTTGAGAGATACATGTGTTTTTTCAACCTAGCTCAATAGGCCTATTTGCAACAAAATGAGTGTTTCTCCACCTTTAAACCTATGATTTGCATGAAGTTTTCTTTTTAAAAACTGACTCAATTCTCACAGGGAAACAAGGTGGTAGATGCTCCTTCTTCTAACACAGATGGTTTCCTTTCAAGAGATACATGTGTTTCAACTCAGATGAATAGGCCTATTGGAAGCAAACAAAGCCTCTCTCCACCTTGAAACATGTAAGTTACAGGAACTGCTCCATTCAAAAAGTAACTCTATTCTCACCGAGGAACAATGGGCTGGATGCTGCAGTTTCTAGAATACATGGTTTTCTTTGGAGAGGTACATGTGTTTCTTCAATGTAGCTGTATAGGCCTATTTGCAAGAAAATGAGCATCTCACCACTTTGAAAACTATGATTTGCAGCAAGCATGCCTTCCAAAACTTACTCATTCCTCACAGGGAAACAATGCACTACATGCTGCAGCTTATAACATAGATGGTTTTCTTTGGAGAGGTACATGTGTCTCTTCAAATCAGATGAATAGTCCTATTTGTAGCAAAAAGTGTCTATCTCCACCTGGAAACACCAAAGTTGGAGGAAGTATTCCTTTCAAAAACTAACTCAGTTCTCACAGGGAAACAATGTGCTAGAGTCTCCTTCTTCTAGCACAGTGGTTTTATTCGAGTGATACATGTGTTTCTCAGCGTAGCTGAATAGTAATATTTGGGACAAAACGAGCTGATATCCACCTTGGAAACTATGATTTTCACGAAGTATTTCTTTCAAAAACTTACGCAGTTCTCACTGTTGCACCATGTGCTACAAGTTTCTGCTTCTAAGACAGATGGGTTAATTCGATAGATTCATGTGTTCCTTCAACAGAGCTGAATAGGCCTTTTTGCAGCAAAAAGATCTATTCACCACACTGAAAACTATGATTTGCAGGAAGTATTTCTTCCAAAACTAACACAATTCTCACAATGAAACAATGCCAAAGATATGGTGCTGATAACATAGATGGTTTTCTTTGGAGAGATACATGTTTTGCTTAAACTCAGCTGAATAGGCATATGTGGAGCAAACATCGCCTATCTCCACCTTGAAAGACCTAAGCTGCAGGAAGTATTCCTTTAAAAAAAACCTCCATTGTCACACGGAAACAAAGTGGAGACTCTCTTTCATCTAAACCAGATGGTTTTCTTCGACAGATACATGAGTTGCATCAACTTAGTTGTATAGGTCTATTTACAACAAAATTAACGTATCGCCACCTTGAAAACTATGATTTGCCGGAAGTATTCCTTTCAAAAACTGACTCAGTTCTCACATGGAAACAATGTGCTACATGCTCCTTCCTCTAATACATAGGGTTTTCTTTCAAGAGATATAGGTGTTTCTTCTATTCTGCTGAATATGCCTGTTTTGATAAACAGCACCTATCTCCACCTTGAAACACCTAAGTTACAGGAAGTATTCCTTTCAAAAACTAACTCAAGTTATGCAGAGAAACAATGTGCTAGATGCTTCTGCTTCTAACACAGATGGTTTCCTTTTGAGAGGTATATGTGTTTCTTCAACTTAGCTGAATAGGCCTGTTGAATCAATTGTGCCTTTGTCAACTTTGAAAATGCTGATGTGCAGGAAGTATTCTCTCAAAAACTAACTGAATTCTCAGAGGGTAACAGTGTGCTAGATGTTTCTACTTCTAACAGAGAGGTTTCCTTCAAGAGATACATGTGTTTCTTCAGCTTAGCTGAGTAGGCCTCTTTGGAACAATAAGAACATTTTTCCACCTTGAAAACTATGATTTGCAGGAAGTATTCCTTTCAAAACCTAACTCAAGTCTCACAGGTAAACAATGTGCTAGATGCTCCTGTTTCTAACACAAATCATTCTCTTCCATAGACACATGTGCTGCTACAACATAGCTGAATAAGACTTTTGGCAACAGAATGAGCCTTTCTCCACACTGAAAACTATGATCTGCAGGTTGTATTCTTTCCAAAACTAACTCAATTCTCACAGAGATACAATACACTAGTTTCTGTGCTTATAAAATGGATTGTTTTCTTTGGACAGATACATTTGTCACTTCAACTCAGCTGAATAGGCCTATTTGGAACAAACAGCACCTATATCCACCTTGAAAGACCTAAGCTGTAGGAAGTATTCCTTTAAAAAAAGTCAATTCTCACAGGGAAACAAAGTGCTAGATGCTCTTTCATCTAACACAGATGGTTTTCCTCGAGAGATACATGTGTTTAATCAACTTAGTTGTATAGGTCTATTAGCAACAAAATGAACATATCACCACCTTGAAAACTGTGATTTGCACGAAGTATTCCTTTCCAAACCTAACTCAGTTCTCACAGGGAAACAAAGTGCTAGATGCTCCTGCTTCTAACACAAATGATTCTCTTCGATAGAAACATGTGTTTCTACAAATAGCAGAATAGGACTTTTTGCAACAAAATGAGCCTTTCTCCACACTGAAAACTATGATTTGCAGGTAGTATACCTTCCAAAACTAACTCAGTTCTCACACGGATACAATACACTAGATTCTGTGCTTATAAAATGGATTGTTTTCTTTGGACAGATACATTTGTCTCTTCAACTCAGCTGAATAGGCCTATTTGGAAGAAACAGCACCTATCCCCAATTTGAAATACCTAAGCTGTAGGAAGTATTCCTTTCGAAAACTAACTCAATTCTCACAGAGGAATACTGTGCTAGATGGTCCTGCATCTAACAGAGATGGTTTTCTTTGAGAGATACATGTGTTTTTTCAACCTAGCTCAATAGGCCTATTTGCAACAAACAAAATGAGTGTTTCTCCACCTTTAAACCTATGATTTGCATGAAGTTTTCTTTTTAAAAACTGACTCAATTCTCACAGGGAAACAAGGTGGTAGATGCTCCTTCTTCTAACACAGATGGTTTCCTTTCAAGAGATACATGTGTTTCAACTCAGATGAATAGGCCTATTGGAAGCAAACAAAGCCTCTCTCCACCTTGAAACATGTAAGTTGCAGGAAGTGCTCCATTCAAAAAGTAACTCTATTCTCACCGAGGAACAATGGGCTGGATGCTGCAGTTTCTAGAATACATGGTTTTCTTTGGAGAGGTACATGTGTTTCTTCAATGTAGCTGTATAGGCCTATTTGCAACAAAATGAGCATCTCACCACATTGAAAACTATGATTTGCAGCAAGCATGCCTTCCAAAACTTACTCATTCCTCACAGGGAAACAATGCACTACATGCTGCAGCTTATAACATAGATGGTTTTCTTTGGAGAGGTACATGTGTCTCTTCAAATCAGATGAATAGTCCTATTTGTAGCAAAAAGTGTCTATCTCCACCTGGAAACACCAAAGTTGGAGCAAGTATTCCTTTCAAAAACTAACTCAGTTCTCACAGGGAAAAAATGTGCTAGAGTCTCCTTCTTCTAGCACAGTGGTTTTATTCGAGTGATACATGTGTTTCTCAGCGTAGCTGAATAGTAATATTTGGGACAAAACGAGCTGATATCCACCTTGGAAACTATGATTTTCACGAAGTATTTCTTTCAAAAACTTACGCAGTTCTCACTGTTGCACCATGTGCTACAAGTTTCTGCTTCTAAGACAGATGGGTTAATTCGATAGATTCATGTGTTCCTTCAACAGAGCTGAATAGGCCTTTTTGCAGCAAAAAGATCTATTCACCACACTGAAAACTATGATTTGCAGGAAGTATTTCTTCCAAAACTAACACAATTCTCACAATGAAACAATGCCAAAGATATGGTGCTGATAACATAGATGGTTTTCTTTGGAGAGATACATGTATTGCTTAAACTCAGCTGAATAGGCATATGTGGAGCAAACATCGCCTATCTCCACCTTGAAAGACCTAAGCTGCAGGAAGTATTCCTTTAAAAAAAACCTCCATTGTCACACGGAAACAAAGTGGAGACTCTCTTTCATCTAAACCAGATGGTTTTCTTCGAAAGACACATGTGTTGCATCAACTTAGTTGTATAGGTCTATTTGCCACAAAATTAACGTATCGCCACCTTGAAAACTATGATTTGCCGGAAGTATTCCTTTCAAAAACTGACTCAGTTCTCACATGGAAACAATGTGCTACATGCTCCTTCCTCTAATACATAGGGTTTTCTTTCAAGAGATATAGGTGTTTCTTCTATAATGCTGAATATGCCTGTTTTGATAAACAGCACCTATCTCCACCTTGAAACACCTAAGTTACAGGAAGTATTCCTTTCAAAAACTAACTCAAGTTATGCAGAGAAACAATGTGCTAGATGCTTCTGCTTCTAACACAGATGGATTCCTTTGAGAGGTATATGTGTTTCTTTAACTTAGCTGAATAGGCCTGTTGAATCAATTGTGCCTTTGTCAACTTTGAAAATGCTGCTAGATGCTCCCGTTTCTAACACAAATCATTCTCTTCGATAGACACATGTGCTGCTACAACATAGCTGAATAAGACTTTTGGCAACAGAATGAGCCTTTCTCCACACTGAAAACTATGATCTGCAGGTTGTATTCTTTCCAAAACTAACTCAATTCTCACAGAGATACAATACACTAGTTTCTGTGCTTATAAAATGGATTGTTTTCTTTGGACAGATACATTTGTCTCTTCAACTCAGCTGAATAGGCCTATTTGGAAGAAACAGCACCTATCTCCAATTTGAAATACCTAAGCTGTAGGAAGTATTCCTTTCGAAAACTGACTCAATTCTCACAGAGGAATACTGTGCTACATGGTCCTGCATTTAATAGAGATGGTTTTCTTTGAGAGATACATGTGTTTTTTCAACCTAGCTCAATAGGCCTATTTGCAACAAAATGAGTGTTTCTCCACCTTTAAACCTGTGATTTGCATGAAGTTTTCTTTTTAAAAACTGACTCAATTCTCACAGGGAAACAAGGTGGTAGATGCTCCTTCTTCTAACACAGATGGTTTCCTTTCAAGAGATACATGTGTTTCAACTTAGATGAATAGGCCTATTGGAAGCAAACAAAGCCTCTCTCCTCTTTGAAACATGTAAGTTGCAGGAAGTGCTCCATTCAAAAAGTAACTCTATTCTCACAGAGGAACAATGGGCTGGATGCTGCAGTTTCTAGAATACATGGTTTTCTTTGGAGAGGTACATGTGTTTCTTCAATGTAGCTGTATAGGCCTATTTGCAACAAAATGAGCATCTCACCACATTGAAAACTATGATTTGCAGGAAGTATGCCTTCCAAAACTTACTCATTCCTCACAGGGAAACAATGCACTACATGCTGCAGCTTATAACATAGATGGTTTTCTTTGGAGAGGTATATGTGTCTCTTCAAATCAGATGAATAGTCCTATTTGTAGCAAAAAGTGTCTATCTCCACCTGGAAACACCAAAGTTGGAGGAAGTATTCCTTTCAAAAATTAACTCAGTTCTCACAGGGAAACAATGTGCTAGAGGCTCCTGCTTCTAGCACAGTGGTTTTATTCGAGTGATACATGTGTTTCTCAGTGTAGCTGAATAGTAAGATTTGGGACAAAACGAGCTGATATCCACCTTGGAAACTATGATTTTCACGAAGTATTTCTTTCAAAAACTTACGCAGTTCTCACTGTTGCACCATGTGCTACAAGTTTCTGCTTCTAAGACAGATGGTTTAATTCGATAGATTCATGTGTTCCTTCAAAAGAGCTGAATAGGCCTTTTTGCAGCAAAAAGATCTATTCACCACACTGAAAACTATGATTTGCAGGAAGTATTTCTTCCAAAACTAACACAATTCTCACAATGAAATAATGCCAAAGATATGGTGCTGATAACATAGATGGTATTCTTTGGAGAGATACATGTATTGCTTAAACTCAGCTGAATAGGCATATGTGGAGCAAACATCGCCTATCTCCACCTTGAAAGACCTAAGCTGCAGGAAGTATTCCTTTAAAAAAAACCTCCATTGTCACACGGAAACAAAGTGGAGACTCTCTTTCATCTAAACCAGATGGTTTTCTTCGACAGATACATGAGTTGCATCAACTTAGTTGTATAGGTCTATTTGCAACAAAATTAACGTATCGCCACCTTGAAAACTATGATTTGCCGGAAGTATTCCTTTCAAAAACTGACTCAGTTCTCACATGGAAACAATGTGCTACATGCTCCTTCCTCTAATACATAGGGTTTTCTTTCAAGAGATATAGGTGTTTCTTCTATTCTGCTGAATATGCCTGTTTTGATAAACAGCAGCTATCTCCACCTTGAAACACCTAAGTTACAGGAAGTATTCCTTTCAAAAACTAACTCAAGTTATGCAGAGAAACAATGTGCTAGATGCTTCTGCTTCTAACACAGATGGTTTCCTTTTGAGAGGTATATGTGTTTCTTCAACTTAGCTGAATAGGCCTGTTGAATCAATTGTGCCTTTGTCAACTTTGAAAATGCTGATGTGCAGGAAGTATTCTCTCAAAAACTAACTGAATTCTCAGAGGGTAACAGTGTGCTAGATGTTTCTACTTCTAACAGAGAGGTTTCCTTCAAGAGATACATGTGTTTCTTCAGCTTAGCTGAGTAGGCCTCTTTGGAACAATAAGAACATTTTTCCACCTTGAAAACTATGATTTGCAGGAAGTATTCCTTTCAAAACCTAACTCAAGTCTCACAGGTAAACAATGTGCTAGATGCTCCTGTTTCTAACACAAATCATTCTCTTCCATAGACACATGTGCTGCTACAACATAGCTGAATAAGACTTTTGGCAACAGAATGAGCCTTTCTCCACACTGAAAACTATGATCTGCAGGTTGTATTCTTTCCAAAACTAACTCAATTCTCACAGAGATACAATACACTAGTTTCTGTGCTTATAAAATGGATTGTTTTCTTTGGACAGATACATTTGTCTCTTCAACTCAGCTGAATAGGCCTATTTGGAACAAACAGCACCTATATCCACATTGAAAGACCTAAGCTGTAGGAAGTATTCCTTTAAAAAAAGTCAATTCTCACAGGGAAACAAACTGCTAGATGCTCTTTCATCTAACACAGATGGTTTTCCTCGAGAGATACATGTGTTTAATCAACTTAGTTGTATAGGTCTATTAGCAAGAAAATGAACATATCACCACCTTGAAAACTGTGATTTGCACGAAGTATTCCTTTCCAAACCTAACTCAATTCTCACAGGGAAACAAAGTGCTAGATGCTCCTGCTTCTAACACAAATGATTCTCTTCGATAGAAACATGTGTTTCTACAAATAGCAGAATAGGACTTTTTGCAACAAAATGAGCCTTTCTCCACACTGAAAACTATGATTTGCAGGTAGTATACCTTCCAAAACTAACTCAGTTCTCACACGGATACAATACACTAGATTCTGTGCTTATAAAATGGATTGTTTTCTTTGGACAGATACATTTGTCTCTTCAACTCAGCTGAATAGGCCTATTTGGAAGAAACAGCACCTATCCCCAATTTGAAATACCTAAGCTGTAGGAAGTATTCCTTTCGAAAACTAACTCAATTCTCACAGAGGAATACTGTGCTAGATGGTCCTGCATCTAACAGAGATGGTTTTCTTTGAGAGATACATGTGTTTTTTCAACCTAGCTCAATAGGCCTATTTGCAACAAAATGAGTGTTTCTCCACCTTTAAACCTATGATTTGCATGAAGTTTTCTTTTTAAAAACTGACTCAATTCTCACAGGGAAACAAGGTGGTAGATGCTCCTTCTTCTAACACAGATGGTTTCCTTTCAAGAGATACATGTGTTTCAACTCAGATGAATAGGCCTATTGGAAGCAAACAAAGCCTCTCTCCACCTTGAAACATGTAAGTTGCAGGAAGTGCTCCATTCAAAAAGTAACTCTATTCTCACCGAGGAACAATGGGCTGGATGCTGCAGTTTCTAGAATACATGGTTTTCTTTGGAGAGGTACATGTGTTTCTTCAATGTAGCTGTATAGGCCTATTTGCAAGAAAATGAGCATCTCACCACATTGAAAACTATGATTTGCAGCAAGCATGCCTTCCAAAACTTACTCATTCCTCACAGGGAAACAATGCACTACATGCTGCAGCTTATAACATAGATGGTTTTCTTTGGAGAGGTACATGTGTCTCTTCAAATCAGATGAATAGTCCTATTTGTAGCAAAAAGTGTCTATCTCCACCTGGAAACACCAAAGTTGGAGGAAGTATTCCGTTCAAAAACTAACTCAGTTCTCACAGGGAAACAATGTGCTAGAGGCTCCTGCTTCTAGCACAGTGGTTTTATTCGAGTGATACATGTGTTTCTCAGCGTAGCTGAATAGTAAGATTTGGGACAAAACGAGCTGATATCCACCTTGGAAACTATGATTTTCACGAAGTATTTCTTTCAAAAACTTACGCAGTTCTCACTGTTGCACCATGTGCTACAAGTTTCTGCTTCTAAGACAGATGGGTTAATTCGATAGATTCATGTGTTCCTTCAACAGAGCTGAATAGGCCTTTTTGCAGCAAAAAGATCTATTCACCACACTGAAAACTATGATTTGCAGGAAGTATTTCTTGTAAAACTAACACAATTCTCACAATGAAACAATGCCAAAGATATGGTGCTGATAACATAGATGGTTTTCTTTGGAGAGATACATGTATTGCTTAAACTCAGCTGAATAGGCATATGTGGAGCAAACATCGCCTATCTCCACCTTGAAAGACCTAAGCTGCAGGAAGTATTCCTTTAAAAAAAACCTCCATTGTCACACGGAAACAAAGTGGAGACTCTCTGTCATCTAAACCAGATGGTTTTCTTCGACAGATACATGTGTTGCATCAACTTAGTTGTATAGGTCTATTTGCAACAAAATTAACGTATCGCCACCTTGGAAACTATGACATGCCGGAAGTATTCCTTTCAAAAACTGACTCAGTTCTCACATGGAAACAATGTGCTACATGCTCCTTCCTCTAATACATAGGGTTTTCTTTCAAGAGATATAGGTGTTTCTTCTATTCTGCTGAATATGCCTGTTTTGATAAACAGCACCTATCTCCACCTTGAAACACCTAAGTTACAGGAAGTATTCCTTTCAAAAACTAACTCAAGTTATGCAGAGAAACAATGTGCTAGATGCTTCTGCTTCTAACACAGATGGTTTCCTTTTGAGAGGTATATGTGTTTCTTTAACTTAGCTGAATAGGCCTGTTGAATCAATTGTGCCTTTGTCAACTTTGAAAATGCTGCTAGATGCTCCTGTTTCTAACACAAATCATTCTCTTCGATAGACACATGTGCTGCTACAACATAGCTGAATAAGACTTTTGGCAACAGAATGAGCCTTTCTCCACAGTGAAAACTATGATCTGCAGGTTGTATTCTTTCCAAAACTAACTCAATTCTCACAGAGATACAATACACTAGTTTCTGTGCTTATAAAATGGATTGTTTTCTTTGGACAGATACATTTGTCTCTTCAACTCAGCTGAATAGGCCTATTTGGAACAAACAGCACCTATATCCACCTTGAAAGACCTAAGCTGTAGGAAGTATTCCTTTAAAAAAAGTCAATTCTCACAGGGAAACAAAGTGCTAGATGCTCTTTCATCTAACACAGATGGTTTTCCTCGAGAGATACATGTGTTTAATCAACTTAGTTGTATAGGTCTATTAGCAACAAAATGAACATATCACCACCTTGAAAACTGTGATTTGCACGAAGTATTCCTTTCCAAACCTAACTCATTTCTCACAGGGAAACAATGTGCTAGATGCTCCTGCTTCTAACACAAATCATTCTCTTCGATAGAAACATGTGTTTCTACAAATAGCAGAATAGGACTTTTTGCAACAAAATGAGCCTTTCTCCACACTGAAAACTATGGTTTGCAGGTAGTATACCTTCCAAAACTAACTCAGTTCTCACAGGGATACAATACACTAGTTTCTGTGCTTATAAAATGGATTGTTTTCTTTGGACAGATACATTTGTCTCTTCAACTCAGCTGAATAGGCCTATTTGGAAGAAACAGCACCTATCTCCAATTTGAAATACCTAAGCTGTAGGAAGTATTCCTTTCGAAAACTCACTCAATTCTCACAGAGGTATACTGTGCTACATGGTCCTGCATTTAATAGAGATGGTTTTCTTTGAGAGATACATGTGTTTTTTCAACCTAGCTCAATAGGCCTATTTGCAACAAAATGAGTGTTTCTCCGCCTTTAAACCTGTGATTTGCATGAAGTTTTCTTTTTAAAAACTGACTCAATTGTCACAGGGAAACAAGGTGGTAGATGCTCCTTCTTCTAACACAGATGGTTTCCTTTCAAGAGATACATGTGTTTCAACTTAGATGAATAGGCCTATTGGAAGCAAACAAAGCCTCTCTCCTCTTTGAAACATGTAAGTTGCAGGAAGTACTCCATTCAAAAAGTAACTCTATTCTCACAGAGGAACAATGGGCTGGATGCTGCAGTTTCTAGAATACATGGTTTTCTTTGGAGAGGTACATGTGTTTCTTCAATGTAGCTGTATAGGCCTATTTGCAAGAAAATGAGCATCTCACCACATTGAAAACTATGATTTGCAGGAAGTATGCCTTCCAAAACTTACTCATTCCTCACAGGGAAACAATGCACTACATGCTGCAGCTTATAACATAGATGGTTTTCTTTGGAGAGGTACATGTGTCTCTTCAAATCAGATGAATAGTCCTATTTGTAGCAAAAAGTGTCTATCTCCACCTGGAAACACCAAAGTTGGAGGAAGTATTCCTTTCAAAAACTAACTCAGTTCTCACAGGGAAACAATGTGCTAGAGGCTCCTGCTTCTAGCACAGTGGTTTTATTCGAGTGATACATGTGTTTCTCAGCGTAGCTGAATAGTAATATTTGGGACAAAACGAGCTGATATCCACCTTGGAAACTATGATTTTCGAGAAGTATTTCTTTCAAAAACTTACGCAGTTCTCACTGTTGCACCATGTGCTACAAGTTTCTGCTTCTAAGACAGATGGTTTAATTCGATAGATTCATGTGTTCCTTCAACAGAGCTGAATAGGCCTTTTTGCAGCAAAAAGATCTATTCACCACACTGAAAACTATGATTTGCAGCAAGTATTTCTTCCAAAACTAACACAATTCTCACAATGAAACAATGCCAAAGATATGGTGCTGATAACATAGATGGTTTTCTTTGGAGAGATACATGTATTGCTTAAACTCAGCTGAATAGGCATATGTGGAGCAAACATCACCTATCTCCACCTTGAAAGACCTAAGCTGCAGGAAGTATTCCTTTAAAAAAAACCTCCATTGTCACACGGATACAAAGTGAAGACTCTCTTTCATCTATACCAGATGGTTTTCTTCGACAGATACATGTGTTGCATCAACTTAGTTGTATAGGTCTATTTGCAACAAAATTAACGTATCGCCACCTTGAAAACTATGATTTTCCGGAAGTATTCCTTTCAAAAACTGACTCAGTTCTCACATGGAAACAATGTGCTACATGCTCCTTCCTCTAATACATAGGGTTTTCTTTCAAGAGATATAGGTGTTTCTTCTATTCTGCTGAATATGCCTGTTTTGATAAACAGCTCCTATCTCCACCTTGAAACATCTAAGTTACAGGAAGTATTCCTTTCAAAAACTAACTCAAGTTATGCAGAGAAACAATGTGCTAGATGCTTCTGCTTCTAACACAGATGGTTTCCTTTTGAGAGGTATATGTGTTTCTTCAACTTAGCTGAATAGGCCTGTTGAATCAATTGTGCCTTTGTCAACTTTGAAAATGCTGATGTGCAGGAAGTATTCTCTCAAAAACTAACTGAATTCTCAGAGGGTAACAGTGTGCTAGATGTTTCTACTTCTAACAGAGAGGTTTCCTTCAAGAGATACATGTGTTTCTTCAGCTTAGCTGAGTAGGCCTCTTTGGAACAATAAGAACATTTTTCCACCTTGAAAACTATGATTTGCAGGAAGTATTCCTTTCAAAACCTAACTCAAGTCTCACAGGTAAACAATGTGCTAGATGCTCCTGTTTCTAACACAAATCATTCTCTTCCATAGACACATGTGCTGCTACAACATAGCTGAATAAGACTTTTGGCAACAGAATGAGCCTTTCTCCACACTGAAAACTATATTCTGCAGGTTGTATTCTTTCCAAAACTAACTCAATTCTCACAGAGATACAATACACTAGTTTCCGTGCATATAAAATGGATTGTTTTCTTTGGACAGATACATTTGTCTCTTCAACTCAGCTGAATAGGCCTATTTATAACAAACAGCACCTATATCCACCTTGAAAGACCTAAGCTGTAGGAAGTATTCCTTTAAAAAAAGTCAATTCTCACAGGGAAACAAAGTGCTAGATGCTCTTTCATCTAACACAGATGGTTTTCCTCGAGAGATACATGTGTTTAATCAACTTAGTTGTATAGGTCTATTAGCAACAAAATGAACATATCACCACCTTGAAAACTGTGATTTGCACGAAGTATTCCTTTCCAAACCTAACTCAATTCTCACAGGGAAACAAAGTGCTAGATGCTCCTGCTTCTAACACAAATCATTCTCTTCGATAGAAACATGTGTTTCTACAAATAGCAGAATAGGACTTTTTGCAACAAAATGAGCCTTTCTCCACACTGAAAACTATGATTTGCAGGTAGTATACCTTCTAAAACTAACTCAGTTCTCACACGGATGCAATACACTAGTTTCTGTGCTTATAAAATGGATTGTTTTCTTTGGACAGATACATTTGTCTCTTCAACTCAGCTGAATAGGCCTATTTGGAAGAAACAGCACATATCCCCAATTTGAAATACCTAAGCTGTTGGAAGTATTCCTTTCGAAAACTAACTCAATTCTCCCAGAGGAATACTGTGCTAGATGGTCCTGCATCTAACAGAGATGGTTTTCTTTGAGAGATACATGTGTTTTTTCAACCTAGCTCAATAGGCCTATTTGCAACAAAATGAGTGTTTCTCCACCTTTAAACCTATGATTTCATGAAGTTTTCTTTTTAAAACCTGACTCAATTCTCACAGGGAAACAAGGTGGTAGATGTTCCTTCTTCTAACACAGATGGTTTCCTTTCAAGACATACATGTGTTTCAACTCAGATGAATAGGCCTATTGGAAGCAAACAAAGCATCTCTCCTCCTTGAAACATGTAAGTTGCAGGAAGTGCTCCATTCAAAAATTAACTCTATTCTCACAGAGGAACAATGGGCTGGATGCTGCAGTTTCTAGAATACATGGTTTTCTTTGGAGAGGTACATGTGTTTCTTCAATGTAGCTGTATAGGCCTATTTGCAACAAAATGAGCATCTCACCACATTGAAAACTATGATTTGCAGGAAGCATGCCTTCCAAAACTTACTCATTCCTCACAGGGAAACAATGCTCTACATGCTGCAGCTTATAACATAGATGGTTTTCTTTGGAGAGGTACATGTGTCTCTTCAAATCAGATGAATAGTCCTATTTGTAGCAAAAAGTGTCTATCTCCACCTGGAAACACCAAAGTTGGAGGAAGTATTCCTTTCAAAAACTAACTCAGTTCTCACAGGGAAACAATGTGCTAGAGGCTCCTGCTTCTAGCACAGTGGTTTTATTCGAGTGATACATGTGTTTCTCAGCGTAGCTGAATAGTCCTATTTGGGACAAAATGAGCTCATATCCACCTTGGAAACTATGATTTTCACGAAGTATTTCTTTCAAAAACGTATGCAATTCTCACTGTTGCACCATGTGCAACAAGTTTCTGCTTCTAAGACAGATGGTTTAATTCCATAGATTCATGTGTTCCTTCAACATAGCTGAAAAGGCCTTTTTGCAGCAAAATGATCTATTCACCACATTGAAAACTATGATTTGCAGGAAGTATTTCTTCCAAAACTAACACAATTCTCACAATGAAACAATGCCCAAGATATGGTGCTGTTAACATAGATGGTTTTCTTTGGAGAGATACATGTATTGCTTAAACTCAGCTGAATAGGCATATGTGGAGCAAACATCGCCTATCTCCACCTTGAAAGACCTGAGGTGTAGGAAGTATTCCTTTAAAAAAAACCTACATTGTCACACGGAAACAAAGTGGAGACTCTCTTTCATCTAAACCAGATGGTTTTCTTCGACAGATACATGTGTTGCATCAGCTTAGTTGTATAGGTCTATTTGCAACAAAATTAACGTATCGCCACCTTGAAAACTATGATTTGCAGGAAGTATTCCTTTCAAAAACTGACTCAGTTCTCACATGGAAACAAGGTGCTAGATGCTCCTTCCTCTAATACATAGGGTTTTCTTTCAAGAGATACAGGTGTTTCTTCTATTCTGCTGAATATGCCTATTTTGATAAACAGCACCTATCTCCACCTTGAAACACCTAAGTTACAGGAAGTATTCCTTTCAAAAATTAACTCAAGGTATGCAGAGAAACAATGTGCTAGATGCTTCTGCTTCTAACACAGATGGTTTCCTTTTGAGAGGTATATGTGTTTCTTCAACTTAGCTGAATAGGCCTGTTGAATCAATTGTGCCTTTGTCAACTTTGAAAATGCTGATGTGCAGGAAGTATTCTCTCAAAAACTAACTGAATTCTCAGAGGGTAACAGTGTGCTAGATGTTTCTACTTCTAACAGAGAGGTTTCCTTCAAGAGATACATGTGTTTCTTCAGCTTAGCTGAGTAGGCCTCTTTGGAACAATAAGAACATTTTTCCACCTTGAAAACTATGATTTGCAGGAAGTATTCCTTTCAAAACCTATCTCAAGTCTCACAGGTAAACAATGTGCTAGATGCTCCTGTTTCTAACACAAATCATTCTCTTCCATAGACACATGTGCTGCTACAACATAGCTGAATAAGACTTTTGGCAACAGAATGAGCCTTTCTCCACAGTGAAAACTATGATCTGCAGGTTGTATTCTTTCCAAAACTAACTCAATTCTCACAGAGATACAATACACTAGTTTCTGTGCTTATAAAATGGATTGTTTTCTTTGGAGAGATACATTTGTCTCTTCAACTCAGCTGTATAGGCCTATTTGGAACAAACAGCACCTATTTCCAAGTTGAAATACCTAAGCTATAGGAAGTATTCCTATCGAAAACTAACTCAATTCTCACAGAGTAATACGGTGCTAGATGGTCCTTCATCTAACAGAGATGGTTTTTTTTGAGAGATACATGTGTCTTTTCACCATAGCTGCATAGGCATATTTGCAACAAAATCAGTGTTTCTCCACCTTTAAACCTGTGATTTGCATGAAGTTTTCTTTTTAAAAACTGACTCAATTCTCACAGGGAAACAATGTGCTAGATGGTCCTTCTTTTAACACAGATGGTTTCCTTTCAAGAGATACATGTGTTTCAACTCAGATGAATAGGCCTATTGGAAGCAAACAAAGCCTCTCTCCACCTTGAAACATGTAAGTTGCAGGAAGTGTTCCATTCAAAAAGTATCTCTATTCTCACAGAGAAACAATGGGCTGGATGCTGCAGTTTCTAGAATACATGGTTTTCTTTTGAGAGGTACATGTTTTTCTTCAACATAGCTGTATAGGCCTATTTGCAACAAAATGAGCTTTTCACCACATTGAAAACTATGATTTGCAGGAAGCATGCCTTCCAAAACTTACTCATTCCTCACAGGGAAACAATGCACTACATGCTGCAGCTTATAACATAGATGGTTTTCTTTGGAGAGATACATGTGTCACTACAAATCAGATGAATAGTCCTATTTGTAGCAAAAAGTGTCTATCTCCACCTGGAAACACCAAAGTTGGAGAAAGTATTCCTTTCAAAAACTAACTCAGTTCTCACAGGGAAACAATGTGCTAGAGGCTCCTGCTTCTGGCACAGTGGTTTTATTCGAGAGATACATGTGTTTTTCAGCCTAGCTGAATAGTCCTATTTGGAACAAAATGTGCTGATATCCTTCTTGGAAACTGTGATTTTCATGAAGTATTTCTTTCAAAAACTTGCGCAGTTCTCACTGTTGCACCATGTGCTACAAGTTTCTGCTTCTAAGACAGATGGTTTAATTCGATAGATTCATGTGTTCCTTCAACATAGCTGAATAGGCCTTTTTGCAGCAAAATGAGCTGTTCACCACATTGAAAACTATGATTTGCAGGAAGTATTTCTTCCCAAAATAACACAATTCTCACAATGAAACAATGCCAAAGATATGGTACTGATAACCTTGATGGTTTTCTTTGGAGAGATACATGTATTTCTTAAACTCAGCTGAATAGGCATATGTGGAGCAAACATCGCCTATCTCCACCTTGAAAGACCTAAAGTGTAGGAAGTATTCCTTTAAAAAAAACCTCCATTGTCACACGGAAACAAAGTGGAGACTCTCTTTCATCTAAAACAGATGGTTTTCTTCGACAGATACATGTGTTTCATCAACTTAGTTGTACAGGTCTATTTGCCACAAAATTAACGTATCGCCACCTTGAAAACTATGATTTGCAGGAAGTATTCCTTTCAAAAACTGACTCAGTTCTCACATGGAAACAATGTGCTAGATGCTCCTTCCTCTAATACATAGGATTTTCTTTCAAGAGATATAGGTGTTTCTTCTATTCTGCTGAATATGCCTATTTTGATAAACAGCACCTATGTCCACCTTGAAACACCCAAATTACAGGAAGTATTCCTTTCAAAAACTAACTCAAGTTTTGCAGAAAAACAACATGCTAGATGCTTCTGCTTCTAACACAGATGGTTTCCTTTTGAGAGGTATATGTGTTTCTTCAACTTAGCTGAATAGGCCTGTTGAATCAATTGTGCCTTTGTCAACTTTGAAAATGCTGATGTGCAGGAAGTATTCTCTCAAAAACTAACTGAATTCTCAGAGGGTAACAGTGTGCTAGATGTTTCTACTTCTAACAGAGAGGTTTCCTTCAAGAGATACATGTGTTTCTTCAGCTTACCTGAGTAGGGCTATTTTGAACAATAAGAACATTTTTCCACCTTGAAAACTATGATTTGCAGGAAGTATTCCTTTCAAAACCTAACTCATTTCTCACAGGTAAACAATGTGCTAGATGCTCCTGCTTCTAACACAAATAATTCTCTTCGATAGACACATGTGCTGCTACAACATAGCTGAATAAGACTTTTTGCAACAAAATGAGCCTTTCTCCACACTGAAAACTATGATTTGCAGGTAGTATTCCTTAAAACTAACTCAATTCTCACAGAGATACAATACACTAGTTTCTGTGCTTATAAAATGGATTTTTTTCTTTCTACAGATACATTTGTCTCTTCAGCTCAGCTGAATAGGCCTATTTGGAATAAACAGCACCTATCTCCACCTTGAAAGACCTAAGGTGTATTAAGTATTCCTTTAAAAAAAAGTCAATTCTCACAGGGAAACAAATTGCTAGATGCTCTTTCATCTAACACAGATGGTTTTCCTCGAGAGATACATGTGTTTAATCAACTTAGTTGTATAGGTCTATTAACAACAAAATGAACATATCACCACCTTGAAATCTATGATTTGCACGAAGTATTCCTTTCAAAACCTAACTCAATTCTCACAGGGAAACAATGTGCTAGATGCTCCTGCTTCTAACACAAATCATTCTCTTCGATAGAAACATGTGTTTCTACAAATAGCAAAAGAGTACTTTTTGCAACAAAATGAGCCTTTCTCCACACTGACAACTATGATTTGCAGGTAGTATACCTTCCAAAACTAACTCAGTTCTCAAAGGGATACAATACACTAGTTTCTGTGCTTATAAAATAGATTGTTTTCTTTGGAGAGATACATTTGTCTCTTCAACTCAGCTGAATAGGCCTATTTGGAACAAACAACACCTATCTCCAATTTGAAATACCTAAGCTGTAGGAAGTATTCCTATCGAAAACTAACTCAATTCTCACAGAGGAATACTGTGGTAGATGGTCCTGCATTTAACAGAGATGGTTTTCTTTGAGAGATACATGTGTTTTTTCAACATAGCTCAATAGGCCTATTTGCAACAAAATGAGTGTTTCTCCACCTTTAAACCTATGATTTTAATGAAGTTTTCTTTTGAAAAACTGACTCAATTCTCATAAGGAAGCAATGTGCTAGATGCTTC
The DNA here is from genome assembly GCF_047511655.1 of Castor canadensis. Taxonomy (NCBI): domain Eukaryota; kingdom Metazoa; phylum Chordata; class Mammalia; order Rodentia; family Castoridae; genus Castor; species Castor canadensis. The sequence continues at coordinate 152,697,816 of NC_133387.1, read as the reverse complement.
TTCTTCTAACACAGATGGTTTCCTTTCAAGAGATACATGTGTTTCAACTCAGATGAATAGGCCTATTGGAAGCAAACAAAGCCTCTCTCCTCCTTGAAACATGTAGTTGCTGGAAGTGTTCCATTCAAAAAGTAGCTCTATTCTCACAGAGAAACACTGGGCTGGATTCTGCAGCTTCTAACATAGATGGTTTTGTTTTTAGTGATACATATGTTTCTTAGACTCAGCTGAATAAATTATATGGAAGAAAATGTGCCTTTCTCCACCTTGAAATCTATGATTTGCAGGAAGTATTGGTTCCAAAACTAACTCAATCCTCACAGCACTAGATGCTTCAGCTTATAACAGAGAAGGTTTTCTTTATAGGGATATATGTGTTTGTTCAACTCAGCTGTATAGACCTACTTGCAACAAAATGACCATTTTACCAATTGAAAACTATGATTTGCAGGAAGTTTTCCTTCCAAAATGAGCTCAGTTCTCACAGGGAAACAATACACTAGATACTGCAGCTTGTAACAGAGAAGGGTTTCTTTGGAGAAATACATTTGTTTCTTCAACTCAGTTGAATATGCCTATTTGGAGCAAAATGAGTCTGTCTCCACCAGGAAGCAACTAAGTTTGAGCAAGTATTCCTTTCAAAAACTAACTCAATTCTCACAGGGAAACAATGTGCTAGATGCTCCCACTTCTCACACACATGATTTTCTTCAAGAGATACATGTGTTTCTTCAGCATAGTTTAACAGGCCTTTTGGAAACAAAATGAACCTTTCTCCACATTGAAAACTGTGATTTGCAAGAAGCATTCCTTTCAAAAACTAACTCAATTCTCACAAGGAAACCGTGTGCTAGATATTGAAGATTCTAACATAGATGGTTTTCTTTAGAGATACACATGTATTTCAAAAACTCATATGAAAAGGCCTATTTGGAACAAACAGCCTATCTCCACTTTGTAATACCTAAGCTGCAGGAAGAATTCCTGTCAAAAACTAATTAAATTCTCAGAGGGAAACAATGTTATAGGTGCTCCTGCCTCTAACATAGATTATTTTCTTTGAGAGATACACATGTTTCATCAACTCACTTGAATAGGCTTATTTGGAATAAAATGAGCCATTCTCCACCTTGAAAACTATGATTTGTAGGAAGTATTACTCTCAAAAACTAACTCAATTCTCAGAAGTAAACAATGTGCTAGATGCTGCAGATACTAACATAGATGGTTTTCTTTTGAGAGACATAGTCCTTCAACTTTGCTGAATAGGACTATTTGCAACAAAATGAGCATTTCTCCACATTGAAAACTATGATTTGCAGGAAGTATTCCCTCCAAAACTAATCAGTTCTCACCAGGAAACAATGCGCTAGATGCTGTGCTTATAATATAGATGGTTTTCTTTGCAGAGATATATGTGTCTATTCAACTCTGCTCAATAGGCCTATTTGGAGCAAACAGCGCCTATCTTCACCTTGAAATACCTAAGGCGTAGGAAGTATTCATTTCAAAAACTAACTCAATTCTCACAAGGAAACATTGTGTTAGATGCTCCTTCTTCTAACATAGATGGTTTTCTTTCTAGAGATACATGTGTTTCTTCAACTTAGCTGAAAAGTCCTATTTGCAAGAAAACTAGTGTTTCTCCACCTTGAAAACTTTGACTTCCAGGAAGTATTCCTTTCAAAAACTGACTCAATTCTCTTAGGGAAACAATGTGCCAGATGCTCTTCTAAAACGGATGGTTTTCTTTCAAGAGATACATGTGTTTCTTCAACTCAGCTGAGTAGGCCTATTTTGATCAAACAGTGTCTATTTCCCCCTTGAAACACCTAAGTTGGAGGATATATTCCTCTCAAAAACTAACTCAAATCTCACAGAGAAACAGTGGGCTAGATGCTGCAGCTTCTAACACAGATGGTTTTGTTTGGCGAGATGCATATGTTTCTTCTACTCAGTTGGGTAGACCTACATGGAACAAAATAAGCTTTTCTCCACCTTGAAAACTATGATTTTCAGGAAATATTCCTTTCAAAAATAAGTCAGTTCTTCCAAGGAAAGAATGTGCTAGATGCTGTAGCTTCTTGCATACTTGGTTTTCTTTGGAGAGGTACAGGTACAATACACTAGCTTCTGTGCTTATAAAATGGATTGTTTTCTTTGGAGAGATACATTTTTCTCTTCAACTCTGCTGAGTAGGCCTATTTGAAACAAACCACACCTATCTCCACCTTGAAATACCTAAGCATCAGGAAGTATTCCTTTCAAAAACTAACTCAATTCTCAGAGGGAAACAATGTGCTAGATGCTCCTGCTTCTATCACAAATGGTTTTCTTTTGAGAGATTCGTGTGTTTCTTCATCTCAGCTAAATAGTCCTATCTAGAGCAAACAGAGCTTATCTCCACCTTGAACACACTAAGTTGCAGGAAGTATTCCTTTCAAAAACTAACTGAATTCTCACAGAGAAACAATGGCTAGATGCCTCAACTTCTAGGATAGATGGTTTTGTTTGGAGAGATACATATGTTTCTTCCACACAGCTGAATAGACTTATATGAAAGAAAATGAGCCTTTCTAAACCTTGAAAACTATGATTTGCAGTAAGTATTTTTTTCAAAAACTTAGTCACTTCTTGCATGGAATGAATGTGCTGGATGCTGCAACTTCTAGCATACAGGGTTTTCTTTGGAGAGGTACACGTGTTTCTTTAACTCTGGTGAATAGGCTTATTTGGAGCAAAGAGAGTCTATCTCCACATTGAACCATCTATGTTGCAGGACGTATTCCTGTCAAAACTAGCTCAAGTTTCACAGGGAAAGAATGTGCTAGATGCTCTTTCTTCTAACACAGATTGTTTTCTTTCGAGAGATATATATGTTGTTCAACTTAGCTGAATAAGTTTGTTTTATAAAATGAGCCTTTCTCCACTTTGAATATTCTGATTTGTAGAAAGTATTCCTTTCAAAAGCTAACTCAACTCTCACAGGGAAGCAATGTGCTAGATGCTTCAGCCTGTAACATAGATGATTTTCTTTGGAGAGACACATGTGTTTCTTCAACTCACCTGGAAATGCCTATTTTGAACAAAGAGAGCCTATCTCCTCCTTGAAATACCTAAGCTGCAGGAAATATTAGTCTCAAACATTAAATCAGTTCTCAGAGGGAAACAATGTCGTAGGTGCACCTGGATCTAACATAGATGGTTTTCTTCAAGAGATAGATATGGTTCATCAACTAACTTGAATAGGCCTATTGGGAACAAAATGAGCCATTATCCACCTTGGAAACTATGATTATCAGGAAGTAGTGATTTCAAAATCTAACTCAATTCTCACAGGTAAACAATGTGCTAGAGGCTGCAGATTCTAACACAAGTGGTTTTCTTTCAAGAGATCCATATAGCTCTTCAACTTAGCTGAATATGCCTACTTGCAACAAAATGAGCATTTCTATACATTGAAAACTATGATTTGCAGGAAGTATTCCTTCCAAACTAAATCAGTTCTCACAGAAAAACACTGTGCTAGATGCTGTGCTTATAACATAGATGGTTTTCTTTGGAGAGATACATGTGTCTCTTCAACTCAGCTGAATAGGCCTATTTGGAGCAAACAATGCCTATCTGCACCTGAAACACCTAAGTTGCAGGAAATATTCCTTTAAAAAGCTCACTCATTCTCCCAGGGAAACAATGTGCTAGATGCTGCAGCTTGTAACATATTTGGTGTTCTTTGGAGAGATACATGTATTTCTTCAACTAATCTGAATGGGAGTATTTATGGCAATCAGAGCCTATCTCTACCTTGAAATACCTAAGTTGACTGAAATAGTCCTATCCAAAACTAACTCAATTTTGAAAGGGAAACAATGTGCTAGATGCCCCTTTTTCTAATACGGATGGTTTTCTTTCAAGAGATAAATGTGTTGCTTTATCTCAGCTGAATAGGCCTAGTTGGAACACAATGAGCCTTTGTCCAACTTGAAATTCTGATTGGCAGAAAGTTTTCCTTTGAAAAACCAACTGAATTCTTGCACAGAAACAATGTGCTAGATGCTCCTTCTCCTAACACAGAAGGCTTTCTTTTTTCTTATTTTTATTTTATTCATGTGTGTATACATTTTTTGGGTTTTTTCATCACCCTTCCCTAAGTTCATCCCTCACACCCCCTACCCCACTCCCTCCTTTATCCCCCTTTACCACCTGCTACCAGGCAGAAACTATTCTGCTATTATCTCTAATTTTGTTCAAGAGAGTGTATAAGCAATAATAGGAAGGACCAAATGTCTTTGCTAGTTGAGAAAAGAATAGCTATATAAGGAGTTGACATGTATTGATTTCCTGTATATGTGTTACCTTCTAAGTTAATTCTTTTCAAACTAACTTATTCTCTAGTTCCAGGTCCCCTTCTCCTATTGGCCTCAGTTGCTTTAAAGTATCTGCTTTAGTTTCTCTGCATTGAGGGCAAAAAATGCTATCTAGTTTTTTGGATGTCTTACCTATCCTCATACTATCCTTGTGTGTACTCGCTTTATCATGTGATCAAATTCCAAACCCTTGTTGTATTTGTCCTTGATCTAATGTCTGCATATGAGGGAGAACATATGATTTTTGGTTTTTTGGGCCAGGTTAACCTCACTCAGAATTATGTTCTCCAATTCCATCCGTTTACCTGCGAATGATAGCATTTCATTCTTCTTCATGGCTGCATAAATTCCATTGTGTATAAATACCACATTTTCCTAATCCATTTGTCAGTAGTGGGGAATCTTGGCTGTTTCCATAATTTGGCTATTGTGAATAGTGCTGCAATAAACATGGGTGTGCAGGTGCCTCTGGAGTAACCTGTGTCACAGTCTTTTTGGTATATACCCTAGAGTGGTATTGCTGGATCATGTGGTAGATCAGTGTTTAGATTTTTAAGTAGCCTCCAAATGTTTTTCCAGAGTGGTTATACTAGTTTACATTCCCACCAGCAGTGTAAGAGTGTTCCTTTTCCCCCCGCATCCTAGCCAACACCTGTTGTTAGTGGTGTTGCTAATGATGGCTATTCTAACAGGGGTGAGGTGGAATCTTAGTGTGGTTTTAATTTTTATTTCCTTTATTTATAGGGATGGTGAGCATTTTTTCATGTGTTTTTTGGCCATTTGAATTTATTCTTTTGAGAAAGTTCTGTTTAGTTCACTTGCCCATTTATTTATTAGTTCATTAATTTTGGGAGAAATTAGTTTTTTGAGTTCCCTATATATTCTGGCTATCAGTCCTTTGTCTGGTGTATAGCTGGCAAATATTTTCTCCCACTCTGTGGGTGATCTCTTCAGTTTTGAGACTAATTCTTTTGTTGAGCAGAAGCTTTTTAGTTTTATGAAGTCCCATTTATGTGTTCTATCTCTTAGTTGCTGAGCTGCTGAAGTTCCATTGAGAAAGTTCTTACTTATATCTATTAATTCCAGAGTATTTCCTATGATTGCTTAACCAACTTTAGAGTTTGGGGTCTGATATTAAGGTCCTTGATCCATTTTTAGTTAATACTGATATAGGGTGATAAACACGGATCTAGTTTCAGTTTTTTGCAGACTGCCAACCAGTTTTCCCAGCAATTTTTGTTGAAGGGGCTGTCTTCTCTCCATCATATATTTTTAGCTCCTTTGTCAAAGACAAGTTGGTTATAGTTGTGTGGCTTCATATCCGGATGCTCTATTCTGTTCCACTGTCTTCATATCTGTTTCTGTGACAGTACCATGCTGTTTTTATTGTTATTTCTTGTAATATAGTTTGAAGTCGGTTATCATGATACCACTAGCGTTATTGTTTTGACTGAGTATTGCCTTTGCTATTCGAGGCCTCTTGTGTTTCCATATAAATTTAATGGTAGATTTTTCAATCTCTTTGATGAATGTCATTGGGATTTTGATGGGAATTGCATTAAACATGTAGATTACTTTTAGGAGTATAGACATTTTTACTATGTTGATTCTACCAATCCATGAGCATGGGAGATCTCTCCACTTTCTATAGTCTACCTCAATCTCTTTCTTCAGAAGTTTATAGTTTTCCATGTAGTGGTCATTCACATCCTTTGTTAGGTTTACACTTAGGTATTTGATTTTTTTGAGGCTATTGTAAATGGAATTGTTTTCATATATTCTTTCTCAGTTTGTTCATTATTAGTGTATAGAAATGAGAATGATTTTTCTATGTTGGTTTTACATTCTGCTACCCTGCTATTGATATTGATGTTGTCTAGGAGCTTTTGAGTAGAATTTTTGGGTGTTTAAGGTATAGGATCATATCATGAGCCATGATTCTCTTATTTGTTCTTTTGATAGAGTCATTGAGTTCTTGCATTTTCTTTTCACAGGTCTTGAGTTGTTTAACTAATAGTTCTTTGGTTTTCTCTTTAACTACCATTTCCTCTTTGAGTTCTGAGATTCTGTCTTCTATTTGTTTTATTCTGCTGGATTGGCCTTCTTTTTTGTTTTGCAATTCTGATTCATTCTTTTTTCTGACGTTTTCCATATCCTGGGTCATTTCTTCTTTAATATTGTCTATTTTTGTCCTGAGTTCATTTATCTCTTTATTAATCTTGTTCTCTGTTCCACTTTGGTGTTTATACAGTGTTTCTATGGTTTCCTTTATTTCTTCTTTTGCTTTTTCAAATTCTCTATTTTTGTTGTCTTGGAATTCCTTGATTATCTCCTGTATATTTTGGTTGACCATATCCAGTATCATCTGTATAGAATTCTCATTGAGTGCCTGTAGTATTTCTTTTTTTTGATTATTCTTGTGGGCTTCATTGTGTTCTTTGGCATAGTTTACCTTCATTTTGTTGGAGTCTGGATCTGAGTATGTCTTTTCTTCATTTCCCTCTGGTTCCTGTACTAATTTTTTGCTGTGGGGAAACTGTTTTCCCTGTTTTTTCTGTCTTCCCATCATTGCCATTGATGTTGTTATTCTCACTGTATTGTGTGTAATTGAGTATTTTCTAGCTTGTAATAATAGTACTGGAGAAATTTAGAATGGAAGGGTGAGAGGAGATGGAAAGCAAAGAAGTTAAAGGAAAAGGGAAAAACAAATAAACAAGTAGAAAAAAACAAAGAAACAAACAAAAAAGTTTCAAAGATATAAACAGGGAGAGATAGTGTACTAATCAACTGTAAGCTGAACAGGCATTAGAGAGACAGAGAAAGGATTGAAAATAAAAAATATAAATAAATAAATAAATAAAAATAAAAATAAAAAATAAATAAATGAAAAAATATATAAATAAAAAAAATCTGCAAGTTCAAAAGCAATAAAGTTTCAGATTAATAATTTTGGTGTTCATCCCTCAGCCTCCAATCCTTGATATGGTACCTCAGAAGTAGTTGTGTGTTTGTCTCATCAAAGGGGAAAAAGACTGGAAAAAACAAAATAAAACAAAACTGCACAAAACAAAACAAAACAAAAAAAACCCCACAAAATTTCCCAAATTCAAATGCAATACAGTTCCAGTAAGTTTTTCAGCATGCAGGTGTAGTTCAGTTGTTGTCTCATCAAAGTCAGGGAGAGAGAAAAAAACAGTCTGGAGACAATTCTGTGAATAGCTATCTGCAGCTGTGACTTGCCTGCCTGCTGCTGTCAGCCTACTGTTGCTGTAGGCTTTATTTATGCAGATCTCATGAGTGAGCTTTACACTCACCTGGCCCTGCAGGCTTTGTTTACTCAGACTTTTCCAGTGCCTAAGCCACTGCTACAAACTTTCCCCTTTCCAAGCACACTGGGGGAGGTGACACTGCACACACTTTCTCAAGCTGGTGTGTTTATTTACAGCTCATGTGGGAAGTGGGTCTTTCCCCCTCTCCTGTGTAATTTTCCTCCCACTGCTGCTTTTACAAGCTTTCCTGCTTCTGGTTGCTGGGTGTGTGCCACCATTCCTGCCTTCTCTGGCCAGCTTGATTATTTACAGCTCACATGGGAAGTGGGTCTTCCACCCTCTCTGTGGAGTTTTCCTCCCTCCTCCACTTTTACATCTTTGCTAGGTGTCTTTTTTTTGTTGTTTTTGCTTATTATTCAGTTTTTCTTTTTTTCCCTGTGTGGAGGTCCATCTGTCCATAGGGCTATGCTGATCTGGCCCATTGTTGTTTGTGGGAGTACTGCATACTGCTTAGCTCACCTTGTGGTCTGCTTCTTCCCAAGCCATCTGGGTGCTGGCATCTGGCAGCAGTGCAGAGCACTCCTGCTTTCTCCCTTTAATGTGAAGTGGAGATGTTCTGTGCAGGCTGGAGGTGTGGAGAAGTCCAAGTTTTTCTGCTTCTTGGTGATTTTTCCTGTAAGGTGTATCTCCAGTGTCTCTCCAAGATTTCACTTCAGGAGGCATGCTTTCTGCTTCCTCCCTCTAGCTGCCATCTTGGAATCTGGAATGTCCTTTTTATCTCGTTTGATCAATGTAGGTTTGAAGTCTACTTTGTCAGAGATAAATATTGCTACCTCTGCCTGTTTTTGGGGACAATTGGCTTGTTAAATCTTCTTCCAGCCTTTCATCCTAAGCTTATGCTTATTTTTTTCATTGAGATGGGTCTCCTGTAAGCAATAATTTGTTGGATCTTCCTTTTTAATCCTATTGGTCAAGCAGTGCCTCTTGATGAGGGAATTAAGTCCATTAACATTAAGTATTCATATTGATAGGTATGTGGTGATTACTGTCATTTAGTTGTCTTAGTTGTTTGAAGATTTGATTGTGTGTACCTAAATTGAGGTTACTGTCTACTTTCTTGCTTTTCTTTTCCTGTAGTTTGGAGCTGCCTGCCCTTTCATGGTTATGTTGGGTTTCACTTTCTGTGTGCAGAATCCCTTGAAGAATCTTTTGTAGTGGTGGCTTTGTGGTCACATATTGTTTTAGTTTCTGCTTATCATGGAAGACTTTTATTGCTCCATCTATTTTGAATGATAGTTTTGCTGGGTAGAGTATCCTGGGGTTAAAGTTATTTTCATTCAGTGCCTGGAAGATCTCTCCCCAATCTCTTCTTGCTTTTAATGTTTCTGTTGAGAAGTCTGCTGTGATTTTGATGGGTTGGCCTTGTATGTTATTTGTTTTTTCTCTCTTACAGCCTTCAAGATTCTTTCCCTAGTTTCTGAACTTGTTGTTTTAATGATTATATGCCATGGGTAGTTCTATTTTGATCTGGTCTGTTTGGTGTTCTGGAGGCCTCTAGCATCTGTATGGGAATATCTTTCTCTAGATTTGGGAAATTTGCTGTAATTGTTTCATTGAATATATTATGCATTCCCTTTGCTTGCACCTCTTCTACTTCTTCAATGCCCATGATTCTCAGGTTTGGTCTTCTGATAGAGTCAGTGAGTTCTTGCATTTTCTTTTCACAGGTCTTGAGCAGTTTAACTAATAGTTCTTTGGTTTTTCCTTCAATTACCATTTCATCTTTGAGTTCTGAGATTCTGTCTTCTGTTTGTTCTATTCTGCTGGATTGGCCTTCCATTTTGTTTTGCATTTCTGTTTCATTCTTTTTTTGGAGATTTTCATTATCCAGAGTCGTTTCCTCTTTAATGTTGTCTATTTTTGTCTTGAGTTCATTTATCTCTTTATCAATCATGTTCTTTGTTTCACTTTGGTGTTTATACAGTGCTTCTATGGTTTCTTTTATTTCTTCTTGTGCTTTTTCAAATTCTCTATTTTTGTTGTCTTGGAATTTCTTGAGTGCCTCCTGTACATTTTGGTTGACCATATCCAGTATCATCTCTGTAAAATTCTCATTGATTACTTGGAGTATTTCATCTTTCACATTATTCTTGTGGGCTTCATTGCGTTCTTTTTCATCGTTTATCTTCATTCTGTTGGAGTCTGGATCTGAGTATCTGTTTTCTTCATTTCCCTCTGGTTCCTGTACTAATTTTATGCTATGGGGAAACTGTTTTCCCTGTTTTTTTAGTTTTCCCATCATTGCCCATGGTATTGTTACTGTCCCTTTACCATGTGCAATTAAGTATTTTCTTGCTTGTAATAATAACACTGGTGATATTTAGAATGGAAGGGTAAGAGGGGAGGGAAAGCAAAGAAGGCAAAGAAAAAGGGAAAAACAAATATACAAATAAGTAAAAGAAACTAAAGAAAGAAAGTGTCAAAGATACAAAGAGGGAGAGATAGTGTACTAATCAACAGTAAGCTAAACAGGCATTAGAGAGACAGAGAGAGGATAAAAAAATAAAATAAAAATAAAAAATATAAAAATATAAAAAAATAAAATAAAATAATTAAGAAATCTCCAAGTTCAAATGCAATACAGTTTCAGTCTTAATAATTTTGGAGTTAGTTCCTCAGCCTCCAATCCTGGAGATAGTGTCACAGAAGTAGCTCTGTCGTTGTCTCATCAAAAGGAAAAAAAGCAAAAAAAAAAAAACACAATAAAGTGTCCCAAGATTAGATGCAATTCAGTTTCAGTAAGTTTTTCAGCACACAAGTGTAGTTAGTTTGTTGTCTCATCAAAGGAAGACAAAAAAAAAGTCTGGAGAGAGCATTGTGAATGTCTCTCCAAGGCTTTGGCTCACCTGCCCAGTTCTGTCAGTCAGGTGTTGCAGCAGGCTTTATTGATTGCAGATTTCAGGAGTGAGCTTAACACTCACATAGCCCCACAGGCTTTGTTTAATTAGAGTTCTCCTGTGCGTGACTACCACTGTTACAAGGTTTTCCCTTTCCAAGCACATTGTGGGAGGTGGCGCTACACCTGCATTCTCCCACTGGTGTGTTTATTTATAGTTCACGTGGGAAGTGACACTTCCCCCCTCTCCTGTGGAGTTTTCCTCCCAATGCCACTTTTATAAGCTTTCCCTCTCCTGGTTGCTGGGCAGGTGCTGCCACTCCTGCCTTCCCTGGTCAGCTTGTTTATTTACAGTTCTGTGAGGGATTTCTCTTCCTCCTCCTCTTTGGCCCTCAGGGCACCGCACCCTCTTTGCTACATGTCTTTTCTTTTGCTGCTTGTTTATTACTCAGTTTGGTTTTTATTCCCTGGGTGGGAGTCAGTCTGTCCAGCAGGCTATGCTGATCTGGCCCAGGTTTGTCTGTGGGAATACCACGTGCCACTTAGCTCACCTGGAGGTATGCTTCTCCCAGGCAGGTTAGGCACTGGCATCTGGTGGTGTGAGAGCCTTCCTGGTTCCTCTGTTTAATGTGGAGTGGAGTTCATATGTGCAGGCTTAGGGTGTGGTGGTATTGGAGTTTTACCGTTTCTTTGTGGTTTTTCCTGCAAAGTGTTCTCCAGCATCTCTCCAAGATTTTACTTTAGAAAGCATGCTTTCTGCTACCTCCCTCTAGTTGCCATCTTGGAATCCCCCACACAGATGGTTTTCTTTCAAGAGAGATACATGTGTTTCTTCAACTCAGCTGAATAGGCCTATTTGGAGAAAACAGCATCTATCTCCCTGTTGAAACACCTAAGTTGGAGGAAGTATTCCTTTCAAAAACTAACACAAATCTAACAGAGAAACAGAGAGTTAGATGGTGCAGCTTTTAACATAGATGGTTTTGTTTGGAGAGATAACATAGTTTTTTCTACTCAGCTGAGTAGACCTATGTGGAACAAAATGAGCATTTCTCCACCTTGAAAACTATGATTTCCAGGAAATATTCCTTTCAAAAACTAAGTCAATTCTTGCAAGGATACAATGTGCTACATGCTGTAGCTTGTAGCATACATGGTTTTCTTCGGAGAGGTACAGGTATTTCTTCAACTCTGCTGAGTAGGTCTATTTGGAGGAAAGAGCGCCTATCACCACCTTGAAACACCTAACCTGCAGGAAGTATTCCTTTCAAAAACTAACTGAATTCTCAGAGGGAAACAATGTGCTAGATGCTCCTGCTTCTAACACAGATTTTTTCTTTCGAGACATACATGTGTTTCTTCAACTTTGCCGAATAGGCTGCTTTGGAAGAAAATGAGCCTATCTCCAAATTGAAAGTTCTGATATGCAGAAAGTATTCCATTCACAAAATAACTCAGTTCTCACAGGGAAACAATGTGCTATATGCTGCAGCTTCTGACATAGATGGTTTTCTTTGGAGAGTCACATGCATTTCTTCAACTCAGGTGAAAAGTCCTATTTGGATGAAAGAGAGCCTATTTCCACCTCCAAATACCTAAGCTGCAGGAAGTATTACTTTCAAAAACAAACTCAATTCCTACAGGTTATCAATGTGCTAGATGCTCCTGCATCTAACACTTATGGTTTTCTTTGAGAGATACATATGTTTCCTCAACTCACCTAAAGAGGCCTATAAGGAACAAAATGAGCATTTCTCCACCTTTAAAACTATGATTTGTGGGAAGTATCCCTTTCAAAAACTAGCTTAATTCTCACAGGGAAACAATGTGCTAGGTGCTGCAGCTTCTAACATAGACGGTTTTCATGGGAGAGATGCATGTGTCCTTCTACTCAGCCAAAGAGGCCTATTTCGAGCAAACAGAGCCTATCTCCACCTTGAAACACCTAAGTTTTAGGAAGTGTTCCTTTGAAAAACTAACTCAATTCTCACAAGGAAACAATGTCCTAGATGCTACTGCTTCTAACACAAATGGGTTTCTTTTGAGAGATACATGTTTTTCATCAACTCAGCTGAATAAGCCTATTTGGAACAAAGAGAGCCTATCTCCACCTTGAAACACCTAAATTGCAGGACACATTCCTTTAAAAACTAACTCAATTTTCACAGGCAAACAATATTACTGAGGCTCCTGTTTCTAACACAGATAATTTTCTTTTGTTAGATACATGTGATTCTTTACCTTAGCTGAATAGGCCTATTTGGAAAAAAAATGAGCCTTTCTCCATCTTGAAAACTATGATTTGCATGAAGTATTCCTTTCAAACCTAACTCTATTCTCACAGGGAAACAATGCTCTATATGATACTGATTCTAACACACATGCATTTCTTTTGAGGGATACATGTGTTTCATCAACTTAGCTGAATAGGCGTATATGGAAAAAAATGAACCTTTCTCCACCTTTAAAACTATGATTTGCAGAGAGTACTCCTTTGAAAACTAACTTAATTCTCACAGGGAAACAATGTGCTAGATGCTCCTGCTTCTAAGACAGTTGGTTTTCTTTTGAGAGATACATGGGTTTCTTCAACTTTTCTGAAATGGCCTGTTTGGAACAAAACATTGAAAATTATGATTTGCAGGAAGTGTTTCTTTCAAAAACTAACTCAGTCTTCACAGGTACACAATGTGGGAGATTCTACTGATTCTAACACAGATGGCTTTCTTTCGAGAGATACATGTTTTTCATCAACTCAGGAGAATAGGCCTACTTGGGACAAAGAGCCTATCTCCACCTTGGAAAACCCAAGTTGCAGGAAGTATTCCTTTCAAAAACTAACTCAATTTTTCACAGGCAAACAATGTGCTAGATGCTTCAGCTTCTAACATAGATTTTTTTTTTTTGGAGAGATACATGTGTTTCTTCAACTTAGCTGAATAGGCCTATTTGGAATTAATTGAGCATTTCTCAACCTTGAACATTCTGATTTGCAGCAAGTATTCCTTTCATAAATTAAGTAAATTATCAGAGGTAAACAGTGTGCTAGATGCAGCTGCTTCTTACACACATGGGTTTCTTTTGAGAGATATGCGTGTTTCATCAACTCAGCTCTATAGACCTACTTAGAACAAAGAGAGCCTATCTCCACCTTGGAAAACCCACGTGGGAGGAAGTATTCCTTTCAAAAACTAACTCAATTCACACAGGGAAACAATGTGTAGATGCTGCAGTTTCTAGGAAAGATGTTTTTCTTAGGAGAGATACATGGGTTTTTGAACTCAGATGAATATATCTATTTGGAGCAAACAGAGCCTAACTCCACCTTCAAACACCGAAGTTACAGAAAACGATTCCTTTCAAAAACTAACTCATTCTCATAGGGAAACAATGTGCTAGATGTTGCAGCATCTAACGTAGATGTTTTTCTTTGGAGAGGTATATGTGTTTGTACAACTCAGCTCAATTGGCCCACTTGGAACAAAATGTGCCTTCCTCCACCTTGAATACTATGATTTGCAGGAAGTACTCCTTTCAAAAACTAACTGAATTCTTACAGGGAAGCTATGTGCAAGATGCTTCAGCTCCTAACATAGACGGATTTCTTTGGATAGATACACGTGTTTCTTCAACTCAGGTGAACAGACCTCTTGGGAGCAAACAGAGCCTATCTGGCCCTTAAAACACCTAACTTTCCTGCAGTATTCCTTTCAAGAACTACCTCAATTATCACAGGAAAACAATGTGCTATATGCTACTGCTTCTAACACAAATGGGTTTCTTTTCAGAGATACATGTGTTTCTTCAACTTAGCTGAATAGGCTAACTTGAACAAAATGAGCCAATCTCTACCTTTAAAACTTTGATTTGCAGGAAGTACTCCTTTGAAGTACTTTCTCAAAGGGAAACAATGTGCTACATGCTACAGCTTCTAACACACATGGGTTTCTTTCAAGATAGATATGTGTTTCATCAACTCAGCTCTACAGCCCTATTTCTAACAAAGAGAACCAGTCTCCACCCTGGAAAACCCAGGTAGCAGGAAGTATTCCTTTCAAAAACAACCTCAATTATCACAGGGAAACAATGTGCTTGAACCTGCACCTTCTATTATAGATGGTTTTCTTTGGAGAGATACATGGGTTTCTTCAATTCAGCTGAATATAACTATTTGGAGCAAAGAGAATCTATTTCTGCCTTGAAACACCTATGTTGCAGGAAACATCCCTTTCAAAAACCAACTCAATTCTCACAGGGAACAAGTGTGCTAGATGCTCAGATTGTAACAGTGATGGTGTTCTGTCAAAAGATGCATTTGTTTCTTCAACTTAGCTGAATAGGCCTATTTAAAACAAAAGGAGCCTTTCTCCCCCTTTAAATTTCTGATTGGCAGGAAGTATTCTTTCAAAAAATAACTCAATTCTCACAGGGCAACAATGTACTAGATGCTCCTTCTTGGAAAACAGATGGTGTTCTTTCAAGGGATACATTTGTTTCTTCAACTGAGTTGAATAGGTCTATTTGGAACAAAATGAGTCTTTCTCCACCTTGAAACTTCTGATTGGCAGGAAGTATTCTTTCAAAAACTAACTCAATTCTCATAGGGAAACAATATGTTAGAAGCTCCTCCTTCTAACACAGATGGTTTTCTTTAAAGATATGCATGTGTTTCCTCAGCCTAGCCTAATAAGCCTATTTGGAACAAAAAGAGACTTTCTCGACCTTGAAAAGAATGATTGTCAGGAAGTATTCCCTTCAAAAACTCACTCAGTTCTTACAAGGAAACAATGTGCTAGTTGCTGCAGCTTGTAACATAGATGGTTTTCCTGGGAGATGCATGTGTTCTTCAACTCAGCCGAATAGGCCTATTTGGAGCAAACAGAGCCTATCTCCACCAGAAACACCTAAGTTGCATGAAGTGTTCCTTTGAAAAACTAACTCAATTCTCACAGGGAAACAATGTGCTGGATGCTACTGCTTCTAACACAAATGGGTCTTTTGAGAGAAACATGTGTTTCATCAACTCACTCTAATAGGCCTATTTGGAACAAAGTGATCCTATCTCCACTTTGAAAAACCCAAGTTGCAGGAAGTATTCTGTTCAAAAACAAACTCTGTTCTCACAAGGAAATGACGTGCTAGATGCTGCAGCTTCTAACATACATTGTTTTCCTTGGAGAAGCACCTGTGTATCTTCAGCTTAGCTCAATAGGCCTATTTTTAGCAAAGAGAGCCTATCTCCACCTGGAAACACCAAAGTTGCAGGAAGTATTCCTTTTAAAAACTAACTCAGTTTTAACTGGGAAAAAATGTGCTGAAGGATCCTGCTGCTAACACTGATGGGATTCAATCGAGACATATATGTGTTTCATCAACTCAGATGTATAGGCCTCTTTGGAGCAAAGAGAGCCTATCTTCACCTTGGAACAGCCAAATAGCAAGAAGAATTCATTTCAAAAACCAACTCAGTTGTCACAGGGAATCAATGTGCTACATGATCCTGCTTCTAACAAAGATAGTTTTCTTTTGAGAGATATATGTGTTTCTTCAAGTTACCTGAATAGGCCTATATAGAACAAAATGAGTCTTTCCCCACCTTGAAAATTTTGATTTGCAGGAAGTATTTCTTTCAAAAACTAACTCAATTCTCACAGGAAACAATGTGATAGATGCTATTGCTTCTAACACAGGTGGTTTTCTTTCAAGATTTACATGTGTTTCTTCAGCTTAGCTGAACAGGCTTATTTGGAAAAAAATGAGTTCTTCTCGACATTGAAAATTATGATTAGCAGGAATTATTCCTTTCAAAATTAATCAATTATTACATGGAAACAATGTGCTGGATGCTGCAGCTCCTAACAGATGGTTTTCTTTGGAGAAATGCATGTGTTCTTCAACTCAGCCGAATAGGCCAATTTGGGCAAACAGAGCCTTTCTCCGCCTTGAAACATCTAAGTTGCAGGAAGAATTCTTTCAAAAAACTAACTCAATTCTCACAGGGAAACAATGTGTTAGATGCTCCTCCTTCTAATACAGTTGTTTTTCTTTTAAGATATGCATGTATTTCCTCAGCCTAGACTAATAGGCCTATTTGGAACAAAAAGAGCCTTTCTCGACCTTGAAAAGAATGATTGGCAGGAAGTATTCCTTTCAAAAACTAACTCAGTTCTTACAAGGAAACAATGTGGTAGATGCTGCAGGTTCTAACATAGATAGTTTTCTTGGGAGAGGTGTATGTGTTCTTCAGCTCAGCCGAATAAGCTTATTTGGAGCAAATAGAGCCTATCTCACTTTGAAACACCTAAGTTGCATGAAGTGTTCCTTTGAAAAACTAACTCAATTCTCACAGGGAAACAATGTGCTGGATGCTCCTGCTTCCTACACAAATGTGTCTCTTTCTAGAGATACAGGTGTTTCATCAACTCAGCTGAATAGACCTATTTGGAACAATGTGAGCCTATCTCCACCTTGAAAAACCCAAGTTGCAGGAAGTATTACCTTCAAAAACTAACTCCATTCACACAAGGAAATAATGTGCTAGAAGCTGCAGCTCCTAACATACATTGTTTTCTTTGAAGAGGCACAAGTGTATCTTCAATTTAAATGAATAGGCCTATTTTGAGCAAAGAAAGCCTATCTCCACCTGGAAATTCCTAAGTTGCAGGAAGTATTACTTTTAAAACCTAACTCAATTTTAACTGGGAAACAATGTGCTAGTGGATCCTCCTGATAACACATATGGGATTCAATCGAGACATATATGTGTTTCAAGAACTCAGTTGTATAGGCCTCTTTGGAACAAAGAGAGCCTATCTTTACCTTGGAAAAGCCAAGTGGCAGGAAGAATTCATTTCAAAAACTAACTCAATTCTCACAGGGAATCAATGTGCTAGATGCTCCTGCTTCTAACACAGATTGATTTCTCTTGAGAGATACACATGTTTCTTCAAGTTAGCTAAATAGGCCTATAGAGAAAAAAATGAGTCTTACCCCACCTTGAAAATTTTGATTTGCAGGAAGTATTTCTTTAAGAAACTAAGTCAATTCTCACAGGGAAGCAATGTGCAAGATGCCCCTGCTTCTAACACAGATTGTTTTCTTTAAAGATATACATTTGTTTCTTCAGCTTAGCTGAATATGAGTATTTGAAAAAAATGAGCCTTTCTCAACCTTGAAAACTATGAATAGTAGGAAATATTCCTTTCAAAATTAATCAGTTCTTACCAGGAAACAATGTGCTAGATGCTGCAGCTCTAACAGATAGTTTTCCTTGGAGAGACGCATGTGTTCTTCAACTTGCCTAATGGGCCAATTTGGGCAAACAGAGCCTATCTCCGTTGAAATACCTAATGTGCAGGAAGGATTCCTTTGAAAAGTTAACTCAATTCTCACAGTGAAACAATGTGGTAGAGGTTCCTGCTTCTATAACAGATGATTTTCTTTCGTGAGATACATTTGTTTTTTTTACCTTATCTGAATAGGCCCATTTGGAACAAAATGATCCTTTCTCCATCTTGAAAACTATGATTTTCATGAAGTATTCCCTTCAAAACAAAGTGAATTCTCTAAAGGAAATGCAAATTAAAACCACACTAAGATTGCACCTCACCCCTGTTA
The DNA here is from genome assembly GCF_047511655.1 of Castor canadensis. Taxonomy (NCBI): domain Eukaryota; kingdom Metazoa; phylum Chordata; class Mammalia; order Rodentia; family Castoridae; genus Castor; species Castor canadensis. The sequence goes on along the minus strand of NC_133387.1, from coordinate 152,679,667 downwards.
GAATAGCCATCATTAGCAACACCACCAACAACAGATATTGGCAAGGATGTGGGAAAAAAGGAACCCTCTTACATGGTTGGTGGGAAGGTAAACTAGTACAATCAGTCTGGAAAATTTTGGAGGCTGTTTAAAAAGCTAAACATTGATCTCCCATTTGATCCAGCAATACCACTCTTGGAGATATACCCAAAAGACTGTGACACAGGTTACTCCAGAGGCACCTGCACACCCATGTTTATTGTGGCACTATTCACAATAGCCAAGTTATGGAAACAGCCAAGATGCCCCACCACTGATGAATGGATTAAGAAAATGTGGTATCTATACACAATGGAATTTTATGCAGCCATGAAGAAGAATGAAATATTATCATTCACTGGTAAATGGATGGAATTGGAGAACATCATTCTGAGTGAGATTAGCCTGGCCCAAAAGACCAAAAATTGTATGTTCTCCCTCATATGTGGACATTGGATCAAGGGCAAACACAACAATGGGACTGGACTTTGAGCACATGATAAAAGTGAGAGCACACAAGGGAGGGGTAAGGATAGATAAGATACCTAAAAAATCAGCTAGCATTTGTTGCCCTTAATGCAGAGAAACTAAAGCAGATACCTTAAAAGCAACTGAGGCCAATAGGAGAAGGGGACTGGGAACTAGAGAGAAGATTAAATCAAAAAGAATTAACCTAGAAGGTAACACATATGCACAGGAAATTAATGTGAGTCAACTCCCTATATAACTATCCTTATCTCAACCAGCAAAAACCCTTGTTCCTTCCTATTATTGCTTATACTCTCTCTACAACAAAATTAGAAATAAGGGCAAAATAGTTTCTGCTGGGTATTGAGGTGGGGGTAGAGGGAGGGGGTGGAGTGGGTTGTGAGGGAGAGGGTGGGGGCAGGGGGTAGAAATGAACCAAGCCTTGTATGCACATATGAATAATAAAAGAAAAAGGAAAAAAAAAAGAAAAGATAAAAAAATAAAAAATAAAATAAAAATTAAAAAAAAATGTGAGTGGGATTATACCTATGTTGTATAATTATGTACTAAGATTAAAAGTAGTGTCTATTTAAAAAAAGAAAAAACAAATTAAATTCTTGTAGAATGTCACTACTAATGGAACTTGAATAGCATTAAATATTTGGCATATTTAAAGCAAAAAAAAATAGAAATAAGGGCAAAATATTCTCTGCTGGGTATTGAGGGGGTGAGGGGGAGAGGGAGAGGGCAGAGTGGGTGGTAAGGGAGGGGGTGGGGGCAGGGGGGAGAAATGACCCAAGCCTTGTATGCACATATGAATAATAAAACAATAAAAATAAGATATACATGTTTTTCCTCAACCTAGATGAACACGACTATTTGAACAAAAAGAGACTTTTTCAACCTTGAAAAGTATGATTGGCAGGAGTATTCCTGTCAAAAACTATCTCAATTCTTATAAGGAAACAATGTGCTAGGTGCTGCAGCTTCTAACATAGATAGTTTTCTTGGGAGCGATACAGGTGTTTCTTCATCAGAAAATAGGCCTATTTGGAACAAAGAGAGCCTATCTCCTTCTTGAAACACCTAAGTTGCATGAAGTATTCCTTTTACAAACTTACTCAATTTTAGCAGGGAAACAATGTGCTAGAGGCTCATGCTTATAACACAGATAGTTTTCTTTTGAAAGTTACTTCAATTTCTTCACCTTAGTTGAATAGGCTTATTTGGAACAAAATCAGCCTTTCTCCACCTTGAAAATTCAGATTTGCAGGAAGTATTCCTTTCAAAAAATAACTCAGTTTTCACAGGGAAACAATGTTCAATATTCTCCTATTACAAAAACTCATGGGTTTCTTTTGAGAGTGATATGAGTTTCATCAACTGAGCAGTATAGGTGTGTTCAGAACAAAGAGAGCCTATCTTCACCTTGAAACACCTAAGTTGCAGGAAGGATTCCTTTCAAAAACTAACTTAATTTTAATGGGAAAACAATATGCTACATGGTCCTGCTTCTAACACAGTTGGTTTTCTTTTGAGACATACATGGGTTTCTTCAACTTATCTGAAATGGCCTATTGGGAAAAAAATGAACCTTTCTCCAATTGAAAATTCTGTTTTGCAGGAACTATTTGTTTTAAAAACTAAATCAATTTTCACAAGGAAACAAGGTGGTTAATGCTACTTCTTCTAAAATAAATGGGTATCTTTCAAGAAATGCATGTTTCATCATCTCAGCTGAATAGGCCTACTTGTAGAAAACAGAGCATATATCCACCTTGAAACACCTAAGTAACAGGAAGTATTCCATTCAAAAACTAACTTAATTCTCATAGGGAAACAAGGTGTTAGTTGCTCTTGCTTCTAACAGATGGTTTTCTTTCGAGAGCTACATTTGTTTCTTCACCGTAGCTGTATAGGCGGTTTGGGAAAAAATGATCCTTTCTCCACATAGAAAATTCTGATGCAGGAAGTATTCCTTTAAAAAACTAACTCAGTTCTCACAGGGAAACAATATGCTAAATGCTGCACCTTCAAACAGAGATGGTTTTCTTTGAAGAGATACAGGTGTTTCTTCAACTCAGATGAATAGGCTTACTTGGAGCAAAGAGAGCCTATCTCCACCTTGAAATACCTACTTTGCAGAAAGTATTCCTTTTAAAAGCTAACTCAATTTTTACATGGAAACAATGTGGTAGATGCTCTTGCTTCTAACACAGTTGGTTTTCTTTCGAGAGATACATGTGTTTCTTCAACTTTGCTGAATAGGCCAATTTGGAAAAAAATGAGCCTTTCTCCACCTTGAAAACTATGATTAGCATGAAATATTTCTTTAAAAATTAACTCAATTAACACAGGGAAACACTGTGCAAGATGCTACTGCTTCTAACACACATGAGATTCTTTTGAGAGATATATGTGTTTCATGAACTCTGCTATATAGGCCTACTAGGAAAAAAGAGAGCCTATCTCCACTTTGGATAACTCACCTAGCAGGAAGTATTCCTTTCAAGAATTAACTAAATTCTCAGAGGTAAACAATGTGCTAGAGGCTGCTGCTTCTTACATGCATGGGTTTCTTTCAAGAGATAGGTGTGTTTCATCAACTCAGCTGTTAAGCCTACTTGGAACAAAGAGAGCCTATCTCCACCTTGGAAAATCCCACCAAGCAAGAAGTATTCATTTCAAAAACTAACTCAATTCTCACGGGAAAACAACTTGCTAGATGCAGCAGCTTGTAACAAAGATGTTTTTCTAAGAGAGATACATGGGTTTTTCAACTCAGCTGAATATATCTCTTTGGAGCAAACAGAGCCTAACTCCACCTTCAAACACCAAAGCTGCACAAAAGGATTCCTTTCAAAAACTGACTCATTCTCACAGGGAAACTATGTCCTAGATGCTTCTGCATCTAACACAGATGGTTTCTTCGAGATATACTTGTATCTCTCAACTCACCAGCATATACTTATTTGGAAGAAAATGAGGCTTCCAACACACATGGGTTCCTTTCAAGATATATATGTGTTTCATCAACTCAGCTGTAGAAGCATATTTCTAATAAAGAGAACCTATCTCCACCCTGGAAAACCCACGTAGGAGGAACTATTCCTTTCAAAAACTACCTCAATTCTCACAGGGAAACAATGTGACTGAACCTGCATCTTCTAACATTGATGGTTTTGTTTGGAGAGCTAGGAGGGTTTCTTCCACTCAGCTGAAAATACCTATTTGGAGCAAAGACAGCCTAAGTCCACCTTGAAACACCTAAGTTGCAGGAAGGATTCCTTTCAAAAACTGTCTCAATTCTCACAGGGAAACACTGTGCTGGATGCTGCAGCTTCAAACAGAGATGGTTTTCTTTGGAGAGATACATTTGTTTCTTCAACTCAATTAATATACCTATTGGGAGCAAACAGAGCCTATCTCCACCTTAAAAAACCTAATCTGCAGAAAGGATTCCTTAAAAACTAATTAAATTCTCACAAGGTAATAATGCACTAGATGCTGCAGATTCTAATGTAGATGGTTTTCTTTGGAGAGATGCATGTGTTTCTTCAACTCAGCTGAATTGGCCTATTTGGAATAAAGACAGCCTACCTCCACCTTGAAACACCTAAGCTGCAGGATGTTTTCCTTTTAAAAACGAACTCAATTTTAATAGGGAAACAACGTGCAGGAGGCTTCTGCTTCTAACACAGATGATTTTCTTTCGTGAGATACATGTGTTTCTTCACTTTAGCTGAATAGGCCTATTTGGAACAAAATGAGCCTTTCTCCATCTTGAAAATTATGATTTGCAGGAAGGATTCCTTTCAAAAACTCTCTCAATTCTCACAGTGAAAAGTGTGCTACAAGGTGTAGCTTGTGACATAGATGGTTTTCTTTGGAGTGATACACGTGTTTCTTCCACTCAGCCAAACAGTACTATTTGGAGCAAACAGAGCCTATCTCCACCTTGAAGCACCTAAGTTGGAGGAAGTATTTCTCATAGGGAAACAATGTACTAGATGTTACTGCTTCTAACACAAATTTATTTCTTTTGAGAGAAACATGCATTTCATAAACTCAGCTGAATAGGCCTATTTGGAGCAAAGAGAGCCTATCTCCACCTTGAAACACCCAAGTTGCAGGAAGAATTCCTTTCAAAAAATAACTCCATTCTCACAGGAAACAATGTGTTAGATGCTGCAGCTTCTAACATAGATGGTTTTCTTTGGAGAGATACATGTGTTTCTTCAAATCAGCTGAATAGGCTGGTATGGAGCATAGAGAGGTTATCTCCACCTTGAAACACCAAGATGCATGAAATATTCCTTTTAAAAACAACTGAATTTCAACAGCGAACAATGTGCTAGAGGCTTCTGCTTCTAACACAGATGATTGTCTTTCATGAGATAAATGTGTTTCTTCACGTTAGCGGAATAGGCCTATTTGGAACAAAATGGGATTTTTTCCATCTTGAATACTATGATTTGCATGATCTATTCTTTTCCAAAACTCACTCAATTCTCACAGGCAAACAACGTGCTAGATGCTCCTGCTTCTATCACAAATGGGTTTCTTTTGAGAGATACATGGATTTCATCAACTCAGTTGAATAAGCCAATATGGAAAAAAGACAGGATATCTCCATGTTAAAAAATGTAATTATCAGGAAGGATTCCTTTAAAAACTCAGTTCTCACATGGAACCCTGTGCTATATGCTGCAGGTTTTCTAACATAGATGGCTTTTTTGGAGAGATACACGTGTTTCTTCAACTCAGATGAATAGTCCTATTGGAAGAAAATGATCCTTTCTCCACCTTGAAAACTATGATTAGCATTAAGTAATTCTTTCAAAATTTACTCAATTCTCACAGGGAAACACTGTGAAGATGCTAAAAAAGAAAAATGGGTTTCTTTTGAGAGATATACGTGTTTCATGAAGTCAGCTGTATAGGCCTATTTAGAACAAAGAGAGCCAATCTCCACTTTAAAAACCTAAGTTGCAGAAAAGATTCCTCCCAAAAACTAACTAAATTCTCAAAAGGAAACAATGTGCAAGATGCTGCAGTTTTTAACATAGATGATTTTCTTTGGAGAAATAGGTATGTTTCTTCAACTCAGCAGAATAGGCTATTTGTAACAAAGACAGCCTATCTCCACCTTGAAACATCTACGTTGCAGGAAGTGTTCCTTTCAAAAACAAACTTAATTCTCACAGAAAAACAATGTGCTAGATGCTCCTGCATCTTACACTGAAGGTTTTCTTTGAGAGATACATGTGTTTCTTCACCTTAGCTGAATAGGCCTATTTGGAACAAAATGAGCCTCTCTCCACCTTTAAAACTATGATTTGCAGAAAGCACTCTTTGAAAATTAGCTTAATTCTCACAGGAAAGCAATGTGCTAAATGCTTCTGCTTCAAACACAGGTTGTATTTGTACAAGATACACAAGTGTTTCTTCACCTTAGCTGAATAGGCCAACTTGGAACAAAATGAGCCCATCTCCATGTTCAAACCTATGATTTGCAGGAAGTACAACTATGAAAACTACCTCAATTCCTACAGGGAAACAATGTGCTATATGCTGCAGTTTCTAACATAGATGTGTTTTTTGAGAGACATATGTGTTTCTTCAACTCACCTGAAAAGGCCTTTTGGAGCAAACAGAGCCTATCTCCACATTGAAATTCCTCAGCAGCAGCAAGTACTCCTTTCAAAAACTAAAGCAATTCTCACAGGGGAACAATGTGCTAGATGCTACTGCATCTAACACATGAAAGATACATGTGTCTTGTCAACTCACCTGAATTTGCTTATTTGAGGCAAAGTGAACTTTTATCCACCCAGAAAACTGATACGCAGGAAGTATTCCTTTCAAGAACTAAGTCAATTCTCCTGGAATAGAATGTGCTAAATTCTGCAGCTTCTAACATAGATAGTTTCTTTGGATAGATACATGTGTTTTCACTACTCAGCTTAATAAGCCTATATAGGACAAAATGAACTTTACCCCACCTTGAAAACTATGATTTTCAAGAAGTATTCCTTTAAAAAACTAACTCAATTTTTATAGGGAAACAATGTGCTAGATGCCCCTGTTGATAATTGGCATGCTTTTCTTTAGAGAGATAAATGTGTTTCTTCTATTCAGCTGAAGAGTCATATTTGGAAAAATTGAGCCTTTCTCCACCTTGAAAACTGGGATTTGCTGGGAGTATTACTTTCAAAAACTAACTCAATTCCAATGGGAAACAATGTGCTAGATGCTGCAGCTTCTAAATAAAATGATGTCTTTAGAGAGATACATGTGTTTCTTCAACTCAGCTGAATAGGCCTATGTGGAGCAAACAGAGCCTATCTCCACCTTGAAACACCTAATTTGGAGGATGTATTTGTTTCAAAACCTAACTCAATTCTCACAGGTAAACATTGCGCTATATGCTCCTTCTCCCAGCATACAAGGTTTTCTTTCGAGAGATGCATGTGTTTCTTCAACTTAGGTGATTAGGCCTATTTGAAACAAAACGAGCCTTTCTTCACTTTGAAAATTGGGATTTGCGGGAAGTACTCCTTTCCAAAACTAACTCAATTCTCACAGGGAAACAATGTGCTAGAGGCTGCAGCTTCTAGCATTGATGGTTTGCTTGCAGAGATTCATGAGTTTCTTCAACTCAGCTCTATAGGCCTATTTAGAGCAGGTAGAACCTATCTCCACCCTGAAACAACTAAGTTGCAGGAAGTATTCCTTTCAAAAACTAAGTCAATTCTCACAGGGTAACCATGTGCTACATGCTGCAGCTACAACATAGATGGTTTTCTTTGGAGAGATACATGTGTTTCTTCAACTCAAATGAATAGGCCTATTTGGAGAAAAAGTGCCTACTCTACCTTGAAACACCTAAGTTGGAGGACGTATTTCTTTCAAAAACTAACTCAATTCCCTAGAGAGACAATGTGCTAGATTCTTCTGCTTCTAACAAAGATGGTTTTCCTTCTAGAGATAAATGTATTTTTCCTACACAAGTGAACAGGATTAAATGGAATAAATTGAGCCTTTGTCCACCTTAAAAAATGATTTGCAGGAAGTATTCCTTTCAAAACCTAATTCAATTCTCAAGGGAAAAAATGTGCTAGATGCTGCAGATTCTGACATAGATGGTTTTCTTTGAAGAGACATATGTGTTTCTTCAACTCACCTGAAAAGGCCTTTTAGAGCTAACTGAGCCTATCTCCACCTTCAAATACCTAAGCTGCAGCAAGTACTCCTTTCTAAAACTAACTCAATTCTCACTGGGAAACAAGGTGCTGGATGGTAATGCATCTAACATAGGTGTTTTTCTTCGAGACATACATGTGTCTATTCAACTCATTTGAATAGGTCTATTTGGCACAAAATGATCTTTTCTCCACCTTGAAACCTGTGATTTGCAGGCAGTATTCCTTTCAAAATCTAACTCAACTCTAACAGGGAAACAATGTGCTAGATGCTCCTGCATCCAACACAGACAGTTTTCTTTGAGAGATACATGTGTCTCGTCAACTCACCTGAATGTACTTATTTGGACCAAAATGAGCCTTTCGTCACTTTGAACGCTATGTTTTGCAGGAAATGTCCCTTTCAGAAACTAAATCAATTCTCACAGGGAAACAATGTGCTAAATGCTCCTGCATCTAACACAGACGGTTTTCTTTCGAGAGATACATTTGTTTCTTCAACCTAGCTGAATTGGTCTAATTGAAACAAAATGAGCCTTTCTCCACCTCGAAAATCGTGATTTGCAGGAAGTATTCCTTTTAAAAACTAACTTACATCTTCTGGGAAACAACATGGCAGATTCTGCAGCTTCTAACATAGATGGTTTCTTTGGAGAGATGCATATGTTTCCTCAACTCAGCTGAATAGGCCTATGTGTAGCAAATGGAGTCTATATCCACCTTGAAACACTAAGTTGGAGGAAGCATTTCTTTCAAAAACTCACTCAATTCTGACAGAGAAACAATGTGCTAGATGCTGCTGCTTCTAACAAAGATTGCTTTCCTTGGAGAGATGCATGTGTTTCTTCTACTCAGCTAAATAGGCCTATATGGAACAAAATGAGCCTTACTCCATCAGAAAACAAAGATATGCAGGAAGTATTCCTTTAAATAACTAACTCAATTTTCACATGGAAACAATGTGCTAGTTGCCCCTGCTTCTAATAGGCATGGTTTTCTTTCAAAAGAAAAATGTGTTTTTTCAGCTGAATAGACTTATTTGGAAACATATGAGACTTTCTCCACCTTGAAAACAGTTATTTGCTGGGAATATTACTATCAAAACCCAACTCAATTTCACCAGGAAGCAATGAGCTAGATGCTCCACCTTCTAACGTAGATAGCTATCTTTGGCAAAATACATGTTTTTCTTTCTTTTTTTTTTAGTGAGTGGGGCCTGGTGGAAGGAAAGTAGGTCATTGGTCATGTGTCTTTGAAAGGGAGATTGAGAGCCCAGCTCCTTCCTTTTTTAAATTATTTATTTATTTATTTATTATTGTTTTATTATTCACATGTGCATACAATGCTTGGGTCATTTCTCCCCCCTGCCCCCACCCCCTCCCTTACCACCCGCTCCACCACCTCCCTCTCTCTCCCATCCCCTCAATACCTGGCAGAAACTATCTTGCACTTATCTCTAATTTTGTTGAAGAGAGAGTATAAGCAATAATAGGAAGGAACAAGGGTTTTCGCTACTTGAGATAAGATAGCTATACAGGGAGTTGACTCACATTTATTTCCTGTGCATGTGTGTTAACTTCTAGGTTAATTCTTTTTGATCTAACCATTTCTCTAGTTCCTGGTCCCCTTTTCCTATCAGCCTCAATTGCTTTTAAGGTATCTGCTTTTGTTTCTATACGTTAAGGGCAACAAACGCTAGCTAATTTTTTAGGTGTCTTACCTATCCTCACACCTCCCTTGTGTGCTCTCGTTTTTATCATGTCAAAAGTCCAATCCCCTTGTTGTGTTTGCCCTTGATCTCAAGTCCACATGTGAGGGAGAACATACGATTTTTGGTCTTTTGGGCCAGGCTAACATCACATAGAATGATGTTATCCAATTCCATCCATTTACCAGCAAATGATAACACTTCGTTCTTCTTCATGACTGCATAAAATTCCATTGTGTATAGATACCACATTTTCTTGATCCATAACATGCCATAACATGGCAATTGTGAATAGTGCTGCAATATCATGGGTGTGCAGGTGCCTCTGGATTATCCTATGTCACAGTCTTTTGGGTATATCCCCAAGAGTGGTATTGCTGGATCAAATGGTAGATCAATGTCTAGCAGTAGATTTTTCATTGTCTTTAATGAATGCCATTAGAATTTGATGGGAATTGCATTAAACATGTAGATTACTTTGGGGAGTATAGACATTTTTACTATGTTGATTCTACCAATCCATGAGCATACGAGATGTCTCCACTTTCTTGCTTTTTCTTTTCCTGTGGTTTGATGCTGCCTGTCTTTTCATGGTTATTTGGGTTTCACTTTCTGTGTGCAGAATCCCTTAAAGAATCTTTTGTAGTGGTGGTTTTGTGGTCACATATTGTTTTAGTTTCTGTTTATCATGGAAGACTTTTATTGCTTCATCTATTTTGAGTGACAGTTTTGCTGGGTAGAGTATCCTGGGGTTGAAGTTATTTTTATTTGGTGCCTGGAAGATCTCACCCCATGCTCTTCGTGCTTTTAATGTTTCTGTTGAGAAGTCTGCTGTGATTTTGATGGGTTTATCTTTGTATGTTATTTGTTTTTTCTCTCTTACAGCATTCAATATTCTTTCCTTATCTTCTGAACTTGTTCTTTTAATGATAATATGTCATGGGGTAGTTCTATTTTGATATGGTCTGTTTGGTGTCCTGGAAGCCTCTTGCATCTGTATGGGAATATCTTTCTCTAGATTTGGGAAATTTTCCGTTATTATTTTGTTGAATATATTACACATTCCCTTTGCTTGCACCTCTTCTCCTTCTTTGATGCCCATGATTCTCAAGTTTGGCCTTTTGATGGAGTTGGTGAGTTCTTGCATTTTCTTTTCACAGGTCTTGAGTTGTTTAATTAATATTTCTTCTGTTTTTCCTTTAATTACCATTTCATCTTCAAGTTCTGAGATTCTGTCTTCTGTTTGTTCTATTCTGCTGGATTGGCCTTCCGTTTTGTTTTTCAATTCTGTTTCATTCTTTTTTCTGAGGTTTTTCCATATCCTAGATGGTTTCCTCTTTAATGTTGTCTATTTTTGTCCTGAGTTCATTTTATCTCTTTATTAATCATGTTCTCTGTTTCACTATGATGTTTATACAGTGCTTGTATGGTTTCCTTTATTTCTTCCTTTGCTTTTTCAAATTCACTATTTTTGTTGTCTTGTAATTTCTTGAGTGTCTCCTGTACATTTTGGTTGACCATATCCAGTATTATCTCTATAAAATTCTCATTGAATACCTGTAGTATGTCTTGTTTTAAATTATTCTTGTGGGCTTCACTGTGTTCTTTGGCATTGTTTATCTTCATTTTGTTAGAGTCTTGATCTGAGTATCTATTTTCTTCATTTCCCTCTGGATTCTGTATTAATTTTTTGCTGTGGAGAAATCGGTTTACCTGTTTTTTCTGCCTTCCTGTCATTTCTCTTGGTGTTGTTACTGTCCCTGTACTGTGTGCAATTAAGTATTTTCTAGCTTGTAATAATAACCATGGTGATATTTAGAATGGAAGGGTGAGAGGAGATGGAAAGCAACGAAGTTGAAGAAAAAGGGAAAAACAAATAAACAAACAATTAGGAAAAAACAAAACAAAAAATCAAACAAAAAGTTTCAAAGATATAAGCAGGGAACATTAGTGTACTAATCGACAGTAAGCTGAACAGGCATTAGAGAGACAGAGAGAGGATTGAAAATAAAAAATAAAAAGAATAAAGATAAGAATAAAAATAAAAAATAAGTAAACAAAAGAAAAATATAAATAAAATAAAACAAAATGAATACTAGAAAATAAAAAAAAAACAACCTCCAAGTTCTAATGCAATGAAGTTACAGTCTTAATAATTTTGGTGTCCCTCTCAGCCTCCAATCCTGGAGATGGTTTCTCAGATGTTGTTCTGTAGTTGTCTCATCAAAGGGGACACATAAAGTAGAACAAGACGGCACACACACAAAAAAACCCCACAAAGTGTCCCAAGTTCAAATGCAATACAGCCTCAGTAAGTTTTTCAGTATACAGGTGTAATTCAGTTGTTTTCTCATCAAAGGTAGGGAGAGAGAAAAAACGAGTCTGGAGACAGGTCTGTGAATGGCTATCTGCAGCTGTAGCTTGCCTGCCCGCTGCTGTCAGCCTGCTGTTGCTGGAGGCATTATTTATGCAGATCTCAGGAGTGAGCTTAACACTCCCCTGGCCCTGCAAGCTTTGTTTACTCAAGGTCCTGTGTACAAGCTGCTGCTACAAGATTTCCCCTTTCCAAGCACACTGGGGGAGGTGGCACTGTACCTGCTTTCTCAGGCCTGCATGTTTGTTTACAGTTCACAGGGGAAGTGGGTCCTCCCCCCTCTCCTGTGGAGTTTTCCCTCTACTGCCACTTTTACAAGTTTTCCCACTCCTTATTGCTGGGCGGTGCTCCTGCTCTTGTCAGCTGGCATGTTTGTTTACAGCTCACATGGGAGGTGGGTCTTCCCCCCTCCTTCTGCCACTCTCACAAGCTTTCTCACTCCTGGTTGCTGGGTGCATGCCCCGGCTCCCACTGGAGCTCCTCCAGCCAGGCACAGCTTGTTTATTTACAGTTCCAAGAAGTATTCCCCTTGTCCCCTCTTTGGTGCTCAGTGCACCCCACCCTCTTTGCAATGTGTCTTTATTGTTCTTATTGCTTATTACTCAGTTTCTCTTTTTTCCCCGGGTGGAGGTAGGTCTGTCCAGGGGACTATGCTGTTCTGGCCCAGGGTTGTCTGTGGGAGTACCGTGTACCACTTAGCTCACCTTGTCTGTGTCTTCCCATGCCTTCTGGGCATGGGTAACTGGTGGCCTGGGGGCCCTCCTGGTTTCTCCATTTAATGTGAAGTGGAGATTCTCTGTGCTGGCTGGAGGTGTGGTGGGGTCAAAGTTTTGGCTCTTCTCAGTGGTTTTGCCTGCAAGGTGTGTCTCTAGCATCTCTCCAAGATTTCACTATAGGAAGCATGCTTTCTGCTTCCTCCCTCTAGCTGCCATTTTGGAATCTCCCATGTGTTTCTTCAACACAACTGAATTGCCGTATTTGGAACAAAATGAGTCTTTCTCCACATTGAAAACTATGACCTGCAGGAAATATGACTTTCAAAATATAACTCAATTCTCACAGTGAAAAATGTGCTACATGGTGCAGCTTCTAACATACAGTTTTCTTTGGAGAGATACATGTGTTTCTTCAACTCAGCTGAATAGACCTGTTTGGATCAAGCAGAGACTATCTCCCACTTGAAACACTTAAGTTGCAGGAAGTATTGCTTGCAAAACTAAATCAATTATCACAGGGAAATAATGTACTAGATGCTCCTGCATCTAACACAGATGGTTTTCTTCGAGTGATACATGTGTCTCATCAACTCATATTAATATGCTCATTTGGAACAAAATGAGACTTTCTCCACCTTGAAAGCTATGATTTGCAGGATGTATTCCTTTCAGAAATAACTCAATTCTGACAGGTAAACAATATGCTAGACAGTCCTGCATCTAACACAGATGGTTCTCTTCGAGAGATATATGTATTTCTACAACTTAGTTGAATGGGCCTTCTTGCAGCAAAATGAGCCAATATCCACATTGAAAACTATGATTTTCAGGAAGTATTCCTTTCAAAAACTAACTCAATTCTCAGAGGGAAACAATGTACTAGATGCTGCCACAGCTAACATATGTGGTTTTCTTTGAAGAGTTACATGTGTTTCTTCAACTGAGCTGAATAGTCCTCTTTGGAGCAAACAGCGTTTATCTCCACCTTGAAACACCTAATTTGCAGGAAGTATTCCTTCAAAAACTAACTTCATTCTCACTGGGAAACAAGGTGGTAGAAGCTCCTGCTTCTAGCACACATGGTTTTCTTTGAGAGATACATGTGTTTCTTCAGCTTAGCTGAATAGGCCTATTTGGAACAAAATGAGCTTTTCTCCATCTTGAAAACTATGATTTCCAGGAAGTGTTCCCTTCCAAAAGATGCTCAGTTCTCACATGGAAGCCATATGCTAGATGCTGCTGCTTCTAACACAGATGGTTTTCTTTCAAGAGATACATGTGATTCTACAACTTAGCTGAATAGGCCTACTTGCAAAAAAATGAGCCATTCTCCACATTGAAAAGTATGACTTGCAGGAAGTTTTCCTTCAAAAACTAACTCAATTCTCACAGGGAAATAATGTGCTAGAAGCTGCAATTTCTAATATACATGGTTTTCCTTGGAGAGATACATGTATTTCTTCAACTCAGGTGAATAGGCCTATTTGGAGCAAATAGAGCCTATTTCCCCCTTGAAACACCGTGGTTGCAGGATGTATTCCTTTCCAAAACTAACAGAATTCTCAGAGGATAACAAGTGCTAGATCCTCCTGCTTCTAAAACGGATTGTTTTCTTTGGAGAAATGCATGTGTTTCTTCATCATAGATGAATAGGCCTATTTAGAAAAAAATGACCCTTTCTCCACCTTGATAATTGTAATTTGGAGGAAGTATTCCTTTCAAACTAACAAAATTCTCATTGGGAAACAATTTGCCTGATCGTGCAACTTCTAACATACATGGTTTCCTTTGGAAAGACACATGTGTTTCTTCAATTCAGCTGAATAGGGTTATTTGGAGCAAACAATGCCTATCTCTACCTTAAAACTCCTACGATGTGGGAAATATTCCTTTCCAAAACAAACTCAAGTCTCAAAGGGAAACAATGTGCTAGATGCTTCTGCTTCTAACACAGATGGTTTTCTTTTGAGAGATACATGTGTTTCTTCAACTTAGCTGAATAGGCTTCCTTGCAACAAAATCAGCCATTCTCCTCATTGAAAACTATGATTTGCAGGAAATTTTCCTTCCAAAACCTACTTAGTTGTCATAGAGAAACAATGTGCTAGATGCTGCAGCTTCTAGCATAGAGGGTTTTCTTTGGAGTGGTACTTATGTTTCCTCCACTCAGCTGAAAAGTCCTATTATACAAAATGAGCCTTTGTTCTCCTTGAAAATTGTGATTTGCAGGAAGTACTCCTTACAAAAACTTACTCAATTCTCACAGAGAATCAATGTGCAACAGGTATAGCTTCTAACATAGATGGTTTTCTTTGGAGAGAAACATGAGTTTCTTCAACTAAGGTGAATAGGCCAATTAAGAGCAATTAGAGCCTATCTCCACTTTGATACACTTAAGTTGCAGGAAGTATTCCTAACAAAAGCTAACCCCATTCTCACAGGGAAGCAATGTGCTAAATGCTGCAGCTTACAACATAGATGATTTCCCTTGGAGAGATACATTGTTTCTTTAATTCAGCTGATTAGGCCTATTTGGAGCAAACAGAACCTAACTCCACCTTGAAACACCTAAGTTGCAGGAAGTATTCCTTTCAAAACCTAATCAATTCTCACTTGGAAACAATGAGGTAGATGCTCCAGCTTCTAACTCAGATGATTTATTTGGAGAGATACATGCATTTCTTCACCTTAGCTGAATAGGCGTAATTGGAAAAAATGAGTCAAACTCCACCTTTAAAATTCTGATTTCAGGAAGTACTGCTTTCAAAAACTAATTCAATTCTCATAGGAACAATGTGGTAAATGCTGCAGATTCTAACATAGATCGTTTTCTTTGGAGAGATACATGTGTTTCTTCAATTTAGGTGAATAAGCCTATTTGAAGAAAATGAGCATTTCTCCATTTGAAAACTCTGATTTGCAGGAAATATTCCTTTCAAAAACAAACTCAATTCTCACCTAAAAACAATGTTGTAGATTCTGAAGCTTGTGACATAGATGGTATTCTTTAGAGAGATTTTTGTGTTTCTTCAACTCACCCCAAAATGTCTATTTGGAACAAACAGAAGCTTTTACCTCCTTAAAAATTCTGATTTGCAGGAAGTATTCCTTTCAAAAACTGACTCAATTTTCATAGGGATACAATGTCTTAGATGCTACTGCTTGTAACACACATGTTTTTCTTTCGAGAGAAGTATGTGTTTCTTCAACTTAGCTGAATAGACCCATTAGGAGCAAACAGATCTACGTCCACCTTGATACAACTAAGTTGCAGGAAGTATACCATTCAAAACCTAATTCAGTTCTCACAGGCAATCAATTTCCTAGATGCTCCTGCTTATAACATAGATAGTTTTCTTCAAGAGATTCATTTGCTTCCTCAACTTAGCTGATGAGGTCTATTTGGAACAAAAGGAGCCTTTCTCTATCTTGAAATCTATGATTTGCAGGAAATAGTCCTTTTGAAAACTAATTCAATACTCACAGGGAAACAATATGCTAGATGCCACTGCTCCTAACACAAATGGGTTTCCTTCGACATTACATGTGTTTCATCAACCTAGCTGAATAGGCTTATGTGGAACAAAGAAATCCTATATCCACGTTGAAAAACCCAAGTTGCAGGAAACATTCCTTTAACAACTAAGTCAATTTTCACAAGGAATCAATGTGCTAGATGGTGCTGCTTCTAATGTAGATTTTGTTTTGAAGAGATACATGTGTTTCTTCAACCCAACTGAATAGGCCAATTTGGAGTGAAGAAAGCCAATCTCCACTTTGAAACACCTAAGTTGCAGGAAGTATTTGTTTCAAAAACTAACTCAATTTTTACAAGGAAACAATGTGCTAGATTCTTCTGTGTCTAGCACAGATGTTTTTCTTCAAGAGACTCATTTGTTTCTTCATCTCAGATGAATAGGCCTATTTGGAACAAATGAGCCTTTCTCCACCTTGAAAAATATGATTTTAGGAACTACTTCTTTCAAAAACTAACTAAATTCTCACAGGGAAACAATGTGCTAGATGATACTGCATCTACACAGATGGTTTTCTTTTGAGAGATACATGTGTTTCTTCAACTTAGATAAATAGGCCCATTTGAAACAAAATCAGCCTTTCATCACTTTGAAAATGAGCCTTTGAACACCTTGAAAACTATGATGTGCAGAAAGAATTGTTTTCAAAAAGTAACTCAATTCTTGCAGGGTAATAGTGTGGTAGATGCTCCTGCTTCTAACAAAGATGATTTTCTGTGAGAGGAAAATGAGTTTGGTCAACTCGCCTGAATAGGCCTATTTAGAACATGCTGAACATTTCTCCTCCTTGAGAACTGGACTTGTGGCTAGTATTCCTTTCAAAAACTAAGTCGGATCTCATAGGGAAATAATGTGCTGGATGCTGGAGCTTCTAACATAGAAGGGTTTTCTTTAGGGAGGTACATGTGTTTCTTCACCTCAGCTGAATAATCCTAGGTGGAGCAAACAGACCTTGTCTCCGCCATGAAACACCTAAGTTGCAGGAAATATTCCTTCCCAAAACTAACTCAATTCTCACAGGGAAACAATGTGCTAGATGCTCCTGCTTCTAACACAGATGGTTTTCTTTGAGAGATTAATTTGTTTCTTCAATTTAGCTGAAGAGGCCTTTTTGGAGCAAAATGAGCCTTTCTGCACCTTGAAAACTATGATTTGCAAGAAGTATTCCTTTCACCAAGTAACTCAACTCTCCCTGGGAATCAATGTGCTAGAAACTTAGATCTAACAGAAATGGTTTTCTTTGGAGAGATGCATGAGTTTCTTCAACTCAGCAGAATAGGCCTATTTTGAGCAATAAGAGACTATAACCATGTTGAAACACCTAAGAAGCAGGAAGTATTCATTTAAAAAACTAATTCAATTCACACAAGGAAACAATGTGCTAGATGCTATTGTTTCTAACACAAATGGGTTTCTTTTGAGAGATGCATGTGTTTCATCAACTCAGATGAATAGACCTATGTGGAAAAAAGAAAGCCTATCTCCACATTGAAAAGGCCAAGTTGCAGGAAGCCTTCCTGTAACAACGATCAATTCTTAGAAGGAATCAATGTGCTAGATGGTGGAGCTTATAACGTAGATAGTTTTTTAGGAGAGATACATGTGTTTCTTTAACTCAGCTGAATAGACCTATTTGCAGCAAATTAGCCTTTCTCCACCTTGAAAACTATGATTTTCAGGAAGTTTTCATTTCAACAAGTAACTCAATTCTCCCTGGGAAACAATGTGTTAGAAGCTGTAGATTCTAACACAGATGGTTATCTTTGGACAGATGCATGTGTTTCTTCAACCCACCCCAAAAGGCCTGTTTTGAGCAAAAGAGCCTATCACCACCTTGAAACACCTAAGTTGCGATAAGTATTTCTTTCAAAAACTAACTCAATTATCACAGGGAAACAATGTACTAGATGCTACTACTTCTAACACAAATGGGTTTCTTTTGAGAGATACATGTGTTTCATCAATTCAGCTGAATAGGCCTATGTGGAACAAAGAATGCTTATCTCCACATTGAAAAACTCAAGGTACAGGAAGTATTCCTTTAACAACTGACTCAATTCTCAGAAGGAATCAATGTGCTAGATGGTGAAGCTTCTAACGTAGATACTCTTTTTGGAGAGACATATGTGTTTCTTCAACTCAGCTGAATAGGCCTATTTGGAGCAAGGAGACCTTATCTCCACCTTGAAATACCTAAGTTGCAGGAAGTATTCCTTTCAAAAATTAAGACAATTTTTACAGGGAAACAATGTGCTAGATGTTCCTGCTTCAAACACAGATAGTTTTCTTCAAGATACTCATTTGTTTCTTCACCTTAGCTGCATAGGCCTATGTGGAAAAAAATGAGCCTTTCTCCCCCTTGAATATATGATTTGCAGGAAGTATTCCTTTGAAATATTGACTGAATTCTCACAGGGAAATAATGTGCTAGATGCTACTGCTTCAAACATACGTGGGTTTCTTTCCAGAGATATATGTATTTCATCGACTCAGCTGTATACACCTATTAGGAGCAAATACAGCCTATCTCCACATTAGAAAACCCATGTAACAGGAAGTATTCCTTTCAAAAACTAACTCAATTCTCACAGGGAAACCATGCACTAGGTGTTGCAGCTTCTAATACAGATGGTTTTCTTTGGAGAGATACATGTCTTTCTTCAACTTAGCTGAATAGGCCTGTTTGGAACAAAATGAGCCTTTCTGCTCCTTGAAAATTCTGATTTGCATGAAGTATTAATTTCAAAAACTAACTCAATTCTCACAGGGAAACAGTGTGCTAAATGTTCATCCTCCTAACACCGATGATTTTCTTTCGAGAAGTACATGTATAGCTCAGGTGAATAGGCCTTTTTGCAGCAAACAGAGCCTACCTCCACCAAGAAACACCTAAGTTGCAGGAGTATTCTTTTCTAAAACTAACTCAATTAACACAGGGAAGCAATGTGCTAGATGCTCCTGATTCTAAAACAGAAGGTGTTCTTTGGAGAGATACATGTGTTTGTTCCACTCAGGTGAATATGCGTTATTTGGAGAAACAGACCTACCACCACCTTGAAATACCTAACTTGCAGGAACATTTTCCTTTAAAAACTAACTCAGTTCTCAAATAGACAATGTGCTGTATGCTCCTGCTTTTACACAGATGGTCAATTTTCGAGATGTACACGTTTATCTTCACCATAGCTGAATGGGGTAATTAGAAAAAATGAGCTTTCCTCCACCTTTAAAATTCTGATTTGCAGGAGGTATTCCTTTCAAAAACTAATTCAATTGTCAGAGGGAACAATGTGCTAGATGCTGCAGATTCTAACATAGATGGTTTTCTTTGGAGAGATACATGTGTTTCTTCAACTGAGGTGAATAGGCCAACTTGAAGAAAATGAGCCTTTCCCCACTTTGAAAACTATGATTCGCAGGAAATACTCCTTTCAAAAACTAACTCAATTGTCACAGAAAGAACAATGTGCTAGATGGTGCAGCTTCTATCATAGATGGTTTTTTGGGGGAGATACAGGTGTTTCTTCAACTCAGGTGAATCAGCCTATCTGTAGCATACCGACCTACCTCCACCTTGAAACACCTAAGTTGCAGGAATATTTCCTTGCACAAAGTAACAAAATTCCCACAGGGAAACAATTTACTAAATATTCATGCATGTAACACAGATGGTTTTCTTTTGAGAGATACATGTTTTCTTCAACTGAGTTGAATAGGCCTATTTGCAGCAAACAGAAACTTTCTCCACCTTGAAACACCTAAGTTGCAGGAAGTATTCCTTTCAAAAACTAACTCAGTTCTCACAAGGAAGCAATATGCTAGATGCTCCTGCTTCTAACACAGATGCTCTTCATTGGCGAGATACATGTGTTTCCTCAACTTAGCTGAATAGGTCTACTTGAACAAAATCAGCCTTTCCCCACCTTGAAAAATCTGATCCACAGGACATATTCCTTTCAAAAACTAACTCATTTCTCACAGGAAAACAAAGTGCTACATGCTGCAGCTTCTAACATAGATGGCTTTCTTTGGAGAGATACATGTGGTTTTTCAACTGAGTTGAATAGGCCTATTTGTAGCAAACAGAGCCTATCTCCACGTTGAAACACCTAAGTTACATGAAGAAATCCTTGCTAAAAGTAACTCAATTCTCACAGGGAAACAATGTACTAAATGCTCCTGCTTCTAACACAGATGGTGTTCTTTGTGAGATACCTGTATGTCCTAAACTTACCTGAATAGGTCTATTTGAACAAAATGAGCTTTCCCCACCTTGAAAACTATGATTGGCAGGAAATATTCCTTTCAAAAACTAAAAATTGCACAGGGAAACAATGTACTATATACTGCAGCTTCAAACATAGATGGCTTTCTTTGGGGAAATACATGTGTTTCTTCAACTCAGCTGAATGTTCCTATTTATAGCAAAGAGAGCCTATCTCCACCTTGAAGCACATAAGTTACAGGAAGTATTTCTTTTGAAAACTAACTCAGTTCTCACAGGGAAACAATGTGCTAGATACTAAGGCTTCTAACATACATGATTTTCTTTGGAGAGCTACATGTGTTTCTTCATCTCTGCTGAATATACCTATTTGGAGCAAAAGGAGCCTATCTCCACCTTTAAACACCTAAGTGGCAGGAAGAATTACTTTCAAAAACTACTCAGTTCTCCTGCTTCTAACACAAATGTTTCTTCAAGAGATATATGTGTTTCTTCACCCAGCCGAGTAGGCTTATTTGGAATAAAATGAGCCTTCCTTCACCTTGAAGAACTGATTTGCAGAATGCATTCCTTTCCAAAACTAACTCAATCTCACGGGGAAACAATGCGCTAGAATCTGCAGCTTCTAACATAGATGGTTTTCTTTGGAGAGTCACATGTGTTTCTTCAACTTAGCTGAATAGGGCTATTTGGAAAGAAATGAGCCTTTCTGTCCCTTGATAACTATGATTTGCAGGAAGCATTGCTTTGAACAACTAATTCAGTTCTCACAGGGATACAATGTTCTTGATGCTACTTCTTCTATCACAAATGGGTTTCTTTCGAGAGATAAATGTGTTTTTCCACTTAGCTGAATAGACCTTTTTGGAGCATAAAGAGCTTATCACCACCTTGAAAATCTCAGTTGCAGTAAGTTTTCCTTTCAAAAATAACTCAATTCTCACAGAGTAACAATGTGCTACATGGTACTGCTTCTAACACAGATGGATTTCTTTCGAGAGATACCTGTGTTTCACTCACTCAACTAAATAGGCCTATTTGGAACAAAATGAGCCTTTCTCTACCTTGAAAATTCTTATTTGCAGGAAGTTTTCTTTTCAAAAACTAATGCTATTCCCACAGGGAAAAAATGTGCTAGATGCTGCAACTTCTAACATAGATGATTATCTTTGAAGAGATACATGTGTTTGTTCAAGTCACCCGAACAGGCCTATTTGGAGCAAACAGAGCCTACCTACACTTTGAAACACCTAAGTTGCAGGAAATATTCCTTTCAACAAGTAACTCAACTCTCACAGGGTAATAATGTGCTAGACGCTTCTGCTTTTAACACAAATTGGTTTCCTTCGAGAGACATATGTGTTTGTTCAACTTAGCTGAATAGGCCAATTTGAACAAAATGAGCCTTTCTCCGCCTTGAAAACTATGATTGGCAGAAAGTATAATTTTCCTAGACTCACTGAATTCTCACAGGGAAGCTAAGTACTAGATACCCATGCTTCTAACACAGATGGTTTTCATTCGAGAGATACATGTGTTTCATCAACTCAGATGAAAAGGCCAATTTGGAAAAAAGAGAGCCTATAACCACTTTGAAAACCCACTAGGAAGGAAGAATTCCTTTCAAAAACTAACTCAATCCTCACAGAAAAAAAATGTGACAGGTGCTGCTGCTTCTAACATAGATGTCTTTCTATGGAGAGATACATGTGTTTCTTCAAATCAACTGAATAGGCCTACTTGAAGCAAACAGAGCACATATCCACCTTGAAACACCTAAGTAGCAGGAAATATTCCTTTCAAAAACTCACTCAATTTTCACAGAGAAACAATTTGCTAGGTACTCCTGATTCTAACAGAGATGGTTTTCTTTGCAGAGATACATGTGTTTCATAACCTTACCAGAATAAGCCTATTTAGAAAAAAATGATTCTTTCTCCCTTTAGAAAATTTTGAAATGCATGAAGTATTCCTTTCAAAAACTAACTCAGTTCTCACAGGGAAACAATGTGCTAGATGCTGCAGCTTCTAACATAAAGGGTTTCTTTGGAGAGATTCAGGTGCTTCTTCAAGTCAGCTGTATATACCTATTTGGAACAAACAGAACCTATCTGCTGCTTGAAACACCTAAGTTGCAAGAAGGATTTCTTTCAAAAACAAATTCAATTCTCACAGGGAAACAATGTGCATGGATGCTCCTGCTTCTAACACAGATGGCTTTCATTCTAGAGATACTTTTATTTCTTCAACTTTGCTGAATAGGCCTATTTGAACAAATTGAGCTTTTTCCAACTTTAAAAACTATTATTTGCAGAAATATGCCTTCCAAAAAATAACTCAATACTCACAGGGAAACAAATGCTAGATACTGCAGCTTCAAAAATAGATGGTTTTCTTAGGAGAGATACTTGTGCTTCTTCAACTCAGCTGAATATACCTATTTGTAGCAAACAGGGGCTTTCTCCACCTTGAAACGCCTCAGTTGCAGTAAATATTTCCTTTAAAATCTAACTGAATTCACAAGGGAAACAATGTGCTAGGTGCTTCTGCTACTAACTCAGATGGTTTTCTTTGAGAGACACATGTGTTTTGTCCACTAGCTACCTAGGCCTATTTGTAACAAAATGAGCCTTTCTCCACTTTAAGAATTCAATTTGCAGGAAGTATTCCTTTCAATAAGCAACTGAATTCTCCCAGGGAAACAATGTGCCAGATGCAGCATCTTCTAACACACATGGGTTTCTTTCTAGAGATATATGTGTTTTTCCACTTAGCTGAATAGACCTATTTGGAGCATAAAGAGCTTATCACCACCTTGAAAATCTCAGTTGCAGTAAGTTTTCCTTTCAAAAATAACTCAATTCTCACAGAGTAACAATGTGCTAGATGGTACTGCTTCTAACACAGATGGATTTCTCTTGAGAGATACCTGTGTTTCTTCAACTTAGCTGAAGAGGCCTATTTGGAACAAAAAGAGCCTTTCTACACCTTGAAAACAATGATTGGCAAGACGTATTCCTTTCAAAAACTAGCTTAATTCTCCCAGGGAGATGATGTGCTGGATGCTTCTGCTTCTGGCATAGATGGTTTTCTTTGGAGATGCATGAGTTTCTTCAACTCAGATGAATGGGCTTATTTCGAGGCATAAGAGCCTATCACCACCTTGAAACAACTAAGTTTCAGGAAATGTTCCTTTCAAAAACTAACTCAATTCTCACAGGGAAACAATGTGGTACATCATGAAGATTCTAACATGGGTGTATTTTTTGAGAGATACAAGTGTATCTTCAACTTACCTGAATAGGCCTGTTTGGAGCATACTGTCCTATCTCCGCCCTGAAACACCTAGTTGCAGGAAGAAATCATTTCAAAAACTAAGTTAATTCTCACAGGGAAACAATTTGCTAGATGCTACTGCTTCTAACATAGATGGTTTTCTTTTGAGACATACATGAGTTTCTTTCACTCAGCAGAATAGGTACATATGGAACAAAATGAGCTTTTCTCCACCTTGAAATCTATGATTTGCAGGAAGTACTCCTTTCACAAACTACCTAAATTCTCACAGGAAAACAATGTGCTAGATACTGCAGCTTCCAGCATACATGCGTTCTTTGGAGAGGTACATGTGTTTCTTTAACTCAGATGAATTGGCCTATTTGGGTCAAAGAGAGCCATTTTTGCCTTTCTCCAGCTTGAAACACCAAAGTTTCAGGCAGTTCTCTGTCCAAAACTAACACAATTCTCACAGGAAAACAATGTGCTAGATGCTGAGACTTCTACAATAGATTATTTTCTTTGGAGAGATTGATGTATTTCTTCAACTCAGCTGAATAGGCCTATTTGGAACAAAATGAGCTGTTTTCTACCTTGAAAATTGTGATTTGCAGGAAGTAATTCTTTCAAAAACTAACTCAATTCTCACAGGAAAGCAATGTACTAGATGATCCTGCTTCTAACACAGATGGTTTTCTTTTGAGAGATACATGTGTTTCCGTAAATCAGCTGATTTGGCCTATTTGGAGCACAGCACATATGTCAAGCTTGAACCACAAGTTGAAGTAAGTATTCCCTTCAAATCTAACTCCATTCTCACAGAGAAACAATATGTTAGATGCTGCTGCTTCTAAATTAGATGGTTTTCTTTGGAGAGATAGATATGTTTCTTTTTATCAGATGAAGAGGCTTATATGGAAGAAAATCAGTCTTTCTCCACCTTGTAAACTGTGACTGCAGTAATATTCCTTTCAAAAACTAACTCAACTCTCATAGGGAAACAATGTGTTGGATGCTGCAGCTTCTAACACAGATTCTTTTCTTTCGAGAGATACATGTGCTCTTCAACTCAGCTGAATAGACCTACTTAGAACAAAATGAACCTTTTTCTCCTTTCCAAATTGTGATTTGTAGGAAGTCATTCTTTCAATAGTTAATTAATTCTCAAAGGAAAACAATTTGCTAGATGCTCCTGCTTCTAACACAGATGGTTTTCTTTTGAGAAATCTGCTTCTTCATCATAGCTGAAGAGGCCTATTTGGAACAAAATGAGCCTTTCTACACCTTGAAAACAATGATTTTCAAGACGTATTCCTTTCAAAAACAAACTCAATTCTCACAGGCAAACAATGTGATAGATGTTGCAGCTTCTAAAATAGATGCTTTTCTTTGGAAAGATACATGTGTTTCTTCAACTCAGCTGAATTGGCCAATTTGGAGCAAACAGCACATACGTCCAGCTTGAGCCACCTAAGTTGGAGGAAGTATTCCCCTCAAATATTATTCAATTCCACAGAGAAACATGTGCTATATGCTGCTGCTTCTAACTTAGATGGTTTCTTTGGAGAGATACATGTGTTTCTTTTAACCACATTAAAAGGCCATTAGGGAACAAAATGAGCATTTCTCCACCTTAAACCGTGTGATCACAGGAAGTATTCCTTTCAAAAACTAACTCAATTCTCACAGGGAAACAATGTGCTAAATGCAGCAGCTTCTAATATAGATGGTTTTCTTATGAGAGATACTTGTGTTTCTTCAACTCAGGTGAATAGGTCTATTTGGAATAAGCACCGCCTATCTCCAGCTTGAAACACGTAAATTGGAGGAAGTATTACTTTCAAAAACTAACTCAATTAACACAGAAAAACTATGCTGTTTCTAACATAGATGGTTTTCTTTAGAGAGATACATTTGTTTCTTCTACTCAGCTGAACAGGCCTATATGGAACAAAATGAGTCTTTTTCCACCTGGAACACTCTGATTTGAAGGAAGTAAACCTTTCAAAAACTAACTCATTCTCACAGACTAACAATGTGCTAGCATCTTCAGCTTCTAACATAGATTGTTTTCTTTGGAGAGATTCATGTGTTTCTTCAACTCAGCTGAATAGGCCAATTGGAACAATTTGAGTAGTTTTTCACCTTGAAAATTCTGATTTGCAGGAAATAATCTTACAAAAACTAACTCAATTCTTACAGGAAAACAATGTACTAGATGCTCCTGCTTCTAACACAGATGGTTTTCTTTTGAGAGACAATAGTTTCTTCAACTTAGCTGAACAGGCTTATTTGGAACAAAATAAGCCTTTCTCCACCTTGAAAATTCTGCTTTGTTGGAAGTATTCCTTTCAAAAACTTACCCAGTTTTCACAGGGAAACAATGTGCTAGATGCTCCTGCTTCTAGCTCACTTGGTTTTCTTTGGGAGCTTACATGTGTTTCGTCCACTCAGCTGATTAGGCCTATTTGGAACAAAATCAGCCTTTCTGCACCTTGAAATCTGTGGTTTGCAGGAAGTATTTCATTCAAAAACTAACTCAATACACACAGAAATAATTTGTTAGATACTGCAGCTTCTAACATAGATGGTTTTCTTTGGAGAGATCCACATGTTTCTTCAACTCAGCTCAATAGGCCTATTTATTGAAATAGAGCCTATCTCCACCTTGAAACACCTAATATGCAGGAAGTATTCCTTTCAAAAACTAACTCAATTCTCACAGGAAAACAATGTGCTAGATGCTACAGTTTCTAACATAGATGGTTTTCTTTAAAGAGATACAGGTGTTTCTTCAACTTAGCTGAATAGGCCTATTTGTAGAAAGAAGAGCCAATTTGCAGCTTGAAACACCTGAATTGGAGGAAGTATTTCTTTCAAAAACTAACACAACCCTTACAGAAAAATAATGTGATAAATGCTTTTAACCCAGATCGTTTCCATTAGAGAAATACATGTGTTTCTTCTTATCAGCTCAATAGGCCTATATGGGAAAATGATCCTTTCTCCGCCTTGAAACTTACAATTTGCAGCAAGTATTCCTTTAAGATAGTACCTCAATTCTCACAGAAAAACAGTATGCTAGATGATGCAGCTTCTAGCATACATGGTTTTCTTTGGAGATATACATGTGTTTGTTCAACTCAGATGAACAGGCCTATTTGAATGAAAGAGAGCTTATATTCCCCTTGAAACACCTAATTGCAGAAAGAATTCCTGTCAAAAACTAAAACAATTCACACAGGAAACAATGTGCTAGATGCTCCTGAGTGTAATACAAATGATTTTTTTTTCTAGAGATACATGTTTTTCTTCATATTAGTTGAATAGGCCTATTTGGAATAAAATGAGTCTTTTCCCACCTTGAAAATTGTGATTTGAAGGAAGTAATCTTTTCAAATACTAACTCGATTCTCACAGAATCGAGAAGTAACACAGTTGCTTCTAACAGAGATGGTTTTCTTTGGACCAATACATGTGTTTCTTCAACTCAGCTGAATTGGCCTATTTGGAGTAAACAGCTGATATGTCCAGCTTGAATCACATAAGTTGGAGAAAGTATTCCCTTCAAATCTTACTCAATTCCCACAGAGAAACAGTGTGTTATATGTTGCTGCTTCTAACATAGATGGTTTTCTTTGGAGAGATACTGGTGTTTGTTTTAATAATATTAATAGGCCATTATGGAACAAAATGAGCATTTCTCCACCTTAAAAAGTGTGATCGCAGGAAGTATTCCTTTCAAAAACTAACTCAATTCTCACAGAGAAGCAATGTGTTAAATGCTGCCTCTTCTAAGGTAGAAGGTTTTCTTTGGAGAGGTGTACATGTTTCTTCAACTCAACCGAATAGGTCTTTTTGGAGTTAGCACGGCCTATCTCCAGATTGAAACATGTAAATTGGAGGAAGTATTTCTTTCAAACATGAACTCAACTCTCACAGATAATCAATGTGAGAGTTGCTGTTGCTTCTAACATAGATGATTTTCTGTAGAGAGATACATGTGTTTCTTGAACTCACCTGAATAGGACTGCAGGAAAAAAATGAGCTGTTTTTCCACCTTGACAATTGAGATTGGCAGGAAGTAATTCTTTCAGAAACTAACTCATTTCTCACAGAAAAATTATGTGATACATGTTGCTGCTTCTAACATAGATGGTTTCCATTAGAAAGATACATGTGTTTCTTCTGCTCAGCTGAATAGGCCTCTATTTAAATATGAGCCTTTCTCCACCTTGTAATCTATGATTTGCAGGAAGGATTCCTTTCAAAAAATACCTCAATTCTCACAGGAAAACACTGTGTTAGATGCTGCAGCTAGTAGCATACCTGGTTTTCTTACGAGAGATACATGTGTTTCTTAACTCAGCTGAATAGGCCTATTTGGATCAAAGACAGCCCATATTCACCTCTAAAGACCGAAATTGCAGGCAGTGCTCTTTCCAAAGCTAACACAATTCTCACAGGAAAACAATGTGTTAAATGCTCTTGCATCTAACACAAATGGGTTTTTTTCTAGAGATACATGTGTTTCTTCAACTTAGCTGAATAGGCCTATTTGGAATAAAATGAGCCTCTCTCCACCTTGAAAATTGGGATTTGAAGGAACTAATCCTTTCAAAAACTAGCTGAAATCCCACAGGCTAACATTGTGCTAGAATCTGCAGCTTCTAACATAGATGGTTTCCTTAGGAGAGATACATGTGTTTCTTCTGCTCAGCTGAATAGGCCCCTATCGAAAAAAATGAGCCTTTCTCCACCTTGTAATCTGTGATTTGTAGAAAGTATTCCTTTCAGAAACTTCCTCAATTCTCACAGAAAATCACTGCTACATACTGCAGCTTGTAGCATACCTGGTTTTCTTTGGAGAGATTCATTGTTTCTTCAATTCAGCTGAATCAGCATAGTGAAACAAAATTATCCATTTTCCACCTTCGAAATTGTGAACTTGCAAGAAGTAATTCTCAAGAACTAACTCAATTCTTAAAGGAAAAAAATGTACTGGATATTCCTGCTCCTAACACATATGATTTTATTTTGAGAGATACATGTGTTTCTTCAACTTAGCAGAATAGGCCTATGTGGAAAAAAATGAGCCTTTGTAAACCATGAAAACAATGATTTGCAAGAAGTATTCCTTTCAAAAACTAACTCAATTCTCACAGGGAAACAATGTGCTAGATGCTACAGATTTTAACATAGATGGTTATCTTTTGAGAGATACATGTGTTTCTTCAACTAAGCTAA
Source organism: Castor canadensis (assembly GCF_047511655.1). Classification (NCBI taxonomy): domain Eukaryota; kingdom Metazoa; phylum Chordata; class Mammalia; order Rodentia; family Castoridae; genus Castor; species Castor canadensis. The sequence continues at coordinate 152,650,894 of NC_133387.1, read as the reverse complement.
ATAGGCCTGTTTGTAGCAAGAAGTGCCTATCTCCAGCTTGAAACAAATAAATTGGAGGAAATATTTCTTTCAAAAACTAACTCAATTTTTACAGAAAAACAATGTGATAGATACTGATGCTTCTAACATAGATGCTTTCCTTTAAAGAGATACATGTGTTTCTTCTGCTAAGCAGAATAGGCCTATATGGACAAAATGAGCCTTTCTCCACCTTGAAAACTATGATTTGCAGGAAGTATTACTTTCAAATCTACCTCAATTCTCACAGGAAACAATGTGCTAGATGCTGCAGCTTCAAACACAGATGGTTTTCTTTTAAGAGATACAATAGTTTCTGCAACTTAGCTGAACAGGCCTATTTGGAACAAAATGAGCCTTTCTCCACATTGAAAATTCTGATTTGTTGGAAGTATTCCTTTCAAAAACTAACTCAGTTTTTACAGGAAACAATGTGCTAGATGCTCCTGCTTGTAGAACACATGATTTTCTTTGGGAGATACATGTGTTTCATCCACTCAGCTGATTATGCCTATTTGGAACAAAATCGGCCTTTCTCCACCTTGACATCTGTGGTTTGCAGGAAATATTACTTTCACATCTACCTCAATTCTCACAGGAAAACAATGTGCTAGATGCTGCAGCTTGTAGCATACATGGTTTTCTTTGGAGAGGTACATGTGTTTCTTTAACTCAGCTCAATAATCCTAATTGGATAAAAGAGAGCCTATATTCACCTTGAAACACCGAAGCTGCTGGCAGTACTTTTTCCAAAACTAACAAAATTCTCACAGGAAAACAATGTACCAGATGCTCCTGAATCTAAAATGAATGGGTTTTTTTCTAGAGATACATGAGTTTCTTCAACTAAGCTAAATAGGCCTACAAGGAACAAAATGAGCCTTTCTCCTCCTGGAAAATTCTTATTTGAGGGAAGTGTTCCTTTCAAAAACTAACTCAATTTTCACAGGGAAACAATGCATGAGAAGTTGCAGCTTCTAGCATACATGCTTTCCTTCTAGAGATACATGAGTTTTGTCCACTCAACTGAACAGGCCTATTTGGCACAAAATCATCCTTTCTCCACCTTGAATTCTATGATTTCATGAAGTATACCTTTGAAATACAAGCTCAATACTCACAGAAAAATTAAGGATAGATGCTGCGTCTTGCTAACATAGACGGGTTCTTAGAGTGATCCATGTGATTTTCCAACTAAGCTCAGTAGCCCTATTTCGAGGAAACAGAGCCAAACTCCACCATGAAACACCTGCATCTAACAGAGAAACTTGTGTTCTCAAGACACATGTGTTTCTTCAACATAGCTGAATAGGCCTCTTGGGAAAAAAGTGAGCCTTTCTTCACCATTAAAATTCTGATTTGCAGGAAAAATTCCTTTCAAACACTAATTCAATTTTCACAGGGAAACAATGTTCTAGATGCTCCTGCTTCTAGCTCAAGTGGTTTTTCTCTTGGAAGATACTTGTGTTTCATCAAGCCAGCCAAACTGGCCCATTTGGAGCAAACAATGCAGATATTCCAATTGAACCACCTAAGTTGGAGGAGGTATTTCCGTTCAATCTAACTCAATTCTTATAGAGAAACAATATTCTAGATGTTGCTGCTTCTAACTTAGACAGCTTTCTTTGGAGATACATGTGTTTCTTCTACTTAGCTGCATAGGCCTATATTGTACAAAATGAATCTTATCGCACCTTGATATCTATGATTTCAGGGAATATTCCTTTTAAAAACTACCTCAAGTCTCACAGGAAAACATGTGCTAGATGGTACAACTTGTAACATAGATGGTTTTTTTCAAGGAGACATGTGTTCCTTCACCTCAACTGAATAGGTCAATTTTGAGCAAGAATCGCCTATCTCCAGCATGAAGCATGTAAATTCAAAGAAGTCCTACTTTCAAAAACTGTGTCAATTCTCACAGGAAAAGAATGCATTTGATGTTGCAGTGTCTAGCATACCTGGTTTTCTTTGGAGTGAATCATGTGTTTCTTCACCTCAGCTGAATAGGCCTATTTGGATTAAAGAGCATGTATGTTCACCTTGAAACACTGAAGGTGGAGGCTGTCATCCTTCCAAAACTAGCACATTTCTCACGGGAAAACAATGTGCTAGTTACCCCTTCATCCAACACGATTGGCTTTTTTTGAGAAATTCACATGTTGTGTCAACATAGCTCAATAGGCCCAACTAGAATAAAATGAGCCTTTTCCTACTTGAAAATAGTGATTTTCAGAAACTATTCCTTTCAAAAATTAACTATTTTCACAGTGAAACAATGTCCTAGATGCTCCTGTTGCTATCACACATGAATTTCTTTGAGAGATACTTGAGTTTCGTCCACTCAGTTGAATAGGCCCACTTGGAACATAATCAGACTGTCCCCACAATCAAATCTTTGAGTGCAGAATTATTACTTTCTAAAACTACTTCAACTCCCTCAAGGAAAACAATGTGTCAGCTGGTGTTCCTTCTAGCGTGCATGATTATCTTTGGAAAGGTACATATGTTTCCTCAAGTCAGCTCAATAGGCCTATTAGGATCAAAGAGAGCCTAGATTCACCTGGAAACAATGAATTTGTAGGCAGTAGTCTTACCAAATCGAATACAATTCTCAAAGGAAAAGAATGTGTTAGATGCTCCTACGTCTAACAAGAATGGTTTTGTTTCCAGAGATACTTGTGTTTCTTCAACTCAAATATGCAGAATAGGCATATTTGGATCAAGAAGGAACTGTCCCTAGCTTGAAACATCTAAATTGGGGAAGTCTTTCTTTCAAAAACCATCTCAATTCTCACAGGAAGTGCTCCATGCTAGTGTGTCTAGCAGGAATGGATTTTTTTTCTAGAGATACACGTGTATCTTCAATGTAGCTGAAAAGGTCTATGTGGAAGAAGATGAGCCTTTCTCCACTTTGAAAATTCTGATTTGCAATATGTATTCCTTTAAAAAAACCTCAATGATCACAGGGAAATAATGTGCTTGATGCTCCTGCCTCCAGCACACATGATTTTCTAAGAGAGATACATGTGATTCGTCCCCTCTGCTGAATAGGCCTATTTGGAAGAAGATCAGCCTTTCTGCACTTTGAAAACAATGCTTGGCTGGAAGAATTCCTTTCAAAAAGAAACTCACTACTCAGAGTGAAATAATTACTTAGCTGGAACAGCTTCACACATACAGGGTTTTCTTTGGAGTAATCCTTGTGTTTCTTCAACTCAGCTGTATAGGCCTAGTGGGAGGAAACAGCCTACCTCCACCTTGAAACCCCTCAGTTGTGGGAAGTTTTCCTTTCAAAAAGTAACTTAACTCTCACAGGGAAACCATATGCTAAAAGCTATAGCTTCTAGCATAGATGGTTTTCTTTCAAGAGTGACCTGTGTTTCTTCAATTCAACTGAATATACCTATTTGGAGAAAGAAGCGCCTATCTCCAGCTTGAAACACCTAAATTGGAGAAGTATTTCTTTCAAAACTAACTCATCTCACATAAAAAAAATATATTCTAGGCTCTCTGATTCCCAGGTGATTCGACACACAGCTGGGTTTCTGCAACTCAGCTGAATAGGCCTATTTCGAAAATCAGAGCACTTATCCAACTCCATCACTGTGATTTGCAGGAAGTACTTCTTCCAAAACATAACTAATTTTCACAGGAAAAGCATCTCTCAGATGATCCTGCTTCTAACATAGATGGTTGTCTTTTGAGAGATACATGGGCCTATTTGGAACAAAATGATCCCTTAACCACTTTGAAAATTGTGATTTGCATGAAGTATTCCCTTCAAACACTACCTCAACTCTCACAGGCAAACAATGTGCTGGATATGTCAGGCCCTAACATAGAGGCTTTTCTTTGGACAGATATATGTGTTTCCTCACGTCAGCTGAATTGACCTTTTTAGACCAAACAACACTTAGGTCCACGATAAATAATGTACGTTTGAAGAAAAATTCCCATCAGATCTAACTCAATTCACACAAAGAAACAATGTGGTACATGCTGCTGCTTCTAACCTAGATGATTTTCTTCAGAGAACTACGTGTGTTTCTTTTAACCAGATAATAGGTCTATGTGGAATAAAATGAGCAATAATCCACCAGGAAAATGTGATTGGCAGGATGTAATTCTTTCAAAATTAACTCAGTTCTCCCAGAAAAGAAAAATGTGCTAGGTGCTCCTGCTTCTAACACAGATGGTTTTCTTTGGAGAGATACCTGTGTTTATTCTTCTCAGCTGAATAGGCCTATATTGAAAAAAATGAGCCTGTCTCCACCTTGAAATCTGATATTTGAGGGGGTAGTCCTTGCAGAAACTACTTCAATTCTGAAAGGAAAACAATGTGCTAGATGGTGCGGCTTCTAACATACCTGTTTTTCTTTGGAGTGCTACATGTGTTTGTTCAACTCAGCCTAATGGGCCGATTTGGATCGGGGAAAGCTATTGTTCTCATAAAACACCGAAGTTTCAGCAGTGCTCTTTCAAAATCTCAGAGAATTCTCACAGGAAAACAACGTGCTAGTTGCTCCTGCATCTAACACGAATGGCTTCTTTTCTAGAGATGCAGGGTTTTCTTCATCGTAGCTGAATAGGCCTATTTGGATCAAATGAGCCTTTCTCCACCTTGACAATTCTGATTTCCAGGAAGTATTCCTTTCAAAAACGAACTCAATTTTAGTAGGGAAAGTATGTGCCTGATGCTCCTGCTCTCAGAGCACATGGTTTTCTTCGAGAAATGCGTGCGTTTCGTCCACTCAACTGAAGTGGCCTCTTTGGAACAAAATCATCCTTTCTCTACCTTGAAATCTATGTTTTGCAGGAAGTGTTCCTCTCAATAACTACCTCAATTCGCAATGGAAAATAATGTGCCAGATGCTGCACATTCTAGCATCCATGCTTTTCTTTGGAGAGGTGCTTGGGTTTCTTCACCTGAGCTGAATAGGCCTATTTGGATCAAAGAGAGCCTATATTCACTTTAAAACATCAAAGTTGCAGGGAGTACTTTGGCCAAAACTACCAATATTCTCACAGGAAAACAATGGCTACTTGCTACTGCATCTAACAGAAACCATTGTGTTCTCGAGACACATGTGTTTCTTCAATGTAGCTGAACAGGCCTCTTGGGAAAAAAGTGAGCCTTTATTCACCATGAAACTTCTGTTTTGCAGGAAGTATTCCTTTCAAACACTACTTCAATTTTCACTGGGAAACAATTGGATAGATGCACCAGTATCTCGCTCACATGGTTTTCTCTTGGAAGATACTTGTGCTTCATCAAATCAGCTGAATTGGCCCATTTGGTGCAACCAACGCAGATATCCAGATTGAATCACCTAAGTTGGAGGAGGTATTTCCGTTCAATCTAACTGCATTCTTATAGAGAAACAATATTCTAGATGCTGCTGCTTCTAACTTACATGGCTTTCTTTGGAGATACCTATGTTTCTTCTATTCAGCTGCATAGGCCTCTATTGTACAAAGTGAAGCTTTCTCCACCTTGATATCTAGGATTTCAGGGAGTATTCCTTTCAAAAACTACCTCAAATTTCACAGGAAAACATGTGCTAGATGCCACAGTTTGTAACATCGATGGATTTTTTTCTGAGCTGAATTGGTCAATTTTGAGCAAGCACCACCTATCTCCAGCATGAATTACGAAAATTCGTAAAGACTGTCTTTCAAAACTAACTCAATTCTCACAGGAAAACAATGCAGTTAATGTTGCTAGCAAACCTGGTTTTCTTTGGAGTGATCCTTGTGTGTCTTCAACTCAGCTGAATAGGCCTCGTGGGAGGAAAGAGAACCTACCCCCACCTTGAAACCCCTAAGTTGTGGGAAGTTTTCCTTTCAAAAAGGTACTTAACTCTCACAGGGAAACCATGTGCTGGATGCTGTAGCTTCTAGCATAGATGGTTTTCTTTCAGGAGTCACCTGAGTTTCCTCAACTCAACTGAATAGACCTATTAACAGTCAGAAGCGCTTATCTCTAGCTTGAAACACCTAAACTGGAGGAAATATTTCTTTCAAAACTAACTCATCTCACAGTAAGGAAATATTTATTATAGGCTCTCCTGCTTCCCAGGTGTTTCTTTCATGACACAGGTGGGTTTCTTCAACTCAGCTGAATAGGCCAATTTGGGAAAATGGAGCCCTTTCACAACTCGAACATTGTGATTTGCAGGAAGCACTTCTTTCAAAACATAACTAAATATCACAGGGAAACAATCTCTCAGGTGATCCTGCTTCTAATACAGATGGTTTTCTTTTGAGAGATACATGTGGTACTTCAATTTAGAAGAATGCTCCTATTGGGAACCAAATGATCCTTTTTCCACCTTGAAAATTGTAATTTCTCTGAAGTATTCCCTTCAAACCCTAACTCAACTCTCACAGGCACACAAAGTGCTAGTTATGTCAGGCTCTAACATAGAGGCTTTTCTTTGGACAGATACATGTGTTTCCTCAACTCAGCTGAATTGACCTTTTGAGAGCAAACAGCGCCTAGGTCCAGGATAAACCACATATGTTTGAGGAAGTATTCCTATCAGATCTAACTCAATTCGCACAGAGAAACAATGTGCTACATGCTGCTGCTTCTAACCTAGATGGTTTTCTTCAGAGAACTACGTGTGTTTATTTTCACGAGATAATAGGTCTATGTGGAATAAAATGAGCAATAATCCACCACGAAAATGTGATTGGCAGGATGTAATTCTTTCAAAATTAACTCAGTTCTCCCAGGAAAGAAAAATGTGCTAGGTGCTCCTGCTTCTAACACAGATGGTTTTCTTTGGAGAGATACCTGTGTTTATTCTTCTCAGCTGAATAGGCCTATATTGAACAAAATGAGCCTGTCTCCACCTTGAAATCTGATATTTGAGGGGGTAGTCCTTGCAGAAACTACTTCAATTCTGAAAGGAAAACAATGTGCTAGATGCTGCAGCTTCTAACATACCTGTTTTTCTTTGGAGTGCTACATGTGTTTGTTCAACTCAGCCTAATGGGCCGATTTGGATCGAGGAAAGCTATTGTTCTCATAAAACACCGAAGTTTCAGCAGTGCTCTTTCAAAATCTCAGAGAATTCTCACAGGAAAACAACGTGCTAGTTGCTCCTGCATCTAACACGAATGGCTTCTTTTCTAGAGATGCATGGTTTTCTTCATTGTAGCTGAATAGGCCTATTTGGATCAAATGAGCCTTTCTCCACCTTGAAACACCTAATATGCAGGAAGTATTCCTTTCAAAAACTAACTCAATTCTCACAGGAAAACAATGTGCTAGATGCTACAGTTTCTAACATAGATGGTTTTCTTTAAAGAGATACAGGTGTTTCTTCAACTTAGCTGAATAGGCCTATTTGTAGAAAGAAGAGCCAATTTGCAGCTTGAAACACCTGAATTGGAGGAAGTATTTCTTTCAAAAACTAACACAACCCTTACAGAAAAATAATGTGATAAATGCTTTTAACCCAGATCGTTTCCATTAGAGAAATACATGTGTTTCTTCTTATCAGCTCAATAGGCCTATATGGGAAAATGATCCTTTCTCCGCCTTGAAACTTACAATTTGCAGCAAGTATTCCTTTAAGATAGTACCTCAATTCTCACAGAAAAACAGTATGCTAGATGATGCAGCTTCTAGCATACATGGTTTTCTTTGGAGATATACATGTGTTTGTTCAACTCAGATGAACAGGCCTATTTGAATGAAAGAGAGCTTATATTCCCCTTGAAACACCTAATTGCAGAAAGAATTCCTGTCAAAAACTAAAACAATTCACACAGGAAACAATGTGCTAGATGCTCCTGAGTGTAATACAAATGATTTTTTTTTCTAGAGATACATGTTTTTCTTCATATTAGTTGAATAGGCCTATTTGGAATAAAATGAGTCTTTTCCCACCTTGAAAATTGTGATTTGAAGGAAGTAATCTTTTCAAATACTAACTCGATTCTCACAGAATCGAGAAGTAACACAGTTGCTTCTAACAGAGATGGTTTTCTTTGGACCAATACATGTGTTTCTTCAACTCAGCTGAATTGGCCTATTTGGAGTAAACAGCTGATATGTCCAGCTTGAATCACGTAAGTTGGAGAAAGTATTCCCTTCAAATCTTACTCAATTCCCACAGAGAAACAGTGTGTTATATGTTGCTGCTTCTAACATAGATGGTTTTCTTTGGAGAGATACTGGTGTTTGTTTTAATAATATTAATAGGCCATTATGGAACAAAATGAGCATTTCTCCACCTTAAAAAGTGTGATCGCAGGAAGTATTCCTTTCAAAAACTAACTCAATTCTCACAGAGAAGCAATGTGTTAAATGCTGCCTCTTCTAAGGTAGAAGGTTTTCTTTGGAGAGGTGTACATGTTTCTTCAACTCAACCGAATAGGTCTTTTTGGAGTTAGCACGGCCTATCTCCAGATTGAAACATGTAAATTGGAGGAAGTATTTCTTTCAAACATGAACTCAACTCTCACAGATAATCAATGTGAGAGTTGCTGTTGCTTCTAACATAGATGATTTTCTGTAGAGAGATACATGTGTTTCTTGAACTCACCTGAATAGGACTGCAGGAAAAAAATGAGCTGTTTTTCCACCTTGACAATTGAGATTGGCAGGAAGTAATTCTTTCAGAAACTAACTCATTTCTCACAGAAAAATTATGTGATACATGTTGCTGCTTCTAACATAGATGGTTTCCATTAGAAAGATACATGTGTTTCTTCTGCTCAGCTGAATAGGCCTCTATTTAAATATGAGCCTTTCTCCACCTTGTAATCTATGATTTGCAGGAAGGATTCCTTTCAAAAACTACCTCAATTCTCACAGGAAAACACTGTGTTAGATGCTGCAGCTAGTAGCATACCTGGTTTTCTTACGAGAGATACATGTGTTTCTTAACTCAGCTGAATAGGCCTATTTGGATCAAAGACAGCCCATATTCACCTCTAAAGACCGAAATTGCAGGCAGTGCTCTTTCCAAAGCTAACACAATTCTCACAGGAAAACAATGTGTTAAATGCTCTTGCATCTAACACAAATGGGTTTTTTTCTAGAGATACATGTGTTTCTTCAACTTAGCTGAATAGGCCTATTTGGAATAAAATGAGCCTCTCTCCACCTTAAAAATTGGGATTTGAAGGAACTAATCCTTTCAAAAACTAGCTGAAATCCCACAGGCTAACATTGTGCTAGAATCTGCAGCTTCTAACATAGATGGTTTCCTTAGGAGAGATACATGTGTTTCTTCTGCTCAGCTGAATAGGCCCCTATCGAAAAAAATGAGCCTTTCTCCACCTTGTAATCTGTGATTTGTAGAAAGTATTCCTTTCAGAAACTTCCTCAATTCTCACAGAAAATCACTGCTACATACTGCAGCTTGTAGCATACCTGGTTTTCTTTGGAGAGATTCATTGTTTCTTCAATTCAGCTGAATCAGCATAGTGAAACAAAATTATCCATTTTCCACCTTCGAAATTGTGAACTTGCAAGAAGTAATTCTCAAGAACTAACTCAATTCTTAAAGGAAAAAAATGTACTGGATATTCCTGCTCCTAACACATATGATTTTATTTTGAGAGATACATGTGTTTCTTCAACTTAGCAGAATAGGCCTATGTGGAAAAAAATGAGCCTTTGTAAACCATGAAAACAATGATTTGCAAGAAGTATTCCTTTCAAAAACTAACTCAATTCTCACAGGGAAACAATGTGCTAGATGCTACAGATTTTAACATAGATGGTTATCTTTTGAGAGATACATGTGTTTCTTCAACTAAGCTAAATAGGCCTGTTTGTAGCAAGAAGTGCCTATCTCCAGCTTGAAACAAATAAATTGGAGGAAATATTTCTTTCAAAAACTAACTCAATTTTTACAGAAAAACAATGTGATAGATACTGATGCTTCTAACATAGATGCTTTCCTTTAAAGAGATACATGTGTTTCTTCTGCTAAGCAGAATAGGCCTATATGGACAAAATGAGCCTTTCTCCACCTTGAAAACTATGATTTGCAGGAAGTATTACTTTCAAATCTACCTCAATTCTCACAGGAAACAATGTGCTAGATGCTGCAGCTTCAAACACAGATGGTTTTCTTTTAAGAGATACAATAGTTTCTGCAACTTAGCTGAACAGGCCTATTTGGAACAAAATGAGCCTTTCTCCACATTGAAAATTCTGATTTGTTGGAAGTATTCCTTTCAAAAACTAACTCAGTTTTTACAGGAAACAATGTGCTAGATGCTCCTGCTTGTAGAACACATGATTTTCTTTGGGAGATACATGTGTTTCATCCACTCAGCTGATTATGCCTATTTGGAACAAAATCGGCCTTTCTCCACCTTGACATCTGTGGTTTGCAGGAAATATTACTTTCACATCTACCTCAATTCTCACAGGAAAACAATGTGCTAGATGCTGCAGCTTGTAGCATACATGGTTTTCTTTGGAGAGGTACATGTGTTTCTTTAACTCAGCTCAATAATCCTAATTGGATAAAAGAGAGCCTATATTCACCTTGAAACACCGAAGCTGCTGGCAGTACTTTTTCCAAAACTAACAAAATTCTCACAGGAAAACAATGTACCAGATGCTCCTGAATCTAAAATGAATGGGTTTTTTTCTAGAGATACATGAGTTTCTTCAACTAAGCTAAATAGGCCTACAAGGAACAAAATGAGCCTTTCTCCTCCTGGAAAATTCTTATTTGAGGGAAGTGTTCCTTTCAAAAACTAACTCAATTTTCACAGGGAAACAATGCATGAGAAGTTGCAGCTTCTAGCATACATGCTTTCCTTCTAGAGATACATGAGTTTTGTCCACTCAACTGAACAGGCCTATTTGGCACAAAATCATCCTTTCTCCACCTTGAATTCTATGATTTCATGAAGTATACCTTTGAAATACAAGCTCAATACTCACAGAAAAATTAAGGATAGATGCTGCGTCTTGCTAACATAGACGGGTTCTTAGAGTGATCCATGTGATTTTCCAACTAAGCTCAGTAGCCCTATTTCGAGGAAACAGAGCCAAACTCCACCATGAAACACCTGCATCTAACAGAGAAACTTGTGTTCTCAAGACACATGTGTTTCTTCAACATAGCTGAATAGGCCTCTTGGGAAAAAAGTGAGCCTTTCTTCACCATTAAAATTCTGATTTGCAGGAAAAATTCCTTTCAAACACTAATTCAATTTTCACAGGGAAACAATGTTCTAGATGCTCCTGCTTCTAGCTCAAGTGGTTTTTCTCTTGGAAGATACTTGTGTTTCATCAAGCCAGCCAAACTGGCCCATTTGGAGCAAACAATGCAGATATTCCAATTGAACCACCTAAGTTGGAGGAGGTATTTCCGTTCAATCTAACTCAATTCTTATAGAGAAACAATATTCTAGATGTTGCTGCTTCTAACTTAGACAGCTTTCTTTGGAGATACATGTGTTTCTTCTACTTAGCTGCATAGGCCTATATTGTACAAAATGAATCTTATCGCACCTTGATATCTATGATTTCAGGGAATATTCCTTTTAAAAACTACCTCAAGTCTCACAGGAAAACATGTGCTAGATGGTACAACTTGTAACATAGATGGTTTTTTTCAAGGAGACATGTGTTCCTTCACCTCAACTGAATAGGTCAATTTTGAGCAAGAATCGCCTATCTCCAGCATGAAGCATGTAAATTCAAAGAAGTCCTACTTTCAAAAACTGTGTCAATTCTCACAGGAAAAGAATGCATTTGATGTTGCAGTGTCTAGCATACCTGGTTTTCTTTGGAGTGAATCATGTGTTTCTTCACCTCAGCTGAATAGGCCTATTTGGATTAAAGAGCATGTATGTTCACCTTGAAACACTGAAGGTGGAGGCTGTCATCCTTCCAAAACTAGCACATTTCTCACGGGAAAACAATGTGCTAGTTACCCCTTCATCCAACACGATTGGCTTTTTTTGAGAAATTCACATGTTGTGTCAACATAGCTCAATAGGCCCAACTAGAATAAAATGAGCCTTTTCCTACTTGAAAATAGTGATTTTCAGAAACTATTCCTTTCAAAAATTAACTATTTTCACAGTGAAACAATGTCCTAGATGCTCCTGTTGCTATCACACATGAATTTCTTTGAGAGATACTTGAGTTTCGTCCACTCAGTTGAATAGGCCCACTTGGAACATAATCAGACTGTCCCCACAATCAAATCTTTGAGTGCAGAATTATTACTTTCTAAAACTACTTCAACTCCCTCAAGGAAAACAATGTGTCAGCTGGTGTTCCTTCTAGCGTGCATGATTATCTTTGGAAAGGTACATATGTTTCCTCAAGTCAGCTCAATAGGCCTATTAGGATCAAAGAGAGCCTAGATTCACCTGGAAACAATGAATTTGTAGGCAGTAGTCTTACCAAATCGAATACAATTCTCAAAGGAAAAGAATGTGTTAGATGCTCCTACGTCTAACAAGAATGGTTTTGTTTCCAGAGATACTTGTGTTTCTTCAACTCAAATATGCAGAATAGGCATATTTGGATCAAGAAGGAACTGTCCCTAGCTTGAAACATCTAAATTGGGGAAGTCTTTCTTTCAAAAACCATCTCAATTCTCACAGGAAGTGCTCCATGCTAGTGTGTCTAGCAGGAATGGATTTTTTTTCTAGAGATACACGTGTATCTTCAATGTAGCTGAAAAGGTCTATGTGGAAGAAGATGAGCCTTTCTCCACTTTGAAAATTCTGATTTGCAATATGTATTCCTTTAAAAAAACCTCAATGATCACAGGGAAATAATGTGCTTGATGCTCCTGCCTCCAGCACACATGATTTTCTAAGAGAGATACATGTGATTCGTCCCCTCTGCTGAATAGGCCTATTTGGAAGAAGATCAGCCTTTCTGCACTTTGAAAACAATGCTTGGCTGGAAGAATTCCTTTCAAAAAGAAACTCACTACTCAGAGTGAAATAATTACTTAGCTGGAACAGCTTCACACATACAGGGTTTTCTTTGGAGTAATCCTTGTGTTTCTTCAACTCAGCTGTATAGGCCTAGTGGGAGGAAACAGCCTACCTCCACCTTGAAACCCCTCAGTTGTGGGAAGTTTTCCTTTCAAAAAGTAACTTAACTCTCACAGGGAAACCATATGCTAAAAGCTATAGCTTCTAGCATAGATGGTTTTCTTTCAAGAGTGACCTGTGTTTCTTCAATTCAACTGAATATACCTATTTGGAGAAAGAAGCGCCTATCTCCAGCTTGAAACACCTAAATTGGAGAAGTATTTCTTTCAAAACTAACTCATCTCACATAAAAAAAATATATTCTAGGCTCTCTGATTCCCAGGTGATTCGACACACAGCTGGGTTTCTGCAACTCAGCTGAATAGGCCTATTTCGAAAATCAGAGCACTTATCCAACTCCATCACTGTGATTTGCAGGAAGTACTTCTTCCAAAACATAACTAATTTTCACAGGAAAAGCATCTCTCAGATGATCCTGCTTCTAACATAGATGGTTGTCTTTTGAGAGATACATGGGCCTATTTGGAACAAAATGATCCCTTAACCACTTTGAAAATTGTGATTTGCATGAAGTATTCCCTTCAAACACTACCTCAACTCTCACAGGCAAACAATGTGCTGGATATGTCAGGCCCTAACATAGAGGCTTTTCTTTGGACAGATATATGTGTTTCCTCACGTCAGCTGAATTGACCTTTTTAGACCAAACAACACTTAGGTCCACGATAAATAATGTACGTTTGAAGAAAAATTCCCATCAGATCTAACTCAATTCACACAAAGAAACAATGTGGTACATGCTGCTGCTTCTAACCTAGATGATTTTCTTCAGAGAACTACGTGTGTTTCTTTTAACCAGATAATAGGTCTATGTGGAATAAAATGAGCAATAATCCACCAGGAAAATGTGATTGGCAGGATGTAATTCTTTCAAAATTAACTCAGTTCTCCCAGAAAAGAAAAATGTGCTAGGTGCTCCTGCTTCTAACACAGATGGTTTTCTTTGGAGAGATACCTGTGTTTATTCTTCTCAGCTGAATAGGCCTATATTGAACAAAATGAGCCTGTCTCCACCTTGAAATCTGATATTTGAGGGGGTAGTCCTTGCAGAAACTACTTCAATTCTGAAAGGAAAACAATGTGCTAGATGGTGCGGCTTCTAACATACCTGTTTTTCTTTGGAGTGCTACATGTGTTTGTTCAACTCAGCCTAATGGGCCGATTTGGATCGGGGAAAGCTATTGTTCTCATAAAACACCGAAGTTTCAGCAGTGCTCTTTCAAAATCTCAGAGAATTCTCACAGGAAAACAACGTGCTAGTTGCTCCTGCATCTAACACGAATGGCTTCTTTTCTAGAGATGCAGGGTTTTCTTCATCGTAGCTGAATAGGCCTATTTGGATCAAATGAGCCTTTCTCCACCTTGACAATTCTGATTTCCAGGAAGTATTCCTTTCAAAAACGAACTCAATTTTAGTAGGGAAAGTATGTGCCTGATGCTCCTGCTCTCAGAGCACATGGTTTTCTTCGAGAAATGCGTGCGTTTCGTCCACTCAACTGAAGTGGCCTCTTTGGAACAAAATCATCCTTTCTCTACCTTGAAATCTATGTTTTGCAGGAAGTGTTCCTCTCAATAACTACCTCAATTCGCAATGGAAAATAATGTGCCAGATGCTGCACATTCTAGCATCCATGCTTTTCTTTGGAGAGGTGCTTGGGTTTCTTCACCTGAGCTGAATAGGCCTATTTGGATCAAAGAGAGCCTATATTCACTTTAAAACATCAAAGTTGCAGGGAGTACTTTGGCCAAAACTACCAATATTCTCACAGGAAAACAATGGCTACTTGCTACTGCATCTAACAGAAACCATTGTGTTCTCGAGACACATGTGTTTCTTCAATGTAGCTGAACAGGCCTCTTGGGAAAAAAGTGAGCCTTTATTCACCATGAAACTTCTGTTTTGCAGGAAGTATTCCTTTCAAACACTACTTCAATTTTCACTGGGAAACAATTGGATAGATGCACCAGTATCTCGCTCACATGGTTTTCTCTTGGAAGATACTTGTGCTTCATCAAATCAGCTGAATTGGCCCATTTGGTGCAACCAACGCAGATATCCAGATTGAATCACCTAAGTTGGAGGAGGTATTTCCGTTCAATCTAACTGCATTCTTATAGAGAAACAATATTCTAGATGCTGCTGCTTCTAACTTACATGGCTTTCTTTGGAGATACCTATGTTTCTTCTATTCAGCTGCATAGGCCTCTATTGTACAAAGTGAAGCTTTCTCCACCTTGATATCTAGGATTTCAGGGAGTATTCCTTTCAAAAACTACCTCAAATTTCACAGGAAAACATGTGCTAGATGCCACAGTTTGTAACATCGATGGATTTTTTTCTGAGCTGAATTGGTCAATTTTGAGCAAGCACCACCTATCTCCAGCATGAATTACGAAAATTCGTAAAGACTGTCTTTCAAAACTAACTCAATTCTCACAGGAAAACAATGCAGTTAATGTTGCTAGCAAACCTGGTTTTCTTTGGAGTGATCCTTGTGTGTCTTCAACTCAGCTGAATAGGCCTCGTGGGAGGAAAGAGAACCTACCCCCACCTTGAAACCCCTAAGTTGTGGGAAGTTTTCCTTTCAAAAAGGTACTTAACTCTCACAGGGAAACCATGTGCTGGATGCTGTAGCTTCTAGCATAGATGGTTTTCTTTCAGGAGTCACCTGAGTTTCCTCAACTCAACTGAATAGACCTATTAACAGTCAGAAGCGCTTATCTCTAGCTTGAAACACCTAAACTGGAGGAAATATTTCTTTCAAAACTAACTCATCTCACAGTAAGGAAATATTTATTATAGGCTCTCCTGCTTCCCAGGTGTTTCTTTCATGACACAGGTGGGTTTCTTCAACTCAGCTGAATAGGCCAATTTGGGAAAATGGAGCCCTTTCACAACTCGAACATTGTGATTTGCAGGAAGCACTTCTTTCAAAACATAACTAAATATCACAGGGAAACAATCTCTCAGGTGATCCTGCTTCTAATACAGATGGTTTTCTTTTGAGAGATACATGTGGTACTTCAATTTAGAAGAATGCTCCTATTGGGAACCAAATGATCCTTTTTCCACCTTGAAAATTGTAATTTCTCTGAAGTATTCCCTTCAAACCCTAACTCAACTCTCACAGGCACACAAAGTGCTAGTTATGTCAGGCTCTAACATAGAGGCTTTTCTTTGGACAGATACATGTGTTTCCTCAACTCAGCTGAATTGACCTTTTGAGAGCAAACAGCGCCTAGGTCCAGGATAAACCACGTATGTTTGAGGAAGTATTCCTATCAGATCTAACTCAATTCGCACAGAGAAACAATGTGCTACATGCTGCTGCTTCTAACCTAGATGGTTTTCTTCAGAGAACTACGTGTGTTTATTTTCACGAGATAATAGGTCTATGTGGAATAAAATGAGCAATAATCCAC
This sequence comes from Castor canadensis, assembly GCF_047511655.1. NCBI lineage: Eukaryota > Metazoa > Chordata > Mammalia > Rodentia > Castoridae > Castor > Castor canadensis. The sequence goes on along the minus strand of NC_133387.1, from coordinate 152,634,385 downwards.
CACGAAAATGTGATTGGCAGGATGTAATTCTTTCAAAATTAACTCAGTTCTCCCAGGAAAGAAAAATGTGCTAGGTGCTCCTGCTTCTAACACAGATGGTTTTCTTTGGAGAGATACCTGTGTTTATTCTTCTCAGCTGAATAGGCCTATATTGAACAAAATGAGCCTGTCTCCACCTTGAAATCTGATATTTGAGGGGGTAGTCCTTGCAGAAACTACTTCAATTCTGAAAGGAAAACAATGTGCTAGATGCTGCAGCTTCTAACATACCTGTTTTTCTTTGGAGTGCTACATGTGTTTGTTCAACTCAGCCTAATGGGCCGATTTGGATCGAGGAAAGCTATTGTTCTCATAAAACACCGAAGTTTCAGCAGTGCTCTTTCAAAATCTCAGAGAATTCTCACAGGAAAACAACGTGCTAGTTGCTCCTGCATCTAACACGAATGGCTTCTTTTCTAGAGATGCATGGTTTTCTTCATTGTAGCTGAATAGGCCTATTTGGATCAAATGAGCCTTTCTCCACCTTGAAACACCTAATATGCAGGAAGTATTCCTTTCAAAAACTAACTCAATTCTCACAGGAAAACAATGTGCTAGATGCTACAGTTTCTAACATAGATGGTTTTCTTTAAAGAGATACAGGTGTTTCTTCAACTTAGCTGAATAGGCCTATTTGTAGAAAGAAGAGCCAATTTGCAGCTTGAAACACCTGAATTGGAGGAAGTATTTCTTTCAAAAACTAACACAACCCTTACAGAAAAATAATGTGATAAATGCTTTTAACCCAGATCGTTTCCATTAGAGAAATACATGTGTTTCTTCTTATCAGCTCAATAGGCCTATATGGGAAAATGATCCTTTCTCCGCCTTGAAACTTACAATTTGCAGCAAGTATTCCTTTAAGATAGTACCTCAATTCTCACAGAAAAACAGTATGCTAGATGATGCAGCTTCTAGCATACATGGTTTTCTTTGGAGATATACATGTGTTTGTTCAACTCAGATGAACAGGCCTATTTGAATGAAAGAGAGCTTATATTCCCCTTGAAACACCTAATTGCAGAAAGAATTCCTGTCAAAAACTAAAACAATTCACACAGGAAACAATGTGCTAGATGCTCCTGAGTGTAATACAAATGATTTTTTTTTCTAGAGATACATGTTTTTCTTCATATTAGTTGAATAGGCCTATTTGGAATAAAATGAGTCTTTTCCCACCTTGAAAATTGTGATTTGAAGGAAGTAATCTTTTCAAATACTAACTCGATTCTCACAGAATCGAGAAGTAACACAGTTGCTTCTAACAGAGATGGTTTTCTTTGGACCAATACATGTGTTTCTTCAACTCAGCTGAATTGGCCTATTTGGAGTAAACAGCTGATATGTCCAGCTTGAATCACGTAAGTTGGAGAAAGTATTCCCTTCAAATCTTACTCAATTCCCACAGAGAAACAGTGTGTTATATGTTGCTGCTTCTAACATAGATGGTTTTCTTTGGAGAGATACTGGTGTTTGTTTTAATAATATTAATAGGCCATTATGGAACAAAATGAGCATTTCTCCACCTTAAAAAGTGTGATCGCAGGAAGTATTCCTTTCAAAAACTAACTCAATTCTCACAGAGAAGCAATGTGTTAAATGCTGCCTCTTCTAAGGTAGAAGGTTTTCTTTGGAGAGGTGTACATGTTTCTTCAACTCAACCGAATAGGTCTTTTTGGAGTTAGCACGGCCTATCTCCAGATTGAAACATGTAAATTGGAGGAAGTATTTCTTTCAAACATGAACTCAACTCTCACAGATAATCAATGTGAGAGTTGCTGTTGCTTCTAACATAGATGATTTTCTGTAGAGAGATACATGTGTTTCTTGAACTCACCTGAATAGGACTGCAGGAAAAAAATGAGCTGTTTTTCCACCTTGACAATTGAGATTGGCAGGAAGTAATTCTTTCAGAAACTAACTCATTTCTCACAGAAAAATTATGTGATACATGTTGCTGCTTCTAACATAGATGGTTTCCATTAGAAAGATACATGTGTTTCTTCTGCTCAGCTGAATAGGCCTCTATTTAAATATGAGCCTTTCTCCACCTTGTAATCTATGATTTGCAGGAAGGATTCCTTTCAAAAACTACCTCAATTCTCACAGGAAAACACTGTGTTAGATGCTGCAGCTAGTAGCATACCTGGTTTTCTTACGAGAGATACATGTGTTTCTTAACTCAGCTGAATAGGCCTATTTGGATCAAAGACAGCCCATATTCACCTCTAAAGACCGAAATTGCAGGCAGTGCTCTTTCCAAAGCTAACACAATTCTCACAGGAAAACAATGTGTTAAATGCTCTTGCATCTAACACAAATGGGTTTTTTTCTAGAGATACATGTGTTTCTTCAACTTAGCTGAATAGGCCTATTTGGAATAAAATGAGCCTCTCTCCACCTTAAAAATTGGGATTTGAAGGAACTAATCCTTTCAAAAACTAGCTGAAATCCCACAGGCTAACATTGTGCTAGAATCTGCAGCTTCTAACATAGATGGTTTCCTTAGGAGAGATACATGTGTTTCTTCTGCTCAGCTGAATAGGCCCCTATCGAAAAAAATGAGCCTTTCTCCACCTTGTAATCTGTGATTTGTAGAAAGTATTCCTTTCAGAAACTTCCTCAATTCTCACAGAAAATCACTGCTACATACTGCAGCTTGTAGCATACCTGGTTTTCTTTGGAGAGATTCATTGTTTCTTCAATTCAGCTGAATCAGCATAGTGAAACAAAATTATCCATTTTCCACCTTCGAAATTGTGAACTTGCAAGAAGTAATTCTCAAGAACTAACTCAATTCTTAAAGGAAAAAAATGTACTGGATATTCCTGCTCCTAACACATATGATTTTATTTTGAGAGATACATGTGTTTCTTCAACTTAGCAGAATAGGCCTATGTGGAAAAAAATGAGCCTTTGTAAACCATGAAAACAATGATTTGCAAGAAGTATTCCTTTCAAAAACTAACTCAATTCTCACAGGGAAACAATGTGCTAGATGCTACAGATTTTAACATAGATGGTTATCTTTTGAGAGATACATGTGTTTCTTCAACTAAGCTAAATAGGCCTGTTTGTAGCAAGAAGTGCCTATCTCCAGCTTGAAACAAATAAATTGGAGGAAATATTTCTTTCAAAAACTAACTCAATTTTTACAGAAAAACAATGTGATAGATACTGATGCTTCTAACATAGATGCTTTCCTTTAAAGAGATACATGTGTTTCTTCTGCTAAGCAGAATAGGCCTATATGGACAAAATGAGCCTTTCTCCACCTTGAAAACTATGATTTGCAGGAAGTATTACTTTCAAATCTACCTCAATTCTCACAGGAAACAATGTGCTAGATGCTGCAGCTTCAAACACAGATGGTTTTCTTTTAAGAGATACAATAGTTTCTGCAACTTAGCTGAACAGGCCTATTTGGAACAAAATGAGCCTTTCTCCACATTGAAAATTCTGATTTGTTGGAAGTATTCCTTTCAAAAACTAACTCAGTTTTTACAGGAAACAATGTGCTAGATGCTCCTGCTTGTAGAACACATGGTTTTCTTTGGGAGATACATGTGTTTCATCCACTCAGCTGATTATGCCTATTTGGAACAAAATCGGCCTTTCTCCACCTTGACATCTGTGGTTTGCAGGAAATATTACTTTCACATCTACCTCAATTCTCACAGGAAAACAATGTGCTAGATGCTGCAGCTTGTAGCATACATGGTTTTCTTTGGAGAGGTACATGTGTTTCTTTAACTCAGCTCAATAATCCTAATTGGATAAAAGAGAGCCTATATTCACCTTGAAACACCGAAGCTGCTGGCAGTACTTTTTCCAAAACTAACAAAATTCTCACAGGAAAACAATGTACCAGATGCTCCTGAATCTAAAATGAATGGGTTTTTTTCTAGAGATACATGAGTTTCTTCAACTAAGCTAAATAGGCCTACAAGGAACAAAATGAGCCTTTCTCCTCCTGGAAAATTCTTATTTGAGGGAAGTGTTCCTTTCAAAAACTAACTCAATTTTCACAGGGAAACAATGCATGAGAAGTTGCAGCTTCTAGCATACATGCTTTCCTTCTAGAGATACATGAGTTTTGTCCACTCAACTGAACAGGCCTATTTGGCACAAAATCATCCTTTCTCCACCTTGAATTCTATGATTTCATGAAGTATACCTTTGAAATACAAGCTCAATACTCACAGAAAAATTAAGGATAGATGCTGCGTCTTGCTAACATAGATGGGTTCTTAGAGTGATCCATGTGATTTTCCAACTAAGCTCAGTAGCCCTATTTCGAGGAAACAGAGCCAAACTCCACCATGAAACACCTGCATCTAACAGAGAAACTTGTGTTCTCAAGACACATGTGTTTCTTCAACATAGCTGAATAGGCCTCTTGGGAAAAAAGTGAGCCTTTCTTCACCATTAAAATTCTGATTTGCAGGAAAAATTCCTTTCAAACACTAATTCAATTTTCACAGGGAAACAATGTTCTAGATGCTCCTGCTTCTAGCTCAAGTGGTTTTTCTCTTGGAAGATACTTGTGTTTCATCAAGCCAGCCAAACTGGCCCATTTGGAGCAAACAATGCAGATATTCCAATTGAACCACCTAAGTTGGAGGAGGTATTTCCGTTCAATCTAACTCAATTCTTATAGAGAAACAATATTCTAGATGTTGCTGCTTCTAACTTAGACAGCTTTCTTTGGAGATACATGTGTTTCTTCTACTTAGCTGCATAGGCCTATATTGTACAAAATGAATCTTATCGCACCTTGATATCTATGATTTCAGGGAATATTCCTTTTAAAAACTACCTCAAGTCTCACAGGAAAACATGTGCTAGATGGTACAACTTGTAACATAGATGGTTTTTTTCAAGGAGACATGTGTTCCTTCACCTCAACTGAATAGGTCAATTTTGAGCAAGAATCGCCTATCTCCAGCATGAAGCATGTAAATTCAAAGAAGTCCTACTTTCAAAAACTGTGTCAATTCTCACAGGAAAAGAATGCATTTGATGTTGCAGTGTCTAGCATACCTGGTTTTCTTTGGAGTGAATCATGTGTTTCTTCACCTCAGCTGAATAGGCCTATTTGGATTAAAGAGCATGTATGTTCACCTTGAAACACTGAAGGTGGAGGCTGTCATCCTTCCAAAACTAGCACATTTCTCACGGGAAAACAATGTGCTAGTTACCCCTTCATCCAACACGATTGGCTTTTTTTGAGAAATTCACATGTTGTGTCAACATAGCTCAATAGGCCCAACTAGAATAAAATGAGCCTTTTCCTACTTGAAAATAGTGATTTTCAGAAACTATTCCTTTCAAAAATTAACTATTTTCACAGTGAAACAATGTCCTAGATGCTCCTGTTGCTATCACACATGAATTTCTTTGAGAGATACTTGAGTTTCGTCCACTCAGTTGAATAGGCCCACTTGGAACATAATCAGACTGTCCCCACAATCAAATCTTTGAGTGCAGAATTATTACTTTCTAAAACTACTTCAACTCCCTCAAGGAAAACAATGTGTCAGCTGGTGTTCCTTCTAGCGTGCATGATTATCTTTGGAAAGGTACATATGTTTCCTCAAGTCAGCTCAATAGGCCTATTAGGATCAAAGAGAGCCTAGATTCACCTGGAAACAATGAATTTGTAGGCAGTAGTCTTACCAAATCGAATACAATTCTCAAAGGAAAAGAATGTGTTAGATGCTCCTACGTCTAACAAGAATGTTTTTGTTTCCAGAGATACTTGTGTTTCTTCAACTCAAATATGCAGAATAGGCATATTTGGATCAAGAAGGAACTGTCCCTAGCTTGAAACATCTAAATTGGAGGAAGTCTTTCTTTCAAAAACCATCTCAATTCTCACAGGAAGTGCTCCATGCTAGTGTGTCTAGCAGGAATGGATTTTTTTTCTAGAGATACACGTGTATCTTCAATGTAGCTGAAAAGGTCTATGTGGAAGAAGATGAGCCTTTCTCCACTTTGAAAATTCTGATTTGCAATATGTATTCCTTTAAAAAAACCTCAATGATCACAGGGAAATAATGTGCTTGATGCTCCTGCCTCCAGCACACATGATTTTCTAAGAGAGATACATGTGATTCGTCCCCTCTGCTGAATAGGCCTATTTGGAAGAAGATCAGCCTTTCTGCACTTTGAAAACAATGCTTGGCTGGAAGAATTCCTTTCAAAAAGAAACTCACTACTCAGAGTGAAATAATTACTTAGCTGGAACAGCTTCACACATACAGGGTTTTCTTTGGAGTAATCCTTGTGTTTCTTCAACTCAGCTGTATAGGCCTAGTGGGAGGAAACAGCCTACCTCCACCTTGAAACCCCTCAGTTGTGGGAAGTTTTCCTTTCAAAAAGTAACTTAACTCTCACAGGGAAACCATATGCTAAAAGCTATAGCTTCTAGCATAGATGGTTTTCTTTCAAGAGTGACCTGTGTTTCTTCAATTCAACTGAATATACCTATTTGGAGAAAGAAGCGCCTATCTCCAGCTTGAAACACCTAAATTGGAGAAGTATTTCTTTCAAAACTAACTCATCTCACATAAAAAAAATATATTCTAGGCTCTCTGATTCCCAGGTGATTCGACACACAGCTGGGTTTCTGCAACTCAGCTGAATAGGCCTATTTCGAAAATCAGAGCACTTATCCAACTCCATCACTGTGATTTGCAGGAAGTACTTCTTCCAAAACATAACTAATTTTCACAGGAAAAGCATCTCTCAGATGATCCTGCTTCTAACATAGATGGTTGTCTTTTGAGAGATACATGGGCCTATTTGGAACAAAATGATCCCTTAACCACTTTGAAAATTGTGATTTGCATGAAGTATTCCCTTCAAACACTACCTCAACTCTCACAGGCAAACAATGTGCTGGATATGTCAGGCCCTAACATAGAGGCTTTTCTTTGGACAGATATATGTGTTTCCTCACGTCAGCTGAATTGACCTTTTTAGACCAAACAACACTTAGGTCCACGATAAATAATGTACGTTTGAAGAAAAATTCCCATCAGATCTAACTCAATTCACACAAAGAAACAATGTGGTACATGCTGCTGCTTCTAACCTAGATGATTTTCTTCAGAGAACTACGTGTGTTTCTTTTAACCAGATAATAGGTCTATGTGGAATAAAATGAGCAATAATCCACCAGGAAAATGTGATTGGCAGGATGTAATTCTTTCAAAATTAACTCAGTTCTCCCAGAAAAGAAAAATGTGCTAGGTGCTCCTGCTTCTAACACAGATGGTTTTCTTTGGAGAGATACCTGTGTTTATTCTTCTCAGCTGAATAGGCCTATATTGAACAAAATGAGCCTGTCTCCACCTTGAAATCTGATATTTGAGGGGGTAGTCCTTGCAGAAACTACTTCAATTCTGAAAGGAAAACAATGTGCTAGATGGTGCGGCTTCTAACATACCTGTTTTTCTTTGGAGTGCTACATGTGTTTGTTCAACTCAGCCTAATGGGCCGATTTGGATCGGGGAAAGCTATTGTTCTCATAAAACACCGAAGTTTCAGCAGTGCTCTTTCAAAATCTCAGAGAATTCTCACAGGAAAACAACGTGCTAGTTGCTCCTGCATCTAACACGAATGGCTTCTTTTCTAGAGATGCAGGGTTTTCTTCATCGTAGCTGAATAGGCCTATTTGGATCAAATGAGCCTTTCTCCACCTTGACAATTCTGATTTCCAGGAAGTATTCCTTTCAAAAACGAACTCAATTTTAGTAGGGAAAGTATGTGCCTGATGCTCCTGCTCTCAGAGCACATGGTTTTCTTCGAGAAATGCGTGCGTTTCGTCCACTCAACTGAAGTGGCCTCTTTGGAACAAAATCATCCTTTCTCTACCTTGAAATCTATGTTTTGCAGGAAGTGTTCCTCTCAATAACTACCTCAATTCGCAATGGAAAATAATGTGCCAGATGCTGCACATTCTAGCATCCATGCTTTTCTTTGGAGAGGTGCTTGGGTTTCTTCACCTGAGCTGAATAGGCCTATTTGGATCAAAGAGAGCCTATATTCACTTTAAAACATCAAAGTTGCAGGGAGTACTTTGGCCAAAACTACCAATATTCTCACAGGAAAACAATGGCTACTTGCTACTGCATCTAACAGAAACCATTGTGTTCTCGAGACACATGTGTTTCTTCAATGTAGCTGAACAGGCCTCTTGGGAAAAAAGTGAGCCTTTATTCACCATGAAACTTCTGTTTTGCAGGAAGTATTCCTTTCAAACACTACTTCAATTTTCACTGGGAAACAATTGGATAGATGCACCAGTATCTCGCTCACATGGTTTTCTCTTGGAAGATACTTGTGCTTCATCAAATCAGCTGAATTGGCCCATTTGGTGCAACCAACGCAGATATCCAGATTGAATCACCTAAGTTGGAGGAGGTATTTCCGTTCAATCTAACTGCATTCTTATAGAGAAACAATATTCTAGATGCTGCTGCTTCTAACTTACATGGCTTTCTTTGGAGATACCTATGTTTCTTCTATTCAGCTGCATAGGCCTCTATTGTACAAAGTGAAGCTTTCTCCACCTTGATATCTAGGATTTCAGGGAGTATTCCTTTCAAAAACTACCTCAAATTTCACAGGAAAACATGTGCTAGATGCCACAGTTTGTAACATCGATGGATTTTTTTCTGAGCTGAATTGGTCAATTTTGAGCAAGCACCACCTATCTCCAGCATGAATTACGAAAATTCGTAAAGACTGTCTTTCAAAACTAACTCAATTCTCACAGGAAAACAATGCAGTTAATGTTGCTAGCAAACCTGGTTTTCTTTGGAGTGATCCTTGTGTGTCTTCAACTCAGCTGAATAGGCCTCGTGGGAGGAAAGAGAACCTACCCCCACCTTGAAACCCCTAAGTTGTGGGAAGTTTTCCTTTCAAAAAGGTACTTAACTCTCACAGGGAAACCATGTGCTGGATGCTGTAGCTTCTAGCATAGATGGTTTTCTTTCAGGAGTCACCTGAGTTTCCTCAACTCAACTGAATAGACCTATTAACAGTCAGAAGCGCTTATCTCTAGCTTGAAACACCTAAACTGGAGGAAATATTTCTTTCAAAACTAACTCATCTCACAGTAAGGAAATATTTATTATAGGCTCTCCTGCTTCCCAGGTGTTTCTTTCATGACACAGGTGGGTTTCTTCAACTCAGCTGAATAGGCCAATTTGGGAAAATGGAGCCCTTTCACAACTCGAACATTGTGATTTGCAGGAAGCACTTCTTTCAAAACATAACTAAATATCACAGGGAAACAATCTCTCAGGTGATCCTGCTTCTAATACAGATGGTTTTCTTTTGAGAGATACATGTGGTACTTCAATTTAGAAGAATGCTCCTATTGGGAACCAAATGATCCTTTTTCCACCTTGAAAATTGTAATTTCTCTGAAGTATTCCCTTCAAACCCTAACTCAACTCTCACAGGCACACAAAGTGCTAGTTATGTCAGGCTCTAACATAGAGGCTTTTCTTTGGACAGATACATGTGTTTCCTCAACTCAGCTGAATTGACCTTTTGAGAGCAAACAGCGCCTAGGTCCAGGATAAACCACGTATGTTTGAGGAAGTATTCCTATCAGATCTAACTCAATTCGCACAGAGAAACAATGTGCTACATGCTGCTGCTTCTAACCTAGATGGTTTTCTTCAGAGAACTACGTGTGTTTATTTTCACGAGATAATAGGTCTATGTGGAATAAAATGAGCAATAATCCACCACGAAAATGTGATTGGCAGGATGTAATTCTTTCAAAATTAACTCAGTTCTCCCAGGAAAGAAAAATGTGCTAGGTGCTCCTGCTTCTAACACAGATGGTTTTCTTTGGAGAGATACCTGTGTTTATTCTTCTCAGCTGAATAGGCCTATATTGAACAAAATGAGCCTGTCTCCACCTTGAAATCTGATATTTGAGGGGGTAGTCCTTGCAGAAACTACTTCAATTCTGAAAGGAAAACAATGTGCTAGATGCTGCAGCTTCTAACATACCTGTTTTTCTTTGGAGTGCTACATGTGTTTGTTCAACTCAGCGTAATGGGCCGATTTGGATCGAGGAAAGCTATTGTTCTCATAAAACACCGAAGTTTCAGCAGTGCTCTTTCAAAATCTCAGAGAATTCTCACAGGAAAACAACGTGCTAGTTGCTCCTGCATCTAACACGAATGGCTTCTTTTCTAGAGATGCATGGTTTTCTTCATTGTAGCTGAATAGGCCTATTTGGATCAAATGAGCCTTTCTCCACCTTGACAATTCTGATTTGCAGGAAGTATTCCTTTCAAAAACGAACTCAATTTTAGTAGGGAAAGTATGTGCCTGATGCTCTTGCTATCCGGGCACATGGTTTTCTTCGAGAAATGCGTGTGTTTCGTCCACTCAACTGAAGTGGCCTCTTTGGAACAAAATCATCCTTTCTGTACCTTGAAATCTATGTTTTGCAGGAAGTGTTCCTCTCAATAACTACCTCAATTCACAATGGAAAATAATATGCTAGATGCTGCACGTGCTAGCATCCATGCTTTTCTTTGGAGAGGTGCATGGGTTTCTTCACCTGAGCTGAATAGGCCTATTTGGATCAAAGAGAGCCTATATTCACTTTGAAACATCAAAGTTGCAGGCAGTACTTTGGCCAAAACTACCACCATTCTCACAGGAAAACAATGGCTACTTGCTACTGCATCTAACAGAAACCTTTGGGTTCTCGAGACACATGTGTTTCTTCAACATAGCTGAATAGGCCTCTTGGGAAAAAAGTGAGCCTTTATTCACCATGAGCCTTCTGTTTGGCAGGAAGTATTCCTTTCAAACACTACTTCAATTTTCACTGGGAAACAATTGGGTAGATACTCCAGCTTCTGGCTCATGTGGTTTTCTCTTGGAAGATACTTGTGTTTCATCAAATCAGCCGAATTGGCCCATTTGGTGCAACCAACGCAGATATCCAGATTGAATCACCTAAGTTGGAGGAGGTATTTCCGTTCAATCTAACTGCATTCTTATAGAGAAACAATATTCTAGATGCTGCTGCTTCTAACTTAGATGGCTTTCTTTGGAGATACATATGTTTCTTCTACTCACCTGCCTAGGCCTCTATTGTACAACGTGAAGCTTTCTCCACCTTGATATCTAGGATTTCAGGGAGTATTCCTTTCAAAAACTACCTCAAATCTCACAGGAAAACATGTGCTAGATGCCACTGCTTGTAACATAGATGGATTTTTTCTGAGAGACACTTGTGTTTCTTCACCTCAGCTGAATAGGTCAATTTTGAGCAAGCACCGCCTATCTCCAGCATGAAGCACGAAAATTCGTAAAGTCTGTCTTTCAAAACTAACTCAATTCTCACAGGAAAACAATGCGGTTAATGTTGCAGTGGCCAGCACACCTGGATTTCTATGGAGTGAATCATGTGGTTCTTCACCTCAGCTGAGTAGGCGTATTTGGATTAAAGAGCGGGTATGTACACCTTGAAACGCCGAAGGTGGAGGCTGTCCTCCTTCCAAAACTAGTACACTTCTCACTGGCAAACAATGTGCTAGTTACTCCTGCGTCTAACACGAATAGCATTTTTTCGAGAGATTCATGTGTTGTGTCAACTTAGCTCAATAGGCCCACTCGGAAGAAAATGAGCCTTCTTCTCCTTGAAAATTATGATCTGCATAAAGTATTCCTTTCAAAAATTAAGTTAATTTTCACAGATGATCAAAGTCCTAGATGCTCCTGCTGCTAGCACACATGGATTTCTTTGAGAGATACTTGAGATTCGTCCACTCAGCAGAATAGGCCCCCTTGGAAAATAATCAGACTTTCTCCACATTCAAATCTATGAGTTCAGGAATTATTTCTTATAAAACTACTTCAAGTCTCTCAGGAAAACAAGGTGTCAGATGCTGTACCTTCTAGCGTGCGTGGTTTTCTTTGGAGAGGTACATATGTTTCCTCAACTCAGCTCAATAGGCCTATTTGGATCCAAGAGAGCCTAGATTCACCTTGAAACACCGAAATTGTAGGCAGTACTCTTAAGAAATGGGACACAATTCTCAAAGGAAAAGAATGTGCTAGATGCTCCTACGTCTAACAAGAATGGTTTTCTTTCCAGAGATACTTGTGTTTCTTCAACTCAGCGGAGTAGGCATATTTGGATCAAGAAGGCACTGCCCCAGCTTGAAACTTCTAAATTGGAGGAAATCTTTCTGACAAAAATCATCTCAATTCTCACAGGAAGACAATGTGCTAGATGCTAGTGCATCTAACAGGAATGGATTTTTTTCTAGAGATACACGTGTATCTTCAATTTAGCTGAATAGGCCTATTTGGAGCAACATGAGTCTTTCTCTACATTGAAATTCTGATTAGCAACATGTATTCCTGTAAGAAAACTCAATGATCACAGGGAAGTAACGTGCTTGATGCTCCTGCTTTTAGCACACGTGGTTTTGTACGAGAGATACATGTGATTTGTCCCCTCTGCTGAATAGGCCCACTTGCAACAAAGCCAGCCTTTTGCACTTTCAAATCAATGTATGGCAGGAAGATTTCCTTTCAAAAACGAACTCAATACTCAGAGAAAAATAACGTTAGATGCTGCAGCTCCACACACAGAGGGTTTTCTTTGGAGTGATCCTTGTGTTTCTTCAACTCAGCTGAATAGGCCTAGAGGGAGGAAAGAGAACCTACCCCCACCTTGAAACCCCTAAGTTGTGGGAAGTTTTCCTTTCAAAAAGGTACTTAACTCTCACGGGGAAACCATGTGCTGGATGCTGTAGTTCTAGCATAGCTGGTTTTCTTTCAGGAGTCACCTGAGTTTCCTCAACTCAACTGAATAGACCTATTAACAGTCAGAAGCGCTTATCTCTAGCTTGAAACACCTAAACTGGAGGAAGTATTTCTTTCAAAACTAACTCATCTTACAGTAAAGAAATATTTATTATAGGCTCTCCTGCTTCCCAGGTGTTTCTTTCATGACACAGGTGGGTTTCTTCAACTCAACTGAATAGGCCAATTTGGGAAAAAGGAGCCCTTTCACAACGCGATCACTGATTTGCAGGAAGCACTTCTTTCAAAACATAACTAAATATGCCAGGAAAACAATCTCTCAGGTGATCCTGCTTCTAATACAGATGGTTTACTTTTGAGAGATACGTGTGGTTCTTCAATTTAGAAGAATGAGCCTATTTGGACAAAATGATCATTTTTCCACCTTGAAAATTGTAATTTCTCTGAAGTATTTCCTTGAAACCCTAACTCAACTCTCACAGGCACACAACGTGCTAGATACGTCAGGCTCTAACATAGAGGCTTTTCTTTGGACAGATACATGTGTTTCCTCAACTCAGCTGAATTGACCTTTTGAGAGCAAACAGCGCCTAGGTCCAGGATAAACCACGTATGTTTGAGGAAGTATTCCTATCAGATCTAACTCAATTCACACAAAGAAACAATGTGCTACATGCTGCTGCTTCTAACCTAGATGGTTTTCTTCAGAGAAGTACGTGTGTTTCTTTTAAAGAGATAATAGGTCTATGTGGAATAAAATGAGCAATAATCCACCACAAAAATGTGAATGGCAGGATGTGATTCTTTCAAAATTAACACAGTTCTCCCAGGAAAGAAAAATGTGCTAGGTGCTCCTGCTTCTAACACAGATGGTTTTCTTTGGAGAGATACCTGTGTTTATTCTTCTCAGCTGAATAGGCCTATATTGAACAAAATGAGCCTGTCTCTACCTTGAAATCTGATATTTGAGGGGGTAGTCCTAGCAGAAACTACTTCAATTTTGAAAGGAAAACAATGTGCAAGATGCTGCCGATTCTATCATACCTGTTTTTCTTTGGAGTGCTACATGTGTTTGTTCAACTCAGCGTAATGGGCCGATTTGGATCGGGGAAAGCTATTGTTCTCATAAAACACCGAAGTTTCAGCAGTGCTCTTTCAAAATCTCAGAGAATTCTCACAGGAAAACAACGTGCTAGTTGCTCCTGCATCTAACACGAATGGCTTCTTTTCTAGAGATGCATGGTTTTATTCATTGTAGCTAAATAGGCCTATTTGGAACAAATGAGCCTTTCTCCACCTTGACAATTCTGATTTGCAGGAAGTATTCCTTTCAAAAACGAACTCAATTTTAGTAGGGAAAGTATGTGCCTGATGCTCCTGCTATCAGCACACATGGTTTTCTTCGAGAAATGCGTGCGTTTCGTCCACTCAACTGAAGTGGCCTCTTTGGAACAAAATCATCCTTTCTCTACCTTGAAATCTATGTTTTGCAGGAAGTGTTCCTCTCAATAACTACCTCAATTCGCAATGGAAAATAATATGCAAGATGCTGCACGTGCTAGCATCCATGCTTTTCTTTGGAGAGGTGCTTGGGTTTCTTCACCTGAGCTGAATAGGCCTATTTTTATCAAAGAGAGCCTATATTCACTTTGAATCATCAAAGTTGCAGGCAGTACTTTGGCCAAAACTACCACCATTCTCACAGGAAAACAATGGCTACTTGCTACTCCATCTAACAGAAACCCTTGTGTTCTCGAGACACATGTGCTTCTTCAACGTAGCTGAAGAGGTCTCTTGGGAAAAAAGTGAGCCTTTATTCAGCATGAAACTTCTGTTTGGCAGGAAGTATTCCTTTCAAACACTACTTCAATTTTCACTGGGAAACAATTGGGTAGATGCTCCAGCTTCTAGCTCACGTGGTTTTCTCTTGGAAGATACTTGTGTTTCATCAAGTCAGCTGAATTGACCCATTTGGTGCAACCAACGCAGATATCCCGATTGAATCACCTAAGTCGGAGGAGGTATTTCCATTCCATCTAACTCAATTCTTATAGAGAAACAATACTGTAGATGCTGCTGCTTCTAACTTAGATGGCTTTCTTTGGAGATACATATGTTTCTTCTACTCAGCTGCATAGGCCTATATTGTACAAAGTGAAATTTTGTCCATGTTGATATCTATGATTTCAGGGAGTATTCCTTTGAAAAACTACCTCAAGTCTCACAGGAAAACATGTGATAGATGCCACAGCTCATAACATAGATGGGTTTTTTCTGAGAGACACTTGTGTTTCTTCACCTCAGGTGAATAGGTCAATTTTGAGCAAGCACCACCTATCTGCAGCATGAAGCACGAAAATTCATAGCAGTCTTTCTTTCAAAACTCACTAAATTCTCACAGGAAAAATATGTGGTTAATGTTGCAGTGTCTAGCAAACCTGGTTTTCTTTGGAGTGAATCGTGTGTTTCTTCACCTCAGCTGAGTAGGCCTATTTGGATTAAAGAGTGTGTATGTTCACCTTGAAACGCCGAAGGTGGAGGCTGTCGTCCTTCCAAAACTAGTACATTTCTCACAGGAAAACAATGGGCTACTTACTCCTGCGTCTAACACGAACAGCTTTTTTTCCAGAGATTCATGTGTTGTGTCAACTTAGCTCTATAGGACCACTCGGAAGAAAATGAGCCTTCCTCTCCTTGAAAATTATGATCTGCGTAAACTATTCCTTTCAAAAATTAACTTAATTTTCACAGGGGAACCAAGTCCGTGATGCTCCTGCTGCTAGCACACATGGATTTCTTTGAGAGATACTTGAGTTTTGTCCATTCAGCTGAATAGGCCCCCTTGGAAAATAATCAGACTTTCTCTACATTCAAATCTATGACTTCAGGAATTATTTCTTATAAAACTCCCTCAAGTCCCTCAGGAAAACAAGGTGTCAGATGCTGTACCTTCTAGCATGCATCGTTTTCTTTGGAGAGGTTCATATGTTTCCTCAACTCAGCTCAATAGGCCTATTTGGATCCAAGAGAGCCTAGATTCACCTTGAAACACTGAAATTGTAGGCAGTACTCTTAACAAGTGGGACACAATTCTCAAAGGAAAAGAATGTGTTAGGTGCTCCTCTGTCTAAAAAGAATGGTTTTGTTTCCAGAGATACTTGTGTTTCTTCAACTCAGCAGAATAGGCCTATTTGGATCAAGAAGGAACTGTCCCCAGCTTGAAACATCCAAATTGGAGGACGTCTTTCTGTCAAAAACCATCTCAATTCTCACAGGAAAACAATGTGCTAGATGCTAGTGCGTCTAACAGGAATGGATTTTTTTCTGGAGATACACGTGTATCTTCTATTTAGCTGAATAGGCCTATTTGGAGCAACATGAGTCTTTCTCTACCTTGAAATTCTGATTTGCAACATGTACTCCTGTAAAACAAACTCAATGATCACAGGGAAGTAACGTGCTTGATGCTCCTGCTTTTAGCACACGTGGTTTTCACGAGAGATACATGTGATTCTTCCCCTCTGCTGAATAGGCCTACTTGCAACAAAGCCAGCCTTTTGCACTTTGAAAACAATGTCTGGCAGGAAGATTTCCTTTCAAAAACGAACTCAATACTCAGAGAAAAATAACGTCAGATGCTGCAGCTCCACACACAGAGGGTTTTCTTTGGAGTGATCCTTGTGTGTCTTCAACTCAGCTGAATAGGCCTAGAGGGAGGAAAGAGAGCCTACCTCCACCTTGAAACCCCTCAGTTGTGGGAAGTTTTCCTTTCAAAAAGTGACTTAACTCTTACAGGGAAACCATGTGCTAGATGCTGTAGATTCTAGCATATATGGTTTTCTTTCAGGAGTCACCTGTGTTTCCTCAACTCAACTGTTTAGACCTATTAACAGTCAGAAGCGCCTATCTCTAGCTTCAAACACCTAAACACCTAAACTAACTCATGTCACAGAAAGAAAATATTGTAGGCTCTCCTGCTTCCCAGGTGATTCTTTCATGACACAGGTGGGTTTCTTCAACTCAACTGAATAGGCCAATTTGGGAAAAAGGAGCCCTTTCACAACGCGATCACTGATTTGCAGGAAGCACTTCTTTCAAAACATAACTAAATATGCCAGGAAAACAATCTCTCAGGTGATCCTGCTTCTAATACAGATGGTTTTCTTTTGAGAGATCCATGTGTTTCTTCAATTTAGAAGAATGAGCCTATTTGGACAAAATGATCCTTTTTCCACCTTGAAAATTGTAATTTCTCTGAAGTATTCCCTTCAAACCCTAACTCAACTCTCACAGGCACACAACGTGCTAGATACGTGAGGCTCTAACATAGAGGCTTTTCTTTGGACAGATACATGTCTTTGCTCAAGTCAGCTGAATTGAACTTTTGAGAGTAAATAGCGCCTAGGTCCAGGATAAACCACGTATGTTTCAGGAAGTATTCCTATCAGATCTAACTCAATTCGCACAAAGAAACAATGTGCTACATGCTGCTGCTCCTAACCTAGATGGTTTTCTTCAGAGAACTACGTGTGTTTCTTTTAAGCAGATAATAGGTCTATGTGGAATAAAATGAGCAATAATCCACCATGAAAATGTGATTGGCAGCATGTAATGCTTTCAAAATTAACTCAGTTCTCACAGGAAAGAAAAATGTGCTAGGTGCTCCTGCTTCTAACACAGATGGTTTTCTTTGGAGAGATAGCTATGTTTATTCTTCTCAGCTGAATAGGCCTATATTGAACAAAATGAGCCTGTCTCCACCTTGAAATCTGATATTTGAGGGAGTAGTTAGTCCTTGCAGAAACGACTTCAATTCTGAAAGGAAAACAATGTGCTAGATGCTGCGGCTTCTCACATACCTGTTTTTCTTTGGAGAGCTACATGTGTTTCTTCAACGCAGCCCAGTGGGCCGATTTGCATCGGGGAAAGCTATTGTTCTCATAAAACACCAAAGTTTCAGCAGTGCTCTTTCAAAAACTCAGCATATTTTCACAGGAAACCAATGTGCTAGTTGCTCCTGCATCTAACACGAATGGCTTCTTTTCTAGAGATGCATGCTTTTCTTCATCGTAGCTGAATAGGCCTATTTGGATCAAATGAGCCTTTCTCCACCTTGAAAATTCTGATTTGCAGGAAGTATTCCTTTCAAAAACGAACTCAATTTTAGTAGGGAAAGTATGTGCCTGATGCTCCTGCTCTCAGAGCACATGGTTTTCTTCGAGAAATGCGTGCGTTTCGTCCACTCAACTGAATTGGCCTATTTGGACCAAAATCATCCTTTCTCCACCTTGAAATCTATGTTTTGCAGGAAGTGTTCCTCTCAAAAACGACCTCAATTCACAATGGAAAATAATATGCTAGATGCTGCACGTTCTAGCATACATGCTTGTCTTTGGAGAGGTGCATGGGTTTCTTCACCTGAGCTGAATAGGCCTATTTGGATCAAAGAGAGCCTATATTCACTTTGAAACATCAAAGTTGCAGGCAGTACTTTGGCCAAAACTACCACCATTCTCACAGGAAAACAATGGCTACTTGCTACTGCATCTAACAGAAACCCTTGTGTTCTCGAGACACATGTGCTTCTTCCACGTAGCTGAAGAGGCCTCTTGGGAAAAAAGTGAGCCTTTATTCACCATGAAACTTCTGTTTTGCAGGAAGTATTCCTTCAAACACTACTTCAATTTTCACTGGGAAACAATTGGGTAGATGCTCCAGCTTCTAGCTCACGTGGTTTTCTCTTGGAAGATACTTGTGCTTCATCAAGTCAGCCGAATTGGCCCATTTGGTGCAACCAACGCAGATATCCCGATTGAATCACCTAAGTCGGAGGAGGTATTTCCATTCCATCTAACTCAATTCTTATAGAGAAACAATACTGTAGATGCTGCTGCTTCTAACTTAGATGGCTTTCTTTGGAGATACATATGTTTCTTCTACTCAGCTGCATAGGCCTATATTGTACAAAGTGAAATTTTGTCCACGTTGATATCTATTATTTCAGGGAGTATTCCTTTCAAAAACTACCTCAAGTCTCACAGGAAAACATGTGATAGATGCCACAGCTCGTAACATAGATGGGTTTTTCTGAGAGACACTTGTGTTTCTTCACCTCAGCTGAATAGGTCAATTTTGAGCAAGCACCGCCTATCTGCAGCATGAAGCACGAAAATTCGTAGAAGTCTTTCTTTCAAAACTCACTAAATTCTCACAGGAAAACAATGTGGTTAATGTTGCAGTGTCTAGCAAACCTGGTTTTCTTTGGAGTGAATCGTGTGTTTCTTCACCTCAGCTGAGTAGGCCTATTTGGATTAAAGAGCGTGTATGTTCACCTTGAAACGCCGAAGGTGGAGGCTGTCGTCCTTCCAAAACTAGTACATTTCTCACAGGAAAACAATGGGCTACTTACTCCTGCGTCTAACACGAACAGCTTTTTTTCCAGAGATTCACGTGTTGTGTCAACTTAGCTCTATAGGACCACTCGGAAGAAAATGAGCCTTCCTCTCCTTGAAAATTATGATCTGCGTAAACTATTCCTTTCAAAAATTAACTTAATTTTCACAGGGGAACCAAGTCCGTGATGCTCCTGCTGCTAGCACACATGGATTTCTTTGAGAGATACTTGAGTTTCGTCCATTCAGCTGAATAGGCCTCCTTGGAAAATAATCAGACTTTCTCTACATTCAAATCTATGACTTCAGGAATTATTTCTTATAAAACTCCCTCAAGTCCCTCAGGAAAACAAGGTGTCAGATGCTGTACCTTCTAGCATGCATCGTTTTCTTTGGAGAGGTTCATATGTTTCCTCAACTCAGCTCAATAGGCCTATTTGGATCCAAGAGAGCCTAGATTCACCTTGAAACACTGAAATTGTAGGCAGTACTCTTAACAAGTGGGACACAATTCTCAAAGGAAAAGAATGTGTTAGGTGCTCCTCTGTCTAAAAAGAATGGTTTTGTTTCCAGAGATACTTGTGTTTCTTCAACTCAGCAGAATAGGCCTATTTGGATCAAGAAGGAACTGTCCCCAGCTTGAAACATGCAAATTGGAGGACGTCTTTCTGTCAAAAACCATCTCAATTCTCACAGGAAAACAATGTGCTAGATGCTAGTGCGTCTAACAGGAATGGATTTTTTTCTGGAGATACACGTGTATCTTCTATTTAGCTGAATAGGCCTATTTGGAGCAACATGAGTCTTTCTCTACCTTGAAATTCTGATTTGCAACATGTACTCCTGTAAAACAAACTCAATGATCACAGGGAAGTAACGTGCTTGATGCTCCTGCTTTTAGCACACGTGGTTTTCACGAGAGATACATGTGATTCTTCCCCTCTGCTGAATAGGCCTACTTGCAACAAAGCCAGCCTTTTGCACTTTGAAAACAATGTCTGGCAGGAAGATTTCCTTTCAAAAACGAACTCAATACTCAGAGAAAAATAACGTCAGATGCTGCAGCTCCACACACAGAGGGTTTTCTTTGGAGTGATCCTTGTGTGTCTTCAACTCAGCTGAATAGGCCTAGAGGGAGGAAAGAGAGCCTACCTCCACCTTGAAACCCCTCAGTTGTGGGAAGTTTTCCTTTCAAAAAGTGACTTAACTCTTACAGGGAAACCATGTGCTAGATGCTGTAGATTCTAGCATATATGGTTTTCTTTCAGGAGTCACCTGTGTTTCCTCAACTCAACTGTTTAGACCTATTAACAGTCAGAAGCGCCTATCTCTAGCTTCAAACACCTAAACACCTAAACTAACTCATGTCACAGAAAGAAAATATTGTAGGCTCTCCTGCTTCCCAGGTGATTCTTTCATGACACAGGTGGGTTTCTTCAACTCAACTGAATAGGCCAATTTGGGAAAAAGGAGCCCTTTCACAACGCGATCACTGATTTGCAGGAAGCACTTCTTTCAAAACATAACTAAATATGCCAGGAAAACAATCTCTCAGGTGATCCTGCTTCTAATACAGATGGTTTTCTTTTGAGAGATCCATGTGTTTCTTCAATTTAGAAGAATGAGCCTATTTGGACAAAATGATCCTTTTTCCACCTTGAAAATTGTAATTTCTCTGAAGTATTCCCTTCAAACCCTAACTCAACTCTCACAGGCACACAACGTGCTAGATACGTGAGGCTCTAACATAGAGGCTTTTCTTTGGACAGATACATGTCTTTGCTCAAGTCAGCTGAATTGAACTTTTGAGAGTAAATAGCGCCTAGGTCCAGGATAAACCACGTATGTTTCAGGAAGTATTCCTATCAGATCTAACTCAATTCGCACAAAGAAACAATGTGCTACATGCTGCTGCTCCTAACCTAGATGGTTTTCTTCAGAGAACTACGTGTGTTTCTTTTAAGCAGATAATAGGTCTATGTGGAATAAAATGAGCAATAATCCACCATGAAAATGTGATTGGCAGCATGTAATGCTTTCAAAATTAACTCAGTTCTCACAGGAAAGAAAAATGTGCTAGGTGCTCCTGCTTCTAACACAGATGGTTTTCTTTGGAGAGATAGCTATGTTTATTCTTCTCAGCTGAATAGGCCTATATTGAACAAAATGAGCCTGTCTCCACCTTGAAATCTGATATTTGAGGGAGTAGTTAGTCCTTGCAGAAACTACTTCAATTCTGAAAGGAAAACAATGTGCTAGATGCTGCGGCTTCTCACATACCTGTTTTTCTTTGGAGAGCTACATGTGTTTCTTCAACGCAGCCCAGTGGGCCGATTTGCATCGGGGAAAGCTATTGTTCTCATAAAACACCAAAGTTTTAGCAGTGCTCTTTCAAAAACTCAGCGTATTTTCACAGGAAAACAATGTGCTAGTTGCTCCTGCATCTAACACGAATGGCTTCTTTTCTAGAGATGCATGCTTTTCTTCATCGTAGCTGAATAGGCCTATTTGGATCAAATGAGCCTTTCTCCACCTTGAAAATTCTGATTTGCAGGAAGTATTCCTTTCAAAAACGAACTCAATTTTAGTAGGGAAAGTATGTGCCTGATGCTCCTGCTCTCAGAGCACATGGTTTTCTTCGAGAAATGCGTGCGTTTCGTCCACTCAACTGAATTGGCCTATTTGGACCAAAATCATCCTTTCTCCACCTTGAAATCTATGTTTTGCAGGAAGTGTTCCTCTCAAAAACGACCTCAATTCACAATGGAAAATAATATGCTAGATGCTGCACGTTCTAGCATACATGCTTGTCTTTGGAGAGGTGCATGGGTTTCTTCACCTGAGCTGAATAGGCCTATTTGGATCAAAGAGAGCCTATATTCACTTTGAAACATCAAAGTTGCAGGCAGTACTTTGGCCAAAACTACCACCATTCTCACAGGAAAACAATGGCTACTTGCTACTGCATCTAACAGAAACCCTTGTGTTCTCGAGACACATGTGCTTCTTCCACGTAGCTGAAGAGGCCTCTTGGGAAAAAAGTGAGCCTTTATTCACCATGAAACTTCTGTTTTGCAGGAAGTATTCCTTCAAACACTACTTCAATTTTCACTGGGAAACAATTGGGTAGATGCTCCAGCTTCTAGCTCACGTGGTTTTCTCTTGGAAGATACTTGTGTTTCATCAAGTCAGCCGAATTGGCCCATTTGGTGCAACCAACGCAGATATCCCGATTGAATCACCTAAGTCGGAGGAGGTATTTCCATTCCATCTAACTCAATTCTTATAGAGAAACAATACTGTAGATGCTGCTGCTTCTAACTTAGATGGCTTTCTTTGGAGATACATATGTTTCTTCTACTCAGCTGCATAGGCCTATATTGTACAAAGTGAAATTTTGTCCACGTTGATATCTATGATTTCAGGGAGTATTCCTTTCGAAAACTACCTCAAGTCTCACAGGAAAACATGTGATAGATGCCACAGCTCGTAACATAGATGGGTTTTTCTGAGAGACACTTGTGTTTCTTCACCTCAGCTGAATAGGTCAATTTTGAGCAAGCACCGCCTATCTGCAGCATGAAGCACGAAAATTCGTAGAAGTCTTTCTTTCAAAACTCACTAAATTCTCACAGGAAAACAATGTGGTTAATGTTGCAGTGTCTAGCAAACCTGGTTTTCTTTGGAGTGAATCGTGTGTTTCTTCACCTCAGCTGAGTAGGCCTATTTGGATTAAAGAGCGTGTATGTTCACCTTGAAACGCCGAAGGTGGAGGCTGTCGTCCTTCCAAAACTAGTACATTTCTCACAGGAAAACAATGGGCTACTTACTCCTGCGTCTAACACGAACAGCTTTTTTTCCAGAGATTCACGTGTTGTGTCAACTTAGCTCTATAGGACCACTCGGAAGAAAATGAGCCTTCCTCTCCTTGAAAATTATGATCTGCGTAAACTATTCCTTTCAAAAATTAACTTAATTTTCACAGGGGAACCAAGTCCGTGATGCTCCTGCTGCTAGCACACATGGATTTCTTTGAGAGATACTTGAGTTTCGTCCATTCAGCTGAATAGGCCCCCTTGGAAAATAATCAGACTTTCTCTACATTCAAATCTATGACTTCAGGAATTATTTCTTATAAAACTCCCTCAAGTCCCTCAGGAAAACAAGGTGTCAGATGCTGTACCTTCTAGCATGCATCGTTTTCTTTGGAGAGGTTCATATGTTTCCTCAACTCAGCTCAATAGGCCTATTTGGATCCAAGAGAGCCTAGATTCACCTTGAAACACTGAAATTGTAGGCAGTACTCTTAACAAGTGGGACACAATTCTCAAAGGAAAAGAATGTGTTAGGTGCTCCTCTGTCTAAAAAGAATGGTTTTGTTTCCAGAGATACTTGTGTTTCTTCAACTCAGCAGAATAGGCCTATTTGGATCAAGAAGGAACTGTCCCCAGCTTGAAACATCCAAATTGGAGGACGTCTTTCTGTCAAAAACCATCTCAATTCTCACAGGAAAACAATGTGCTAGATGCTAGTGCGTCTAACAGGAATGGATTTTTTTCTGGAGATACACGTGTATCTTCTATTTAGCTGAATAGGCCTATTTGGAGCAACATGAGTCTTTCTCTACCTTGAAATTCTGATTTGCAACATGTACTCCTGTAAAACAAACTCAATGATCACAGGGAAGTAACGTGCTTGATGCTCCTGCTTTTAGCACACGTGGTTTTCACGAGAGATACATGTGATTCTTCCCCTCTGCTGAATAGGCCTACTTGCAACAAAGCCAGCCTTTTGCACTTTGAAAACAATGTCTGGCAGGAAGATTTCCTTTCAAAAACGAACTCAATACTCAGAGAAAAATAACGTCAGATGCTGCAGCTCCACACACAGAGGGTTTTCTTTGGAGTGATCCTTGTGTGTCTTCAACTCAGCTGAATAGGCCTAGAGGGAGGAAAGAGAGCCTACCTCCACCTTGAAACCCCTCAGTTGTGGGAAGTTTTCCTTTCAAAAAGTGACTTAACTCTTACAGGGAAACCATGTGCTAGATGCTGTAGATTCTAGCATATATGGTTTTCTTTCAGGAGTCACCTGTGTTTCCTCAACTCAACTGTTTAGACCTATTAACAGTCAGAAGCGCCTATCTCTAGCTTCAAACACCTAAACACCTAAACTAACTCATGTCACAGAAAGAAAATATTGTAGGCTCTCCTGCTTCCCAGGTGATTCTTTCATGACACAGGTGGGTTTCTTCAACTCAACTGAATAGGCCAATTTGGGAAAAAGGAGCCCTTTCACAACGCGATCACTGATTTGCAGGAAGCACTTCTTTCAAAACATAACTAAATATGCCAGGAAAACAATCTCTCAGGTGATCCTGCTTCTAATACAGATGGTTTTCTTTTGAGAGATCCATGTGTTTCTTCAATTTAGAAGAATGAGCCTATTTGGACAAAATGATCCTTTTTCCACCTTGAAAATTGTAATTTCTCTGAAGTATTCCCTTCAAACCCTAACTCAACTCTCACAGGCACACAACGTGCTAGATACGTGAGGCTCTAACATAGAGGCTTTTCTTTGGACAGATACATGTCTTTGCTCAAGTCAGCTGAATTGAACTTTTGAGAGTAAATAGCGCCTAGGTCCAGGATAAACCACGTATGTTTCAGGAAGTATTCCTATCAGATCTAACTCAATTCGCACAAAGAAACAATGTGCTACATGCTGCTGCTCCTAACCTAGATGGTTTTCTTCAGAGAACTACGTGTGTTTCTTTTAAGCAGATAATAGGTCTATGTGGAATAAAATGAGCAATAATCCACCATGAAAATGTGATTGGCAGCATGTAATGCTTTCAAAATTAACTCAGTTCTCACAGGAAAGAAAAATGTGCTAGGTGCTCCTGCTTCTAACACAGATGGTTTTCTTTGGAGAGATAGCTATGTTTATTCTTCTCAGCTGAATAGGCCTATATTGAACAAAATGAGCCTGTCTCCACCTTGAAATCTGATATTTGAGGGAGTAGTTAGTCCTTGCAGAAACTACTTCAATTCTGAAAGGAAAACAATGTGCTAGATGCTGCGGCTTCTCACATACCTGTTTTTCTTTGGAGAGCTACATGTGTTTCTTCAACGCAGCCCAGTGGGCCGATTTGCATCGGGGAAAGCTATTGTTCTCATAAAACACCAAAGTTTCAGCAGTGCTCTTTCAAAAACTCAGCGTATTTTCACAGGAAAACAATGTGCTAGTTGCTCCTGCATCTAACACGAATGGCTTCTTTTCTAGAGATGCATGCTTTTCTTCATCGTAGCTGAATAGGCCTATTTGGATCAAATGAGCCTTTCTCCACCTTGAAAATTCTGATTTGCAGGAAGTATTCCTTTCAAAAACGAACTCAATTTTAGTAGGGAAAGTATGTGCCTGATGCTCCTGCTCTCAGAGCACATGGTTTTCTTCGAGAAATGCGTGCGTTTCGTCCACTCAACTGAATTGGCCTATTTGGACCAAAATCATCCTTTCTCCACCTTGAAATCTATGTTTTGCAGGAAGTGTTCCTCTCAAAAACGACCTCAATTCACAATGGAAAATAATATGCTAGATGCTGCACGTTCTAGCATACATGCTTGTCTTTGGAGAGGTGCATGGGTTTCTTCACCTGAGCTGAATAGGCCTATTTGGATCAAAGAGAGCCTATATTCACTTTGAAACATCAAAGTTGCAGGCAGTACTTTGGCCAAAACTACCACCATTCTCACAGGAAAACAATGGCTACTTGCTACTGCATCTAACAGAAACCCTTGTGTTCTCGAGACACATGTGCTTCTTCCACGTAGCTGAAGAGGCCTCTTGGGAAAAAAGTGAGCCTTTATTCACCATGAAACTTCTGTTTTGCAGGAAGTATTCCTTCAAACACTACTTCAATTTTCACTGGGAAACAATTGGGTAGATGCTCCAGCTTCTAGCTCACGTGGTTTTCTCTTGGAAGATACTTGTGTTTCATCAAGTCAGCCGAATTGGCCCATTTGGTGCAACCAACGCAGATATCCCGATTGAATCACCTAAGTCGGAGGAGGTATTTCCATTCCATCTAACTCAATTCTTATAGAGAAACAATACTGTAGATGCTGCTGCTTCTAACTTAGATGGCTTTCTTTGGAGATACATATGTTTCTTCTACTCAGCTGCATAGGCCTATATTGTACAAAGTGAAATTTTGTCCACGTTGATATCTATGATTTCAGGGAGTATTCCTTTCAAAAACTACCTCAAGTCTCACAGGAAAACATGTGATAGATGCCACAGCTCGTAACATAGATGGGTTTTTCTGAGAGACACTTGTGTTTCTTCACCTCAGCTGAATAGGTCAATTTTGAGCAAGCACCGCCTATCTGCAGCATGAAGCACGAAAATTCGTAGAAGTCTTTCTTTCAAAACTCACTAAATTCTCACAGGAAAACAATGTGGTTAATGTTGCAGTGTCTAGCAAACCTGGTTTTCTTTGGAGTGAATCGTGTGTTTCTTCACCTCAGCTGAGTAGGCCTATTTGGATTAAAGAGCGTGTATGTTCACCTTGAAACGCCGAAGGTGGAGGCTGTCGTCCTTCCAAAACTAGTACATTTCTCACAGGAAAACAATGGGCTACTTACTCCTGCGTCTAACACGAACAGCTTTTTTTCCAGAGATTCATGTGTTGTGTCAACTTAGCTCTATAGGACCACTCGGAAGAAAATGAGCCTTCCTCTCCTTGAAAATTATGATCTGCGTAAACTATTCCTTTCAAAAATTAACTTAATTTTCACAGGGGAACCAAGTCCGTGATGCTCCTGCTGCTAGCACACATGGATTTCTTTGAGAGATACTTGAGTTTCGTCCATTCAGCTGAATAGGCCCCCTTGGAAAATAATCAGACTTTCTCTACATTCAAATCTATGACTTCAGGAATTATTTCTTATAAAACTCCCTCAAGTCCCTCAGGAAAACAAGGTGTCAGATGCTGTACCTTCTAGCATGCATCGTTTTCTTTGGAGAGGTTCATATGTTTCCTCAACTCAGCTCAATAGGCCTATTTGGATCCAAGAGAGCCTAGATTCACCTTGAAACACTGAAATTGTAGGCAGTACTCTTAACAAGTGGGACACAATTCTCAAAGGAAAAGAATGTGTTAGGTGCTCCTCTGTCTAAAAAGAATGGTTTTGTTTCCAGAGATACTTGTGTTTCTTCAACTCAGCAGAATAGGCCTATTTGGATCAAGAAGGAACTGTCCCCAGCTTGAAACATCCAAATTGGAGGACGTCTTTCTGTCAAAAACCATCTCAATTCTCACAGGAAAACAATGTGCTAGATGCTAGTGCGTCTAACAGGAATGGATTTTTTTCTGGAGATACACGTGTATCTTCTATTTAGCTAAATAGGCCTATTTGGAGCAACATGAGTCTTTCTCTACCTTGAAATTCTGATTTGCAACATGTACTCCTGTAAAACAAACTCAATGATCACAGGGAAGTAACGTGCTTGATGCTCCTGCTTTTAGCACACGTGGTTTTCACGAGAGATACATGTGATTCTTCCCCTCTGCTGAATAGGCCTACTTGCAACAAAGCCAGCCTTTTGCACTTTGAAAACAATGTCTGGCAGGAAGATTTCCTTTCAAAAACGAACTCAATACTCA
Source organism: Castor canadensis (assembly GCF_047511655.1). Taxonomy (NCBI): domain Eukaryota; kingdom Metazoa; phylum Chordata; class Mammalia; order Rodentia; family Castoridae; genus Castor; species Castor canadensis. Next base: position 152,606,467 of record NC_133387.1, on the reverse strand, counting down.
GAGAAAAATAACGTCAGATGCTGCAGCTCCACACACAGAGGGTTTTCTTTGGAGTGATCCTTGTGTGTCTTCAACTCAGCTGAATAGGCCTAGAGGGAGGAGAGAGAGCCTACCTCCACCTTGAAACCCCTCAGTTGTGGGAAGTTTTCCTTTCAAAAAGTGACTTAACTCTTACAGGGAAACCATGTGCTAGATGCTGTAGATTCTAGCATATATGGTTTTCTTTCAGGAGTCACCTGTGTTTCCTCAACTCAACTGTTTAGACCTATTAACAGTCAGAAGCGCCTATCTCTAGCTTCAAACACCTAAACACCTAAACTAACTCATGTCACAGAAAGAAAATATTGTAGGCTCTCCTGCTTCCCAGGTGATTCTTTCATGACACAGGTGGGTTTCTTCAACTCAACTGAATAGGCCAATTTGGGAAAAAGGAGCCCTTTCACAACGCGATCACTGATTTGCAGGAAGCACTTCTTTCAAAACATAACTAAATATGCCAGGAAAACAATCTCTCAGGTGATCCTGTACAGATGGTTTTCTTTTGAGAGATCCATGTGTTTCTTCAATTTAGAAGAATGAGCCTATTTGGACAAAATGATCCTTTTTCCACCTTGAAAATTGTAATTTCTCTGAAGTATTCCCTTCAAACCCTAACTCAACTCTCACAGGCACACAACATGCTAGATACGTGAGGCTCTAACATAGAGGCTTTTCTTTGGACAGATACATGTCTTTGCTCAAGTCAGCTGAATTGAACTTTTGAGAGTAAATAGCGCCTAGGTCCAGGATAAACCACGTATGTTTCAGGAAGTATTCCTATCAGATCTAACTCAATTCGCACAAAGAAACAATGTGCTACATGCTGCTGCTCCTAACCTAGATGGTTTTCTTCAGAGAACTACGTGTGTTTCTTTTAAGCAGATAATAGGTCTATGTGGAATAAAATGAGCAATAATCCACCATGAAAATGTGATTGGCAGCATGTAATGCTTTCAAAATTAACTCAGTTCTCACAGGAAAGAAAAATGTGCTAGGTGCTCCTGCTTCTAACACAGATGGTTTTCTTTGGAGAGATAGCTATGTTTATTCTTCTCAGCTGAATAGGCCTATATTGAACAAAATGAGCCTGTCTCCACCTTGAAATCTGATATTTGAGGGAGTAGTTAGTCCTTGCAGAAACTACTTCAATTCTGAAAGGAAAACAATGTGCTAGATGCTGCGGCTTCTCACATACCTGTTTTTCTTTGGAGAGCTACATGTGTTTCTTCAACGCAGCCCAGTGGGCCGATTTGCATCGGGGAAAGCTATTGTTCTCATAAAACACCAAAGTTTCAGCAGTGCTCTTTCAAAAACTCAGCGTATTTTCACAGGAAAACAATGTGCTAGTTGCTCCTGCATCTAACACGAATGGCTTCTTTTCTAGAGATGCATGCTTTTCTTCATCGTAGCTGAATAGGCCTATTTGGATCAAATGAGCCTTTCTCCACCTTGAAAATTCTGATTTGCAGGAAGTATTCCTTTCAAAAACGAACTCAATTTTAGTAGGGAAAGTATGTGCCTGATGCTCCTGCTCTCAGAGCACATGGTTTTCTTCGAGAAATGCGTGCGTTTCGTCCACTCAACTGAATTGGCCTATTTGGACCAAAATCATCCTTTCTCCACCTTGAAATCTATGTTTTGCAGGAAGTGTTCCTCTCAAAAACGACCTCAATTCACAATGGAAAATAATATGCTAGATGCTGCACGTTCTAGCATACATGCTTGTCTTTGGAGAGGTGCATGGGTTTCTTCACCTGAGCTGAATAGGCCTATTTGGATCAAAGAGAGCCTATATTCACTTTGAAACATCAAAGTTGCAGGCAGTACTTTGGCCAAAACTACCACCATTCTCACAGGAAAACAATGGCTACTTGCTACTGCATCTAACAGAAACCCTTGTGTTCTCGAGACACATGTGCTTCTTCCACGTAGCTGAAGAGGCCTCTTGGGAAAAAAGTGAGCCTTTATTCACCATGAAACTTCTGTTTTGCAGGAAGTATTCCTTCAAACACTACTTCAATTTTCACTGGGAAACAATTGGGTAGATGCTCCAGCTTCTAGCTCACGTGGTTTTCTCTTGGAAGATACTTGTGTTTCATCAAGTCAGCCGAATTGGCCCATTTGGTGCAACCAACGCAGATATCCCGATTGAATCACCTAAGTCGGAGGAGGTATTTCCATTCCATCTAACTCAATTCTTATAGAGAAACAATACTGTAGATGCTGCTGCTTCTAACTTAGATGGCTTTCTTTGGAGATACATATGTTTCTTCTACTCAGCTGCATAGGCCTATATTGTACAAAGTGAAATTTTGTCCACGTTGATATCTATGATTTCAGGGAGTATTCCTTTCAAAAACTACCTCAAGTCTCACAGGAAAACATGTGATAGATGCCACAGCTCGTAACATAGATGGGTTTTTCTGAGAGACACTTGTGTTTCTTCACCTCAGCTGAATAGGTCAATTTTGAGCAAGCACCGCCTATCTGCAGCATGAAGCACGAAAATTCGTAGAAGTCTTTCTTTCAAAACTCACTAAATTCTCACAGGAAAACAATGTGGTTAATGTTGCAGTGTCTAGCAAACCTGGTTTTCTTTGGAGTGAATCGTGTGTTTCTTCACCTCAGCTGAGTAGGCCTATTTGGATTAAAGAGCGTGTATGTTCACCTTGAAACGCCGAAGGTGGAGGCTGTCGTCCTTCCAAAACTAGTACATTTCTCACAGGAAAACAATGGGCTACTTACTCCTGCGTCTAACACGAACAGCTTTTTTTCCAGAGATTCATGTGTTGTGTCAACTTAGCTCTATAGGACCACTCGGAAGAAAATGAGCCTTCCTCTCCTTGAAAATTATGATCTGCGTAAACTATTCCTTTCAAAAATTAACTTAATTTTCACAGGGGAACCAAGTCCGTGATGCTCCTGCTGCTAGCACACATGGATTTCTTTGAGAGATACTTGAGTTTCGTCCATTCAGCTGAATAGGCCCCCTTGGAAAATAATCAGACTTTCTCTACATTCAAATCTATGACTTCAGGAATTATTTCTTATAAAACTCCCTCAAGTCCCTCAGGAAAACAAGGTGTCAGATGCTGTACCTTCTAGCATGCATCGTTTTCTTTGGAGAGGTTCATATGTTTCCTCAACTCAGCTCAATAGGCCTATTTGGATCCAAGAGAGCCTAGATTCACCTTGAAACACTGAAATTGTAGGCAGTACTCTTAACAAGTGGGACACAATTCTCAAAGGAAAAGAATGTGTTAGGTGCTCCTCTGTCTAAAAAGAATGGTTTTGTTTCCAGAGATACTTGTGTTTCTTCAACTCAGCAGAATAGGCCTATTTGGATCAAGAAGGAACTGTCCCCAGCTTGAAACATCCAAATTGGAGGACGTCTTTCTGTCAAAAACCATCTCAATTCTCACAGGAAAACAATGTGCTAGATGCTAGTGCGTCTAACAGGAATGGATTTTTTTCTGGAGATACACGTGTATCTTCTATTTAGCTGAATAGGCCTATTTGGAGCAACATGAGTCTTTCTCTACCTTGAAATTCTGATTTGCAACATGTACTCCTGTAAAACAAACTCAATGATCACAGGGAAGTAACGTGCTTGATGCTCCTGCTTTTAGCACACGTGGTTTTCACGAGAGATACATGTGATTCTTCCCCTCTGCTGAATAGGCCTACTTGCAACAAAGCCAGCCTTTTGCACTTTGAAAACAATGTCTGGCAGGAAGATTTCCTTTCAAAAACGAACTCAATACTCAGAGAAAAATAACGTCAGATGCTGCAGCTCCACACACAGAGGGTTTTCTTTGGAGTGATCCTTGTGTGTCTTCAACTCAGCTGAATAGGCCTAGAGGGAGGAAAGAGAGCCTACCTCCACCTTGAAACCCCTCAGTTGTGGGAAGTTTTCCTTTCAAAAAGTGACTTAACTCTTACAGGGAAACCATGTGCTAGATGCTGTAGATTCTAGCATATATGGTTTTCTTTCAGGAGTCACCTGTGTTTCCTCAACTCAACTGTTTAGACCTATTAACAGTCAGAAGCGCCTATCTCTAGCTTCAAACACCTAAACACCTAAACTAACTCATGTCACAGAAAGAAAATATTGTAGGCTCTCCTGCTTCCCAGGTGATTCTTTCATGACACAGGTGGGTTTCTTCAACTCAACTGAATAGGCCAATTTGGGAAAAAGGAGCCCTTTCACAACGCGATCACTGATTTGCAGGAAGCACTTCTTTCAAAACATAACTAAATATGCCAGGAAAACAATCTCTCAGGTGATCCTGCTTCTAATACAGATGGTTTACTTTTGAGAGATCCATGTGTTTCTTCAATTTAGAAGAATGAGCCTATTTGGACAAAATGATCCTTTTTCCACCTTGAAAATTGTAATTTCTCTGAAGTATTCCCTTCAAACCCTAACTCAACTCTCACAGGCACACAACGTGCTAGATACGTGAGGCTCTAACATAGAGGCTTTTCTTTGGACAGATACATGTCTTTGCTCAAGTCAGCTGAATTGAACTTTTGAGAGTAAATAGCGCCTAGGTCCAGGATAAACCACGTATGTTTCAGGAAGTATTCCTATCAGATCTAACTCAATTCGCACAAAGAAACAATGTGCTACATGCTGCTGCTCCTAACCTAGATGGTTTTCTTCAGAGAACTACGTGTGTTTCTTTTAAGCAGATAATAGGTCTATGTGGAATAAAATGAGCAATAATCCACCATGAAAATGTGATTGGCAGCATGTAATGCTTTCAAAATTAACTCAGTTCTCACAGGAAAGAAAAATGTGCTAGGTGCTCCTGCTTCTAACACAGATGGTTTTCTTTGGAGAGATAGCTATGTTTATTCTTCTCAGCTGAATAGGCCTATATTGAACAAAATGAGCCTGTCTCCACCTTGAAATCTGATATTTGAGGGAGTAGTTAGTCCTTGCAGAAACTACTTCAATTCTGAAAGGAAAACAATGTGCTAGATGCTGCGGCTTCTCACATACCTGTTTTTCTTTGGAGAGCTACATGTGTTTCTTCAACGCAGCCCAGTGGGCCGATTTGCATCGGGGAAAGCTATTGTTCTCATAAAACACCAAAGTTTCAGCAGTGCTCTTTCAAAAACTCAGCGTATTTTCACAGGAAAACAATGTGCTAGTTGCTCCTGCATCTAACACGAATGGCTTCTTTTCTAGAGATGCATGCTTTTCTTCATCGTAGCTGAATAGGCCTATTTGGATCAAATGAGCCTTTCTCCACCTTGAAAATTCTGATTTGCAGGAAGTATTCCTTTCAAAAACGAACTCAATTTTAGTAGGGAAAGTATGTGCCTGATGCTCCTGCTCTCAGAGCACATGGTTTTCTTCGAGAAATGCGTGCGTTTCGTCCACTCAACTGAATTGGCCTATTTGGACCAAAATCATCCTTTCTCCACCTTGAAATCTATGTTTTGCAGGAAGTGTTCCTCTCAAAAACGACCTCAATTCACAATGGAAAATAATATGCTAGATGCTGCACGTTCTAGCATACATGCTTGTCTTTGGAGAGGTGCATGGGTTTCTTCACCTGAGCTGAATAGGCCTATTTGGATCAAAGAGAGCCTATATTCACTTTGAAACATCAAAGTTGCAGGCAGTACTTTGGCCAAAACTACCACCATTCTCACAGGAAAACAATGGCTACTTGCTACTGCATCTAACAGAAACCCTTGTGTTCTCGAGACACATGTGCTTCTTCCACGTAGCTGAAGAGGCCTCTTGGGAAAAAAGTGAGCCTTTATTCACCATGAAACTTCTGTTTTGCAGGAAGTATTCCTTCAAACACTACTTCAATTTTCACTGGGAAACAATTGGGTAGATGCTCCAGCTTCTAGCTCACGTGGTTTTCTCTTGGAAGATACTTGTGTTTCATCAAGTCAGCCGAATTGGCCCATTTGGTGCAACCAACGCAGATATCCCGATTGAATCACCTAAGTCGGAGGAGGTATTTCCATTCCATCTAACTCAATTCTTATAGAGAAACAATACTGTAGATGCTGCTGCTTCTAACTTAGATGGCTTTCTTTGGAGATACATATGTTTCTTCTACTCAGCTGCATAGGCCTATATTGTACAAAGTGAAATTTTGTCCACGTTGATATCTATGATTTCAGGGAGTATTCCTTTCGAAAACTACCTCAAGTCTCACAGGAAAACATGTGATAGATGCCACAGCTCGTAACATAGATGGGTTTTTCTGAGAGACACTTGTGTTTCTTCACCTCAGCTGAATAGGTCAATTTTGAGCAAGCACCGCCTATCTGCAGCATGAAGCACGAAAATTCGTAGAAGTCTTTCTTTCAAAACTCACTAAATTCTCACAGGAAAACAATGTGGTTAATGTTGCAGTGTCTAGCAAACCTGGTTTTCTTTGGAGTGAATCGTGTGTTTCTTCACCTCAGCTGAGTAGGCCTATTTGGATTAAAGAGCGTGTATGTTCACCTTGAAACGCCGAAGGTGGAGGCTGTCGTCCTTCCAAAACTAGTACATTTCTCACAGGAAAACAATGGGCTACTTACTCCTGCGTCTAACACGAACAGCTTTTTTTCCAGAGATTCATGTGTTGTGTCAACTTAGCTCTATAGGACCACTCGGAAGAAAATGAGCCTTCCTCTCCTTGAAAATTATGATCTGCGTAAACTATTCCTTTCAAAAATTAACTTAATTTTCACAGGGGAACCAAGTCCGTGATGCTCCTGCTGCTAGCACACATGGATTTCTTTGAGAGATACTTGAGTTTCGTCCATTCAGCTGAATAGGCCCCCTTGGAAAATAATCAGACTTTCTCTACATTCAAATCTATGACTTCAGGAATTATTTCTTATAAAACTCCCTCAAGTCCCTCAGGAAAACAAGGTGTCAGATGCTGTACCTTCTAGCATGCATCGTTTTCTTTGGAGAGGTTCATATGTTTCCTCAACTCAGCTCAATAGGCCTATTTGGATCCAAGAGAGCCTAGATTCACCTTGAAACACTGAAATTGTAGGCAGTACTCTTAACAAGTGGGACACAATTCTCAAAGGAAAAGAATGTGTTAGGTGCTCCTCTGTCTAAAAAGAATGGTTTTGTTTCCAGAGATACTTGTGTTTCTTCAACTCAGCAGAATAGGCCTATTTGGATCAAGAAGGAACTGTCCCCAGCTTGAAACATCCAAATTGGAGGACGTCTTTCTGTCAAAAACCATCTCAATTCTCACAGGAAAACAATGTGCTAGATGCTAGTGCGTCTAACAGGAATGGATTTTTTTCTGGAGATACACGTGTATCTTCTATTTAGCTGAATAGGCCTATTTGGAGCAACATGAGTCTTTCTCTACCTTGAAATTCTGATTTGCAACATGTACTCCTGTAAAACAAACTCAATGATCACAGGGAAGTAACGTGCTTGATGCTCCTGCTTTTAGCACACGTGGTTTTCACGAGAGATACATGTGATTCTTCCCCTCTGCTGAATAGGCCTACTTGCAACAAAGCCAGCCTTTTGCACTTTGAAAACAATGTCTGGCAGGAAGATTTCCTTTCAAAAACGAACTCAATACTCAGAGAAAAATAACGTCAGATGCTGCAGCTCCACACACAGAGGGTTTTCTTTGGAGTGATCCTTGTGTGTCTTCAACTCAGCTGAATAGGCCTAGAGGGAGGAAAGAGAGCCTACCTCCACCTTGAAACCCCTCAGTTGTGGGAAGTTTTCCTTTCAAAAAGTGACTTAACTCTTACAGGGAAACCATGTGCTAGATGCTGTAGATTCTAGCATATATGGTTTTCTTTCAGGAGTCACCTGTGTTTCCTCAACTCAACTGTTTAGACCTATTAACAGTCAGAAGCGCCTATCTCTAGCTTCAAACACCTAAACACCTAAACTAACTCATGTCACAGAAAGAAAATATTGTAGGCTCTCCTGCTTCCCAGGTGATTCTTTCATGACACAGGTGGGTTTCTTCAACTCAACTGAATAGGCCAATTTGGGAAAAAGGAGCCCTTTCACAACGCGATCACTGATTTGCAGGAAGCACTTCTTTCAAAACATAACTAAATATGCCAGGAAAACAATCTCTCAGGTGATCCTGCTTCTAATACAGATGGTTTACTTTTGAGAGATCCATGTGTTTCTTCAATTTAGAAGAATGAGCCTATTTGGACAAAATGATCCTTTTTCCACCTTGAAAATTGTAATTTCTCTGAAGTATTCCCTTCAAACCCTAACTCAACTCTCACAGGCACACAACGTGCTAGATACGTGAGGCTCTAACATAGAGGCTTTTCTTTGGACAGATACATGTCTTTGCTCAAGTCAGCTGAATTGAACTTTTGAGAGTAAATAGCGCCTAGGTCCAGGATAAACCACGTATGTTTCAGGAAGTATTCCTATCAGATCTAACTCAATTCGCACAAAGAAACAATGTGCTACATGCTGCTGCTCCTAACCTAGATGGTTTTCTTCAGAGAACTACGTGTGTTTCTTTTAAGCAGATAATAGGTCTATGTGGAATAAAATGAGCAATAATCCACCATGAAAATGTGATTGGCAGCATGTAATGCTTTCAAAATTAACTCAGTTCTCACAGGAAAGAAAAATGTGCTAGGTGCTCCTGCTTCTAACACAGATGGTTTTCTTTGGAGAGATAGCTATGTTTATTCTTCTCAGCTGAATAGGCCTATATTGAACAAAATGAGCCTGTCTCCACCTTGAAATCTGATATTTGAGGGAGTAGTTAGTCCTTGCAGAAACTACTTCAATTCTGAAAGGAAAACAATGTGCTAGATGCTGCGGCTTCTCACATACCTGTTTTTCTTTGGAGAGCTACATGTGTTTCTTCAACGCAGCCCAGTGGGCCGATTTGCATCGGGGAAAGCTATTGTTCTCATAAAACACCAAAGTTTCAGCAGTGCTCTTTCAAAAACTCAGCGTATTTTCACAGGAAAACAATGTGCTAGTTGCTCCTGCATCTAACACGAATGGCTTCTTTTCTAGAGATGCATGCTTTTCTTCATCGTAGCTGAATTGGCCTATTTGGATCAAATGAGCCTTTCTCCACCTTGAAAATTCTGATTTGCAGGAAGTATTCCTTTCAAAAACGAACTCAATTTTAGTAGGGAAAGTATGTGCCTGATGCTCCTGCTCTCAGAGCACATGGTTTTCTTCGAGAAATGCGTGCGTTTCGTCCACTCAACTGAATTGGCCTATTTGGACCAAAATCATCCTTTCTCCACCTTGAAATCTATGTTTTGCAGGAAGTGTTCCTCTCAAAAACGACCTCAATTCACAATGGAAAATAATATGCTAGATGCTGCACGTTCTAGCATACATGCTTGTCTTTGGAGAGGTGCATGGGTTTCTTCACCTGAGCTGAATAGGCCTATTTGGATCAAAGAGAGCCTATATTCACTTTGAAACATCAAAGTTGCAGGCAGTACTTTGGCCAAAACTACCACCATTCTCACAGGAAAACAATGGCTACTTGCTACTGCATCTAACAGAAACCCTTGTGTTCTCGAGACACATGTGCTTCTTCCACGTAGCTGAAGAGGCCTCTTGGGAAAAAAGTGAGCCTTTATTCACCATGAAACTTCTGTTTTGCAGGAAGTATTCCTTCAAACACTACTTCAATTTTCACTGGGAAACAATTGGGTAGATGCTCCAGCTTCTAGCTCACGTGGTTTTCTCTTGGAAGATACTTGTGTTTCATCAAGTCAGCCGAATTGGCCCATTTGGTGCAACCAACGCAGATATCCCGATTGAATCACCTAAGTCGGAGGAGGTATTTCCATTCCATCTAACTCAATTCTTATAGAGAAACAATACTGTAGATGCTGCTGCTTCTAACTTAGATGGCTTTCTTTGGAGATACATATGTTTCTTCTACTCAGCTGCATAGGCCTATATTGTACAAAGTGAAATTTTGTCCACGTTGATATCTATGATTTCAGGGAGTATTCCTTTCAAAAACTACCTCAAGTCTCACAGGAAAACATGTGATAGATGCCACAGCTCGTAACATAGATGGGTTTTTCTGAGAGACACTTGTGTTTCTTCACCTCAGCTGAATAGGTCAATTTTGAGCAAGCACCGCCTATCTGCAGCATGAAGCACGAAAATTCGTAGAAGTCTTTCTTTCAAAACTCACTAAATTCTCACAGGAAAACAATGTGGTTAATGTTGCAGTGTCTAGCAAACCTGGTTTTCTTTGGAGTGAATCGTGTGTTTCTTCACCTCAGCTGAGTAGGCCTATTTGGATTAAAGAGCGTGTATGTTCACCTTGAAACGCCGAAGGTGGAGGCTGTCGTCCTTCCAAAACTAGTACATTTCTCACAGGAAAACAATGGGCTACTTACTCCTGCGTCTAACACGAACAGCTTTTTTTCCAGAGATTCATGTGTTGTGTCAACTTAGCTCTATAGGACCACTCGGAAGAAAATGAGCCTTCCTCTCCTTGAAAATTATGATCTGCGTAAACTATTCCTTTCAAAAATTAACTTAATTTTCACAGGGGAACCAAGTCCGTGATGCTCCTGCTGCTAGCACACATGGATTTCTTTGAGAGATACTTGAGTTTCGTCCATTCAGCTGAATAGGCCCCCTTGGAAAATAATCAGACTTTCTCTACATTCAAATCTATGACTTCAGGAATTATTTCTTATAAAACTCCCTCAAGTCCCTCAGGAAAACAAGGTGTCAGATGCTGTACCTTCTAGCATGCATCGTTTTCTTTGGAGAGGTTCATATGTTTCCTCAACTCAGCTCAATAGGCCTATTTGGATCCAAGAGAGCCTAGATTCACCTTGAAACACTGAAATTGTAGGCAGTACTCTTAACAAGTGGGACACAATTCTCAAAGGAAAAGAATGTGTTAGGTGCTCCTCTGTCTAAAAAGAATGGTTTTGTTTCCAGAGATACTTGTGTTTCTTCAACTCAGCAGAATAGGCCTATTTGGATCAAGAAGGAACTGTCCCCAGCTTGAAACATCCAAATTGGAGGACGTCTTTCTGTCAAAAACCATCTCAATTCTCACAGGAAAACAATGTGCTAGATGCTAGTGCGTCTAACAGGAATGGATTTTTTTCTGGAGATACACGTGTATCTTCTATTTAGCTGAATAGGCCTATTTGGAGCAACACGAGTCTTTCTCTACCTTGAAATTCTGATTTGCAACATGTACTCCTGTAAAACAAACTCAATGATCACAGGGAAGTAACGTGCTTGATGCTCCTGCTTTTAGCACACGTGGTTTTCACGAGAGATACATGTGATTCTTCCCCTCTGCTGAATAGGCCTACTTGCAACAAAGCCAGCCTTTTGCACTTTGAAAACAATGTCTGGCAGGAAGATTTCCTTTCAAAAACGAACTCAATACTCAGAGAAAAATAACGTCAGATGCTGCAGCTCCACACACAGAGGGTTTTCTTTGGAGTGATCCTTGTGTGTCTTCAACTCAGCTGAATAGGCCTAGAGGGAGGAAAGAGAGCCTACCTCCACCTTGAAACCCCTCAGTTGTGGGAAGTTTTCCTTTCAAAAAGTGACTTAACTCTTACAGGGAAACCATGTGCTAGATGCTGTAGATTCTAGCATATATGGTTTTCTTTCAGGAGTCACCTGTGTTTCCTCAACTCAACTGTTTAGACCTATTAACAGTCAGAAGCGCCTATCTCTAGCTTCAAACACCTAAACACCTAAACTAACTCATGTCACAGAAAGAAAATATTGTAGGCTCTCCTGCTTCCCAGGTGATTCTTTCATGACACAGGTGGGTTTCTTCAACTCAACTGAATAGGCCAATTTGGGAAAAAGGAGCCCTTTCACAACGCGATCACTGATTTGCAGGAAGCACTTCTTTCAAAACATAACTAAATATGCCAGGAAAACAATCTCTCAGGTGATCCTGCTTCTAATACAGATGGTTTACTTTTGAGAGATCCATGTGTTTCTTCAATTTAGAAGAATGAGCCTATTTGGACAAAATGATCCTTTTTCCACCTTGAAAATTGTAATTTCTCTGAAGTATTCCCTTCAAACCCTAACTCAACTCTCACAGGCACACAACGTGCTAGATACGTGAGGCTCTAACATAGAGGCTTTTCTTTGGACAGATACATGTCTTTGCTCAAGTCAGCTGAATTGAACTTTTGAGAGTAAATAGCGCCTAGGTCCAGGATAAACCACGTATGTTTCAGGAAGTATTCCTATCAGATCTAACTCAATTCGCACAAAGAAACAATGTGCTACATGCTGCTGCTCCTAACCTAGATGGTTTTCTTCAGAGAACTACGTGTGTTTCTTTTAAGCAGATAATAGGTCTATGTGGAATAAAATGAGCAATAATCCACCATGAAAATGTGATTGGCAGCATGTAATGCTTTCAAAATTAACTCAGTTCTCACAGGAAAGAAAAATGTGCTAGGTGCTCCTGCTTCTAACACAGATGGTTTTCTTTGGAGAGATAGCTATGTTTATTCTTCTCAGCTGAATAGGCCTATATTGAACAAAATGAGCCTGTCTCCACCTTGAAATCTGATATTTGAGGGAGTAGTTAGTCCTTGCAGAAACTACTTCAATTCTGAAAGGAAAACAATGTGCTAGATGCTGCGGCTTCTCACATACCTGTTTTTCTTTGGAGAGCTACATGTGTTTCTTCAACGCAGCCCAGTGGGCCGATTTGCATCGGGGAAAGCTATTGTTCTCATAAAACACCAAAGTTTCAGCAGTGCTCTTTCAAAAACTCAGCGTATTTTCACAGGAAAACAATGTGCTAGTTGCTCCTGCATCTAACACGAATGGCTTCTTTTCTAGAGATGCATGCTTTTCTTCATCGTAGCTGAATAGGCCTATTTGGATCAAATGAGCCTTTCTCCACCTTGAAAATTCTGATTTGCAGGAAGTATTCCTTTCAAAAACGAACTCAATTTTAGTAGGGAAAGTATGTGCCTGATGCTCCTGCTCTCAGAGCACATGGTTTTCTTCGAGAAATGCGTGCGTTTCGTCCACTCAACTGAATTGGCCTATTTGGACCAAAATCATCCTTTCTCCACCTTGAAATCTATGTTTTGCAGGAAGTGTTCCTCTCAAAAACGACCTCAATTCACAATGGAAAATAATATGCTAGATGCTGCACGTTCTAGCATACATGCTTGTCTTTGGAGAGGTGCATGGGTTTCTTCACCTGAGCTGAATAGGCCTATTTGGATCAAAGAGAGCCTATATTCACTTTGAAACATCAAAGTTGCAGGCAGTACTTTGGCCAAAACTACCACCATTCTCACAGGAAAACAATGGCTACTTGCTACTGCATCTAACAGAAACCCTTGTGTTCTCGAGACACATGTGCTTCTTCCACGTAGCTGAAGAGGCCTCTTGGGAAAAAAGTGAGCCTTTATTCACCATGAAACTTCTGTTTTGCAGGAAGTATTCCTTCAAACACTACTTCAATTTTCACTGGGAAACAATTGGGTAGATGCTCCAGCTTCTAGCTCACGTGGTTTTCTCTTGGAAGATACTTGTGTTTCATCAAGTCAGCCGAATTGGCCCATTTGGTGCAACCAACGCAGATATCCCGATTGAATCACCTAAGTCGGAGGAGGTATTTCCATTCCATCTAACTCAATTCTTATAGAGAAACAATACTGTAGATGCTGCTGCTTCTAACTTAGATGGCTTTCTTTGGAGATACATATGTTTCTTCTACTCAGCTGCATAGGCCTATATTGTACAAAGTGAAATTTTGTCCACGTTGATATCTATGATTTCAGGGAGTATTCCTTTCAAAAACTACCTCAAGTCTCACAGGAAAACATGTGATAGATGCCACAGCTCGTAACATAGATGGGTTTTTCTGAGAGACACTTGTGTTTCTTCACCTCAGCTGAATAGGTCAATTTTGAGCAAGCACCGCCTATCTGCAGCATGAAGCACGAAAATTCGTAGAAGTCTTTCTTTCAAAACTCACTAAATTCTCACAGGAAAACAATGTGGTTAATGTTGCAGTGTCTAGCAAACCTGGTTTTCTTTGGAGTGAATCGTGTGTTTCTTCACCTCAGCTGAGTAGGCCTATTTGGATTAAAGAGCGTGTATGTTCACCTTGAAACGCCGAAGGTGGAGGCTGTCGTCCTTCCAAAACTAGTACATTTCTCACAGGAAAACAATGGGCTACTTACTCCTGCGTCTAACACGAACAGCTTTTTTTCCAGAGATTCATGTGTTGTGTCAACTTAGCTCTATAGGACCACTCGGAAGAAAATGAGCCTTCCTCTCCTTGAAAATTATGATCTGCGTAAACTATTCCTTTCAAAAATTAACTTAATTTTCACAGGGGAACCAAGTCCGTGATGCTCCTGCTGCTAGCACACATGGATTTCTTTGAGAGATACTTGAGTTTCGTCCATTCAGCTGAATAGGCCCCCTTGGAAAATAATCAGACTTTCTCTACATTCAAATCTATGACTTCAGGAATTATTTCTTATAAAACTCCCTCAAGTCCCTCAGGAAAACAAGGTGTCAGATGCTGTACCTTCTAGCATGCATCGTTTTCTTTGGAGAGGTTCATATGTTTCCTCAACTCAGCTCAATAGGCCTATTTGGATCCAAGAGAGCCTAGATTCACCTTGAAACACTGAAATTGTAGGCAGTACTCTTAACAAGTGGGACACAATTCTCAAAGGAAAAGAATGTGTTAGGTGCTCCTCTGTCTAAAAAGAATGGTTTTGTTTCCAGAGATACTTGTGTTTCTTCAACTCAGCAGAATAGGCCTATTTGGATCAAGAAGGAACTGTCCCCAGCTTGAAACATCCAAATTGGAGGACGTCTTTCTGTCAAAAACCATCTCAATTCTCACAGGAAAACAATGTGCTAGATGCTAGTGCGTCTAACAGGAATGGATTTTTTTCTGGAGATACACGTGTATCTTCTATTTAGCTGAATAGGCCTATTTGGAGCAACATGAGTCTTTCTCTACCTTGAAATTCTGATTTGCAACATGTACTCCTGTAAAACAAACTCAATGATCACAGGGAAGTAACGTGCTTGATGCTCCTGCTTTTAGCACACGTGGTTTTCACGAGAGATACATGTGATTCTTCCCCTCTGCTGAATAGGCCTACTTGCAACAAAGCCAGCCTTTTGCACTTTGAAAACAATGTCTGGCAGGAAGATTTCCTTTCAAAAACGAACTCAATACTCAGAGAAAAATAACGTCAGATGCTGCAGCTCCACACACAGAGGGTTTTCTTTGGAGTGATCCTTGTGTGTCTTCAACTCAGCTGAATAGGCCTAGAGGGAGGAAAGAGAGCCTACCTCCACCTTGAAACCCCTCAGTTGTGGGAAGTTTTCCTTTCAAAAAGTGACTTAACTCTTACAGGGAAACCATGTGCTAGATGCTGTAGATTCTAGCATATATGGTTTTCTTTCAGGAGTCACCTGTGTTTCCTCAACTCAACTGTTTAGACCTATTAACAGTCAGAAGCGCCTATCTCTAGCTTCAAACACCTAAACACCTAAACTAACTCATGTCACAGAAAGAAAATATTGTAGGCTCTCCTGCTTCCCAGGTGATTCTTTCATGACACAGGTGGGTTTCTTCAACTCAACTGAATAGGCCAATTTGGGAAAAAGGAGCCCTTTCACAACGCGATCACTGATTTGCAGGAAGCACTTCTTTCAAAACATAACTAAATATGCCAGGAAAACAATCTCTCAGGTGATCCTGCTTCTAATACAGATGGTTTACTTTTGAGAGATCCATGTGTTTCTTCAATTTAGAAGAATGAGCCTATTTGGACAAAATGATCCTTTTTCCACCTTGAAAATTGTAATTTCTCTGAAGTATTCCCTTCAAACCCTAACTCAACTCTCACAGGCACACAACGTGCTAGATACGTGAGGCTCTAACATAGAGGCTTTTCTTTGGACAGATACATGTCTTTGCTCAAGTCAGCTGAATTGAACTTTTGAGAGTAAATAGCGCCTAGGTCCAGGATAAACCACGTATGTTTCAGGAAGTATTCCTATCAGATCTAACTCAATTCGCACAAAGAAACAATGTGCTACATGCTGCTGCTCCTAACCTAGATGGTTTTCTTCAGAGAACTACGTGTGTTTCTTTTAAGCAGATAATAGGTCTATGTGGAATAAAATGAGCAATAATCCACCATGAAAATGTGATTGGCAGCATGTAATGCTTTCAAAATTAACTCAGTTCTCACAGGAAAGAAAAATGTGCTAGGTGCTCCTGCTTCTAACACAGATGGTTTTCTTTGGAGAGATAGCTATGTTTATTCTTCTCAGCTGAATAGGCCTATATTGAACAAAATGAGCCTGTCTCCACCTTGAAATCTGATATTTGAGGGAGTAGTTAGTCCTTGCAGAAACTACTTCAATTCTGAAAGGAAAACAATGTGCTAGATGCTGCGGCTTCTCACATACCTGTTTTTCTTTGGAGAGCTACATGTGTTTCTTCAACGCAGCCCAGTGGGCCGATTTGCATCGGGGAAAGCTATTGTTCTCATAAAACACCAAAGTTTCAGCAGTGCTCTTTCAAAAACTCAGCGTATTTTCACAGGAAAACAATGTGCTAGTTGCTCCTGCATCTAACACGAATGGCTTCTTTTCTAGAGATGCATGCTTTTCTTCATCGTAGCTGAATTGGCCTATTTGGATCAAATGAGCCTTTCTCCACCTTGAAAATTCTGATTTGCAGGAAGTATTCCTTTCAAAAACGAACTCAATTTTAGTAGGGAAAGTATGTGCCTGATGCTCCTGCTCTCAGAGCACATGGTTTTCTTCGAGAAATGCGTGCGTTTCGTCCACTCAACTGAATTGGCCTATTTGGACCAAAATCATCCTTTCTCCACCTTGAAATCTATGTTTTGCAGGAAGTGTTCCTCTCAAAAACGACCTCAATTCACAATGGAAAATAATATGCTAGATGCTGCACGTTCTAGCATACATGCTTGTCTTTGGAGAGGTGCATGGGTTTCTTCACCTGAGCTGAATAGGCCTATTTGGATCAAAGAGAGCCTATATTCACTTTGAAACATCAAAGTTGCAGGCAGTACTTTGGCCAAAACTACCACCATTCTCACAGGAAAACAATGGCTACTTGCTACTGCATCTAACAGAAACCCTTGTGTTCTCGAGACACATGTGCTTCTTCCACGTAGCTGAAGAGGCCTCTTGGGAAAAAAGTGAGCCTTTATTCACCATGAAACTTCTGTTTTGCAGGAAGTATTCCTTCAAACACTACTTCAATTTTCACTGGGAAACAATTGGGTAGATGCTCCAGCTTCTAGCTCACGTGGTTTTCTCTTGGAAGATACTTGTGTTTCATCAAGTCAGCCGAATTGGCCCATTTGGTGCAACCAACGCAGATATCCCGATTGAATCACCTAAGTCGGAGGAGGTATTTCCATTCCATCTAACTCAATTCTTATAGAGAAACAATACTGTAGATGCTGCTGCTTCTAACTTAGATGGCTTTCTTTGGAGATACATATGTTTCTTCTACTCAGCTGCATAGGCCTATATTGTACAAAGTGAAATTTTGTCCACGTTGATATCTATGATTTCAGGGAGTATTCCTTTCAAAAACTACCTCAAGTCTCACAGGAAAACATGTGATAGATGCCACAGCTCGTAACATAGATGGGTTTTTCTGAGAGACACTTGTGTTTCTTCACCTCAGCTGAATAGGTCAATTTTGAGCAAGCACCGCCTATCTGCAGCATGAAGCACGAAAATTCGTAGAAGTCTTTCTTTCAAAACTCACTAAATTCTCACAGGAAAACAATGTGGTTAATGTTGCAGTGTCTAGCAAACCTGGTTTTCTTTGGAGTGAATCGTGTGTTTCTTCACCTCAGCTGAGTAGGCCTATTTGGATTAAAGAGCGTGTATGTTCACCTTGAAACGCCGAAGGTGGAGGCTGTCGTCCTTCCAAAACTAGTACATTTCTCACAGGAAAACAATGGGCTACTTACTCCTGCGTCTAACACGAACAGCTTTTTTTCCAGAGATTCATGTGTTGTGTCAACTTAGCTCTATAGGACCACTCGGAAGAAAATGAGCCTTCCTCTCCTTGAAAATTATGATCTGCGTAAACTATTCCTTTCAAAAATTAACTTAATTTTCACAGGGGAACCAAGTCCGTGATGCTCCTGCTGCTAGCACACATGGATTTCTTTGAGAGATACTTGAGTTTCGTCCATTCAGCTGAATAGGCCCCCTTGGAAAATAATCAGACTTTCTCTACATTCAAATCTA
This sequence comes from Castor canadensis, assembly GCF_047511655.1. NCBI lineage: Eukaryota > Metazoa > Chordata > Mammalia > Rodentia > Castoridae > Castor > Castor canadensis. The sequence goes on along the minus strand of NC_133387.1, from coordinate 152,588,148 downwards.
TGACTTCAGGAATTATTTCTTATAAAACTCCCTCAAGTCCCTCAGGAAAACAAGGTGTCAGATGCTGTACCTTCTAGCATGCATCGTTTTCTTTGGAGAGGTTCATATGTTTCCTCAACTCAGCTCAATAGGCCTATTTGGATCCAAGAGAGCCTAGATTCACCTTGAAACACTGAAATTGTAGGCAGTACTCTTAACAAGTTGGACACAATTCTCAAAGGAAAAGAATGTGTTAGGTGCTCCTCTGTCTAAAAAGAATGGTTTTGTTTCCAGAGATACTTGTGTTTCTTCAACTCAGCAGAATAGGCCTATTTGGATCAAGAAGGAACTGTCCCCAGCTTGAAACATCCAAATTGGAGGACGTCTTTCTGTCAAAAACCATCTCAATTCTCACAGGAAAACAATGTGCTAGATGCTAGTGCGTCTAACAGGAATGGATTTTTTTCTGGAGATACACGTGTATCTTCTATTTAGCTGAATAGGCCTATTTGGAGCAACATGAGTCTTTCTCTACCTTGAAATTCTGATTTGCAACATGTACTCCTGTAAAACAAACTCAATGATCACAGGGAAGTAACGTGCTTGATGCTCCTGCTTTTAGCACACGTGGTTTTCACGAGAGATACATGTGATTCTTCCCCTCTGCTGAATAGGCCTACTTGCAACAAAGCCAGCCTTTTGCACTTTGAAAACAATGTCTGGCAGGAAGATTTCCTTTCAAAAACGAACTCAATACTCAGAGAAAAATAACGTCAGATGCTGCAGCTCCACACACAGAGGGTTTTCTTTGGAGTGATCCTTGTGTGTCTTCAACTCAGCTGAATAGGCCTAGAGGGAGGAAAGAGAGCCTACCTCCACCTTGAAACCCCTCAGTTGTGGGAAGTTTTCCTTTCAAAAAGTGACTTAACTCTTACAGGGAAACCATGTGCTAGATGCTGTAGATTCTAGCATATATGGTTTTCTTTCAGGAGTCACCTGTGTTTCCTCAACTCAACTGTTTAGACCTATTAACAGTCAGAAGCGCCTATCTCTAGCTTCAAACACCTAAACACCTAAACTAACTCATGTCACAGAAAGAAAATATTGTAGGCTCTCCTGCTTCCCAGGTGATTCTTTCATGACACAGGTGGGTTTCTTCAACTCAACTGAATAGGCCAATTTGGGAAAAAGGAGCCCTTTCACAACGCGATCACTGATTTGCAGGAAGCACTTCTTTCAAAACATAACTAAATATGCCAGGAAAACAATCTCTCAGGTGATCCTGCTTCTAATACAGATGGTTTACTTTTGAGAGATCCATGTGTTTCTTCAATTTAGAAGAATGAGCCTATTTGGACAAAATGATCCTTTTTCCACCTTGAAAATTGTAATTTCTCTGAAGTATTCCCTTCAAACCCTAACTCAACTCTCACAGGCACACAACGTGCTAGATACGTGAGGCTCTAACATAGAGGCTTTTCTTTGGACAGATACATGTCTTTGCTCAAGTCAGCTGAATTGAACTTTTGAGAGTAAATAGCGCCTAGGTCCAGGATAAACCACGTATGTTTCAGGAAGTATTCCTATCAGATCTAACTCAATTCGCACAAAGAAACAATGTGCTACATGCTGCTGCTCCTAACCTAGATGGTTTTCTTCAGAGAACTACGTGTGTTTCTTTTAAGCAGATAATAGGTCTATGTGGAATAAAATGAGCAATAATCCACCATGAAAATGTGATTGGCAGCATGTAATGCTTTCAAAATTAACTCAGTTCTCACAGGAAAGAAAAATGTGCTAGGTGCTCCTGCTTCTAACACAGATGGTTTTCTTTGGAGAGATAGCTATGTTTATTCTTCTCAGCTGAATAGGCCTATATTGAACAAAATGAGCCTGTCTCCACCTTGAAATCTGATATTTGAGGGAGTAGTTAGTCCTTGCAGAAACTACTTCAATTCTGAAAGGAAAACAATGTGCTAGATGCTGCGGCTTCTCACATACCTGTTTTTCTTTGGAGAGCTACATGTGTTTCTTCAACGCAGCCCAGTGGGCCGATTTGCATCGGGGAAAGCTATTGTTCTCATAAAACACCAAAGTTTCAGCAGTGCTCTTTCAAAAACTCAGCGTATTTTCACAGGAAAACAATGTGCTAGTTGCTCCTGCATCTAACACGAATGGCTTCTTTTCTAGAGATGCATGCTTTTCTTCATCGTAGCTGAATTGGCCTATTTGGATCAAATGAGCCTTTCTCCACCTTGAAAATTCTGATTTGCAGGAAGTATTCCTTTCAAAAACGAACTCAATTTTAGTAGGGAAAGTATGTGCCTGATGCTCCTGCTCTCAGAGCACATGGTTTTCTTCGAGAAATGCGTGCGTTTCGTCCACTCAACTGAATTGGCCTATTTGGACCAAAATCATCCTTTCTCCACCTTGAAATCTATGTTTTGCAGGAAGTGTTCCTCTCAAAAACGACCTCAATTCACAATGGAAAATAATATGCTAGATGCTGCACGTTCTAGCATACATGCTTGTCTTTGGAGAGGTGCATGGGTTTCTTCACCTGAGCTGAATAGGCCTATTTGGATCAAAGAGAGCCTATATTCACTTTGAAACATCAAAGTTGCAGGCAGTACTTTGGCCAAAACTACCACCATTCTCACAGGAAAACAATGGCTACTTGCTACTGCATCTAACAGAAACCCTTGTGTTCTCGAGACACATGTGCTTCTTCCACGTAGCTGAAGAGGCCTCTTGGGAAAAAAGTGAGCCTTTATTCACCATGAAACTTCTGTTTTGCAGGAAGTATTCCTTCAAACACTACTTCAATTTTCACTGGGAAACAATTGGGTAGATGCTCCAGCTTCTAGCTCACGTGGTTTTCTCTTGGAAGATACTTGTGTTTCATCAAGTCAGCCGAATTGGCCCATTTGGTGCAACCAACGCAGATATCCCGATTGAATCACCTAAGTCGGAGGAGGTATTTCCATTCCATCTAACTCAATTCTTATAGAGAAACAATACTGTAGATGCTGCTGCTTCTAACTTAGATGGCTTTCTTTGGAGATACATATGTTTCTTCTACTCAGCTGCATAGGCCTATATTGTACAAAGTGAAATTTTGTCCACGTTGATATCTATGATTTCAGGGAGTATTCCTTTCAAAAACTACCTCAAGTCTCACAGGAAAACATGTGATAGATGCCACAGCTCGTAACATAGATGGGTTTTTCTGAGAGACACTTGTGTTTCTTCACCTCAGCTGAATAGGTCAATTTTGAGCAAGCACCGCCTATCTGCAGCATGAAGCACGAAAATTCGTAGAAGTCTTTCTTTCAAAACTCACTAAATTCTCACAGGAAAACAATGTGGTTAATGTTGCAGTGTCTAGCAAACCTGGTTTTCTTTGGAGTGAATCGTGTGTTTCTTCACCTCAGCTGAGTAGGCCTATTTGGATTAAAGAGCGTGTATGTTCACCTTGAAACGCCGAAGGTGGAGGCTGTCGTCCTTCCAAAACTAGTACATTTCTCACAGGAAAACAATGGGCTACTTACTCCTGCGTCTAACACGAACAGCTTTTTTTCCAGAGATTCATGTGTTGTGTCAACTTAGCTCTATAGGACCACTCGGAAGAAAATGAGCCTTCCTCTCCTTGAAAATTATGATCTGCGTAAACTATTCCTTTCAAAAATTAACTTAATTTTCACAGGGGAACCAAGTCCGTGATGCTCCTGCTGCTAGCACACATGGATTTCTTTGAGAGATACTTGAGTTTCGTCCATTCAGCTGAATAGGCCCCCTTGGAAAATAATCAGACTTTCTCTACATTCAAATCTATGACTTCAGGAATTATTTCTTATAAAACTCCCTCAAGTCCCTCAGGAAAACAAGGTGTCAGATGCTGTACCTTCTAGCATGCATCGTTTTCTTTGGAGAGGTTCATATGTTTCCTCAACTCAGCTCAATAGGCCTATTTGGATCCAAGAGAGCCTAGATTCACCTTGAAACACTGAAATTGTAGGCAGTACTCTTAACAAGTGGGACACAATTCTCAAAGGAAAAGAATGTGTTAGGTGCTCCTCTGTCTAAAAAGAATGGTTTTGTTTCCAGAGATACTTGTGTTTCTTCAACTCAGCAGAATAGGCCTATTTGGATCAAGAAGGAACTGTCCCCAGCTTGAAACATCCAAATTGGAGGACGTCTTTCTGTCAAAAACCATCTCAATTCTCACAGGAAAACAATGTGCTAGATGCTAGTGCGTCTAACAGGAATGGATTTTTTTCTGGAGATACACGTGTATCTTCTATTTAGCTGAATAGGCCTATTTGGAGCAACATGAGTCTTTCTCTACCTTGAAATTCTGATTTGCAACATGTACTCCTGTAAAACAAACTCAATGATCACAGGGAAGTAACGTGCTTGATGCTCCTGCTTTTAGCACACGTGGTTTTCACGAGAGATACATGTGATTCTTCCCCTCTGCTGAATAGGCCTACTTGCAACAAAGCCAGCCTTTTGCACTTTGAAAACAATGTCTGGCAGGAAGATTTCCTTTCAAAAACGAACTCAATACTCAGAGAAAAATAACGTCAGATGCTGCAGCTCCACACACAGAGGGTTTTCTTTGGAGTGATCCTTGTGTGTCTTCAACTCAGCTGAATAGGCCTAGAGGGAGGAAAGAGAGCCTACCTCCACCTTGAAACCCCTCAGTTGTGGGAAGTTTTCCTTTCAAAAAGTGACTTAACTCTTACAGGGAAACCATGTGCTAGATGCTGTAGATTCTAGCATATATGGTTTTCTTTCAGGAGTCACCTGTGTTTCCTCAACTCAACTGTTTAGACCTATTAACAGTCAGAAGCGCCTATCTCTAGCTTCAAACACCTAAACACCTAAACTAACTCATGTCACAGAAAGAAAATATTGTAGGCTCTCCTGCTTCCCAGGTGATTCTTTCATGACACAGGTGGGTTTCTTCAACTCAACTGAATAGGCCAATTTGGGAAAAAGGAGCCCTTTCACAACGCGATCACTGATTTGCAGGAAGCACTTCTTTCAAAACATAACTAAATATGCCAGGAAAACAATCTCTCAGGTGATCCTGCTTCTAATACAGATGGTTTACTTTTGAGAGATCCATGTGTTTCTTCAATTTAGAAGAATGAGCCTATTTGGACAAAATGATCCTTTTTCCACCTTGAAAATTGTAATTTCTCTGAAGTATTCCCTTCAAACCCTAACTCAACTCTCACAGGCACACAACGTGCTAGATACGTGAGGCTCTAACATAGAGGCTTTTCTTTGGACAGATACATGTCTTTGCTCAAGTCAGCTGAATTGAACTTTTGAGAGTAAATAGCGCCTAGGTCCAGGATAAACCACGTATGTTTCAGGAAGTATTCCTATCAGATCTAACTCAATTCGCACAAAGAAACAATGTGCTACATGCTGCTGCTCCTAACCTAGATGGTTTTCTTCAGAGAACTACGTGTGTTTCTTTTAAGCAGATAATAGGTCTATGTGGAATAAAATGAGCAATAATCCACCATGAAAATGTGATTGGCAGCATGTAATGCTTTCAAAATTAACTCAGTTCTCACAGGAAAGAAAAATGTGCTAGGTGCTCCTGCTTCTAACACAGATGGTTTTCTTTGGAGAGATAGCTATGTTTATTCTTCTCAGCTGAATAGGCCTATATTGAACAAAATGAGCCTGTCTCCACCTTGAAATCTGATATTTGAGGGAGTAGTTAGTCCTTGCAGAAACTACTTCAATTCTGAAAGGAAAACAATGTGCTAGATGCTGCGGCTTCTCACATACCTGTTTTTCTTTGGAGAGCTACATGTGTTTCTTCAACGCAGCCCAGTGGGCCGATTTGCATCGGGGAAAGCTATTGTTCTCATAAAACACCAAAGTTTCAGCAGTGCTCTTTCAAAAACTCAGCGTATTTTCACAGGAAAACAATGTGCTAGTTGCTCCTGCATCTAACACGAATGGCTTCTTTTCTAGAGATGCATGCTTTTCTTCATCGTAGCTGAATTGGCCTATTTGGATCAAATGAGCCTTTCTCCACCTTGAAAATTCTGATTTGCAGGAAGTATTCCTTTCAAAAACGAACTCAATTTTAGTAGGGAAAGTATGTGCCTGATGCTCCTGCTCTCAGAGCACATGGTTTTCTTCGAGAAATGCGTGCGTTTCGTCCACTCAACTGAATTGGCCTATTTGGACCAAAATCATCCTTTCTCCACCTTGAAATCTATGTTTTGCAGGAAGTGTTCCTCTCAAAAACGACCTCAATTCACAATGGAAAATAATATGCTAGATGCTGCACGTTCTAGCATACATGCTTGTCTTTGGAGAGGTGCATGGGTTTCTTCACCTGAGCTGAATAGGCCTATTTGGATCAAAGAGAGCCTATATTCACTTTGAAACATCAAAGTTGCAGGCAGTACTTTGGCCAAAACTACCACCATTCTCACAGGAAAACAATGGCTACTTGCTACTGCATCTAACAGAAACCCTTGTGTTCTCGAGACACATGTGCTTCTTCCACGTAGCTGAAGAGGCCTCTTGGGAAAAAAGTGAGCCTTTATTCACCATGAAACTTCTGTTTTGCAGGAAGTATTCCTTCAAACACTACTTCAATTTTCACTGGGAAACAATTGGGTAGATGCTCCAGCTTCTAGCTCACGTGGTTTTCTCTTGGAAGATACTTGTGTTTCATCAAGTCAGCCGAATTGGCCCATTTGGTGCAACCAACGCAGATATCCCGATTGAATCACCTAAGTCGGAGGAGGTATTTCCATTCCATCTAACTCAATTCTTATAGAGAAACAATACTGTAGATGCTGCTGCTTCTAACTTAGATGGCTTTCTTTGGAGATACATATGTTTCTTCTACTCAGCTGCATAGGCCTATATTGTACAAAGTGAAATTTTGTCCACGTTGATATCTATGATTTCAGGGAGTATTCCTTTCAAAAACTACCTCAAGTCTCACAGGAAAACATGTGATAGATGCCACAGCTCGTAACATAGATGGGTTTTTCTGAGAGACACTTGTGTTTCTTCACCTCAGCTGAATAGGTCAATTTTGAGCAAGCACCGCCTATCTGCAGCATGAAGCACGAAAATTCGTAGAAGTCTTTCTTTCAAAACTCACTAAATTCTCACAGGAAAACAATGTGGTTAATGTTGCAGTGTCTAGCAAACCTGGTTTTCTTTGGAGTGAATCGTGTGTTTCTTCACCTCAGCTGAGTAGGCCTATTTGGATTAAAGAGCGTGTATGTTCACCTTGAAACGCCGAAGGTGGAGGCTGTCGTCCTTCCAAAACTAGTACATTTCTCACAGGAAAACAATGGGCTACTTACTCCTGCGTCTAACACGAACAGCTTTTTTTCCAGAGATTCATGTGTTGTGTCAACTTAGCTCTATAGGACCACTCGGAAGAAAATGAGCCTTCCTCTCCTTGAAAATTATGATCTGCGTAAACTATTCCTTTCAAAAATTAACTTAATTTTCACAGGGGAACCAAGTCCGTGATGCTCCTGCTGCTAGCACACATGGATTTCTTTGAGAGATACTTGAGTTTCGTCCATTCAGCTGAATAGGCCCCCTTGGAAAATAATCAGACTTTCTCTACATTCAAATCTATGACTTCAGGAATTATTTCTTATAAAACTCCCTCAAGTCCCTCAGGAAAACAAGGTGTCAGATGCTGTACCTTCTAGCATGCATCGTTTTCTTTGGAGAGGTTCATATGTTTCCTCAACTCAGCTCAATAGGCCTATTTGGATCCAAGAGAGCCTAGATTCACCTTGAAACACTGAAATTGTAGGCAGTACTCTTAACAAGTGGGACACAATTCTCAAAGGAAAAGAATGTGTTAGGTGCTCCTCTGTCTAAAAAGAATGGTTTTGTTTCCAGAGATACTTGTGTTTCTTCAACTCAGCAGAATAGGCCTATTTGGATCAAGAAGGAACTGTCCCCAGCTTGAAACATCCAAATTGGAGGACGTCTTTCTGTCAAAAACCATCTCAATTCTCACAGGAAAACAATGTGCTAGATGCTAGTGCGTCTAACAGGAATGGATTTTTTTCTGGAGATACACGTGTATCTTCTATTTAGCTGAATAGGCCTATTTGGAGCAACATGAGTCTTTCTCTACCTTGAAATTCTGATTTGCAACATGTACTCCTGTAAAACAAACTCAATGATCACAGGGAAGTAACGTGCTTGATGCTCCTGCTTTTAGCACACGTGGTTTTCACGAGAGATACATGTGATTCTTCCCCTCTGCTGAATAGGCCTACTTGCAACAAAGCCAGCCTTTTGCACTTTGAAAACAATGTCTGGCAGGAAGATTTCCTTTCAAAAACGAACTCAATACTCAGAGAAAAATAACGTCAGATGCTGCAGCTCCACACACAGAGGGTTTTCTTTGGAGTGATCCTTGTGTGTCTTCAACTCAGCTGAATAGGCCTAGAGGGAGGAAAGAGAGCCTACCTCCACCTTGAAACCCCTCAGTTGTGGGAAGTTTTCCTTTCAAAAAGTGACTTAACTCTTACAGGGAAACCATGTGCTAGATGCTGTAGATTCTAGCATATATGGTTTTCTTTCAGGAGTCACCTGTGTTTCCTCAACTCAACTGTTTAGACCTATTAACAGTCAGAAGCGCCTATCTCTAGCTTCAAACACCTAAACACCTAAACTAACTCATGTCACAGAAAGAAAATATTGTAGGCTCTCCTGCTTCCCAGGTGATTCTTTCATGACACAGGTGGGTTTCTTCAACTCAACTGAATAGGCCAATTTGGGAAAAAGGAGCCCTTTCACAACGCGATCACTGATTTGCAGGAAGCACTTCTTTCAAAACATAACTAAATATGCCAGGAAAACAATCTCTCAGGTGATCCTGCTTCTAATACAGATGGTTTACTTTTGAGAGATCCATGTGTTTCTTCAATTTAGAAGAATGAGCCTATTTGGACAAAATGATCCTTTTTCCACCTTGAAAATTGTAATTTCTCTGAAGTATTCCCTTCAAACCCTAACTCAACTCTCACAGGCACACAACGTGCTAGATACGTGAGGCTCTAACATAGAGGCTTTTCTTTGGACAGATACATGTCTTTGCTCAAGTCAGCTGAATTGAACTTTTGAGAGTAAATAGCGCCTAGGTCCAGGATAAACCACGTATGTTTCAGGAAGTATTCCTATCAGATCTAACTCAATTCGCACAAAGAAACAATGTGCTACATGCTGCTGCTCCTAACCTAGATGGTTTTCTTCAGAGAACTACGTGTGTTTCTTTTAAGCAGATAATAGGTCTATGTGGAATAAAATGAGCAATAATCCACCATGAAAATGTGATTGGCAGCATGTAATGCTTTCAAAATTAACTCAGTTCTCACAGGAAAGAAAAATGTGCTAGGTGCTCCTGCTTCTAACACAGATGGTTTTCTTTGGAGAGATAGCTATGTTTATTCTTCTCAGCTGAATAGGCCTATATTGAACAAAATGAGCCTGTCTCCACCTTGAAATCTGATATTTGAGGGAGTAGTTAGTCCTTGCAGAAACTACTTCAATTCTGAAAGGAAAACAATGTGCTAGATGCTGCGGCTTCTCACATACCTGTTTTTCTTTGGAGAGCTACATGTGTTTCTTCAACGCAGCCCAGTGGGCCGATTTGCATCGGGGAAAGCTATTGTTCTCATAAAACACCAAAGTTTCAGCAGTGCTCTTTCAAAAACTCAGCGTATTTTCACAGGAAAACAATGTGCTAGTTGCTCCTGCATCTAACACGAATGGCTTCTTTTCTAGAGATGCATGCTTTTCTTCATCGTAGCTGAATTGGCCTATTTGGATCAAATGAGCCTTTCTCCACCTTGAAAATTCTGATTTGCAGGAAGTATTCCTTTCAAAAACGAACTCAATTTTAGTAGGGAAAGTATGTGCCTGATGCTCCTGCTCTCAGAGCACATGGTTTTCTTCGAGAAATGCGTGCGTTTCGTCCACTCAACTGAATTGGCCTATTTGGACCAAAATCATCCTTTCTCCACCTTGAAATCTATGTTTTGCAGGAAGTGTTCCTCTCAAAAACGACCTCAATTCACAATGGAAAATAATATGCTAGATGCTGCACGTTCTAGCATACATGCTTGTCTTTGGAGAGGTGCATGGGTTTCTTCACCTGAGCTGAATAGGCCTATTTGGATCAAAGAGAGCCTATATTCACTTTGAAACATCAAAGTTGCAGGCAGTACTTTGGCCAAAACTACCACCATTCTCACAGGAAAACAATGGCTACTTGCTACTGCATCTAACAGAAACCCTTGTGTTCTCGAGACACATGTGCTTCTTCCACGTAGCTGAAGAGGCCTCTTGGGAAAAAAGTGAGCCTTTATTCACCATGAAACTTCTGTTTTGCAGGAAGTATTCCTTCAAACACTACTTCAATTTTCACTGGGAAACAATTGGGTAGATGCTCCAGCTTCTAGCTCACGTGGTTTTCTCTTGGAAGATACTTGTGTTTCATCAAGTCAGCCGAATTGGCCCATTTGGTGCAACCAACGCAGATATCCCGATTGAATCACCTAAGTCGGAGGAGGTATTTCCATTCCATCTAACTCAATTCTTATAGAGAAACAATACTGTAGATGCTGCTGCTTCTAACTTAGATGGCTTTCTTTGGAGATACATATGTTTCTTCTACTCAGCTGCATAGGCCTATATTGTACAAAGTGAAATTTTGTCCACGTTGATATCTATGATTTCAGGGAGTATTCCTTTCAAAAACTACCTCAAGTCTCACAGGAAAACATGTGATAGATGCCACAGCTCGTAACATAGATGGGTTTTTCTGAGAGACACTTGTGTTTCTTCACCTCAGCTGAATAGGTCAATTTTGAGCAAGCACCGCCTATCTGCAGCATGAAGCACGAAAATTCGTAGAAGTCTTTCTTTCAAAACTCACTAAATTCTCACAGGAAAACAATGTGGTTAATGTTGCAGTGTCTAGCAAACCTGGTTTTCTTTGGAGTGAATCGTGTGTTTCTTCACCTCAGCTGAGTAGGCCTATTTGGATTAAAGAGCGTGTATGTTCACCTTGAAACGCCGAAGGTGGAGGCTGTCGTCCTTCCAAAACTAGTACATTTCTCACAGGAAAACAATGGGCTACTTACTCCTGCGTCTAACACGAACAGCTTTTTTTCCAGAGATTCATGTGTTGTGTCAACTTAGCTCTATAGGACCACTCGGAAGAAAATGAGCCTTCCTCTCCTTGAAAATTATGATCTGCGTAAACTATTCCTTTCAAAAATTAACTTAATTTTCACAGGGGAACCAAGTCCGTGATGCTCCTGCTGCTAGCACACATGGATTTCTTTGAGAGATACTTGAGTTTCGTCCATTCAGCTGAATAGGCCCCCTTGGAAAATAATCAGACTTTCTCTACATTCAAATCTATGACTTCAGGAATTATTTCTTATAAAACTCCCTCAAGTCCCTCAGGAAAACAAGGTGTCAGATGCTGTACCTTCTAGCATGCATCGTTTTCTTTGGAGAGGTTCATATGTTTCCTCAACTCAGCTCAATAGGCCTATTTGGATCCAAGAGAGCCTAGATTCACCTTGAAACACTGAAATTGTAGGCAGTACTCTTAACAAGTGGGACACAATTCTCAAAGGAAAAGAATGTGTTAGGTGCTCCTCTGTCTAAAAAGAATGGTTTTGTTTCCAGAGATACTTGTGTTTCTTCAACTCAGCAGAATAGGCCTATTTGGATCAAGAAGGAACTGTCCCCAGCTTGAAACATCCAAATTGGAGGACGTCTTTCTGTCAAAAACCATCTCAATTCTCACAGGAAAACAATGTGCTAGATGCTAGTGCGTCTAACAGGAATGGATTTTTTTCTGGAGATACACGTGTATCTTCTATTTAGCTGAATAGGCCTATTTGGAGCAACATGAGTCTTTCTCTACCTTGAAATTCTGATTTGCAACATGTACTCCTGTAAAACAAACTCAATGATCACAGGGAAGTAACGTGCTTGATGCTCCTGCTTTTAGCACACGTGGTTTTCACGAGAGATACATGTGATTCTTCCCCTCTGCTGAATAGGCCTACTTGCAACAAAGCCAGCCTTTTGCACTTTGAAAACAATGTCTGGCAGGAAGATTTCCTTTCAAAAACGAACTCAATACTCAGAGAAAAATAACGTCAGATGCTGCAGCTCCACACACAGAGGGTTTTCTTTGGAGTGATCCTTGTGTGTCTTCAACTCAGCTGAATAGGCCTAGAGGGAGGAAAGAGAGCCTACCTCCACCTTGAAACCCCTCAGTTGTGGGAAGTTTTCCTTTCAAAAAGTGACTTAACTCTTACAGGGAAACCATGTGCTAGATGCTGTAGATTCTAGCATATATGGTTTTCTTTCAGGAGTCACCTGTGTTTCCTCAACTCAACTGTTTAGACCTATTAACAGTCAGAAGCGCCTATCTCTAGCTTCAAACACCTAAACACCTAAACTAACTCATGTCACAGAAAGAAAATATTGTAGGCTCTCCTGCTTCCCAGGTGATTCTTTCATGACACAGGTGGGTTTCTTCAACTCAACTGAATAGGCCAATTTGGGAAAAAGGAGCCCTTTCACAACGCGATCACTGATTTGCAGGAAGCACTTCTTTCAAAACATAACTAAATATGCCAGGAAAACAATCTCTCAGGTGATCCTGCTTCTAATACAGATGGTTTACTTTTGAGAGATCCATGTGTTTCTTCAATTTAGAAGAATGAGCCTATTTGGACAAAATGATCCTTTTTCCACCTTGAAAATTGTAATTTCTCTGAAGTATTCCCTTCAAACCCTAACTCAACTCTCACAGGCACACAACGTGCTAGATACGTGAGGCTCTAACATAGAGGCTTTTCTTTGGACAGATACATGTCTTTGCTCAAGTCAGCTGAATTGAACTTTTGAGAGTAAATAGCGCCTAGGTCCAGGATAAACCACGTATGTTTCAGGAAGTATTCCTATCAGATCTAACTCAATTCGCACAAAGAAACAATGTGCTACATGCTGCTGCTCCTAACCTAGATGGTTTTCTTCAGAGAACTACGTGTGTTTCTTTTAAGCAGATAATAGGTCTATGTGGAATAAAATGAGCAATAATCCACCATGAAAATGTGATTGGCAGCATGTAATGCTTTCAAAATTAACTCAGTTCTCACAGGAAAGAAAAATGTGCTAGGTGCTCCTGCTTCTAACACAGATGGTTTTCTTTGGAGAGATAGCTATGTTTATTCTTCTCAGCTGAATAGGCCTATATTGAACAAAATGAGCCTGTCTCCACCTTGAAATCTGATATTTGAGGGAGTAGTTAGTCCTTGCAGAAACTACTTCAATTCTGAAAGGAAAACAATGTGCTAGATGCTGCGGCTTCTCACATACCTGTTTTTCTTTGGAGAGCTACATGTGTTTCTTCAACGCAGCCCAGTGGGCCGATTTGCATCGGGGAAAGCTATTGTTCTCATAAAACACCAAAGTTTCAGCAGTGCTCTTTCAAAAACTCAGCGTATTTTCACAGGAAAACAATGTGCTAGTTGCTCCTGCATCTAACACGAATGGCTTCTTTTCTAGAGATGCATGCTTTTCTTCATCGTAGCTGAATTGGCCTATTTGGATCAAATGAGCCTTTCTCCACCTTGAAAATTCTGATTTGCAGGAAGTATTCCTTTCAAAAACGAACTCAATTTTAGTAGGGAAAGTATGTGCCTGATGCTCCTGCTCTCAGAGCACATGGTTTTCTTCGAGAAATGCGTGCGTTTCGTCCACTCAACTGAATTGGCCTATTTGGACCAAAATCATCCTTTCTCCACCTTGAAATCTATGTTTTGCAGGAAGTGTTCCTCTCAAAAACGACCTCAATTCACAATGGAAAATAATATGCTAGATGCTGCACGTTCTAGCATACATGCTTGTCTTTGGAGAGGTGCATGGGTTTCTTCACCTGAGCTGAATAGGCCTATTTGGATCAAAGAGAGCCTATATTCACTTTGAAACATCAAAGTTGCAGGCAGTACTTTGGCCAAAACTACCACCATTCTCACAGGAAAACAATGGCTACTTGCTACTGCATCTAACAGAAACCCTTGTGTTCTCGAGACACATGTGCTTCTTCCACGTAGCTGAAGAGGCCTCTTGGGAAAAAAGTGAGCCTTTATTCACCATGAAACTTCTGTTTTGCAGGAAGTATTCCTTCAAACACTACTTCAATTTTCACTGGGAAACAATTGGGTAGATGCTCCAGCTTCTAGCTCACGTGGTTTTCTCTTGGAAGATACTTGTGTTTCATCAAGTCAGCCGAATTGGCCCATTTGGTGCAACCAACGCAGATATCCCGATTGAATCACCTAAGTCGGAGGAGGTATTTCCATTCCATCTAACTCAATTCTTATAGAGAAACAATACTGTAGATGCTGCTGCTTCTAACTTAGATGGCTTTCTTTGGAGATACATATGTTTCTTCTACTCAGCTGCATAGGCCTATATTGTACAAAGTGAAATTTTGTCCACGTTGATATCTATGATTTCAGGGAGTATTCCTTTCAAAAACTACCTCAAGTCTCACAGGAAAACATGTGATAGATGCCACAGCTCGTAACATAGATGGGTTTTTCTGAGAGACACTTGTGTTTCTTCACCTCAGCTGAATAGGTCAATTTTGAGCAAGCACCGCCTATCTGCAGCATGAAGCACGAAAATTCGTAGAAGTCTTTCTTTCAAAACTCACTAAATTCTCACAGGAAAACAATGTGGTTAATGTTGCAGTGTCTAGCAAACCTGGTTTTCTTTGGAGTGAATCGTGTGTTTCTTCACCTCAGCTGAGTAGGCCTATTTGGATTAAAGAGCGTGTATGTTCACCTTGAAACGCCGAAGGTGGAGGCTGTCGTCCTTCCAAAACTAGTACATTTCTCACAGGAAAACAATGGGCTACTTACTCCTGCGTCTAACACGAACAGCTTTTTTTCCAGAGATTCATGTGTTGTGTCAACTTAGCTCTATAGGACCACTCGGAAGAAAATGAGCCTTCCTCTCCTTGAAAATTATGATCTGCGTAAACTATTCCTTTCAAAAATTAACTTAATTTTCACAGGGGAACCAAGTCCGTGATGCTCCTGCTGCTAGCACACATGGATTTCTTTGAGAGATACTTGAGTTTCGTCCATTCAGCTGAATAGGCCCCCTTGGAAAATAATCAGACTTTCTCTACATTCAAATCTATGACTTCAGGAATTATTTCTTATAAAACTCCCTCAAGTCCCTCAGGAAAACAAGGTGTCAGATGCTGTACCTTCTAGCATGCATCGTTTTCTTTGGAGAGGTTCATATGTTTCCTCAACTCAGCTCAATAGGCCTATTTGGATCCAAGAGAGCCTAGATTCACCTTGAAACACTGAAATTGTAGGCAGTACTCTTAACAAGTGGGACACAATTCTCAAAGGAAAAGAATGTGTTAGGTGCTCCTCTGTCTAAAAAGAATGGTTTTGTTTCCAGAGATACTTGTGTTTCTTCAACTCAGCAGAATAGGCCTATTTGGATCAAGAAGGAACTGTCCCCAGCTTGAAACATCCAAATTGGAGGACGTCTTTCTGTCAAAAACCATCTCAATTCTCACAGGAAAACAATGTGCTAGATGCTAGTGCGTCTAACAGGAATGGATTTTTTTCTGGAGATACACGTGTATCTTCTATTTAGCTGAATAGGCCTATTTGGAGCAACATGAGTCTTTCTCTACCTTGAAATTCTGATTTGCAACATGTACTCCTGTAAAACAAACTCAATGATCACAGGGAAGTAACGTGCTTGATGCTCCTGCTTTTAGCACACGTGGTTTTCACGAGAGATACATGTGATTCTTCCCCTCTGCTGAATAGGCCTACTTGCAACAAAGCCAGCCTTTTGCACTTTGAAAACAATGTCTGGCAGGAAGATTTCCTTTCAAAAACGAACTCAATACTCAGAGAAAAATAACGTCAGATGCTGCAGCTCCACACACAGAGGGTTTTCTTTGGAGTGATCCTTGTGTGTCTTCAACTCAGCTGAATAGGCCTAGAGGGAGGAAAGAGAGCCTACCTCCACCTTGAAACCCCTCAGTTGTGGGAAGTTTTCCTTTCAAAAAGTGACTTAACTCTTACAGGGAAACCATGTGCTAGATGCTGTAGATTCTAGCATATATGGTTTTCTTTCAGGAGTCACCTGTGTTTCCTCAACTCAACTGTTTAGACCTATTAACAGTCAGAAGCGCCTATCTCTAGCTTCAAACACCTAAACACCTAAACTAACTCATGTCACAGAAAGAAAATATTGTAGGCTCTCCTGCTTCCCAGGTGATTCTTTCATGACACAGGTGGGTTTCTTCAACTCAACTGAATAGGCCAATTTGGGAAAAAGGAGCCCTTTCACAACGCGATCACTGATTTGCAGGAAGCACTTCTTTCAAAACATAACTAAATATGCCAGGAAAACAATCTCTCAGGTGATCCTGCTTCTAATACAGATGGTTTACTTTTGAGAGATCCATGTGTTTCTTCAATTTAGAAGAATGAGCCTATTTGGACAAAATGATCCTTTTTCCACCTTGAAAATTGTAATTTCTCTGAAGTATTCCCTTCAAACCCTAACTCAACTCTCACAGGCACACAACGTGCTAGATACGTGAGGCTCTAACATAGAGGCTTTTCTTTGGACAGATACATGTCTTTGCTCAAGTCAGCTGAATTGAACTTTTGAGAGTAAATAGCGCCTAGGTCCAGGATAAACCACGTATGTTTCAGGAAGTATTCCTATCAGATCTAACTCAATTCGCACAAAGAAACAATGTGCTACATGCTGCTGCTCCTAACCTAGATGGTTTTCTTCAGAGAACTACGTGTGTTTCTTTTAAGCAGATAATAGGTCTATGTGGAATAAAATGAGCAATAATCCACCATGAAAATGTGATTGGCAGCATGTAATGCTTTCAAAATTAACTCAGTTCTCACAGGAAAGAAAAATGTGCTAGGTGCTCCTGCTTCTAACACAGATGGTTTTCTTTGGAGAGATAGCTATGTTTATTCTTCTCAGCTGAATAGGCCTATATTGAACAAAATGAGCCTGTCTCCACCTTGAAATCTGATATTTGAGGGAGTAGTTAGTCCTTGCAGAAACTACTTCAATTCTGAAAGGAAAACAATGTGCTAGATGCTGCGGCTTCTCACATACCTGTTTTTCTTTGGAGAGCTACATGTGTTTCTTCAACGCAGCCCAGTGGGCCGATTTGCATCGGGGAAAGCTATTGTTCTCATAAAACACCAAAGTTTCAGCAGTGCTCTTTCAAAAACTCAGCGTATTTTCACAGGAAAACAATGTGCTAGTTGCTCCTGCATCTAACACGAATGGCTTCTTTTCTAGAGATGCATGCTTTTCTTCATCGTAGCTGAATTGGCCTATTTGGATCAAATGAGCCTTTCTCCACCTTGAAAATTCTGATTTGCAGGAAGTATTCCTTTCAAAAACGAACTCAATTTTAGTAGGGAAAGTATGTGCCTGATGCTCCTGCTCTCAGAGCACATGGTTTTCTTCGAGAAATGCGTGCGTTTCGTCCACTCAACTGAATTGGCCTATTTGGACCAAAATCATCCTTTCTCCACCTTGAAATCTATGTTTTGCAGGAAGTGTTCCTCTCAAAAACGACCTCAATTCACAATGGAAAATAATATGCTAGATGCTGCACGTTCTAGCATACATGCTTGTCTTTGGAGAGGTGCATGGGTTTCTTCACCTGAGCTGAATAGGCCTATTTGGATCAAAGAGAGCCTATATTCACTTTGAAACATCAAAGTTGCAGGCAGTACTTTGGCCAAAACTACCACCATTCTCACAGGAAAACAATGGCTACTTGCTACTGCATCTAACAGAAACCCTTGTGTTCTCGAGACACATGTGCTTCTTCCACGTAGCTGAAGAGGCCTCTTGGGAAAAAAGTGAGCCTTTATTCACCATGAAACTTCTGTTTTGCAGGAAGTATTCCTTCAAACACTACTTCAATTTTCACTGGGAAACAATTGGGTAGATGCTCCAGCTTCTAGCTCACGTGGTTTTCTCTTGGAAGATACTTGTGTTTCATCAAGTCAGCCGAATTGGCCCATTTGGTGCAACCAACGCAGATATCCCGATTGAATCACCTAAGTCGGAGGAGGTATTTCCATTCCATCTAACTCAATTCTTATAGAGAAACAATACTGTAGATGCTGCTGCTTCTAACTTAGATGGCTTTCTTTGGAGATACATATGTTTCTTCTACTCAGCTGCATAGGCCTATATTGTACAAAGTGAAATTTTGTCCACGTTGATATCTATGATTTCAGGGAGTATTCCTTTCAAAAACTACCTCAAGTCTCACAGGAAAACATGTGATAGATGCCACAGCTCGTAACATAGATGGGTTTTTCTGAGAGACACTTGTGTTTCTTCACCTCAGCTGAATAGGTCAATTTTGAGCAAGCACCGCCTATCTGCAGCATGAAGCACGAAAATTCGTAGAAGTCTTTCTTTCAAAACTCACTAAATTCTCACAGGAAAACAATGTGGTTAATGTTGCAGTGTCTAGCAAACCTGGTTTTCTTTGGAGTGAATCGTGTGTTTCTTCACCTCAGCTGAGTAGGCCTATTTGGATTAAAGAGCGTGTATGTTCACCTTGAAACGCCGAAGGTGGAGGCTGTCGTCCTTCCAAAACTAGTACATTTCTCACAGGAAAACAATGGGCTACTTACTCCTGCGTCTAACACGAACAGCTTTTTTTCCAGAGATTCATGTGTTGTGTCAACTTAGCTCTATAGGACCACTCGGAAGAAAATGAGCCTTCCTCTCCTTGAAAATTATGATCTGCGTAAACTATTCCTTTCAAAAATTAACTTAATTTTCACAGGGGAACCAAGTCCGTGATGCTCCTGCTGCTAGCACACATGGATTTCTTTGAGAGATACTTGAGTTTCGTCCATTCAGCTGAATAGGCCCCCTTGGAAAATAATCAGACTTTCTCTACATTCAAATCTATGACTTCAGGAATTATTTCTTATAAAACTCCCTCAAGTCCCTCAGGAAAACAAGGTGTCAGATGCTGTACCTTCTAGCATGCATCGTTTTCTTTGGAGAGGTTCATATGTTTCCTCAACTCAGCTCAATAGGCCTATTTGGATCCAAGAGAGCCTAGATTCACCTTGAAACACTGAAATTGTAGGCAGTACTCTTAACAAGTGGGACACAATTCTCAAAGGAAAAGAATGTGTTAGGTGCTCCTCTGTCTAAAAAGAATGGTTTTGTTTCCAGAGATACTTGTGTTTCTTCAACTCAGCAGAATAGGCCTATTTGGATCAAGAAGGAACTGTCCCCAGCTTGAAACATCCAAATTGGAGGACGTCTTTCTGTCAAAAACCATCTCAATTCTCACAGGAAAACAATGTGCTAGATGCTAGTGCGTCTAACAGGAATGGATTTTTTTCTGGAGATACACGTGTATCTTCTATTTAGCTGAATAGGCCTATTTGGAGCAACATGAGTCTTTCTCTACCTTGAAATTCTGATTTGCAACATGTACTCCTGTAAAACAAACTCAATGATCACAGGGAAGTAACGTGCTTGATGCTCCTGCTTTTAGCACACGTGGTTTTCACGAGAGATACATGTGATTCTTCCCCTCTGCTGAATAGGCCTACTTGCAACAAAGCCAGCCTTTTGCACTTTGAAAACAATGTCTGGCAGGAAGATTTCCTTTCAAAAACGAACTCAATACTCAGAGAAAAATAACGTCAGATGCTGCAGCTCCACACACAGAGGGTTTTCTTTGGAGTGATCCTTGTGTGTCTTCAACTCAGCTGAATAGGCCTAGAGGGAGGAAAGAGAGCCTACCTCCACCTTGAAACCCCTCAGTTGTGGGAAGTTTTCCTTTCAAAAAGTGACTTAACTCTTACAGGGAAACCATGTGCTAGATGCTGTAGATTCTAGCATATATGGTTTTCTTTCAGGAGTCACCTGTGTTTCCTCAACTCAACTGTTTAGACCTATTAACAGTCAGAAGCGCCTATCTCTAGCTTCAAACACCTAAACACCTAAACTAACTCATGTCACAGAAAGAAAATATTGTAGGCTCTCCTGCTTCCCAGGTGATTCTTTCATGACACAGGTGGGTTTCTTCAACTCAACTGAATAGGCCAATTTGGGAAAAAGGAGCCCTTTCACAACGCGATCACTGATTTGCAGGAAGCACTTCTTTCAAAACATAACTAAATATGCCAGGAAAACAATCTCTCAGGTGATCCTGCTTCTAATACAGATGGTTTACTTTTGAGAGATCCATGTGTTTCTTCAATTTAGAAGAATGAGCCTATTTGGACAAAATGATCCTTTTTCCACCTTGAAAATTGTAATTTCTCTGAAGTATTCCCTTCAAACCCTAACTCAACTCTCACAGGCACACAACGTGCTAGATACGTGAGGCTCTAACATAGAGGCTTTTCTTTGGACAGATACATGTCTTTGCTCAAGTCAGCTGAATTGAACTTTTGAGAGTAAATAGCGCCTAGGTCCAGGATAAACCACGTATGTTTCAGGAAGTATTCCTATCAGATCTAACTCAATTCGCACAAAGAAACAATGTGCTACATGCTGCTGCTCCTAACCTAGATGGTTTTCTTCAGAGAACTACGTGTGTTTCTTTTAAGCAGATAATAGGTCTATGTGGAATAAAATGAGCAATAATCCACCATGAAAATGTGATTGGCAGCATGTAATGCTTTCAAAATTAACTCAGTTCTCACAGGAAAGAAAAATGTGCTAGGTGCTCCTGCTTCTAACACAGATGGTTTTCTTTGGAGAGATAGCTATGTTTATTCTTCTCAGCTGAATAGGCCTATATTGAACAAAATGAGCCTGTCTCCACCTTGAAATCTGATATTTGAGGGAGTAGTTAGTCCTTGCAGAAACTACTTCAATTCTGAAAGGAAAACAATGTGCTAGATGCTGCGGCTTCTCACATACCTGTTTTTCTTTGGAGAGCTACATGTGTTTCTTCAACGCAGCCCAGTGGGCCGATTTGCATCGGGGAAAGCTATTGTTCTCATAAAACACCAAAGTTTCAGCAGTGCTCTTTCAAAAACTCAGCGTATTTTCACAGGAAAACAATGTGCTAGTTGCTCCTGCATCTAACACGAATGGCTTCTTTTCTAGAGATGCATGCTTTTCTTCATCGTAGCTGAATAGGCCTATTTGGATCAAATGAGCCTTTCTCCACCTTGAAAATTCTGATTTGCAGGAAGTATTCCTTTCAAAAACGAACTCAATTTTAGTAGGGAAAGTATGTGCCTGATGCTCCTGCTCTCAGAGCACATGGTTTTCTTCGAGAAATGCGTGCGTTTCGTCCACTCAACTGAATTGGCCTATTTGGACCAAAATCATCCTTTCTCCACCTTGAAATCTATGTTTTGCAGGAAGTGTTCCTCTCAAAAACGACCTCAATTCACAATGGAAAATAATATGCTAGATGCTGCACGTTCTAGCATACATGCTTGTCTTTGGAGAGGTGCATGGGTTTCTTCACCTGAGCTGAATAGGCCTATTTGGATCAAAGAGAGCCTATATTCACTTTGAAACATCAAAGTTGCAGGCAGTACTTTGGCCAAAACTACCACCATTCTCACAGGAAAACAATGGCTACTTGCTACTGCATCTAACAGAAACCCTTGTGTTCTCGAGACACATGTGCTTCTTCCACGTAGCTGAAGAGGCCTCTTGGGAAAAAAGTGAGCCTTTATTCACCATGAAACTTCTGTTTTGCAGGAAGTATTCCTTCAAACACTACTTCAATTTTCACTGGGAAACAATTGGGTAGATGCTCCAGCTTCTAGCTCACGTGGTTTTCTCTTGGAAGATACTTGTGTTTCATCAAGTCAGCCGAATTGGCCCATTTGGTGCAACCAACGCAGATATCCCGATTGAATCACCTAAGTCGGAGGAGGTATTTCCATTCCATCTAACTCAATTCTTATAGAGAAACAATACTGTAGATGCTGCTGCTTCTAACTTAGATGGCTTTCTTTGGAGATACATATGTTTCTTCTACTCAGCTGCATAGGCCTATATTGTACAAAGTGAAATTTTGTCCACGTTGATATCTATGATTTCAGGGAGTATTCCTTTCAAAAACTACCTCAAGTCTCACAGGAAAACATGTGATAGATGCCACAGCTCGTAACATAGATGGGTTTTTCTGAGAGACACTTGTGTTTCTTCACCTCAGCTGAATAGGTCAATTTTGAGCAAGCACCGCCTATCTGCAGCATGAAGCACGAAAATTCGTAGAAGTCTTTCTTTCAAAACTCACTAAATTCTCACAGGAAAACAATGTGGTTAATGTTGCAGTGTCTAGCAAACCTGGTTTTCTTTGGAGTGAATCGTGTGTTTCTTCACCTCAGCTGAGTAGGCCTATTTGGATTAAAGAGCGTGTATGTTCACCTTGAAACGCCGAAGGTGGAGGCTGTCGTCCTTCCAAAACTAGTACATTTCTCACAGGAAAACAATGGGCTACTTACTCCTGCGTCTAACACGAACAGCTTTTTTTCCAGAGATTCATGTGTTGTGTCAACTTAGCTCTATAGGACCACTCGGAAGAAAATGAGCCTTCCTCTCCTTGAAAATTATGATCTGCGTAAACTATTCCTTTCAAAAATTAACTTAATTTTCACAGGGGAACCAAGTCCGTGATGCTCCTGCTGCTAGCACACATGGATTTCTTTGAGAGATACTTGAGTTTCGTCCATTCAGCTGAATAGGCCCCCTTGGAAAATAATCAGACTTTCTCTACATTCAAATCTATGACTTCAGGAATTATTTCTTATAAAACTCCCTCAAGTCCCTCAGGAAAACAAGGTGTCAGATGCTGTACCTTCTAGCATGCATCGTTTTCTTTGGAGAGGTTCATACGTTTCCTCAACTCAGCTCAATAGGCCTATTTGGATCCAAGAGAGCCTAGATTCACCTTGAAACACTGAAATTGTAGGCAGTACTCTTAACAAGTGGGACACAATTCTCAAAGGAAAAGAATGTGTTAGGTGCTCCTCTGTCTAAAAAGAATGGTTTTGTTTCCAGAGATACTTGTGTTTCTTCAACTCAGCAGAATAGGCCTATTTGGATCAAGAAGGAACTGTCCCCAGCTTGAAACATCCAAATTGGAGGACGTCTTTCTGTCAAAAACCATCTCAATTCTCACAGGAAAACAATGTGCTAGATGCTAGTGCGTCTAACAGGAATGGATTTTTTTCTGGAGATACACGTGTATCTTCTATTTAGCTGAATAGGCCTATTTGGAGCAACATGAGTCTTTCTCTACCTTGAAATTCTGATTTGCAACATGTACTCCTGTAAAACAAACTCAATGATCACAGGGAAGTAACGTGCTTGATGCTCCTGCTTTTAGCACACGTGGTTTTCACGAGAGATACATGTGATTCTTCCCCTCTGCTGAATAGGCCTACTTGCAACAAAGCCAGCCTTTTGCACTTTGAAAACAATGTCTGGCAGGAAGATTTCCTTTCAAAAACGAACTCAATACTCAGAGAAAAATAACGTCAGATGCTGCAGCTCCACACACAGAGGGTTTTCTTTGGAGTGATCCTTGTGTGTCTTCAACTCAGCTGAATAGGCCTAGAGGGAGGAAAGAGAGCCTACCTCCACCTTGAAACCCCTCAGTTGTGGGAAGTTTTCCTTTCAAAAAGTGACTTAACTCTTACAGGGAAACCATGTGCTAGATGCTGTAGATTCTAGCATATATGGTTTTCTTTCAGGAGTCACCTGTGTTTCCTCAACTCAACTGTTTAGACCTATTAACAGTCAGAAGCGCCTATCTCTAGCTTCAAACACCTAAACACCTAAACTAACTCATGTCACAGAAAGAAAATATTGTAGGCTCTCCTGCTTCCCAGGTGATTCTTTCATGACACAGGTGGGTTTCTTCAACTCAACTGAATAGGCCAATTTGGGAAAAAGGAGCCCTTTCACAACGCAATCACTGATTTGCAGGAAGCACTTCTTTCAAAACATAACTAAATATGCCAGGAAAACAATCTCTCAGGTGATCCTGCTTCTAATACAGATGGTTTACTTTTGAGAGATCCATGTGTTTCTTCAATTTAGAAGAATGAGCCTATTTGGACAAAATGATCCTTTTTCCACCTTGAAAATTGTAATTTCTCTGAAGTATTCCCTTCAAACCCTAACTCAACTCTCACAGGCACACAACGTGCTAGATACGTGAGGCTCTAACATAGAGGCTTTTCTTTGGACAGATACATGTCTTTGCTCAAGTCAGCTGAATTGAACTTTTGAGAGTAAATAGCGCCTAGGTCCAGGATAAACCACGTATGTTTCAGGAAGTATTCCTATCAGATCTAACTCAATTCGCACAAAGAAACAATGTGCTACATGCTGCTGCTCCTAACCTAGATGGTTTTCTTCAGAGAACTACGTGTGTTTCTTTTAAGCAGATAATAGGTCTATGTGGAATAAAATGAGCAATAATCCACCATGAAAATGTGATTGGCAGCATGTAATGCTTTCAAAATTAACTCAGTTCTCACAGGAAAGAAAAATGTGCTAGGTGCTCCTGCTTCTAACACAGATGGTTTTCTTTGGAGAGATAGCTATGTTTATTCTTCTCAGCTGAATAGGCCTATATTGAACAAAATGAGCCTGTCTCCACCTTGAAATCTGATATTTGAGGGAGTAGTTAGTCCTTGCAGAAACTACTTCAATTCTGAAAGGAAAACAATGTGCTAGATGCTGCGGCTTCTCACATACCTGTTTTTCTTTGGAGAGCTACATGTGTTTCTTCAACGCAGCCCAGTGGGCCGATTTGCATCGGGGAAAGCTATTGTTCTCATAAAACACCAAAGTTTCAGCAGTGCTCTTTCAAAAACTCAGCGTATTTTCACAGGAAAACAATGTGCTAGTTG
The DNA here is from genome assembly GCF_047511655.1 of Castor canadensis. Lineage (NCBI taxonomy): Eukaryota > Metazoa > Chordata > Mammalia > Rodentia > Castoridae > Castor > Castor canadensis. The sequence goes on along the minus strand of NC_133387.1, from coordinate 152,563,135 downwards.
CTCCTGCATCTAACACGAATGGCTTCTTTTCTAGAGATGCATGCTTTTCTTCATCGTAGCTGAATAGGCCTATTTGGATCAAATGAGCCTTTCTCCACCTTGAAAATTCTGATTTGCAGGAAGTATTCCTTTCAAAAACGAACTCAATTTTAGTAGGGAAAGTATGTGCCTGATGCTCCTGCTCTCAGAGCACATGGTTTTCTTCGAGAAATGCGTGCGTTTCGTCCACTCAACTGAATTGGCCTATTTGGACCAAAATCATCCTTTCTCCACCTTGAAATCTATGTTTTGCAGGAAGTGTTCCTCTCAAAAACGACCTCAATTCACAATGGAAAATAATATGCTAGATGCTGCACGTTCTAGCATACATGCTTGTCTTTGGAGAGGTGCATGGGTTTCTTCACCTGAGCTGAATAGGCCTATTTGGATCAAAGAGAGCCTATATTCACTTTGAAACATCAAAGTTGCAGGCAGTACTTTGGCCAAAACTACCACCATTCTCACAGGAAAACAATGGCTACTTGCTACTGCATCTAACAGAAACCCTTGTGTTCTCGAGACACATGTGCTTCTTCCACGTAGCTGAAGAGGCCTCTTGGGAAAAAAGTGAGCCTTTATTCACCATGAAACTTCTGTTTTGCAGGAAGTATTCCTTCAAACACTACTTCAATTTTCACTGGGAAACAATTGGGTAGATGCTCCAGCTTCTAGCTCACGTGGTTTTCTCTTGGAAGATACTTGTGTTTCATCAAGTCAGCCGAATTGGCCCATTTGGTGCAACCAACGCAGATATCCCGATTGAATCACCTAAGTCGGAGGAGGTATTTCCATTCCATCTAACTCAATTCTTATAGAGAAACAATACTGTAGATGCTGCTGCTTCTAACTTAGATGGCTTTCTTTGGAGATACATATGTTTCTTCTACTCAGCTGCATAGGCCTATATTGTACAAAGTGAAATTTTGTCCACGTTGATATCTATGATTTCAGGGAGTATTCCTTTCAAAAACTACCTCAAGTCTCACAGGAAAACATGTGATAGATGCCACAGCTCGTAACATAGATGGGTTTTTCTGAGAGACACTTGTGTTTCTTCACCTCAGCTGAATAGGTCAATTTTGAGCAAGCACCGCCTATCTGCAGCATGAAGCACGAAAATTCGTAGAAGTCTTTCTTTCAAAACTCACTAAATTCTCACAGGAAAACAATGTGGTTAATGTTGCAGTGTCTAGCAAACCTGGTTTTCTTTGGAGTGAATCGTGTGTTTCTTCACCTCAGCTGAGTAGGCCTATTTGGATTAAAGAGCGTGTATGTTCACCTTGAAACGCCGAAGGTGGAGGCTGTCGTCCTTCCAAAACTAGTACATTTCTCACAGGAAAACAATGGGCTACTTACTCCTGCGTCTAACACGAACAGCTTTTTTTCCAGAGATTCATGTGTTGTGTCAACTTAGCTCTATAGGACCACTCGGAAGAAAATGAGCCTTCCTCTCCTTGAAAATTATGATCTGCGTAAACTATTCCTTTCAAAAATTAACTTAATTTTCACAGGGGAACCAAGTCCGTGATGCTCCTGCTGCTAGCACACATGGATTTCTTTGAGAGATACTTGAGTTTCGTCCATTCAGCTGAATAGGCCCCCTTGGAAAATAATCAGACTTTCTCTACATTCAAATCTATGACTTCAGGAATTATTTCTTATAAAACTCCCTCAAGTCCCTCAGGAAAACAAGGTGTCAGATGCTGTACCTTCTAGCATGCATTGTTTTCTTTGGAGAGGTTCATATGTTTCCTCAACTCAGCTCAATAGGCCTATTTGGATCCAAGAGAGCCTAGATTCACCTTGAAACACTGAAATTGTAGGCAGTACTCTTAACAAGTGGGACACAATTCTCAAAGGAAAAGAATGTGTTAGGTGCTCCTCTGTCTAAAAAGAATGGTTTTGTTTCCAGAGATACTTGTGTTTCTTCAACTCAGCAGAATAGGCCTATTTGGATCAAGAAGGAACTGTCCCCAGCTTGAAACATCCAAATTGGAGGACGTCTTTCTGTCAAAAACCATCTCAATTCTCACAGGAAAACAATGTGCTAGATGCTAGTGCGTCTAACAGGAATGGATTTTTTTCTGGAGATACACGTGTATCTTCTATTTAGCTGAATAGGCCTATTTGGAGCAACATGAGTCTTTCTCTACCTTGAAATTCTGATTTGCAACATGTACTCCTGTAAAACAAACTCAATGATCACAGGGAAGTAACGTGCTTGATGCTCCTGCTTTTAGCACACGTGGTTTTCACGAGAGATACATGTGATTCTTCCCCTCTGCTGAATAGGCCTACTTGCAACAAAGCCAGCCTTTTGCACTTTGAAAACAATGTCTGGCAGGAAGATTTCCTTTCAAAAACGAACTCAATACTCAGAGAAAAATAACGTCAGATGCTGCAGCTCCACACACAGAGGGTTTTCTTTGGAGTGATCCTTGTGTGTCTTCAACTCAGCTGAATAGGCCTAGAGGGAGGAAAGAGAGCCTACCTCCACCTTGAAACCCCTCAGTTGTGGGAAGTTTTCCTTTCAAAAAGTGACTTAACTCTTACAGGGAAACCATGTGCTAGATGCTGTAGATTCTAGCATATATGGTTTTCTTTCAGGAGTCACCTGTGTTTCCTCAACTCAACTGTTTAGACCTATTAACAGTCAGAAGCGCCTATCTCTAGCTTCAAACACCTAAACACCTAAACTAACTCATGTCACAGAAAGAAAATATTGTAGGCTCTCCTGCTTCCCAGGTGATTCTTTCATGACACAGGTGGGTTTCTTCAACTCAACTGAATAGGCCAATTTGGGAAAAAGGAGCCCTTTCACAACGCGATCACTGATTTGCAGGAAGCACTTCTTTCAAAACATAACTAAATATGCCAGGAAAACAATCTCTCAGGTGATCCTGCTTCTAATACAGATGGTTTACTTTTGAGAGATCCATGTGTTTCTTCAATTTAGAAGAATGAGCCTATTTGGACAAAATGATCCTTTTTCCACCTTGAAAATTGTAATTTCTCTGAAGTATTCCCTTCAAACCCTAACTCAACTCTCACAGGCACACAACGTGCTAGATACGTGAGGCTCTAACATAGAGGCTTTTCTTTGGACAGATACATGTCTTTGCTCAAGTCAGCTGAATTGAACTTTTGAGAGTAAATAGCGCCTAGGTCCAGGATAAACCACGTATGTTTCAGGAAGTATTCCTATCAGATCTAACTCAATTCGCACAAAGAAACAATGTGCTACATGCTGCTGCTCCTAACCTAGATGGTTTTCTTCAGAGAACTACGTGTGTTTCTTTTAAGCAGATAATAGGTCTATGTGGAATAAAATGAGCAATAATCCACCATGAAAATGTGATTGGCAGCATGTAATGCTTTCAAAATTAACTCAGTTCTCACAGGAAAGAAAAATGTGCTAGGTGCTCCTGCTTCTAACACAGATGGTTTTCTTTGGAGAGATAGCTATGTTTATTCTTCTCAGCTGAATAGGCCTATATTGAACAAAATGAGCCTGTCTCCACCTTGAAATCTGATATTTGAGGGAGTAGTTAGTCCTTGCAGAAACTACTTCAATTCTGAAAGGAAAACAATGTGCTAGATGCTGCGGCTTCTCACATACCTGTTTTTCTTTGGAGAGCTACATGTGTTTCTTCAACGCAGCCCAGTGGGCCGATTTGCATCGGGGAAAGCTATTGTTCTCATAAAACACCAAAGTTTCAGCAGTGCTCTTTCAAAAACTCAGCGTATTTTCACAGGAAAACAATGTGCTAGTTGCTCCTGCATCTAACACGAATGGCTTCTTTTCTAGAGATGCATGCTTTTCTTCATCGTAGCTGAATAGGCCTATTTGGATCAAATGAGCCTTTCTCCACCTTGAAAATTCTGATTTGCAGGAAGTATTCCTTTCAAAAACGAACTCAATTTTAGTAGGGAAAGTATGTGCCTGATGCTCCTGCTCTCAGAGCACATGGTTTTCTTCGAGAAATGCGTGCGTTTCGTCCACTCAACTGAATTGGCCTATTTGGACCAAAATCATCCTTTCTCCACCTTGAAATCTATGTTTTGCAGGAAGTGTTCCTCTCAAAAACGACCTCAATTCACAATGGAAAATAATATGCTAGATGCTGCACGTTCTAGCATACATGCTTGTCTTTGGAGAGGTGCATGGGTTTCTTCACCTGAGCTGAATAGGCCTATTTGGATCAAAGAGAGCCTATATTCACTTTGAAACATCAAAGTTGCAGGCAGTACTTTGGCCAAAACTACCACCATTCTCACAGGAAAACAATGGCTACTTGCTACTGCATCTAACAGAAACCCTTGTGTTCTCGAGACACATGTGCTTCTTCCACGTAGCTGAAGAGGCCTCTTGGGAAAAAAGTGAGCCTTTATTCACCATGAAACTTCTGTTTTGCAGGAAGTATTCCTTCAAACACTACTTCAATTTTCACTGGGAAACAATTGGGTAGATGCTCCAGCTTCTAGCTCACGTGGTTTTCTCTTGGAAGATACTTGTGTTTCATCAAGTCAGCCGAATTGGCCCATTTGGTGCAACCAACGCAGATATCCCGATTGAATCACCTAAGTCGGAGGAGGTATTTCCATTCCATCTAACTCAATTCTTATAGAGAAACAATACTGTAGATGCTGCTGCTTCTAACTTAGATGGCTTTCTTTGGAGATACATATGTTTCTTCTACTCAGCTGCATAGGCCTATATTGTACAAAGTGAAATTTTGTCCACGTTGATATCTATGATTTCAGGGAGTATTCCTTTCAAAAACTACCTCAAGTCTCACAGGAAAACATGTGATAGATGCCACAGCTCGTAACATAGATGGGTTTTTCTGAGAGACACTTGTGTTTCTTCACCTCAGCTGAATAGGTCAATTTTGAGCAAGCACCGCCTATCTGCAGCATGAAGCACGAAAATTCGTAGAAGTCTTTCTTTCAAAACTCACTAAATTCTCACAGGAAAACAATGTGGTTAATGTTGCAGTGTCTAGCAAACCTGGTTTTCTTTGGAGTGAATCGTGTGTTTCTTCACCTCAGCTGAGTAGGCCTATTTGGATTAAAGAGCGTGTATGTTCACCTTGAAACGCCGAAGGTGGAGGCTGTCGTCCTTCCAAAACTAGTACATTTCTCACAGGAAAACAATGGGCTACTTACTCCTGCGTCTAACACGAACAGCTTTTTTTCCAGAGATTCATGTGTTGTGTCAACTTAGCTCTATAGGACCACTCGGAAGAAAATGAGCCTTCCTCTCCTTGAAAATTATGATCTGCGTAAACTATTCCTTTCAAAAATTAACTTAATTTTCACAGGGGAACCAAGTCCGTGATGCTCCTGCTGCTAGCACACATGGATTTCTTTGAGAGATACTTGAGTTTCGTCCATTCAGCTGAATAGGCCCCCTTGGAAAATAATCAGACTTTCTCTACATTCAAATCTATGACTTCAGGAATTATTTCTTATAAAACTCCCTCAAGTCCCTCAGGAAAACAAGGTGTCAGATGCTGTACCTTCTAGCATGCATTGTTTTCTTTGGAGAGGTTCATATGTTTCCTCAACTCAGCTCAATAGGCCTATTTGGATCCAAGAGAGCCTAGATTCACCTTGAAACACTGAAATTGTAGGCAGTACTCTTAACAAGTGGGACACAATTCTCAAAGGAAAAGAATGTGTTAGGTGCTCCTCTGTCTAAAAAGAATGGTTTTGTTTCCAGAGATACTTGTGTTTCTTCAACTCAGCAGAATAGGCCTATTTGGATCAAGAAGGAACTGTCCCCAGCTTGAAACATCCAAATTGGAGGACGTCTTTCTGTCAAAAACCATCTCAATTCTCACAGGAAAACAATGTGCTAGATGCTAGTGCGTCTAACAGGAATGGATTTTTTTCTGGAGATACACGTGTATCTTCTATTTAGCTGAATAGGCCTATTTGGAGCAACATGAGTCTTTCTCTACCTTGAAATTCTGATTTGCAACATGTACTCCTGTAAAACAAACTCAATGATCACAGGGAAGTAACGTGCTTGATGCTCCTGCTTTTAGCACACGTGGTTTTCACGAGAGATACATGTGATTCTTCCCCTCTGCTGAATAGGCCTACTTGCAACAAAGCCAGCCTTTTGCACTTTGAAAACAATGTCTGGCAGGAAGATTTCCTTTCAAAAACGAACTCAATACTCAGAGAAAAATAACGTCAGATGCTGCAGCTCCACACACAGAGGGTTTTCTTTGGAGTGATCCTTGTGTGTCTTCAACTCAGCTGAATAGGCCTAGAGGGAGGAAAGAGAGCCTACCTCCACCTTGAAACCCCTCAGTTGTGGGAAGTTTTCCTTTCAAAAAGTGACTTAACTCTTACAGGGAAACCATGTGCTAGATGCTGTAGATTCTAGCATATATGGTTTTCTTTCAGGAGTCACCTGTGTTTCCTCAACTCAACTGTTTAGACCTATTAACAGTCAGAAGCGCCTATCTCTAGCTTCAAACACCTAAACACCTAAACTAACTCATGTCACAGAAAGAAAATATTGTAGGCTCTCCTGCTTCCCAGGTGATTCTTTCATGACACAGGTGGGTTTCTTCAACTCAACTGAATAGGCCAATTTGGGAAAAAGGAGCCCTTTCACAACGCGATCACTGATTTGCAGGAAGCACTTCTTTCAAAACATAACTAAATATGCCAGGAAAACAATCTCTCAGGTGATCCTGCTTCTAATACAGATGGTTTACTTTTGAGAGATCCATGTGTTTCTTCAATTTAGAAGAATGAGCCTATTTGGACAAAATGATCCTTTTTCCACCTTGAAAATTGTAATTTCTCTGAAGTATTCCCTTCAAACCCTAACTCAACTCTCACAGGCACACAACGTGCTAGATACGTGAGGCTCTAACATAGAGGCTTTTCTTTGGACAGATACATGTCTTTGCTCAAGTCAGCTGAATTGAACTTTTGAGAGTAAATAGCGCCTAGGTCCAGGATAAACCACGTATGTTTCAGGAAGTATTCCTATCAGATCTAACTCAATTCGCACAAAGAAACAATGTGCTACATGCTGCTGCTCCTAACCTAGATGGTTTTCTTCAGAGAACTACGTGTGTTTCTTTTAAGCAGATAATAGGTCTATGTGGAATAAAATGAGCAATAATCCACCATGAAAATGTGATTGGCAGCATGTAATGCTTTCAAAATTAACTCAGTTCTCACAGGAAAGAAAAATGTGCTAGGTGCTCCTGCTTCTAACACAGATGGTTTTCTTTGGAGAGATAGCTATGTTTATTCTTCTCAGCTGAATAGGCCTATATTGAACAAAATGAGCCTGTCTCCACCTTGAAATCTGATATTTGAGGGAGTAGTTAGTCCTTGCAGAAACTACTTCAATTCTGAAAGGAAAACAATGTGCTAGATGCTGCGGCTTCTCACATACCTGTTTTTCTTTGGAGAGCTACATGTGTTTCTTCAACGCAGCCCAGTGGGCCGATTTGCATCGGGGAAAGCTATTGTTCTCATAAAACACCAAAGTTTCAGCAGTGCTCTTTCAAAAACTCAGCGTATTTTCACAGGAAAACAATGTGCTAGTTGCTCCTGCATCTAACACGAATGGCTTCTTTTCTAGAGATGCATGCTTTTCTTCATCGTAGCTGAATAGGCCTATTTGGATCAAATGAGCCTTTCTCCACCTTGAAAATTCTGATTTGCAGGAAGTATTCCTTTCAAAAACGAACTCAATTTTAGTAGGGAAAGTATGTGCCTGATGCTCCTGCTCTCAGAGCACATGGTTTTCTTCGAGAAATGCGTGCGTTTCGTCCACTCAACTGAATTGGCCTATTTGGACCAAAATCATCCTTTCTCCACCTTGAAATCTATGTTTTGCAGGAAGTGTTCCTCTCAAAAACGACCTCAATTCACAATGGAAAATAATATGCTAGATGCTGCACGTTCTAGCATACATGCTTGTCTTTGGAGAGGTGCATGGGTTTCTTCACCTGAGCTGAATAGGCCTATTTGGATCAAAGAGAGCCTATATTCACTTTGAAACATCAAAGTTGCAGGCAGTACTTTGGCCAAAACTACCACCATTCTCACAGGAAAACAATGGCTACTTGCTACTGCATCTAACAGAAACCCTTGTGTTCTCGAGACACATGTGCTTCTTCCACGTAGCTGAAGAGGCCTCTTGGGAAAAAAGTGAGCCTTTATTCACCATGAAACTTCTGTTTTGCAGGAAGTATTCCTTCAAACACTACTTCAATTTTCACTGGGAAACAATTGGGTAGATGCTCCAGCTTCTAGCTCACGTGGTTTTCTCTTGGAAGATACTTGTGTTTCATCAAGTCAGCCGAATTGGCCCATTTGGTGCAACCAACGCAGATATCCCGATTGAATCACCTAAGTCGGAGGAGGTATTTCCATTCCATCTAACTCAATTCTTATAGAGAAACAATACTGTAGATGCTGCTGCTTCTAACTTAGATGGCTTTCTTTGGAGATACATATGTTTCTTCTACTCAGCTGCATAGGCCTATATTGTACAAAGTGAAATTTTGTCCACGTTGATATCTATGATTTCAGGGAGTATTCCTTTCAAAAACTACCTCAAGTCTCACAGGAAAACATGTGATAGATGCCACAGCTCGTAACATAGATGGGTTTTTCTGAGAGACACTTGTGTTTCTTCACCTCAGCTGAATAGGTCAATTTTGAGCAAGCACCGCCTATCTGCAGCATGAAGCACGAAAATTCGTAGAAGTCTTTCTTTCAAAACTCACTAAATTCTCACAGGAAAACAATGTGGTTAATGTTGCAGTGTCTAGCAAACCTGGTTTTCTTTGGAGTGAATCGTGTGTTTCTTCACCTCAGCTGAGTAGGCCTATTTGGATTAAAGAGCGTGTATGTTCACCTTGAAACGCCGAAGGTGGAGGCTGTCGTCCTTCCAAAACTAGTACATTTCTCACAGGAAAACAATGGGCTACTTACTCCTGCGTCTAACACGAACAGCTTTTTTTCCAGAGATTCATGTGTTGTGTCAACTTAGCTCTATAGGACCACTCGGAAGAAAATGAGCCTTCCTCTCCTTGAAAATTATGATCTGCGTAAACTATTCCTTTCAAAAATTAACTTAATTTTCACAGGGGAACCAAGTCCGTGATGCTCCTGCTGCTAGCACACATGGATTTCTTTGAGAGATACTTGAGTTTCGTCCATTCAGCTGAATAGGCCCCCTTGGAAAATAATCAGACTTTCTCTACATTCAAATCTATGACTTCAGGAATTATTTCTTATAAAACTCCCTCAAGTCCCTCAGGAAAACAAGGTGTCAGATGCTGTACCTTCTAGCATGCATCGTTTTCTTTGGAGAGGTTCATACGTTTCCTCAACTCAGCTCAATAGGCCTATTTGGATCCAAGAGAGCCTAGATTCACCTTGAAACACTGAAATTGTAGGCAGTACTCTTAACAAGTGGGACACAATTCTCAAAGGAAAAGAATGTGTTAGGTGCTCCTCTGTCTAAAAAGAATGGTTTTGTTTCCAGAGATACTTGTGTTTCTTCAACTCAGCAGAATAGGCCTATTTGGATCAAGAAGGAACTGTCCCCAGCTTGAAACATCCAAATTGGAGGACGTCTTTCTGTCAAAAACCATCTCAATTCTCACAGGAAAACAATGTGCTAGATGCTAGTGCGTCTAACAGGAATGGATTTTTTTCTGGAGATACACGTGTATCTTCTATTTAGCTGAATAGGCCTATTTGGAGCAACATGAGTCTTTCTCTACCTTGAAATTCTGATTTGCAACATGTACTCCTGTAAAACAAACTCAATGATCACAGGGAAGTAACGTGCTTGATGCTCCTGCTTTTAGCACACGTGGTTTTCACGAGAGATACATGTGATTCTTCCCCTCTGCTGAATAGGCCTACTTGCAACAAAGCCAGCCTTTTGCACTTTGAAAACAATGTCTGGCAGGAAGATTTCCTTTCAAAAACGAACTCAATACTCAGAGAAAAATAACGTCAGATGCTGCAGCTCCACACACAGAGGGTTTTCTTTGGAGTGATCCTTGTGTGTCTTCAACTCAGCTGAATAGGCCTAGAGGGAGGAAAGAGAGCCTACCTCCACCTTGAAACCCCTCAGTTGTGGGAAGTTTTCCTTTCAAAAAGTGACTTAACTCTTACAGGGAAACCATGTGCTAGATGCTGTAGATTCTAGCATATATGGTTTTCTTTCAGGAGTCACCTGTGTTTCCTCAACTCAACTGTTTAGACCTATTAACAGTCAGAAGCGCCTATCTCTAGCTTCAAACACCTAAACACCTAAACTAACTCATGTCACAGAAAGAAAATATTGTAGGCTCTCCTGCTTCCCAGGTGATTCTTTCATGACACAGGTGGGTTTCTTCAACTCAACTGAATAGGCCAATTTGGGAAAAAGGAGCCCTTTCACAACGCGATCACTGATTTGCAGGAAGCACTTCTTTCAAAACATAACTAAATATGCCAGGAAAACAATCTCTCAGGTGATCCTGCTTCTAATACAGATGGTTTACTTTTGAGAGATCCATGTGTTTCTTCAATTTAGAAGAATGAGCCTATTTGGACAAAATGATCCTTTTTCCACCTTGAAAATTGTAATTTCTCTGAAGTATTCCCTTCAAACCCTAACTCAACTCTCACAGGCACACAACGTGCTAGATACGTGAGGCTCTAACATAGAGGCTTTTCTTTGGACAGATACATGTCTTTGCTCAAGTCAGCTGAATTGAACTTTTGAGAGTAAATAGCGCCTAGGTCCAGGATAAACCACGTATGTTTCAGGAAGTATTCCTATCAGATCTAACTCAATTCGCACAAAGAAACAATGTGCTACATGCTGCTGCTCCTAACCTAGATGGTTTTCTTCAGAGAACTACGTGTGTTTCTTTTAAGCAGGTAATAGGTCTATGTGGAATAAAATGAGCAATAATCCACCATGAAAATGTGATTGGCAGCATGTAATGCTTTCAAAATTAACTCAGTTCTCACAGGAAAGAAAAATGTGCTAGGTGCTCCTGCTTCTAACACAGATGGTTTTCTTTGGAGAGATAGCTATGTTTATTCTTCTCAGCTGAATAGGCCTATATTGAACAAAATGAGCCTGTCTCCACCTTGAAATCTGATATTTGAGGGAGTAGTTAGTCCTTGCAGAAACTACTTCAATTCTGAAAGGAAAACAATGTGCTAGATGCTGCGGCTTCTCACATACCTGTTTTTCTTTGGAGAGCTACATGTGTTTCTTCAACGCAGCCCAGTGGGCCGATTTGCATCGGGGAAAGCTATTGTTCTCATAAAACACCAAAGTTTCAGCAGTGCTCTTTCAAAAACTCAGCGTATTTTCACAGGAAAACAATGTGCTAGTTGCTCCTGCATCTAACACGAATGGCTTCTTTTCTAGAGATGCATGCTTTTCTTCATCGTAGCTGAATAGGCCTATTTGGATCAAATGAGCCTTTCTCCACCTTGAAAATTCTGATTTGCAGGAAGTATTCCTTTCAAAAACGAACTCAATTTTAGTAGGGAAAGTATGTGCCTGATGCTCCTGCTCTCAGAGCACATGGTTTTCTTCGAGAAATGCGTGCGTTTCGTCCACTCAACTGAATTGGCCTATTTGGACCAAAATCATCCTTTCTCCACCTTGAAATCTATGTTTTGCAGGAAGTGTTCCTCTCAAAAACGACCTCAATTCACAATGGAAAATAATATGCTAGATGCTGCACGTTCTAGCATACATGCTTGTCTTTGGAGAGGTGCATGGGTTTCTTCACCTGAGCTGAATAGGCCTATTTGGATCAAAGAGAGCCTATATTCACTTTGAAACATCAAAGTTGCAGGCAGTACTTTGGCCAAAACTACCACCATTCTCACAGGAAAACAATGGCTACTTGCTACTGCATCTAACAGAAACCCTTGTGTTCTCGAGACACATGTGCTTCTTCCACGTAGCTGAAGAGGCCTCTTGGGAAAAAAGTGAGCCTTTATTCACCATGAAACTTCTGTTTTGCAGGAAGTATTCCTTCAAACACTACTTCAATTTTCACTGGGAAACAATTGGGTAGATGCTCCAGCTTCTAGCTCACGTGGTTTTCTCTTGGAAGATACTTGTGTTTCATCAAGTCAGCCGAATTGGCCCATTTGGTGCAACCAACGCAGATATCCCGATTGAATCACCTAAGTCGGAGGAGGTATTTCCATTCCATCTAACTCAATTCTTATAGAGAAACAATACTGTAGATGCTGCTGCTTCTAACTTAGATGGCTTTCTTTGGAGATACATATGTTTCTTCTACTCAGCTGCATAGGCCTATATTGTACAAAGTGAAATTTTGTCCACGTTGATATCTATGATTTCAGGGAGTATTCCTTTCAAAAACTACCTCAAGTCTCACAGGAAAACATGTGATAGATGCCACAGCTCGTAACATAGATGGGTTTTTCTGAGAGACACTTGTGTTTCTTCACCTCAGCTGAATAGGTCAATTTTGAGCAAGCACCGCCTATCTGCAGCATGAAGCACGAAAATTCGTAGAAGTCTTTCTTTCAAAACTCACTAAATTCTCACAGGAAAACAATGTGGTTAATGTTGCAGTGTCTAGCAAACCTGGTTTTCTTTGGAGTGAATCGTGTGTTTCTTCACCTCAGCTGAGTAGGCCTATTTGGATTAAAGAGCGTGTATGTTCACCTTGAAACGCCGAAGGTGGAGGCTGTCGTCCTTCCAAAACTAGTACATTTCTCACAGGAAAACAATGGGCTACTTACTCCTGCGTCTAACACGAACAGCTTTTTTTCCAGAGATTCATGTGTTGTGTCAACTTAGCTCTATAGGACCACTCGGAAGAAAATGAGCCTTCCTCTCCTTGAAAATTATGATCTGCGTAAACTATTCCTTTCAAAAATTAACTTAATTTTCACAGGGGAACCAAGTCCGTGATGCTCCTGCTGCTAGCACACATGGATTTCTTTGAGAGATACTTGAGTTTCGTCCATTCAGCTGAATAGGCCCCCTTGGAAAATAATCAGACTTTCTCTACATTCAAATCTATGACTTCAGGAATTATTTCTTATAAAACTCCCTCAAGTCCCTCAGGAAAACAAGGTGTCAGATGCTGTACCTTCTAGCATGCATCGTTTTCTTTGGAGAGGTTCATACGTTTCCTCAACTCAGCTCAATAGGCCTATTTGGATCCAAGAGAGCCTAGATTCACCTTGAAACACTGAAATTGTAGGCAGTACTCTTAACAAGTGGGACACAATTCTCAAAGGAAAAGAATGTGTTAGGTGCTCCTCTGTCTAAAAAGAATGGTTTTGTTTCCAGAGATACTTGTGTTTCTTCAACTCAGCAGAATAGGCCTATTTGGATCAAGAAGGAACTGTCCCCAGCTTGAAACATCCAAATTGGAGGACGTCTTTCTGTCAAAAACCATCTCAATTCTCACAGGAAAACAATGTGCTAGATGCTAGTGCGTCTAACAGGAATGGATTTTTTTCTGGAGATACACGTGTATCTTCTATTTAGCTGAATAGGCCTATTTGGAGCAACATGAGTCTTTCTCTACCTTGAAATTCTGATTTGCAACATGTACTCCTGTAAAACAAACTCAATGATCACAGGGAAGTAACGTGCTTGATGCTCCTGCTTTTAGCACACGTGGTTTTCACGAGAGATACATGTGATTCTTCCCCTCTGCTGAATAGGCCTACTTGCAACAAAGCCAGCCTTTTGCACTTTGAAAACAATGTCTGGCAGGAAGATTTCCTTTCAAAAACGAACTCAATACTCAGAGAAAAATAACGTCAGATGCTGCAGCTCCACACACAGAGGGTTTTCTTTGGAGTGATCCTTGTGTGTCTTCAACTCAGCTGAATAGGCCTAGAGGGAGGAAAGAGAGCCTACCTCCACCTTGAAACCCCTCAGTTGTGGGAAGTTTTCCTTTCAAAAAGTGACTTAACTCTTACAGGGAAACCATGTGCTAGATGCTGTAGATTCTAGCATATATGGTTTTCTTTCAGGAGTCACCTGTGTTTCCTCAACTCAACTGTTTAGACCTATTAACAGTCAGAAGCGCCTATCTCTAGCTTCAAACACCTAAACACCTAAACTAACTCATGTCACAGAAAGAAAATATTGTAGGCTCTCCTGCTTCCCAGGTGATTCTTTCATGACACAGGTGGGTTTCTTCAACTCAACTGAATAGGCCAATTTGGGAAAAAGGAGCCCTTTCACAACGCGATCACTGATTTGCAGGAAGCACTTCTTTCAAAACATAACTAAATATGCCAGGAAAACAATCTCTCAGGTGATCCTGCTTCTAATACAGATGGTTTACTTTTGAGAGATCCATGTGTTTCTTCAATTTAGAAGAATGAGCCTATTTGGACAAAATGATCCTTTTTCCACCTTGAAAATTGTAATTTCTCTGAAGTATTCCCTTCAAACCCTAACTCAACTCTCACAGGCACACAACGTGCTAGATACGTGAGGCTCTAACATAGAGGCTTTTCTTTGGACAGATACATGTCTTTGCTCAAGTCAGCTGAATTGAACTTTTGAGAGTAAATAGCGCCTAGGTCCAGGATAAACCACGTATGTTTCAGGAAGTATTCCTATCAGATCTAACTCAATTCGCACAAAGAAACAATGTGCTACATGCTGCTGCTCCTAACCTAGATGGTTTTCTTCAGAGAACTACGTGTGTTTCTTTTAAGCAGATAATAGGTCTATGTGGAATAAAATGAGCAATAATCCACCATGAAAATGTGATTGGCAGCATGTAATGCTTTCAAAATTAACTCAGTTCTCACAGGAAAGAAAAATGTGCTAGGTGCTCCTGCTTCTAACACAGATGGTTTTCTTTGGAGAGATAGCTATGTTTATTCTTCTCAGCTGAATAGGCCTATATTGAACAAAATGAGCCTGTCTCCACCTTGAAATCTGATATTTGAGGGAGTAGTTAGTCCTTGCAGAAACTACTTCAATTCTGAAAGGAAAACAATGTGCTAGATGCTGCGGCTTCTCACATACCTGTTTTTCTTTGGAGAGCTACATGTGTTTCTTCAACGCAGCCCAGTGGGCCGATTTGCATCGGGGAAAGCTATTGTTCTCATAAAACACCAAAGTTTCAGCAGTGCTCTTTCAAAAACTCAGCGTATTTTCACAGGAAAACAATGTGCTAGTTGCTCCTGCATCTAACACGAATGGCTTCTTTTCTAGAGATGCATGCTTTTCTTCATCGTAGCTGAATTGGCCTATTTGGATCAAATGAGCCTTTCTCCACCTTGAAAATTCTGATTTGCAGGAAGTATTCCTTTCAAAAACGAACTCAATTTTAGTAGGGAAAGTATGTGCCTGATGCTCCTGCTCTCAGAGCACATGGTTTTCTTCGAGAAATGCGTGCGTTTCGTCCACTCAACTGAATTGGCCTATTTGGACCAAAATCATCCTTTCTCCACCTTGAAATCTATGTTTTGCAGGAAGTGTTCCTCTCAAAAACGACCTCAATTCACAATGGAAAATAATATGCTAGATGCTGCACGTTCTAGCATACATGCTTGTCTTTGGAGAGGTGCATGGGTTTCTTCACCTGAGCTGAATAGGCCTATTTGGATCAAAGAGAGCCTATATTCACTTTGAAACATCAAAGTTGCAGGCAGTACTTTGGCCAAAACTACCACCATTCTCACAGGAAAACAATGGCTACTTGCTACTGCATCTAACAGAAACCCTTGTGTTCTCGAGACACATGTGCTTCTTCCACGTAGCTGAAGAGGCCTCTTGGGAAAAAAGTGAGCCTTTATTCACCATGAAACTTCTGTTTTGCAGGAAGTATTCCTTCAAACACTACTTCAATTTTCACTGGGAAACAATTGGGTAGATGCTCCAGCTTCTAGCTCACGTGGTTTTCTCTTGGAAGATACTTGTGTTTCATCAAGTCAGCCGAATTGGCCCATTTGGTGCAACCAACGCAGATATCCCGATTGAATCACCTAAGTCGGAGGAGGTATTTCCATTCCATCTAACTCAATTCTTATAGAGAAACAATACTGTAGATGCTGCTGCTTCTAACTTAGATGGCTTTCTTTGGAGATACATATGTTTCTTCTACTCAGCTGCATAGGCCTATATTGTACAAAGTGAAATTTTGTCCACGTTGATATCTATGATTTCAGGGAGTATTCCTTTCAAAAACTACCTCAAGTCTCACAGGATAACATGTGATAGATGCCACAGCTCGTAACATAGATGGGTTTTTCTGAGAGACACTTGTGTTTCTTCACCTCAGCTGAATAGGTCAATTTTGAGCAAGCACCGCCTATCTGCAGCATGAAGCACGAAAATTCGTAGAAGTCTTTCTTTCAAAACTCACTAAATTCTCACAGGAAAACAATGTGGTTAATGTTGCAGTGTCTAGCAAACCTGGTTTTCTTTGGAGTGAATCGTGTGTTTCTTCACCTCAGCTGAGTAGGCCTATTTGGATTAAAGAGCGTGTATGTTCACCTTGAAACGCCGAAGGTGGAGGCTGTCGTCCTTCCAAAACTAGTACATTTCTCACAGGAAAACAATGGGCTACTTACTCCTGCGTCTAACACGAACAGCTTTTTTTCCAGAGATTCATGTGTTGTGTCAACTTAGCTCTATAGGACCACTCGGAAGAAAATGAGCCTTCCTCTCCTTGAAAATTATGATCTGCGTAAACTATTCCTTTCAAAAATTAACTTAATTTTCACAGGGGAACCAAGTCCGTGATGCTCCTGCTGCTAGCACACATGGATTTCTTTGAGAGATACTTGAGTTTCGTCCATTCAGCTGAATAGGCCCCCTTGGAAAATAATCAGACTTTCTCTACATTCAAATCTATGACTTCAGGAATTATTTCTTATAAAACTCCCTCAAGTCCCTCAGGAAAACAAGGTGTCAGATGCTGTACCTTCTAGCATGCATCGTTTTCTTTGGAGAGGTTCATACGTTTCCTCAACTCAGCTCAATAGGCCTATTTGGATCCAAGAGAGCCTAGATTCACCTTGAAACACTGAAATTGTAGGCAGTACTCTTAACAAGTGGGACACAATTCTCAAAGGAAAAGAATGTGTTAGGTGCTCCTCTGTCTAAAAAGAATGGTTTTGTTTCCAGAGATACTTGTGTTTCTTCAACTCAGCAGAATAGGCCTATTTGGATCAAGAAGGAACTGTCCCCAGCTTGAAACATCCAAATTGGAGGACGTCTTTCTGTCAAAAACCATCTCAATTCTCACAGGAAAACAATGTGCTAGATGCTAGTGCGTCTAACAGGAATGGATTTTTTTCTGGAGATACACGTGTATCTTCTATTTAGCTGAATAGGCCTATTTGGAGCAACATGAGTCTTTCTCTACCTTGAAATTCTGATTTGCAACATGTACTCCTGTAAAACAAACTCAATGATCACAGGGAAGTAACGTGCTTGATGCTCCTGCTTTTAGCACACGTGGTTTTCACGAGAGATACATGTGATTCTTCCCCTCTGCTGAATAGGCCTACTTGCAACAAAGCCAGCCTTTTGCACTTTGAAAACAATGTCTGGCAGGAAGATTTCCTTTCAAAAACGAACTCAATACTCAGAGAAAAATAACGTCAGATGCTGCAGCTCCACACACAGAGGGTTTTCTTTGGAGTGATCCTTGTGTGTCTTCAACTCAGCTGAATAGGCCTAGAGGGAGGAAAGAGAGCCTACCTCCACCTTGAAACCCCTCAGTTGTGGGAAGTTTTCCTTTCAAAAAGTGACTTAACTCTTACAGGGAAACCATGTGCTAGATGCTGTAGATTCTAGCATATATGGTTTTCTTTCAGGAGTCACCTGTGTTTCCTCAACTCAACTGTTT
This sequence comes from Castor canadensis, assembly GCF_047511655.1. Taxonomy (NCBI): domain Eukaryota; kingdom Metazoa; phylum Chordata; class Mammalia; order Rodentia; family Castoridae; genus Castor; species Castor canadensis. The sequence continues at coordinate 152,545,205 of NC_133387.1, read as the reverse complement.
AGACCTATTAACAGTCAGAAGCGCCTATCTCTAGCTTCAAACACCTAAACACCTAAACTAACTCATGTCACAGAAAGAAAATATTGTAGGCTCTCCTGCTTCCCAGGTGATTCTTTCATGACACAGGTGGGTTTCTTCAACTCAACTGAATAGGCCAATTTGGGAAAAAGGAGCCCTTTCACAACGCGATCACTGATTTGCAGGAAGCACTTCTTTCAAAACATAACTAAATATGCCAGGAAAACAATCTCTCAGGTGATCCTGCTTCTAATACAGATGGTTTACTTTTGAGAGATCCATGTGTTTCTTCAATTTAGAAGAATGAGCCTATTTGGACAAAATGATCCTTTTTCCACCTTGAAAATTGTAATTTCTCTGAAGTATTCCCTTCAAACCCTAACTCAACTCTCACAGGCACACAACGTGCTAGATACGTGAGGCTCTAACATAGAGGCTTTTCTTTGGACAGATACATGTCTTTGCTCAAGTCAGCTGAATTGAACTTTTGAGAGTAAATAGCGCCTAGGTCCAGGATAAACCACGTATGTTTCAGGAAGTATTCCTATCAGATCTAACTCAATTCGCACAAAGAAACAATGTGCTACATGCTGCTGCTCCTAACCTAGATGGTTTTCTTCAGAGAACTACGTGTGTTTCTTTTAAGCAGATAATAGGTCTATGTGGAATAAAATGAGCAATAATCCACCATGAAAATGTGATTGGCAGCATGTAATGCTTTCAAAATTAACTCAGTTCTCACAGGAAAGAAAAATGTGCTAGGTGCTCCTGCTTCTAACACAGATGGTTTTCTTTGGAGAGATAGCTATGTTTATTCTTCTCAGCTGAATAGGCCTATATTGAACAAAATGAGCCTGTCTCCACCTTGAAATCTGATATTTGAGGGAGTAGTTAGTCCTTGCAGAAACTACTTCAATTCTGAAAGGAAAACAATGTGCTAGATGCTGCGGCTTCTCACATACCTGTTTTTCTTTGGAGAGCTACATGTGTTTCTTCAACGCAGCCCAGTGGGCCGATTTGCATCGGGGAAAGCTATTGTTCTCATAAAACACCAAAGTTTCAGCAGTGCTCTTTCAAAAACTCAGCGTATTTTCACAGGAAAACAATGTGCTAGTTGCTCCTGCATCTAACACGAATGGCTTCTTTTCTAGAGATGCATGCTTTTCTTCATCGTAGCTGAATTGGCCTATTTGGATCAAATGAGCCTTTCTCCACCTTGAAAATTCTGATTTGCAGGAAGTATTCCTTTCAAAAACGAACTCAATTTTAGTAGGGAAAGTATGTGCCTGATGCTCCTGCTCTCAGAGCACATGGTTTTCTTCGAGAAATGCGTGCGTTTCGTCCACTCAACTGAATTGGCCTATTTGGACCAAAATCATCCTTTCTCCACCTTGAAATCTATGTTTTGCAGGAAGTGTTCCTCTCAAAAACGACCTCAATTCACAATGGAAAATAATATGCTAGATGCTGCACGTTCTAGCATACATGCTTGTCTTTGGAGAGGTGCATGGGTTTCTTCACCTGAGCTGAATAGGCCTATTTGGATCAAAGAGAGCCTATATTCACTTTGAAACATCAAAGTTGCAGGCAGTACTTTGGCCAAAACTACCACCATTCTCACAGGAAAACAATGGCTACTTGCTACTGCATCTAACAGAAACCCTTGTGTTCTCGAGACACATGTGCTTCTTCCACGTAGCTGAAGAGGCCTCTTGGGAAAAAAGTGAGCCTTTATTCACCATGAAACTTCTGTTTTGCAGGAAGTATTCCTTCAAACACTACTTCAATTTTCACTGGGAAACAATTGGGTAGATGCTCCAGCTTCTAGCTCACGTGGTTTTCTCTTGGAAGATACTTGTGTTTCATCAAGTCAGCCGAATTGGCCCATTTGGTGCAACCAACGCAGATATCCCGATTGAATCACCTAAGTCGGAGGAGGTATTTCCATTCCATCTAACTCAATTCTTATAGAGAAACAATACTGTAGATGCTGCTGCTTCTAACTTAGATGGCTTTCTTTGGAGATACATATGTTTCTTCTACTCAGCTGCATAGGCCTATATTGTACAAAGTGAAATTTTGTCCACGTTGATATCTATGATTTCAGGGAGTATTCCTTTCAAAAACTACCTCAAGTCTCACAGGATAACATGTGATAGATGCCACAGCTCGTAACATAGATGGGTTTTTCTGAGAGACACTTGTGTTTCTTCACCTCAGCTGAATAGGTCAATTTTGAGCAAGCACCGCCTATCTGCAGCATGAAGCACGAAAATTCGTAGAAGTCTTTCTTTCAAAACTCACTAAATTCTCACAGGAAAACAATGTGGTTAATGTTGCAGTGTCTAGCAAACCTGGTTTTCTTTGGAGTGAATCGTGTGTTTCTTCACCTCAGCTGAGTAGGCCTATTTGGATTAAAGAGCGTGTATGTTCACCTTGAAACGCCGAAGGTGGAGGCTGTCGTCCTTCCAAAACTAGTACATTTCTCACAGGAAAACAATGGGCTACTTACTCCTGCGTCTAACACGAACAGCTTTTTTTCCAGAGATTCATGTGTTGTGTCAACTTAGCTCTATAGGACCACTCGGAAGAAAATGAGCCTTCCTCTCCTTGAAAATTATGATCTGCGTAAACTATTCCTTTCAAAAATTAACTTAATTTTCACAGGGGAACCAAGTCCGTGATGCTCCTGCTGCTAGCACACATGGATTTCTGTGAGAGATACTTGAGTTTCGTCCATTCAGCTGAATAGGCCCCCTTGGAAAATAATCAGACTTTCTCTACATTCAAATCTATGACTTCAGGAATTATTTCTTATAAAACTCCCTCAAGTCCCTCAGGAAAACAAGGTGTCAGATGCTGTACCTTCTAGCATGCATCGTTTTCTTTGGAGAGGTTCATATGTTTCCTCAACTCAGCTCAATAGGCCTATTTGGATCCAAGAGAGCCTAGATTCACCTTGAAACACTGAAATTGTAGGCAGTACTCTTAACAAGTGGGACACAATTCTCAAAGGAAAAGAATGTGTTAGGTGCTCCTCTGTCTAAAAAGAATGGTTTTGTTTCCAGAGATACTTGTGTTTCTTCAACTCAGCAGAATAGGCCTATTTGGATCAAGAAGGAACTGTCCCCAGCTTGAAACATCCAAATTGGAGGACGTCTTTCTGTCAAAAACCATCTCAATTCTCACAGGAAAACAATGTGCTAGATGCTAGTGCGTCTAACAGGAATGGATTTTTTTCTGGAGATACACGTGTATCTTCTATTTAGCTGAATAGGCCTATTTGGAGCAACATGAGTCTTTCTCTACCTTGAAATTCTGATTTGCAACATGTACTCCTGTAAAACAAACTCAATGATCACAGGGAAGTAACGTGCTTGATGCTCCTGCTTTTAGCACACGTGGTTTTCACGAGAGATACATGTGATTCTTCCCCTCTGCTGAATAGGCCTACTTGCAACAAAGCCAGCCTTTTGCACTTTGAAAACAATGTCTGGCAGGAAGATTTCCTTTCAAAAACGAACTCAATACTCAGAGAAAAATAACGTCAGATGCTGCAGCTCCACACACAGAGGGTTTTCTTTGGAGTGATCCTTGTGTGTCTTCAACTCAGCTGAATAGGCCTAGAGGGAGGAAAGAGAGCCTACCTCCACCTTGAAACCCCTCAGTTGTGGGAAGTTTTCCTTTCAAAAAGTGACTTAACTCTTACAGGGAAACCATGTGCTAGATGCTGTAGATTCTAGCATATATGGTTTTCTTTCAGGAGTCACCTGTGTTTCCTCAACTCAACTGTTTAGACCTATTAACAGTCAGAAGCGCCTATCTCTAGCTTCAAACACCTAAACACCTAAACTAACTCATGTCACAGAAAGAAAATATTGTAGGCTCTCCTGCTTCCCAGGTGATTCTTTCATGACACAGGTGGGTTTCTTCAACTCAACTGAATAGGCCAATTTGGGAAAAAGGAGCCCTTTCACAACGCGATCACTGATTTGCAGGAAGCACTTCTTTCAAAACATAACTAAATATGCCAGGAAAACAATCTCTCAGGTGATCCTGCTTCTAATACAGATGGTTTACTTTTGAGAGATCCATGTGTTTCTTCAATTTAGAAGAATGAGCCTATTTGGACAAAATGATCCTTTTTCCACCTTGAAAATTGTAATTTCTCTGAAGTATTCCCTTCAAACCCTAACTCAACTCTCACAGGCACACAACGTGCTAGATACGTGAGGCTCTAACATAGAGGCTTTTCTTTGGACAGATACATGTCTTTGCTCAAGTCAGCTGAATTGAACTTTTGAGAGTAAATAGCGCCTAGGTCCAGGATAAACCACGTATGTTTCAGGAAGTATTCCTATCAGATCTAACTCAATTCGCACAAAGAAACAATGTGCTACATGCTGCTGCTCCTAACCTAGATGGTTTTCTTCAGAGAACTACGTGTGTTTCTTTTAAGCAGATAATAGGTCTATGTGGAATAAAATGAGCAATAATCCACCATGAAAATGTGATTGGCAGCATGTAATGCTTTCAAAATTAACTCAGTTCTCACAGGAAAGAAAAATGTGCTAGGTGCTCCTGCTTCTAACACAGATGGTTTTCTTTGGAGAGATAGCTATGTTTATTCTTCTCAGCTGAATAGGCCTATATTGAACAAAATGAGCCTGTCTCCACCTTGAAATCTGATATTTGAGGGAGTAGTTAGTCCTTGCAGAAACTACTTCAATTCTGAAAGGAAAACAATGTGCTAGATGCTGCGGCTTCTCACATACCTGTTTTTCTTTGGAGAGCTACATGTGTTTCTTCAACGCAGCCCAGTGGGCCGATTTGCATCGGGGAAAGCTATTGTTCTCATAAAACACCAAAGTTTCAGCAGTGCTCTTTCAAAAACTCAGCGTATTTTCACAGGAAAACAATGTGCTAGTTGCTCCTGCATCTAACACGAATGGCTTCTTTTCTAGAGATGCATGCTTTTCTTCATCGTAGCTGAATTGGCCTATTTGGATCAAATGAGCCTTTCTCCACCTTGAAAATTCTGATTTGCAGGAAGTATTCCTTTCAAAAACGAACTCAATTTTAGTAGGGAAAGTATGTGCCTGATGCTCCTGCTCTCAGAGCACATGGTTTTCTTCGAGAAATGCGTGCGTTTCGTCCACTCAACTGAATTGGCCTATTTGGACCAAAATCATCCTTTCTCCACCTTGAAATCTATGTTTTGCAGGAAGTGTTCCTCTCAAAAACGACCTCAATTCACAATGGAAAATAATATGCTAGATGCTGCACGTTCTAGCATACATGCTTGTCTTTGGAGAGGTGCATGGGTTTCTTCACCTGAGCTGAATAGGCCTATTTGGATCAAAGAGAGCCTATATTCACTTTGAAACATCAAAGTTGCAGGCAGTACTTTGGCCAAAACTACCACCATTCTCACAGGAAAACAATGGCTACTTGCTACTGCATCTAACAGAAACCCTTGTGTTCTCGAGACACATGTGCTTCTTCCACGTAGCTGAAGAGGCCTCTTGGGAAAAAAGTGAGCCTTTATTCACCATGAAACTTCTGTTTTGCAGGAAGTATTCCTTCAAACACTACTTCAATTTTCACTGGGAAACAATTGGGTAGATGCTCCAGCTTCTAGCTCACGTGGTTTTCTCTTGGAAGATACTTGTGTTTCATCAAGTCAGCCGAATTGGCCCATTTGGTGCAACCAACGCAGATATCCCGATTGAATCACCTAAGTCGGAGGAGGTATTTCCATTCCATCTAACTCAATTCTTATAGAGAAACAATACTGTAGATGCTGCTGCTTCTAACTTAGATGGCTTTCTTTGGAGATACATATGTTTCTTCTACTCAGCTGCATAGGCCTATATTGTACAAAGTGAAATTTTGTCCACGTTGATATCTATGATTTCAGGGAGTATTCCTTTCAAAAACTACCTCAAGTCTCACAGGATAACATGTGATAGATGCCACAGCTCGTAACATAGATGGGTTTTTCTGAGAGACACTTGTGTTTCTTCACCTCAGCTGAATAGGTCAATTTTGAGCAAGCACCGCCTATCTGCAGCATGAAGCATGAAAATTCGTAGAAGTCTTTCTTTCAAAACTCACTAAATTCTCACAGGAAAACAATGTGGTTAATGTTGCAGTGTCTAGCAAACCTGGTTTTCTTTGGAGTGAATCGTGTGTTTCTTCACCTCAGCTGAGTAGGCCTATTTGGATTAAAGAGCGTGTATGTTCACCTTGAAACGCCGAAGGTGGAGGCTGTCGTCCTTCCAAAACTAGTACATTTCTCACAGGAAAACAATGGGCTACTTACTCCTGCGTCTAACACGAACAGCTTTTTTTCCAGAGATTCATGTGTTGTGTCAACTTAGCTCTATAGGACCACTCGGAAGAAAATGAGCCTTCCTCTCCTTGAAAATTATGATCTGCGTAAACTATTCCTTTCAAAAATTAACTTAATTTTCACAGGGGAACCAAGTCCGTGATGCTCCTGCTGCTAGCACACATGGATTTCTGTGAGAGATACTTGAGTTTCGTCCATTCAGCTGAATAGGCCCCCTTGGAAAATAATCAGACTTTCTCTACATTCAAATCTATGACTTCAGGAATTATTTCTTATAAAACTCCCTCAAGTCCCTCAGGAAAACAAGGTGTCAGATGCTGTACCTTCTAGCATGCATCGTTTTCTTTGGAGAGGTTCATATGTTTCCTCAACTCAGCTCAATAGGCCTATTTGGATCCAAGAGAGCCTAGATTCACCTTGAAACACTGAAATTGTAGGCAGTACTCTTAACAAGTGGGACACAATTCTCAAAGGAAAAGAATGTGTTAGGTGCTCCTCTGTCTAAAAAGAATGGTTTTGTTTCCAGAGATACTTGTGTTTCTTCAACTCAGCAGAATAGGCCTATTTGGATCAAGAAGGAACTGTCCCCAGCTTGAAACATCCAAATTGGAGGACGTCTTTCTGTCAAAAACCATCTCAATTCTCACAGGAAAACAATGTGCTAGATGCTAGTGCGTCTAACAGGAATGGATTTTTTTCTGGAGATACACGTGTATCTTCTATTTAGCTGAATAGGCCTATTTGGAGCAACATGAGTCTTTCTCTACCTTGAAATTCTGATTTGCAACATGTACTCCTGTAAAACAAACTCAATGATCACAGGGAAGTAACGTGCTTGATGCTCCTGCTTTTAGCACACGTGGTTTTCACGAGAGATACATGTGATTCTTCCCCTCTGCTGAATAGGCCTACTTGCAACAAAGCCAGCCTTTTGCACTTTGAAAACAATGTCTGGCAGGAAGATTTCCTTTCAAAAACGAACTCAATACTCAGAGAAAAATAACGTCAGATGCTGCAGCTCCACACACAGAGGGTTTTCTTTGGAGTGATCCTTGTGTGTCTTCAACTCAGCTGAATAGGCCTAGAGGGAGGAAAGAGAGCCTACCTCCACCTTGAAACCCCTCAGTTGTGGGAAGTTTTCCTTTCAAAAAGTGACTTAACTCTTACAGGGAAACCATGTGCTAGATGCTGTAGATTCTAGCATATATGGTTTTCTTTCAGGAGTCACCTGTGTTTCCTCAACTCAACTGTTTAGACCTATTAACAGTCAGAAGCGCCTATCTCTAGCTTCAAACACCTAAACACCTAAACTAACTCATGTCACAGAAAGAAAATATTGTAGGCTCTCCTGCTTCCCAGGTGATTCTTTCATGACACAGGTGGGTTTCTTCAACTCAACTGAATAGGCCAATTTGGGAAAAAGGAGCCCTTTCACAACGCGATCACTGATTTGCAGGAAGCACTTCTTTCAAAACATAACTAAATATGCCAGGAAAACAATCTCTCAGGTGATCCTGCTTCTAATACAGATGGTTTACTTTTGAGAGATCCATGTGTTTCTTCAATTTAGAAGAATGAGCCTATTTGGACAAAATGATCCTTTTTCCACCTTGAAAATTGTAATTTCTCTGAAGTATTCCCTTCAAACCCTAACTCAACTCTCACAGGCACACAACGTGCTAGATACGTGAGGCTCTAACATAGAGGCTTTTCTTTGGACAGATACATGTCTTTGCTCAAGTCAGCTGAATTGAACTTTTGAGAGTAAATAGCGCCTAGGTCCAGGATAAACCACGTATGTTTCAGGAAGTATTCCTATCAGATCTAACTCAATTCGCACAAAGAAACAATGTGCTACATGCTGCTGCTCCTAACCTAGATGGTTTTCTTCAGAGAACTACGTGTGTTTCTTTTAAGCAGATAATAGGTCTATGTGGAATAAAATGAGCAATAATCCACCATGAAAATGTGATTGGCAGCATGTAATGCTTTCAAAATTAACTCAGTTCTCACAGGAAAGAAAAATGTGCTAGGTGCTCCTGCTTCTAACACAGATGGTTTTCTTTGGAGAGATAGCTATGTTTATTCTTCTCAGCTGAATAGGCCTATATTGAACAAAATGAGCCTGTCTCCACCTTGAAATCTGATATTTGAGGGAGTAGTTAGTCCTTGCAGAAACTACTTCAATTCTGAAAGGAAAACAATGTGCTAGATGCTGCGGCTTCTCACATACCTGTTTTTCTTTGGAGAGCTACATGTGTTTCTTCAACGCAGCCCAGTGGGCCGATTTGCATCGGGGAAAGCTATTGTTCTCATAAAACACCAAAGTTTCAGCAGTGCTCTTTCAAAAACTCAGCGTATTTTCACAGGAAAACAATGTGCTAGTTGCTCCTGCATCTAACACGAATGGCTTCTTTTCTAGAGATGCATGCTTTTCTTCATCGTAGCTGAATTGGCCTATTTGGATCAAATGAGCCTTTCTCCACCTTGAAAATTCTGATTTGCAGGAAGTATTCCTTTCAAAAACGAACTCAATTTTAGTAGGGAAAGTATGTGCCTGATGCTCCTGCTCTCAGAGCACATGGTTTTCTTCGAGAAATGCGTGCGTTTCGTCCACTCAACTGAATTGGCCTATTTGGACCAAAATCATCCTTTCTCCACCTTGAAATCTATGTTTTGCAGGAAGTGTTCCTCTCAAAAACGACCTCAATTCACAATGGAAAATAATATGCTAGATGCTGCACGTTCTAGCATACATGCTTGTCTTTGGAGAGGTGCATGGGTTTCTTCACCTGAGCTGAATAGGCCTATTTGGATCAAAGAGAGCCTATATTCACTTTGAAACATCAAAGTTGCAGGCAGTACTTTGGCCAAAACTACCACCATTCTCACAGGAAAACAATGGCTACTTGCTACTGCATCTAACAGAAACCCTTGTGTTCTCGAGACACATGTGCTTCTTCCACGTAGCTGAAGAGGCCTCTTGGGAAAAAAGTGAGCCTTTATTCACCATGAAACTTCTGTTTTGCAGGAAGTATTCCTTCAAACACTACTTCAATTTTCACTGGGAAACAATTGGGTAGATGCTCCAGCTTCTAGCTCACGTGGTTTTCTCTTGGAAGATACTTGTGTTTCATCAAGTCAGCCGAATTGGCCCATTTGGTGCAACCAACGCAGATATCCCGATTGAATCACCTAAGTCGGAGGAGGTATTTCCATTCCATCTAACTCAATTCTTATAGAGAAACAATACTGTAGATGCTGCTGCTTCTAACTTAGATGGCTTTCTTTGGAGATACATATGTTTCTTCTACTCAGCTGCATAGGCCTATATTGTACAAAGTGAAATTTTGTCCACGTTGATATCTATGATTTCAGGGAGTATTCCTTTCAAAAACTACCTCAAGTCTCACAGGATAACATGTGATAGATGCCACAGCTCGTAACATAGATGGGTTTTTCTGAGAGACACTTGTGTTTCTTCACCTCAGCTGAATAGGTCAATTTTGAGCAAGCACCGCCTATCTGCAGCATGAAGCACGAAAATTCGTAGAAGTCTTTCTTTCAAAACTCACTAAATTCTCACAGGAAAACAATGTGGTTAATGTTGCAGTGTCTAGCAAACCTGGTTTTCTTTGGAGTGAATCGTGTGTTTCTTCACCTCAGCTGAGTAGGCCTATTTGGATTAAAGAGCGTGTATGTTCACCTTGAAACGCCGAAGGTGGAGGCTGTCGTCCTTCCAAAACTAGTACATTTCTCACAGGAAAACAATGGGCTACTTACTCCTGCGTCTAACACGAACAGCTTTTTTTCCAGAGATTCATGTGTTGTGTCAACTTAGCTCTATAGGACCACTCGGAAGAAAATGAGCCTTCCTCTCCTTGAAAATTATGATCTGCGTAAACTATTCCTTTCAAAAATTAACTTAATTTTCACAGGGGAACCAAGTCCGTGATGCTCCTGCTGCTAGCACACATGGATTTCTTTGAGAGATACTTGAGTTTCGTCCATTCAGCTGAATAGGCCCCCTTGGAAAATAATCAGACTTTCTCTACATTCAAATCTATGACTTCAGGAATTATTTCTTATAAAACTCCCTCAAGTCCCTCAGGAAAACAAGGTGTCAGATGCTGTACCTTCTAGCATGCATCGTTTTCTTTGGAGAGGTTCATATGTTTCCTCAACTCAGCTCAATAGGCCTATTTGGATCCAAGAGAGCCTAGATTCACCTTGAAACACTGAAATTGTAGGCAGTACTCTTAACAAGTGGGACACAATTCTCAAAGGAAAAGAATGTGTTAGGTGCTCCTCTGTCTAAAAAGAATGGTTTTGTTTCCAGAGATACTTGTGTTTCTTCAACTCAGCAGAATAGGCCTATTTGGATCAAGAAGGAACTGTCCCCAGCTTGAAACATCCAAATTGGAGGACGTCTTTCTGTCAAAAACCATCTCAATTCTCACAGGAAAACAATGTGCTAGATGCTAGTGCGTCTAACAGGAATGGATTTTTTTCTGGAGATACACGTGTATCTTCTATTTAGCTGAATAGGCCTATTTGGAGCAACATGAGTCTTTCTCTACCTTGAAATTCTGATTTGCAACATGTACTCCTGTAAAACAAACTCAATGATCACAGGGAAGTAACGTGCTTGATGCTCCTGCTTTTAGCACACGTGGTTTTCACGAGAGATACATGTGATTCTTCCCCTCTGCTGAATAGGCCTACTTGCAACAAAGCCAGCCTTTTGCACTTTGAAAACAATGTCTGGCAGGAAGATTTCCTTTCAAAAACGAACTCAATACTCAGAGAAAAATAACGTCAGATGCTGCAGCTCCACACACAGAGGGTTTTCTTTGGAGTGATCCTTGTGTGTCTTCAACTCAGCTGAATAGGCCTAGAGGGAGGAAAGAGAGCCTACCTCCACCTTGAAACCCCTCAGTTGTGGGAAGTTTTCCTTTCAAAAAGTGACTTAACTCTTACAGGGAAACCATGTGCTAGATGCTGTAGATTCTAGCATATATGGTTTTCTTTCAGGAGTCACCTGTGTTTCCTCAACTCAACTGTTTAGACCTATTAACAGTCAGAAGCGCCTATCTCTAGCTTCAAACACCTAAACACCTAAACTAACTCATGTCACAGAAAGAAAATATTGTAGGCTCTCCTGCTTCCCAGGTGATTCTTTCATGACACAGGTGGGTTTCTTCAACTCAACTGAATAGGCCAATTTGGGAAAAAGGAGCCCTTTCACAACGCGATCACTGATTTGCAGGAAGCACTTCTTTCAAAACATAACTAAATATGCCAGGAAAACAATCTCTCAGGTGATCCTGCTTCTAATACAGATGGTTTTCTTTTGAGAGATCCATGTGTTTCTTCAATTTAGAAGAATGAGCCTATTTGGACAAAATGATCCTTTTTCCACCTTGAAAATTGTAATTTCTCTGAAGTATTCCCTTCAAACCCTAACTCAACTCTCACAGGCACACAACGTGCTAGATACGTGAGGCTCTAACATAGAGGCTTTTCTTTGGACAGATACATGTCTTTGCTCAAGTCAGCTGAATTGAACTTTTGAGAGTAAATAGCGCCTAGGTCCAGGATAAACCAAGTATGGTTCAGGAAGTATTCCTATCAGATCTAACTCAATTCGCACAAAGAAACAATGTGCTACATGCTGCTGCTCCTAACCTAGATGGTTTTCTTCAGAGAACTACGTGTGTTTCTTTTAAGCAGATAATAGGTCTATGTGGAATAAAATGAGCAATAATCCACCATGAAAATGTGATTGGCAGCATGTAATGCTTTCAAAATTAACTCAGTTCTCACAGGAAAGAAAAATGTGCTAGGTGCTCCTGCTTCTAACACAGATGGTTTTCTTTGGAGAGATAGCTATGTTTATTCTTCTCAGCTGAATAGGCCTATATTGAACAAAATGAGCCTGTCTCCACCTTGAAATCTGATATTTGAGGGAGTAGTTAGTCCTTGCAGAAACTACTTCAATTCTGAAAGGAAAACAATGTGCTAGATGCTGCGGCTTCTCACATACCTGTTTTTCTTTGGAGAGCTACATGTGTTTCTTCAACGCAGCCCAGTGGGCCGATTTGCATCGGGGAAAGCTATTGTTCTCATAAAACACCAAAGTTTCAGCAGTGCTCTTTCAAAAACTCAGCGTATTTTCACAGGAAAACAATGTGCTAGTTGCTCCTGCATCTAACACGAATGGCTTCTTTTCTAGAGATGCATGCTTTTCTTCATCGTAGCTGAATAGGCCTATTTGGATCAAATGAGCCTTTCTCCACCTTGAAAATTCTGATTTGCAGGAAGTATTCCTTTCAAAAACGAACTCAATTTTAGTAGGGAAAGTATGTGCCTGATGCTCCTGCTCTCAGAGCACATGGTTTTCTTCGAGAAATGCGTGCGTTTCGTCCACTCAACTGAATTGGCCTATTTGGACCAAAATCATCCTTTCTCCACCTTGAAATCTATGTTTTGCAGGAAGTGTTCCTCTCAAAAACGACCTCAATTCACAATGGAAAATAATATGCTAGATGCTGCACGTTCTAGCATACATGCTTGTCTTTGGAGAGGTGCATGGGTTTCTTCACCTGAGCTGAATAGGCCTATTTGGATCAAAGAGAGCCTATATTCACTTTGAAACATCAAAGTTGCAGGCAGTACTTTGGCCAAAACTACCACCATTCTCACAGGAAAACAATGGCTACTTGCTACTGCATCTAACAGAAACCCTTGTGTTCTCGAGACACATGTGCTTCTTCCACGTAGCTGAAGAGGCCTCTTGGGAAAAAAGTGAGCCTTTATTCACCATGAAACTTCTGTTTTGCAGGAAGTATTCCTTCAAACACTACTTCAATTTTCACTGGGAAACAATTGGGTAGATGCTCCAGCTTCTAGCTCACGTGGTTTTCTCTTGGAAGATACTTGTGTTTCATCAAGTCAGCCGAATTGGCCCATTTGGTGCAACCAACGCAGATATCCCGATTGAATCACCTAAGTCGGAGGAGGTATTTCCATTCCATCTAACTCAATTCTTATAGAGAAACAATACTGTAGATGCTGCTGCTTCTAACTTAGATGGCTTTCTTTGGAGATACATATGTTTCTTCTACTCAGCTGCATAGGCCTATATTGTACAAAGTGAAATTTTGTCCACGTTGATATCTATGATTTCAGGGAGTATTCCTTTCAAAAACTACCTCAAGTCTCACAGGATAACATGTGATAGATGCCACAGCTCGTAACATAGATGGGTTTTTCTGAGAGACACTTGTGTTTCTTCACCTCAGCTGAATAGGTCAATTTTGAGCAAGCACCGCCTATCTGCAGCATGAAGCACGAAAATTCGTAGAAGTCTTTCTTTCAAAACTCACTAAATTCTCACAGGAAAACAATGTGGTTAATGTTGCAGTGTCTAGCAAACCTGGTTTTCTTTGGAGTGAATCGTGTGTTTCTTCACCTCAGCTGAGTAGGCCTATTTGGATTAAAGAGCGTGTATGTTCACCTTGAAACGCCGAAGGTGGAGGCTGTCGTCCTTCCAAAACTACATTTCTCACAGGAAAACAATGGGCTACTTACTCCTGCGTCTAACACGAACAGCTTTTTTTCCAGAGATTCATGTGTTGTGTCAACTTAGCTCTATAGGACCACTCGGAAGAAAATGAGCCTTCCTCTCCTTGAAAATTATGATCTGCGTAAACTATTCCTTTCAAAAATTAACTTAATTTTCACAGGGGAACCAAGTCCGTGATGCTCCTGCTGCTAGCACACATGGATTTCTTTGAGAGATACTTGAGTTTCGTCCATTCAGCTGAATAGGCCCCCTTGGAAAATAATCAGACTTTCTCTACATTCAAATCTATGACTTCAGGAATTATTTCTTATAAAACTCCCTCAAGTCCCTCAGGAAAACAAGGTGTCAGATGCTGTACCTTCTAGCATGCATCGTTTTCTTTGGAGAGGTTCATATGTTTCCTCAACTCAGCTCAATAGGCCTATTTGGATCCAAGAGAGCCTAGATTCACCTTGAAACACTGAAATTGTAGGCAGTACTCTTAACAAGTGGGACACAATTCTCAAAGGAAAAGAATGTGTTAGGTGCTCCTCTGTCTAAAAAGAATGGTTTTGTTTCCAGAGATACTTGTGTTTCTTCAACTCAGCAGAATAGGCCTATTTGGATCAAGAAGGAACTGTCCCCAGCTTGAAACATCCAAATTGGAGGACGTCTTTCTGTCAAAAACCATCTCAATTCTCACAGGAAAACAATGTGCTAGATGCTAGTGCGTCTAACAGGAATGGATTTTTTTCTGGAGATACACGTGTATCTTCTATTTAGCTGAATAGGCCTATTTGGAGCAACATGAGTCTTTCTCTACCTTGAAATTCTGATTTGCAACATGTACTCCTGTAAAACAAACTCAATGATCACAGGGAAGTAACGTGCTTGATGCTCCTGCTTTTAGCACACGTGGTTTTCACGAGAGATACATGTGATTCTTCCCCTCTGCTGAATAGGCCTACTTGCAACAAAGCCAGCCTTTTGCACTTTGAAAACAATGTCTGGCAGGAAGATTTCCTTTCAAAAACGAACTCAATACTCAGAGAAAAATAACGTCAGATGCTGCAGCTCCACACACAGAGGGCTTTCTTTGGAGTGATCCTTGTGTGTCTTCAACTCAGCTGAATAGGCCTAGAGGGAGGAAAGAGAGCCTACCTCCACCTTGAAACCCCTCAGTTGTGGGAAGTTTTCCTTTCAAAAAGTGACTTAACTCTTACAGGGAAACCATGTGCTAGATGCTGTAGATTCTAGCATATATGGTTTTCTTTCAGGAGTCACCTGTGTTTCCTCAACTCAACTGTTTAGACCTATTAACAGTCAGAAGCGCCTATCTCTAGCTTCAAACACCTAAACACCTAAACTAACTCATGTCACAGAAAGAAAATATTGTAGGCTCTCCTGCTTCCCAGGTGATTCTTTCATGACACAGGTGGGTTTCTTCAACTCAACTGAATAGGCCAATTTGGGAAAAAGGAGCCCTTTCACAACACGATCACTGATTTGCAGGAAGCACTTCTTTCAAAACATAACTAAATATGCCAGGAAAACAATCTCTCAGGTGATCCTGCTTCTAATACAGATGGTTTTCTTTTGAGAGATCCATGTGTTTCTTCAATTTAGAAGAATGAGCCTATTTGGACAAAATGATCCTTTTTCCACCTTGAAAATTGTAATTTCTCTGAAGTATTCCCTTCAAACCCTAACTCAACTCTCACAGGCACACAACGTGCTAGATACGTGAGGCTCTAACATAGAGGCTTTTCTTTGGACAGATACATGTCTTTGCTCAAGTCAGCTGAATTGAACTTTTGAGAGTAAATAGCGCCTAGGTCCAGGATAAACCACGTATGTTTCAGGAAGTATTCCTATCAGATCTAACTCAATTCGCACAAAGAAACAATGTGCTACATGCTGCTGCTCCTAACCTAGATGGTTTTCTTCAGAGAACTACGTGTGTTTCTTTTAAGCAGGTAATAGGTCTATGTGGAATAAAATGAGCAATAATCC
The DNA here is from genome assembly GCF_047511655.1 of Castor canadensis. Lineage (NCBI taxonomy): Eukaryota > Metazoa > Chordata > Mammalia > Rodentia > Castoridae > Castor > Castor canadensis. The sequence continues at coordinate 152,529,252 of NC_133387.1, read as the reverse complement.
ACCATGAAAATGTGATTGGCAGCATGTAATGCTTTCAAAATTAACTCAGTTCTCACAGGAAAGAAAAATGTGCTAGGTGCTCCTGCTTCTAACACAGATGGTTTTCTTTGGAGAGATAGCTATGTTTATTCTTCTCAGCTGAATAGGCCTATATTGAACAAAATGAGCCTGTCTCCAACTTGAAATCTGATATTTGAGGGAGTAGTTAGTCTTTGCAGAAACTACTTCAATTCTGAAAGGAAAACAATGTGCTAGATGCTGCGGCTTCTCACATACCTGTTTTTCTTTGGAGAGCTACATGTGTTTCTTCAACGCAGCCCAGTGGGCCGATTTGCATCGGGGAAAGCTATTGTTCTCATAAAACACCAAAGTTTCAGCAGTGCTCTTTCAAAAACTCAGCGTATTTTCACAGGAAAACAATGTGCTAGTTGCTCCTGCATCTAACACGAATGGCTTCTTTTCTAGAGATGCATGCTTTTCTTCATCGTAGCTGAATAGGCCTATTTGGATCAAATGAGCCTTTCTCCACCTTGAAAATTCTGATTTGCAGGAAGTATTCCTTTCAAAAACGAACTCAATTTTAGTAGGGAAAGTATGTGCCTGATGCTCCTGCTCTCAGAGCACATGGTTTTCTTCGAGAAATGCGTGCGTTTCGTCCACTCAACTGAATTGGCCTATTTGGACCAAAATCATCCTTTCTCCACCTTGAAATCTATGTTTTGCAGGAAGTGTTCCTCTCAAAAACGACCTCAATTCACAATGGAAAATAATATGCTAGATGCTGCACGTTCTAGCATACATGCTTGTCTTTGGAGAGGTGCATGGGTTTCTTCACCTGAGCTGAATAGGCCTATTTGGATCAAAGAGAGCCTATATTCACTTTGAAACATCAAAGTTGCAGGCAGTACTTTGGCCAAAACTACCACCATTCTCACAGGAAAACAATGGCTACTTGCTACTGCATCTAACAGAAACCCTTGTGTTCTCGAGACACATGTGCTTCTTCCACGTAGCTGAAGAGGCCTCTTGGGAAAAAAGTGAGCCTTTATTCACCATGAAACTTCTGTTTTGCAGGAAGTATTCCTTCAAACACTACTTCAATTTTCACTGGGAAACAATTGGGTAGATGCTCCAGCTTCTAGCTCACGTGGTTTTCTCTTGGAAGATACTTGTGTTTCATCAAGTCAGCCGAATTGGCCCATTTGGTGCAACCAACGCAGATATCCCGATTGAATCACCTAAGTCGGAGGAGGTATTTCCATTCCATCTAACTCAATTCTTATAGAGAAACAATACTGTAGATGCTGCTGCTTCTAACTTAGATGGCTTTCTTTGGAGATACATATGTTTCTTCTACTCAGCTGCATAGGCCTATATTGTACAAAGTGAAATTTTGTCCACGTTGATATCTATGATTTCAGGGAGTATTCCTTTCAAAAACTACCTCAAGTCTCACAGGATAACATGTGATAGATGCCACAGCTCGTAACATAGATGGGTTTTTCTGAGAGACACTTGTGTTTCTTCACCTCAGCTGAATAGGTCAATTTTGAGCAAGCACCGCCTATCTGCAGCATGAAGCACGAAAATTCGTAGAAGTCTTTCTTTCAAAACTCACTAAATTCTCACAGGAAAACAATGTGGTTAATGTTGCAGTGTCTAGCAAACCTGGTTTTCTTTGGAGTGAATCGTGTGTTTCTTCACCTCAGCTGAGTAGGCCTATTTGGATTAAAGAGCGTGTATGTTCACCTTGAAACGCCGAAGGTGGAGGCTGTCGTCCTTCCAAAACTACATTTCTCACAGGAAAACAATGGGCTACTTACTCCTGCGTCTAACACGAACAGCTTTTTTTCCAGAGATTCATGTGTTGTGTCAACTTAGCTCTATAGGACCACTCGGAAGAAAATGAGCCTTCCTCTCCTTGAAAATTATGATCTGCGTAAACTATTCCTTTCAAAAATTAACTTAATTTTCACAGGGGAACCAAGTCCGTGATGCTCCTGCTGCTAGCACACATGGATTTCTTTGAGAGATACTTGAGTTTCGTCCATTCAGCTGAATAGGCCCCCTTGGAAAATAATCAGACTTTCTCTACATTCAAATCTATGACTTCAGGAATTATTTCTTATAAAACTCCCTCAAGTCCCTCAGGAAAACAAGGTGTCAGATGCTGTACCTTCTAGCATGCATCGTTTTCTTTGGAGAGGTTCATATGTTTCCTCAACTCAGCTCAATAGGCCTATTTGGATCCAAGAGAGCCTAGATTCACCTTGAAACACTGAAATTGTAGGCAGTACTCTTAACAAGTGGGACACAATTCTCAAAGGAAAAGAATGTGTTAGGTGCTCCTCTGTCTAAAAAGAATGGTTTTGTTTCCAGAGATACTTGTGTTTCTTCAACTCAGCAGAATAGGCCTATTTGGATCAAGAAGGAACTGTCCCCAGCTTGAAACATCCAAATTGGAGGACGTCTTTCTGTCAAAAACCATCTCAATTCTCACAGGAAAACAATGTGCTAGATGCTAGTGCGTCTAACAGGAATGGATTTTTTTCTGGAGATACACGTGTATCTTCTATTTAGCTGAATAGGCCTATTTGGAGCAACATGAGTCTTTCTCTACCTTGAAATTCTGATTTGCAACATGTACTCCTGTAAAACAAACTCAATGATCACAGGGAAGTAACGTGCTTGATGCTCCTGCTTTTAGCACACGTGGTTTTCACGAGAGATACATGTGATTCTTCCCCTCTGCTGAATAGGCCTACTTGCAACAAAGCCAGCCTTTTGCACTTTGCAAACAATGTCTGGCAGGAAGATTTCCTTTCAAAAACGAACTCAATACTCAGAGAAAAATAACGTCAGATGCTGCAGCTCCACACACAGAGGGTTTTCTTTGGAGTGATCCTTGTGTGTCTTCAACTCAGCTGAATAGGCCTAGAGGGAGGAGAGAGAGCCTACCTCCACCTTGAAACCCCTCAGTTGTGGGAAGTTTTCCTTTCAAAAAGTGACTTAACTCTTACAGGGAAACCATGTGCTAGATGCTGTAGATTCTAGCATATATGGTTTTCTTTCAGGAGTCACCTGTGTTTCCTCAACTCAACTGTTTAGACCTATTAACAGTCAGAAGCGCCTATCTCTAGCTTCAAACACCTAAACACCTAAACTAACTCATGTCACAGAAAGAAAATATTGTAGGCTCTCCTGCTTCCCAGGTGATTCTTTCATGACACAGGTGGGTTTCTTCAACTCAACTGAATAGGCCAATTTGGGAAAAAGGAGCCCTTTCACAACGCGATCACTGATTTGCAGGAAGCACTTCTTTCAAAACATAACTAAATATGCCAGGAAAACAATCTCTCAGGTGATCCTGCTTCTAATACAGATGGTTTTCTTTTGAGAGATCCATGTGTTTCTTCAATTTAGAAGAATGAGCCTATTTGGACAAAATGATCCTTTTTCCACCTTGAAAATTGTAATTTCTCTGAAGTATTCCCTTCAAACCCTAACTCAACTCTCACAGGCACACAACGTGCTAGATACGTGAGGCTCTAACATAGAGGCTTTTCTTTGGACAGATACATGTCTTTGCTCAAGTCAGCTGAATTGAACTTTTGAGAGTAAATAGCGCCTAGGTCCAGGATAAACCACGTATGTTTCAGGAAGTATTCCTATCAGATCTAACTCAATTCGCACAAAGAAACAATGTGCTACATGCTGCTGCTCCTAACCTAGATGGTTTTCTTCAGAGAACTACGTGTGTTTCTTTTAAGCAGGTAATAGGTCTATGTGGAATAAAATGAGCAATAATCCACCATGAAAATGTGATTGGCAGCATGTAATGCTTTCAAAATTAACTCAGTTCTCACAGGAAAGAAAAATGTGCTAGGTGCTCCTGCTTCTAACACAGATGGTTTTCTTTGGAGAGATAGCTATGTTTATTCTTCTCAGCTGAATAGGCCTATATTGAACAAAATGAGCCTGTCTCCACCTTGAAATCTGATATTTGAGGGAGTAGTTAGTCTTTGCAGAAACTACTTCAATTCTGAAAGGAAAACAATGTGCTAGATGCTGCGGCTTCTCACATACCTGTTTTTCTTTGGAGAGCTACATGTGTTTCTTCAACGCAGCCCAGTGGGCCGATTTGCATCGGGGAAAGCTATTGTTCTCATAAAACACCAAAGTTTCAGCAGTGCTCTTTCAAAAACTCAGCGTATTTTCACAGGAAAACAATGTGCTAGTTGCTCCTGCATCTAACACGAATGGCTTCTTTTCTAGAGATGCATGCTTTTCTTCATCGTAGCTGAATAGGCCTATTTGGATCAAATGAGCCTTTCTCCACCTTGAAAATTCTGATTTGCAGGAAGTATTCCTTTCAAAAACGAACTCAATTTTAGTAGGGAAAGTATGTGCCTGATGCTCCTGCTCTCAGAGCACATGGTTTTCTTCGAGAAATGCGTGCGTTTCGTCCACTCAACTGAATTGGCCTATTTGGACCAAAATCATCCTTTCTCCACCTTGAAATCTATGTTTTGCAGGAAGTGTTCCTCTCAAAAACGACCTCAATTCACAATGGAAAATAATATGCTAGATGCTGCACGTTCTAGCATACATGCTTGTCTTTGGAGAGGTGCATGGGTTTCTTCACCTGAGCTGAATAGGCCTATTTGGATCAAAGAGAGCCTATATTCACTTTGAAACATCAAAGTTGCAGGCAGTACTTTGGCCAAAACTACCACCATTCTCACAGGAAAACAATGGCTACTTGCTACTGCATCTAACAGAAACCCTTGTGTTCTCGAGACACATGTGCTTCTTCCACGTAGCTGAAGAGGCCTCTTGGGAAAAAAGTGAGCCTTTATTCACCATGAAACTTCTGTTTTGCAGGAAGTATTCCTTCAAACACTACTTCAATTTTCACTGGGAAACAATTGGGTAGATGCTCCAGCTTCTAGCTCACGTGGTTTTCTCTTGGAAGATACTTGTGTTTCATCAAGTCAGCCGAATTGGCCCATTTGGTGCAACCAACGCAGATATCCCGATTGAATCACCTAAGTCGGAGGAGGTATTTCCATTCCATCTAACTCAATTCTTATAGAGAAACAATACTGTAGATGCTGCTGCTTCTAACTTAGATGGCTTTCTTTGGAGATACATATGTTTCTTCTACTCAGCTGCATAGGCCTATATTGTACAAAGTGAAATTTTGTCCACGTTGATATCTATGATTTCAGGGAGTATTCCTTTCAAAAACTACCTCAAGTCTCACAGGATAACATGTGATAGATGCCACAGCTCGTAACATAGATGGGTTTTTCTGAGAGACACTTGTGTTTCTTCACCTCAGCTGAATAGGTCAATTTTGAGCAAGCACCGCCTATCTGCAGCATGAAGCACGAAAATTCGTAGAAGTCTTTCTTTCAAAACTCACTAAATTCTCACAGGAAAACAATGTGGTTAATGTTGCAGTGTCTAGCAAACCTGGTTTTCTTTGGAGTGAATCGTGTGTTTCTTCACCTCAGCTGAGTAGGCCTATTTGGATTAAAGAGCGTGTATGTTCACCTTGAAACGCCGAAGGTGGAGGCTGTCGTCCTTCCAAAACTACATTTCTCACAGGAAAACAATGGGCTACTTACTCCTGCGTCTAACACGAACAGCTTTTTTTCCAGAGATTCATGTGTTGTGTCAACTTAGCTCTATAGGACCACTCGGAAGAAAATGAGCCTTCCTCTCCTTGAAAATTATGATCTGCGTAAACTATTCCTTTCAAAAATTAACTTAATTTTCACAGGGGAACCAAGTCCGTGATGCTCCTGCTGCTAGCACACATGGATTTCTTTGAGAGATACTTGAGTTTCGTCCATTCAGCTGAATAGGCCCCCTTGGAAAATAATCAGACTTTCTCTACATTCAAATCTATGACTTCAGGAATTATTTCTTATAAAACTCCCTCAAGTCCCTCAGGAAAACAAGGTGTCAGATGCTGTACCTTCTAGCATGCATCGTTTTCTTTGGAGAGGTTCATATGTTTCCTCAACTCAGCTCAATAGGCCTATTTGGATCCAAGAGAGCCTAGATTCACCTTGAAACACTGAAATTGTAGGCAGTACTCTTAACAAGTGGGACACAATTCTCAAAGGAAAAGAATGTGTTAGGTGCTCCTCTGTCTAAAAAGAATGGTTTTGTTTCCAGAGATACTTGTGTTTCTTCAACTCAGCAGAATAGGCCTATTTGGATCAAGAAGGAACTGTCCCCAGCTTGAAACATCCAAATTGGAGGACGTCTTTCTGTCAAAAACCATCTCAATTCTCACAGGAAAACAATGTGCTAGATGCTAGTGCGTCTAACAGGAATGGATTTTTTTCTGGAGATACACGTGTATCTTCTATTTAGCTGAATAGGCCTATTTGGAGCAACATGAGTCTTTCTCTACCTTGAAATTCTGATTTGCAACATGTACTCCTGTAAAACAAACTCAATGATCACAGGGAAGTAACGTGCTTGATGCTCCTGCTTTTAGCACACGTGGTTTTCACGAGAGATACATGTGATTCTTCCCCTCTGCTGAATAGGCCTACTTGCAACAAAGCCAGCCTTTTGCACTTTGAAAACAATGTCTGGCAGGAAGATTTCCTTTCAAAAACGAACTCAATACTCAGAGAAAAATAACGTCAGATGCTGCAGCTCCACACACAGAGGGTTTTCTTTGGAGTGATCCTTGTGTGTCTTCAACTCAGCTGAATAGGCCTAGAGGGAGGAAAGAGAGCCTACCTCCACCTTGAAACCCCTCAGTTGTGGGAAGTTTTCCTTTCAAAAAGTGACTTAACTCTTACAGGGAAACCATGTGCTAGATGCTGTAGATTCTAGCATATATGGTTTTCTTTCAGGAGTCACCTGTGTTTCCTCAACTCAACTGTTTAGACCTATTAACAGTCAGAAGCGCCTATCTCTAGCTTCAAACACCTAAACACCTAAACTAACTCATGTCACAGAAAGAAAATATTGTAGGCTCTCCTGCTTCCCAGGTGATTCTTTCATGACACAGGTGGGTTTCTTCAACTCAACTGAATAGGCCAATTTGGGAAAAAGGAGCCCTTTCACAACGCGATCACTGATTTGCAGGAAGCACTTCTTTCAAAACATAACTAAATATGCCAGGAAAACAATCTCTCAGGTGATCCTGCTTCTAATACAGATGGTTTTCTTTTGAGAGATCCATGTGTTTCTTCAATTTAGAAGAATGAGCCTATTTGGACAAAATGATCCTTTTTCCACCTTGAAAATTGTAATTTCTCTGAAGTATTCCCTTCAAACCCTAACTCAACTCTCACAGGCACACAACGTGCTAGATACGTGAGGCTCTAACATAGAGGCTTTTCTTTGGACAGATACATGTCTTTGCTCAAGTCAGCTGAATTGAACTTTTGAGAGTAAATAGCGCCTAGGTCCAGGATAAACCACGTATGTTTCAGGAAGTATTCCTATCAGATCTAACTCAATTCGCACAAAGAAACAATGTGCTACATGCTGCTGCTCCTAACCTAGATGGTTTTCTTCAGAGAACTACGTGTGTTTCTTTTAAGCAGGTAATAGGTCTATGTGGAATAAAATGAGCAATAATCCACCATGAAAATGTGATTGGCAGCATGTAATGCTTTCAAAATTAACTCAGTTCTCACAGGAAAGAAAAATGTGCTAGGTGCTCCTGCTTCTAACACAGATGGTTTTCTTTGGAGAGATAGCTATGTTTATTCTTCTCAGCTGAATAGGCCTATATTGAACAAAATGAGCCTGTCTCCACCTTGAAATCTGATATTTGAGGGAGTAGTTAGTCCTTGCAGAAACTACTTCAATTCTGAAAGGAAAACAATGTGCTAGATGCTGCGGCTTCTCACATACCTGTTTTTCTTTGGAGAGCTACATGTGTTTCTTCAACGCAGCCCAGTGGGCCGATTTGCATCGGGGAAAGCTATTGTTCTCATAAAACACCAAAGTTTCAGCAGTGCTCTTTCAAAAACTCAGCGTATTTTCACAGGAAAACAATGTGCTAGTTGCTCCTGCATCTAACACGAATGGCTTCTTTTCTAGAGATGCATGCTTTTCTTCATCGTAGCTGAATAGGCCTATTTGGATCAAATGAGCCTTTCTCCACCTTGAAAATTCTGATTTGCAGGAAGTATTCCTTTCAAAAACGAACTCAATTTTAGTAGGGAAAGTATGTGCCTGATGCTCCTGCTCTCAGAGCACATGGTTTTCTTCGAGAAATGCGTGCGTTTCGTCCACTCAACTGAATTGGCCTATTTGGACCAAAATCATCCTTTCTCCACCTTGAAATCTATGTTTTGCAGGAAGTGTTCCTCTCAAAAACGACCTCAATTCACAATGGAAAATAATATGCTAGATGCTGCACGTTCTAGCATACATGCTTGTCTTTGGAGAGGTGCATGGGTTTCTTCACCTGAGCTGAATAGGCCTATTTGGATCAAAGAGAGCCTATATTCACTTTGAAACATCAAAGTTGCAGGCAGTACTTTGGCCAAAACTACCACCATTCTCACAGGAAAACAATGGCTACTTGCTACTGCATCTAACAGAAACCCTTGTGTTCTCGAGACACATGTGCTTCTTCCACGTAGCTGAAGAGGCCTCTTGGGAAAAAAGTGAGCCTTTATTCACCATGAAACTTCTGTTTTGCAGGAAGTATTCCTTCAAACACTACTTCAATTTTCACTGGGAAACAATTGGGTAGATGCTCCAGCTTCTAGCTCACGTGGTTTTCTCTTGGAAGATACTTGTGTTTCATCAAGTCAGCCGAATTGGCCCATTTGGTGCAACCAACGCAGATATCCCGATTGAATCACCTAAGTCGGAGGAGGTATTTCCATTCCATCTAACTCAATTCTTATAGAGAAACAATACTGTAGATGCTGCTGCTTCTAACTTAGATGGCTTTCTTTGGAGATACATATGTTTCTTCTACTCAGCTGCATAGGCCTATATTGTACAAAGTGAAATTTTGTCCACGTTGATATCTATGATTTCAGGGAGTATTCCTTTCAAAAACTACCTCAAGTCTCACAGGAAAACATGTGATAGATGCCACAGCTCGTAACATAGATGGGTTTTTCTGAGAGACACTTGTGTTTCTTCACCTCAGCTGAATAGGTCAATTTTGAGCAAGCACCGCCTATCTGCAGCATGAAGCACGAAAATTCGTAGAAGTCTTTCTTTCAAAACTCACTAAATTCTCACAGGAAAACAATGTGGTTAATGTTGCAGTGTCTAGCAAACCTGGTTTTCTTTGGAGTGAATCGTGTGTTTCTTCACCTCAGCTGAGTAGGCCTATTTGGATTAAAGAGCGTGTATGTTCACCTTGAAACGCCGAAGGTGGAGGCTGTCGTCCTTCCAAAACTAGTACATTTCTCACAGGAAAACAATGGGCTACTTACTCCTGCGTCTAACACGAACAGCTTTTTTTCCAGAGATTCATGTGTTGTGTCAACTTAGCTCTATAGGACCACTCGGAAGAAAATGAGTCTTCCTCTCCTTGAAAATTATGATCTGCGTAAACTATTCCTTTCAAAAATTAACTTAATTTTCACAGGGGAACCAAGTCCATGATGCTCCTGCTGCTAGCACACATGGATTTCTTTGAGAGATACTTGAGTTTCGTCCATTCAGCTGAATAGGCCCCCTTGGAAAATAATCAGACTTTCTCTACATTCAAATCTATGACTTCAGGAATTATTTCTTATAAAACTCCCTCAAGTCCCTCAGGAAAACAAGGTGTCAGATGCTGTACCTTCTAGCATGCATCGTTTTCTTTGGAGAGGTTCATATGTTTCCTCAACTCAGCTCAATAGGCCTATTTGGATCCAAGAGAGCCTAGATTCACCTTGAAACACTGAAATTGTAGGCAGTACTCTTAACAAGTGGGACACAATTCTCAAAGGAAAAGAATGTGTTAGGTGCTCCTCTGTCTAAAAAGAATGGTTTTGTTTCCAGAGATACTTGTGTTTCTTCAACTCAGCAGAATAGGCCTATTTGGATCAAGAAGGAACTGTCCCCAGCTTGAAACATCCAAATTGGAGGACGTCTTTCTGTCAAAAACCATCTCAATTCTCACAGGAAAACAATGTGCTAGATGCTAGTGCGTCTAACAGGAATGGATTTTTTTCTGGAGATACACGTGTATCTTCTATTTAGCTGAATAGGCCTATTTGGAGCAACATGAGTCTTTCTCTACCTTGAAATTCTGATTTGCAACATGTACTCCTGTAAAACAAACTCAATGATCACAGGGAAGTAACGTGCTTGATGCTCCTGCTTTTAGCACACGTGGTTTTCACGAGAGATACATGTGATTCTTCCCCTCTGCTGAATAGGCCTACTTGCAACAAAGCCAGCCTTTTGCACTTTGAAAACAATGTCTGGCAGGAAGATTTCCTTTCAAAAACGAACTCAATACTCAGAGAAAAATAACGTCAGATGCTGCAGCTCCACACACAGAGGGTTTTCTTTGGAGTGATCCTTGTGTGTCTTCAACTCAGCTGAATAGGCCTAGAGGGAGGAGAGAGAGCCTACCTCCACCTTGAAACCCCTCAGTTGTGGGAAGTTTTCCTTTCAAAAAGTGACTTAACTCTTACAGGGAAACCATGTGCTAGATGCTGTAGATTCTAGCATATATGGTTTTCTTTCAGGAGTCACCTGTGTTTCCTCAACTCAACTGTTTAGACCTATTAACAGTCAGAAGCGCCTATCTCTAGCTTCAAACACCTAAACACCTAAACTAACTCATGTCACAGAAAGAAAATATTGTAGGCTCTCCTGCTTCCCAGGTGATTCTTTCATGACACAGGTGGGTTTCTTCAACTCAACTGAATAGGCCAATTTGGGAAAAAGGAGCCCTTTCACAACGCGATCACTGATTTGCAGGAAGCACTTCTTTCAAAACATAACTAAATATGCCAGGAAAACAATCTCTCAGGTGATCCTGCTTCTAATACAGATGGTTTTCTTTTGAGAGATCCATGTGTTTCTTCAATTTAGAAGAATGAGCCTATTTGGACAAAATGATCCTTTTTCCACCTTGAAAATTGTAATTTCTCTGAAGTATTCCCTTCAAACCCTAACTCAACTCTCACAGGCACACAACGTGCTAGATACGTGAGGCTCTAACATAGAGGCTTTTCTTTGGACAGATACATGTCTTTGCTCAAGTCAGCTGAATTGAACTTTTGAGAGTAAATAGCGCCTAGGTCCAGGATAAACCACGTATGTTTCAGGAAGTATTCCTATCAGATCTAACTCAATTCGCACAAAGAAACAATGTGCTACATGCTGCTGCTCCTAACCTAGATGGTTTTCTTCAGAGAACTACGTGTGTTTCTTTTAAGCAGGTAATAGGTCTATGTGGAATAAAATGAGCAATAATCCACCATGAAAATGTGATTGGCAGCATGTAATGCTTTCAAAATTAACTCAGTTCTCACAGGAAAGAAAAATGTGCTAGGTGCTCCTGCTTCTAACACAGATGGTTTTCTTTGGAGAGATAGCTATGTTTATTCTTCTCAGCTGAATAGGCCTATATTGAACAAAATGAGCCTGTCTCCACCTTGAAATCTGATATTTGAGGGAGTAGTTAGTCCTTGCAGAAACTACTTCAATTCTGAAAGGAAAACAATGTGCTAGATGCTGCGGCTTCTCACATACCTGTTTTTCTTTGGAGAGCTACATGTGTTTCTTCAACGCAGCCCAGTGGGCCGATTTGCATCGGGGAAAGCTATTGTTCTCATAAAACACCAAAGTTTCAGCAGTGCTCTTTCAAAAACTCAGCGTATTTTCACAGGAAAACAATGTGCTAGTTGCTCCTGCATCTAACACGAATGGCTTCTTTTCTAGAGATGCATGCTTTTCTTCATCGTAGCTGAATAGGCCTATTTGGATCAAATGAGCCTTTCTCCACCTTGAAAATTCTGATTTGCAGGAAGTATTCCTTTCAAAAACGAACTCAATTTTAGTAGGGAAAGTATGTGCCTGATGCTCCTGCTCTCAGAGCACATGGTTTTCTTCGAGAAATGCGTGCGTTTCGTCCACTCAACTGAATTGGCCTATTTGGACCAAAATCATCCTTTCTCCACCTTGAAATCTATGTTTTGCAGGAAGTGTTCCTCTCAAAAACGACCTCAATTCACAATGGAAAATAATATGCTAGATGCTGCACGTTCTAGCATACATGCTTGTCTTTGGAGAGGTGCATGGGTTTCTTCACCTGAGCTGAATAGGCCTATTTGGATCAAAGAGAGCCTATATTCACTTTGAAACATCAAAGTTGCAGGCAGTACTTTGGCCAAAACTACCACCATTCTCACAGGAAAACAATGGCTACTTGCTACTGCATCTAACAGAAACCCTTGTGTTCTCGAGACACATGTGCTTCTTCCACGTAGCTGAAGAGGCCTCTTGGGAAAAAAGTGAGCCTTTATTCACCATGAAACTTCTGTTTTGCAGGAAGTATTCCTTCAAACACTACTTCAATTTTCACTGGGAAACAATTGGGTAGATGCTCCAGCTTCTAGCTCACGTGGTTTTCTCTTGGAAGATACTTGTGTTTCATCAAGTCAGCCGAATTGGCCCATTTGGTGCAACCAACGCAGATATCCCGATTGAATCACCTAAGTCGGAGGAGGTATTTCCATTCCATCTAACTCAATTCTTATAGAGAAACAATACTGTAGATGCTGCTGCTTCTAACTTAGATGGCTTTCTTTGGAGATACATATGTTTCTTCTACTCAGCTGCATAGGCCTATATTGTACAAAGTGAAATTTTGTCCACGTTGATATCTATGATTTCAGGGAGTATTCCTTTCAAAAACTACCTCAAGTCTCACAGGAAAACATGTGATAGATGCCACAGCTCGTAACATAGATGGGTTTTTCTGAGAGACACTTGTGTTTCTTCACCTCAGCTGAATAGGTCAATTTTGAGCAAGCACCGCCTATCTGCAGCATGAAGCACGAAAATTCGTAGAAGTCTTTCTTTCAAAACTCACTAAATTCTCACAGGAAAACAATGTGGTTAATGTTGCAGTGTCTAGCAAACCTGGTTTTCTTTGGAGTGAATCGTGTGTTTCTTCACCTCAGCTGAGTAGGCCTATTTGGATTAAAGAGCGTGTATGTTCACCTTGAAACGCCGAAGGTGGAGGCTGTCGTCCTTCCAAAACTAGTACATTTCTCACAGGAAAACAATGGGCTACTTACTCCTGCGTCTAACACGAACAGCTTTTTTTCCAGAGATTCATGTGTTGTGTCAACTTAGCTCTAAAGGACCACTCGGAAGAAAATGAGCCTTCCTCTCCTTGAAAATTATGATCTGCGTAAACTATTCCTTTCAAAAATTAACTTAATTTTCACAGGGGAACCAAGTCCGTGATGCTCCTGCTGCTAGCACACATGGATTTCTTTGAGAGATACTTGAGTTTCGTCCATTCAGCTGAATAGGCCCCCTTGGAAAATAATCAGACTTTCTCTACATTCAAATCTATGACTTCAGGAATTATTTCTTATAAAACTCCCTCAAGTCCCTCAGGAAAACAAGGTGTCAGATGCTGTACCTTCTAGCATGCATCGTTTTCTTTGGAGAGGTTCATATGTTTCCTCAACTCAGCTCAATAGGCCTATTTGGATCCAAGAGAGCCTAGATTCACCTTGAAACACTGAAATTGTAGGCAGTACTCTTAACAAGTGGGACACAATTCTCAAAGGAAAAGAATGTGTTAGGTGCTCCTCTGTCTAAAAAGAATGGTTTTGTTTCCAGAGATACTTGTGTTTCTTCAACTCAGCAGAATAGGCCTATTTGGATCAAGAAGGAACTGTCCCCAGCTTGAAACATCCAAATTGGAGGACGTCTTTCTGTCAAAAACCATCTCAATTCTCACAGGAAAACAATGTGCTAGATGCTAGTGCGTCTAACAGGAATGGATTTTTTTCTGGAGATACACGTGTATCTTCTATTTAGCTGAATAGGCCTATTTGGAGCAACATGAGTCTTTCTCTACCTTGAAATTCTGATTTGCAACATGTACTCCTGTAAAACAAACTCAATGATCACAGGGAAGTAACGTGCTTGATGCTCCTGCTTTTAGCACACGTGGTTTTCACGAGAGATACATGTGATTCTTCCCCTCTGCTGAATAGGCCTACTTGCAACAAAGCCAGCCTTTTGCACTTTGAAAACAATGTCTGGCAGGAAGATTTCCTTTCAAAAACGAACTCAATACTCAGAGAAAAATAACGTCAGATGCTGCAGCTCCACACACAGAGGGTTTTCTTTGGAGTGATCCTTGTGTGTCTTCAACTCAGCTGAATAGGCCTAGAGGGAGGAAAGAGAGCCTACCTCCACCTTGAAACCCCTCAGTTGTGGGAAGTTTTCCTTTCAAAAAGTGACTTAACTCTTACAGGGAAACCATGTGCTAGATGCTGTAGATTCTAGCATATATGGTTTTCTTTCAGGAGTCACCTGTGTTTCCTCAACTCAACTGTTTAGACCTATTAACAGTCAGAAGCGCCTATCTCTAGCTTCAAACACCTAAACACCTAAACTAACTCATGTCACAGAAAGAAAATATTGTAGGCTCTCCTGCTTCCCAGGTGATTCTTTCATGACACAGGTGGGTTTCTTCAACTCAACTGAATAGGCCAATTTGGGAAAAAGGAGCCCTTTCACAACACGATCACTGATTTGCAGGAAGCACTTCTTTCAAAGCATAACTAAATATGCCAGGAAAACAATCTCTCAGGTGATCCTGCTTCTAATACAGATGGTTTTCTTTTGAGAGATCCATGTGTTTCTTCAATTTAGAAGAATGAGCCTATTTGGACAAAATGATCCTTTTTCCACCTTGAAAATTGTAATTTCTCTGAAGTATTCCCTTCAAACCCTAACTCAACTCTCACAGGCACACAACGTGCTAGATACGTGAGGCTCTAACATAGAGGCTTTTCTTTGGACAGATACATGTCTTTGCTCAAGTCAGCTGAATTGAACTTTTGAGAGTAAATAGCGCCTAGGTCCAGGATAAACCACGTATGTTTCAGGAAGTATTCCTATCAGATCTAACTCAATTCGCACAAAGAAACAATGTGCTACATGCTGCTGCTCCTAACCTAGATGGTTTTCTTCAGAGAACTACGTGTGTTTCTTTTAAGCAGGTAATAGGTCTATGTGGAATAAAATGAGCAATAATCCACCATGAAAATGTGATTGGCAGCATGTAATGCTTTCAAAATTAACTCAGTTCTCACAGGAAAGAAAAATGTGCTAGGTGCTCCTGCTTCTAACACAGATGGTTTTCTTTGGAGAGATAGCTATGTTTATTCTTCTCAGCTGAATAGGCCTATATTGAACAAAATGAGCCTGTCTCCACCTTGAAATCTGATATTTGAGGGAGTAGTTAGTCCTTGCAGAAACTACTTCAATTCTGAAAGGAAAACAATGTGCTAGATGCTGCGGCTTCTCACATACCTGTTTTTCTTTGGAGAGCTACATGTGTTTCTTCAACGCAGCCCAGTGGGCCGATTTGCATCGGGGAAAGCTATTGTTCTCATAAAACACCAAAGTTTCAGCAGTGCTCTTTCAAAAACTCAGCGTATTTTCACAGGAAAACAATGTGCTAGTTGCTCCTGCATCTAACACGAATGGCTTCTTTTCTAGAGATGCATGCTTTTCTTCATCGTAGCTGAATAGGCCTATTTGGATCAAATGAGCCTTTCTCCACCTTGAAAATTCTGATTTGCAGGAAGTATTCCTTTCAAAAACGAACTCAATTTTAGTAGGGAAAGTATGTGCCTGATGCTCCTGCTCTCAGAGCACATGGTTTTCTTCGAGAAATGCGTGCGTTTCGTCCACTCAACTGAATTGGCCTATTTGGACCAAAATCATCCTTTCTCCACCTTGAAATCTATGTTTTGCAGGAAGTGTTCCTCTCAAAAACGACCTCAATTCACAATGGAAAATAATATGCTAGATGCTGCACGTTCTAGCATACATGCTTGTCTTTGGAGAGGTGCATGGGTTTCTTCACCTGAGCTGAATAGGCCTATTTGGATCAAAGAGAGCCTATATTCACTTTGAAACATCAAAGTTGCAGGCAGTACTTTGGCCAAAACTACCACCATTCTCACAGGAAAACAATGGCTACTTGCTACTGCATCTAACAGAAACCCTTGTGTTCTCGAGACACATGTGCTTCTTCCACGTAGCTGAAGAGGCCTCTTGGGAAAAAAGTGAGCCTTTATTCACCATGAAACTTCTGTTTTGCAGGAAGTATTCCTTCAAACACTACTTCAATTTTCACTGGGAAACAATTGGGTAGATGCTCCAGCTTCTAGCTCACGTGGTTTTCTCTTGGAAGATACTTGTGTTTCATCAAGTCAGCCGAATTGGCCCATTTGGTGCAACCAACGCAGATATCCCGATTGAATCACCTAAGTCGGAGGAGGTATTTCCATTCCATCTAACTCAATTCTTATAGAGAAACAATACTGTAGATGCTGCTGCTTCTAACTTAGATGGCTTTCTTTGGAGATACATATGTTTCTTCTACTCAGCTGCATAGGCCTATATTGTACAAAGTGAAATTTTGTCCACGTTGATATCTATGATTTCAGGGAGTATTCCTTTCAAAAACTACCTCAAGTCTCACAGGAAAACATGTGATAGATGCCACAGCTCGTAACATAGATGGGTTTTTCTGAGAGACACTTGTGTTTCTTCACCTCAGCTGAATAGGTCAATTTTGAGCAAGCACCGCCTATCTGCAGCATGAAGCACGAAAATTCGTAGAAGTCTTTCTTTCAAAACTCACTAAATTCTCACAGGAAAACAATGTGGTTAATGTTGCAGTGTCTAGCAAACCTGGTTTTCTTTGGAGTGAATCGTGTGTTTCTTCACCTCAGCTGAGTAGGCCTATTTGGATTAAAGAGCGTGTATGTTCACCTTGAAACGCCGAAGGTGGAGGCTGTCGTCCTTCCAAAACTAGTACATTTCTCACAGGAAAACAATGGGCTACTTACTCCTGCGTCTAACACGAACAGCTTTTTTTCCAGAGATTCATGTGTTGTGTCAACTTAGCTCTATAGGACCACTCGGAAGAAAATGAGCCTTCCTCTCCTTGAAAATTATGATCTGCGTAAACTATTCCTTTCAAAAATTAACTTAATTTTCACAGGGGAACCAAGTCCGTGATGCTCCTGCTGCTAGCACACATGGATTTCTTTGAGAGATACTTGAGTTTCGTCCATTCAGCTGAATAGGCCCCCTTGGAAAATAATCAGACTTTCTCTACATTCAAATCTATGACTTCAGGAATTATTTCTTATAAAACTCCCTCAAGTCCCTCAGGAAAACAAGGTGTCAGATGCTGTACCTTCTAGCATGCATCGTTTTCTTTGGAGAGGTTCATATGTTTCCTCAACTCAGCTCAATAGGCCTATTTGGATCCAAGAGAGCCTAGATTCACCTTGAAACACTGAAATTGTAGGCAGTACTCTTAACAAGTGGGACACAATTCTCAAAGGAAAAGAATGTGTTAGGTGCTCCTCTGTCTAAAAAGAATGGTTTTGTTTCCAGAGATACTTGTGTTTCTTCAACTCAGCAGAATAGGCCTATTTGGATCAAGAAGGAACTGTCCCCAGCTTGAAACATCCAAATTGGAGGACGTCTTTCTGTCAAAAACCATCTCAATTCTCACAGGAAAACAATGTGCTAGATGCTAGTGCGTCTAACAGGAATGGATTTTTTTCTGGAGATACACGTGTATCTTCTATTTAGCTGAATAGGCCTATTTGGAGCAACATGAGTCTTTCTCTACCTTGAAATTCTGATTTGCAACATGTACTCCTGTAAAACAAACTCAATGATCACAGGGAAGTAACGTGCTTGATGCTCCTGCTTTTAGCACACGTGGTTTTCACGAGAGATACATGTGATTCTTCCCCTCTGCTGAATAGGCCTACTTGCAACAAAGCCAGCCTTTTGCACTTTGAAAACAATGTCTGGCAGGAAGATTTCCTTTCAAAAACGAACTCAATACTCAGAGAAAAATAACGTCAGATGCTGCAGCTCCACACACAGAGGGTTTTCTTTGGAGTGATCCTTGTGTGTCTTCAACTCAGCTGAATAGGCCTAGAGGGAGGAAAGAGAGCCTACCTCCACCTTGAAACCCCTCAGTTGTGGGAAGTTTTCCTTTCAAAAAGTGACTTAACTCTTACAGGGAAACCATGTGCTAGATGCTGTAGATTCTAGCATATATGGTTTTCTTTCAGGAGTCACCTGTGTTTCCTCAACTCAACTGTTTAGACCTATTAACAGTCAGAAGCGCCTATCTCTAGCTTCAAACACCTAAACACCTAAACTAACTCATGTCACAGAAAGAAAATATTGTAGGCTCTCCTGCTTCCCAGGTGATTCTTTCATGACACAGGTGGGTTTCTTCAACTCAACTGAATAGGCCAATTTGGGAAAAAGGAGCCCTTTCACAACGCGATCACTGATTTGCAGGAAGCACTTCTTTCAAAACATAACTAAATATGCCAGGAAAACAATCTCTCAGGTGATCCTGCTTCTAATACAGATGGTTTTCTTTTGAGAGATCCATGTGTTTCTTCAATTTAGAAGAATGAGCCTATTTGGACAAAATGATCCTTTTTCCACCTTGAAAATTGTAATTTCTCTGAAGTATTCCCTTCAAACCCTAACTCAACTCTCACAGGCACACAACGTGCTAGATACGTGAGGCTCTAACATAGAGGCTTTTCTTTGGACAGATACATGTCTTTGCTCAAGTCAGCTGAATTGAACTTTTGAGAGTAAATAGCGCCTAGGTCCAGGATAAACCACGTATGTTTCAGGAAGTATTCCTATCAGATCTAACTCAATTCGCACAAAGAAACAATGTGCTACATGCTGCTGCTCCTAACCTAGATGGTTTTCTTCAGAGAACTACGTGTGTTTCTTTTAAGCAGGTAATAGGTCTATGTGGAATAAAATGAGCAATAATCCACCATGAAAATGTGATTGGCAGCATGTAATGCTTTCAAAATTAACTCAGTTCTCACAGGAAAGAAAAATGTGCTAGGTGCTCCTGCTTCTAGCACAGATGGTTTTCTTTGGAGAGATAGCTATGTTTATTCTTCTCAGCTGAATAGGCCTATATTGAACAAAATGAGCCTGTCTCCACCTTGAAATCTGATATTTGAGGGAGTAGTTAGTCCTTGCAGAAACTACTTCAATTCTGAAAGGAAAACAATGTGCTAGATGCTGCGGCTTCTCACATACCTGTTTTTCTTTGGAGAGCTACATGTGTTTCTTCAACGCAGCCCAGTGGGCCGATTTGCATCGGGGAAAGCTATTGTTCTCATAAAACACCAAAGTTTCAGCAGTGCTCTTTCAAAAACTCAGCGTATTTTCACAGGAAAACAATGTGCTAGTTGCTCCTGCATCTAACACGAATGGCTTCTTTTCTAGAGATGCATGCTTTTCTTCATCGTAGCTGAATAGGCCTATTTGGATCAAATGAGCCTTTCTCCACCTTGAAAATTCTGATTTGCAGGAAGTATTCCTTTCAAAAACGAACTCAATTTTAGTAGGGAAAGTATGTGCCTGATGCTCCTGCTCTCAGAGCACATGGTTTTCTTCGAGAAATGCGTGCGTTTCGTCCACTCAACTGAATTGGCCTATTTGGACCAAAATCATCCTTTCTCCACCTTGAAATCTATGTTTTGCAGGAAGTGTTCCTCTCAAAAACGACCTCAATTCACAATGGAAAATAATATGCTAGATGCTGCACGTTCTAGCATACATGCTTGTCTTTGGAGAGGTGCATGGGTTTCTTCACCTGAGCTGAATAGGCCTATTTGGATCAAAGAGAGCCTATATTCACTTTGAAACATCAAAGTTGCAGGCAGTACTTTGGCCAAAACTACCACCATTCTCACAGGAAAACAATGGCTACTTGCTACTGCATCTAACAGAAACCCTTGTGTTCTCGAGACACATGTGCTTCTTCCACGTAGCTGAAGAGGCCTCTTGGGAAAAAAGTGAGCCTTTATTCACCATGAAACTTCTGTTTTGCAGGAAGTATTCCTTCAAACACTACTTCAATTTTCACTGGGAAACAATTGGGTAGATGCTCCAGCTTCTAGCTCACGTGGTTTTCTCTTGGAAGATACTTGTGTTTCATCAAGTCAGCCGAATTGGCCCATTTGGTGCAACCAACGCAGATATCCCGATTGAATCACCTAAGTCGGAGGAGGTATTTCCATTCCATCTAACTCAATTCTTATAGAGAAACAATACTGTAGATGCTGCTGCTTCTAACTTAGATGGCTTTCTTTGGAGATACATATGTTTCTTCTACTCAGCTGCATAGGCCTATATTGTACAAAGTGAAATTTTGTCCACGTTGATATCTATGATTTCAGGGAGTATTCCTTTCAAAAACTACCTCAAGTCTCACAGGAAAACATGTGATAGATGCCACAGCTCGTAACATAGATGGGTTTTTCTGAGAGACACTTGTGTTTCTTCACCTCAGCTGAATAGGTCAATTTTGAGCAAGCACCGCCTATCTGCAGCATGAAGCACGAAAATTCGTAGAAGTCTTTCTTTCAAAACTCACTAAATTCTCACAGGAAAACAATGTGGTTAATGTTGCAGTGTCTAGCAAACCTGGTTTTCTTTGGAGTGAATCGTGTGTTTCTTCACCTCAGCTGAGTAGGCCTATTTGGATTAAAGAGCGTGTATGTTCACCTTGAAACGCCGAAGGTGGAGGCTGTCGTCCTTCCAAAACTAGTACATTTCTCACAGGAAAACAATGGGCTACTTACTCCTGCGTCTAACACGAACAGCTTTTTTTCCAGAGATTCATGTGTTGTGTCAACTTAGCTCTATAGGACCACTCGGAAGAAAATGAGCCTTCCTCTCCTTGAAAATTATGATCTGCGTAAACTATTCCTTTCAAAAATTAACTTAATTTTCACAGGGGAACCAAGTCCGTGATGCTCCTGCTGCTAGCACACATGGATTTCTTTGAGAGATACTTGAGTTTCGTCCATTCAGCTGAATAGGCCCCCTTGGAAAATAATCAGACTTTCTCTACATTCAAATCTATGACTTCAGGAATTATTTCTTATAAAACTCCCTCAAGTCCCTCAGGAAAACAAGGTGTCAGATGCTGTACCTTCTAGCATGCATCGTTTTCTTTGGAGAGGTTCATATGTTTCCTCAACTCAGCTCAATAGGCCTATTTGGATCCAAGAGAGCCTAGATTCACCTTGAAACACTGAAATTGTAGGCAGTACTCTTAACAAGTGGGACACAATTCTCAAAGGAAAAGAATGTGTTAGGTGCTCCTCTGTCTAAAAAGAATGGTTTTGTTTCCAGAGATACTTGTGTTTCTTCAACTCAGCAGAATAGGCCTATTTGGATCAAGAAGGAACTGTCCCCAGCTTGAAACATCCAAATTGGAGGACGTCTTTCTGTCAAAAACCATCTCAATTCTCACAGGAAAACAATGTGCTAGATGCTAGTGCGTCTAACAGGAATGGATTTTTTTCTGGAGATACACGTGTATCTTCTATTTAGCTGAATAGGCCTATTTGGAGCAACATGAGTCTTTCTCTACCTTGAAATTCTGATTTGCAACATGTACTCCTGTAAAACAAACTCAATGATCACAGGGAAGTAACGTGCTTGATGCTCCTGCTTTTAGCACACGTGGTTTTCACGAGAGATACATGTGATTCTTCCCCTCTGCTGAATAGGCCTACTTGCAACAAAGCCAGCCTTTTGCACTTTGAAAACAATGTCTGGCAGGAAGATTTCCTTTCAAAAACGAACTCAATACTCAGAGAAAAATAACGTCAGATGCTGCAGCTCCACACACAGAGGGTTTTCTTTGGAGTGATCCTTGTGTGTCTTCAACTCAGCTGAATAGGCCTAGAGGGAGGAGAGAGAGCCTACCTCCACCTTGAAACCCCTCAGTTGTGGGAAGTTTTCCTTTCAAAAAGTGACTTAACTCTTACAGGGAAACCATGTGCTAGATGCTGTAGATTCTAGCATATATGGTTTTCTTTCAGGAGTCACCTGTGTTTCCTCAACTCAACTGTTTAGACCTATTAACAGTCAGAAGCGCCTATCTCTAGCTTCAAACACCTAAACACCTAAACTAACTCATGTCACAGAAAGAAAATATTGTAGGCTCTCCTGCTTCCCAGGTGATTCTTTCATGACACAGGTGGGTTTCTTCAACTCAACTGAATAGGCCAATTTGGGAAAAAGGAGCCCTTTCACAACGCGATCACTGATTTGCAGGAAGCACTTCTTTCAAAACATAACTAAATATGCCAGGAAAACAATCTCTCAGGTGATCCTGCTTCTAATACAGATGGTTTTCTTTTGAGAGATCCATGTGTTTCTTCAATTTAGAAGAATGAGCCTATTTGGACAAAATGATCCTTTTTCCACCTTGAAAATTGTAATTTCTCTGAAGTATTCCCTTCAAACCCTAACTCAACTCTCACAGGCACACAACGTGCTAGATACGTGAGGCTCTAACATAGAGGCTTTTCTTTGGACAGATACATGTCTTTGCTCAAGTCAGCTGAATTGAACTTTTGAGAGTAAATAGCGCCTAGGTCCAGGATAAACCACGTATGTTTCAGGAAGTATTCCTATCAGATCTAACTCAATTCGCACAAAGAAACAATGTGCTACATGCTGCTGCTCCTAACCTAGATGGTTTTCTTCAGAGAACTACGTGTGTTTCTTTTAAGCAGGTAATAGGTCTATGTGGAATAAAATGAGCAATAATCCACCATGAAAATGTGATTGGCAGCATGTAATGCTTTCAAAATTAACTCAGTTCTCACAGGAAAGAAAAATGTGCTAGGTGCTCCTGCTTCTAACACAGATGGTTTTCTTTGGAGAGATAGCTATGTTTATTCTTCTCAGCTGAATAGGCCTATATTGAACAAAATGAGCCTGTCTCCACCTTGAAATCTGATATTTGAGGGAGTAGTTAGTCCTTGCAGAAACTACTTCAATTCTGAAAGGAAAACAATGTGCTAGATGCTGCGGCTTCTCACATACCTGTTTTTCTTTGGAGAGCTACATGTGTTTCTTCAACGCAGCCCAGTGGGCCGATTTGCATCGGGGAAAGCTATTGTTCTCATAAAACACCAAAGTTTCAGCAGTGCTCTTTCAAAAACTCAGCGTATTTTCACAGGAAAACAATGTGCTAGTTGCTCCTGCATCTAACACGAATGGCTTCTTTTCTAGAGATGCATGCTTTTCTTCATCGTAGCTGAATAGGCCTATTTGGATCAAATGAGCCTTTCTCCACCTTGAAAATTCTGATTTGCAGGAAGTATTCCTTTCAAAAACGAACTCAATTTTAGTAGGGAAAGTATGTGCCTGATGCTCCTGCTCTCAGAGCACATGGTTTTCTTCGAGAAATGCGTGCGTTTCGTCCACTCAACTGAATTGGCCTATTTGGACCAAAATCATCCTTTCTCCACCTTGAAATCTATGTTTTGCAGGAAGTGTTCCTCTCAAAAACGACCTCAATTCACAATGGAAAATAATATGCTAGATGCTGCACGTTCTAGCATACATGCTTGTCTTTGGAGAGGTGCATGGGTTTCTTCACCTGAGCTGAATAGGCCTATTTGGATCAAAGAGAGCCTATATTCACTTTGAAACATCAAAGTTGCAGGCAGTACTTTGGCCAAAACTACCACCATTCTCACAGGAAAACAATGGCTACTTGCTACTGCATCTAACAGAAACCCTTGTGTTCTCGAGACACATGTGCTTCTTCCACGTAGCTGAAGAGGCCTCTTGGGAAAAAAGTGAGCCTTTATTCACCATGAAACTTCTGTTTTGCAGGAAGTATTCCTTCAAACACTACTTCAATTTTCACTGGGAAACAATTGGGTAGATGCTCCAGCTTCTAGCTCACGTGGTTTTCTCTTGGAAGATACTTGTGTTTCATCAAGTCAGCCGAATTGGCCCATTTGGTGCAACCAACGCAGATATCCCGATTGAATCACCTAAGTCGGAGGAGGTATTTCCATTCCATCTAACTCAATTCTTATAGAGAAACAATACTGTAGATGCTGCTGCTTCTAACTTAGATGGCTTTCTTTGGAGATACATATGTTTCTTCTACTCAGCTGCATAGGCCTATATTGTACAAAGTGAAATTTTGTCCACGTTGATATCTATGATTTCAGGGAGTATTCCTTTCAAAAACTACCTCAAGTCTCACAGGAAAACATGTGATAGATGCCACAGCTCGTAACATAGATGGGTTTTTCTGAGAGACACTTGTGTTTCTTCACCTCAGCTGAATAGGTCAATTTTGAGCAAGCACCGCCTATCTGCAGCATGAAGCACGAAAATTCGTAGAAGTCTTTCTTTCAAAACTCACTAAATTCTCACAGGAAAACAATGTGGTTAATGTTGCAGTGTCTAGCAAACCTGGTTTTCTTTGGAGTGAATCGTGTGTTTCTTCACCTCAGCTGAGTAGGCCTATTTGGATTAAAGAGCGTGTATGTTCACCTTGAAACGCCGAAGGTGGAGGCTGTCGTCCTTCCAAAACTAGTACATTTCTCACAGGAAAACAATGGGCTACTTACTCCTGCGTCTAACACGAACAGCTTTTTTTCCAGAGATTCATGTGTTGTGTCAACTTAGCTCTATAGGACCACTCGGAAGAAAATGAGCCTTCCTCTCCTTGAAAATTATGATCTGCGTAAACTATTCCTTTCAAAAATTAACTTAATTTTCACAGGGGAACCAAGTCCGTGATGCTCCTGCTGCTAGCACACATGGATTTCTTTGAGAGATACTTGAGTTTCGTCCATTCAGCTGAATAGGCCCCCTTGGAAAATAATCAGACTTTCTCTACATTCAAATCTATGACTTCAGGAATTATTTCTTATAAAACTCCCTCAAGTCCCTCAGGAAAACAAGGTGTCAGATGCTGTACCTTCTAGCATGCATCGTTTTCTTTGGAGAGGTTCATATGTTTCCTCAACTCAGCTCAATAGGCCTATTTGGATCCAAGAGAGCCTAGATTCACCTTGAAACACTGAAATTGTAGGCAGTACTCTTAACAAGTGGGACACAATTCTCAAAGGAAAAGAATGTGTTAGGTGCTCCTCTGTCTAAAAAGAATGGTTTTGTTTCCAGAGATACTTGTGTTTCTTCAACTCAGCAGAATAGGCCTATTTGGATCAAGAAGGAACTGTCCCCAGCTTGAAACATCCAAATTGGAGGACGTCTTTCTGTCAAAAACCATCTCAATTCTCACAGGAAAACAATGTGCTAGATGCTAGTGCGTCTAACAGGAATGGATTTTTTTCTGGAGATACACGTGTATCTTCTATTTAGCTGAATAGGCCTATTTGGAGCAACATGAGTCTTTCTCTACCTTGAAATTCTGATTTGCAACATGTACTCCTGTAAAACAAACTCAATGATCACAGGGAAGTAACGTGCTTGATGCTCCTGCTTTTAGCACACGTGGTTTTCACGAGAGATACATGTGATTCTTCCCCTCTGCTGAATAGGCCTACTTGCAACAAAGCCAGCCTTTTGCACTTTGAAAACAATGTCTGGCAGGAAGATTTCCTTTCAAAAACGAACTCAATACTCAGAGAAAAATAACGTCAGATGCTGCAGCTCCACACACAGAGGGTTTTCTTTGGAGTGATCCTTGTGTGTCTTCAACTCAGCTGAATAGGCCTAGAGGGAGGAGAGAGAGCCTACCTCCACCTTGAAACCCCTCAGTTGTGGGAAGTTTTCCTTTCAAAAAGTGACTTAACTCTTACAGGGAAACCATGTGCTAGATGCTGTAGATTCTAGCATATATGGTTTTCTTTCAGGAGTCACCTGTGTTTCCTCAACTCAACTGTTTAGACCTATTAACAGTCAGAAGCGCCTATCTCTAGCTTCAAACACCTAAACACCTAAACTAACTCATGTCACAGAAAGAAAATATTGTAGGCTCTCCTGCTTCCCAGGTGATTCTTTCATGACACAGGTGGGTTTCTTCAACTCAACTGAATAGGCCAATTTGGGAAAAAGGAGCCCTTTCACAACGCGATCACTGATTTGCAGGAAGCACTTCTTTCAAAACATAACTAAATATGCCAGGAAAACAATCTCTCAGGTGATCCTGCTTCTAATACAGATGGTTTTCTTTTGAGAGATCCATGTGTTTCTTCAATTTAGAAGAATGAGCCTATTTGGACAAAATGATCCTTTTTCCACCTTGAAAATTGTAATTTCTCTGAAGTATTCCCTTCAAACCCTAACTCAACTCTCACAGGCACACAACGTGCTAGATACGTGAGGCTCTAACATAGAGGCTTTTCTTTGGACAGATACATGTCTTTGCTCAAGTCAGCTGAATTGAACTTTTGAGAGTAAATAGCGCCTAGGTCCAGGATAAACCACGTATGTTTCAGGAAGTATTCCTATCAGATCTAACTCAATTCGCACAAAGAAACAATGTGCTACATGCTGCTGCTCCTAACCTAGATGGTTTTCTTCAGAGAACTACGTGTGTTTCTTTTAAGCAGGTAATAGGTCTATGTGGAATAAAATGAGCAATAATCCACCATGAAAATGTGATTGGCAGCATGTAATGCTTTCAAAATTAACTCAGTTCTCACAGGAAAGAAAAATGTGCTAGGTGCTCCTGCTTCTAACACAGATGGTTTTCTTTGGAGAGATAGCTATGTTTATTCTTCTCAGCTGAATAGGCCTATATTGAACAAAATGAGCCTGTCTCCACCTTGAAATCTGATATTTGAGGGAGTAGTTAGTCCTTGCAGAAACTACTTCAATTCTGAAAGGAAAACAATGTGCTAGATGCTGCGGCTTCTCACATACCTGTTTTTCTTTGGAGAGCTACATGTGTTTCTTCAACGCAGCCCAGTGGGCCGATTTGCATCGGGGAAAGCTATTGTTCTCATAAAACACCAAAGTTTCAGCAGTGCTCTTTCAAAAACTCAGCGTATTTTCACAGGAAAACAATGTGCTAGTTGCTCCTGCATCTAACACGAATGGCTTCTTTTCTAGAGATGCATGCTTTTCTTCATCGTAGCTGAATAGGCCTATTTGGATCAAATGAGCCTTTCTCCACCTTGAAAATTCTGATTTGCAGGAAGTATTCCTTTCAAAAACGAACTCAATTTTAGTAGGGAAAGTATGTGCCTGATGCTCCTGCTCTCAGAGCACATGGTTTTCTTCGAGAAATGCGTGCGTTTCGTCCACTCAACTGAATTGGCCTATTTGGACCAAAATCATCCTTTCTCCACCTTGAAATCTATGTTTTGCAGGAAGTGTTCCTCTCAAAAACGACCTCAATTCACAATGGAAAATAATATGCTAGATGCTGCACGTTCTAGCATACATGCTTGTCTTTGGAGAGGTGCATGGGTTTCTTCACCTGAGCTGAATAGGCCTATTTGGATCAAAGAGAGCCTATATTCACTTTGAAACATCAAAGTTGCAGGCAGTACTTTGGCCAAAACTACCACCATTCTCACAGGAAAACAATGGCTACTTGCTACTGCATCTAACAGAAACCCTTGTGTTCTCGAGACACATGTGCTTCTTCCACGTAGCTGAAGAGGCCTCTTGGGAAAAAAGTGAGCCTTTATTCACCATGAAACTTCTGTTTTGCAGGAAGTATTCCTTCAAACACTACTTCAATTTTCACTGGGAAACAATTGGGTAGATGCTCCAGCTTCTAGCTCACGTGGTTTTCTCTTGGAAGATACTTGTGTTTCATCAAGTCAGCCGAATTGGCCCATTTGGTGCAACCAACGCAGATATCCCGATTGAATCACCTAAGTCGGAGGAGGTATTTCCATTCCATCTAACTCAATTCTTATAGAGAAACAATACTGTAGATGCTGCTGCTTCTAACTTAGATGGCTTTCTTTGGAGATACATATGTTTCTTCTACTCAGCTGCATAGGCCTATATTGTACAAAGTGAAATTTTGTCCACGTTGATATCTATGATTTCAGGGAGTATTCCTTTCAAAAACTACCTCAAGTCTCACAGGAAAACATGTGATAGATGCCACAGCTCGTAACATAGATGGGTTTTTCTGAGAGACACTTGTGTTTCTTCACCTCAGCTGAATAGGTCAATTTTGAGCAAGCACCGCCTATCTGCAGCATGAAGCACGAAAATTCGTAGAAGTCTTTCTTTCAAAACTCACTAAATTCTCACAGGAAAACAATGTGGTTAATGTTGCAGTGTCTAGCAAACCTGGTTTTCTTTGGAGTGAATCGTGTGTTTCTTCACCTCAGCTGAGTAGGCCTATTTGGATTAAAGAGCGTGTATGTTCACCTTGAAACGCCGAAGGTGGAGGCTGTCGTCCTTCCAAAACTAGTACATTTCTCACAGGAAAACAATGGGCTACTTACTCCTGCGTCTAACACGAACAGCTTTTTTTCCAGAGATTCATGTGTTGTGTCAACTTAGCTCTATAGGACCACTCGGAAGAAAATGAGCCTTCCTCTCCTTGAAAATTATGATCTGCGTAAACTATTCCTTTCAAAAATTAACTTAATTTTCACAGGGGAACCAAGTCCGTGATGCTCCTGCTGCTAGCACACATGGATTTCTTTGAGAGATACTTGAGTTTCGTCCATTCAGCTGAATAGGCCCCCTTGGAAAATAATCAGACTTTCTCTACATTCAAATCTATGACTTCAGGAATTATTTCTTATAAAACTCCCTCAAGTCCCTCAGGAAAACAAGGTGTCAGATGCTGTACCTTCTAGCATGCATCGTTTTCTTTGGAGAGGTTCATATGTTTCCTCAACTCAGCTCAATAGGCCTATTTGGATCCAAGAGAGCCTAGATTCACCTTGAAACACTGAAATTGTAGGCAGTACTCTTAACAAGTGGGACACAATTCTCAAAGGAAAAGAATGTGTTAGGTGCTCCTCTGTCTAAAAAGAATGGTTTTGTTTCCAGAGATACTTGTGTTTCTTCAACTCAGCAGAATAGGCCTATTTGGATCAAGAAGGAACTGTCCCCAGCTTGAAACATCCAAATTGGAGGACGTCTTTCTGTCAAAAACCATCTCAATTCTCACAGGAAAACAATGTGCTAGATGCTAGTGCGTCTAACAGGAATGGATTTTTTTCTGGAGATACACGTGTATCTTCTATTTAGCTGAATAGGCCTATTTGGAGCAACATGAGTCTTTCTCTACCTTGAAATTCTGATTTGCAACATGTACTCCTGTAAAACAAACTCAATGATCACAGGGAAGTAACGTGCTTGATGCTCCTGCTTTTAGCACACGTGGTTTTCACGAGAGATACATGTGATTCTTCCCCTCTGCTGAATAGGCCTACTTGCAACAAAGCCAGCCTTTTGCACTTTGAAAACAATGTCTGGCAGGAAGATTTCCTTTCAAAAACGAACTCAATACTCAGAGAAAAATAACGTCAGATGCTGCAGCTCCACACACAGAGGGTTTTCTTTGGAGTGATCCTTGTGTGTCTTCAACTCAGCTGAATAGGCCTAGAGGGAGGAGAGAGAGCCTACCTCCACCTTGAAACCCCTCAGTTGTGGGAAGTTTTCCTTTCAAAAAGTGACTTAACTCTTACAGGGAAACCATGTGCTAGATGCTGTAGATTCTAGCATATATGGTTTTCTTTCAGGAGTCACCTGTGTTTCCTCAACTCAACTGTTTAGACCTATTAACAGTCAGAAGCGCCTATCTCTAGCTTCAAACACCTAAACACCTAAACTAACTCATGTCACAGAAAGAAAATATTGTAGGCTCTCCTGCTTCCCAGGTGATTCTTTCATGACACAGGTGGGTTTCTTCAACTCAACTGAATAGGCCAATTTGGGAAAAAGGAGCCCTTTCACAACGCGATCACTGATTTGCAGGAAGCACTTCTTTCAAAACATAACTAAATATGCCAGGAAAACAATCTCTCAGGTGATCCTGCTTCTAATACAGATGGTTTTCTTTTGAGAGATCCATGTGTTTCTTCAATTTAGAAGAATGAGCCTATTTGGACAAAATGATCCTTTTTCCACCTTGAAAATTGTAATTTCTCTGAAGTATTCCCTTCAAACCCTAACTCAACTCTCACAGGCACACAACGTGCTAGATACGTGAGGCTCTAACATAGAGGCTTTTCTTTGGACAGATACATGTCTTTGCTCAAGTCAGCTGAATTGAACTTTTGAGAGTAAATAGCGCCTAGGTCCAGGATAAACCACGTATGTTTCAGGAAGTATTCCTATCAGATCTAACTCAATTCGCACAAAGAAACAATGTGCTACATGCTGCTGCTCCTAACCTAGATGGTTTTCTTCAGAGAACTACGTGTGTTTCTTTTAAGCAGGTAATAGGTCTATGTGGAATAAAATGAGCAATAATCCACCATGAAAATGTGATTGGCAGCATGTAATGCTTTCAAAATTAACTCAGTTCTCACAGGAAAGAAAAATGTGCTAGGTGCTCCTGCTTCTAGCACAGATGGTTTTCTTTGGAGAGATAGCTATGTTTATTCTTCTCAGCTGAATAGGCCTATATTGAACAAAATGAGCCTGTCTCCACCTTGAAATCTGATATTTGAGGGAGTAGTTAGTCCTTGCAGAAACTACTTCAATTCTGAAAGGAAAACAATGTGCTAGATGCTGCGGCTTCTCACATACCTGTTTTTCTTTGGAGAGCTACATGTGTTTCTTCAACGCAGCCCAGTGGGCCGATTTGCATCGGGGAAAGCTATTGTTCTCATAAAACACCAAAGTTTCAGCAGTGCTCTTTCAAAAACTCAGCGTATTTTCACAGGAAAACAATGTGCTAGTTGCTCCTGCATCTAACACGAATGGCTTCTTTTCTAGAGATGCATGCTTTTCTTCATCGTAGCTGAATAGGCCTATTTGGATCAAATGAGCCTTTCTCCACCTTGAAAATTCTGATTTGCAGGAAGTATTCCTTTCAAAAACGAACTCAATTTTAGTAGGGAAAGTATGTGCCTGATGCTCCTGCTCTCAGAGCACATGGTTTTCTTCGAGAAATGCGTGCGTTTCGTCCACTCAACTGAATTGGCCTATTTGGACCAAAATCATCCTTTCTCCACCTTGAAATCTATGTTTTGCAGGAAGTGTTCCTCTCAAAAACGACCTCAATTCACAATGGAAAATAATATGCTAGATGCTGCACGTTCTAGCATACATGCTTGTCTTTGGAGAGGTGCATGGGTTTCTTCACCTGAGCTGAATAGGCCTATTTGGATCAAAGAGAGCCTATATTCACTTTGAAACATCAAAGTTGCAGGCAGTACTTTGGCCAAAACTACCACCATTCTCACAGGAAAACAATGGCTACTTGCTACTGCATCTAACAGAAACCCTTGTGTTCTCGAGACACATGTGCTTCTTCCACGTAGCTGAAGAGGCCTCTTGGGAAAAAAGTGAGCCTTTATTCACCATGAAACTTCTGTTTTGCAGGAAGTATTCCTTCAAACACTACTTCAATTTTCACTGGGAAACAATTGGGTAGATGCTCCAGCTTCTAGCTCACGTGGTTTTCTCTTGGAAGATACTTGTGTTTCATCAAGTCAGCCGAATTGGCCCATTTGGTGCAACCAACGCAGATATCCCGATTGAATCACCTAAGTCGGAGGAGGTATTTCCATTCCATCTAACTCAATTCTTATAGAGAAACAATACTGTAGATGCTGCTGCTTCTAACTTAGATGGCTTTCTTTGGAGATACATATGTTTCTTCTACTCAGCTGCATAGGCCTATATTGTACAAAGTGAAATTTTGTCCACGTTGATATCTATGATTTCAGGGAGTATTCCTTTCAAAAACTACCTCAAGTCTCACAGGAAAACATGTGATAGATGCCACAGCTCGTAACATAGATGGGTTTTTCTGAGAGACACTTGTGTTTCTTCACCTCAGCTGAATAGGTCAATTTTGAGCAAGCACCGCCTATCTGCAGCATGAAGCACGAAAATTCGTAGAAGTCTTTCTTTCAAAACTCACTAAATTCTCACAGGAAAACAATGTGGTTAATGTTGCAGTGTCTAGCAAACCTGGTTTTCTTTGGAGTGAATCGTGTGTTTCTTCACCTCAGCTGAGTAGGCCTATTTGGATTAAAGAGCGTGTATGTTCACCTTGAAACGCCGAAGGTGGAGGCTGTCGTCCTTCCAAAACTAGTACATTTCTCACAGGAAAACCATGGGCTACTTACTCCTGCGTCTAACACGAACAGCTTTTTTTCCAGAGATTCATGTGTTGTGTCAACTTAGCTCTATAGGACCACTCGGAAGAAAATGAGCCTTCCTCTCCTTGAAAATTATGATCTGCGTAAACTATTCCTTTCAAAAATTAACTTAATTTTCACAGGGGAACCAAGTCCGTGATGCTCCTGCTGCTAGCACACATGGATTTCTTTGAGAGATACTTGAGTTTCGTCCATTCAGCTGAATAGGCCCCCTTGGAAAATAATCAGACTTTCTCTACATTCAAATCTATGACTTCAGGAATTATTTCTTATAAAACTCCCTCAAGTCCCTCAGGAAAACAAGGTGTCAGATGCTGTACCTTCTAGCATGCATCGTTTTCTTTGGAGAGGTTCATATGTTTCCTCAACTCAGCTCAATAGGCCTATTTGGATCCAAGAGAGCCTAGATTCACCTTGAAACACTGAAATTGTAGGCAGTACTCTTAACAAGTGGGACACAATTCTCAAAGGAAAAGAATGTGTTAGGTGCTCCTCTGTCTAAAAAGAATGGTTTTGTTTCCAGAGATACTTGTGTTTCTTCAACTCAGCAGAATAGGCCTATTTGGATCAAGAAGGAACTGTCCCCAGCTTGAAACATCCAAATTGGAGGACGTCTTTCTGTCAAAAACCATCTCAATTCTCACAGGAAAACAATGTGCTAGATGCTAGTGCGTCTAACAGGAATGGATTTTTTTCTGGAGATACACGTGTATCTTCTATTTAGCTGAATAGGCCTATTTGGAGCAACATGAGTCTTTCTCTACCTTGAAATTCTGATTTGCAACATGTACTCCTGTAAAACAAACTCAATGATCACAGGGAAGTAACGTGCTTGATGCTCCTGCTTTTAGCACACGTGGTTTTCACGAGAGATACATGTGATTCTTCCCCTCTGCTGAATAGGCCTACTTGCAACAAAGCCAGCCTTTTGCACTTTGAAAACAATGTCTGGCAGGAAGATTTCCTTTCAAAAACGAACTCAATACTCAGAGAAAAATAACGTCAGATGCTGCAGCTCCACACACAGAGGGTTTTCTTTGGAGTGATCCTTGTGTGTCTTCAACTCAGCTGAATAGGCCTAGAGGGAGGAGAGAGAGCCTACCTCCACCTTGAAACCCCTCAGTTGTGGGAAGTTTTCCTTTCAAAAAGTGACTTAACTCTTACAGGGAAACCATGTGCTAGATGCTGTAGATTCTAGCATATATGGTTTTCTTTCAGGAGTCACCTGTGTTTCCTCAACTCAACTGTTTAGACCTATTAACAGTCAGAAGCGCCTATCTCTAGCTTCAAACACCTAAACACCTAAACTAACTCATGTCACAGAAAGAAAATATTGTAGGCTCTCAGGTGAGAGCCAGGGTGCTTCCCAGGTGATTCTTTCATGACACAGGTGGGTTTCTTCAACTCAACTGAATAGGCCAATTTGGGAAAAAGGAGCCCTTTCACAACGCGATCACTGATTTGCAGGAAGCACTTCTTTCAAAACATAACTAAATATGCCAGGAAAACAATCTCTCAGGTGATCCTGCTTCTAATACAGATGGTTTTCTTTTGAGAGATCCATGTGTTTCTTCAATTTAGAAGAATGAGCCTATTTGGACAAAATGATCCTTTTTCCACCTTGAAAATTGTAATTTCTCTGAAGTATTCCCTTCAAACCCTAACTCAACTCTCACAGGCACACAACGTGCTAGATACGTGAGGCTCTAACATAGAGGCTTTTCTTTGGACAGATACATGTCTTTGCTCAAGTCAGCTGAATTGAACTTTTGAGAGTAAATAGCGCCTAGGTCCAGGATAAACCACGTATGTTTCAGGAAGTATTCCTATCAGATCTAACTCAATTCGCACAAAGAAACAATGTGCTACATGCTGCTGCTCCTAACCTAGATGGTTTTCTTCAGAGAACTACGTGTGTTTCTTTTAAGCAGGTAATAGGTCTATGTGGAATAAAATGAGCAATAATCCACCATGAAAATGTGATTGGCAGCATGTAATGCTTTCAAAATTAACTCAGTTCTCACAGGAAAGAAAAATGTGCTAGGTGCTCCTGCTTCTAACACAGATGGTTTTCTTTGGAGAGATAGCTATGTTTATTCTTCTCAGCTGAATAGGCCTATATTGAACAAAATGAGCCTGTCTCCACCTTGAAATCTGATATTTGAGGGAGTAGTTAGTCCTTGCAGAAACTACTTCAATTCTGAAAGGAAAACAATGTGCTAGATGCTGCGGCTTCTCACATACCTGTTTTTCTTTGGAGAGCTACATGTGTTTCTTCAACGCAGCCCAGTGGGCCGATTTGCATCGGGGAAAGCTATTGTTCTCATAAAACACCAAAGTTTCAGCAGTGCTCTTTCAAAAACTCAGCGTATTTTCACAGGAAAACAATGTGCTAGTTGCTCCTGCATCTAACACGAATGGCTTCTTTTCTAGAGATGCATGCTTTTCTTCATCGTAGCTGAATAGGCCTATTTGGATCAAATGAGCCTTTCTCCACCTTGAAAATTCTGATTTGCAGGAAGTATTCCTTTCAAAAACGAACTCAATTTTAGTAGGGAAAGTATGTGCCTGATGCTCCTGCTCTCAGAGCACATGGTTTTCTTCGAGAAATGCGTGCGTTTCGTCCACTCAACTGAATTGGCCTATTTGGACCAAAATCATCCTTTCTCCACCTTGAAATCTATGTTTTGCAGGAAGTGTTCCTCTCAAAAACGACCTCAATTCACAATGGAAAATAATATGCTAGATGCTGCACGTTCTAGCATACATGCTTGTCTTTGGAGAGGTGCATGGGTTTCTTCACCTGAGCTGAATAGGCCTATTTGGATCAAAGAGAGCCTATATTCACTTTGAAACATCAAAGTTGCAGGCAGTACTTTGGCCAAAACTACCACCATTCTCACAGGAAAACAATGGCTACTTGCTACTGCATCTAACAGAAACCCTTGTGTTCTCGAGACACATGTGCTTCTTCCACGTAGCTGAAGAGGCCTCTTGGGAAAAAAGTGAGCCTTTATTCACCATGAAACTTCTGTTTTGCAGGAAGTATTCCTTCAAACACTACTTCAATTTTCACTGGGAAACAATTGGGTAGATGCTCCAGCTTCTAGCTCACGTGGTTTTCTCTTGGAAGATACTTGTGTTTCATCAAGTCAGCCGAATTGGCCCATTTGGTGCAACCAACGCAGATATCCCGATTGAATCACCTAAGTCGGAGGAGGTATTTCCATTCCATCTAACTCAATTCTTATAGAGAAACAATACTGTAGATGCTGCTGCTTCTAACTTAGATGGCTTTCTTTGGAGATACATATGTTTCTTCTACTCAGCTGCATAGGCCTATATTGTACAAAGTGAAATTTTGTCCACGTTGATATCTATGATTTCAGGGAGTATTCCTTTCAAAAACTACCTCAAGTCTCACAGGAAAACATGTGATAGATGCCACAGCTCGTAACATAGATGGGTTTTTCTGAGAGACACTTGTGTTTCTTCACCTCAGCTGAATAGGTCAATTTTGAGCAAGCACCGCCTATCTGCAGCATGAAGCACGAAAATTCGTAGAAGTCTTTCTTTCAAAACTCACTAAATTCTCACAGGAAAACAATGTGGTTAATGTTGCAGTGTCTAGCAAACCTGGTTTTCTTTGGAGTGAATCGTGTGTTTCTTCACCTCAGCT
Organism: Castor canadensis; assembly: GCF_047511655.1. Lineage (NCBI taxonomy): Eukaryota > Metazoa > Chordata > Mammalia > Rodentia > Castoridae > Castor > Castor canadensis. The sequence goes on along the minus strand of NC_133387.1, from coordinate 152,493,216 downwards.
GAGTAGGCCTATTTGGATTAAAGAGCGTGTATGTTCACCTTGAAACGCCGAAGGTGGAGGCTGTCGTCCTTCCAAAACTAGTACATTTCTCACAGGAAAACAATGGGCTACTTACTCCTGCGTCTAACACGAACAGCTTTTTTTCCAGAGATTCATGTGTTGTGTCAACTTAGCTCTATAGGACCACTCGGAAGAAAATGAGCCTTCCTCTCCTTGAAAATTATGATCTGCGTAAACTATTCCTTTCAAAAATTAACTTAATTTTCACAGGGGAACCAAGTCCGTGATGCTCCTGCTGCTAGCACACATGGATTTCTTTGAGAGATACTTGAGTTTCGTCCATTCAGCTGAATAGGCCCCCTTGGAAAATAATCAGACTTTCTCTACATTCAAATCTATGACTTCAGGAATTATTTCTTATAAAACTCCCTCAAGTCCCTCAGGAAAACAAGGTGTCAGATGCTGTACCTTCTAGCATGCATCGTTTTCTTTGGAGAGGTTCATATGTTTCCTCAACTCAGCTCAATAGGCCTATTTGGATCCAAGAGAGCCTAGATTCACCTTGAAACACTGAAATTGTAGGCAGTACTCTTAACAAGTGGGACACAATTCTCAAAGGAAAAGAATGTGTTAGGTGCTCCTCTGTCTAAAAAGAATGGTTTTGTTTCCAGAGATACTTGTGTTTCTTCAACTCAGCAGAATAGGCCTATTTGGATCAAGAAGGAACTGTCCCCAGCTTGAAACATCCAAATTGGAGGACGTCTTTCTGTCAAAAACCATCTCAATTCTCACAGGAAAACAATGTGCTAGATGCTAGTGCGTCTAACAGGAATGGATTTTTTTCTGGAGATACACGTGTATCTTCTATTTAGCTGAATAGGCCTATTTGGAGCAACATGAGTCTTTCTCTACCTTGAAATTCTGATTTGCAACATGTACTCCTGTAAAACAAACTCAATGATCACAGGGAAGTAACGTGCTTGATGCTCCTGCTTTTAGCACACGTGGTTTTCACGAGAGATACATGTGATTCTTCCCCTCTGCTGAATAGGCCTACTTGCAACAAAGCCAGCCTTTTGCACTTTGAAAACAATGTCTGGCAGGAAGATTTCCTTTCAAAAACGAACTCAATACTCAGAGAAAAATAACGTCAGATGCTGCAGCTCCACACACAGAGGGTTTTCTTTGGAGTGATCCTTGTGTGTCTTCAACTCAGCTGAATAGGCCTAGAGGGAGGAGAGAGAGCCTACCTCCACCTTGAAACCCCTCAGTTGTGGGAAGTTTTCCTTTCAAAAAGTGACTTAACTCTTACAGGGAAACCATGTGCTAGATGCTGTAGATTCTAGCATATATGGTTTTCTTTCAGGAGTCACCTGTGTTTCCTCAACTCAACTGTTTAGACCTATTAACAGTCAGAAGCGCCTATCTCTAGCTTCAAACACCTAAACACCTAAACTAACTCATGTCACAGAAAGAAAATATTGTAGGCTCTCCTGCTTCCCAGGTGATTCTTTCATGACACAGGTGGGTTTCTTCAACTCAACTGAATAGGCCAATTTGGGAAAAAGGAGCCCTTTCACAACGCGATCACTGATTTGCAGGAAGCACTTCTTTCAAAACATAACTAAATATGCCAGGAAAACAATCTCTCAGGTGATCCTGCTTCTAATACAGATGGTTTTCTTTTGAGAGATCCATGTGTTTCTTCAATTTAGAAGAATGAGCCTATTTGGACAAAATGATCCTTTTTCCACCTTGAAAATTGTAATTTCTCTGAAGTATTCCCTTCAAACCCTAACTCAACTCTCACAGGCACACAACGTGCTAGATACGTGAGGCTCTAACATAGAGGCTTTTCTTTGGACAGATACATGTCTTTGCTCAAGTCAGCTGAATTGAACTTTTGAGAGTAAATAGCGCCTAGGTCCAGGATAAACCACGTATGTTTCAGGAAGTATTCCTATCAGATCTAACTCAATTCGCACAAAGAAACAATGTGCTACATGCTGCTGCTCCTAACCTAGATGGTTTTCTTCAGAGAACTACGTGTGTTTCTTTTAAGCAGGTAATAGGTCTATGTGGAATAAAATGAGCAATAATCCACCATGAAAATGTGATTGGCAGCATGTAATGCTTTCAAAATTAACTCAGTTCTCACAGGAAAGAAAAATGTGCTAGGTGCTCCTGCTTCTAGCACAGATGGTTTTCTTTGGAGAGATAGCTATGTTTATTCTTCTCAGCTGAATAGGCCTATATTGAACAAAATGAGCCTGTCTCCACCTTGAAATCTGATATTTGAGGGAGTAGTTAGTCCTTGCAGAAACTACTTCAATTCTGAAAGGAAAACAATGTGCTAGATGCTGCGGCTTCTCACATACCTGTTTTTCTTTGGAGAGCTACATGTGTTTCTTCAACGCAGCCCAGTGGGCCGATTTGCATCGGGGAAAGCTATTGTTCTCATAAAACACCAAAGTTTCAGCAGTGCTCTTTCAAAAACTCAGCGTATTTTCACAGGAAAACAATGTGCTAGTTGCTCCTGCATCTAACACGAATGGCTTCTTTTCTAGAGATGCATGCTTTTCTTCATCGTAGCTGAATAGGCCTATTTGGATCAAATGAGCCTTTCTCCACCTTGAAAATTCTGATTTGCAGGAAGTATTCCTTTCAAAAACGAACTCAATTTTAGTAGGGAAAGTATGTGCCTGATGCTCCTGCTCTCAGAGCACATGGTTTTCTTCGAGAAATGCGTGCGTTTCGTCCACTCAACTGAATTGGCCTATTTGGACCAAAATCATCCTTTCTCCACCTTGAAATCTATGTTTTGCAGGAAGTGTTCCTCTCAAAAACGACCTCAATTCACAATGGAAAATAATATGCTAGATGCTGCACGTTCTAGCATACATGCTTGTCTTTGGAGAGGTGCATGGGTTTCTTCACCTGAGCTGAATAGGCCTATTTGGATCAAAGAGAGCCTATATTCACTTTGAAACATCAAAGTTGCAGGCAGTACTTTGGCCAAAACTACCACCATTCTCACAGGAAAACAATGGCTACTTGCTACTGCATCTAACAGAAACCCTTGTGTTCTCGAGACACATGTGCTTCTTCCACGTAGCTGAAGAGGCCTCTTGGGAAAAAAGTGAGCCTTTATTCACCATGAAACTTCTGTTTTGCAGGAAGTATTCCTTCAAACACTACTTCAATTTTCACTGGGAAACAATTGGGTAGATGCTCCAGCTTCTAGCTCACGTGGTTTTCTCTTGGAAGATACTTGTGTTTCATCAAGTCAGCCGAATTGGCCCATTTGGTGCAACCAACGCAGATATCCCGATTGAATCACCTAAGTCGGAGGAGGTATTTCCATTCCATCTAACTCAATTCTTATAGAGAAACAATACTGTAGATGCTGCTGCTTCTAACTTAGATGGCTTTCTTTGGAGATACATATGTTTCTTCTACTCAGCTGCATAGGCCTATATTGTACAAAGTGAAATTTTGTCCACGTTGATATCTATGATTTCAGGGAGTATTCCTTTCAAAAACTACCTCAAGTCTCACAGGAAAACATGTGATAGATGCCACAGCTCGTAACATAGATGGGTTTTTCTGAGAGACACTTGTGTTTCTTCACCTCAGCTGAATAGGTCAATTTTGAGCAAGCACCGCCTATCTGCAGCATGAAGCACGAAAATTCGTAGAAGTCTTTCTTTCAAAACTCACTAAATTCTCACAGGAAAACAATGTGGTTAATGTTGCAGTGTCTAGCAAACCTGGTTTTCTTTGGAGTGAATCGTGTGTTTCTTCACCTCAGCTGAGTAGGCCTATTTGGATTAAAGAGCGTGTATGTTCACCTTGAAACGCCGAAGGTGGAGGCTGTCGTCCTTCCAAAACTAGTACATTTCTCACAGGAAAACAATGGGCTACTTACTCCTGCGTCTAACACGAACAGCTTTTTTTCCAGAGATTCATGTGTTGTGTCAACTTAGCTCTATAGGACCACTCGGAAGAAAATGAGCCTTCCTCTCCTTGAAAATTATGATCTGCGTAAACTATTCCTTTCAAAAATTAACTTAATTTTCACAGGGGAACCAAGTCCGTGATGCTCCTGCTGCTAGCACACATGGATTTCTTTGAGAGATACTTGAGTTTCGTCCATTCAGCTGAATAGGCCCCCTTGGAAAATAATCAGACTTTCTCTACATTCAAATCTATGACTTCAGGAATTATTTCTTATAAAACTCCCTCAAGTCCCTCAGGAAAACAAGGTGTCAGATGCTGTACCTTCTAGCATGCATCGTTTTCTTTGGAGAGGTTCATATGTTTCCTCAACTCAGCTCAATAGGCCTATTTGGATCCAAGAGAGCCTAGATTCACCTTGAAACACTGAAATTGTAGGCAGTACTCTTAACAAGTGGGACACAATTCTCAAAGGAAAAGAATGTGTTAGGTGCTCCTCTGTCTAAAAAGAATGGTTTTGTTTCCAGAGATACTTGTGTTTCTTCAACTCAGCAGAATAGGCCTATTTGGATCAAGAAGGAACTGTCCCCAGCTTGAAACATCCAAATTGGAGGACGTCTTTCTGTCAAAAACCATCTCAATTCTCACAGGAAAACAATGTGCTAGATGCTAGTGCGTCTAACAGGAATGGATTTTTTTCTGGAGATACACGTGTATCTTCTATTTAGCTGAATAGGCCTATTTGGAGCAACATGAGTCTTTCTCTACCTTGAAATTCTGATTTGCAACATGTACTCCTGTAAAACAAACTCAATGATCACAGGGAAGTAACGTGCTTGATGCTCCTGCTTTTAGCACACGTGGTTTTCACGAGAGATACATGTGATTCTTCCCCTCTGCTGAATAGGCCTACTTGCAACAAAGCCAGCCTTTTGCACTTTGAAAACAATGTCTGGCAGGAAGATTTCCTTTCAAAAACGAACTCAATACTCAGAGAAAAATAACGTCAGATGCTGCAGCTCCACACACAGAGGGTTTTCTTTGGAGTGATCCTTGTGTGTCTTCAACTCAGCTGAATAGGCCTAGAGGGAGGAGAGAGAGCCTACCTCCACCTTGAAACCCCTCAGTTGTGGGAAGTTTTCCTTTCAAAAAGTGACTTAACTCTTACAGGGAAACCATGTGCTAGATGCTGTAGATTCTAGCATATATGGTTTTCTTTCAGGAGTCACCTGTGTTTCCTCAACTCAACTGTTTAGACCTATTAACAGTCAGAAGCGCCTATCTCTAGCTTCAAACACCTAAACACCTAAACTAACTCATGTCACAGAAAGAAAATATTGTAGGCTCTCCTGCTTCCCAGGTGATTCTTTCATGACACAGGTGGGTTTCTTCAACTCAACTGAATAGGCCAATTTGGGAAAAAGGAGCCCTTTCACAACGCGATCACTGATTTGCAGGAAGCACTTCTTTCAAAACATAACTAAATATGCCAGGAAAACAATCTCTCAGGTGATCCTGCTTCTAATACAGATGGTTTTCTTTTGAGAGATCCATGTGTTTCTTCAATTTAGAAGAATGAGCCTATTTGGACAAAATGATCCTTTTTCCACCTTGAAAAATGTAATTTCTCTGAAGTATTCCCTTCAAACCCTAACTCAACTCTCACAGGCACACAACGTGCTAGATACGTGAGGCTCTAACATAGAGGCTTTTCTTTGGACAGATACATGTCTTTGCTCAAGTCAGCTGAATTGAACTTTTGAGAGTAAATAGCGCCTAGGTCCAGGATAAACCACGTATGTTTCAGGAAGTATTCCTATCAGATCTAACTCAATTCGCACAAAGAAACAATGTGCTACATGCTGCTGCTCCTAACCTAGATGGTTTTCTTCAGAGAACTACGTGTGTTTCTTTTAAGCAGGTAATAGGTCTATGTGGAATAAAATGAGCAATAATCCACCATGAAAATGTGATTGGCAGCATGTAATGCTTTCAAAATTAACTCAGTTCTCACAGGAAAGAAAAATGTGCTAGGTGCTCCTGCTTCTAGCACAGATGGTTTTCTTTGGAGAGATAGCTATGTTTATTCTTCTCAGCTGAATAGGCCTATATTGAACAAAATGAGCCTGTCTCCACCTTGAAATCTGATATTTGAGGGAGTAGTTAGTCCTTGCAGAAACTACTTCAATTCTGAAAGGAAAACAATGTGCTAGATGCTGCGGCTTCTCACATACCTGTTTTTCTTTGGAGAGCTACATGTGTTTCTTCAACGCAGCCCAGTGGGCCGATTTGCATCGGGGAAAGCTATTGTTCTCATAAAACACCAAAGTTTCAGCAGTGCTCTTTCAAAAACTCAGCGTATTTTCACAGGAAAACAATGTGCTAGTTGCTCCTGCATCTAACACGAATGGCTTCTTTTCTAGAGATGCATGCTTTTCTTCATCGTAGCTGAATAGGCCTATTTGGATCAAATGAGCCTTTCTCCACCTTGAAAATTCTGATTTGCAGGAAGTATTCCTTTCAAAAACGAACTCAATTTTAGTAGGGAAAGTATGTGCCTGATGCTCCTGCTCTCAGAGCACATGGTTTTCTTCGAGAAATGCGTGCGTTTCGTCCACTCAACTGAATTGGCCTATTTGGACCAAAATCATCCTTTCTCCACCTTGAAATCTATGTTTTGCAGGAAGTGTTCCTCTCAAAAACGACCTCAATTCACAATGGAAAATAATATGCTAGATGCTGCACGTTCTAGCATACATGCTTGTCTTTGGAGAGGTGCATGGGTTTCTTCACCTGAGCTGAATAGGCCTATTTGGATCAAAGAGAGCCTATATTCACTTTGAAACATCAAAGTTGCAGGCAGTACTTTGGCCAAAACTACCACCATTCTCACAGGAAAACAATGGCTACTTGCTACTGCATCTAACAGAAACCCTTGTGTTCTCGAGACACATGTGCTTCTTCCACGTAGCTGAAGAGGCCTCTTGGGAAAAAAGTGAGCCTTTATTCACCATGAAACTTCTGTTTTGCAGGAAGTATTCCTTCAAACACTACTTCAATTTTCACTGGGAAACAATTGGGTAGATGCTCCAGCTTCTAGCTCACGTGGTTTTCTCTTGGAAGATACTTGTGTTTCATCAAGTCAGCCGAATTGGCCCATTTGGTGCAACCAACGCAGATATCCCGATTGAATCACCTAAGTCGGAGGAGGTATTTCCATTCCATCTAACTCAATTCTTATAGAGAAACAATACTGTAGATGCTGCTGCTTCTAACTTAGATGGCTTTCTTTGGAGATACATATGTTTCTTCTACTCAGCTGCATAGGCCTATATTGTACAAAGTGAAATTTTGTCCACGTTGATATCTATGATTTCAGGGAGTATTCCTTTCAAAAACTACCTCAAGTCTCACAGGAAAACATGTGATAGATGCCACAGCTCGTAACATAGATGGGTTTTTCTGAGAGACACTTGTGTTTCTTCACCTCAGCTGAATAGGTCAATTTTGAGCAAGCACCGCCTATCTGCAGCATGAAGCACGAAAATTCGTAGAAGTCTTTCTTTCAAAACTCACTAAATTCTCACAGGAAAACAATGTGGTTAATGTTGCAGTGTCTAGCAAACCTGGTTTTCTTTGGAGTGAATCGTGTGTTTCTTCACCTCAGCTGAGTAGGCCTATTTGGATTAAAGAGCGTGTATGTTCACCTTGAAACGCCGAAGGTGGAGGCTGTCGTCCTTCCAAAACTAGTACATTTCTCACAGGAAAACAATGGGCTACTTACTCCTGCGTCTAACACGAACAGCTTTTTTTCCAGAGATTCATGTGTTGTGTCAACTTAGCTCTATAGGACCACTCGGAAGAAAATGAGCCTTCCTCTCCTTGAAAATTATGATCTGCGTAAACTATTCCTTTCAAAAATTAACTTAATTTTCACAGGGGAACCAAGTCCGTGATGCTCCTGCTGCTAGCACACATGGATTTCTTTGAGAGATACTTGAGTTTCGTCCATTCAGCTGAATAGGCCCCCTTGGAAAATAATCAGACTTTCTCTACATTCAAATCTATGACTTCAGGAATTATTTCTTATAAAACTCCCTCAAGTCCCTCAGGAAAACAAGGTGTCAGATGCTGTACCTTCTAGCATGCATCGTTTTCTTTGGAGAGGTTCATATGTTTCCTCAACTCAGCTCAATAGGCCTATTTGGATCCAAGAGAGCCTAGATTCACCTTGAAACACTGAAATTGTAGGCAGTACTCTTAACAAGTGGGACACAATTCTCAAAGGAAAAGAATGTGTTAGGTGCTCCTCTGTCTAAAAAGAATGGTTTTGTTTCCAGAGATACTTGTGTTTCTTCAACTCAGCAGAATAGGCCTATTTGGATCAAGAAGGAACTGTCCCCAGCTTGAAACATCCAAATTGGAGGACGTCTTTCTGTCAAAAACCATCTCAATTCTCACAGGAAAACAATGTGCTAGATGCTAGTGCGTCTAACAGGAATGGATTTTTTTCTGGAGATACACGTGTATCTTCTATTTAGCTGAATAGGCCTATTTGGAGCAACATGAGTCTTTCTCTACCTTGAAATTCTGATTTGCAACATGTACTCCTGTAAAACAAACTCAATGATCACAGGGAAGTAACGTGCTTGATGCTCCTGCTTTTAGCACACGTGGTTTTCACGAGAGATACATGTGATTCTTCCCCTCTGCTGAATAGGCCTACTTGCAACAAAGCCAGCCTTTTGCACTTTGAAAACAATGTCTGGCAGGAAGATTTCCTTTCAAAAACGAACTCAATACTCAGAGAAAAATAACGTCAGATGCTGCAGCTCCACACACAGAGGGTTTTCTTTGGAGTGATCCTTGTGTGTCTTCAACTCAGCTGAATAGGCCTAGAGGGAGGAGAGAGAGCCTACCTCCACCTTGAAACCCCTCAGTTGTGGGAAGTTTTCCTTTCAAAAAGTGACTTAACTCTTACAGGGAAACCATGTGCTAGATGCTGTAGATTCTAGCATATATGGTTTTCTTTCAGGAGTCACCTGTGTTTCCTCAACTCAACTGTTTAGACCTATTAACAGTCAGAAGCGCCTATCTCTAGCTTCAAACACCTAAACACCTAAACTAACTCATGTCACAGAAAGAAAATATTGTAGGCTCTCCTGCTTCCCAGGTGATTCTTTCATGACACAGGTGGGTTTCTTCAACTCAACTGAATAGGCCAATTTGGGAAAAAGGAGCCCTTTCACAACGCGATCACTGATTTGCAGGAAGCACTTCTTTCAAAACATAACTAAATATGCCAGGAAAACAATCTCTCAGGTGATCCTGCTTCTAATACAGATGGTTTTCTTTTGAGAGATCCATGTGTTTCTTCAATTTAGAAGAATGAGCCTATTTGGACAAAATGATCCTTTTTCCACCTTGAAAATTGTAATTTCTCTGAAGTATTCCCTTCAAACCCTAACTCAACTCTCACAGGCACACAACGTGCTAGATACGTGAGGCTCTAACATAGAGGCTTTTCTTTGGACAGATACATGTCTTTGCTCAAGTCAGCTGAATTGAACTTTTGAGAGTAAATAGCGCCTAGGTCCAGGATAAACCACGTATGTTTCAGGAAGTATTCCTATCAGATCTAACTCAATTCGCACAAAGAAACAATGTGCTACATGCTGCTGCTCCTAACCTAGATGGTTTTCTTCAGAGAACTACGTGTGTTTCTTTTAAGCAGGTAATAGGTCTATGTGGAATAAAATGAGCAATAATCCACCATGAAAATGTGATTGGCAGCATGTAATGCTTTCAAAATTAACTCAGTTCTCACAGGAAAGAAAAATGTGCTAGGTGCTCCTGCTTCTAGCACAGATGGTTTTCTTTGGAGAGATAGCTATGTTTATTCTTCTCAGCTGAATAGGCCTATATTGAACAAAATGAGCCTGTCTCCACCTTGAAATCTGATATTTGAGGGAGTAGTTAGTCCTTGCAGAAACTACTTCAATTCTGAAAGGAAAACAATGTGCTAGATGCTGCGGCTTCTCACATACCTGTTTTTCTTTGGAGAGCTACATGTGTTTCTTCAACGCAGCCCAGTGGGCCGATTTGCATCGGGGAAAGCTATTGTTCTCATAAAACACCAAAGTTTCAGCAGTGCTCTTTCAAAAACTCAGCGTATTTTCACAGGAAAACAATGTGCTAGTTGCTCCTGCATCTAACACGAATGGCTTCTTTTCTAGAGATGCATGCTTTTCTTCATCGTAGCTGAATAGGCCTATTTGGATCAAATGAGCCTTTCTCCACCTTGAAAATTCTGATTTGCAGGAAGTATTCCTTTCAAAAACGAACTCAATTTTAGTAGGGAAAGTATGTGCCTGATGCTCCTGCTCTCAGAGCACATGGTTTTCTTCGAGAAATGCGTGCGTTTCGTCCACTCAACTGAATTGGCCTATTTGGACCAAAATCATCCTTTCTCCACCTTGAAATCTATGTTTTGCAGGAAGTGTTCCTCTCAAAAACGACCTCAATTCACAATGGAAAATAATATGCTAGATGCTGCACGTTCTAGCATACATGCTTGTCTTTGGAGAGGTGCATGGGTTTCTTCACCTGAGCTGAATAGGCCTATTTGGATCAAAGAGAGCCTATATTCACTTTGAAACATCAAAGTTGCAGGCAGTACTTTGGCCAAAACTACCACCATTCTCACAGGAAAACAATGGCTACTTGCTACTGCATCTAACAGAAACCCTTGTGTTCTCGAGACACATGTGCTTCTTCCACGTAGCTGAAGAGGCCTCTTGGGAAAAAAGTGAGCCTTTATTCACCATGAAACTTCTGTTTTGCAGGAAGTATTCCTTCAAACACTACTTCAATTTTCACTGGGAAACAATTGGGTAGATGCTCCAGCTTCTAGCTCACGTGGTTTTCTCTTGGAAGATACTTGTGTTTCATCAAGTCAGCCGAATTGGCCCATTTGGTGCAACCAACGCAGATATCCCGATTGAATCACCTAAGTCGGAGGAGGTATTTCCATTCCATCTAACTCAATTCTTATAGAGAAACAATACTGTAGATGCTGCTGCTTCTAACTTAGATGGCTTTCTTTGGAGATACATATGTTTCTTCTACTCAGCTGCATAGGCCTATATTGTACAAAGTGAAATTTTGTCCACGTTGATATCTATGATTTCAGGGAGTATTCCTTTCAAAAACTACCTCAAGTCTCACAGGAAAACATGTGATAGATGCCACAGCTCGTAACATAGATGGGTTTTTCTGAGAGACACTTGTGTTTCTTCACCTCAGCTGAATAGGTCAATTTTGAGCAAGCACCGCCTATCTGCAGCATGAAGCACGAAAATTCGTAGAAGTCTTTCTTTCAAAACTCACTAAATTCTCACAGGAAAACAATGTGGTTAATGTTGCAGTGTCTAGCAAACCTGGTTTTCTTTGGAGTGAATCGTGTGTTTCTTCACCTCAGCTGAGTAGGCCTATTTGGATTAAAGAGCGTGTATGTTCACCTTGAAACGCCGAAGGTGGAGGCTGTCGTCCTTCCAAAACTAGTACATTTCTCACAGGAAAACAATGGGCTACTTACTCCTGCGTCTAACACGAACAGCTTTTTTTCCAGAGATTCATGTGTTGTGTCAACTTAGCTCTATAGGACCACTCGGAAGAAAATGAGCCTTCCTCTCCTTGAAAATTATGATCTGCGTAAACTATTCCTTTCAAAAATTAACTTAATTTTCACAGGGGAACCAAGTCCGTGATGCTCCTGCTGCTAGCACACATGGATTTCTTTGAGAGATACTTGAGTTTCGTCCATTCAGCTGAATAGGCCCCCTTGGAAAATAATCAGACTTTCTCTACATTCAAATCTATGACTTCAGGAATTATTTCTTATAAAACTCCCTCAAGTCCCTCAGGAAAACAAGGTGTCAGATGCTGTACCTTCTAGCATGCATCGTTTTCTTTGGAGAGGTTCATATGTTTCCTCAACTCAGCTCAATAGGCCTATTTGGATCCAAGAGAGCCTAGATTCACCTTGAAACACTGAAATTGTAGGCAGTACTCTTAACAAGTGGGACACAATTCTCAAAGGAAAAGAATGTGTTAGGTGCTCCTCTGTCTAAAAAGAATGGTTTTGTTTCCAGAGATACTTGTGTTTCTTCAACTCAGCAGAATAGGCCTATTTGGATCAAGAAGGAACTGTCCCCAGCTTGAAACATCCAAATTGGAGGACGTCTTTCTGTCAAAAACCATCTCAATTCTCACAGGAAAACAATGTGCTAGATGCTAGTGCGTCTAACAGGAATGGATTTTTTTCTGGAGATACACGTGTATCTTCTATTTAGCTGAATAGGCCTATTTGGAGCAACATGAGTCTTTCTCTACCTTGAAATTCTGATTTGCAACATGTACTCCTGTAAAACAAACTCAATGATCACAGGGAAGTAACGTGCTTGATGCTCCTGCTTTTAGCACACGTGGTTTTCACGAGAGATACATGTGATTCTTCCCCTCTGCTGAATAGGCCTACTTGCAACAAAGCCAGCCTTTTGCACTTTGAAAACAATGTCTGGCAGGAAGATTTCCTTTCAAAAACGAACTCAATACTCAGAGAAAAATAACGTCAGATGCTGCAGCTCCACACACAGAGGGTTTTCTTTGGAGTGATCCTTGTGTGTCTTCAACTCAGCTGAATAGGCCTAGAGGGAGGAGAGAGAGCCTACCTCCACCTTGAAACCCCTCAGTTGTGGGAAGTTTTCCTTTCAAAAAGTGACTTAACTCTTACAGGGAAACCATGTGCTAGATGCTGTAGATTCTAGCATATATGGTTTTCTTTCAGGAGTCACCTGTGTTTCCTCAACTCAACTGTTTAGACCTATTAACAGTCAGAAGCGCCTATCTCTAGCTTCAAACACCTAAACACCTAAACTAACTCATGTCACAGAAAGAAAATATTGTAGGCTCTCCTGCTTCCCAGGTGATTCTTTCATGACACAGGTGGGTTTCTTCAACTCAACTGAATAGGCCAATTTGGGAAAAAGGAGCCCTTTCACAACGCGATCACTGATTTGCAGGAAGCACTTCTTTCAAAACATAACTAAATATGCCAGGAAAACAATCTCTCAGGTGATCCTGCTTCTAATACAGATGGTTTTCTTTTGAGAGATCCATGTGTTTCTTCAATTTAGAAGAATGAGCCTATTTGGACAAAATGATCCTTTTTCCACCTTGAAAATTGTAATTTCTCTGAAGTATTCCCTTCAAACCCTAACTCAACTCTCACAGGCACACAACGTGCTAGATACGTGAGGCTCTAACATAGAGGCTTTTCTTTGGACAGATACATGTCTTTGCTCAAGTCAGCTGAATTGAACTTTTGAGAGTAAATAGCGCCTAGGTCCAGGATAAACCACGTATGTTTCAGGAAGTATTCCTATCAGATCTAACTCAATTCGCACAAAGAAACAATGTGCTACATGCTGCTGCTCCTAACCTAGATGGTTTTCTTCAGAGAACTACGTGTGTTTCTTTTAAGCAGGTAATAGGTCTATGTGGAATAAAATGAGCAATAATCCACCATGAAAATGTGATTGGCAGCATGTAATGCTTTCAAAATTAACTCAGTTCTCACAGGAAAGAAAAATGTGCTAGGTGCTCCTGCTTCTAACACAGATGGTTTTCTTTGGAGAGATAGCTATGTTTATTCTTCTCAGCTGAATAGGCCTATATTGAACAAAATGAGCCTGTCTCCACCTTGAAATCTGATATTTGAGGGAGTAGTTAGTCCTTGCAGAAACTACTTCAATTCTGAAAGGAAAACAATGTGCTAGATGCTGCGGCTTCTCACATACCTGTTTTTCTTTGGAGAGCTACATGTGTTTCTTCAACGCAGCCCAGTGGGCCGATTTGCATCGGGGAAAGCTATTGTTCTCATAAAACACCAAAGTTTCAGCAGTGCTCTTTCAAAAACTCAGCGTATTTTCACAGGAAAACAATGTGCTAGTTGCTCCTGCATCTAACACGAATGGCTTCTTTTCTAGAGATGCATGCTTTTCTTCATCGTAGCTGAATAGGCCTATTTGGATCAAATGAGCCTTTCTCCACCTTGAAAATTCTGATTTGCAGGAAGTATTCCTTTCAAAAACGAACTCAATTTTAGTAGGGAAAGTATGTGCCTGATGCTCCTGCTCTCAGAGCACATGGTTTTCTTCGAGAAATGCGTGCGTTTCGTCCACTCAACTGAATTGGCCTATTTGGACCAAAATCATCCTTTCTCCACCTTGAAATCTATGTTTTGCAGGAAGTGTTCCTCTCAAAAACGACCTCAATTCACAATGGAAAATAATATGCTAGATGCTGCACGTTCTAGCATACATGCTTGTCTTTGGAGAGGTGCATGGGTTTCTTCACCTGAGCTGAATAGGCCTATTTGGATCAAAGAGAGCCTATATTCACTTTGAAACATCAAAGTTGCAGGCAGTACTTTGGCCAAAACTACCACCATTCTCACAGGAAAACAATGGCTACTTGCTACTGCATCTAACAGAAACCCTTGTGTTCTCGAGACACATGTGCTTCTTCCACGTAGCTGAAGAGGCCTCTTGGGAAAAAAGTGAGCCTTTATTCACCATGAAACTTCTGTTTTGCAGGAAGTATTCCTTCACACACTACTTCAATTTTCACTGGGAAACAATTGGGTAGATGCTCCAGCTTCTAGCTCACGTGGTTTTCTCTTGGAAGATACTTGTGTTTCATCAAGTCAGCCGAATTGGCCCATTTGGTGCAACCAACGCAGATATCCCGATTGAATCACCTAAGTCGGAGGAGGTATTTCCATTCCATCTAACTCAATTCTTATAGAGAAACAATACTGTAGATGCTGCTGCTGCTAACTTAGATGGCTTTCTTTGGAGATACATATGTTTCTTCTACTCAGCTGCATAGGCCTATATTGTACAAAGTGAAATTTTGTCCACGTTGATATCTATGATTTCAGGGAGTATTCCTTTCAAAAACTACCTCAAGTCTCACAGGAAAACATGTGATAGATGCCACAGCTCGTAACATAGATGGGTTTTTCTGAGAGACACTTGTGTTTCTTCACCTCAGCTGAATAGGTCAATTTTGAGCAAGCACCGCCTATCTGCAGCATGAAGCACGAAAATTCGTAGAAGTCTTTCTTTCAAAACTCACTAAATTCTCACAGGAAAACAATGTGGTTAATGTTGCAGTGTCTAGCAAACCTGGTTTTCTTTGGAGTGAATCGTGTGTTTCTTCACCTCAGCTGAGTAGGCCTATTTGGATTAAAGAGCGTGTATGTTCACCTTGAAACGCCGAAGGTGGAGGCTGTCGTCCTTCCAAAACTAGTACATTTCTCACAGGAAAACAATGGGCTACTTACTCCTGCGTCTAACACGAACAGCTTTTTTTCCAGAGATTCATGTGTTGTGTCAACTTAGCTCTATAGGACCACTCGGAAGAAAATGAGCCTTCCTCTCCTTGAAAATTATGATCTGCGTAAACTATTCCTTTCAAAAATTAACTTAATTTTCACAGGGGAACCAAGTCCGTGATGCTCCTGCTGCTAGCACACATGGATTTCTTTGAGAGATACTTGAGTTTCGTCCATTCAGCTGAACAGGCCCCCTTGGAAAATAATCAGACTTTCTCTACATTCAAATCTATGACTTCAGGAATTATTTCTTATAAAACTCCCTCAAGTCCCTCAGGAAAACAAGGTGTCAGATGCTGTACCTTCTAGCATGCATCGTTTTCTTTGGAGAGGTTCATATGTTTCCTCAACTCAGCTCAATAGGCCTATTTGGATCCAAGAGAGCCTAGATTCACCTTGAAACACTGAAATTGTAGGCAGTACTCTTAACAAGTGGGACACAATTCTCAAAGGAAAAGAATGTGTTAGGTGCTCCTCTGTCTAAAAAGAATGGTTTTGTTTCCAGAGATACTTGTGTTTCTTCAACTCAGCAGAATAGGCCTATTTGGATCAAGAAGGAACTGTCCCCAGCTTGAAACATCCAAATTGGAGGACGTCTTTCTGTCAAAAACCATCTCAATTCTCACAGGAAAACAATGTGCTAGATGCTAGTGCGTCTAACAGGAATGGATTTTTTTCTGGAGATACACGTGTATCTTCTATTTAGCTGAATAGGCCTATTTGGAGCAACATGAGTCTTTCTCTACCTTGAAATTCTGATTTGCAACATGTACTCCTGTAAAACAAACTCAATGATCACAGGGAAGTAACGTGCTTGATGCTCCTGCTTTTAGCACACGTGGTTTTCACGAGAGATACATGTGATTCTTCCCCTCTGCTGAATAGGCCTACTTGCAACAAAGCCAGCCTTTTGCACTTTGAAAACAATGTCTGGCAGGAAGATTTCCTTTCAAAAACGAACTCAATACTCAGAGAAAAATAACGTCAGATGCTGCAGCTCCACACACAGAGGGTTTTCTTTGGAGTGATCCTTGTGTGTCTTCAACTCAGCTGAATAGGCCTAGAGGGAGGAGAGAGAGCCTACCTCCACCTTGAAACCCCTCAGTTGTGGGAAGTTTTCCTTTCAAAAAGTGACTTAACTCTTACAGGGAAACCATGTGCTAGATGCTGTAGATTCTAGCATATATGGTTTTCTTTCAGGAGTCACCTGTGTTTCCTCAACTCAACTGTTTAGACCTATTAACAGTCAGAAGCGCCTATCTCTAGCTTCAAACACCTAAACACCTAAACTAACTCATGTCACAGAAAGAAAATATTGTAGGCTCTCCTGCTTCCCAGGTGATTCTTTCATGACACAGGTGGGTTTCTTCAACTCAACTGAATAGGCCAATTTGGGAAAAAGGAGCCCTTTCACAACGCGATCACTGATTTGCAGGAAGCACTTCTTTCAAAACATAACTAAATATGCCAGGAAAACAATCTCTCAGGTGATCCTGCTTCTAATACAGATGGTTTTCTTTTGAGAGATCCATGTGTTTCTTCAATTTAGAAGAATGAGCCTATTTGGACAAAATGATCCTTTTTCCACCTTGAAAATTGTAATTTCTCTGAAGTATTCCCTTCAAACCCTAACTCAACTCTCACAGGCACACAACGTGCTAGATACGTGAGGCTCTAACATAGAGGCTTTTCTTTGGACAGATACATGTCTTTGCTCAAGTCAGCTGAATTGAACTTTTGAGAGTAAATAGCGCCTAGGTCCAGGATAAACCACGTATGTTTCAGGAAGTATTCCTATCAGATCTAACTCAATTCGCACAAAGAAACAATGTGCTACATGCTGCTGCTCCTAACCTAGATGGTTTTCTTCAGAGAACTACGTGTGTTTCTTTTAAGCAGGTAATAGGTCTATGTGGAATAAAATGAGCAATAATCCACCATGAAAATGTGATTGGCAGCATGTAATGCTTTCAAAATTAACTCAGTTCTCACAGGAAAGAAAAATGTGCTAGGTGCTCCTGCTTCTAACACAGATGGTTTTCTTTGGAGAGATAGCTATGTTTATTCTTCTCAGCTGAATAGGCCTATATTGAACAAAATGAGCCTGTCTCCACCTTGAAATCTGATATTTGAGGGAGTAGTTAGTCCTTGCAGAAACTACTTCAATTCTGAAAGGAAAACAATGTGCTAGATGCTGCGGCTTCTCACATACCTGTTTTTCTTTGGAGAGCTACATGTGTTTCTTCAACGCAGCCCAGTGGGCCGATTTGCATCGGGGAAAGCTATTGTTCTCATAAAACACCAAAGTTTCAGCAGTGCTCTTTCAAAAACTCAGCGTATTTTCACAGGAAAACAATGTGCTAGTTGCTCCTGCATCTAACACGAATGGCTTCTTTTCTAGAGATGCATGCTTTTCTTCATCGTAGCTGAATAGGCCTATTTGGATCAAATGAGCCTTTCTCCACCTTGAAAATTCTGATTTGCAGGAAGTATTCCTTTCAAAAACGAACTCAATTTTAGTAGGGAAAGTATGTGCCTGATGCTCCTGCTCTCAGAGCACATGGTTTTCTTCGAGAAATGCGTGCGTTTCGTCCACTCAACTGAATTGGCCTATTTGGACCAAAATCATCCTTTCTCCACCTTGAAATCTATGTTTTGCAGGAAGTGTTCCTCTCAAAAACGACCTCAATTCACAATGGAAAATAATATGCTAGATGCTGCACGTTCTAGCATACATGCTTGTCTTTGGAGAGGTGCATGGGTTTCTTCACCTGAGCTGAATAGGCCTATTTGGATCAAAGAGAGCCTATATTCACTTTGAAACATCAAAGTTGCAGGCAGTACTTTGGCCAAAACTACCACCATTCTCACAGGAAAACAATGGCTACTTGCTACTGCATCTAACAGAAACCCTTGTGTTCTCGAGACACATGTGCTTCTTCCACGTAGCTGAAGAGGCCTCTTGGGAAAAAAGTGAGCCTTTATTCACCATGAAACTTCTGTTTTGCAGGAAGTATTCCTTCACACACTACTTCAATTTTCACTGGGAAACAATTGGGTAGATGCTCCAGCTTCTAGCTCACGTGGTTTTCTCTTGGAAGATACTTGTGTTTCATCAAGTCAGCCGAATTGGCCCATTTGGTGCAACCAACGCAGATATCCCGATTGAATCACCTAAGTCGGAGGAGGTATTTCCATTCCATCTAACTCAATTCTTATAGAGAAACAATACTGTAGATGCTGCTGCTGCTAACTTAGATGGCTTTCTTTGGAGATACATATGTTTCTTCTACTCAGCTGCATAGGCCTATATTGTACAAAGTGAAATTTTGTCCACGTTGATATCTATGATTTCAGGGAGTATTCCTTTCAAAAACTACCTCAAGTCTCACAGGAAAACATGTGATAGATGCCACAGCTCGTAACATAGATGGGTTTTTCTGAGAGACACTTGTGTTTCTTCACCTCAGCTGAATAGGTCAATTTTGAGCAAGCACCGCCTATCTGCAGCATGAAGCACGAAAATTCGTAGAAGTCTTTCTTTCAAAACTCACTAAATTCTCACAGGAAAACAATGTGGTTAATGTTGCAGTGTCTAGCAAACCTGGTTTTCTTTGGAGTGAATCGTGTGTTTCTTCACCTCAGCTGAGTAGGCCTATTTGGATTAAAGAGCGTGTATGTTCACCTTGAAACGCCGAAGGTGGAGGCTGTCGTCCTTCCAAAACTAGTACATTTCTCACAGGAAAACAATGGGCTACTTACTCCTGCGTCTAACACGAACAGCTTTTTTTCCAGAGATTCATGTGTTGTGTCAACTTAGCTCTATAGGACCACTCGGAAGAAAATGAGCCTTCCTCTCCTTGAAAATTATGATCTGCGTAAACTATTCCTTTCAAAAATTAACTTAATTTTCACAGGGGAACCAAGTCCGTGATGCTCCTGCTGCTAGCACACATGGATTTCTTTGAGAGATACTTGAGTTTCGTCCATTCAGCTGAACAGGCCCCCTTGGAAAATAATCAGACTTTCTCTACATTCAAATCTATGACTTCAGGAATTATTTCTTATAAAACTCCCTCAAGTCCCTCAGGAAAACAAGGTGTCAGATGCTGTACCTTCTAGCATGCATCGTTTTCTTTGGAGAGGTTCATATGTTTCCTCAACTCAGCTCAATAGGCCTATTTGGATCCAAGAGAGCCTAGATTCACCTTGAAACACTGAAATTGTAGGCAGTACTCTTAACAAGTGGGACACAATTCTCAAAGGAAAAGAATGTGTTAGGTGCTCCTCTGTCTAAAAAGAATGGTTTTGTTTCCAGAGATACTTGTGTTTCTTCAACTCAGCAGAATAGGCCTATTTGGATCAAGAAGGAACTGTCCCCAGCTTGAAACATCCAAATTGGAGGACGTCTTTCTGTCAAAAACCATCTCAATTCTCACAGGAAAACAATGTGCTAGATGCTAGTGCGTCTAACAGGAATGGATTTTTTTCTGGAGATACACGTGTATCTTCTATTTAGCTGAATAGGCCTATTTGGAGCAACATGAGTCTTTCTCTACCTTGAAATTCTGATTTGCAACATGTACTCCTGTAAAACAAACTCAATGATCACAGGGAAGTAACGTGCTTGATGCTCCTGCTTTTAGCACACGTGGTTTTCACGAGAGATACATGTGATTCTTCCCCTCTGCTGAATAGGCCTACTTGCAACAAAGCCAGCCTTTTGCACTTTGAAAACAATGTCTGGCAGGAAGATTTCCTTTCAAAAACGAACTCAATACTCAGAGAAAAATAACGTCAGATGCTGCAGCTCCACACACAGAGGGTTTTCTTTGGAGTGATCCTTGTGTGTCTTCAACTCAGCTGAATAGGCCTAGAGGGAGGAGAGAGAGCCTACCTCCACCTTGAAACCCCTCAGTTGTGGGAAGTTTTCCTTTCAAAAAGTGACTTAACTCTTACAGGGAAACCATGTGCTAGATGCTGTAGATTCTAGCATATATGGTTTTCTTTCAGGAGTCACCTGTGTTTCCTCAACTCAACTGTTTAGACCTATTAACAGTCAGAAGCGCCTATCTCTAGCTTCAAACACCTAAACACCTAAACTAACTCATGTCACAGAAAGAAAATATTGTAGGCTCTCCTGCTTCCCAGGTGATTCTTTCATGACACAGGTGGGTTTCTTCAACTCAACTGAATAGGCCAATTTGGGAAAAAGGAGCCCTTTCACAACGCGATCACTGATTTGCAGGAAGCACTTCTTTCAAAGCATAACTAAATATGCCAGGAAAACAATCTCTCAGGTGATCCTGCTTCTAATACAGATGGTTTTCTTTTGAGAGATCCATGTGTTTCTTCAATTTAGAAGAATGAGCCTATTTGGACAAAATGATCCTTTTTCCACCTTGAAAATTGTAATTTCTCTGAAGTATTCCCTTCAAACCCTAACTCAACTCTCACAGGCACACAACGTGCTAGATACGTGAGGCTCTAACATAGAGGCTTTTCTTTGGACAGATACATGTCTTTGCTCAAGTCAGCTGAATTGAACTTTTGAGAGTAAATAGCGCCTAGGTCCAGGATAAACCACGTATGTTTCAGGAAGTATTCCTATCAGATCTAACTCAATTCGCACAAAGAAACAATGTGCTACATGCTGCTGCTCCTAACCTAGATGGTTTTCTTCAGAGAACTACGTGTGTTTCTTTTAAGCAGGTAATAGGTCTATGTGGAATAAAATGAGCAATAATCCACCATGAAAATGTGATTGGCAGCATGTAATGCTTTCAAAATTAACTCAGTTCTCACAGGAAAGAAAAATGTGCTAGGTGCTCCTGCTTCTAACACAGATGGTTTTCTTTGGAGAGATAGCTATGTTTATTCTTCTCAGCTGAATAGGCCTATATTGAACAAAATGAGCCTGTCTCCACCTTGAAATCTGATATTTGAGGGAGTAGTTAGTCTTTGCAGAAACTACTTCAATTCTGAAAGGAAAACAATGTGCTAGATGCTGCGGCTTCTCACATACCTGTTTTTCTTTGGAGAGCTACATGTGTTTCTTCAACGCAGCCCAGTGGGCCGATTTGCATCGGGGAAAGCTATTGTTCTCATAAAACACCAAAGTTTCAGCAGTGCTCTTTCAAAAACTCAGCGTATTTTCACAGGAAAACAATGTGCTAGTTGCTCCTGCATCTAACACGAATGGCTTCTTTTCTAGAGATGCATGCTTTTCTTCATCGTAGCTGAATAGGCCTATTTGGATCAAATGAGCCTTTCTCCACCTTGAAAATTCTGATTTGCAGGAAGTATTCCTTTCAAAAACGAACTCAATTTTAGTAGGGAAAGTATGTGCCTGATGCTCCTGCTCTCAGAGCACATGGTTTTCTTCGAGAAATGCGTGCGTTTCGTCCACTCAACTGAATTGGCCTATTTGGACCAAAATCATCCTTTCTCCACCTTGAAATCTATGTTTTGCAGGAAGTGTTCCTCTCAAAAACGACCTCAATTCACAATGGAAAATAATATGCTAGATGCTGCACGTTCTAGCATACATGCTTGTCTTTGGAGAGGTGCATGGGTTTCTTCACCTGAGCTGAATAGGCCTATTTGGATCAAAGAGAGCCTATATTCACTTTGAAACATCAAAGTTGCAGGCAGTACTTTGGCCAAAACTACCACCATTCTCACAGGAAAACAATGGCTACTTGCTACTGCATCTAACAGAAACCCTTGTGTTCTCGAGACACATGTGCTTCTTCCACGTAGCTGAAGAGGCCTCTTGGGAAAAAAGTGAGCCTTTATTCACCATGAAACTTCTGTTTTGCAGGAAGTATTCCTTCAAACACTACTTCAATTTTCACTGGGAAACAATTGGGTAGATGCTCCAGCTTCTAGCTCACGTGGTTTTCTCTTGGAAGATACTTGTGTTTCATCAAGTCAGCCGAATTGGCCCATTTGGTGCAACCAACGCAGATATCCCGATTGAATCACCTAAGTCGGAGGAGGTATTTCCATTCCATCTAACTCAATTCTTATAGAGAAACAATACTGTAGATGCTGCTGCTTCTAACTTAGATGGCTTTCTTTGGAGATACATATGTTTCTTCTACTCAGCTGCATAGGCCTATATTGTACAAAGTGAAATTTTGTCCACGTTGATATCTATGATTTCAGGGAGTATTCCTTTCAAAAACTACCTCAAGTCTCACAGGAAAACATGTGATAGATGCCACAGCTCGTAACATAGATGGGTTTTTCTGAGAGACACTTGTGTTTCTTCACCTCAGCTGAATAGGTCAATTTTGAGCAAGCACCGCCTATCTGCAGCATGAAGCACGAAAATTCGTAGAAGTCTTTCTTTCAAAACTCACTAAATTCTCACAGGAAAACAATGTGGTTAATGTTGCAGTGTCTAGCAAACCTGGTTTTCTTTGGAGTGAATCGTGTGTTTCTTCACCTCAGCTGAGTAGGCCTATTTGGATTAAAGAGCGTGTATGTTCACCTTGAAACGCCGAAGGTGGAGGCTGTCGTCCTTCCAAAACTAGTACATTTCTCACAGGAAAACAATGGGCTACTTACTCCTGCGTCTAACACGAACAGCTTTTTTTCCAGAGATTCATGTGTTGTGTCAACTTAGCTCTATAGGACCACTCGGAAGAAAATGAGCCTTCCTCTCCTTGAAAATTATGATCTGCGTAAACTATTCCTTTCAAAAATTAACTTAATTTTCACAGGGGAACCAAGTCCGTGATGCTCCTGCTGCTAGCACACATGGATTTCTTTGAGAGATACTTGAGTTTCGTCCATTCAGCTGAATAGGCCCCCTTGGAAAATAATCAGACTTTCTCTACATTCAAATCTATGACTTCAGGAATTATTTCTTATAAAACTCCCTCAAGTCCCTCAGGAAAACAAGGTGTCAGATGCTGTACCTTCTAGCATGCATCGTTTTCTTTGGAGAGGTTCATATGTTTCCTCAACTCAGCTCAATAGGCCTATTTGGATCCAAGAGAGCCTAGATTCACCTTGAAACACTGAAATTGTAGGCAGTACTCTTAACAAGTGGGACACAATTCTCAAAGGAAAAGAATGTGTTAGGTGCTCCTCTGTCTAAAAAGAATGGTTTTGTTTCCAGAGATACTTGTGTTTCTTCAACTCAGCAGAATAGGCCTATTTGGATCAAGAAGGAACTGTCCCCAGCTTGAAACATCCAAATTGGAGGACGTCTTTCTGTCAAAAACCATCTCAATTCTCACAGGAAAACAATGTGCTAGATGCTAGTGCGTCTAACAGGAATGGATTTTTTTCTGGAGATACACGTGTATCTTCTATTTAGCTGAATAGGCCTATTTGGAGCAACATGAGTCTTTCTCTACCTTGAAATTCTGATTTGCAACATGTACTCCTGTAAAACAAACTCAATGATCACAGGGAAGTAACGTGCTTGATGCTCCTGCTTTTAGCACACGTGGTTTTCACGAGAGATACATGTGATTCTTCCCCTCTGCTGAATAGGCCTACTTGCAACAAAGCCAGCCTTTTGCACTTTGAAAACAATGTCTGGCAGGAAGATTTCCTTTCAAAAACGAACTCAATACTCAGAGAAAAATAACGTCAGATGCTGCAGCTCCACACACAGAGGGTTTTCTTTGGAGTGATCCTTGTGTGTCTTCAACTCAGCTGAATAGGCCTAGAGGGAGGAGAGAGAGCCTACCTCCACCTTGAAACCCCTCAGTTGTGGGAAGTTTTCCTTTCAAAAAGTGACTTAACTCTTACAGGGAAACCATGTGCTAGATGCTGTAGATTCTAGCATATATGGTTTTCTTTCAGGAGTCACCTGTGTTTCCTCAACTCAACTGTTTAGACCTATTAACAGTCAGAAGCGCCTATCTCTAGCTTCAAACACCTAAACACCTAAACTAACTCATGTCACAGAAAGAAAATATTGTAGGCCCTCCTGCTTCCCAGGTGATTCTTTCATGACACAGGTGGGTTTCTTCAACTCAACTGAATAGGCCAATTTGGGAAAAAGGAGCCCTTTCACAACGCGATCACTGATTTGCAGGAAGCACTTCTTTCAAAACATAACTAAATATGCCAGGAAAACAATCTCTCAGGTGATCCTGCTTCTAATACAGATGGTTTTCTTTTGAGAGATCCATGTGTTTCTTCAATTTAGAAGAATGAGCCTATTTGGACAAAATGATCCTTTTTCCACCTTGAAAATTGTAATTTCTCTGAAGTATTCCCTTCAAACCCTAACTCAACTCTCACAGGCACACAACGTGCTAGATACGTGAGGCTCTAACATAGAGGCTTTTCTTTGGACAGATACATGTCTTTGCTCAAGTCAGCTGAATTGAACTTTTGAGAGTAAATAGCGCCTAGGTCCAGGATAAACCACGTATGTTTCAGGAAGTATTCCTATCAGATCTAACTCAATTCGCACAAAGAAACAATGTGCTACATGCTGCTGCTCCTAACCTAGATGGTTTTCTTCAGAGAACTACGTGTGTTTCTTTTAAGCAGGTAATAGGTCTATGTGGAATAAAATGAGCAATAATCCACCATGAAAATGTGATTGGCAGCATGTAATGCTTTCAAAATTAACTCAGTTCTCACAGGAAAGAAAAATGTGCTAGGTGCTCCTGCTTCTAACACAGATGGTTTTCTTTGGAGAGATAGCTATGTTTATTCTTCTCAGCTGAATAGGCCTATATTGAACAAAATGAGCCTGTCTCCACCTTGAAATCTGATATTTGAGGGAGTAGTTAGTCCTTGCAGAAACTACTTCAATTCTGAAAGGAAAACAATGTGCTAGATGCTGCGGCTTCTCACATACCTGTTTTTCTTTGGAGAGCTACATGTGTTTCTTCAACGCAGCCCAGTGGGCCGATTTGCATCGGGGAAAGCTATTGTTCTCATAAAACACCAAAGTTTCAGCAGTGCTCTTTCAAAAACTCAGCGTATTTTCACAGGAAAACAATGTGCTAGTTGCTCCTGCATCTAACACGAATGGCTTCTTTTCTAGAGATGCATGCTTTTCTTCATCGTAGCTGAATAGGCCTATTTGGATCAAATGAGCCTTTCTCCACCTTGAAAATTCTGATTTGCAGGAAGTATTCCTTTCAAAAACGAACTCAATTTTAGTAGGGAAAGTATGTGCCTGATGCTCCTGCTCTCAGAGCACATGGTTTTCTTCGAGAAATGCGTGCGTTTCGTCCACTCAACTGAATTGGCCTATTTGGACCAAAATCATCCTTTCTCCACCTTGAAATCTATGTTTTGCAGGAAGTGTTCCTCTCAAAAACGACCTCAATTCACAATGGAAAATAATATGCTAGATGCTGCACGTTCTAGCATACATGCTTGTCTTTGGAGAGGTGCATGGGTTTCTTCACCTGAGCTGAATAGGCCTATTTGGATCAAAGAGAGCCTATATTCACTTTGAAACATCAAAGTTGCAGGCAGTACTTTGGCCAAAACTACCACCATTCTCACAGGAAAACAATGGCTACTTGCTACTGCATCTAACAGAAACCCTTGTGTTCTCGAGACACATGTGCTTCTTCCACGTAGCTGAAGAGGCCTCTTGGGAAAAAAGTGAGCCTTTATTCACCATGAAACTTCTGTTTTGCAGGAAGTATTCCTTCACACACTACTTCAATTTTCACTGGGAAACAATTGGGTAGATGCTCCAGCTTCTAGCTCACGTGGTTTTCTCTTGGAAGATACTTGTGTTTCATCAAGTCAGCCGAATTGGCCCATTTGGTGCAACCAACGCAGATATCCCGATTGAATCACCTAAGTCGGAGGAGGTATTTCCATTCCATCTAACTCAATTCTTATAGAGAAACAATACTGTAGATGCTGCTGCTGCTAACTTAGATGGCTTTCTTTGGAGATACATATGTTTCTTCTACTCAGCTGCATAGGCCTATATTGTACAAAGTGAAATTTTGTCCACGTTGATATCTATGATTTCAGGGAGTATTCCTTTCAAAAACTACCTCAAGTCTCACAGGAAAACATGTGATAGATGCCACAGCTCGTAACATAGATGGGTTTTTCTGAGAGACACTTGTGTTTCTTCACCTCAGCTGAATAGGTCAATTTTGAGCAAGCACCGCCTATCTGCAGCATGAAGCACGAAAATTCGTAGAAGTCTTTCTTTCAAAACTCACTAAATTCTCACAGGAAAACAATGTGGTTAATGTTGCAGTGTCTAGCAAACCTGGTTTTCTTTGGAGTGAATCGTGTGTTTCTTCACCTCAGCTGAGTAGGCCTATTTGGATTAAAGAGCGTGTATGTTCACCTTGAAACGCCGAAGGTGGAGGCTGTCGTCCTTCCAAAACTAGTACATTTCTCACAGGAAAACAATGGGCTACTTACTCCTGCGTCTAACACGAACAGCTTTTTTTCCAGAGATTCATGTGTTGTGTCAACTTAGCTCTATAGGACCACTCGGAAGAAAATGAGCCTTCCTCTCCTTGAAAATTATGATCTGCGTAAACTATTCCTTTCAAAAATTAACTTAATTTTCACAGGGGAACCAAGTCCGTGATGCTCCTGCTGCTAGCACACATGGATTTCTTTGAGAGATACTTGAGTTTCGTCCATTCAGCTGAACAGGCCCCCTTGGAAAATAATCAGACTTTCTCTACATTCAAATCTATGACTTCAGGAATTATTTCTTATAAAACTCCCTCAAGTCCCTCAGGAAAACAAGGTGTCAGATGCTGTACCTTCTAGCATGCATCGTTTTCTTTGGAGAGGTTCATATGTTTCCTCAACTCAGCTCAATAGGCCTATTTGGATCCAAGAGAGCCTAGATTCACCTTGAAACACTGAAATTGTAGGCAGTACTCTTAACAAGTGGGACACAATTCTCAAAGGAAAAGAATGTGTTAGGTGCTCCTCTGTCTAAAAAGAATGGTTTTGTTTCCAGAGATACTTGTGTTTCTTCAACTCAGCAGAATAGGCCTATTTGGATCAAGAAGGAACTGTCCCCAGCTTGAAACATCCAAATTGGAGGACGTCTTTCTGTCAAAAACCATCTCAATTCTCACAGGAAAACAATGTGCTAGATGCTAGTGCGTCTAACAGGAATGGATTTTTTTCTGGAGATACACGTGTATCTTCTATTTAGCTGAATAGGCCTATTTGGAGCAACATGAGTCTTTCTCTACCTTGAAATTCTGATTTGCAACATGTACTCCTGTAAAACAAACTCAATGATCACAGGGAAGTAACGTGCTTGATGCTCCTGCTTTTAGCACACGTGGTTTTCACGAGAGATACATGTGATTCTTCCCCTCTGCTGAATAGGCCTACTTGCAACAAAGCCAGCCTTTTGCACTTTGAAAACAATGTCTGGCAGGAAGATTTCCTTTCAAAAACGAACTCAATACTCAGAGAAAAATAACGTCAGATGCTGCAGCTCCACACACAGAGGGTTTTCTTTGGAGTGATCCTTGTGTGTCTTCAACTCAGCTGAATAGGCCTAGAGGGAGGAGAGAGAGCCTACCTCCACCTTGAAACCCCTCAGTTGTGGGAAGTTTTCCTTTCAAAAAGTGACTTAACTCTTACAGGGAAACCATGTGCTAGATGCTGTAGATTCTAGCATATATGGTTTTCTTTCAGGAGTCACCTGTGTTTCCTCAACTCAACTGTTTAGACCTATTAACAGTCAGAAGCGCCTATCTCTAGCTTCAAACACCTAAACACCTAAACTAACTCATGTCACAGAAAGAAAATATTGTAGGCCCTCCTGCTTCCCAGGTGATTCTTTCATGACACAGGTGGGTTTCTTCAACTCAACTGAATAGGCCAATTTGGGAAAAAGGAGCCCTTTCACAACGCGATCACTGATTTGCAGGAAGCACTTCTTTCAAAACATAACTAAATATGCCAGGAAAACAATCTCTCAGGTGATCCTGCTTCTAATACAGATGGTTTTCTTTTGAGAGATCCATGTGTTTCTTCAATTTAGAAGAATGAGCCTATTTGGACAAAATGATCCTTTTTCCACCTTGAAAATTGTAATTTCTCTGAAGTATTCCCTTCAAACCCTAACTCAACTCTCACAGGCACACAACGTGCTAGATACGTGAGGCTCTAACATAGAGGCTTTTCTTTGGACAGATACATGTCTTTGCTCAAGTCAGCTGAATTGAACTTTTGAGAGTAAATAGCGCCTAGGTCCAGGATAAACCACGTATGTTTCAGGAAGTATTCCTATCAGATCTAACTCAATTCGCACAAAGAAACAATGTGCTACATGCTGCTGCTCCTAACCTAGATGGTTTTCTTCAGAGAACTACGTGTGTTTCTTTTAAGCAGGTAATAGGTCTATGTGGAATAAAATGAGCAATAATCCACCATGAAAATGTGATTGGCAGCATGTAATGCTTTCAAAATTAACTCAGTTCTCACAGGAAAGAAAAATGTGCTAGGTGCTCCTGCTTCTAACACAGATGGTTTTCTTTGGAGAGATAGCTATGTTTATTCTTCTCAGCTGAATAGGCCTATATTGAACAAAATGAGCCTGTCTCCACCTTGAAATCTGATATTTGAGGGAGTAGTTAGTCCTTGCAGAAACTACTTCAATTCTGAAAGGAAAACAATGTGCTAGATGCTGCGGCTTCTCACATACCTGTTTTTCTTTGGAGAGCTACATGTGTTTCTTCAACGCAGCCCAGTGGGCCGATTTGCATCGGGGAAAGCTATTGTTCTCATAAAACACCAAAGTTTCAGCAGTGCTCTTTCAAAAACTCAGCGTATTTTCACAGGAAAACAATGTGCTAGTTGCTCCTGCATCTAACACGAATGGCTTCTTTTCTAGAGATGCATGCTTTTCTTCATCGTAGCTGAATAGGCCTATTTGGATCAAATGAGCCTTTCTCCACCTTGAAAATTCTGATTTGCAGGAAGTATTCCTTTCAAAAACGAACTCAATTTTAGTAGGGAAAGTATGTGCCTGATGCTCCTGCTCTCAGAGCACATGGTTTTCTTCGAGAAATGCGTGCGTTTCGTCCACTCAACTGAATTGGCCTATTTGGACCAAAATCATCCTTTCTCCACCTTGAAATCTATGTTTTGCAGGAAGTGTTCCTCTCAAAAACGACCTCAATTCACAATGGAAAATAATATGCTAGATGCTGCACGTTCTAGCATACATGCTTGTCTTTGGAGAGGTGCATGGGTTTCTTCACCTGAGCTGAATAGGCCTATTTGGATCAAAGAGAGCCTATATTCACTTTGAAACATCAAAGTTGCAGGCAGTACTTTGGCCAAAACTACCACCATTCTCACAGGAAAACAATGGCTACTTGCTACTGCATCTAACAGAAACCCTTGTGTTCTCGAGACACATGTGCTTCTTCCACGTAGCTGAAGAGGCCTCTTGGGAAAAAAGTGAGCCTTTATTCACCATGAAACTTCTGTTTTGCAGGAAGTATTCCTTCAAACACTACTTCAATTTTCACTGGGAAACAATTGGGTAGATGCTCCAGCTTCTAGCTCACGTGGTTTTCTCTTGGAAGATACTTGTGTTTCATCAAGTCAGCCGAATTGGCCCATTTGGTGCAACCAACGCAGATATCCCGATTGAATCACCTAAGTCGGAGGAGGTATTTCCATTCCATCTAACTCAATTCTTATAGAGAAACAATACTGTAGATGCTGCTGCTTCTAACTTAGATGGCTTTCTTTGGAGATACATATGTTTCTTCTACTCAGCTGCATAGGCCTATATTGTACAAAGTGAAATTTTGTCCACGTTGATATCTATGATTTCAGGGAGTATTCCTTTCAAAAACTACCTCAAGTCTCACAGGAAAACATGTGATAGATGCCACAGCTCGTAACATAGATGGGTTTTTCTGAGAGACACTTGTGTTTCTTCACCTCAGCTGAATAGGTCAATTTTGAGCAAGCACCGCCTATCTGCAGCATGAAGCACGAAAATTCGTAGAAGTCTTTCTTTCAAAACTCACTAAATTCTCACAGGAAAACAATGTGGTTAATGTTGCAGTGTCTAGCAAACCTGGTTTTCTTTGGAGTGAATCGTGTGTTTCTTCACCTCAGCTGAGTAGGCCTATTTGGATTAAAGAGCGTGTATGTTCACCTTGAAACGCCGAAGGTGGAGGCTGTCGTCCTTCCAAAACTAGTACATTTCTCACAGGAAAACAATGGGCTACTTACTCCTGCGTCTAACACGAACAGCTTTTTTTCCAGAGATTCATGTGTTGTGTCAACTTAGCTCTATAGGACCACTCGGAAGAAAATGAGCCTTCCTCTCCTTGAAAATTATGATCTGCGTAAACTATTCCTTTCAAAAATTAACTTAATTTTCACAGGGGAACCAAGTCCGTGATGCTCCTGCTGCTAGCACACATGGATTTCTTTGAGAGATACTTGAGTTTCGTCCATTCAGCTGAATAGGCCCCCTTGGAAAATAATCAGACTTTCTCTACATTCAAATCTATGACTTCAGGAATTATTTCTTATAAAACTCCCTCAAGTCCCTCAGGAAAACAAGGTGTCAGATGCTGTACCTTCTAGCATGCATCGTTTTCTTTGGAGAGGTTCATATGTTTCCTCAACTCAGCTCAATAGGCCTATTTGGATCCAAGAGAGCCTAGATTCACCTTGAAACACTGAAATTGTAGGCAGTACTCTTAACAAGTGGGACACAATTCTCAAAGGAAAAGAATGTGTTAGGTGCTCCTCTGTCTAAAAAGAATGGTTTTGTTTCCAGAGATACTTGTGTTTCTTCAACTCAGCAGAATAGGCCTATTTGGATCAAGAAGGAACTGTCCCCAGCTTGAAACATCCAAATTGGAGGACGTCTTTCTGTCAAAAACCATCTCAATTCTCACAGGAAAACAATGTGCTAGATGCTAGTGCGTCTAACAGGAATGGATTTTTTTCTGGAGATACACGTGTATCTTCTATTTAGCTGAATAGGCCTATTTGGAGCAACATGAGTCTTTCTCTACCTTGAAATTCTGATTTGCAACATGTACTCCTGTAAAACAAACTCAATGATCACAGGGAAGTAACGTGCTTGATGCTCCTGCTTTTAGCACACGTGGTTTTCACGAGAGATACATGTGATTCTTCCCCTCTGCTGAATAGGCCTACTTGCAACAAAGCCAGCCTTTTGCACTTTGAAAACAATGTCTGGCAGGAAGATTTCCTTTCAAAAACGAACTCAATACTCAGAGAAAAATAACGTCAGATGCTGCAGCTCCACACACAGAGGGTTTTCTTTGGAGTGATCCTTGTGTGTCTTCAACTCAGCTGAATAGGCCTAGAGGGAGGAGAGAGAGCCTACCTCCACCTTGAAACCCCTCAGTTGTGGGAAGTTTTCCTTTCAAAAAGTGACTTAACTCTTACAGGGAAACCATGTGCTAGATGCTGTAGATTCTAGCATATATGGTTTTCTTTCAGGAGTCACCTGTGTTTCCTCAACTCAACTGTTTAGACCTATTAACAGTCAGAAGCGCCTATCTCTAGCTTCAAACACCTAAACACCTAAACTAACTCATGTCACAGAAAGAAAATATTGTAGGCTCTCCTGCTTCCCAGGTGATTCTTTCATGACACAGGTGGGTTTCTTCAACTCAACTGAATAGGCCAATTTGGGAAAAAGGAGCCCTTTCACAACGCGATCACTGATTTGCAGGAAGCACTTCTTTCAAAACATAACTAAATATGCCAGGAAAACAATCTCTCAGGTGATCCTGCTTCTAATACAGATGGTTTTCTTTTGAGAGATCCATGTGTTTCTTCAATTTAGAAGAATGAGCCTATTTGGACAAAATGATCCTTTTTCCACCTTGAAAATTGTAATTTCTCTGAAGTATTCCCTTCAAACCCTAACTCAACTCTCACAGGCACACAACGTGCTAGATACGTGAGGCTCTAACATAGAGGCTTTTCTTTGGACAGATACATGTCTTTGCTCAAGTCAGCTGAATTGAACTTTTGAGAGTAAATAGCGCCTAGGTCCAGGATAAACCACGTATGTTTCAGGAAGTATTCCTATCAGATCTAACTCAATTCGCACAAAGAAACAATGTGCTACATGCTGCTGCTCCTAACCTAGATGGTTTTCTTCAGAGAACTACGTGTGTTTCTTTTAAGCAGGTAATAGGTCTATGTGGAATAAAATGAGCAATAATCCACCATGAAAATGTGATTGGCAGCATGTAATGCTTTCAAAATTAACTCAGTTCTCACAGGAAAGAAAAATGTGCTAGGTGCTCCTGCTTCTAGCACAGATGGTTTTCTTTGGAGAGATAGCTATGTTTATTCTTCTCAGCTGAATAGGCCTATATTGAACAAAATGAGCCTGTCTCCACCTTGAAATCTGATATTTGAGGGAGTAGTTAGTCCTTGCAGAAACTACTTCAATTCTGAAAGGAAAACAATGTGCTAGATGCTGCGGCTTCTCACATACCTGTTTTTCTTTGGAGAGCTACATGTGTTTCTTCAACGCAGCCCAGTGGGCCGATTTGCATCGGGGAAAGCTATTGTTCTCATAAAACACCAAAGTTTCAGCAGTGCTCTTTCAAAAACTCAGCGTATTTTCACAGGAAAACAATGTGCTAGTTGCTCCTGCATCTAACACGAATGGCTTCTTTTCTAGAGATGCATGCTTTTCTTCATCGTAGCTGAATAGGCCTATTTGGATCAAATGAGCCTTTCTCCACCTTGAAAATTCTGATTTGCAGGAAGTATTCCTTTCAAAAACGAACTCAATTTTAGTAGGGAAAGTATGTGCCTGATGCTCCTGCTCTCAGAGCACATGGTTTTCTTCGAGAAATGCGTGCGTTTCGTCCACTCAACTGAATTGGCCTATTTGGACCAAAATCATCCTTTCTCCACCTTGAAATCTATGTTTTGCAGGAAGTGTTCCTCTCAAAAACGACCTCAATTCACAATGGAAAATAATATGCTAGATGCTGCACGTTCTAGCATACATGCTTGTCTTTGGAGAGGTGCATGGGTTTCTTCACCTGAGCTGAATAGGCCTATTTGGATCAAAGAGAGCCTATATTCACTTTGAAACATCAAAGTTGCAGGCAGTACTTTGGCCAAAACTACCACCATTCTCACAGGAAAACAATGGCTACTTGCTACTGCATCTAACAGAAACCCTTGTGTTCTCGAGACACATGTGCTTCTTCCACGTAGCTGAAGAGGCCTCTTGGGAAAAAAGTGAGCCTTTATTCACCATGAAACTTCTGTTTTGCAGGAAGTATTCCTTCAAACACTACTTCAATTTTCACTGGGAAACAATTGGGTAGATGCTCCAGCTTCTAGCTCACGTGGTTTTCTCTTGGAAGATACTTGTGTTTCATCAAGTCAGCCGAATTGGCCCATTTGGTGCAACCAACGCAGATATCCCGATTGAATCACCTAAGTCGGAGGAGGTATTTCCATTCCATCTAACTCAATTCTTATAGAGAAACAATACTGTAGATGCTGCTGCTTCTAACTTAGATGGCTTTCTTTGGAGATACATATGTTTCTTCTACTCAGCTGCATAGGCCTATATTGTACAAAGTGAAATTTTGTCCACGTTGATATCTATGATTTCAGGGAGTATTCCTTTCAAAAACTACCTCAAGTCTCACAGGAAAACATGTGATAGATGCCACAGCTCGTAACATAGATGGGTTTTTCTGAGAGACACTTGTGTTTCTTCACCTCAGCTGAATAGGTCAATTTTGAGCAAGCACCGCCTATCTGCAGCATGAAGCACGAAAATTCGTAGAAGTCTTTCTTTCAAAACTCACTAAATTCTCACAGGAAAACAATGTGGTTAATGTTGCAGTGTCTAGCAAACCTGGTTTTCTTTGGAGTGAATCGTGTGTTTCTTCACCTCAGCTGAGTAGGCCTATTTGGATTAAAGAGCGTGTATGTTCACCTTGAAACGCCGAAGGTGGAGGCTGTCGTCCTTCCAAAACTAGTACATTTCTCACAGGAAAACCATGGGCTACTTACTCCTGCGTCTAACACGAACAGCTTTTTTTCCAGAGATTCATGTGTTGTGTCAACTTAGCTCTATAGGACCACTCGGAAGAAAATGAGCCTTCCTCTCCTTGAAAATTATGATCTGCGTAAACTATTCCTTTCAAAAATTAACTTAATTTTCACAGGGGAACCAAGTCCGTGATGCTCCTGCTGCTAGCACACATGGATTTCTTTGAGAGATACTTGAGTTTCGTCCATTCAGCTGAATAGGCCCCCTTGGAAAATAATCAGACTTTCTCTACATTCAAATCTATGACTTCAGGAATTATTTCTTATAAAACTCCCTCAAGTCCCTCAGGAAAACAAGGTGTCAGATGCTGTACCTTCTAGCATGCATCGTTTTCTTTGGAGAGGTTCATATGTTTCCTCAACTCAGCTCAATAGGCCTATTTGGATCCAAGAGAGCCTAGATTCACCTTGAAACACTGAAATTGTAGGCAGTACTCTTAACAAGTGGGACACAATTCTCAAAGGAAAAGAATGTGTTAGGTGCTCCTCTGTCTAAAAAGAATGGTTTTGTTTCCAGAGATACTTGTGTTTCTTCAACTCAGCAGAATAGGCCTATTTGGATCAAGAAGGAACTGTCCCCAGCTTGAAACATCCAAATTGGAGGACGTCTTTCTGTCAAAAACCATCTCAATTCTCACAGGAAAACAATGTGCTAGATGCTAGTGCGTCTAACAGGAATGGATTTTTTTCTGGAGATACACGTGTATCTTCTATTTAGCTGAATAGGCCTATTTGGAGCAACATGAGTCTTTCTCTACCTTGAAATTCTGATTTGCAACATGTACTCCTGTAAAACAAACTCAATGATCACAGGGAAGTAACGTGCTTGATGCTCCTGCTTTTAGCACACGTGGTTTTCACGAGAGATACATGTGATTCTTCCCCTCTGCTGAATAGGCCTACTTGCAACAAAGCCAGCCTTTTGCACTTTGAAAACAATGTCTGGCAGGAAGATTTCCTTTCAAAAACGAACTCAATACTCAGAGAAAAATAACGTCAGATGCTGCAGCTCCACACACAGAGGGTTTTCTTTGGAGTGATCCTTGTGTGTCTTCAACTCAGCTGAATAGGCCTAGAGGGAGGAGAGAGAGCCTACCTCCACCTTGAAACCCCTCAGTTGTGGGAAGTTTTCCTTTCAAAAAGTGACTTAACTCTTACAGGGAAACCATGTGCTAGATGCTGTAGATTCTAGCATATATGGTTTTCTTTCAGGAGTCACCTGTGTTTCCTCAACTCAACTGTTTAGACCTATTAACAGTCAGAAGCGCCTATCTCTAGCTTCAAACACCTAAACACCTAAACTAACTCATGTCACAGAAAGAAAATATTGTAGGCTCTCCTGCTTCCCAGGTGATTCTTTCATGACACAGGTGGGTTTCTTCAACTCAACTGAATAGGCCAATTTGGGAAAAAGGAGCCCTTTCACAACGCGATCACTGATTTGCAGGAAGCACTTCTTTCAAAACATAACTAAATATGCCAGGAAAACAATCTCTCAGGTGATCCTGCTTCTAATACAGATGGTTTTCTTTTGAGAGATCCATGTGTTTCTTCAATTTAGAAGAATGAGCCTATTTGGACAAAATGATCCTTTTTCCACCTTGAAAATTGTAATTTCTCTGAAGTATTCCCTTCAAACCCTAACTCAACTCTCACAGGCACACAACGTGCTAGATACGTGAGGCTCTAACATAGAGGCTTTTCTTTGGACAGATACATGTCTTTGCTCAAGTCAGCTGAATTGAACTTTTGAGAGTAAATAGCGCCTAGGTCCAGGATAAACCACGTATGTTTCAGGAAGTATTCCTATCAGATCTAACTCAATTCGCACAAAGAAACAATGTGCTACATGCTGCTGCTCCTAACCTAGATGGTTTTCTTCAGAGAACTACGTGTGTTTCTTTTAAGCAGGTAATAGGTCTATGTGGAATAAAATGAGCAATAATCCACCATGAAAATGTGATTGGCAGCATGTAATGCTTTCAAAATTAACTCAGTTCTCACAGGAAAGAAAAATGTGCTAGGTGCTCCTGCTTCTAACACAGATGGTTTTCTTTGGAGAGATAGCTATGTTTATTCTTCTCAGCTGAATAGGCCTATATTGAACAAAATGAGCCTGTCTCCACCTTGAAATCTGATATTTGAGGGAGTAGTTAGTCCTTGCAGAAACTACTTCAATTCTGAAAGGAAAACAATGTGCTAGATGCTGCGGCTTCTCACATACCTGTTTTTCTTTGGAGAGCTACATGTGTTTCTTCAACGCAGCCCAGTGGGCCGATTTGCATCGGGGAAAGCTATTGTTCTCATAAAACACCAAAGTTTCAGCAGTGCTCTTTCAAAAACTCAGCGTATTTTCACAGGAAAACAATGTGCTAGTTGCTCCTGCATCTAACACGAATGGCTTCTTTTCTAGAGATGCATGCTTTTCTTCATCGTAGCTGAATAGGCCTATTTGGATCAAATGAGCCTTTCTCCACCTTGAAAATTCTGATTTGCAGGAAGTATTCCTTTCAAAAACGAACTCAATTTTAGTAGGGAAAGTATGTGCCTGATGCTCCTGCTCTCAGAGCACATGGTTTTCTTCGAGAAATGCGTGCGTTTCGTCCACTCAACTGAATTGGCCTATTTGGACCAAAATCATCCTTTCTCCACCTTGAAATCTATGTTTTGCAGGAAGTGTTCCTCTCAAAAACGACCTCAATTCACAATGGAAAATAATATGCTAGATGCTGCACGTTCTAGCATACATGCTTGTCTTTGGAGAGGTGCATGGGTTTCTTCACCTGAGCTGAATAGGCCTATTTGGATCAAAGAGAGCCTATATTCACTTTGAAACATCAAAGTTGCAGGCAGTACTTTGGCCAAAACTACCACCATTCTCACAGGAAAACAATGGCTACTTGCTACTGCATCTAACAGAAACCCTTGTGTTCTCGAGACACATGTGCTTCTTCCACGTAGCTGAAGAGGCCTCTTGGGAAAAAAGTGAGCCTTTATTCACCATGAAACTTCTGTTTTGCAGGAAGTATTCCTTCAAACACTACTTCAATTTTCACTGGGAAACAATTGGGTAGATGCTCCAGCTTCTAGCTCACGTGGTTTTCTCTTGGAAGATACTTGTGTTTCATCAAGTCAGCCGAATTGGCCCATTTGGTGCAACCAACGCAGATATCCCGATTGAATCACCTAAGTCGGAGGAGGTATTTCCATTCCATCTAACTCAATTCTTATAGAGAAACAATACTGTAGATGCTGCTGCTTCTAACTTAGATGGCTTTCTTTGGAGATACATATGTTTCTTCTACTCAGCTGCATAGGCCTATATTGTACAAAGTGAAATTTTGTCCACGTTGATATCTATGATTTCAGGGAGTATTCCTTTCAAAAACTACCTCAAGTCTCACAGGAAAACATGTGATAGATGCCACAGCTCGTAACA
This sequence comes from Castor canadensis, assembly GCF_047511655.1. Taxonomy (NCBI): domain Eukaryota; kingdom Metazoa; phylum Chordata; class Mammalia; order Rodentia; family Castoridae; genus Castor; species Castor canadensis. The sequence goes on along the minus strand of NC_133387.1, from coordinate 152,455,306 downwards.
TAGATGGGTTTTTCTGAGAGACACTTGTGTTTCTTCACCTCAGCTGAATAGGTCAATTTTGAGCAAGCACCGCCTATCTGCAGCATGAAGCACGAAAATTCGTAGAAGTCTTTCTTTCAAAACTCACTAAATTCTCACAGGAAAACAATGTGGTTAATGTTGCAGTGTCTAGCAAACCTGGTTTTCTTTGGAGTGAATCGTGTGTTTCTTCACCTCAGCTGAGTAGGCCTATTTGGATTAAAGAGCGTGTATGTTCACCTTGAAACGCCGAAGGTGGAGGCTGTCGTCCTTCCAAAACTAGTACATTTCTCACAGGAAAACCATGGGCTACTTACTCCTGCGTCTAACACGAACAGCTTTTTTTCCAGAGATTCATGTGTTGTGTCAACTTAGCTCTATAGGACCACTCGGAAGAAAATGAGCCTTCCTCTCCTTGAAAATTATGATCTGCGTAAACTATTCCTTTCAAAAATTAACTTAATTTTCACAGGGGAACCAAGTCCGTGATGCTCCTGCTGCTAGCACACATGGATTTCTTTGAGAGATACTTGAGTTTCGTCCATTCAGCTGAATAGGCCCCCTTGGAAAATAATCAGACTTTCTCTACATTCAAATCTATGACTTCAGGAATTATTTCTTATAAAACTCCCTCAAGTCCCTCAGGAAAACAAGGTGTCAGATGCTGTACCTTCTAGCATGCATCGTTTTCTTTGGAGAGGTTCATATGTTTCCTCAACTCAGCTCAATAGGCCTATTTGGATCCAAGAGAGCCTAGATTCACCTTGAAACACTGAAATTGTAGGCAGTACTCTTAACAAGTGGGACACAATTCTCAAAGGAAAAGAATGTGTTAGGTGCTCCTCTGTCTAAAAAGAATGGTTTTGTTTCCAGAGATACTTGTGTTTCTTCAACTCAGCAGAATAGGCCTATTTGGATCAAGAAGGAACTGTCCCCAGCTTGAAACATCCAAATTGGAGGACGTCTTTCTGTCAAAAACCATCTCAATTCTCACAGGAAAACAATGTGCTAGATGCTAGTGCGTCTAACAGGAATGGATTTTTTTCTGGAGATACACGTGTATCTTCTATTTAGCTGAATAGGCCTATTTGGAGCAACATGAGTCTTTCTCTACCTTGAAATTCTGATTTGCAACATGTACTCCTGTAAAACAAACTCAATGATCACAGGGAAGTAACGTGCTTGATGCTCCTGCTTTTAGCACACGTGGTTTTCACGAGAGATACATGTGATTCTTCCCCTCTGCTGAATAGGCCTACTTGCAACAAAGCCAGCCTTTTGCACTTTGAAAACAATGTCTGGCAGGAAGATTTCCTTTCAAAAACGAACTCAATACTCAGAGAAAAATAACGTCAGATGCTGCAGCTCCACACACAGAGGGTTTTCTTTGGAGTGATCCTTGTGTGTCTTCAACTCAGCTGAATAGGCCTAGAGGGAGGAGAGAGAGCCTACCTCCACCTTGAAACCCCTCAGTTGTGGGAAGTTTTCCTTTCAAAAAGTGACTTAACTCTTACAGGGAAACCATGTGCTAGATGCTGTAGATTCTAGCATATATGGTTTTCTTTCAGGAGTCACCTGTGTTTCCTCAACTCAACTGTTTAGACCTATTAACAGTCAGAAGCGCCTATCTCTAGCTTCAAACACCTAAACACCTAAACTAACTCATGTCACAGAAAGAAAATATTGTAGGCTCTCCTGCTTCCCAGGTGATTCTTTCATGACACAGGTGGGTTTCTTCAACTCAACTGAATAGGCCAATTTGGGAAAAAGGAGCCCTTTCACAACGCGATCACTGATTTGCAGGAAGCACTTCTTTCAAAACATAACTAAATATGCCAGGAAAACAATCTCTCAGGTGATCCTGCTTCTAATACAGATGGTTTTCTTTTGAGAGATCCATGTGTTTCTTCAATTTAGAAGAATGAGCCTATTTGGACAAAATGATCCTTTTTCCACCTTGAAAATTGTAATTTCTCTGAAGTATTCCCTTCAAACCCTAACTCAACTCTCACAGGCACACAACGTGCTAGATACGTGAGGCTCTAACATAGAGGCTTTTCTTTGGACAGATACATGTCTTTGCTCAAGTCAGCTGAATTGAACTTTTGAGAGTAAATAGCGCCTAGGTCCAGGATAAACCACGTATGTTTCAGGAAGTATTCCTATCAGATCTAACTCAATTCGCACAAAGAAACAATGTGCTACATGCTGCTGCTCCTAACCTAGATGGTTTTCTTCAGAGAACTACGTGTGTTTCTTTTAAGCAGGTAATAGGTCTATGTGGAATAAAATGAGCAATAATCCACCATGAAAATGTGATTGGCAGCATGTAATGCTTTCAAAATTAACTCAGTTCTCACAGGAAAGAAAAATGTGCTAGGTGCTCCTGCTTCTAACACAGATGGTTTTCTTTGGAGAGATAGCTATGTTTATTCTTCTCAGCTGAATAGGCCTATATTGAACAAAATGAGCCTGTCTCCACCTTGAAATCTGATATTTGAGGGAGTAGTTAGTCCTTGCAGAAACTACTTCAATTCTGAAAGGAAAACAATGTGCTAGATGCTGCGGCTTCTCACATACCTGTTTTTCTTTGGAGAGCTACATGTGTTTCTTCAACGCAGCCCAGTGGGCCGATTTGCATCGGGGAAAGCTATTGTTCTCATAAAACACCAAAGTTTCAGCAGTGCTCTTTCAAAAACTCAGCGTATTTTCACAGGAAAACAATGTGCTAGTTGCTCCTGCATCTAACACGAATGGCTTCTTTTCTAGAGATGCATGCTTTTCTTCATCGTAGCTGAATAGGCCTATTTGGATCAAATGAGCCTTTCTCCACCTTGAAAATTCTGATTTGCAGGAAGTATTCCTTTCAAAAACGAACTCAATTTTAGTAGGGAAAGTATGTGCCTGATGCTCCTGCTCTCAGAGCACATGGTTTTCTTCGAGAAATGCGTGCGTTTCGTCCACTCAACTGAATTGGCCTATTTGGACCAAAATCATCCTTTCTCCACCTTGAAATCTATGTTTTGCAGGAAGTGTTCCTCTCAAAAACGACCTCAATTCACAATGGAAAATAATATGCTAGATGCTGCACGTTCTAGCATACATGCTTGTCTTTGGAGAGGTGCATGGGTTTCTTCACCTGAGCTGAATAGGCCTATTTGGATCAAAGAGAGCCTATATTCACTTTGAAACATCAAAGTTGCAGGCAGTACTTTGGCCAAAACTACCACCATTCTCACAGGAAAACAATGGCTACTTGCTACTGCATCTAACAGAAACCCTTGTGTTCTCGAGACACATGTGCTTCTTCCACGTAGCTGAAGAGGCCTCTTGGGAAAAAAGTGAGCCTTTATTCACCATGAAACTTCTGTTTTGCAGGAAGTATTCCTTCACACACTACTTCAATTTTCACTGGGAAACAATTGGGTAGATGCTCCAGCTTCTAGCTCACGTGGTTTTCTCTTGGAAGATACTTGTGTTTCATCAAGTCAGCCGAATTGGCCCATTTGGTGCAACCAACGCAGATATCCCGATTGAATCACCTAAGTCGGAGGAGGTATTTCCATTCCATCTAACTCAATTCTTATAGAGAAACAATACTGTAGATGCTGCTGCTGCTAACTTAGATGGCTTTCTTTGGAGATACATATGTTTCTTCTACTCAGCTGCATAGGCCTATATTGTACAAAGTGAAATTTTGTCCACGTTGATATCTATGATTTCAGGGAGTATTCCTTTCAAAAACTACCTCAAGTCTCACAGGAAAACATGTGATAGATGCCACAGCTCGTAACATAGATGGGTTTTTCTGAGAGACACTTGTGTTTCTTCACCTCAGCTGAATAGGTCAATTTTGAGCAAGCACCGCCTATCTGCAGCATGAAGCACGAAAATTCGTAGAAGTCTTTCTTTCAAAACTCACTAAATTCTCACAGGAAAACAATGTGGTTAATGTTGCAGTGTCTAGCAAACCTGGTTTTCTTTGGAGTGAATCGTGTGTTTCTTCACCTCAGCTGAGTAGGCCTATTTGGATTAAAGAGCGTGTATGTTCACCTTGAAACGCCGAAGGTGGAGGCTGTCGTCCTTCCAAAACTAGTACATTTCTCACAGGAAAACAATGGGCTACTTACTCCTGCGTCTAACACGAACAGCTTTTTTTCCAGAGATTCATGTGTTGTGTCAACTTAGCTCTATAGGACCACTCGGAAGAAAATGAGCCTTCCTCTCCTTGAAAATTATGATCTGCGTAAACTATTCCTTTCAAAAATTAACTTAATTTTCACAGGGGAACCAAGTCCGTGATGCTCCTGCTGCTAGCACACATGGATTTCTTTGAGAGATACTTGAGTTTCGTCCATTCAGCTGAATAGGCCCCCTTGGAAAATAATCAGACTTTCTCTACATTCAAATCTATGACTTCAGGAATTATTTCTTATAAAACTCCCTCAAGTCCCTCAGGAAAACAAGGTGTCAGATGCTGTACCTTCTAGCATGCATCGTTTTCTTTGGAGAGGTTCATATGTTTCCTCAACTCAGCTCAATAGGCCTATTTGGATCCAAGAGAGCCTAGATTCACCTTGAAACACTGAAATTGTAGGCAGTACTCTTAACAAGTGGGACACAATTCTCAAAGGAAAAGAATGTGTTAGGTGCTCCTCTGTCTAAAAAGAATGGTTTTGTTTCCAGAGATACTTGTGTTTCTTCAACTCAGCAGAATAGGCCTATTTGGATCAAGAAGGAACTGTCCCCAGCTTGAAACATCCAAATTGGAGGACGTCTTTCTGTCAAAAACCATCTCAATTCTCACAGGAAAACAATGTGCTAGATGCTAGTGCGTCTAACAGGAATGGATTTTTTTCTGGAGATACACGTGTATCTTCTATTTAGCTGAATAGGCCTATTTGGAGCAACATGAGTCTTTCTCTACCTTGAAATTCTGATTTGCAACATGTACTCCTGTAAAACAAACTCAATGATCACAGGGAAGTAACGTGCTTGATGCTCCTGCTTTTAGCACACGTGGTTTTCACGAGAGATACATGTGATTCTTCCCCTCTGCTGAATAGGCCTACTTGCAACAAAGCCAGCCTTTTGCACTTTGAAAACAATGTCTGGCAGGAAGATTTCCTTTCAAAAACGAACTCAATACTCAGAGAAAAATAACGTCAGATGCTGCAGCTCCACACACAGAGGGTTTTCTTTGGAGTGATCCTTGTGTGTCTTCAACTCAGCTGAATAGGCCTAGAGGGAGGAGAGAGAGCCTACCTCCACCTTGAAACCCCTCAGTTGTGGGAAGTTTTCCTTTCAAAAAGTGACTTAACTCTTACAGGGAAACCATGTGCTAGATGCTGTAGATTCTAGCATATATGGTTTTCTTTCAGGAGTCACCTGTGTTTCCTCAACTCAACTGTTTAGACCTATTAACAGTCAGAAGCGCCTATCTCTAGCTTCAAACACCTAAACACCTAAACTAACTCATGTCACAGAAAGAAAATATTGTAGGCTCTCCTGCTTCCCAGGTGATTCTTTCATGACACAGGTGGGTTTCTTCAACTCAACTGAATAGGCCAATTTGGGAAAAAGGAGCCCTTTCACAACGCGATCACTGATTTGCAGGAAGCACTTCTTTCAAAACATAACTAAATATGCCAGGAAAACAATCTCTCAGGTGATCCTGCTTCTAATACAGATGGTTTTCTTTTGAGAGATCCATGTGTTTCTTCAATTTAGAAGAATGAGCCTATTTGGACAAAATGATCCTTTTTCCACCTTGAAAATTGTAATTTCTCTGAAGTATTCCCTTCAAACCCTAACTCAACTCTCACAGGCACACAACGTGCTAGATACGTGAGGCTCTAACATAGAGGCTTTTCTTTGGACAGATACATGTCTTTGCTCAAGTCAGCTGAATTGAACTTTTGAGAGTAAATAGCGCCTAGGTCCAGGATAAACCACGTATGTTTCAGGAAGTATTCCTATCAGATCTAACTCAATTCGCACAAAGAAACAATGTGCTACATGCTGCTGCTCCTAACCTAGATGGTTTTCTTCAGAGAACTACGTGTGTTTCTTTTAAGCAGGTAATAGGTCTATGTGGAATAAAATGAGCAATAATCCACCATGAAAATGTGATTGGCAGCATGTAATGCTTTCAAAATTAACTCAGTTCTCACAGGAAAGAAAAATGTGCTAGGTGCTCCTGCTTCTAACACAGATGGTTTTCTTTGGAGAGATAGCTATGTTTATTCTTCTCAGCTGAATAGGCCTATATTGAACAAAATGAGCCTGTCTCCACCTTGAAATCTGATATTTGAGGGAGTAGTTAGTCCTTGCAGAAACTACTTCAATTCTGAAAGGAAAACAATGTGCTAGATGCTGCGGCTTCTCACATACCTGTTTTTCTTTGGAGAGCTACATGTGTTTCTTCAACGCAGCCCAGTGGGCCGATTTGCATCGGGGAAAGCTATTGTTCTCATAAAACACCAAAGTTTCAGCAGTGCTCTTTCAAAAACTCAGCGTATTTTCACAGGAAAACAATGTGCTAGTTGCTCCTGCATCTAACACGAATGGCTTCTTTTCTAGAGATGCATGCTTTTCTTCATCGTAGCTGAATAGGCCTATTTGGATCAAATGAGCCTTTCTCCACCTTGAAAATTCTGATTTGCAGGAAGTATTCCTTTCAAAAACGAACTCAATTTTAGTAGGGAAAGTATGTGCCTGATGCTCCTGCTCTCAGAGCACATGGTTTTCTTCGAGAAATGCGTGCGTTTCGTCCACTCAACTGAATTGGCCTATTTGGACCAAAATCATCCTTTCTCCACCTTGAAATCTATGTTTTGCAGGAAGTGTTCCTCTCAAAAACGACCTCAATTCACAATGGAAAATAATATGCTAGATGCTGCACGTTCTAGCATACATGCTTGTCTTTGGAGAGGTGCATGGGTTTCTTCACCTGAGCTGAATAGGCCTATTTGGATCAAAGAGAGCCTATATTCACTTTGAAACATCAAAGTTGCAGGCAGTACTTTGGCCAAAACTACCACCATTCTCACAGGAAAACAATGGCTACTTGCTACTGCATCTAACAGAAACCCTTGTGTTCTCGAGACACATGTGCTTCTTCCACGTAGCTGAAGAGGCCTCTTGGGAAAAAAGTGAGCCTTTATTCACCATGAAACTTCTGTTTTGCAGGAAGTATTCCTTCACACACTACTTCAATTTTCACTGGGAAACAATTGGGTAGATGCTCCAGCTTCTAGCTCACGTGGTTTTCTCTTGGAAGATACTTGTGTTTCATCAAGTCAGCCGAATTGGCCCATTTGGTGCAACCAACGCAGATATCCCGATTGAATCACCTAAGTCGGAGGAGGTATTTCCATTCCATCTAACTCAATTCTTATAGAGAAACAATACTGTAGATGCTGCTGCTGCTAACTTAGATGGCTTTCTTTGGAGATACATATGTTTCTTCTACTCAGCTGCATAGGCCTATATTGTACAAAGTGAAATTTTGTCCACGTTGATATCTATGATTTCAGGGAGTATTCCTTTCAAAAACTACCTCAAGTCTCACAGGAAAACATGTGATAGATGCCACAGCTCGTAACATAGATGGGTTTTTCTGAGAGACACTTGTGTTTCTTCACCTCAGCTGAATAGGTCAATTTTGAGCAAGCACCGCCTATCTGCAGCATGAAGCACGAAAATTCGTAGAAGTCTTTCTTTCAAAACTCACTAAATTCTCACAGGAAAACAATGTGGTTAATGTTGCAGTGTCTAGCAAACCTGGTTTTCTTTGGAGTGAATCGTGTGTTTCTTCACCTCAGCTGAGTAGGCCTATTTGGATTAAAGAGCGTGTATGTTCACCTTGAAACGCCGAAGGTGGAGGCTGTCGTCCTTCCAAAACTAGTACATTTCTCACAGGAAAACAATGGGCTACTTACTCCTGCGTCTAACACGAACAGCTTTTTTTCCAGAGATTCATGTGTTGTGTCAACTTAGCTCTATAGGACCACTCGGAAGAAAATGAGCCTTCCTCTCCTTGAAAATTATGATCTGCGTAAACTATTCCTTTCAAAAATTAACTTAATTTTCACAGGGGAACCAAGTCCGTGATGCTCCTGCTGCTAGCACACATGGATTTCTTTGAGAGATACTTGAGTTTCGTCCATTCAGCTGAACAGGCCCCCTTGGAAAATAATCAGACTTTCTCTACATTCAAATCTATGACTTCAGGAATTATTTCTTATAAAACTCCCTCAAGTCCCTCAGGAAAACAAGGTGTCAGATGCTGTACCTTCTAGCATGCATCGTTTTCTTTGGAGAGGTTCATATGTTTCCTCAACTCAGCTCAATAGGCCTATTTGGATCCAAGAGAGCCTAGATTCACCTTGAAACACTGAAATTGTAGGCAGTACTCTTAACAAGTGGGACACAATTCTCAAAGGAAAAGAATGTGTTAGGTGCTCCTCTGTCTAAAAAGAATGGTTTTGTTTCCAGAGATACTTGTGTTTCTTCAACTCAGCAGAATAGGCCTATTTGGATCAAGAAGGAACTGTCCCCAGCTTGAAACATCCAAATTGGAGGACGTCTTTCTGTCAAAAACCATCTCAATTCTCACAGGAAAACAATGTGCTAGATGCTAGTGCGTCTAACAGGAATGGATTTTTTTCTGGAGATACACGTGTATCTTCTATTTAGCTGAATAGGCCTATTTGGAGCAACATGAGTCTTTCTCTACCTTGAAATTCTGATTTGCAACATGTACTCCTGTAAAACAAACTCAATGATCACAGGGAAGTAACGTGCTTGATGCTCCTGCTTTTAGCACACGTGGTTTTCACGAGAGATACATGTGATTCTTCCCCTCTGCTGAATAGGCCTACTTGCAACAAAGCCAGCCTTTTGCACTTTGAAAACAATGTCTGGCAGGAAGATTTCCTTTCAAAAACGAACTCAATACTCAGAGAAAAATAACGTCAGATGCTGCAGCTCCACACACAGAGGGTTTTCTTTGGAGTGATCCTTGTGTGTCTTCAACTCAGCTGAATAGGCCTAGAGGGAGGAGAGAGAGCCTACCTCCACCTTGAAACCCCTCAGTTGTGGGAAGTTTTCCTTTCAAAAAGTGACTTAACTCTTACAGGGAAACCATGTGCTAGATGCTGTAGATTCTAGCATATATGGTTTTCTTTCAGGAGTCACCTGTGTTTCCTCAACTCAACTGTTTAGACCTATTAACAGTCAGAAGCGCCTATCTCTAGCTTCAAACACCTAAACACCTAAACTAACTCATGTCACAGAAAGAAAATATTGTAGGCTCTCCTGCTTCCCAGGTGATTCTTTCATGACACAGGTGGGTTTCTTCAACTCAACTGAATAGGCCAATTTGGGAAAAAGGAGCCCTTTCACAACGCGATCACTGATTTGCAGGAAGCACTTCTTTCAAAGCATAACTAAATATGCCAGGAAAACAATCTCTCAGGTGATCCTGCTTCTAATACAGATGGTTTTCTTTTGAGAGATCCATGTGTTTCTTCAATTTAGAAGAATGAGCCTATTTGGACAAAATGATCCTTTTTCCACCTTGAAAATTGTAATTTCTCTGAAGTATTCCCTTCAAACCCTAACTCAACTCTCACAGGCACACAACGTGCTAGATACGTGAGGCTCTAACATAGAGGCTTTTCTTTGGACAGATACATGTCTTTGCTCAAGTCAGCTGAATTGAACTTTTGAGAGTAAATAGCGCCTAGGTCCAGGATAAACCACGTATGTTTCAGGAAGTATTCCTATCAGATCTAACTCAATTCGCACAAAGAAACAATGTGCTACATGCTGCTGCTCCTAACCTAGATGGTTTTCTTCAGAGAACTACGTGTGTTTCTTTTAAGCAGGTAATAGGTCTATGTGGAATAAAATGAGCAATAATCCACCATGAAAATGTGATTGGCAGCATGTAATGCTTTCAAAATTAACTCAGTTCTCACAGGAAAGAAAAATGTGCTAGGTGCTCCTGCTTCTAACACAGATGGTTTTCTTTGGAGAGATAGCTATGTTTATTCTTCTCAGCTGAATAGGCCTATATTGAACAAAATGAGCCTGTCTCCACCTTGAAATCTGATATTTGAGGGAGTAGTTAGTCCTTGCAGAAACTACTTCAATTCTGAAAGGAAAACAATGTGCTAGATGCTGCGGCTTCTCACATACCTGTTTTTCTTTGGAGAGCTACATGTGTTTCTTCAACGCAGCCCAGTGGGCCGATTTGCATCGGGGAAAGCTATTGTTCTCATAAAACACCAAAGTTTCAGCAGTGCTCTTTCAAAAACTCAGCGTATTTTCACAGGAAAACAATGTGCTAGTTGCTCCTGCATCTAACACGAATGGCTTCTTTTCTAGAGATGCATGCTTTTCTTCATCGTAGCTGAATAGGCCTATTTGGATCAAATGAGCCTTTCTCCACCTTGAAAATTCTGATTTGCAGGAAGTATTCCTTTCAAAAACGAACTCAATTTTAGTAGGGAAAGTATGTGCCTGATGCTCCTGCTCTCAGAGCACATGGTTTTCTTCGAGAAATGCGTGCGTTTCGTCCACTCAACTGAATTGGCCTATTTGGACCAAAATCATCCTTTCTCCACCTTGAAATCTATGTTTTGCAGGAAGTGTTCCTCTCAAAAACGACCTCAATTCACAATGGAAAATAATATGCTAGATGCTGCACGTTCTAGCATACATGCTTGTCTTTGGAGAGGTGCATGGGTTTCTTCACCTGAGCTGAATAGGCCTATTTGGATCAAAGAGAGCCTATATTCACTTTGAAACATCAAAGTTGCAGGCAGTACTTTGGCCAAAACTACCACCATTCTCACAGGAAAACAATGGCTACTTGCTACTGCATCTAACAGAAACCCTTGTGTTCTCGAGACACATGTGCTTCTTCCACGTAGCTGAAGAGGCCTCTTGGGAAAAAAGTGAGCCTTTATTCACCATGAAACTTCTGTTTTGCAGGAAGTATTCCTTCAAACACTACTTCAATTTTCACTGGGAAACAATTGGGTAGATGCTCCAGCTTCTAGCTCACGTGGTTTTCTCTTGGAAGATACTTGTGTTTCATCAAGTCAGCCGAATTGGCCCATTTGGTGCAACCAACGCAGATATCCCGATTGAATCACCTAAGTCGGAGGAGGTATTTCCATTCCATCTAACTCAATTCTTATAGAGAAACAATACTGTAGATGCTGCTGCTTCTAACTTAGATGGCTTTCTTTGGAGATACATATGTTTCTTCTACTCAGCTGCATAGGCCTATATTGTACAAAGTGAAATTTTGTCCACGTTGATATCTATGATTTCAGGGAGTATTCCTTTCAAAAACTACCTCAAGTCTCACAGGAAAACATGTGATAGATGCCACAGCTCGTAACATAGATGGGTTTTTCTGAGAGACACTTGTGTTTCTTCACCTCAGCTGAATAGGTCAATTTTGAGCAAGCACCGCCTATCTGCAGCATGAAGCACGAAAATTCGTAGAAGTCTTTCTTTCAAAACTCACTAAATTCTCACAGGAAAACAATGTGGTTAATGTTGCAGTGTCTAGCAAACCTGGTTTTCTTTGGAGTGAATCGTGTGTTTCTTCACCTCAGCTGAGTAGGCCTATTTGGATTAAAGAGCGTGTATGTTCACCTTGAAACGCCGAAGGTGGAGGCTGTCGTCCTTCCAAAACTAGTACATTTCTCACAGGAAAACAATGGGCTACTTACTCCTGCGTCTAACACGAACAGCTTTTTTTCCAGAGATTCATGTGTTGTGTCAACTTAGCTCTATAGGACCACTCGGAAGAAAATGAGCCTTCCTCTCCTTGAAAATTATGATCTGCGTAAACTATTCCTTTCAAAAATTAACTTAATTTTCACAGGGGAACCAAGTCCGTGATGCTCCTGCTGCTAGCACACATGGATTTCTTTGAGAGATACTTGAGTTTCGTCCATTCAGCTGAATAGGCCCCCTTGGAAAATAATCAGACTTTCTCTACATTCAAATCTATGACTTCAGGAATTATTTCTTATAAAACTCCCTCAAGTCCCTCAGGAAAACAAGGTGTCAGATGCTGTACCTTCTAGCATGCATCGTTTTCTTTGGAGAGGTTCATATGTTTCCTCAACTCAGCTCAATAGGCCTATTTGGATCCAAGAGAGCCTAGATTCACCTTGAAACACTGAAATTGTAGGCAGTACTCTTAACAAGTGGGACACAATTCTCAAAGGAAAAGAATGTGTTAGGTGCTCCTCTGTCTAAAAAGAATGGTTTTGTTTCCAGAGATACTTGTGTTTCTTCAACTCAGCAGAATAGGCCTATTTGGATCAAGAAGGAACTGTCCCCAGCTTGAAACATCCAAATTGGAGGACGTCTTTCTGTCAAAAACCATCTCAATTCTCACAGGAAAACAATGTGCTAGATGCTAGTGCGTCTAACAGGAATGGATTTTTTTCTGGAGATACACGTGTATCTTCTATTTAGCTGAATAGGCCTATTTGGAGCAACATGAGTCTTTCTCTACCTTGAAATTCTGATTTGCAACATGTACTCCTGTAAAACAAACTCAATGATCACAGGGAAGTAACGTGCTTGATGCTCCTGCTTTTAGCACACGTGGTTTTCACGAGAGATACATGTGATTCTTCCCCTCTGCTGAATAGGCCTACTTGCAACAAAGCCAGCCTTTTGCACTTTGAAAACAATGTCTGGCAGGAAGATTTCCTTTCAAAAACGAACTCAATACTCAGAGAAAAATAACGTCAGATGCTGCAGCTCCACACACAGAGGGTTTTCTTTGGAGTGATCCTTGTGTGTCTTCAACTCAGCTGAATAGGCCTAGAGGGAGGAGAGAGAGCCTACCTCCACCTTGAAACCCCTCAGTTGTGGGAAGTTTTCCTTTCAAAAAGTGACTTAACTCTTACAGGGAAACCATGTGCTAGATGCTGTAGATTCTAGCATATATGGTTTTCTTTCAGGAGTCACCTGTGTTTCCTCAACTCAACTGTTTAGACCTATTAACAGTCAGAAGCGCCTATCTCTAGCTTCAAACACCTAAACACCTAAACTAACTCATGTCACAGAAAGAAAATATTGTAGGCTCTCAGGTGAGAGCCAGGGTGCTTCCCAGGTGATTCTTTCATGACACAGGTGGGTTTCTTCAACTCAACTGAATAGGCCAATTTGGGAAAAAGGAGCCCTTTCACAACGCGATCACTGATTTGCAGGAAGCACTTCTTTCAAAACATAACTAAATATGCCAGGAAAACAATCTCTCAGGTGATCCTGCTTCTAATACAGATGGTTTTCTTTTGAGAGATCCATGTGTTTCTTCAATTTAGAAGAATGAGCCTATTTGGACAAAATGATCCTTTTTCCACCTTGAAAATTGTAATTTCTCTGAAGTATTCCCTTCAAACCCTAACTCAACTCTCACAGGCACACAACGTGCTAGATACGTGAGGCTCTAACATAGAGGCTTTTCTTTGGACAGATACATGTCTTTGCTCAAGTCAGCTGAATTGAACTTTTGAGAGTAAATAGCGCCTAGGTCCAGGATAAACCACGTATGTTTCAGGAAGTATTCCTATCAGATCTAACTCAATTCGCACAAAGAAACAATGTGCTACATGCTGCTGCTCCTAACCTAGATGGTTTTCTTCAGAGAACTACGTGTGTTTCTTTTAAGCAGGTAATAGGTCTATGTGGAATAAAATGAGCAATAATCCACCATGAAAATGTGATTGGCAGCATGTAATGCTTTCAAAATTAACTCAGTTCTCACAGGAAAGAAAAATGTGCTAGGTGCTCCTGCTTCTAACACAGATGGTTTTCTTTGGAGAGATAGCTATGTTTATTCTTCTCAGCTGAATAGGCCTATATTGAACAAAATGAGCCTGTCTCCACCTTGAAATCTGATATTTGAGGGAGTAGTTAGTCCTTGCAGAAACTACTTCAATTCTGAAAGGAAAACAATGTGCTAGATGCTGCGGCTTCTCACATACCTGTTTTTCTTTGGAGAGCTACATGTGTTTCTTCAACGCAGCCCAGTGGGCCGATTTGCATCGGGGAAAGCTATTGTTCTCATAAAACACCAAAGTTTCAGCAGTGCTCTTTCAAAAACTCAGCGTATTTTCACAGGAAAACAATGTGCTAGTTGCTCCTGCATCTAACACGAATGGCTTCTTTTCTAGAGATGCATGCTTTTCTTCATCGTAGCTGAATAGGCCTATTTGGATCAAATGAGCCTTTCTCCACCTTGAAAATTCTGATTTGCAGGAAGTATTCCTTTCAAAAACGAACTCAATTTTAGTAGGGAAAGTATGTGCCTGATGCTCCTGCTCTCAGAGCACATGGTTTTCTTCGAGAAATGCGTGCGTTTCGTCCACTCAACTGAATTGGCCTATTTGGACCAAAATCATCCTTTCTCCACCTTGAAATCTATGTTTTGCAGGAAGTGTTCCTCTCAAAAACGACCTCAATTCACAATGGAAAATAATATGCTAGATGCTGCACGTTCTAGCATACATGCTTGTCTTTGGAGAGGTGCATGGGTTTCTTCACCTGAGCTGAATAGGCCTATTTGGATCAAAGAGAGCCTATATTCACTTTGAAACATCAAAGTTGCAGGCAGTACTTTGGCCAAAACTACCACCATTCTCACAGGAAAACAATGGCTACTTGCTACTGCATCTAACAGAAACCCTTGTGTTCTCGAGACACATGTGCTTCTTCCACGTAGCTGAAGAGGCCTCTTGGGAAAAAAGTGAGCCTTTATTCACCATGAAACTTCTGTTTTGCAGGAAGTATTCCTTCACACACTACTTCAATTTTCACTGGGAAACAATTGGGTAGATGCTCCAGCTTCTAGCTCACGTGGTTTTCTCTTGGAAGATACTTGTGTTTCATCAAGTCAGCCGAATTGGCCCATTTGGTGCAACCAACGCAGATATCCCGATTGAATCACCTAAGTCGGAGGAGGTATTTCCATTCCATCTAACTCAATTCTTATAGAGAAACAATACTGTAGATGCTGCTGCTGCTAACTTAGATGGCTTTCTTTGGAGATACATATGTTTCTTCTACTCAGCTGCATAGGCCTATATTGTACAAAGTGAAATTTTGTCCACGTTGATATCTATGATTTCAGGGAGTATTCCTTTCAAAAACTACCTCAAGTCTCACAGGAAAACATGTGATAGATGCCACAGCTCGTAACATAGATGGGTTTTTCTGAGAGACACTTGTGTTTCTTCACCTCAGCTGAATAGGTCAATTTTGAGCAAGCACCGCCTATCTGCAGCATGAAGCACGAAAATTCGTAGAAGTCTTTCTTTCAAAACTCACTAAATTCTCACAGGAAAACAATGTGGTTAATGTTGCAGTGTCTAGCAAACCTGGTTTTCTTTGGAGTGAATCGTGTGTTTCTTCACCTCAGCTGAGTAGGCCTATTTGGATTAAAGAGCGTGTATGTTCACCTTGAAACGCCGAAGGTGGAGGCTGTCGTCCTTCCAAAACTAGTACATTTCTCACAGGAAAACCATGGGCTACTTACTCCTGCGTCTAACACGAACAGCTTTTTTTCCAGAGATTCATGTGTTGTGTCAACTTAGCTCTATAGGACCACTCGGAAGAAAATGAGCCTTCCTCTCCTTGAAAATTATGATCTGCGTAAACTATTCCTTTCAAAAATTAACTTAATTTTCACAGGGGAACCAAGTCCGTGATGCTCCTGCTGCTAGCACACATGGATTTCTTTGAGAGATACTTGAGTTTCGTCCATTCAGCTGAACAGGCCCCCTTGGAAAATAATCAGACTTTCTCTACATTCAAATCTATGACTTCAGGAATTATTTCTTATAAAACTCCCTCAAGTCCCTCAGGAAAACAAGGTGTCAGATGCTGTACCTTCTAGCATGCATCGTTTTCTTTGGAGAGGTTCATATGTTTCCTCAACTCAGCTCAATAGGCCTATTTGGATCCAAGAGAGCCTAGATTCACCTTGAAACACTGAAATTGTAGGCAGTACTCTTAACAAGTGGGACACAATTCTCAAAGGAAAAGAATGTGTTAGGTGCTCCTCTGTCTAAAAAGAATGGTTTTGTTTCCAGAGATACTTGTGTTTCTTCAACTCAGCAGAATAGGCCTATTTGGATCAAGAAGGAACTGTCCCCAGCTTGAAACATCCAAATTGGAGGACGTCTTTCTGTCAAAAACCATCTCAATTCTCACAGGAAAACAATGTGCTAGATGCTAGTGCGTCTAACAGGAATGGATTTTTTTCTGGAGATACACGTGTATCTTCTATTTAGCTGAATAGGCCTATTTGGAGCAACATGAGTCTTTCTCTACCTTGAAATTCTGATTTGCAACATGTACTCCTGTAAAACAAACTCAATGATCACAGGGAAGTAACGTGCTTGATGCTCCTGCTTTTAGCACACGTGGTTTTCACGAGAGATACATGTGATTCTTCCCCTCTGCTGAATAGGCCTACTTGCAACAAAGCCAGCCTTTTGCACTTTGAAAACAATGTCTGGCAGGAAGATTTCCTTTCAAAAACGAACTCAATACTCAGAGAAAAATAACGTCAGATGCTGCAGCTCCACACACAGAGGGTTTTCTTTGGAGTGATCCTTGTGTGTCTTCAACTCAGCTGAATAGGCCTAGAGGGAGGAGAGAGAGCCTACCTCCACCTTGAAACCCCTCAGTTGTGGGAAGTTTTCCTTTCAAAAAGTGACTTAACTCTTACAGGGAAACCATGTGCTAGATGCTGTAGATTCTAGCATATATGGTTTTCTTTCAGGAGTCACCTGTGTTTCCTCAACTCAACTGTTTAGACCTATTAACAGTCAGAAGCGCCTATCTCTAGCTTCAAACACCTAAACACCTAAACTAACTCATGTCACAGAAAGAAAATATTGTAGGCCCTCCTGCTTCCCAGGTGATTCTTTCATGACACAGGTGGGTTTCTTCAACTCAACTGAATAGGCCAATTTGGGAAAAAGGAGCCCTTTCACAACGCGATCACTGATTTGCAGGAAGCACTTCTTTCAAAACATAACTAAATATGCCAGGAAAACAATCTCTCAGGTGATCCTGCTTCTAATACAGATGGTTTTCTTTTGAGAGATCCATGTGTTTCTTCAATTTAGAAGAATGAGCCTATTTGGACAAAATGATCCTTTTTCCACCTTGAAAATTGTAATTTCTCTGAAGTATTCCCTTCAAACCCTAACTCAACTCTCACAGGCACACAACGTGCTAGATACGTGAGGCTCTAACATAGAGGCTTTTCTTTGGACAGATACATGTCTTTGCTCAAGTCAGCTGAATTGAACTTTTGAGAGTAAATAGCGCCTAGGTCCAGGATAAACCACGTATGTTTCAGGAAGTATTCCTATCAGATCTAACTCAATTCGCACAAAGAAACAATGTGCTACATGCTGCTGCTCCTAACCTAGATGGTTTTCTTCAGAGAACTACGTGTGTTTCTTTTAAGCAGGTAATAGGTCTATGTGGAATAAAATGAGCAATAATCCACCATGAAAATGTGATTGGCAGCATGTAATGCTTTCAAAATTAACTCAGTTCTCACAGGAAAGAAAAATGTGCTAGGTGCTCCTGCTTCTAACACAGATGGTTTTCTTTGGAGAGATAGCTATGTTTATTCTTCTCAGCTGAATAGGCCTATATTGAACAAAATGAGCCTGTCTCCACCTTGAAATCTGATATTTGAGGGAGTAGTTAGTCCTTGCAGAAACTACTTCAATTCTGAAAGGAAAACAATGTGCTAGATGCTGCGGCTTCTCACATACCTGTTTTTCTTTGGAGAGCTACATGTGTTTCTTCAACGCAGCCCAGTGGGCCGATTTGCATCGGGGAAAGCTATTGTTCTCATAAAACACCAAAGTTTCAGCAGTGCTCTTTCAAAAACTCAGCGTATTTTCACAGGAAAACAATGTGCTAGTTGCTCCTGCATCTAACACGAATGGCTTCTTTTCTAGAGATGCATGCTTTTCTTCATCGTAGCTGAATAGGCCTATTTGGATCAAATGAGCCTTTCTCCACCTTGAAAATTCTGATTTGCAGGAAGTATTCCTTTCAAAAACGAACTCAATTTTAGTAGGGAAAGTATGTGCCTGATGCTCCTGCTCTCAGAGCACATGGTTTTCTTCGAGAAATGCGTGCGTTTCGTCCACTCAACTGAATTGGCCTATTTGGACCAAAATCATCCTTTCTCCACCTTGAAATCTATGTTTTGCAGGAAGTGTTCCTCTCAAAAACGACCTCAATTCACAATGGAAAATAATATGCTAGATGCTGCACGTTCTAGCATACATGCTTGTCTTTGGAGAGGTGCATGGGTTTCTTCACCTGAGCTGAATAGGCCTATTTGGATCAAAGAGAGCCTATATTCACTTTGAAACATCAAAGTTGCAGGCAGTACTTTGGCCAAAACTACCACCATTCTCACAGGAAAACAATGGCTACTTGCTACTGCATCTAACAGAAACCCTTGTGTTCTCGAGACACATGTGCTTCTTCCACGTAGCTGAAGAGGCCTCTTGGGAAAAAAGTGAGCCTTTATTCACCATGAAACTTCTGTTTTGCAGGAAGTATTCCTTCAAACACTACTTCAATTTTCACTGGGAAACAATTGGGTAGATGCTCCAGCTTCTAGCTCACGTGGTTTTCTCTTGGAAGATACTTGTGTTTCATCAAGTCAGCCGAATTGGCCCATTTGGTGCAACCAACGCAGATATCCCGATTGAATCACCTAAGTCGGAGGAGGTATTTCCATTCCATCTAACTCAATTCTTATAGAGAAACAATACTGTAGATGCTGCTGCTTCTAACTTAGATGGCTTTCTTTGGAGATACATATGTTTCTTCTACTCAGCTGCATAGGCCTATATTGTACAAAGTGAAATTTTGTCCACGTTGATATCTATGATTTCAGGGAGTATTCCTTTCAAAAACTACCTCAAGTCTCACAGGAAAACATGTGATAGATGCCACAGCTCGTAACATAGATGGGTTTTTCTGAGAGACACTTGTGTTTCTTCACCTCAGCTGAATAGGTCAATTTTGAGCAAGCACCGCCTATCTGCAGCATGAAGCACGAAAATTCGTAGAAGTCTTTCTTTCAAAACTCACTAAATTCTCACAGGAAAACAATGTGGTTAATGTTGCAGTGTCTAGCAAACCTGGTTTTCTTTGGAGTGAATCGTGTGTTTCTTCACCTCAGCTGAGTAGGCCTATTTGGATTAAAGAGCGTGTATGTTCACCTTGAAACGCCGAAGGTGGAGGCTGTCGTCCTTCCAAAACTAGTACATTTCTCACAGGAAAACAATGGGCTACTTACTCCTGCGTCTAACACGAACAGCTTTTTTTCCAGAGATTCATGTGTTGTGTCAACTTAGCTCTATAGGACCACTCGGAAGAAAATGAGCCTTCCTCTCCTTGAAAATTATGATCTGCGTAAACTATTCCTTTCAAAAATTAACTTAATTTTCACAGGGGAACCAAGTCCGTGATGCTCCTGCTGCTAGCACACATGGATTTCTTTGAGAGATACTTGAGTTTCGTCCATTCAGCTGAATAGGCCCCCTTGGAAAATAATCAGACTTTCTCTACATTCAAATCTATGACTTCAGGAATTATTTCTTATAAAACTCCCTCAAGTCCCTCAGGAAAACAAGGTGTCAGATGCTGTACCTTCTAGCATGCATCGTTTTCTTTGGAGAGGTTCATATGTTTCCTCAACTCAGCTCAATAGGCCTATTTGGATCCAAGAGAGCCTAGATTCACCTTGAAACACTGAAATTGTAGGCAGTACTCTTAACAAGTGGGACACAATTCTCAAAGGAAAAGAATGTGTTAGGTGCTCCTCTGTCTAAAAAGAATGGTTTTGTTTCCAGAGATACTTGTGTTTCTTCAACTCAGCAGAATAGGCCTATTTGGATCAAGAAGGAACTGTCCCCAGCTTGAAACATCCAAATTGGAGGACGTCTTTCTGTCAAAAACCATCTCAATTCTCACAGGAAAACAATGTGCTAGATGCTAGTGCGTCTAACAGGAATGGATTTTTTTCTGGAGATACACGTGTATCTTCTATTTAGCTGAATAGGCCTATTTGGAGCAACATGAGTCTTTCTCTACCTTGAAATTCTGATTTGCAACATGTACTCCTGTAAAACAAACTCAATGATCACAGGGAAGTAACGTGCTTGATGCTCCTGCTTTTAGCACACGTGGTTTTCACGAGAGATACATGTGATTCTTCCCCTCTGCTGAATAGGCCTACTTGCAACAAAGCCAGCCTTTTGCACTTTGAAAACAATGTCTGGCAGGAAGATTTCCTTTCAAAAACGAACTCAATACTCAGAGAAAAATAACGTCAGATGCTGCAGCTCCACACACAGAGGGTTTTCTTTGGAGTGATCCTTGTGTGTCTTCAACTCAGCTGAATAGGCCTAGAGGGAGGAGAGAGAGCCTACCTCCACCTTGAAACCCCTCAGTTGTGGGAAGTTTTCCTTTCAAAAAGTGACTTAACTCTTACAGGGAAACCATGTGCTAGATGCTGTAGATTCTAGCATATATGGTTTTCTTTCAGGAGTCACCTGTGTTTCCTCAACTCAACTGTTTAGACCTATTAACAGTCAGAAGCGCCTATCTCTAGCTTCAAACACCTAAACACCTAAACTAACTCATGTCACAGAAAGAAAATATTGTAGGCTCTCCTGCTTCCCAGGTGATTCTTTCATGACACAGGTGGGTTTCTTCAACTCAACTGAATAGGCCAATTTGGGAAAAAGGAGCCCTTTCACAACGCGATCACTGATTTGCAGGAAGCACTTCTTTCAAAACATAACTAAATATGCCAGGAAAACAATCTCTCAGGTGATCCTGCTTCTAATACAGATGGTTTTCTTTTGAGAGATCCATGTGTTTCTTCAATTTAGAAGAATGAGCCTATTTGGACAAAATGATCCTTTTTCCACCTTGAAAATTGTAATTTCTCTGAAGTATTCCCTTCAAACCCTAACTCAACTCTCACAGGCACACAACGTGCTAGATACGTGAGGCTCTAACATAGAGGCTTTTCTTTGGACAGATACATGTCTTTGCTCAAGTCAGCTGAATTGAACTTTTGAGAGTAAATAGCGCCTAGGTCCAGGATAAACCACGTATGTTTCAGGAAGTATTCCTATCAGATCTAACTCAATTCGCACAAAGAAACAATGTGCTACATGCTGCTGCTCCTAACCTAGATGGTTTTCTTCAGAGAACTACGTGTGTTTCTTTTAAGCAGGTAATAGGTCTATGTGGAATAAAATGAGCAATAATCCACCATGAAAATGTGATTGGCAGCATGTAATGCTTTCAAAATTAACTCAGTTCTCACAGGAAAGAAAAATGTGCTAGGTGCTCCTGCTTCTAACACAGATGGTTTTCTTTGGAGAGATAGCTATGTTTATTCTTCTCAGCTGAATAGGCCTATATTGAACAAAATGAGCCTGTCTCCACCTTGAAATCTGATATTTGAGGGAGTAGTTAGTCCTTGCAGAAACTACTTCAATTCTGAAAGGAAAACAATGTGCTAGATGCTGCGGCTTCTCACATACCTGTTTTTCTTTGGAGAGCTACATGTGTTTCTTCAACGCAGCCCAGTGGGCCGATTTGCATCGGGGAAAGCTATTGTTCTCATAAAACACCAAAGTTTCAGCAGTGCTCTTTCAAAAACTCAGCGTATTTTCACAGGAAAACAATGTGCTAGTTGCTCCTGCATCTAACACGAATGGCTTCTTTTCTAGAGATGCATGCTTTTCTTCATCGTAGCTGAATAGGCCTATTTGGATCAAATGAGCCTTTCTCCACCTTGAAAATTCTGATTTGCAGGAAGTATTCCTTTCAAAAACGAACTCAATTTTAGTAGGGAAAGTATGTGCCTGATGCTCCTGCTCTCAGAGCACATGGTTTTCTTCGAGAAATGCGTGCGTTTCGTCCACTCAACTGAATTGGCCTATTTGGACCAAAATCATCCTTTCTCCACCTTGAAATCTATGTTTTGCAGGAAGTGTTCCTCTCAAAAACGACCTCAATTCACAATGGAAAATAATATGCTAGATGCTGCACGTTCTAGCATACATGCTTGTCTTTGGAGAGGTGCATGGGTTTCTTCACCTGAGCTGAATAGGCCTATTTGGATCAAAGAGAGCCTATATTCACTTTGAAACATCAAAGTTGCAGGCAGTACTTTGGCCAAAACTACCACCATTCTCACAGGAAAACAATGGCTACTTGCTACTGCATCTAACAGAAACCCTTGTGTTCTCGAGACACATGTGCTTCTTCCACGTAGCTGAAGAGGCCTCTTGGGAAAAAAGTGAGCCTTTATTCACCATGAAACTTCTGTTTTGCAGGAAGTATTCCTTCAAACACTACTTCAATTTTCACTGGGAAACAATTGGGTAGATGCTCCAGCTTCTAGCTCACGTGGTTTTCTCTTGGAAGATACTTGTGTTTCATCAAGTCAGCCGAATTGGCCCATTTGGTGCAACCAACGCAGATATCCCGATTGAATCACCTAAGTCGGAGGAGGTATTTCCATTCCATCTAACTCAATTCTTATAGAGAAACAATACTGTAGATGCTGCTGCTTCTAACTTAGATGGCTTTCTTTGGAGATACATATGTTTCTTCTACTCAGCTGCATAGGCCTATATTGTACAAAGTGAAATTTTGTCCACGTTGATATCTATGATTTCAGGGAGTATTCCTTTCAAAAACTACCTCAAGTCTCACAGGAAAACATGTGATAGATGCCACAGCTCGTAACATAGATGGGTTTTTCTGAGAGACACTTGTGTTTCTTCACCTCAGCTGAATAGGTCAATTTTGAGCAAGCACCGCCTATCTGCAGCATGAAGCACGAAAATTCGTAGAAGTCTTTCTTTCAAAACTCACTAAATTCTCACAGGAAAACAATGTGGTTAATGTTGCAGTGTCTAGCAAACCTGGTTTTCTTTGGAGTGAATCGTGTGTTTCTTCACCTCAGCTGAGTAGGCCTATTTGGATTAAAGAGCGTGTATGTTCACCTTGAAACGCCGAAGGTGGAGGCTGTCGTCCTTCCAAAACTAGTACATTTCTCACAGGAAAACAATGGGCTACTTACTCCTGCGTCTAACACGAACAGCTTTTTTTCCAGAGATTCATGTGTTGTGTCAACTTAGCTCTATAGGACCACTCGGAAGAAAATGAGCCTTCCTCTCCTTGAAAATTATGATCTGCGTAAACTATTCCTTTCAAAAATTAACTTAATTTTCACAGGGGAACCAAGTCCGTGATGCTCCTGCTGCTAGCACACATGGATTTCTTTGAGAGATACTTGAGTTTCGTCCATTCAGCTGAATAGGCCCCCTTGGAAAATAATCAGACTTTCTCTACATTCAAATCTATGACTTCAGGAATTATTTCTTATAAAACTCCCTCAAGTCCCTCAGGAAAACAAGGTGTCAGATGCTGTACCTTCTAGCATGCATCGTTTTCTTTGGAGAGGTTCATATGTTTCCTCAACTCAGCTCAATAGGCCTATTTGGATCCAAGAGAGCCTAGATTCACCTTGAAACACTGAAATTGTAGGCAGTACTCTTAACAAGTGGGACACAATTCTCAAAGGAAAAGAATGTGTTAGGTGCTCCTCTGTCTAAAAAGAATGGTTTTGTTTCCAGAGATACTTGTGTTTCTTCAACTCAGCAGAATAGGCCTATTTGGATCAAGAAGGAACTGTCCCCAGCTTGAAACATCCAAATTGGAGGACGTCTTTCTGTCAAAAACCATCTCAATTCTCACAGGAAAACAATGTGCTAGATGCTAGTGCGTCTAACAGGAATGGATTTTTTTCTGGAGATACACGTGTATCTTCTATTTAGCTGAATAGGCCTATTTGGAGCAACATGAGTCTTTCTCTACCTTGAAATTCTGATTTGCAACATGTACTCCTGTAAAACAAACTCAATGATCACAGGGAAGTAACGTGCTTGATGCTCCTGCTTTTAGCACACGTGGTTTTCACGAGAGATACATGTGATTCTTCCCCTCTGCTGAATAGGCCTACTTGCAACAAAGCCAGCCTTTTGCACTTTGAAAACAATGTCTGGCAGGAAGATTTCCTTTCAAAAACGAACTCAATACTCAGAGAAAAATAACGTCAGATGCTGCAGCTCCACACACAGAGGGTTTTCTTTGGAGTGATCCTTGTGTGTCTTCAACTCAGCTGAATAGGCCTAGAGGGAGGAGAGAGAGCCTACCTCCACCTTGAAACCCCTCAGTTGTGGGAAGTTTTCCTTTCAAAAAGTGACTTAACTCTTACAGGGAAACCATGTGCTAGATGCTGTAGATTCTAGCATATATGGTTTTCTTTCAGGAGTCACCTGTGTTTCCTCAACTCAACTGTTTAGACCTATTAACAGTCAGAAGCGCCTATCTCTAGCTTCAAACACCTAAACACCTAAACTAACTCATGTCACAGAAAGAAAATATTGTAGGCTCTCCTGCTTCCCAGGTGATTCTTTCATGACACAGGTGGGTTTCTTCAACTCAACTGAATAGGCCAATTTGGGAAAAAGGAGCCCTTTCACAACGCGATCACTGATTTGCAGGAAGCACTTCTTTCAAAACATAACTAAATATGCCAGGAAAACAATCTCTCAGGTGATCCTGCTTCTAATACAGATGGTTTTCTTTTGAGAGATCCATGTGTTTCTTCAATTTAGAAGAATGAGCCTATTTGGACAAAATGATCCTTTTTCCACCTTGAAAATTGTAATTTCTCTGAAGTATTCCCTTCAAACCCTAACTCAACTCTCACAGGCACACAACGTGCTAGATACGTGAGGCTCTAACATAGAGGCTTTTCTTTGGACAGATACATGTCTTTGCTCAAGTCAGCTGAATTGAACTTTTGAGAGTAAATAGCGCCTAGGTCCAGGATAAACCACGTATGTTTCAGGAAGTATTCCTATCAGATCTAACTCAATTCGCACAAAGAAACAATGTGCTACATGCTGCTGCTCCTAACCTAGATGGTTTTCTTCAGAGAACTACGTGTGTTTCTTTTAAGCAGGTAATAGGTCTATGTGGAATAAAATGAGCAATAATCCACCATGAAAATGTGATTGGCAGCATGTAATGCTTTCAAAATTAACTCAGTTCTCACAGGAAAGAAAAATGTGCTAGGTGCTCCTGCTTCTAACACAGATGGTTTTCTTTGGAGAGATAGCTATGTTTATTCTTCTCAGCTGAATAGGCCTATATTGAACAAAATGAGCCTGTCTCCACCTTGAAATCTGATATTTGAGGGAGTAGTTAGTCCTTGCAGAAACTACTTCAATTCTGAAAGGAAAACAATGTGCTAGATGCTGCGGCTTCTCACATACCTGTTTTTCTTTGGAGAGCTACATGTGTTTCTTCAACGCAGCCCAGTGGGCCGATTTGCATCGGGGAAAGCTATTGTTCTCATAAAACACCAAAGTTTCAGCAGTGCTCTTTCAAAAACTCAGCGTATTTTCACAGGAAAACAATGTGCTAGTTGCTCCTGCATCTAACACGAATGGCTTCTTTTCTAGAGATGCATGCTTTTCTTCATCGTAGCTGAATAGGCCTATTTGGATCAAATGAGCCTTTCTCCACCTTGAAAATTCTGATTTGCAGGAAGTATTCCTTTCAAAAACGAACTCAATTTTAGTAGGGAAAGTATGTGCCTGATGCTCCTGCTCTCAGAGCACATGGTTTTCTTCGAGAAATGCGTGCGTTTCGTCCACTCAACTGAATTGGCCTATTTGGACCAAAATCATCCTTTCTCCACCTTGAAATCTATGTTTTGCAGGAAGTGTTCCTCTCAAAAACGACCTCAATTCACAATGGAAAATAATATGCTAGATGCTGCACGTTCTAGCATACATGCTTGTCTTTGGAGAGGTGCATGGGTTTCTTCACCTGAGCTGAATAGGCCTATTTGGATCAAAGAGAGCCTATATTCACTTTGAAACATCAAAGTTGCAGGCAGTACTTTGGCCAAAACTACCACCATTCTCACAGGAAAACAATGGCTACTTGCTACTGCATCTAACAGAAACCCTTGTGTTCTCGAGACACATGTGCTTCTTCCATGTAGCTGAAGAGGCCTCTTGGGAAAAAAGTGAGCCTTTATTCACCATGAAACTTCTGTTTTGCAGGAAGTATTCCTTCAAACACTACTTCAATTTTCACTGGGAAACAATTGGGTAGATGCTCCAGCTTCTAGCTCACGTGGTTTTCTCTTGGAAGATACTTGTGTTTCATCAAGTCAGCCGAATTGGCCCATTTGGTGCAACCAACGCAGATATCCCGATTGAATCACCTAAGTCGGAGGAGGTATTTCCATTCCATCTAACTCAATTCTTATAGAGAAACAATACTGTAGATGCTGCTGCTTCTAACTTAGATGGCTTTCTTTGGAGATACATATGTTTCTTCTACTCAGCTGCATAGGCCTATATTGTACAAAGTGAAATTTTGTCCACGTTGATATCTATGATTTCAGGGAGTATTCCTTTCAAAAACTACCTCAAGTCTCACAGGAAAACATGTGATAGATGCCACAGCTCGTAACATAGATGGGTTTTTCTGAGAGACACTTGTGTTTCTTCACCTCAGCTGAATAGGTCAATTTTGAGCAAGCACCGCCTATCTGCAGCATGAAGCACGAAAATTCGTAGAAGTCTTTCTTTCAAAACTCACTAAATTCTCACAGGAAAACAATGTGGTTAATGTTGCAGTGTCTAGCAAACCTGGTTTTCTTTGGAGTGAATCGTGTGTTTCTTCACCTCAGCTGAGTAGGCCTATTTGGATTAAAGAGCGTGTATGTTCACCTTGAAACGCCGAAGGTGGAGGCTGTCGTCCTTCCAAAACTAGTACATTTCTCACAGGAAAACAATGGGCTACTTACTCCTGCGTCTAACACGAACAGCTTTTTTTCCAGAGATTCATGTGTTGTGTCAACTTAGCTCTATAGGACCACTCGGAAGAAAATGAGCCTTCCTCTCCTTGAAAATTATGATCTGCGTAAACTATTCCTTTCAAAAATTAACTTAATTTTCACAGGGGAACCAAGTCCGTGATGCTCCTGCTGCTAGCACACATGGATTTCTTTGAGAGATACTTGAGTTTCGTCCATTCAGCTGAATAGGCCCCCTTGGAAAATAATCAGACTTTCTCTACATTCAAATCTATGACTTCAGGAATTATTTCTTATAAAACTCCCTCAAGTCCCTCAGGAAAACAAGGTGTCAGATGCTGTACCTTCTAGCATGCATCGTTTTCTTTGGAGAGGTTCATATGTTTCCTCAACTCAGCTCAATAGGCCTATTTGGATCCAAGAGAGCCTAGATTCACCTTGAAACACTGAAATTGTAGGCAGTACTCTTAACAAGTGGGACACAATTCTCAAAGGAAAAGAATGTGTTAGGTGCTCCTCTGTCTAAAAAGAATGGTTTTGTTTCCAGAGATACTTGTGTTTCTTCAACTCAGCAGAATAGGCCTATTTGGATCAAGAAGGAACTGTCCCCAGCTTGAAACATCCAAATTGGAGGACGTCTTTCTGTCAAAAACCATCTCAATTCTCACAGGAAAACAATGTGCTAGATGCTAGTGCGTCTAACAGGAATGGATTTTTTTCTGGAGATACACGTGTATCTTCTATTTAGCTGAATAGGCCTATTTGGAGCAACATGAGTCTTTCTCTACCTTGAAATTCTGATTTGCAACATGTACTCCTGTAAAACAAACTCAATGATCACAGGGAAGTAACGTGCTTGATGCTCCTGCTTTTAGCACACGTGGTTTTCACGAGAGATACATGTGATTCTTCCCCTCTGCTGAATAGGCCTACTTGCAACAAAGCCAGCCTTTTGCACTTTGAAAACAATGTCTGGCAGGAAGATTTCCTTTCAAAAACGAACTCAATACTCAGAGAAAAATAACGTCAGATGCTGCAGCTCCACACACAGAGGGTTTTCTTTGGAGTGATCCTTGTGTGTCTTCAACTCAGCTGAATAGGCCTAGAGGGAGGAGAGAGAGCCTACCTCCACCTTGAAACCCCTCAGTTGTGGGAAGTTTTCCTTTCAAAAAGTGACTTAACTCTTACAGGGAAACCATGTGCTAGATGCTGTAGATTCTAGCATATATGGTTTTCTTTCAGGAGTCACCTGTGTTTCCTCAACTCAACTGTTTAGACCTATTAACAGTCAGAAGCGCCTATCTCTAGCTTCAAACACCTAAACACCTAAACTAACTCATGTCACAGAAAGAAAATATTGTAGGCTCTCCTGCTTCCCAGGTGATTCTTTCATGACACAGGTGGGTTTCTTCAACTCAACTGAATAGGCCAATTTGGGAAAAAGGAGCCCTTTCACAACGCGATCACTGATTTGCAGGAAGCACTTCTTTCAAAACATAACTAAATATGCCAGGAAAACAATCTCTCAGGTGATCCTGCTTCTAATACAGATGGTTTTCTTTTGAGAGATCCATGTGTTTCTTCAATTTAGAAGAATGAGCCTATTTGGACAAAATGATCCTTTTTCCACCTTGAAAATTGTAATTTCTCTGAAGTATTCCCTTCAAACCCTAACTCAACTCTCACAGGCACACAACGTGCTAGATACGTGAGGCTCTAACATAGAGGCTTTTCTTTGGACAGATACATGTCTTTGCTCAAGTCAGCTGAATTGAACTTTTGAGAGTAAATAGCGCCTAGGTCCAGGATAAACCACGTATGTTTCAGGAAGTATTCCTATCAGATCTAACTCAATTCGCACAAAGAAACAATGTGCTACATGCTGCTGCTCCTAACCTAGATGGTTTTCTTCAGAGAACTACGTGTGTTTCTTTTAAGCAGGTAATAGGTCTATGTGGAATAAAATGAGCAATAATCCACCATGAAAATGTGATTGGCAGCATGTAATGCTTTCAAAATTAACTCAGTTCTCACAGGAAAGAAAAATGTGCTAGGTGCTCCTGCTTCTAACACAGATGGTTTTCTTTGGAGAGATAGCTATGTTTATTCTTCTCAGCTGAATAGGCCTATATTGAACAAAATGAGCCTGTCTCCACCTTGAAATCTGATATTTGAGGGAGTAGTTAGTCCTTGCAGAAACTACTTCAATTCTGAAAGGAAAACAATGTGCTAGATGCTGCGGCTTCTCACATACCTGTTTTTCTTTGGAGAGCTACATGTGTTTCTTCAACGCAGCCCAGTGGGCCGATTTGCATCGGGGAAAGCTATTGTTCTCATAAAACACCAAAGTTTCAGCAGTGCTCTTTCAAAAACTCAGCGTATTTTCACAGGAAAACAATGTGCTAGTTGCTCCTGCATCTAACACGAATGGCTTCTTTTCTAGAGATGCATGCTTTTCTTCATCGTAGCTGAATAGGCCTATTTGGATCAAATGAGCCTTTCTCCACCTTGAAAATTCTGATTTGCAGGAAGTATTCCTTTCAAAAACGAACTCAATTTTAGTAGGGAAAGTATGTGCCTGATGCTCCTGCTCTCAGAGCACATGGTTTTCTTCGAGAAATGCGTGCGTTTCGTCCACTCAACTGAATTGGCCTATTTGGACCAAAATCATCCTTTCTCCACCTTGAAATCTATGTTTTGCAGGAAGTGTTCCTCTCAAAAACGACCTCAATTCACAATGGAAAATAATATGCTAGATGCTGCACGTTCTAGCATACATGCTTGTCTTTGGAGAGGTGCATGGGTTTCTTCACCTGAGCTGAATAGGCCTATTTGGATCAAAGAGAGCCTATATTCACTTTGAAACATCAAAGTTGCAGGCAGTACTTTGGCCAAAACTACCACCATTCTCACAGGAAAACAATGGCTACTTGCTACTGCATCTAACAGAAACCCTTGTGTTCTCGAGACACATGTGCTTCTTCCACGTAGCTGAAGAGGCCTCTTGGGAAAAAAGTGAGCCTTTATTCACCATGAAACTTCTGTTTTGCAGGAAGTATTCCTTCAAACACTACTTCAATTTTCACTGGGAAACAATTGGGTAGATGCTCCAGCTTCTAGCTCACGTGGTTTTCTCTTGGAAGATACTTGTGTTTCATCAAGTCAGCCGAATTGGCCCATTTGGTGCAACCAACGCAGATATCCCGATTGAATCACCTAAGTCGGAGGAGGTATTTCCATTCCATCTAACTCAATTCTTATAGAGAAACAATACTGTAGATGCTGCTGCTTCTAACTTAGATGGCTTTCTTTGGAGATACATATGTTTCTTCTACTCAGCTGCATAGGCCTATATTGTACAAAGTGAAATTTTGTCCACGTTGATATCTATGATTTCAGGGAGTATTCCTTTCAAAAACTACCTCAAGTCTCACAGGAAAACATGTGATAGATGCCACAGCTCGTAACATAGATGGGTTTTTCTGAGAGACACTTGTGTTTCTTCACCTCAGCTGAATAGGTCAATTTTGAGCAAGCACCGCCTATCTGCAGCATGAAGCACGAAAATTCGTAGAAGTCTTTCTTTCAAAACTCACTAAATTCTCACAGGAAAACAATGTGGTTAATGTTGCAGTGTCTAGCAAACCTGGTTTTCTTTGGAGTGAATCGTGTGTTTCTTCACCTCAGCTGAGTAGGCCTATTTGGATTAAAGAGCGTGTATGTTCACCTTGAAACGCCGAAGGCAGAGGCTGTCGTCCTTCCAAAACTAGTACATTTCTCACAGGAAAACAATGGGCTACTTACTCCTGCGTCTAACACGAACAGCTTTTTTTCCAGAGATTCATGTGTTGTGTCAACTTAGCTCTATAGGACCACTCGGAAGAAAATGAGCCTTCCTCTCCTTGAAAATTATGATCTGCGTAAACTATTCCTTTCAAAAATTAACTTAATTTTCACAGGGGAACCAAGTCCGTGATGCTCCTGCTGCTAGCACACATGGATTTCTTTGAGAGATACTTGAGTTTCGTCCATTCAGCTGAACAGGCCCCCTTGGAAAATAATCAGACTTTCTCTACATTCAAATCTATGACTTCAGGAATTATTTCTTATAAAACTCCCTCAAGTCCCTCAGGAAAACAAGGTGTCAGATGCTGTACCTTCTAGCATGCATCGTTTTCTTTGGAGAGGTTCATATGTTTCCTCAACTCAGCTCAATAGGCCTATTTGGATCCAAGAGAGCCTAGATTCACCTTGAAACACTGAAATTGTAGGCAGTACTCTTAACAAGTGGGACACAATTCTCAAAGGAAAAGAATGTGTTAGGTGCTCCTCTGTCTAAAAAGAATGGTTTTGTTTCCAGAGATACTTGTGTTTCTTCAACTCAGCAGAATAGGCCTATTTGGATCAAGAAGGAACTGTCCCCAGCTTGAAACATCCAAATTGGAGGACGTCTTTCTGTCAAAAACCATCTCAATTCTCACAGGAAAACAATGTGCTAGATGCTAGTGCGTCTAACAGGAATGGATTTTTTTCTGGAGATACACGTGTATCTTCTATTTAGCTGAATAGGCCTATTTGGAGCAACATGAGTCTTTCTCTACCTTGAAATTCTGATTTGCAACATGTACTCCTGTAAAACAAACTCAATGATCACAGGGAAGTAACGTGCTTGATGCTCCTGCTTTTAGCACACGTGGTTTTCACGAGAGATACATGTGATTCTTCCCCTCTGCTGAATAGGCCTACTTGCAACAAAGCCAGCCTTTTGCACTTTGAAAACAATGTCTGGCAGGAAGATTTCCTTTCAAAAACGAACTCAATACTCAGAGAAAAATAACGTCAGATGCTGCAGCTCCACACACAGAGGGTTTCCTTTGGAGTGATCCTTGTGTGTCTTCAACTCAGCTGAATAGGCCTAGAGGGAGGAGAGAGAGCCTACCTCCACCTTGAAACCCCTCAGTTGTGGGAAGTTTTCCTTTCAAAAAGTGACTTAACTCTTACAGGGAAACCATGTGCTAGATGCTGTAGATTCTAGCATATATGGTTTTCTTTCAGGAGTCACCTGTGTTTCCTCAACTCAACTGTTTAGACCTATTAACAGTCAGAAGCGCCTATCTCTAGCTTCAAACACCTAAACACCTAAACTAACTCATGTCACAGAAAGAAAATATTGTAGGCTCTCCTGCTTCCCAGGTGATTCTTTCATGACACAGGTGGGTTTCTTCAACTCAACTGAATAGGCCAATTTGGGAAAAAGGAGCCCTTTCACAACGCGATCACTGATTTGCAGGAAGCACTTCTTTCAAAACATAACTAAATATGCCAGGAAAACAATCTCTCAGGTGATCCTGCTTCTAATACAGATGGTTTTCTTTTGAGAGATCCATGTGTTTCTTCAATTTAGAAGAATGAGCCTATTTGGACAAAATGATCCTTTTTCCACCTTGAAAATTGTAATTTCTCTGAAGTATTCCCTTCAAACCCTAACTCAACTCTCACAGGCACACAACGTGCTAGATACGTGAGGCTCTAACATAGAGGCTTTTCTTTGGACAGATACATGTCTTTGCTCAAGTCAGCTGAATTGAACTTTTGAGAGTAAATAGCGCCTAGGTCCAGGATAAACCACGTATGTTTCAGGAAGTATTCCTATCAGATCTAACTCAATTCGCACAAAGAAACAATGTGCTACATGCTGCTGCTCCTAACCTAGATGGTTTTCTTCAGAGAACTACGTGTGTTTCTTTTAAGCAGGTAATAGGTCTATGTGGAATAAAATGAGCAATAATCCACCATGAAAATGTGATTGGCAGCATGTAATGCTTTCAAAATTAACTCAGTTCTCACAGGAAAGAAAAATGTGCTAGGTGCTCCTGCTTCTAACACAGATGGTTTTCTTTGGAGAGATAGCTATGTTTATTCTTCTCAGCTGAATAGGCCTATATTGAACAAAATGAGCCTGTCTCCACCTTGAAATCTGATATTTGAGGGAGTAGTTAGTCCTTGCAGAAACTACTTCAATTCTGAAAGGAAAACAATGTGCTAGATGCTGCGGCTTCTCACATACCTGTTTTTCTTTGGAGAGCTACATGTGTTTCTTCAACGCAGCCCAGTGGGCCGATTTGCATCGGGGAAAGCTATTGTTCTCATAAAACACCAAAGTTTCAGCAGTGCTCTTTCAAAAACTCAGCGTATTTTCACAGGAAAACAATGTGCTAGTTGCTCCTGCATCTAACACGAATGGCTTCTTTTCTAGAGATGCATGCTTTTCTTCATCGTAGCTGAATAGGCCTATTTGGATCAAATGAGCCTTTCTCCACCTTGAAAATTCTGATTTGCAGGAAGTATTCCTTTCAAAAACGAACTCAATTTTAGTAGGGAAAGTATGTGCCTGATGCTCCTGCTCTCAGAGCACATGGTTTTCTTCGAGAAATGCGTGCGTTTCGTCCACTCAACTGAATTGGCCTATTTGGACCAAAATCATCCTTTCTCCACCTTGAAATCTATGTTTTGCAGGAAGTGTTCCTCTCAAAAACGACCTCAATTCACAATGGAAAATAATATGCTAGATGCTGCACGTTCTAGCATACATGCTTGTCTTTGGAGAGGTGCATGGGTTTCTTCACCTGAGCTGAATAGGCCTATTTGGATCAAAGAGAGCCTATATTCACTTTGAAACATCAAAGTTGCAGGCAGTACTTTGGCCAAAACTACCACCATTCTCACAGGAAAACAATGGCTACTTGCTACTGCATCTAACAGAAACCCTTGTGTTCTCGAGACACATGTGCTTCTTCCACGTAGCTGAAGAGGCCTCTTGGGAAAAAAGTGAGCCTTTATTCACCATGAAACTTCTGTTTTGCAGGAAGTATTCCTTCAAACACTACTTCAATTTTCACTGGGAAACAATTGGGTAGATGCTCCAGCTTCTAGCTCACGTGGTTTTCTCTTGGAAGATACTTGTGTTTCATCAAGTCAGCCGAATTGGCCCATTTGGTGCAATCAACGCAGATATCCCGATTGAATCACCTAAGTCGGAGGAGGTATTTCCATTCCATCTAACTCAATTCTTATAGAGAAACAATACTGTAGATGCTGCTGCTTCTAACTTAGATGGCTTTCTTTGGAGATACATATGTTTCTTCTACTCAGCTGCATAGGCCTATATTGTACAAAGTGAAATTTTGTCCACGTTGATATCTATGATTTCAGGGAGTATTCCTTTCAAAAACTACCTCAAGTCTCACAGGAAAACATGTGATAGATGCCACAGCTCGTAACATAGATGGGTTTTTCTGAGAGACACTTGTGTTTCTTCACCTCAGCTGAATAGGTCAATTTTGAGCAAGCACCGCCTATCTGCAGCATGAAGCACGAAAATTCGTAGAAGTCTTTCTTTCAAAACTCACTAAATTCTCACAGGAAAACAATGTGGTTAATGTTGCAGTGTCTAGCAAACCTGGTTTTCTTTGGAGTGAATCGTGTGTTTCTTCACCTCAGCTGAGTAGGCCTATTTGGATTAAAGAGCGTGTATGTTCACCTTGAAACGCCGAAGGTGGAGGCTGTCGTCCTTCCAAAACTAGTACATTTCTCACAGGAAAACAATGGGCTACTTACTCCTGCGTCTAACACGAACAGCTTTTTTTCCAGAGATTCATGTGTTGTGTCAACTTAGCTCTATAGGACCACTCGGAAGAAAATGAGCCTTCCTCTCCTTGAAAATTATGATCTGCGTAAACTATTCCTTTCAAAAATTAACTTAATTTTCACAGGGGAACCAAGTCCGTGATGCTCCTGCTGCTAGCACACATGGATTTCTTTGAGAGATACTTGAGTTTCGTCCATTCAGCTGAATAGGCCCCCTTGGAAAATAATCAGACTTTCTCTACATTCAAATCTATGACTTCAGGAATTATTTCTTATAAAACTCCCTCAAGTCCCTCAGGAAAACAAGGTGTCAGATGCTGTACCTTCTAGCATGCATCGTTTTCTTTGGAGAGGTTCATATGTTTCCTCAACTCAGCTCAATAGGCCTATTTGGATCCAAGAGAGCCTAGATTCACCTTGAAACACTGAAATTGTAGGCAGTACTCTTAACAAGTGGGACACAATTCTCAAAGGAAAAGAATGTGTTAGGTGCTCCTCTGTCTAAAAAGAATGGTTTTGTTTCCAGAGATACTTGTGTTTCTTCAACTCAGCAGAATAGGCCTATTTGGATCAAGAAGGAACTGTCCCCAGCTTGAAACATCCAAATTGGAGGACGTCTTTCTGTCAAAAACCATCTCAATTCTCACAGGAAAACAATGTGCTAGATGCTAGTGCGTCTAACAGGAATGGATTTTTTTCTGGAGATACACGTGTATCTTCTATTTAGCTGAATAGGCCTATTTGGAGCAACATGAGTCTTTCTCTACCTTGAAATTCTGATTTGCAACATGTACTCCTGTAAAACAAACTCAATGATCACAGGGAAGTAACGTGCTTGATGCTCCTGCTTTTAGCACACGTGGTTTTCACGAGAGATACATGTGATTCTTCCCCTCTGCTGAATAGGCCTACTTGCAACAAAGCCAGCCTTTTGCACTTTGAAAACAATGTCTGGCAGGAAGATTTCCTTTCAAAAACGAACTCAATACTCAGAGAAAAATAACGTCAGATGCTGCAGCTCCACACACAGAGGGTTTTCTTTGGAGTGATCCTTGTGTGTCTTCAACTCAGCTGAATAGGCCTAGAGGGAGGAGAGAGAGCCTACCTCCACCTTGAAACCCCTCAGTTGTGGGAAGTTTTCCTTTCAAAAAGTGACTTAACTCTTACAGGGAAACCATGTGCTAGATGCTGTAGATTCTAGCATATATGGTTTTCTTTCAGGAGTCACCTGTGTTTCCTCAACTCAACTGTTTAGACCTATTAACAGTCAGAAGCGCCTATCTCTAGCTTCAAACACCTAAACACCTAAACTAACTCATGTCACAGAAAGAAAATATTGTAGGCTCTCCTGCTTCCCAGGTGATTCTTTCATGACACAGGTGGGTTTCTTCAACTCAACTGAATAGGCCAATTTGGGAAAAAGGAGCCCTTTCACAACGCGATCACTGATTTGCAGGAAGCACTTCTTTCAAAACATAACTAAATATGCCAGGAAAACAATCTCTCAGGTGATCCTGCTTCTAATACAGATGGTTTTCTTTTGAGAGATCCATGTGTTTCTTCAATTTAGAAGAATGAGCCTATTTGGACAAAATGATCCTTTTTCCACCTTGAAAATTGTAATTTCTCTGAAGTATTCCCTTCAAACCCTAACTCAACTCTCACAGGCACACAACGTGCTAGATACGTGAGGCTCTAACATAGAGGCTTTTCTTTGGACAGATACATGTCTTTGCTCAAGTCAGCTGAATTGAACTTTTGAGAGTAAATAGCGCCTAGGTCCAGGATAAACCACGTATGTTTCAGGAAGTATTCCTATCAGATCTAACTCAATTCGCACAAAGAAACAATGTGCTACATGCTGCTGCTCCTAACCTAGATGGTTTTCTTCAGAGAACTACGTGTGTTTCTTTTAAGCAGGTAATAGGTCTATGTGGAATAAAATGAGCAATAATCCACCATGAAAATGTGATTGGCAGCATGTAATGCTTTCAAAATTAACTCAGTTCTCACAGGAAAGAAAAATGTGCTAGGTGCTCCTGCTTCTAACACAGATGGTTTTCTTTGGAGAGATAGCTATGTTTATTCTTCTCAGCTGAATAGGCCTATATTGAACAAAATGAGCCTGTCTCCACCTTGAAATCTGATATTTGAGGGAGTAGTTAGTCCTTGCAGAAACTACTTCAATTCTGAAAGGAAAACAATGTGCTAGATGCTGCGGCTTCTCACATACCTGTTTTTCTTTGGAGAGCTACATGTGTTTCTTCAACGCAGCCCAGTGGGCCGATTTGCATCGGGGAAAGCTATTGTTCTCATAAAACACCAAAGTTTCAGCAGTGCTCTTTCAAAAACTCAGCGTATTTTCACAGGAAAACAATGTGCTAGTTGCTCCTGCATCTAACACGAATGGCTTCTTTTCTAGAGATGCATGCTTTTCTTCATCGTAGCTGAATAGGCCTATTTGGATCAAATGAGCCTTTCTCCACCTTGAAAATTCTGATTTGCAGGAAGTATTCCTTTCAAAAACGAACTCAATTTTAGTAGGGAAAGTATGTGCCTGATGCTCCTGCTCTCAGAGCACATGGTTTTCTTCGAGAAATGCGTGCGTTTCGTCCACTCAACTGAATTGGCCTATTTGGACCAAAATCATCCTTTCTCCACCTTGAAATCTATGTTTTGCAGGAAGTGTTCCTCTCAAAAACGACCTCAATTCACAATGGAAAATAATATGCTAGATGCTGCACGTTCTAGCATACATGCTTGTCTTTGGAGAGGTGCATGGGTTTCTTCACCTGAGCTGAATAGGCCTATTTGGATCAAAGAGAGCCTATATTCACTTTGAAACATCAAAGTTGCAGGCAGTACTTTGGCCAAAACTACCACCATTCTCACAGGAAAACAATGGCTACTTGCTACTGCATCTAACAGAAACCCTTGTGTTCTCGAGACACATGTGCTTCTTCCACGTAGCTGAAGAGGCCTCTTGGGAAAAAAGTGAGCCTTTATTCACCATGAAACTTCTGTTTTGCAGGAAGTATTCCTTCAAACACTACTTCAATTTTCACTGGGAAACAATTGGGTAGATGCTCCAGCTTCTAGCTCACGTGGTTTTCTCTTGGAAGATACTTGTGTTTCATCAAGTCAGCCGAATTGGCCCATTTGGTGCAACCAACGCAGATATCCCGATTGAATCACCTAAGTCGGAGGAGGTATTTCCATTCCATCTAACTCAATTCTTATAGAGAAACAATACTGTAGATGCTGCTGCTTCTAACTTAGATGGCTTTCTTTGGAGATACATATGTTTCTTCTACTCAGCTGCATAGGCCTATATTGTACAAAGTGAAATTTTGTCCACGTTGATATCTATGATTTCAGGGAGTATTCCTTTCAAAAACTACCTCAAGTCTCACAGGAAAACATGTGATAGATGCCACAGCTCGTAACATAGATGGGTTTTTCTGAGAGACACTTGTGTTTCTTCACCTCAGCTGAATAGGTCAATTTTGAGCAAGCACCGCCTATCTGCAGCATGAAGCACGAAAATTCGTAGAAGTCTTTCTTTCAAAACTCACTAAATTCTCACAGGAAAACAATGTGGTTAATGTTGCAGTGTCTAGCAAACCTGGTTTTCTTTGGAGTGAATCGTGTGTTTCTTCACCTCAGCTGAGTAGGCCTATTTGGATTAAAGAGCGTGTATGTTCACCTTGAAACGCCGAAGGTGGAGGCTGTCGTCCTTCCAAAACTAGTACATTTCTCACAGGAAAACAATGGGCTACTTACTCCTGCGTCTAACACGAACAGCTTTTTTTCCAGAGATTCATGTGTTGTGTCAACTTAGCTCTATAGGACCACTCGGAAGAAAATGAGCCTTCCTCTCCTTGAAAATTATGATCTGCGTAAACTATTCCTTTCAAAAATTAACTTAATTTTCACAGGGGAACCAAGTCCGTGATGCTCCTGCTGCTAGCACACATGGATTTCTTTGAGAGATACTTGAGTTTCGTCCATTCAGCTGAATAGGCCCCCTTGGAAAATAATCAGACTTTCTCTACATTCAAATCTATGACTTCAGGAATTATTTCTTATAAAACTCCCTCAAGTCCCTCAGGAAAACAAGGTGTCAGATGCTGTACCTTCTAGCATGCATCGTTTTCTTTGGAGAGGTTCATATGTTTCCTCAACTCAGCTCAATAGGCCTATTTGGATCCAAGAGAGCCTAGATTCACCTTGAAACACTGAAATTGTAGGCAGTACTCTTAACAAGTGGGACACAATTCTCAAAGGAAAAGAATGTGTTAGGTGCTCCTCTGTCTAAAAAGAATGGTTTTGTTTCCAGAGATACTTGTGTTTCTTCAACTCAGCAGAATAGGCCTATTTGGATCAAGAAGGAACTGTCCCCAGTTTGAAACATCCAAATTGGAGGACGTCTTTCTGTCAAAAACCATCTCAATTCTCACAGGAAAACAATGTGCTAGATGCTAGTGCGTCTAACAGGAATGGATTTTTTTCTGGAGATACACGTGTATCTTCTATTTAGCTGAATAGGCCTATTTGGAGCAACATGAGTCTTTCTCTACCTTGAAATTCTGATTTGCAACATGTACTCCTGTAAAACAAACTCAATGATCACAGGGAAGTAACGTGCTTGATGCTCCTGCTTTTAGCACACGTGGTTTTCACGAGAGATACATGTGATTCTTCCCCTCTGCTGAATAGGCCTACTTGCAACAAAGCCAGCCTTTTGCACTTTGAAAACAATGTCTGGCAGGAAGATTTCCTTTCAAAAACGAACTCAATACTCAGAGAAAAATAACGTCAGATGCTGCAGCTCCACACACAGAGGGTTTTCTTTGGAGTGATCCTTGTGTGTCTTCAACTCAGCTGAATAGGCCTAGAGGGAGGAGAGAGAGCCTACCTCCACCTTGAAACCCCTCAGTTGTGGGAAGTTTTCCTTTCAAAAAGTGACTTAACTCTTACAGGGAAACCATGTGCTAGATGCTGTAGATTCTAGCATATATGGTTTTCTTTCAGGAGTCACCTGTGTTTCCTCAACTCAACTGTTTAGACCTATTAACAGTCAGAAGCGCCTATCTCTAGCTTCAAACACCTAAACACCTAAACTAACTCATGTCACAGAAAGAAAATATTGTAGGCTCTCCTGCTTCCCAGGTGATTCTTTCATGACACAGGTGGGTTTCTTCAACTCAACTGAATAGGCCAATTTGGGAAAAAGGAGCCCTTTCACAACGCGATCACTGATTTGCAGGAAGCACTTCTTTCAAAACATAACTAAATATGCCAGGAAAACAATCTCTCAGGTGATCCTGCTTCTAATACAGATGGTTTTCTTTTGAGAGATCCATGTGTTTCTTCAATTTAGAAGAATGAGCCTATTTGGACAAAATGATCCTTTTTCCACCTTGAAAATTGTAATTTCTCTGAAGTATTCCCTTCAAACCCTAACTCAACTCTCACAGGCACACAACGTGCTAGATACGTGAGGCTCTAACATAGAGGCTTTTCTTTGGACAGATACATGTCTTTGCTCAAGTCAGCTGAATTGAACTTTTGAGAGTAAATAGCGCCTAGGTCCAGGATAAACCACGTATGTTTCAGGAAGTATTCCTATCAGATCTAACTCAATTCGCACAAAGAAACAATGTGCTACATGCTGCTGCTCCTAACCTAGATGGTTTTCTTCAGAGAACTACGTGTGTTTCTTTTAAGCAGGTAATAGGTCTATGTGGAATAAAATGAGCAATAATCCACCATGAAAATGTGATTGGCAGCATGTAATGCTTTCAAAATTAACTCAGTTCTCACAGGAAAGAAAAATGTGCTAGGTGCTCCTGCTTCTAACACAGATGGTTTTCTTTGGAGAGATAGCTATGTTTATTCTTCTCAGCTGAATAGGCCTATATTGAACAAAATGAGCCTGTCTCCACCTTGAAATCTGATATTTGAGGGAGTAGTTAGTCCTTGCAGAAACTACTTCAATTCTGAAAGGAAAACAATGTGCTAGATGCTGCGGCTTCTCACATACCTGTTTTTCTTTGGAGAGCTACATGTGTTTCTTCAACGCAGCCCAGTGGGCCGATTTGCATCGGGGAAAGCTATTGTTCTCATAAAACACCAAAGTTTCAGCAGTGCTCTTTCAAAAACTCAGCGTATTTTCACAGGAAAACAATGTGCTAGTTGCTCCTGCATCTAACACGAATGGCTTCTTTTCTAGAGATGCATGCTTTTCTTCATCGTAGCTGAATAGGCCTATTTGGATCAAATGAGCCTTTCTCCACCTTGAAAATTCTGATTTGCAGGAAGTATTCCTTTCAAAAACGAACTCAATTTTAGTAGGGAAAGTATGTGCCTGATGCTCCTGCTCTCAGAGCACATGGTTTTCTTCGAGAAATGCGTGCGTTTCGTCCACTCAACTGAATTGGCCTATTTGGACCAAAATCATCCTTTCTCCACCTTGAAATCTATGTTTTGCAGGAAGTGTTCCTCTCAAAAACGACCTCAATTCACAATGGAAAATAATATGCTAGATGCTGCACGTTCTAGCATACATGCTTGTCTTTGGAGAGGTGCATGGGTTTCTTCACCTGAGCTGAATAGGCCTATTTGGATCAAAGAGAGCCTATATTCACTTTGAAACATCAAAGTTGCAGGCAGTACTTTGGCCAAAACTACCACCATTCTCACAGGAAAACAATGGCTACTTGCTACTGCATCTAACAGAAACCCTTGTGTTCTCGAGACACATGTGCTTCTTCCACGTAGCTGAAGAGGCCTCTTGGGAAAAAAGTGAGCCTTTATTCACCATGAAACTTCTGTTTTGCAGGAAGTATTCCTTCAAACACTACTTCAATTTTCACTGGGAAACAATTGGGTAGATGCTCCAGCTTCTAGCTCACGTGGTTTTCTCTTGGAAGATACTTGTGTTTCATCAAGTCAGCCGAATTGGCCCATTTGGTGCAACCAACGCAGATATCCCGATTGAATCACCTAAGTCGGAGGAGGTATTTCCATTCCATCTAACTCAATTCTTATAGAGAAACAATACTGTAGATGCTGCTGCTTCTAACTTAGATGGCTTTCTTTGGAGATACATATGTTTCTTCTACTCAGCTGCATAGGCCTATATTGTACAAAGTGAAATTTTGTCCACGTTGATATCTATGATTTCAGGGAGTATTCCTTTCAAAAACTACCTCAAGTCTCACAGGAAAACATGTGATAGATGCCACAGCTCGTAACATAGATGGGTTTTTCTGAGAGACACTTGTGTTTCTTCACCTCAGCTGAATAGGTCAATTTTGAGCAAGCACCGCCTATCTGCAGCATGAAGCACGAAAATTCGTAGAAGTCTTTCTTTCAAAACTCACTAAATTCTCACAGGAAAACAATGTGGTTAATGTTGCAGTGTCTAGCAAACCTGGTTTTCTTTGGAGTGAATCGTGTGTTTCTTCACCTCAGCTGAGTAGGCCTATTTGGATTAAAGAGCGTGTATGTTCACCTTGAAACGCCGAAGGTGGAGGCTGTCGTCCTTCCAAAACTAGTACATTTCTCACAGGAAAACAATGGGCTACTTACTCCTGCGTCTAACACGAACAGCTTTTTTTCCAGAGATTCATGTGTTGTGTCAACTTAGCTCTATAGGACCACTCGGAAGAAAATGAGCCTTCCTCTCCTTGAAAATTATGATCTGCGTAAACTATTCCTTTCAAAAATTAACTTAATTTTCACAGGGGAACCAAGTCCGTGATGCTCCTGCTGCTAGCACACATGGATTTCTTTGAGAGATACTTGAGTTTCGTCCATTCAGCTGAATAGGCCCCCTTGGAAAATAATCAGACTTTCTCTACATTCAAATCTATGACTTCAGGAATTATTTCTTATAAAACTCCCTCAAGTCCCTCAGGAAAACAAGGTGTCAGATGCTGTACCTTCTAGCATGCATCGTTTTCTTTGGAGAGGTTCATATGTTTCCTCAACTCAGCTCAATAGGCCTATTTGGATCCAAGAGAGCCTAGATTCACCTTGAAACACTGAAATTGTAGGCAGTACTCTTAACAAGTGGGACACAATTCTCAAAGGAAAA
The DNA here is from genome assembly GCF_047511655.1 of Castor canadensis. Taxonomy (NCBI): domain Eukaryota; kingdom Metazoa; phylum Chordata; class Mammalia; order Rodentia; family Castoridae; genus Castor; species Castor canadensis. The sequence goes on along the minus strand of NC_133387.1, from coordinate 152,412,506 downwards.
GAATGTGTTAGGTGCTCCTCTGTCTAAAAAGAATGGTTTTGTTTCCAGAGATACTTGTGTTTCTTCAACTCAGCAGAATAGGCCTATTTGGATCAAGAAGGAACTGTCCCCAGCTTGAAACATCCAAATTGGAGGACGTCTTTCTGTCAAAAACCATCTCAATTCTCACAGGAAAACAATGTGCTAGATGCTAGTGCGTCTAACAGGAATGGATTTTTTTCTGGAGATACACGTGTATCTTCTATTTAGCTGAATAGGCCTATTTGGAGCAACATGAGTCTTTCTCTACCTTGAAATTCTGATTTGCAACATGTACTCCTGTAAAACAAACTCAATGATCACAGGGAAGTAACGTGCTTGATGCTCCTGCTTTTAGCACACGTGGTTTTCACGAGAGATACATGTGATTCTTCCCCTCTGCTGAATAGGCCTACTTGCAACAAAGCCAGCCTTTTGCACTTTGAAAACAATGTCTGGCAGGAAGATTTCCTTTCAAAAACGAACTCAATACTCAGAGAAAAATAACGTCAGATGCTGCAGCTCCACACACAGAGGGTTTTCTTTGGAGTGATCCTTGTGTGTCTTCAACTCAGCTGAATAGGCCTAGAGGGAGGAGAGAGAGCCTACCTCCACCTTGAAACCCCTCAGTTGTGGGAAGTTTTCCTTTCAAAAAGTGACTTAACTCTTACAGGGAAACCATGTGCTAGATGCTGTAGATTCTAGCATATATGGTTTTCTTTCAGGAGTCACCTGTGTTTCCTCAACTCAACTGTTTAGACCTATTAACAGTCAGAAGCGCCTATCTCTAGCTTCAAACACCTAAACACCTAAACTAACTCATGTCACAGAAAGAAAATATTGTAGGCTCTCCTGCTTCCCAGGTGATTCTTTCATGACACAGGTGGGTTTCTTCAACTCAACTGAATAGGCCAATTTGGGAAAAAGGAGCCCTTTCACAACGCGATCACTGATTTGCAGGAAGCACTTCTTTCAAAACATAACTAAATATGCCAGGAAAACAATCTCTCAGGTGATCCTGCTTCTAATACAGATGGTTTTCTTTTGAGAGATCCATGTGTTTCTTCAATTTAGAAGAATGAGCCTATTTGGACAAAATGATCCTTTTTCCACCTTGAAAATTGTAATTTCTCTGAAGTATTCCCTTCAAACCCTAACTCAACTCTCACAGGCACACAACGTGCTAGATACGTGAGGCTCTAACATAGAGGCTTTTCTTTGGACAGATACATGTCTTTGCTCAAGTCAGCTGAATTGAACTTTTGAGAGTAAATAGCGCCTAGGTCCAGGATAAACCACGTATGTTTCAGGAAGTATTCCTATCAGATCTAACTCAATTCGCACAAAGAAACAATGTGCTACATGCTGCTGCTCCTAACCTAGATGGTTTTCTTCAGAGAACTACGTGTGTTTCTTTTAAGCAGGTAATAGGTCTATGTGGAATAAAATGAGCAATAATCCACCATGAAAATGTGATTGGCAGCATGTAATGCTTTCAAAATTAACTCAGTTCTCACAGGAAAGAAAAATGTGCTAGGTGCTCCTGCTTCTAACACAGATGGTTTTCTTTGGAGAGATAGCTATGTTTATTCTTCTCAGCTGAATAGGCCTATATTGAACAAAATGAGCCTGTCTCCACCTTGAAATCTGATATTTGAGGGAGTAGTTAGTCCTTGCAGAAACTACTTCAATTCTGAAAGGAAAACAATGTGCTAGATGCTGCGGCTTCTCACATACCTGTTTTTCTTTGGAGAGCTACATGTGTTTCTTCAACGCAGCCCAGTGGGCCGATTTGCATCGGGGAAAGCTATTGTTCTCATAAAACACCAAAGTTTCAGCAGTGCTCTTTCAAAAACTCAGCGTATTTTCACAGGAAAACAATGTGCTAGTTGCTCCTGCATCTAACACGAATGGCTTCTTTTCTAGAGATGCATGCTTTTCTTCATCGTAGCTGAATAGGCCTATTTGGATCAAATGAGCCTTTCTCCACCTTGAAAATTCTGATTTGCAGGAAGTATTCCTTTCAAAAACGAACTCAATTTTAGTAGGGAAAGTATGTGCCTGATGCTCCTGCTCTCAGAGCACATGGTTTTCTTCGAGAAATGCGTGCGTTTCGTCCACTCAACTGAATTGGCCTATTTGGACCAAAATCATCCTTTCTCCACCTTGAAATCTATGTTTTGCAGGAAGTGTTCCTCTCAAAAACGACCTCAATTCACAATGGAAAATAATATGCTAGATGCTGCACGTTCTAGCATACATGCTTGTCTTTGGAGAGGTGCATGGGTTTCTTCACCTGAGCTGAATAGGCCTATTTGGATCAAAGAGAGCCTATATTCACTTTGAAACATCAAAGTTGCAGGCAGTACTTTGGCCAAAACTACCACCATTCTCACAGGAAAACAATGGCTACTTGCTACTGCATCTAACAGAAACCCTTGTGTTCTCGAGACACATGTGCTTCTTCCACGTAGCTGAAGAGGCCTCTTGGGAAAAAAGTGAGCCTTTATTCACCATGAAACTTCTGTTTTGCAGGAAGTATTCCTTCAAACACTACTTCAATTTTCACTGGGAAACAATTGGGTAGATGCTCCAGCTTCTAGCTCACGTGGTTTTCTCTTGGAAGATACTTGTGTTTCATCAAGTCAGCCGAATTGGCCCATTTGGTGCAACCAACGCAGATATCCCGATTGAATCACCTAAGTCGGAGGAGGTATTTCCATTCCATCTAACTCAATTCTTATAGAGAAACAATACTGTAGATGCTGCTGCTTCTAACTTAGATGGCTTTCTTTGGAGATACATATGTTTCTTCTACTCAGCTGCATAGGCCTATATTGTACAAAGTGAAATTTTGTCCACGTTGATATCTATGATTTCAGGGAGTATTCCTTTCAAAAACTACCTCAAGTCTCACAGGAAAACATGTGATAGATGCCACAGCTCGTAACATAGATGGGTTTTTCTGAGAGACACTTGTGTTTCTTCACCTCAGCTGAATAGGTCAATTTTGAGCAAGCACCGCCTATCTGCAGCATGAAGCACGAAAATTCGTAGAAGTCTTTCTTTCAAAACTCACTAAATTCTCACAGGAAAACAATGTGGTTAATGTTGCAGTGTCTAGCAAACCTGGTTTTCTTTGGAGTGAATCGTGTGTTTCTTCACCTCAGCTGAGTAGGCCTATTTGGATTAAAGAGCGTGTATGTTCACCTTGAAACGCCGAAGGTGGAGGCTGTCGTCCTTCCAAAACTAGTACATTTCTCACAGGAAAACAATGGGCTACTTACTCCTGCGTCTAACACGAACAGCTTTTTTTCCAGAGATTCATGTGTTGTGTCAACTTAGCTCTATAGGACCACTCGGAAGAAAATGAGCCTTCCTCTCCTTGAAAATTATGATCTGCGTAAACTATTCCTTTCAAAAATTAACTTAATTTTCACAGGGGAACCAAGTCCGTGATGCTCCTGCTGCTAGCACACATGGATTTCTTTGAGAGATACTTGAGTTTCGTCCATTCAGCTGAATAGGCCCCCTTGGAAAATAATCAGACTTTCTCTACATTCAAATCTATGACTTCAGGAATTATTTCTTATAAAACTCCCTCAAGTCCCTCAGGAAAACAAGGTGTCAGATGCTGTACCTTCTAGCATGCATCGTTTTCTTTGGAGAGGTTCATATGTTTCCTCAACTCAGCTCAATAGGCCTATTTGGATCCAAGAGAGCCTAGATTCACCTTGAAACACTGAAATTGTAGGCAGTACTCTTAACAAGTGGGACACAATTCTCAAAGGAAAAGAATGTGTTAGGTGCTCCTCTGTCTAAAAAGAATGGTTTTGTTTCCAGAGATACTTGTGTTTCTTCAACTCAGCAGAATAGGCCTATTTGGATCAAGAAGGAACTGTCCCCAGCTTGAAACATCCAAATTGGAGGACGTCTTTCTGTCAAAAACCATCTCAATTCTCACAGGAAAACAATGTGCTAGATGCTAGTGCGTCTAACAGGAATGGATTTTTTTCTGGAGATACACGTGTATCTTCTATTTAGCTGAATAGGCCTATTTGGAGCAACATGAGTCTTTCTCTACCTTGAAATTCTGATTTGCAACATGTACTCCTGTAAAACAAACTCAATGATCACAGGGAAGTAACGTGCTTGATGCTCCTGCTTTTAGCACACGTGGTTTTCACGAGAGATACATGTGATTCTTCCCCTCTGCTGAATAGGCCTACTTGCAACAAAGCCAGCCTTTTGCACTTTGAAAACAATGTCTGGCAGGAAGATTTCCTTTCAAAAACGAACTCAATACTCAGAGAAAAATAACGTCAGATGCTGCAGCTCCACACACAGAGGGTTTCCTTTGGAGTGATCCTTGTGTGTCTTCAACTCAGCTGAATAGGCCTAGAGGGAGGAGAGAGAGCCTACCTCCACCTTGAAACCCCTCAGTTGTGGGAAGTTTTCCTTTCAAAAAGTGACTTAACTCTTACAGGGAAACCATGTGCTAGATGCTGTAGATTCTAGCATATATGGTTTTCTTTCAGGAGTCACCTGTGTTTCCTCAACTCAACTGTTTAGACCTATTAACAGTCAGAAGCGCCTATCTCTAGCTTCAAACACCTAAACACCTAAACTAACTCATGTCACAGAAAGAAAATATTGTAGGCTCTCCTGCTTCCCAGGTGATTCTTTCATGACACAGGTGGGTTTCTTCAACTCAACTGAATAGGCCAATTTGGGAAAAAGGAGCCCTTTCACAACGCGATCACTGATTTGCAGGAAGCACTTCTTTCAAAACATAACTAAATATGCCAGGAAAACAATCTCTCAGGTGATCCTGCTTCTAATACAGATGGTTTTCTTTTGAGAGATCCATGTGTTTCTTCAATTTAGAAGAATGAGCCTATTTGGACAAAATGATCCTTTTTCCACCTTGAAAATTGTAATTTCTCTGAAGTATTCCCTTCAAACCCTAACTCAACTCTCACAGGCACACAACGTGCTAGATACGTGAGGCTCTAACATAGAGGCTTTTCTTTGGACAGATACATGTCTTTGCTCAAGTCAGCTGAATTGAACTTTTGAGAGTAAATAGCGCCTAGGTCCAGGATAAACCACGTATGTTTCAGGAAGTATTCCTATCAGATCTAACTCAATTCGCACAAAGAAACAATGTGCTACATGCTGCTGCTCCTAACCTAGATGGTTTTCTTCAGAGAACTACGTGTGTTTCTTTTAAGCAGGTAATAGGTCTATGTGGAATAAAATGAGCAATAATCCACCATGAAAATGTGATTGGCAGCATGTAATGCTTTCAAAATTAACTCAGTTCTCACAGGAAAGAAAAATGTGCTAGGTGCTCCTGCTTCTAACACAGATGGTTTTCTTTGGAGAGATAGCTATGTTTATTCTTCTCAGCTGAATAGGCCTATATTGAACAAAATGAGCCTGTCTCCACCTTGAAATCTGATATTTGAGGGAGTAGTTAGTCCTTGCAGAAACTACTTCAATTCTGAAAGGAAAACAATGTGCTAGATGCTGCGGCTTCTCACATACCTGTTTTTCTTTGGAGAGCTACATGTGTTTCTTCAACGCAGCCCAGTGGGCCGATTTGCATCGGGGAAAGCTATTGTTCTCATAAAACACCAAAGTTTCAGCAGTGCTCTTTCAAAAACTCAGCGTATTTTCACAGGAAAACAATGTGCTAGTTGCTCCTGCATCTAACACGAATGGCTTCTTTTCTAGAGATGCATGCTTTTCTTCATCGTAGCTGAATAGGCCTATTTGGATCAAATGAGCCTTTCTCCACCTTGAAAATTCTGATTTGCAGGAAGTATTCCTTTCAAAAACGAACTCAATTTTAGTAGGGAAAGTATGTGCCTGATGCTCCTGCTCTCAGAGCACATGGTTTTCTTCGAGAAATGCGTGCGTTTCGTCCACTCAACTGAATTGGCCTATTTGGACCAAAATCATCCTTTCTCCACCTTGAAATCTATGTTTTGCAGGAAGTGTTCCTCTCAAAAACGACCTCAATTCACAATGGAAAATAATATGCTAGATGCTGCACGTTCTAGCATACATGCTTGTCTTTGGAGAGGTGCATGGGTTTCTTCACCTGAGCTGAATAGGCCTATTTGGATCAAAGAGAGCCTATATTCACTTTGAAACATCAAAGTTGCAGGCAGTACTTTGGCCAAAACTACCACCATTCTCACAGGAAAACAATGGCTACTTGCTACTGCATCTAACAGAAACCCTTGTGTTCTCGAGACACATGTGCTTCTTCCACGTAGCTGAAGAGGCCTCTTGGGAAAAAAGTGAGCCTTTATTCACCATGAAACTTCTGTTTTGCAGGAAGTATTCCTTCAAACACTACTTCAATTTTCACTGGGAAACAATTGGGTAGATGCTCCAGCTTCTAGCTCACGTGGTTTTCTCTTGGAAGATACTTGTGTTTCATCAAGTCAGCCGAATTGGCCCATTTGGTGCAACCAACGCAGATATCCCGATTGAATCACCTAAGTCGGAGGAGGTATTTCCATTCCATCTAACTCAATTCTTATAGAGAAACAATACTGTAGATGCTGCTGCTTCTAACTTAGATGGCTTTCTTTGGAGATACATATGTTTCTTCTACTCAGCTGCATAGGCCTATATTGTACAAAGTGAAATTTTGTCCACGTTGATATCTATGATTTCAGGGAGTATTCCTTTCAAAAACTACCTCAAGTCTCACAGGAAAACATGTGATAGATGCCACAGCTCGTAACATAGATGGGTTTTTCTGAGAGACACTTGTGTTTCTTCACCTCAGCTGAATAGGTCAATTTTGAGCAAGCACCGCCTATCTGCAGCATGAAGCACGAAAATTCGTAGAAGTCTTTCTTTCAAAACTCACTAAATTCTCACAGGAAAACAATGTGGTTAATGTTGCAGTGTCTAGCAAACCTGGTTTTCTTTGGAGTGAATCGTGTGTTTCTTCACCTCAGCTGAGTAGGCCTATTTGGATTAAAGAGCGTGTATGTTCACCTTGAAACGCCGAAGGTGGAGGCTGTCGTCCTTCCAAAACTAGTACATTTCTCACAGGAAAACAATGGGCTACTTACTCCTGCGTCTAACACGAACAGCTTTTTTTCCAGAGATTCATGTGTTGTGTCAACTTAGCTCTATAGGACCACTCGGAAGAAAATGAGCCTTCCTCTCCTTGAAAATTATGATCTGCGTAAACTATTCCTTTCAAAAATTAACTTAATTTTCACAGGGGAACCAAGTCCGTGATGCTCCTGCTGCTAGCACACATGGATTTCTTTGAGAGATACTTGAGTTTCGTCCATTCAGCTGAATAGGCCCCCTTGGAAAATAATCAGACTTTCTCTACATTCAAATCTATGACTTCAGGAATTATTTCTTATAAAACTCCCTCAAGTCCCTCAGGAAAACAAGGTGTCAGATGCTGTACCTTCTAGCATGCATCGTTTTCTTTGGAGAGGTTCATATGTTTCCTCAACTCAGCTCAATAGGCCTATTTGGATCCAAGAGAGCCTAGATTCACCTTGAAACACTGAAATTGTAGGCAGTACTCTTAACAAGTGGGACACAATTCTCAAAGGAAAAGAATGTGTTAGGTGCTCCTCTGTCTAAAAAGAATGGTTTTGTTTCCAGAGATACTTGTGTTTCTTCAACTCAGCAGAATAGGCCTATTTGGATCAAGAAGGAACTGTCCCCAGCTTGAAACATCCAAATTGGAGGACGTCTTTCTGTCAAAAACCATCTCAATTCTCACAGGAAAACAATGTGCTAGATGCTAGTGCGTCTAACAGGAATGGATTTTTTTCTGGAGATACACGTGTATCTTCTATTTAGCTGAATAGGCCTATTTGGAGCAACATGAGTCTTTCTCTACCTTGAAATTCTGATTTGCAACATGTACTCCTGTAAAACAAACTCAATGATCACAGGGAAGTAACGTGCTTGATGCTCCTGCTTTTAGCACACGTGGTTTTCACGAGAGATACATGTGATTCTTCCCCTCTGCTGAATAGGCCTACTTGCAACAAAGCCAGCCTTTTGCACTTTGAAAACAATGTCTGGCAGGAAGATTTCCTTTCAAAAACGAACTCAATACTCAGAGAAAAATAACGTCAGATGCTGCAGCTCCACACACAGAGGGTTTCCTTTGGAGTGATCCTTGTGTGTCTTCAACTCAGCTGAATAGGCCTAGAGGGAGGAGAGAGAGCCTACCTCCACCTTGAAACCCCTCAGTTGTGGGAAGTTTTCCTTTCAAAAAGTGACTTAACTCTTACAGGGAAACCATGTGCTAGATGCTGTAGATTCTAGCATATATGGTTTTCTTTCAGGAGTCACCTGTGTTTCCTCAACTCAACTGTTTAGACCTATTAACAGTCAGAAGCGCCTATCTCTAGCTTCAAACACCTAAACACCTAAACTAACTCATGTCACAGAAAGAAAATATTGTAGGCTCTCCTGCTTCCCAGGTGATTCTTTCATGACACAGGTGGGTTTCTTCAACTCAACTGAATAGGCCAATTTGGGAAAAAGGAGCCCTTTCACAACGCGATCACTGATTTGCAGGAAGCACTTCTTTCAAAACATAACTAAATATGCCAGGAAAACAATCTCTCAGGTGATCCTGCTTCTAATACAGATGGTTTTCTTTTGAGAGATCCATGTGTTTCTTCAATTTAGAAGAATGAGCCTATTTGGACAAAATGATCCTTTTTCCACCTTGAAAATTGTAATTTCTCTGAAGTATTCCCTTCAAACCCTAACTCAACTCTCACAGGCACACAACGTGCTAGATACGTGAGGCTCTAACATAGAGGCTTTTCTTTGGACAGATACATGTCTTTGCTCAAGTCAGCTGAATTGAACTTTTGAGAGTAAATAGCGCCTAGGTCCAGGATAAACCACGTATGTTTCAGGAAGTATTCCTATCAGATCTAACTCAATTCGCACAAAGAAACAATGTGCTACATGCTGCTGCTCCTAACCTAGATGGTTTTCTTCAGAGAACTACGTGTGTTTCTTTTAAGCAGGTAATAGGTCTATGTGGAATAAAATGAGCAATAATCCACCATGAAAATGTGATTGGCAGCATGTAATGCTTTCAAAATTAACTCAGTTCTCACAGGAAAGAAAAATGTGCTAGGTGCTCCTGCTTCTAACACAGATGGTTTTCTTTGGAGAGATAGCTATGTTTATTCTTCTCAGCTGAATAGGCCTATATTGAACAAAATGAGCCTGTCTCCACCTTGAAATCTGATATTTGAGGGAGTAGTTAGTCCTTGCAGAAACTACTTCAATTCTGAAAGGAAAACAATGTGCTAGATGCTGCGGCTTCTCACATACCTGTTTTTCTTTGGAGAGCTACATGTGTTTCTTCAACGCAGCCCAGTGGGCCGATTTGCATCGGGGAAAGCTATTGTTCTCATAAAACACCAAAGTTTCAGCAGTGCTCTTTCAAAAACTCAGCGTATTTTCACAGGAAAACAATGTGCTAGTTGCTCCTGCATCTAACACGAATGGCTTCTTTTCTAGAGATGCATGCTTTTCTTCATCGTAGCTGAATAGGCCTATTTGGATCAAATGAGCCTTTCTCCACCTTGAAAATTCTGATTTGCAGGAAGTATTCCTTTCAAAAACGAACTCAATTTTAGTAGGGAAAGTATGTGCCTGATGCTCCTGCTCTCAGAGCACATGGTTTTCTTCGAGAAATGCGTGCGTTTCGTCCACTCAACTGAATTGGCCTATTTGGACCAAAATCATCCTTTCTCCACCTTGAAATCTATGTTTTGCAGGAAGTGTTCCTCTCAAAAACGACCTCAATTCACAATGGAAAATAATATGCTAGATGCTGCACGTTCTAGCATACATGCTTGTCTTTGGAGAGGTGCATGGGTTTCTTCACCTGAGCTGAATAGGCCTATTTGGATCAAAGAGAGCCTATATTCACTTTGAAACATCAAAGTTGCAGGCAGTACTTTGGCCAAAACTACCACCATTCTCACAGGAAAACAATGGCTACTTGCTACTGCATCTAACAGAAACCCTTGTGTTCTCGAGACACATGTGCTTCTTCCACGTAGCTGAAGAGGCCTCTTGGGAAAAAAGTGAGCCTTTATTCACCATGAAACTTCTGTTTTGCAGGAAGTATTCCTTCAAACACTACTTCAATTTTCACTGGGAAACAATTGGGTAGATGCTCCAGCTTCTAGCTCACGTGGTTTTCTCTTGGAAGATACTTGTGTTTCATCAAGTCAGCCGAATTGGCCCATTTGGTGCAACCAACGCAGATATCCCGATTGAATCACCTAAGTCGGAGGAGGTATTTCCATTCCATCTAACTCAATTCTTATAGAGAAACAATACTGTAGATGCTGCTGCTTCTAACTTAGATGGCTTTCTTTGGAGATACATATGTTTCTTCTACTCAGCTGCATAGGCCTATATTGTACAAAGTGAAATTTTGTCCACGTTGATATCTATGATTTCAGGGAGTATTCCTTTCAAAAACTACCTCAAGTCTCACAGGAAAACATGTGATAGATGCCACAGCTCGTAACATAGATGGGTTTTTCTGAGAGACACTTGTGTTTCTTCACCTCAGCTGAATAGGTCAATTTTGAGCAAGCACCGCCTATCTGCAGCATGAAGCACGAAAATTCGTAGAAGTCTTTCTTTCAAAACTCACTAAATTCTCACAGGAAAACAATGTGGTTAATGTTGCAGTGTCTAGCAAACCTGGTTTTCTTTGGAGTGAATCGTGTGTTTCTTCACCTCAGCTGAGTAGGCCTATTTGGATTAAAGAGCGTGTATGTTCACCTTGAAACGCCGAAGGTGGAGGCTGTCGTCCTTCCAAAACTAGTACATTTCTCACAGGAAAACAATGGGCTACTTACTCCTGCGTCTAACACGAACAGCTTTTTTTCCAGAGATTCATGTGTTGTGTCAACTTAGCTCTATAGGACCACTCGGAAGAAAATGAGCCTTCCTCTCCTTGAAAATTATGATCTGCGTAAACTATTCCTTTCAAAAATTAACTTAATTTTCACAGGGGAACCAAGTCCGTGATGCTCCTGCTGCTAGCACACATGGATTTCTTTGAGAGATACTTGAGTTTCGTCCATTCAGCTGAATAGGCCCCCTTGGAAAATAATCAGACTTTCTCTACATTCAAATCTATGACTTCAGGAATTATTTCTTATAAAACTCCCTCAAGTCCCTCAGGAAAACAAGGTGTCAGATGCTGTACCTTCTAGCATGCATCGTTTTCTTTGGAGAGGTTCATATGTTTCCTCAACTCAGCTCAATAGGCCTATTTGGATCCAAGAGAGCCTAGATTCACCTTGAAACACTGAAATTGTAGGCAGTACTCTTAACAAGTGGGACACAATTCTCAAAGGAAAAGAATGTGTTAGGTGCTCCTCTGTCTAAAAAGAATGGTTTTGTTTCCAGAGATACTTGTGTTTCTTCAACTCAGCAGAATAGGCCTATTTGGATCAAGAAGGAACTGTCCCCAGCTTGAAACATCCAAATTGGAGGACGTCTTTCTGTCAAAAACCATCTCAATTCTCACAGGAAAACAATGTGCTAGATGCTAGTGCGTCTAACAGGAATGGATTTTTTTCTGGAGATACACGTGTATCTTCTATTTAGCTGAATAGGCCTATTTGGAGCAACATGAGTCTTTCTCTACCTTGAAATTCTGATTTGCAACATGTACTCCTGTAAAACAAACTCAATGATCACAGGGAAGTAACGTGCTTGATGCTCCTGCTTTTAGCACACGTGGTTTTCACGAGAGATACATGTGATTCTTCCCCTCTGCTGAATAGGCCTACTTGCAACAAAGCCAGCCTTTTGCACTTTGAAAACAATGTCTGGCAGGAAGATTTCCTTTCAAAAACGAACTCAATACTCAGAGAAAAATAACGTCAGATGCTGCAGCTCCACACACAGAGGGTTTTCTTTGGAGTGATCCTTGTGTGTCTTCAACTCAGCTGAATAGGCCTAGAGGGAGGAGAGAGAGCCTACCTCCACCTTGAAACCCCTCAGTTGTGGGAAGTTTTCCTTTCAAAAAGTGACTTAACTCTTACAGGGAAACCATGTGCTAGATGCTGTAGATTCTAGCATATATGGTTTTCTTTCAGGAGTCACCTGTGTTTCCTCAACTCAACTGTTTAGACCTATTAACAGTCAGAAGCGCCTATCTCTAGCTTCAAACACCTAAACACCTAAACTAACTCATGTCACAGAAAGAAAATATTGTAGGCTCTCCTGCTTCCCAGGTGATTCTTTCATGACACAGGTGGGTTTCTTCAACTCAACTGAATAGGCCAATTTGGGAAAAAGGAGCCCTTTCACAACGCGATCACTGATTTGCAGGAAGCACTTCTTTCAAAACATAACTAAATATGCCAGGAAAACAATCTCTCAGGTGATCCTGCTTCTAATACAGATGGTTTTCTTTTGAGAGATCCATGTGTTTCTTCAATTTAGAAGAATGAGCCTATTTGGACAAAATGATCCTTTTTCCACCTTGAAAATTGTAATTTCTCTGAAGTATTCCCTTCAAACCCTAACTCAACTCTCACAGGCACACAACGTGCTAGATACGTGAGGCTCTAACATAGAGGCTTTTCTTTGGACAGATACATGTCTTTGCTCAAGTCAGCTGAATTGAACTTTTGAGAGTAAATAGCGCCTAGGTCCAGGATAAACCACGTATGTTTCAGGAAGTATTCCTATCAGATCTAACTCAATTCGCACAAAGAAACAATGTGCTACATGCTGCTGCTCCTAACCTAGATGGTTTTCTTCAGAGAACTACGTGTGTTTCTTTTAAGCAGGTAATAGGTCTATGTGGAATAAAATGAGCAATAATCCACCATGAAAATGTGATTGGCAGCATGTAATGCTTTCAAAATTAACTCAGTTCTCACAGGAAAGAAAAATGTGCTAGGTGCTCCTGCTTCTAACACAGATGGTTTTCTTTGGAGAGATAGCTATGTTTATTCTTCTCAGCTGAATAGGCCTATATTGAACAAAATGAGCCTGTCTCCACCTTGAAATCTGATATTTGAGGGAGTAGTTAGTCCTTGCAGAAACTACTTCAATTCTGAAAGGAAAACAATGTGCTAGATGCTGCGGCTTCTCACATACCTGTTTTTCTTTGGAGAGCTACATGTGTTTCTTCAACGCAGCCCAGTGGGCCGATTTGCATCGGGGAAAGCTATTGTTCTCATAAAACACCAAAGTTTCAGCAGTGCTCTTTCAAAAACTCAGCGTATTTTCACAGGAAAACAATGTGCTAGTTGCTCCTGCATCTAACACGAATGGCTTCTTTTCTAGAGATGCATGCTTTTCTTCATCGTAGCTGAATAGGCCTATTTGGATCAAATGAGCCTTTCTCCACCTTGAAAATTCTGATTTGCAGGAAGTATTCCTTTCAAAAACGAACTCAATTTTAGTAGGGAAAGTATGTGCCTGATGCTCCTGCTCTCAGAGCACATGGTTTTCTTCGAGAAATGCGTGCGTTTCGTCCACTCAACTGAATTGGCCTATTTGGACCAAAATCATCCTTTCTCCACCTTGAAATCTATGTTTTGCAGGAAGTGTTCCTCTCAAAAACGACCTCAATTCACAATGGAAAATAATATGCTAGATGCTGCACGTTCTAGCATACATGCTTGTCTTTGGAGAGGTGCATGGGTTTCTTCACCTGAGCTGAATAGGCCTATTTGGATCAAAGAGAGCCTATATTCACTTTGAAACATCAAAGTTGCAGGCAGTACTTTGGCCAAAACTACCACCATTCTCACAGGAAAACAATGGCTACTTGCTACTGCATCTAACAGAAACCCTTGTGTTCTCGAGACACATGTGCTTCTTCCACGTAGCTGAAGAGGCCTCTTGGGAAAAAAGTGAGCCTTTATTCACCATGAAACTTCTGTTTTGCAGGAAGTATTCCTTCAAACACTACTTCAATTTTCACTGGGAAACAATTGGGTAGATGCTCCAGCTTCTAGCTCACGTGGTTTTCTCTTGGAAGATACTTGTGTTTCATCAAGTCAGCCGAATTGGCCCATTTGGTGCAACCAACGCAGATATCCCGATTGAATCACCTAAGTCGGAGGAGGTATTTCCATTCCATCTAACTCAATTCTTATAGAGAAACAATACTGTAGATGCTGCTGCTTCTAACTTAGATGGCTTTCTTTGGAGATACATATGTTTCTTCTACTCAGCTGCATAGGCCTATATTGTACAAAGTGAAAGTTTGTCCACGTTGATATCTATGATTTCAGGGAGTATTCCTTTCAAAAACTACCTCAAGTCTCACAGGAAAACATGTGATAGATGCCACAGCTCGTAACATAGATGGGTTTTTCTGAGAGACACTTGTGTTTCTTCACCTCAGCTGAATAGGTCAATTTTGAGCAAGCACCGCCTATCTGCAGCATGAAGCACGAAAATTCGTAGAAGTCTTTCTTTCAAAACTCACTAAATTCTCACAGGAAAACAATGTGGTTAATGTTGCAGTGTCTAGCAAACCTGGTTTTCTTTGGAGTGAATCGTGTGTTTCTTCACCTCAGCTGAGTAGGCCTATTTGGATTAAAGAGCGTGTATGTTCACCTTGAAACGCCGAAGGTGGAGGCTGTCGTCCTTCCAAAACTAGTACATTTCTCACAGGAAAACAATGGGCTACTTACTCCTGCGTCTAACACGAACAGCTTTTTTTCCAGAGATTCATGTGTTGTGTCAACTTAGCTCTATAGGACCACTCGGAAGAAAATGAGCCTTCCTCTCCTTGAAAATTATGATCTGCGTAAACTATTCCTTTCAAAAATTAACTTAATTTTCACAGGGGAACCAAGTCCGTGATGCTCCTGCTGCTAGCACACATGGATTTCTTTGAGAGATACTTGAGTTTCGTCCATTCAGCTGAATAGGCCCCCTTGGAAAATAATCAGACTTTCTCTACATTCAAATCTATGACTTCAGGAATTATTTCTTATAAAACTCCCTCAAGTCCCTCAGGAAAACAAGGTGTCAGATGCTGTACCTTCTAGCATGCATCGTTTTCTTTGGAGAGGTTCATATGTTTCCTCAACTCAGCTCAATAGGCCTATTTGGATCCAAGAGAGCCTAGATTCACCTTGAAACACTGAAATTGTAGGCAGTACTCTTAACAAGTGGGACACAATTCTCAAAGGAAAAGAATGTGTTAGGTGCTCCTCTGTCTAAAAAGAATGGTTTTGTTTCCAGAGATACTTGTGTTTCTTCAACTCAGCAGAATAGGCCTATTTGGATCAAGAAGGAACTGTCCCCAGCTTAAAACATCCAAATTGGAGGACGTCTTTCTGTCAAAAACCATCTCAATTCTCACAGGAAAACAATGTGCTAGATGCTAGTGCGTCTAACAGGAATGGATTTTTTTCTGGAGATACACGTGTATCTTCTATTTAGCTGAATAGGCCTATTTGGAGCAACATGAGTCTTTCTCTACCTTGAAATTCTGATTTGCAACATGTACTCCTGTAAAACAAACTCAATGATCACAGGGAAGTAACGTGCTTGATGCTCCTGCTTTTAGCACACGTGGTTTTCACGAGAGATACATGTGATTCTTCCCCTCTGCTGAATAGGCCTACTTGCAACAAAGCCAGCCTTTTGCACTTTGAAAACAATGTCTGGCAGGAAGATTTCCTTTCAAAAACGAACTCAATACTCAGAGAAAAATAACGTCAGATGCTGCAGCTCCACACACAGAGGGTTTCCTTTGGAGTGATCCTTGTGTGTCTTCAACTCAGCTGAATAGGCCTAGAGGGAGGAGAGAGAGCCTACCTCCACCTTGAAACCCCTCAGTTGTGGGAAGTTTTCCTTTCAAAAAGTGACTTAACTCTTACAGGGAAACCATGTGCTAGATGCTGTAGATTCTAGCATATATGGTTTTCTTTCAGGAGTCACCTGTGTTTCCTCAACTCAACTGTTTAGACCTATTAACAGTCAGAAGCGCCTATCTCTAGCTTCAAACACCTAAACACCTAAACTAACTCATGTCACAGAAAGAAAATATTGTAGGCTCTCCTGCTTCCCAGGTGATTCTTTCATGACACAGGTGGGTTTCTTCAACTCAACTGAATAGGCCAATTTGGGAAAAAGGAGCCCTTTCACAACGCGATCACTGATTTGCAGGAAGCACTTCTTTCAAAACATAACTAAATATGCCAGGAAAACAATCTCTCAGGTGATCCTGCTTCTAATACAGATGGTTTTCTTTTGAGAGATCCATGTGTTTCTTCAATTTAGAAGAATGAGCCTATTTGGACAAAATGATCCTTTTTCCACCTTGAAAATTGTAATTTCTCTGAAGTATTCCCTTCAAACCCTAACTCAACTCTCACAGGCACACAACGTGCTAGATACGTGAGGCTCTAACATAGAGGCTTTTCTTTGGACAGATACATGTCTTTGCTCAAGTCAGCTGAATTGAACTTTTGAGAGTAAATAGCGCCTAGGTCCAGGATAAACCACGTATGTTTCAGGAAGTATTCCTATCAGATCTAACTCAATTCGCACAAAGAAACAATGTGCTACATGCTGCTGCTCCTAACCTAGATGGTTTTCTTCAGAGAACTACGTGTGTTTCTTTTAAGCAGGTAATAGGTCTATGTGGAATAAAATGAGCAATAATCCACCATGAAAATGTGATTGGCAGCATGTAATGCTTTCAAAATTAACTCAGTTCTCACAGGAAAGAAAAATGTGCTAGGTGCTCCTGCTTCTAACACAGATGGTTTTCTTTGGAGAGATAGCTATGTTTATTCTTCTCAGCTGAATAGGCCTATATTGAACAAAATGAGCCTGTCTCCACCTTGAAATCTGATATTTGAGGGAGTAGTTAGTCCTTGCAGAAACTACTTCAATTCTGAAAGGAAAACAATGTGCTAGATGCTGCGGCTTCTCACATACCTGTTTTTCTTTGGAGAGCTACATGTGTTTCTTCAACGCAGCCCAGTGGGCCGATTTGCATCGGGGAAAGCTATTGTTCTCATAAAACACCAAAGTTTCAGCAGTGCTCTTTCAAAAACTCAGCGTATTTTCACAGGAAAACAATGTGCTAGTTGCTCCTGCATCTAACACGAATGGCTTCTTTTCTAGAGATGCATGCTTTTCTTCATCGTAGCTGAATAGGCCTATTTGGATCAAATGAGCCTTTCTCCACCTTGAAAATTCTGATTTGCAGGAAGTATTCCTTTCAAAAACGAACTCAATTTTAGTAGGGAAAGTATGTGCCTGATGCTCCTGCTCTCAGAGCACATGGTTTTCTTCGAGAAATGCGTGCGTTTCGTCCACTCAACTGAATTGGCCTATTTGGACCAAAATCATCCTTTCTCCACCTTGAAATCTATGTTTTGCAGGAAGTGTTCCTCTCAAAAACGACCTCAATTCACAATGGAAAATAATATGCTAGATGCTGCACGTTCTAGCATACATGCTTGTCTTTGGAGAGGTGCATGGGTTTCTTCACCTGAGCTGAATAGGCCTATTTGGATCAAAGAGAGCCTATATTCACTTTGAAACATCAAAGTTGCAGGCAGTACTTTGGCCAAAACTACCACCATTCTCACAGGAAAACAATGGCTACTTGCTACTGCATCTAACAGAAACCCTTGTGTTCTCGAGACACATGTGCTTCTTCCACGTAGCTGAAGAGGCCTCTTGGGAAAAAAGTGAGCCTTTATTCACCATGAAACTTCTGTTTTGCAGGAAGTATTCCTTCAAACACTACTTCAATTTTCACTGGGAAACAATTGGGTAGATGCTCCAGCTTCTAGCTCACGTGGTTTTCTCTTGGAAGATACTTGTGTTTCATCAAGTCAGCCGAATTGGCCCATTTGGTGCAACCAACGCAGATATCCCGATTGAATCACCTAAGTCGGAGGAGGTATTTCCATTCCATCTAACTCAATTCTTATAGAGAAACAATACTGTAGATGCTGCTGCTTCTAACTTAGATGGCTTTCTTTGGAGATACATATGTTTCTTCTACTCAGCTGCATAGGCCTATATTGTACAAAGTGAAATTTTGTCCACGTTGATATCTATGATTTCAGGGAGTATTCCTTTCAAAAACTACCTCAAGTCTCACAGGAAAACATGTGATAGATGCCACAGCTCGTAACATAGATGGGTTTTTCTGAGAGACACTTGTGTTTCTTCACCTCAGCTGAATAGGTCAATTTTGAGCAAGCACCGCCTATCTGCAGCATGAAGCACGAAAATTCGTAGAAGTCTTTCTTTCAAAACTCACTAAATTCTCACAGGAAAACAATGTGGTTAATGTTGCAGTGTCTAGCAAACCTGGTTTTCTTTGGAGTGAATCGTGTGTTTCTTCACCTCAGCTGAGTAGGCCTATTTGGATTAAAGAGCGTGTATGTTCACCTTGAAACGCCGAAGGTGGAGGCTGTCGTCCTTCCAAAACTAGTACATTTCTCACAGGAAAACAATGGGCTACTTACTCCTGCGTCTAACACGAACAGCTTTTTTTCCAGAGATTCATGTGTTGTGTCAACTTAGCTCTATAGGACCACTCGGAAGAAAATGAGCCTTCCTCTCCTTGAAAATTATGATCTGCGTAAACTATTCCTTTCAAAAATTAACTTAATTTTCACAGGGGAACCAAGTCCGTGATGCTCCTGCTGCTAGCACACATGGATTTCTTTGAGAGATACTTGAGTTTCGTCCATTCAGCTGAATAGGCCCCCTTGGAAAATAATCAGACTTTCTCTACATTCAAATCTATGACTTCAGGAATTATTTCTTATAAAACTCCCTCAAGTCCCTCAGGAAAACAAGGTGTCAGATGCTGTACCTTCTAGCATGCATCGTTTTCTTTGGAGAGGTTCATATGTTTCCTCAACTCAGCTCAATAGGCCTATTTGGATCCAAGAGAGCCTAGATTCACCTTGAAACACTGAAATTGTAGGCAGTACTCTTAACAAGTGGGACACAATTCTCAAAGGAAAAGAATGTGTTAGGTGCTCCTCTGTCTAAAAAGAATGGTTTTGTTTCCAGAGATACTTGTGTTTCTTCAACTCAGCAGAATAGGCCTATTTGGATCAAGAAGGAACTGTCCCCAGCTTGAAACATCCAAATTGGAGGACGTCTTTCTGTCAAAAACCATCTCAATTCTCACAGGAAAACAATGTGCTAGATGCTAGTGCGTCTAACAGGAATGGATTTTTTTCTGGAGATACACGTGTATCTTCTATTTAGCTGAATAGGCCTATTTGGAGCAACATGAGTCTTTCTCTACCTTGAAATTCTGATTTGCAACATGTACTCCTGTAAAACAAACTCAATGATCACAGGGAAGTAACGTGCTTGATGCTCCTGCTTTTAGCACACGTGGTTTTCACGAGAGATACATGTGATTCTTCCCCTCTGCTGAATAGGCCTACTTGCAACAAAGCCAGCCTTTTGCACTTTGAAAACAATGTCTGGCAGGAAGATTTCCTTTCAAAAACGAACTCAATACTCAGAGAAAAATAACGTCAGATGCTGCAGCTCCACACACAGAGGGTTTTCTTTGGAGTGATCCTTGTGTGTCTTCAACTCAGCTGAATAGGCCTAGAGGGAGGAGAGAGAGCCTACCTCCACCTTGAAACCCCTCAGTTGTGGGAAGTTTTCCTTTCAAAAAGTGACTTAACTCTTACAGGGAAACCATGTGCTAGATGCTGTAGATTCTAGCATATATGGTTTTCTTTCAGGAGTCACCTGTGTTTCCTCAACTCAACTGTTTAGACCTATTAACAGTCAGAAGCGCCTATCTCTAGCTTCAAACACCTAAACACCTAAACTAACTCATGTCACAGAAAGAAAATATTGTAGGCTCTCCTGCTTCCCAGGTGATTCTTTCATGACACAGGTGGGTTTCTTCAACTCAACTGAATAGGCCAATTTGGGAAAAAGGAGCCCTTTCACAACGCGATCACTGATTTGCAGGAAGCACTTCTTTCAAAACATAACTAAATATGCCAGGAAAACAATCTCTCAGGTGATCCTGCTTCTAATACAGATGGTTTTCTTTTGAGAGATCCATGTGTTTCTTCAATTTAGAAGAATGAGCCTATTTGGACAAAATGATCCTTTTTCCACCTTGAAAATTGTAATTTCTCTGAAGTATTCCCTTCAAACCCTAACTCAACTCTCACAGGCACACAACGTGCTAGATACGTGAGGCTCTAACATAGAGGCTTTTCTTTGGACAGATACATGTCTTTGCTCAAGTCAGCTGAATTGAACTTTTGAGAGTAAATAGCGCCTAGGTCCAGGATAAACCACGTATGTTTCAGGAAGTATTCCTATCAGATCTAACTCAATTCGCACAAAGAAACAATGTGCTACATGCTGCTGCTCCTAACCTAGATGGTTTTCTTCAGAGAACTACGTGTGTTTCTTTTAAGCAGGTAATAGGTCTATGTGGAATAAAATGAGCAATAATCCACCATGAAAATGTGATTGGCAGCATGTAATGCTTTCAAAATTAACTCAGTTCTCACAGGAAAGAAAAATGTGCTAGGTGCTCCTGCTTCTAACACAGATGGTTTTCTTTGGAGAGATAGCTATGTTTATTCTTCTCAGCTGAATAGGCCTATATTGAACAAAATGAGCCTGTCTCCACCTTGAAATCTGATATTTGAGGGAGTAGTTAGTCCTTGCAGAAACTACTTCAATTCTGAAAGGAAAACAATGTGCTAGATGCTGCGGCTTCTCACATACCTGTTTTTCTTTGGAGAGCTACATGTGTTTCTTCAACGCAGCCCAGTGGGCCGATTTGCATCGGGGAAAGCTATTGTTCTCATAAAACACCAAAGTTTCAGCAGTGCTCTTTCAAAAACTCAGCGTATTTTCACAGGAAAACAATGTGCTAGTTGCTCCTGCATCTAACACGAATGGCTTCTTTTCTAGAGATGCATGCTTTTCTTCATCGTAGCTGAATAGGCCTATTTGGATCAAATGAGCCTTTCTCCACCTTGAAAATTCTGATTTGCAGGAAGTATTCCTTTCAAAAACGAACTCAATTTTAGTAGGGAAAGTATGTGCCTGATGCTCCTGCTCTCAGAGCACATGGTTTTCTTCGAGAAATGCGTGCGTTTCGTCCACTCAACTGAATTGGCCTATTTGGACCAAAATCATCCTTTCTCCACCTTGAAATCTATGTTTTGCAGGAAGTGTTCCTCTCAAAAACGACCTCAATTCACAATGGAAAATAATATGCTAGATGCTGCACGTTCTAGCATACATGCTTGTCTTTGGAGAGGTGCATGGGTTTCTTCACCTGAGCTGAATAGGCCTATTTGGATCAAAGAGAGCCTATATTCACTTTGAAACATCAAAGTTGCAGGCAGTACTTTGGCCAAAACTACCACCATTCTCACAGGAAAACAATGGCTACTTGCTACTGCATCTAACAGAAACCCTTGTGTTCTCGAGACACATGTGCTTCTTCCACGTAGCTGAAGAGGCCTCTTGGGAAAAAAGTGAGCCTTTATTCACCATGAAACTTCTGTTTTGCAGGAAGTATTCCTTCAAACACTACTTCAATTTTCACTGGGAAACAATTGGGTAGATGCTCCAGCTTCTAGCTCACGTGGTTTTCTCTTGGAAGATACTTGTGTTTCATCAAGTCAGCCGAATTGGCCCATTTGGTGCAACCAACGCAGATATCCCGATTGAATCACCTAAGTCGGAGGAGGTATTTCCATTCCATCTAACTCAATTCTTATAGAGAAACAATACTGTAGATGCTGCTGCTTCTAACTTAGATGGCTTTCTTTGGAGATACATATGTTTCTTCTACTCAGCTGCATAGGCCTATATTGTACAAAGTGAAATTTTGTCCACGTTGATATCTATGATTTCAGGGAGTATTCCTTTCAAAAACTACCTCAAGTCTCACAGGAAAACATGTGATAGATGCCACAGCTCGTAACATAGATGGGTTTTTCTGAGAGACACTTGTGTTTCTTCACCTCAGCTGAATAGGTCAATTTTGAGCAAGCACCGCCTATCTGCAGCATGAAGCACGAAAATTCGTAGAAGTCTTTCTTTCAAAACTCACTAAATTCTCACAGGAAAACAATGTGGTTAATGTTGCAGTGTCTAGCAAACCTGGTTTTCTTTGGAGTGAATCGTGTGTTTCTTCACCTCAGCTGAGTAGGCCTATTTGGATTAAAGAGCGTGTATGTTCACCTTGAAACGCCGAAGGTGGAGGCTGTCGTCCTTCCAAAACTAGTACATTTCTCACAGGAAAACAATGGGCTACTTACTCCTGCGTCTAACACGAACAGCTTTTTTTCCAGAGATTCATGTGTTGTGTCAACTTAGCTCTATAGGACCACTCGGAAGAAAATGAGCCTTCCTCTCCTTGAAAATTATGATCTGCGTAAACTATTCCTTTCAAAAATTAACTTAATTTTCACAGGGGAACCAAGTCCGTGATGCTCCTGCTGCTAGCACACATGGATTTCTTTGAGAGATACTTGAGTTTCGTCCATTCAGCTGAATAGGCCCCCTTGGAAAATAATCAGACTTTCTCTACATTCAAATCTATGACTTCAGGAATTATTTCTTATAAAACTCCCTCAAGTCCCTCAGGAAAACAAGGTGTCAGATGCTGTACCTTCTAGCATGCATCGTTTTCTTTGGAGAGGTTCATATGTTTCCTCAACTCAGCTCAATAGGCCTATTTGGATCCAAGAGAGCCTAGATTCACCTTGAAACACTGAAATTGTAGGCAGTACTCTTAACAAGTGGGACACAATTCTCAAAGGAAAAGAATGTGTTAGGTGCTCCTCTGTCTAAAAAGAATGGTTTTGTTTCCAGAGATACTTGTGTTTCTTCAACTCAGCAGAATAGGCCTATTTGGATCAAGAAGGAACTGTCCCCAGCTTGAAACATCCAAATTGGAGGACGTCTTTCTGTCAAAAACCATCTCAATTCTCACAGGAAAACAATGTGCTAGATGCTAGTGCGTCTAACAGGAATGGATTTTTTTCTGGAGATACACGTGTATCTTCTATTTAGCTGAATAGGCCTATTTGGAGCAACATGAGTCTTTCTCTACCTTGAAATTCTGATTTGCAACATGTACTCCTGTAAAACAAACTCAATGATCACAGGGAAGTAACGTGCTTGATGCTCCTGCTTTTAGCACACGTGGTTTTCACGAGAGATACATGTGATTCTTCCCCTCTGCTGAATAGGCCTACTTGCAACAAAGCCAGCCTTTTGCACTTTGAAAACAATGTCTGGCAGGAAGATTTCCTTTCAAAAACGAACTCAATACTCAGAGAAAAATAACGTCAGATGCTGCAGCTCCACACACAGAGGGTTTCCTTTGGAGTGATCCTTGTGTGTCTTCAACTCAGCTGAATAGGCCTAGAGGGAGGAGAGAGAGCCTACCTCCACCTTGAAACCCCTCAGTTGTGGGAAGTTTTCCTTTCAAAAAGTGACTTAACTCTTACAGGGAAACCATGTGCTAGATGCTGTAGATTCTAGCATATATGGTTTTCTTTCAGGAGTCACCTGTGTTTCCTCAACTCAACTGTTTAGACCTATTAACAGTCAGAAGCGCCTATCTCTAGCTTCAAACACCTAAACACCTAAACTAACTCATGTCACAGAAAGAAAATATTGTAGGCTCTCCTGCTTCCCAGGTGATTCTTTCATGACACAGGTGGGTTTCTTCAACTCAACTGAATAGGCCAATTTGGGAAAAAGGAGCCCTTTCACAACGCGATCACTGATTTGCAGGAAGCACTTCTTTCAAAACATAACTAAATATGCCAGGAAAACAATCTCTCAGGTGATCCTGCTTCTAATACAGATGGTTTTCTTTTGAGAGATCCATGTGTTTCTTCAATTTAGAAGAATGAGCCTATTTGGACAAAATGATCCTTTTTCCACCTTGAAAATTGTAATTTCTCTGAAGTATTCCCTTCAAACCCTAACTCAACTCTCACAGGCACACAACGTGCTAGATACGTGAGGCTCTAACATAGAGGCTTTTCTTTGGACAGATACATGTCTTTGCTCAAGTCAGCTGAATTGAACTTTTGAGAGTAAATAGCGCCTAGGTCCAGGATAAACCACGTATGTTTCAGGAAGTATTCCTATCAGATCTAACTCAATTCGCACAAAGAAACAATGTGCTACATGCTGCTGCTCCTAACCTAGATGGTTTTCTTCAGAGAACTACGTGTGTTTCTTTTAAGCAGGTAATAGGTCTATGTGGAATAAAATGAGCAATAATCCACCATGAAAATGTGATTGGCAGCATGTAATGCTTTCAAAATTAACTCAGTTCTCACAGGAAAGAAAAATGTGCTAGGTGCTCCTGCTTCTAACACAGATGGTTTTCTTTGGAGAGATAGCTATGTTTATTCTTCTCAGCTGAATAGGCCTATATTGAACAAAATGAGCCTGTCTCCACCTTGAAATCTGATATTTGAGGGAGTAGTTAGTCCTTGCAGAAACTACTTCAATTCTGAAAGGAAAACAATGTGCTAGATGCTGCGGCTTCTCACATACCTGTTTTTCTTTGGAGAGCTACATGTGTTTCTTCAACGCAGCCCAGTGGGCCGATTTGCATCGGGGAAAGCTATTGTTCTCATAAAACACCAAAGTTTCAGCAGTGCTCTTTCAAAAACTCAGCGTATTTTCACAGGAAAACAATGTGCTAGTTGCTCCTGCATCTAACACGAATGGCTTCTTTTCTAGAGATGCATGCTTTTCTTCATCGTAGCTGAATAGGCCTATTTGGATCAAATGAGCCTTTCTCCACCTTGAAAATTCTGATTTGCAGGAAGTATTCCTTTCAAAAACGAACTCAATTTTAGTAGGGAAAGTATGTGCCTGATGCTCCTGCTCTCAGAGCACATGGTTTTCTTCGAGAAATGCGTGCGTTTCGTCCACTCAACTGAATTGGCCTATTTGGACCAAAATCATCCTTTCTCCACCTTGAAATCTATGTTTTGCAGGAAGTGTTCCTCTCAAAAACGACCTCAATTCACAATGGAAAATAATATGCTAGATGCTGCACGTTCTAGCATACATGCTTGTCTTTGGAGAGGTGCATGGGTTTCTTCACCTGAGCTGAATAGGCCTATTTGGATCAAAGAGAGCCTATATTCACTTTGAAACATCAAAGTTGCAGGCAGTACTTTGGCCAAAACTACCACCATTCTCACAGGAAAACAATGGCTACTTGCTACTGCATCTAACAGAAACCCTTGTGTTCTCGAGACACATGTGCTTCTTCCACGTAGCTGAAGAGGCCTCTTGGGAAAAAAGTGAGCCTTTATTCACCATGAAACTTCTGTTTTGCAGGAAGTATTCCTTCAAACACTACTTCAATTTTCACTGGGAAACAATTGGGTAGATGCTCCAGCTTCTAGCTCACGTGGTTTTCTCTTGGAAGATACTTGTGTTTCATCAAGTCAGCCGAATTGGCCCATTTGGTGCAACCAACGCAGATATCCCGATTGAATCACCTAAGTCGGAGGAGGTATTTCCATTCCATCTAACTCAATTCTTATAGAGAAACAATACTGTAGATGCTGCTGCTTCTAACTTAGATGGCTTTCTTTGGAGATACATATGTTTCTTCTACTCAGCTGCATAGGCCTATATTGTACAAAGTGAAAGTTTGTCCACGTTGATATCTATGATTTCAGGGAGTATTCCTTTCAAAAACTACCTCAAGTCTCACAGGAAAACATGTGATAGATGCCACAGCTCGTAACATAGATGGGTTTTTCTGAGAGACACTTGTGTTTCTTCACCTCAGCTGAATAGGTCAATTTTGAGCAAGCACCGCCTATCTGCAGCATGAAGCACGAAAATTCGTAGAAGTCTTTCTTTCAAAACTCACTAAATTCTCACAGGAAAACAATGTGGTTAATGTTGCAGTGTCTAGCAAACCTGGTTTTCTTTGGAGTGAATCGTGTGTTTCTTCACCTCAGCTGAGTAGGCCTATTTGGATTAAAGAGCGTGTATGTTCACCTTGAAACGCCGAAGGTGGAGGCTGTCGTCCTTCCAAAACTAGTACATTTCTCACAGGAAAACAATGGGCTACTTACTCCTGCGTCTAACACGAACAGCTTTTTTTCCAGAGATTCATGTGTTGTGTCAACTTAGCTCTATAGGACCACTCGGAAGAAAATGAGCCTTCCTCTCCTTGAAAATTATGATCTGCGTAAACTATTCCTTTCAAAAATTAACTTAATTTTCACAGGGGAACCAAGTCCGTGATGCTCCTGCTGCTAGCACACATGGATTTCTTTGAGAGATACTTGAGTTTCGTCCATTCAGCTGAATAGGCCCCCTTGGAAAATAATCAGACTTTCTCTACATTCAAATCTATGACTTCAGGAATTATTTCTTATAAAACTCCCTCAAGTCCCTCAGGAAAACAAGGTGTCAGATGCTGTACCTTCTAGCATGCATCGTTTTCTTTGGAGAGGTTCATATGTTTCCTCAACTCAGCTCAATAGGCCTATTTGGATCCAAGAGAGCCTAGATTCACCTTGAAACACTGAAGTTGTAGGCAGTACTCTT
Source organism: Castor canadensis (assembly GCF_047511655.1). Taxonomy (NCBI): domain Eukaryota; kingdom Metazoa; phylum Chordata; class Mammalia; order Rodentia; family Castoridae; genus Castor; species Castor canadensis. The sequence goes on along the minus strand of NC_133387.1, from coordinate 152,385,845 downwards.
AACAAGTGGGACACAATTCTCAAAGGAAAAGAATGTGTTAGGTGCTCCTCTGTCTAAAAAGAATGGTTTTGTTTCCAGAGATACTTGTGTTTCTTCAACTCAGCAGAATAGGCCTATTTGGATCAAGAAGGAACTGTCCCCAGCTTGAAACATCCAAATTGGAGGACGTCTTTCTGTCAAAAACCATCTCAATTCTCACAGGAAAACAATGTGCTAGATGCTAGTGCGTCTAACAGGAATGGATTTTTTTCTGGAGATACACGTGTATCTTCTATTTAGCTGAATAGGCCTATTTGGAGCAACATGAGTCTTTCTCTACCTTGAAATTCTGATTTGCAACATGTACTCCTGTAAAACAAACTCAATGATCACAGGGAAGTAACGTGCTTGATGCTCCTGCTTTTAGCACACGTGGTTTTCACGAGAGATACATGTGATTCTTCCCCTCTGCTGAATAGGCCTACTTGCAACAAAGCCAGCCTTTTGCACTTTGAAAACAATGTCTGGCAGGAAGATTTCCTTTCAAAAACGAACTCAATACTCAGAGAAAAATAACGTCAGATGCTGCAGCTCCACACACAGAGGGTTTTCTTTGGAGTGATCCTTGTGTGTCTTCAACTCAGCTGAATAGGCCTAGAGGGAGGAGAGAGAGCCTACCTCCACCTTGAAACCCCTCAGTTGTGGGAAGTTTTCCTTTCAAAAAGTGACTTAACTCTTACAGGGAAACCATGTGCTAGATGCTGTAGATTCTAGCATATATGGTTTTCTTTCAGGAGTCACCTGTGTTTCCTCAACTCAACTGTTTAGACCTATTAACAGTCAGAAGCGCCTATCTCTAGCTTCAAACACCTAAACACCTAAACTAACTCATGTCACAGAAAGAAAATATTGTAGGCTCTCCTGCTTCCCAGGTGATTCTTTCATGACACAGGTGGGTTTCTTCAACTCAACTGAATAGGCCAATTTGGGAAAAAGGAGCCCTTTCACAACGCGATCACTGATTTGCAGGAAGCACTTCTTTCAAAACATAACTAAATATGCCAGGAAAACAATCTCTCAGGTGATCCTGCTTCTAATACAGATGGTTTTCTTTTGAGAGATCCATGTGTTTCTTCAATTTAGAAGAATGAGCCTATTTGGACAAAATGATCCTTTTTCCACCTTGAAAATTGTAATTTCTCTGAAGTATTCCCTTCAAACCCTAACTCAACTCTCACAGGCACACAACGTGCTAGATACGTGAGGCTCTAACATAGAGGCTTTTCTTTGGACAGATACATGTCTTTGCTCAAGTCAGCTGAATTGAACTTTTGAGAGTAAATAGCGCCTAGGTCCAGGATAAACCACGTATGTTTCAGGAAGTATTCCTATCAGATCTAACTCAATTCGCACAAAGAAACAATGTGCTACATGCTGCTGCTCCTAACCTAGATGGTTTTCTTCAGAGAACTACGTGTGTTTCTTTTAAGCAGGTAATAGGTCTATGTGGAATAAAATGAGCAATAATCCACCATGAAAATGTGATTGGCAGCATGTAATGCTTTCAAAATTAACTCAGTTCTCACAGGAAAGAAAAATGTGCTAGGTGCTCCTGCTTCTAACACAGATGGTTTTCTTTGGAGAGATAGCTATGTTTATTCTTCTCAGCTGAATAGGCCTATATTGAACAAAATGAGCCTGTCTCCACCTTGAAATCTGATATTTGAGGGAGTAGTTAGTCCTTGCAGAAACTACTTCAATTCTGAAAGGAAAACAATGTGCTAGATGCTGCGGCTTCTCACATACCTGTTTTTCTTTGGAGAGCTACATGTGTTTCTTCAACGCAGCCCAGTGGGCCGATTTGCATCGGGGAAAGCTATTGTTCTCATAAAACACCAAAGTTTCAGCAGTGCTCTTTCAAAAACTCAGCGTATTTTCACAGGAAAACAATGTGCTAGTTGCTCCTGCATCTAACACGAATGGCTTCTTTTCTAGAGATGCATGCTTTTCTTCATCGTAGCTGAATAGGCCTATTTGGATCAAATGAGCCTTTCTCCACCTTGAAAATTCTGATTTGCAGGAAGTATTCCTTTCAAAAACGAACTCAATTTTAGTAGGGAAAGTATGTGCCTGATGCTCCTGCTCTCAGAGCACATGGTTTTCTTCGAGAAATGCGTGCGTTTCGTCCACTCAACTGAATTGGCCTATTTGGACCAAAATCATCCTTTCTCCACCTTGAAATCTATGTTTTGCAGGAAGTGTTCCTCTCAAAAACGACCTCAATTCACAATGGAAAATAATATGCTAGATGCTGCACGTTCTAGCATACATGCTTGTCTTTGGAGAGGTGCATGGGTTTCTTCACCTGAGCTGAATAGGCCTATTTGGATCAAAGAGAGCCTATATTCACTTTGAAACATCAAAGTTGCAGGCAGTACTTTGGCCAAAACTACCACCATTCTCACAGGAAAACAATGGCTACTTGCTACTGCATCTAACAGAAACCCTTGTGTTCTCGAGACACATGTGCTTCTTCCACGTAGCTGAAGAGGCCTCTTGGGAAAAAAGTGAGCCTTTATTCACCATGAAACTTCTGTTTTGCAGGAAGTATTCCTTCAAACACTACTTCAATTTTCACTGGGAAACAATTGGGTAGATGCTCCAGCTTCTAGCTCACGTGGTTTTCTCTTGGAAGATACTTGTGTTTCATCAAGTCAGCCGAATTGGCCCATTTGGTGCAACCAACGCAGATATCCCGATTGAATCACCTAAGTCGGAGGAGGTATTTCCATTCCATCTAACTCAATTCTTATAGAGAAACAATACTGTAGATGCTGCTGCTTCTAACTTAGATGGCTTTCTTTGGAGATACATATGTTTCTTCTACTCAGCTGCATAGGCCTATATTGTACAAAGTGAAATTTTGTCCACGTTGATATCTATGATTTCAGGGAGTATTCCTTTCAAAAACTACCTCAAGTCTCACAGGAAAACATGTGATAGATGCCACAGCTCGTAACATAGATGGGTTTTTCTGAGAGACACTTGTGTTTCTTCACCTCAGCTGAATAGGTCAATTTTGAGCAAGCACCGCCTATCTGCAGCATGAAGCACGAAAATTCGTAGAAGTCTTTCTTTCAAAACTCACTAAATTCTCACAGGAAAACAATGTGGTTAATGTTGCAGTGTCTAGCAAACCTGGTTTTCTTTGGAGTGAATCGTGTGTTTCTTCACCTCAGCTGAGTAGGCCTATTTGGATTAAAGAGCGTGTATGTTCACCTTGAAACGCCGAAGGTGGAGGCTGTCGTCCTTCCAAAACTAGTACATTTCTCACAGGAAAACAATGGGCTACTTACTCCTGCGTCTAACACGAACAGCTTTTTTTCCAGAGATTCATGTGTTGTGTCAACTTAGCTCTATAGGACCACTCGGAAGAAAATGAGCCTTCCTCTCCTTGAAAATTATGATCTGCGTAAACTATTCCTTTCAAAAATTAACTTAATTTTCACAGGGGAACCAAGTCCGTGATGCTCCTGCTGCTAGCACACATGGATTTCTTTGAGAGATACTTGAGTTTCGTCCATTCAGCTGAATAGGCCCCCTTGGAAAATAATCAGACTTTCTCTACATTCAAATCTATGACTTCAGGAATTATTTCTTATAAAACTCCCTCAAGTCCCTCAGGAAAACAAGGTGTCAGATGCTGTACCTTCTAGCATGCATCGTTTTCTTTGGAGAGGTTCATATGTTTCCTCAACTCAGCTCAATAGGCCTATTTGGATCCAAGAGAGCCTAGATTCACCTTGAAACACTGAAATTGTAGGCAGTACTCTTAACAAGTGGGACACAATTCTCAAAGGAAAAGAATGTGTTAGGTGCTCCTCTGTCTAAAAAGAATGGTTTTGTTTCCAGAGATACTTGTGTTTCTTCAACTCAGCAGAATAGGCCTATTTGGATCAAGAAGGAACTGTCCCCAGCTTGAAACATCCAAATTGGAGGACGTCTTTCTGTCAAAAACCATCTCAATTCTCACAGGAAAACAATGTGCTAGATGCTAGTGCGTCTAACAGGAATGGATTTTTTTCTGGAGATACACGTGTATCTTCTATTTAGCTGAATAGGCCTATTTGGAGCAACATGAGTCTTTCTCTACCTTGAAATTCTGATTTGCAACATGTACTCCTGTAAAACAAACTCAATGATCACAGGGAAGTAACGTGCTTGATGCTCCTGCTTTTAGCACACGTGGTTTTCACGAGAGATACATGTGATTCTTCCCCTCTGCTGAATAGGCCTACTTGCAACAAAGCCAGCCTTTTGCACTTTGAAAACAATGTCTGGCAGGAAGATTTCCTTTCAAAAACGAACTCAATACTCAGAGAAAAATAACGTCAGATGCTGCAGCTCCACACACAGAGGGTTTTCTTTGGAGTGATCCTTGTGTGTCTTCAACTCAGCTGAATAGGCCTAGAGGGAGGAGAGAGAGCCTACCTCCACCTTGAAACCCCTCAGTTGTGGGAAGTTTTCCTTTCAAAAAGTGACTTAACTCTTACAGGGAAACCATGTGCTAGATGCTGTAGATTCTAGCATATATGGTTTTCTTTCAGGAGTCACCTGTGTTTCCTCAACTCAACTGTTTAGACCTATTAACAGTCAGAAGCGCCTATCTCTAGCTTCAAACACCTAAACACCTAAACTAACTCATGTCACAGAAAGAAAATATTGTAGGCTCTCCTGCTTCCCAGGTGATTCTTTCATGACACAGGTGGGTTTCTTCAACTCAACTGAATAGGCCAATTTGGGAAAAAGGAGCCCTTTCACAACGCGATCACTGATTTGCAGGAAGCACTTCTTTCAAAACATAACTAAATATGCCAGGAAAACAATCTCTCAGGTGATCCTGCTTCTAATACAGATGGTTTTCTTTTGAGAGATCCATGTGTTTCTTCAATTTAGAAGAATGAGCCTATTTGGACAAAATGATCCTTTTTCCACCTTGAAAATTGTAATTTCTCTGAAGTATTCCCTTCAAACCCTAACTCAACTCTCACAGGCACACAACGTGCTAGATACGTGAGGCTCTAACATAGAGGCTTTTCTTTGGACAGATACATGTCTTTGCTCAAGTCAGCTGAATTGAACTTTTGAGAGTAAATAGCGCCTAGGTCCAGGATAAACCACGTATGTTTCAGGAAGTATTCCTATCAGATCTAACTCAATTCGCACAAAGAAACAATGTGCTACATGCTGCTGCTCCTAACCTAGATGGTTTTCTTCAGAGAACTACGTGTGTTTCTTTTAAGCAGGTAATAGGTCTATGTGGAATAAAATGAGCAATAATCCACCATGAAAATGTGATTGGCAGCATGTAATGCTTTCAAAATTAACTCAGTTCTCACAGGAAAGAAAAATGTGCTAGGTGCTCCTGCTTCTAACACAGATGGTTTTCTTTGGAGAGATAGCTATGTTTATTCTTCTCAGCTGAATAGGCCTATATTGAACAAAATGAGCCTGTCTCCACCTTGAAATCTGATATTTGAGGGAGTAGTTAGTCCTTGCAGAAACTACTTCAATTCTGAAAGGAAAACAATGTGCTAGATGCTGCGGCTTCTCACATACCTGTTTTTCTTTGGAGAGCTACATGTGTTTCTTCAACGCAGCCCAGTGGGCCGATTTGCATCGGGGAAAGCTATTGTTCTCATAAAACACCAAAGTTTCAGCAGTGCTCTTTCAAAAACTCAGCGTATTTTCACAGGAAAACAATGTGCTAGTTGCTCCTGCATCTAACACGAATGGCTTCTTTTCTAGAGATGCATGCTTTTCTTCATCGTAGCTGAATAGGCCTATTTGGATCAAATGAGCCTTTCTCCACCTTGAAAATTCTGATTTGCAGGAAGTATTCCTTTCAAAAACGAACTCAATTTTAGTAGGGAAAGTATGTGCCTGATGCTCCTGCTCTCAGAGCACATGGTTTTCTTCGAGAAATGCGTGCGTTTCGTCCACTCAACTGAATTGGCCTATTTGGACCAAAATCATCCTTTCTCCACCTTGAAATCTATGTTTTGCAGGAAGTGTTCCTCTCAAAAACGACCTCAATTCACAATGGAAAATAATATGCTAGATGCTGCACGTTCTAGCATACATGCTTGTCTTTGGAGAGGTGCATGGGTTTCTTCACCTGAGCTGAATAGGCCTATTTGGATCAAAGAGAGCCTATATTCACTTTGAAACATCAAAGTTGCAGGCAGTACTTTGGCCAAAACTACCACCATTCTCACAGGAAAACAATGGCTACTTGCTACTGCATCTAACAGAAACCCTTGTGTTCTCGAGACACATGTGCTTCTTCCACGTAGCTGAAGAGGCCTCTTGGGAAAAAAGTGAGCCTTTATTCACCATGAAACTTCTGTTTTGCAGGAAGTATTCCTTCAAACACTACTTCAATTTTCACTGGGAAACAATTGGGTAGATGCTCCAGCTTCTAGCTCACGTGGTTTTCTCTTGGAAGATACTTGTGTTTCATCAAGTCAGCCGAATTGGCCCATTTGGTGCAACCAACGCAGATATCCCGATTGAATCACCTAAGTCGGAGGAGGTATTTCCATTCCATCTAACTCAATTCTTATAGAGAAACAATACTGTAGATGCTGCTGCTTCTAACTTAGATGGCTTTCTTTGGAGATACATATGTTTCTTCTACTCAGCTGCATAGGCCTATATTGTACAAAGTGAAATTTTGTCCACGTTGATATCTATGATTTCAGGGAGTATTCCTTTCAAAAACTACCTCAAGTCTCACAGGAAAACATGTGATAGATGCCACAGCTCGTAACATAGATGGGTTTTTCTGAGAGACACTTGTGTTTCTTCACCTCAGCTGAATAGGTCAATTTTGAGCAAGCACCGCCTATCTGCAGCATGAAGCACGAAAATTCGTAGAAGTCTTTCTTTCAAAACTCACTAAATTCTCACAGGAAAACAATGTGGTTAATGTTGCAGTGTCTAGCAAACCTGGTTTTCTTTGGAGTGAATCGTGTGTTTCTTCACCTCAGCTGAGTAGGCCTATTTGGATTAAAGAGCGTGTATGTTCACCTTGAAACGCCGAAGGTGGAGGCTGTCGTCCTTCCAAAACTAGTACATTTCTCACAGGAAAACAATGGGCTACTTACTCCTGCGTCTAACACGAACAGCTTTTTTTCCAGAGATTCATGTGTTGTGTCAACTTAGCTCTATAGGACCACTCGGAAGAAAATGAGCCTTCCTCTCCTTGAAAATTATGATCTGCGTAAACTATTCCTTTCAAAAATTAACTTAATTTTCACAGGGGAACCAAGTCCGTGATGCTCCTGCTGCTAGCACACATGGATTTCTTTGAGAGATACTTGAGTTTCGTCCATTCAGCTGAATAGGCCCCCTTGGAAAATAATCAGACTTTCTCTACATTCAAATCTATGACTTCAGGAATTATTTCTTATAAAACTCCCTCAAGTCCCTCAGGAAAACAAGGTGTCAGATGCTGTACCTTCTAGCATGCATCGTTTTCTTTGGAGAGGTTCATATGTTTCCTCAACTCAGCTCAATAGGCCTATTTGGATCCAAGAGAGCCTAGATTCACCTTGAAACACTGAAATTGTAGGCAGTACTCTTAACAAGTGGGACACAATTCTCAAAGGAAAAGAATGTGTTAGGTGCTCCTCTGTCTAAAAAGAATGGTTTTGTTTCCAGAGATACTTGTGTTTCTTCAACTCAGCAGAATAGGCCTATTTGGATCAAGAAGGAACTGTCCCCAGCTTGAAACATCCAAATTGGAGGACGTCTTTCTGTCAAAAACCATCTCAATTCTCACAGGAAAACAATGTGCTAGATGCTAGTGCGTCTAACAGGAATGGATTTTTTTCTGGAGATACACGTGTATCTTCTATTTAGCTGAATAGGCCTATTTGGAGCAACATGAGTCTTTCTCTACCTTGAAATTCTGATTTGCAACATGTACTCCTGTAAAACAAACTCAATGATCACAGGGAAGTAACGTGCTTGATGCTCCTGCTTTTAGCACACGTGGTTTTCACGAGAGATACATGTGATTCTTCCCCTCTGCTGAATAGGCCTACTTGCAACAAAGCCAGCCTTTTGCACTTTGAAAACAATGTCTGGCAGGAAGATTTCCTTTCAAAAACGAACTCAATACTCAGAGAAAAATAACGTCAGATGCTGCAGCTCCACACACAGAGGGTTTTCTTTGGAGTGATCCTTGTGTGTCTTCAACTCAGCTGAATAGGCCTAGAGGGAGGAGAGAGAGCCTACCTCCACCTTGAAACCCCTCAGTTGTGGGAAGTTTTCCTTTCAAAAAGTGACTTAACTCTTACAGGGAAACCATGTGCTAGATGCTGTAGATTCTAGCATATATGGTTTTCTTTCAGGAGTCACCTGTGTTTCCTCAACTCAACTGTTTAGACCTATTAACAGTCAGAAGCGCCTATCTCTAGCTTCAAACACCTAAACACCTAAACTAACTCATGTCACAGAAAGAAAATATTGTAGGCTCTCCTGCTTCCCAGGTGATTCTTTCATGACACAGGTGGGTTTCTTCAACTCAACTGAATAGGCCAATTTGGGAAAAAGGAGCCCTTTCACAACGCGATCACTGATTTGCAGGAAGCACTTCTTTCAAAACATAACTAAATATGCCAGGAAAACAATCTCTCAGGTGATCCTGCTTCTAATACAGATGGTTTTCTTTTGAGAGATCCATGTGTTTCTTCAATTTAGAAGAATGAGCCTATTTGGACAAAATGATCCTTTTTCCACCTTGAAAATTGTAATTTCTCTGAAGTATTCCCTTCAAACCCTAACTCAACTCTCACAGGCACACAACGTGCTAGATACGTGAGGCTCTAACATAGAGGCTTTTCTTTGGACAGATACATGTCTTTGCTCAAGTCAGCTGAATTGAACTTTTGAGAGTAAATAGCGCCTAGGTCCAGGATAAACCACGTATGTTTCAGGAAGTATTCCTATCAGATCTAACTCAATTCGCACAAAGAAACAATGTGCTACATGCTGCTGCTCCTAACCTAGATGGTTTTCTTCAGAGAACTACGTGTGTTTCTTTTAAGCAGGTAATAGGTCTATGTGGAATAAAATGAGCAATAATCCACCATGAAAATGTGATTGGCAGCATGTAATGCTTTCAAAATTAACTCAGTTCTCACAGGAAAGAAAAATGTGCTAGGTGCTCCTGCTTCTAACACAGATGGTTTTCTTTGGAGAGATAGCTATGTTTATTCTTCTCAGCTGAATAGGCCTATATTGAACAAAATGAGCCTGTCTCCACCTTGAAATCTGATATTTGAGGGAGTAGTTAGTCCTTGCAGAAACTACTTCAATTCTGAAAGGAAAACAATGTGCTAGATGCTGCGGCTTCTCACATACCTGTTTTTCTTTGGAGAGCTACATGTGTTTCTTCAACGCAGCCCAGTGGGCCGATTTGCATCGGGGAAAGCTATTGTTCTCATAAAACACCAAAGTTTCAGCAGTGCTCTTTCAAAAACTCAGCGTATTTTCACAGGAAAACAATGTGCTAGTTGCTCCTGCATCTAACACGAATGGCTTCTTTTCTAGAGATGCATGCTTTTCTTCATCGTAGCTGAATAGGCCTATTTGGATCAAATGAGCCTTTCTCCACCTTGAAAATTCTGATTTGCAGGAAGTATTCCTTTCAAAAACGAACTCAATTTTAGTAGGGAAAGTATGTGCCTGATGCTCCTGCTCTCAGAGCACATGGTTTTCTTCGAGAAATGCGTGCGTTTCGTCCACTCAACTGAATTGGCCTATTTGGACCAAAATCATCCTTTCTCCACCTTGAAATCTATGTTTTGCAGGAAGTGTTCCTCTCAAAAACGACCTCAATTCACAATGGAAAATAATATGCTAGATGCTGCACGTTCTAGCATACATGCTTGTCTTTGGAGAGGTGCATGGGTTTCTTCACCTGAGCTGAATAGGCCTATTTGGATCAAAGAGAGCCTATATTCACTTTGAAACATCAAAGTTGCAGGCAGTACTTTGGCCAAAACTACCACCATTCTCACAGGAAAACAATGGCTACTTGCTACTGCATCTAACAGAAACCCTTGTGTTCTCGAGACACATGTGCTTCTTCCACGTAGCTGAAGAGGCCTCTTGGGAAAAAAGTGAGCCTTTATTCACCATGAAACTTCTGTTTTGCAGGAAGTATTCCTTCAAACACTACTTCAATTTTCACTGGGAAACAATTGGGTAGATGCTCCAGCTTCTAGCTCACGTGGTTTTCTCTTGGAAGATACTTGTGTTTCATCAAGTCAGCCGAATTGGCCCATTTGGTGCAACCAACGCAGATATCCCGATTGAATCACCTAAGTCGGAGGAGGTATTTCCATTCCATCTAACTCAATTCTTATAGAGAAACAATACTGTAGATGCTGCTGCTTCTAACTTAGATGGCTTTCTTTGGAGATACATATGTTTCTTCTACTCAGCTGCATAGGCCTATATTGTACAAAGTGAAATTTTGTCCACGTTGATATCTATGATTTCAGGGAGTATTCCTTTCAAAAACTACCTCAAGTCTCACAGGAAAACATGTGATAGATGCCACAGCTCGTAACATAGATGGGTTTTTCTGAGAGACACTTGTGTTTCTTCACCTCAGCTGAATAGGTCAATTTTGAGCAAGCACCGCCTATCTGCAGCATGAAGCACGAAAATTCGTAGAAGTCTTTCTTTCAAAACTCACTAAATTCTCACAGGAAAACAATGTGGTTAATGTTGCAGTGTCTAGCAAACCTGGTTTTCTTTGGAGTGAATCGTGTGTTTCTTCACCTCAGCTGAGTAGGCCTATTTGGATTAAAGAGCGTGTATGTTCACCTTGAAACGCCGAAGGTGGAGGCTGTCGTCCTTCCAAAACTAGTACATTTCTCACAGGAAAACAATGGGCTACTTACTCCTGCGTCTAACACGAACAGCTTTTTTTCCAGAGATTCATGTGTTGTGTCAACTTAGCTCTATAGGACCACTCGGAAGAAAATGAGCCTTCCTCTCCTTGAAAATTATGATCTGCGTAAACTATTCCTTTCAAAAATTAACTTAATTTTCACAGGGGAACCAAGTCCGTGATGCTCCTGCTGCTAGCACACATGGATTTCTTTGAGAGATACTTGAGTTTCGTCCATTCAGCTGAATAGGCCCCCTTGGAAAATAATCAGACTTTCTCTACATTCAAATCTATGACTTCAGGAATTATTTCTTATAAAACTCCCTCAAGTCCCTCAGGAAAACAAGGTGTCAGATGCTGTACCTTCTAGCATGCATCGTTTTCTTTGGAGAGGTTCATATGTTTCCTCAACTCAGCTCAATAGGCCTATTTGGATCCAAGAGAGCCTAGATTCACCTTGAAACACTGAAATTGTAGGCAGTACTCTTAACAAGTGGGACACAATTCTCAAAGGAAAAGAATGTGTTAGGTGCTCCTCTGTCTAAAAAGAATGGTTTTGTTTCCAGAGATACTTGTGTTTCTTCAACTCAGCAGAATAGGCCTATTTGGATCAAGAAGGAACTGTCCCCAGCTTGAAACATCCAAATTGGAGGACGTCTTTCTGTCAAAAACCATCTCAATTCTCACAGGAAAACAATGTGCTAGATGCTAGTGCGTCTAACAGGAATGGATTTTTTTCTGGAGATACACGTGTATCTTCTATTTAGCTGAATAGGCCTATTTGGAGCAACATGAGTCTTTCTCTACCTTGAAATTCTGATTTGCAACATGTACTCCTGTAAAACAAACTCAATGATCACAGGGAAGTAACGTGCTTGATGCTCCTGCTTTTAGCACACGTGGTTTTCACGAGAGATACATGTGATTCTTCCCCTCTGCTGAATAGGCCTACTTGCAACAAAGCCAGCCTTTTGCACTTTGAAAACAATGTCTGGCAGGAAGATTTCCTTTCAAAAACGAACTCAATACTCAGAGAAAAATAACGTCAGATGCTGCAGCTCCACACACAGAGGGTTTTCTTTGGAGTGATCCTTGTGTGTCTTCAACTCAGCTGAATAGGCCTAGAGGGAGGAGAGAGAGCCTACCTCCACCTTGAAACCCCTCAGTTGTGGGAAGTTTTCCTTTCAAAAAGTGACTTAACTCTTACAGGGAAACCATGTGCTAGATGCTGTAGATTCTAGCATATATGGTTTTCTTTCAGGAGTCACCTGTGTTTCCTCAACTCAACTGTTTAGACCTATTAACAGTCAGAAGCGCCTATCTCTAGCTTCAAACACCTAAACACCTAAACTAACTCATGTCACAGAAAGAAAATATTGTAGGCTCTCCTGCTTCCCAGGTGATTCTTTCATGACACAGGTGGGTTTCTTCAACTCAACTGAATAGGCCAATTTGGGAAAAAGGAGCCCTTTCACAACGCGATCACTGATTTGCAGGAAGCACTTCTTTCAAAACATAACTAAATATGCCAGGAAAACAATCTCTCAGGTGATCCTGCTTCTAATACAGATGGTTTTCTTTTGAGAGATCCATGTGTTTCTTCAATTTAGAAGAATGAGCCTATTTGGACAAAATGATCCTTTTTCCACCTTGAAAATTGTAATTTCTCTGAAGTATTCCCTTCAAACCCTAACTCAACTCTCACAGGCACACAACGTGCTAGATACGTGAGGCTCTAACATAGAGGCTTTTCTTTGGACAGATACATGTCTTTGCTCAAGTCAGCTGAATTGAACTTTTGAGAGTAAATAGCGCCTAGGTCCAGGATAAACCACGTATGTTTCAGGAAGTATTCCTATCAGATCTAACTCAATTCGCACAAAGAAACAATGTGCTACATGCTGCTGCTCCTAACCTAGATGGTTTTCTTCAGAGAACTACGTGTGTTTCTTTTAAGCAGGTAATAGGTCTATGTGGAATAAAATGAGCAATAATCCACCATGAAAATGTGATTGGCAGCATGTAATGCTTTCAAAATTAACTCAGTTCTCACAGGAAAGAAAAATGTGCTAGGTGCTCCTGCTTCTAACACAGATGGTTTTCTTTGGAGAGATAGCTATGTTTATTCTTCTCAGCTGAATAGGCCTATATTGAACAAAATGAGCCTGTCTCCACCTTGAAATCTGATATTTGAGGGAGTAGTTAGTCCTTGCAGAAACTACTTCAATTCTGAAAGGAAAACAATGTGCTAGATGCTGCGGCTTCTCACATACCTGTTTTTCTTTGGAGAGCTACATGTGTTTCTTCAACGCAGCCCAGTGGGCCGATTTGCATCGGGGAAAGCTATTGTTCTCATAAAACACCAAAGTTTCAGCAGTGCTCTTTCAAAAACTCAGCGTATTTTCACAGGAAAACAATGTGCTAGTTGCTCCTGCATCTAACACGAATGGCTTCTTTTCTAGAGATGCATGCTTTTCTTCATCGTAGCTGAATAGGCCTATTTGGATCAAATGAGCCTTTCTCCACCTTGAAAATTCTGATTTGCAGGAAGTATTCCTTTCAAAAACGAACTCAATTTTAGTAGGGAAAGTATGTGCCTGATGCTCCTGCTCTCAGAGCACATGGTTTTCTTCGAGAAATGCGTGCGTTTCGTCCACTCAACTGAATTGGCCTATTTGGACCAAAATCATCCTTTCTCCACCTTGAAATCTATGTTTTGCAGGAAGTGTTCCTCTCAAAAACGACCTCAATTCACAATGGAAAATAATATGCTAGATGCTGCACGTTCTAGCATACATGCTTGTCTTTGGAGAGGTGCATGGGTTTCTTCACCTGAGCTGAATAGGCCTATTTGGATCAAAGAGAGCCTATATTCACTTTGAAACATCAAAGTTGCAGGCAGTACTTTGGCCAAAACTACCACCATTCTCACAGGAAAACAATGGCTACTTGCTACTGCATCTAACAGAAACCCTTGTGTTCTCGAGACACATGTGCTTCTTCCACGTAGCTGAAGAGGCCTCTTGGGAAAAAAGTGAGCCTTTATTCACCATGAAACTTCTGTTTTGCAGGAAGTATTCCTTCAAACACTACTTCAATTTTCACTGGGAAACAATTGGGTAGATGCTCCAGCTTCTAGCTCACGTGGTTTTCTCTTGGAAGATACTTGTGTTTCATCAAGTCAGCCGAATTGGCCCATTTGGTGCAACCAACGCAGATATCCCGATTGAATCACCTAAGTCGGAGGAGGTATTTCCATTCCATCTAACTCAATTCTTATAGAGAAACAATACTGTAGATGCTGCTGCTTCTAACTTAGATGGCTTTCTTTGGAGATACATATGTTTCTTCTACTCAGCTGCATAGGCCTATATTGTACAAAGTGAAATTTTGTCCACGTTGATATCTATGATTTCAGGGAGTATTCCTTTCAAAAACTACCTCAAGTCTCACAGGAAAACATGTGATAGATGCCACAGCTCGTAACATAGATGGGTTTTTCTGAGAGACACTTGTGTTTCTTCACCTCAGCTGAATAGGTCAATTTTGAGCAAGCACCGCCTATCTGCAGCATGAAGCACGAAAATTCGTAGAAGTCTTTCTTTCAAAACTCACTAAATTCTCACAGGAAAACAATGTGGTTAATGTTGCAGTGTCTAGCAAACCTGGTTTTCTTTGGAGTGAATCGTGTGTTTCTTCACCTCAGCTGAGTAGGCCTATTTGGATTAAAGAGCGTGTATGTTCACCTTGAAACGCCGAAGGTGGAGGCTGTCGTCCTTCCAAAACTAGTACATTTCTCACAGGAAAACAATGGGCTACTTACTCCTGCGTCTAACACGAACAGCTTTTTTTCCAGAGATTCATGTGTTGTGTCAACTTAGCTCTATAGGACCACTCGGAAGAAAATGAGCCTTCCTCTCCTTGAAAATTATGATCTGCGTAAACTATTCCTTTCAAAAATTAACTTAATTTTCACAGGGGAACCAAGTCCGTGATGCTCCTGCTGCTAGCACACATGGATTTCTTTGAGAGATACTTGAGTTTCGTCCATTCAGCTGAATAGGCCCCCTTGGAAAATAATCAGACTTTCTCTACATTCAAATCTATGACTTCAGGAATTATTTCTTATAAAACTCCCTCAAGTCCCTCAGGAAAACAAGGTGTCAGATGCTGTACCTTCTAGCATGCATCGTTTTCTTTGGAGAGGTTCATATGTTTCCTCAACTCAGCTCAATAGGCCTATTTGGATCCAAGAGAGCCTAGATTCACCTTGAAACACTGAAATTGTAGGCAGTACTCTTAACAAGTGGGACACAATTCTCAAAGGAAAAGAATGTGTTAGGTGCTCCTCTGTCTAAAAAGAATGGTTTTGTTTCCAGAGATACTTGTGTTTCTTCAACTCAGCAGAATAGGCCTATTTGGATCAAGAAGGAACTGTCCCCAGCTTGAAACATCCAAATTGGAGGACGTCTTTCTGTCAAAAACCATCTCAATTCTCACAGGAAAACAATGTGCTAGATGCTAGTGCGTCTAACAGGAATGGATTTTTTTCTGGAGATACACGTGTATCTTCTATTTAGCTGAATAGGCCTATTTGGAGCAACATGAGTCTTTCTCTACCTTGAAATTCTGATTTGCAACATGTACTCCTGTAAAACAAACTCAATGATCACAGGGAAGTAACGTGCTTGATGCTCCTGCTTTTAGCACACGTGGTTTTCACGAGAGATACATGTGATTCTTCCCCTCTGCTGAATAGGCCTACTTGCAACAAAGCCAGCCTTTTGCACTTTGAAAACAATGTCTGGCAGGAAGATTTCCTTTCAAAAACGAACTCAATACTCAGAGAAAAATAACGTCAGATGCTGCAGCTCCACACACAGAGGGTTTTCTTTGGAGTGATCCTTGTGTGTCTTCAACTCAGCTGAATAGGCCTAGAGGGAGGAGAGAGAGCCTACCTCCACCTTGAAACCCCTCAGTTGTGGGAAGTTTTCCTTTCAAAAAGTGACTTAACTCTTACAGGGAAACCATGTGCTAGATGCTGTAGATTCTAGCATATATGGTTTTCTTTCAGGAGTCACCTGTGTTTCCTCAACTCAACTGTTTAGACCTATTAACAGTCAGAAGCGCCTATCTCTAGCTTCAAACACCTAAACACCTAAACTAACTCATGTCACAGAAAGAAAATATTGTAGGCTCTCCTGCTTCCCAGGTGATTCTTTCATGACACAGGTGGGTTTCTTCAACTCAACTGAATAGGCCAATTTGGGAAAAAGGAGCCCTTTCACAACGCGATCACTGATTTGCAGGAAGCACTTCTTTCAAAACATAACTAAATATGCCAGGAAAACAATCTCTCAGGTGATCCTGCTTCTAATACAGATGGTTTTCTTTTGAGAGATCCATGTGTTTCTTCAATTTAGAAGAATGAGCCTATTTGGACAAAATGATCCTTTTTCCACCTTGAAAATTGTAATTTCTCTGAAGTATTCCCTTCAAACCCTAACTCAACTCTCACAGGCACACAACGTGCTAGATACGTGAGGCTCTAACATAGAGGCTTTTCTTTGGACAGATACATGTCTTTGCTCAAGTCAGCTGAATTGAACTTTTGAGAGTAAATAGCGCCTAGGTCCAGGATAAACCACGTATGTTTCAGGAAGTATTCCTATCAGATCTAACTCAATTCGCACAAAGAAACAATGTGCTACATGCTGCTGCTCCTAACCTAGATGGTTTTCTTCAGAGAACTACGTGTGTTTCTTTTAAGCAGGTAATAGGTCTATGTGGAATAAAATGAGCAATAATCCACCATGAAAATGTGATTGGCAGCATGTAATGCTTTCAAAATTAACTCAGTTCTCACAGGAAAGAAAAATGTGCTAGGTGCTCCTGCTTCTAACACAGATGGTTTTCTTTGGAGAGATAGCTATGTTTATTCTTCTCAGCTGAATAGGCCTATATTGAACAAAATGAGCCTGTCTCCACCTTGAAATCTGATATTTGAGGGAGTAGTTAGTCCTTGCAGAAACTACTTCAATTCTGAAAGGAAAACAATGTGCTAGATGCTGCGGCTTCTCACATACCTGTTTTTCTTTGGAGAGCTACATGTGTTTCTTCAACGCAGCCCAGTGGGCCGATTTGCATCGGGGAAAGCTATTGTTCTCATAAAACACCAAAGTTTCAGCAGTGCTCTTTCAAAAACTCAGCGTATTTTCACAGGAAAACAATGTGCTAGTTGCTCCTGCATCTAACACGAATGGCTTCTTTTCTAGAGATGCATGCTTTTCTTCATCGTAGCTGAATAGGCCTATTTGGATCAAATGAGCCTTTCTCCACCTTGAAAATTCTGATTTGCAGGAAGTATTCCTTTCAAAAACGAACTCAATTTTAGTAGGGAAAGTATGTGCCTGATGCTCCTGCTCTCAGAGCACATGGTTTTCTTCGAGAAATGCGTGCGTTTCGTCCACTCAACTGAATTGGCCTATTTGGACCAAAATCATCCTTTCTCCACCTTGAAATCTATGTTTTGCAGGAAGTGTTCCTCTCAAAAACGACCTCAATTCACAATGGAAAATAATATGCTAGATGCTGCACGTTCTAGCATACATGCTTGTCTTTGGAGAGGTGCATGGGTTTCTTCACCTGAGCTGAATAGGCCTATTTGGATCAAAGAGAGCCTATATTCACTTTGAAACATCAAAGTTGCAGGCAGTACTTTGGCCAAAACTACCACCATTCTCACAGGAAAACAATGGCTACTTGCTACTGCATCTAACAGAAACCCTTGTGTTCTCGAGACACATGTGCTTCTTCCACGTAGCTGAAGAGGCCTCTTGGGAAAAAAGTGAGCCTTTATTCACCATGAAACTTCTGTTTTGCAGGAAGTATTCCTTCAAACACTACTTCAATTTTCACTGGGAAACAATTGGGTAGATGCTCCAGCTTCTAGCTCACGTGGTTTTCTCTTGGAAGATACTTGTGTTTCATCAAGTCAGCCGAATTGGCCCATTTGGTGCAACCAACGCAGATATCCCGATTGAATCACCTAAGTCGGAGGAGGTATTTCCATTCCATCTAACTCAATTCTTATAGAGAAACAATACTGTAGATGCTGCTGCTTCTAACTTAGATGGCTTTCTTTGGAGATACATATGTTTCTTCTACTCAGCTGCATAGGCCTATATTGTACAAAGTGAAATTTTGTCCACGTTGATATCTATGATTTCAGGGAGTATTCCTTTCAAAAACTACCTCAAGTCTCACAGGAAAACATGTGATAGATGCCACAGCTCGTAACATAGATGGGTTTTTCTGAGAGACACTTGTGTTTCTTCACCTCAGCTGAATAGGTCAATTTTGAGCAAGCACCGCCTATCTGCAGCATGAAGCACGAAAATTCGTAGAAGTCTTTCTTTCAAAACTCACTAAATTCTCACAGGAAAACAATGTGGTTAATGTTGCAGTGTCTAGCAAACCTGGTTTTCTTTGGAGTGAATCGTGTGTTTCTTCACCTCAGCTGAGTAGGCCTATTTGGATTAAAGAGCGTGTATGTTCACCTTGAAACGCCGAAGGTGGAGGCTGTCGTCCTTCCAAAACTAGTACATTTCTCACAGGAAAACAATGGGCTACTTACTCCTGCGTCTAACACGAACAGCTTTTTTTCCAGAGATTCATGTGTTGTGTCAACTTAGCTCTATAGGACCACTCGGAAGAAAATGAGCCTTCCTCTCCTTGAAAATTATGATCTGCGTAAACTATTCCTTTCAAAAATTAACTTAATTTTCACAGGGGAACCAAGTCCGTGATGCTCCTGCTGCTAGCACACATGGATTTCTGTGAGAGATACTTGAGTTTCGTCCATTCAGCTGAATAGGCCCCCTTGGAAAATAATCAGACTTTCTCTACATTCAAATCTATGACTTCAGGAATTATTTCTTATAAAACTCCCTCAAGTCCCTCAGGAAAACAAGGTGTCAGATGCTGTACCTTCTAGCATGCATCGTTTTCTTTGGAGAGGTTCATATGTTTCCTCAACTCAGCTCAATAGGCCTATTTGGATCCAAGAGAGCCTAGATTCACCTTGAAACACTGAAATTGTAGGCAGTACTCTTAACAAGTGGGACACAATTCTCAAAGGAAAAGAATGTGTTAGGTGCTCCTCTGTCTAAAAAGAATGGTTTTGTTTCCAGAGATACTTGTGTTTCTTCAACTCAGCAGAATAGGCCTATTTGGATCAAGAAGGAACTGTCCCCAGCTTGAAACATCCAAATTGGAGGACGTCTTTCTGTCAAAAACCATCTCAATTCTCACAGGAAAACAATGTGCTAGATGCTAGTGCGTCTAACAGGAATGGATTTTTTTCTGGAGATACACGTGTATCTTCTATTTAGCTGAATAGGCCTATTTGGAGCAACATGAGTCTTTCTCTACCTTGAAATTCTGATTTGCAACATGTACTCCTGTAAAACAAACTCAATGATCACAGGGAAGTAACGTGCTTGATGCTCCTGCTTTTAGCACACGTGGTTTTCACGAGAGATACATGTGATTCTTCCCCTCTGCTGAATAGGCCTACTTGCAACAAAGCCAGCCTTTTGCACTTTGAAAACAATGTCTGGCAGGAAGATTTCCTTTCAAAAACGAACTCAATACTCAGAGAAAAATAACGTCAGATGCTGCAGCTCCACACACAGAGGGTTTTCTTTGGAGTGATCCTTGTGTGTCTTCAACTCAGCTGAATAGGCCTAGAGGGAGGAGAGAGAGCCTACCTCCACCTTGAAACCCCTCAGTTGTGGGAAGTTTTCCTTTCAAAAAGTGACTTAACTCTTACAGGGAAACCATGTGCTAGATGCTGTAGATTCTAGCATATATGGTTTTCTTTCAGGAGTCACCTGTGTTTCCTCAACTCAACTGTTTAGACCTATTAACAGTCAGAAGCGCCTATCTCTAGCTTCAAACACCTAAACACCTAAACTAACTCATGTCACAGAAAGAAAATATTGTAGGCTCTCCTGCTTCCCAGGTGATTCTTTCATGACACAGGTGGGTTTCTTCAACTCAACTGAATAGGCCAATTTGGGAAAAAGGAGCCCTTTCACAACGCGATCACTGATTTGCAGGAAGCACTTCTTTCAAAACATAACTAAATATGCCAGGAAAACAATCTCTCAGGTGATCCTGCTTCTAATACAGATGGTTTTCTTTTGAGAGATCCATGTGTTTCTTCAATTTAGAAGAATGAGCCTATTTGGACAAAATGATCCTTTTTCCACCTTGAAAATTGTAATTTCTCTGAAGTATTCCCTTCAAACCCTAACTCAACTCTCACAGGCACACAACGTGCTAGATACGTGAGGCTCTAACATAGAGGCTTTTCTTTGGACAGATACATGTCTTTGCTCAAGTCAGCTGAATTGAACTTTTGAGAGTAAATAGCGCCTAGGTCCAGGATAAACCACGTATGTTTCAGGAAGTATTCCTATCAGATCTAACTCAATTCGCACAAAGAAACAATGTGCTACATGCTGCTGCTCCTAACCTAGATGGTTTTCTTCAGAGAACTACGTGTGTTTCTTTTAAGCAGGTAATAGGTCTATGTGGAATAAAATGAGCAATAATCCACCATGAAAATGTGATTGGCAGCATGTAATGCTTTCAAAATTAACTCAGTTCTCACAGGAAAGAAAAATGTGCTAGGTGCTCCTGCTTCTAACACAGATGGTTTTCTTTGGAGAGATAGCTATGTTTATTCTTCTCAGCTGAATAGGCCTATATTGAACAAAATGAGCCTGTCTCCACCTTGAAATCTGATATTTGAGGGAGTAGTTAGTCCTTGCAGAAACTACTTCAATTCTGAAAGGAAAACAATGTGCTAGATGCTGCGGCTTCTCACATACCTGTTTTTCTTTGGAGAGCTACATGTGTTTCTTCAACGCAGCCCAGTGGGCCGATTTGCATCGGGGAAAGCTATTGTTCTCATAAAACACCAAAGTTTCAGCAGTGCTCTTTCAAAAACTCAGCGTATTTTCACAGGAAAACAATGTGCTAGTTGCTCCTGCATCTAACACGAATGGCTTCTTTTCTAGAGATGCATGCTTTTCTTCATCGTAGCTGAATAGGCCTATTTGGATCAAATGAGCCTTTCTCCACCTTGAAAATTCTGATTTGCAGGAAGTATTCCTTTCAAAAACGAACTCAATTTTAGTAGGGAAAGTATGTGCCTGATGCTCCTGCTCTCAGAGCACATGGTTTTCTTCGAGAAATGCGTGCGTTTCGTCCACTCAACTGAATTGGCCTATTTGGACCAAAATCATCCTTTCTCCACCTTGAAATCTATGTTTTGCAGGAAGTGTTCCTCTCAAAAACGACCTCAATTCACAATGGAAAATAATATGCTAGATGCTGCACGTTCTAGCATACATGCTTGTCTTTGGAGAGGTGCATGGGTTTCTTCACCTGAGCTGAATAGGCCTATTTGGATCAAAGAGAGCCTATATTCACTTTGAAACATCAAAGTTGCAGGCAGTACTTTGGCCAAAACTACCACCATTCTCACAGGAAAACAATGGCTACTTGCTACTGCATCTAACAGAAACCCTTGTGTTCTCGAGACACATGTGCTTCTTCCACGTAGCTGAAGAGGCCTCTTGGGAAAAAAGTGAGCCTTTATTCACCATGAAACTTCTGTTTTGCAGGAAGTATTCCTTCAAACACTACTTCAATTTTCACTGGGAAACAATTGGGTAGATGCTCCAGCTTCTAGCTCACGTGGTTTTCTCTTGGAAGATACTTGTGTTTCATCAAGTCAGCCGAATTGGCCCATTTGGTGCAACCAACGCAGATATCCCGATTGAATCACCTAAGTCGGAGGAGGTATTTCCATTCCATCTAACTCAATTCTTATAGAGAAACAATACTGTAGATGCTGCTGCTTCTAACTTAGATGGCTTTCTTTGGAGATACATATGTTTCTTCTACTCAGCTGCATAGGCCTATATTGTACAAAGTGAAATTTTGTCCACGTTGATATCTATGATTTCAGGGAGTATTCCTTTCAAAAACTACCTCAAGTCTCACAGGAAAACATGTGATAGATGCCACAGCTCGTAACATAGATGGGTTTTTCTGAGAGACACTTGTGTTTCTTCACCTCAGCTGAATAGGTCAATTTTGAGCAAGCACCGCCTATCTGCAGCATGAAGCACGAAAATTCGTAGAAGTCTTTCTTTCAAAACTCACTAAATTCTCACAGGAAAACAATGTGGTTAATGTTGCAGTGTCTAGCAAACCTGGTTTTCTTTGGAGTGAATCGTGTGTTTCTTCACCTCAGCTGAGTAGGCCTATTTGGATTAAAGAGCGTGTATGTTCACCTTGAAACGCCGAAGGTGGAGGCTGTCGTCCTTCCAAAACTAGTACATTTCTCACAGGAAAACAATGGGCTACTTACTCCTGCGTCTAACACGAACAGCTTTTTTTCCAGAGATTCATGTGTTGTGTCAACTTAGCTCTATAGGACCACTCGGAAGAAAATGAGCCTTCCTCTCCTTGAAAATTATGATCTGCGTAAACTATTCCTTTCAAAAATTAACTTAATTTTCACAGGGGAACCAAGTCCGTGATGCTCCTGCTGCTAGCACACATGGATTTCTGTGAGAGATACTTGAGTTTCGTCCATTCAGCTGAATAGGCCCCCTTGGAAAATAATCAGACTTTCTCTACATTCAAATCTATGACTTCAGGAATTATTTCTTATAAAACTCCCTCAAGTCCCTCAGGAAAACAAGGTGTCAGATGCTGTACCTTCTAGCATGCATCGTTTTCTTTGGAGAGGTTCATATGTTTCCTCAACTCAGCTCAATAGGCCTATTTGGATCCAAGAGAGCCTAGATTCACCTTGAAACACTGAAATTGTAGGCAGTACTCTTAACAAGTGGGACACAATTCTCAAAGGAAAAGAATGTGTTAGGTGCTCCTCTGTCTAAAAAGAATGGTTTTGTTTCCAGAGATACTTGTGTTTCTTCAACTCAGCAGAATAGGCCTATTTGGATCAAGAAGGAACTGTCCCCAGCTTGAAACATCCAAATTGGAGGACGTCTTTCTGTCAAAAACCATCTCAATTCTCACAGGAAAACAATGTGCTAGATGCTAGTGCGTCTAACAGGAATGGATTTTTTTCTGGAGATACACGTGTATCTTCTATTTAGCTGAATAGGCCTATTTGGAGCAACATGAGTCTTTCTCTACCTTGAAATTCTGATTTGCAACATGTACTCCTGTAAAACAAACTCAATGATCACAGGGAAGTAACGTGCTTGATGCTCCTGCTTTTAGCACACGTGGTTTTCACGAGAGATACATGTGATTCTTCCCCTCTGCTGAATAGGCCTACTTGCAACAAAGCCAGCCTTTTGCACTTTGAAAACAATGTCTGGCAGGAAGATTTCCTTTCAAAAACGAACTCAATACTCAGAGAAAAATAACGTCAGATGCTGCAGCTCCACACACAGAGGGTTTTCTTTGGAGTGATCCTTGTGTGTCTTCAACTCAGCTGAATAGGCCTAGAGGGAGGAGAGAGAGCCTACCTCCACCTTGAAACCCCTCAGTTGTGGGAAGTTTTCCTTTCAAAAAGTGACTTAACTCTTACAGGGAAACCATGTGCTAGATGCTGTAGATTCTAGCATATATGGTTTTCTTTCAGGAGTCACCTGTGTTTCCTCAACTCAACTGTTTAGACCTATTAACAGTCAGAAGCGCCTATCTCTAGCTTCAAACACCTAAACACCTAAACTAACTCATGTCACAGAAAGAAAATATTGTAGGCTCTCCTGCTTCCCAGGTGATTCTTTCATGACACAGGTGGGTTTCTTCAACTCAACTGAATAGGCCAATTTGGGAAAAAGGAGCCCTTTCACAACGCGATCACTGATTTGCAGGAAGCACTTCTTTCAAAACATAACTAAATATGCCAGGAAAACAATCTCTCAGGTGATCCTGCTTCTAATACAGATGGTTTTCTTTTGAGAGATCCATGTGTTTCTTCAATTTAGAAGAATGAGCCTATTTGGACAAAATGATCCTTTTTCCACCTTGAAAATTGTAATTTCTCTGAAGTATTCCCTTCAAACCCTAACTCAACTCTCACAGGCACACAACGTGCTAGATACGTGAGGCTCTAACATAGAGGCTTTTCTTTGGACAGATACATGTCTTTGCTCAAGTCAGCTGAATTGAACTTTTGAGAGTAAATAGCGCCTAGGTCCAGGATAAACCACGTATGTTTCAGGAAGTATTCCTATCAGATCTAACTCAATTCGCACAAAGAAACAATGTGCTACATGCTGCTGCTCCTAACCTAGATGGTTTTCTTCAGAGAACTACGTGTGTTTCTTTTAAGCAGGTAATAGGTCTATGTGGAATAAAATGAGCAATAATCCACCATGAAAATGTGATTGGCAGCATGTAATGCTTTCAAAATTAACTCAGTTCTCACAGGAAAGAAAAATGTGCTAGGTGCTCCTGCTTCTAACACAGATGGTTTTCTTTGGAGAGATAGCTATGTTTATTCTTCTCAGCTGAATAGGCCTATATTGAACAAAATGAGCCTGTCTCCACCTTGAAATCTGATATTTGAGGGAGTAGTTAGTCCTTGCAGAAACTACTTCAATTCTGAAAGGAAAACAATGTGCTAGATGCTGCGGCTTCTCACATACCTGTTTTTCTTTGGAGAGCTACATGTGTTTCTTCAACGCAGCCCAGTGGGCCGATTTGCATCGGGGAAAGCTATTGTTCTCATAAAACACCAAAGTTTCAGCAGTGCTCTTTCAAAAACTCAGCGTATTTTCACAGGAAAACAATGTGCTAGTTGCTCCTGCATCTAACACGAATGGCTTCTTTTCTAGAGATGCATGCTTTTCTTCATCGTAGCTGAATAGGCCTATTTGGATCAAATGAGCCTTTCTCCACCTTGAAAATTCTGATTTGCAGGAAGTATTCCTTTCAAAAACGAACTCAATTTTAGTAGGGAAAGTATGTGCCTGATGCTCCTGCTCTCAGAGCACATGGTTTTCTTCGAGAAATGCGTGCGTTTCGTTCACTCAACTGAATTGGCCTATTTGGACCAAAATCATCCTTTCTCCACCTTGAAATCTATGTTTTGCAGGAAGTGTTCCTCTCAAAAACGACCTCAATTCACAATGGAAAATAATATGCTAGATGCTGCACGTTCTAGCATACATGCTTGTCTTTGGAGAGGTGCATGGGTTTCTTCACCTGAGCTGAATAGGCCTATTTGGATCAAAGAGAGCCTATATTCACTTTGAAACATCAAAGTTGCAGGCAGTACTTTGGCCAAAACTACCACCATTCTCACAGGAAAACAATGGCTACTTGCTACTGCATCTAACAGAAACCCTTGTGTTCTCGAGACACATGTGCTTCTTCCACGTAGCTGAAGAGGCCTCTTGGGAAAAAAGTGAGCCTTTATTCACCATGAAACTTCTGTTTTGCAGGAAGTATTCCTTCAAACACTACTTCAATTTTCACTGGGAAACAATTGGGTAGATGCTCCAGCTTCTAGCTCACGTGGTTTTCTCTTGGAAGATACTTGTGTTTCATCAAGTCAGCTGAATTGGCCCATTTGGTGCAACCAACGCAGATATCCCGATTGAATCACCTAAGTCGGAGGAGGTATTTCCATTCCATCTAACTCAATTCTTATAGAGAAACAATACTGTAGATGCTGCTGCTTCTAACTTAGATGGCTTTCTTTGGAGATACATATGTTTCTTCTACTCAGCTGCATAGGCCTATATTGGACAAAGTGAAATTTTGTCCACGTTGATATCTATGATTTCAGGGAGTATTCCTTTCAAAAACTACCTCAAGTCTCACAGGAAAACATGTGATAGATGCCACAGCTCGTAACATAGATGGGTTTTTCTGAGAGACACTTGTGTTTCTTCACCTCAGCTGAATAGGTCAATTTTGAGCAAGCACCGCCTATCTGCAGCATGAAGCACGAAAATTCGTAGAAGTCTTTCTTTCAAAACTCACTAAATTCTCACAGGAAAACAATGTGGTTAATGTTGCAGTGTCTAGCAAACCTGGTTTTCTTTGGAGTGAATCGTGTGTTTCTTCACCTCAGCTGAGTAGGCCTATTTGGATTAAAGAGCGTGTATGTTCACCTTGAAACGCCGAAGGTGGAGGCTGTCGTCCTTCCAAAACTAGTACATTTCTCACAGGAAAACAATGGGCTACTTACTCCTGCGTCTAACACGAACAGCTTTTTTTCCAGAGATTCATGTGTTGTGTCAACTTAGCTCTATAGGACCACTCGGAAGAAAATGAGCCTTCCTCTCCTTGAAAATTATGATCTGCGTAAACTATTCCTTTCAAAAATTAACTTAATTTTCACAGGGGAACCAAGTCCGTGATGCTCCTGCTGCTAGCACACATGGATTTCTTTGAGAGATACTTGAGTTTCGTCCATTCAGCTGAATAGGCCCCCTTGGAAAATAATCAGACTTTCTCTACATTCAAATCTATGACTTCAGGAATTATTTCTTATAAAACTCCCTCAAGTCCCTCAGGAAAACAAGGTGTCAGATGCTGTACCTTCTAGCATGCATCGTTTTCTTTGGAGAGGTTCATATGTTTCCTCAACTCAGCTCAATAGGCCTATTTGGATCCAAGAGAGCCTAGATTCACCTTGAAACACTGAAATTGTAGGCAGTACTCTTAACAAGTGGGACACAATTCTCAAAGGAAAAGAATGTGTTAGGTGCTCCTCTGTCTAAAAAGAATGGTTTTGTTTCCAGAGATACTTGTGTTTCTTCAACTCAGCAGAATAGGCCTATTTGGATCAAGAAGGAACTGTCCCCAGCTTGAAACATTCAAATTGGAGGACGTCTTTCTGTCAAAAACCATCTCAATTCTCACAGGAAAACAATGTGCTAGATGCTAGTGCGTCTAACAGGAATGGATTTTTTTCTGGAGATACACGTGTATCTTCTATTTAGCTGAATAGGCCTATTTGGAGCAACATGAGTCTTTCTCTACCTTGAAATTCTGATTTGCAACATGTACTCCTGTAAAACAAACTCAATGATCACAGGGAAGTAACGTGCTTGATGCTCCTGCTTTTAGCACACGTGGTTTTCACGAGAGATACATGTGATTCTTCCCCTCTGCTGAATAGGCCTACTTGCAACAAAGCCAGCCTTTTGCACTTTGAAAACAATGTCTGGCAGGAAGATTTCCTTTCAAAAACGAACTCAATACTCAGAGAAAAATAACGTCAGATGCTGCAGCTCCACACACAGAGGGTTTTCTTTGGAGTGATCCTTGTGTGTCTTCAACTCAGCTGAATAGGCCTAGAGGGAGGAGAGAGAGCCTACCTCCACCTTGAAACCCCTCAGTTGTGGGAAGTTTTCCTTTCAAAAAGTGACTTAACTCTTACAGGGAAACCATGTGCTAGATGCTGTAGATTCTAGCATATATGGTTTTCTTTCAGGAGTCACCTGTGTTTCCTCAACTCAACTGTTTAGACCTATTAACAGTCAGAAGCGCCTATCTCTAGCTTCAAACACCTAAACACCTAAACTAACTCATGTCACAGAAAGAAAATATTGTAGGCTCTCCTGCTTCCCAGGTGATTCTTTCATGACACAGGTGGGTTTCTTCAACTCAACTGAATAGGCCAATTTGGGAAAAAGGAGCCCTTTCACAACGCGATCACTGATTTGCAGGAAGCACTTCTTTCAAAACATAACTAAATATGCCAGGAAAACAATCTCTCAGGTGATCCTGCTTCTAATACAGATGGTTTTCTTTTGAGAGATCCATGTGTTTCTTCAATTTAGAAGAATGAGCCTATTTGGACAAAATGATCCTTTTTCCACCTTGAAAATTGTAATTTCTCTGAAGTATTCCCTTCAAACCCTAACTCAACTCTCACAGGCACACAACGTGCTAGATACGTGAGGCTCTAACATAGAGGCTTTTCTTTGGACAGATACATGTCTTTGCTCAAGTCAGCTGAATTGAACTTTTGAGAGTAAATAGCGCCTAGGTCCAGGATAAACCACGTATGTTTCAGGAAGTATTCCTATCAGATCTAACTCAATTCGCACAAAGAAACAATGTGCTACATGCTGCTGCTCCTAACCTAGATGGTTTTCTTCAGAGAACTACGTGTGTTTCTTTTAAGCAGATAATAGGTCTATGTGGAATAAAATGAGCAATAATCCACCATGAAAATGTGATTGGCAGCATGTAATGCTTTCAAAATTAACTCAGTTCTCACAGGAAAGAAAAATGTGCTAGGTGCTCCTGCTTCTAACACAGATGGTTTTCTTTGGAGAGATAGCTATGTTTATTCTTCTCAGCTGAATAGGCCTATATTGAACAAAATGAGCCTGTCTCCACCTTGAAATCTGATATTTGAGGGAGTAGTTAGTCCTTGCAGAAACTACTTCAATTCTGAAAGGAAAACAATGTGCTAGATGCTGCGGCTTCTCACATACCTGTTTTTCTTTGGAGAGCTACATGTGTTTCTTCAACGCAGCCCAGTGGGCCGATTTGCATCGGGGAAAGCTATTGTTCTCATAAAACACCAAAGTTTCAGCAGTGCTCTTTCAAAAACTCAGCGTATTTTCACAGGAAAACAATGTGCTAGTTGCTCCTGCATCTAACACGAATGGCTTCTTTTCTAGAGATGCATGCTTTTCTTCATCGTAGCTGAATAGGCCTATTTGGATCAAATGAGCCTTTCTCCACCTTGAAAATTCTGATTTGCAGGAAGTATTCCTTTCAAAAACGAACTCAATTTTAGTAGGGAAAGTATGTGCCTGATGCTCCTGCTCTCAGAGCACATGGTTTTCTTCGAGAAATGCGTGCGTTTCGTCCACTCAACTGAATTGGCCTATTTGGACCAAAATCATCCTTTCTCCACCTTGAAATCTATGTTTTGCAGGAAGTGTTCCTCTCAAAAACGACCTCAATTCACAATGGAAAATAATATGCTAGATGCTGCACGTTCTAGCATACATGCTTGTCTTTGGAGAGGTGCATGGGTTTCTTCACCTGAGCTGAATAGGCCTATTTGGATCAAAGAGAGCCTATATTCACTTTGAAACATCAAAGTTGCAGGCAGTACTTTGGCCAAAACTACCACCATTCTCACAGGAAAACAATGGCTACTTGCTACTGCATCTAACAGAAACCCTTGTGTTCTCGAGACACATGTGCTTCTTCCACGTAGCTGAAGAGGCCTCTTGGGAAAAAAGTGAGCCTTTATTCACCATGAAACTTCTGTTTTGCAGGAAGTATTCCTTCAAACACTACTTCAATTTTCACTGGGAAACAATTGGGTAGATGCTCCAGCTTCTAGCTCACGTGGTTTTCTCTTGGAAGATACTTGTGTTTCATCAAGTCAGCCGAATTGGCCCATTTGGTGCAACCAACGCAGATATCCCGATTGAATCACCTAAGTCGGAGGAGGTATTTCCATTCCATCTAACTCAATTCTTATAGAGAAACAATACTGTAGATGCTGCTGCTTCTAACTTAGATGGCTTTCTTTGGAGATACATATGTTTCTTCTACTCAGCTGCATAGGCCTATATTGGACAAAGTGAAATTTTGTCCACGTTGATATCTATGATTTCAGGGAGTATTCCTTTCAAAAACTACCTCAAGTCTCACAGGAAAACATGTGATAGATGCCACAGCTCGTAACATAGATGGGTTTTTCTGAGAGACACTTGTGTTTCTTCACCTCAGCTGAATAGGTCAATTTTGAGCAAGCACCGCCTATCTGCAGCATGAAGCACGAAAATTCGTAGAAGTCTTTCTTTCAAAACTCACTAAATTCTCACAGGAAAACAATGTGGTTAATGTTGCAGTGTCTAGCAAACCTGGTTTTCTTTGGAGTGAATCGTGTGTTTCTTCACCTCAGCTGAGTAGGCCTATTTGGATTAAAGAGCGTGTATGTTCACCTTGAAACGCCGAAGGTGGAGGCTGTCGTCCTTCCAAAACTAGTACATTTCTCACAGGAAAACCATGGGCTACTTACTCCTGCGTCTAACACGAACAGCTTTTTTTCCAGAGATTCATGTGTTGTGTCAACTTAGCTCTATAGGACCACTCGGAAGAAAATGAGCCTTCCTCTCCTTGAAAATTATGATCTGCGTAAACTATTCCTTTCAAAAATTAACTTAATTTTCACAGGGGAACCAAGTCCGTGATGCTCCTGCTGCTAGCACACATGGATTTCTTTGAGAGATACTTGAGTTTCGTCCATTCAGCTGAATAGGCCCCCTTGGAAAATAATCAGACTTTCTCTACATTCAAATCTATGACTTCAGGAATTATTTCTTATAAAACTCCCTCAAGTCCCTCAGGAAAACAAGGTGTCAGATGCTGTACCTTCTAGCATGCATCGTTTTCTTTGGAGAGGTTCATATGTTTCCTCAACTCAGCTCAATAGGCCTATTTGGATCCAAGAGAGCCTAGATTCACCTTGAAACACTGAAATTGTAGGCAGTACTCTTAACAAGTGGGACACAATTCTCAAAGGAAAAGAATGTGTTAGGTGCTCCTCTGTCTAAAAAGAATGGTTTTGTTTCCAGAGATACTTGTGTTTCTTCAACTCAGCAGAATAGGCCTATTTGGATCAAGAAGGAACTGTCCCCAGCTTGAAACATCCAAATTGGAGGACGTCTTTCTGTCAAAAACCATCTCAATTCTCACAGGAAAACAATGTGCTAGATGCTAGTGCGTCTAACAGGAATGGATTTTTTTCTGGAGATACACGTGTATCTTCTATTTAGCTGAATAGGCCTATTTGGAGCAACATGAGTCTTTCTCTACCTTGAAATTCTGATTTGCAACATGTACTCCTGTAAAACAAACTCAATGATCACAGGGAAGTAACGTGCTTGATGCTCCTGCTTTTAGCACACGTGGTTTTCACGAGAGATACATGTGATTCTTCCCCTCTGCTGAATAGGCCTACTTGCAACAAAGCCAGCCTTTTGCACTTTGAAAACAATGTCTGGCAGGAAGATTTCCTTTCAAAAACGAACTCAATACTCAGAGAAAAATAACGTCAGATGCTGCAGCTCCACACACAGAGGGTTTTCTTTGGAGTGATCCTTGTGTGTCTTCAACTCAGCTGAATAGGCCTAGAGGGAGGAGAGAGAGCCTACCTCCACCTTGAAACCCCTCAGTTGTGGGAAGTTTTCCTTTCAAAAAGTGACTTAACTCTTACAGGGAAACCATGTGCTAGATGCTGTAGATTCTAGCATATATGGTTTTCTTTCAGGAGTCACCTGTGTTTCCTCAACTCAACTGTTTAGACCTATTAACAGTCAGAAGCGCCTATCTCTAGCTTCAAACACCTAAACACCTAAACTAACTCATGTCACAGAAAGAAAATATTGTAGGCTCTCCTGCTTCCCAGGTGATTCTTCCATGACACAGGTGGGTTTCTTCAACTCAACTGAATAGGCCAATTTGGGAAAAAGGAGCCCTTTCACAACGCGATCACTGATTTGCAGGAAGCACTTCTTTCAAAACATAACTAAATATGCCAGGAAAACAATCTCTCAGGTGATCCTGCTTCTAATACAGATGGTTTTCTTTTGAGAGATCCATGTGTTTCTTCAATTTAGAAGAATGAGCCTATTTGGACAAAATGATCCTTTTTCCACCTTGAAAATTGTAATTTCTCTGAAGTATTCCCTTCAAACCCTAACTCAACTCTCACAGGCACACAACGTGCTAGATACGTGAGGCTCTAACATAGAGGCTTTTCTTTGGACAGATACATGTCTTTGCTCAAGTCAGCTGAATTGAACTTTTGAGAGTAAATAGCGCCTAGGTCCAGGATAAACCACGTATGTTTCAGGAAGTATTCCTATCAGATCTAACTCAATTCGCACAAAGAAACAATGTGCTACATGCTGCTGCTCCTAACCTAGATGGTTTTCTTCAGAGAACTACGTGTGTTTCTTTTAAGCAGGTAATAGGTCTATGTGGAATAAAATGAGCAATAATCCACCATGAAAATGTGATTGGCAGCATGTAATGCTTTCAAAATTAACTCAGTTCTCACAGGAAAGAAAAATGTGCTAGGTGCTCCTGCTTCTAACACAGATGGTTTTCTTTGGAGAGATAGCTATGTTTATTCTTCTCAGCTGAATAGGCCTATATTGAACAAAATGAGCCTGTCTCCACCTTGAAATCTGATATTTGAGGGAGTAGTTAGTCCTTGCAGAAACTACTTCAATTCTGAAAGGAAAACAATGTGCTAGATGCTGCGGCTTCTCACATACCTGTTTTTCTTTGGAGAGCTACATGTGTTTCTTCAACGCAGCCCAGTGGGCCGATTTGCATCGGGGAAAGCTATTGTTCTCATAAAACACCAAAGTTTCAGCAGTGCTCTTTCAAAAACTCAGCGTATTTTCACAGGAAAACAATGTGCTAGTTGCTCCTGCATCTAACACGAATGGCTTCTTTTCTAGAGATGCATGCTTTTCTTCATCGTAGCTGAATAGGCCTATTTGGATCAAATGAGCCTTTCTCCACCTTGAAAATTCTGATTTGCAGGAAGTATTCCTTTCAAAAACGAACTCAATTTTAGTAGGGAAAGTATGTGCCTGATGCTCCTGCTCTCAGAGCACATGGTTTTCTTCGAGAAATGCGTGCGTTTCGTCCACTCAACTGAATTGGCCTATTTGGACCAAAATCATCCTTTCTCCACCTTGAAATCTATGTTTTGCAGGAAGTGTTCCTCTCAAAAACGACCTCAATTCACAATGGAAAATAATATGCTAGATGCTGCACGTTCTAGCATACATGCTTGTCTTTGGAGAGGTGCATGGGTTTCTTCACCTGAGCTGAATAGGCCTATTTGGATCAAAGAGAGCCTATATTCACTTTGAAACATCAAAGTTGCAGGCAGTACTTTGGCCAAAACTACCACCATTCTCACAGGAAAACAATGGCTACTTGCTACTGCATCTAACAGAAACCCTTGTGTTCTCGAGACACATGTGCTTCTTCCACGTAGCTGAAGAGGCCTCTTGGGAAAAAAGTGAGCCTTTATTCACCATGAAACTTCTGTTTTGCAGGAAGTATTCCTTCAAACACTACTTCAATTTTCACTGGGAAACAATTGGGTAGATGCTCCAGCTTCTAGCTCACGTGGTTTTCTCTTGGAAGATACTTGTGTTTCATCAAGTCAGCCGAATTGGCCCATTTGGTGCAACCAACGCAGATATCCCGATTGAATCACCTAAGTCGGAGGAGGTATTTCCATTCCATCTAACTCAATTCTTATAGAGAAACAATACTGTAGATGCTGCTGCTTCTAACTTAGATGGCTTTCTTTGGAGATACATATGTTTCTTCTACTCAGCTGCATAGGCCTATATTGTACAAAGTGAAATTTTGTCCACGTTGATATCTATGATTTCAGGGAGTATTCCTTTCAAAAACTACCTCAAGTCTCACAGGAAAACATGTGATAGATGCCACAGCTCGTAACATAGATGGGTTTTTCTGAGAGACACTTGTGTTTCTTCACCTCAGCTGAATAGGTCAATTTTGAGCAAGCACCGCCTATCTGCAGCATGAAGCACGAAAATTCGTAGAAGTCTTTCTTTCAAAACTCACTAAATTCTCACAGGAAAACAATGTGGTTAATGTTGCAGTGTCTAGCAAACCTGGTTTTCTTTGGAGTGAATCGTGTGTTTCTTCACCTCAGCTGAGTAGGCCTATTTGGATTAAAGAGCGTGTATGTTCACCTTGAAACGCCGAAGGTGGAGGCTGTCGTCCTTCCAAAACTAGTACATTTCTCACAGGAAAACAATGGGCTACTTACTCCTGCGTCTAACACGAACAGCTTTTTTTCCAGAGATTCATGTGTTGTGTCAACTTAGCTCTATAGGACCACTCGGAAGAAAATGAGCCTTCCTCTCCTTGAAAATTATGATCTGCGTAAACTATTCCTTTCAAAAATTAACTTAATTTTCACAGGGGAACCAAGTCCGTGATGCTCCTGCTGCTAGCACACATGGATTTCTTTGAGAGATACTTGAGTTTCGTCCATTCAGCTGAATAGGCCCCCTTGGAAAATAATCAGACTTTCTCTACATTCAAATCTATGACTTCAGGAATTATTTCTTATAAAACTCCCTCAAGTCCCTCAGGAAAACAAGGTGTCAGATGCTGTACCTTCTAGCATGCATCGTTTTCTTTGGAGAGGTTCATATGTTTCCTCAACTCAGCTCAATAGGCCTATTTGGATCCAAGAGAGCCTAGATTCACCTTGAAACACTGAAATTGTAGGCAGTACTCTTAACAAGTGGGACACAATTCTCAAAGGAAAAGAATGTGTTAGGTGCTCCTCTGTCTAAAAAGAATGGTTTTGTTTCCAGAGATACTTGTGTTTCTTCAACTCAGCAGAATAGGCCTATTTGGATCAAGAAGGAACTGTCCCCAGCTTGAAACATCCAAATTGGAGGACGTCTTTCTGTCAAAAACCATCTCAATTCTCACAGGAAAACAATGTGCTAGATGCTAGTGCGTCTAACAGGAATGGATTTTTTTCTGGAGATACACGTGTATCTTCTATTTAGCTGAATAGGCCTATTTGGAGCAACATGAGTCTTTCTCTACCTTGAAATTCTGATTTGCAACATGTACTCCTGTAAAACAAACTCAATGATCACAGGGAAGTAACGTGCTTGATGCTCCTGCTTTTAGCACACGTGGTTTTCACGAGAGATACATGTGATTCTTCCCCTCTGCTGAATAGGCCTACTTGCAACAAAGCCAGCCTTTTGCACTTTGAAAACAATGTCTGGCAGGAAGATTTCCTTTCAAAAACGAACTCAATACTCAGAGAAAAATAACGTCAGATGCTGCAGCTCCACACACAGAGGGTTTTCTTTGGAGTGATCCTTGTGTGTCTTCAACTCAGCTGAATAGGCCTAGAGGGAGGAGAGAGAGCCTACCTCCACCTTGAAACCCCTCAGTTGTGGGAAGTTTTCCTTTCAAAAAGTGACTTAACTCTTACAGGGAAACCATGTGCTAGATGCTGTAGATTCTAGCATATATGGTTTTCTTTCAGGAGTCACCTGTGTTTCCTCAACTCAACTGTTTAGACCTATTAACAGTCAGAAGCGCCTATCTCTAGCTTCAAACACCTAAACACCTAAACTAACTCATGTCACAGAAAGAAAATATTGTAGGCTCTCCTGCTTCCCAGGTGATTCTTCCATGACACAGGTGGGTTTCTTCAACTCAACTGAATAGGCCAATTTGGGAAAAAGGAGCCCTTTCACAACGCGATCACTGATTTGCAGGAAGCACTTCTTTCAAAACATAACTAAATATGCCAGGAAAACAATCTCTCAGGTGATCCTGCTTCTAATACAGATGGTTTTCTTTTGAGAGATCCATGTGTTTCTTCAATTTAGAAGAATGAGCCTATTTGGACAAAATGATCCTTTTTCCACCTTGAAAATTGTAATTTCTCTGAAGTATTCCCTTCAAACCCTAACTCAACTCTCACAGGCACACAACGTGCTAGATACGTGAGGCTCTAACATAGAGGCTTTTCTTTGGACAGATACATGTCTTTGCTCAAGTCAGCTGAATTGAACTTTTGAGAGTAAATAGCGCCTAGGTCCAGGATAAACCACGTATGTTTCAGGAAGTATTCCTATCAGATCTAACTCAATTCGCACAAAGAAACAATGTGCTACATGCTGCTGCTCCTAACCTAGATGGTTTTCTTCAGAGAACTACGTGTGTTTCTTTTAAGCAGATAATAGGTCTATGTGGAATAAAATGAGCAATAATCCACCATGAAAATGTGATTGGCAGCATGTAATGCTTTCAAAATTAACTCAGTTCTCACAGGAAAGAAAAATGTGCTAGGTGCTCCTGCTTCTAACACAGATGGTTTTCTTTGGAGAGATAGCTATGTTTATTCTTCTCAGCTGAATAGGCCTATATTGAACAAAATGAGCCTGTCTCCACCTTGAAATCTGATATTTGAGGGAGTAGTTAGTCCTTGCAGAAACTACTTCAATTCTGAAAGGAAAACAATGTGCTAGATGCTGCGGCTTCTCACATACCTGTTTTTCTTTGGAGAGCTACATGTGTTTCTTCAACGCAGCCCAGTGGGCCGATTTGCATCGGGGAAAGCTATTGTTCTCATAAAACACCAAAGTTTCAGCAGTGCTCTTTCAAAAACTCAGCGTATTTTCACAGGAAAACAATGTGCTAGTTGCTCCTGCATCTAACACGAATGGCTTCTTTTCTAGAGATGCATGCTTTTCTTCATCGTAGCTGAATAGGCCTATTTGGATCAAATGAGCCTTTCTCCACCTTGAAAATTCTGATTTGCAGGAAGTATTCCTTTCAAAAACGAACTCAATTTTAGTAGGGAAAGTATGTGCCTGATGCTCCTGCTCTCAGAGCACATGGTTTTCTTCGAGAAATGCGTGCGTTTCGTCCACTCAACTGAATTGGCCTATTTGGACCAAAATCATCCTTTCTCCACCTTGAAATCTATGTTTTGCAGGAAGTGTTCCTCTCAAAAACGACCTCAATTCACAATGGAAAATAATATGCTAGATGCTGCACGTTCTAGCATACATGCTTGTCTTTGGAGAGGTGCATGGGTTTCTTCACCTGAGCTGAATAGGCCTATTTGGATCAAAGAGAGCCTATATTCACTTTGAAACATCAAAGTTGCAGGCAGTACTTTGGCCAAAACTACCACCATTCTCACAGGAAAACAATGGCTACTTGCTACTGCATCTAACAGAAACCCTTGTGTTCTCGAGACACATGTGCTTCTTCCACGTAGCTGAAGAGGCCTCGGGAAAAAAGTGAGCCTTTATTCACCATGAAACTTCTGTTTTGCAGGAAGTATTCCTTCAAACACTACTTCAATTTTCACTGGGAAACAATTGGGTAGATGCTCCAGCTTCTAGCTCACGTGGTTTTCTCTTGGAAGATACTTGTGTTTCATCAAGTCAGCCGAATTGGCCCATTTGGTGCAACCAACGCAGATATCCCGATTGAATCACCTAAGTCGGAGGAGGTATTTCCATTCCATCTAACTCAATTCTTATAGAGAAACAATACTGTAGATGCTGCTGCTTCTAACTTAGATGGCTTTCTTTGGAGATACATATGTTTCTTCTACTCAGCTGCATAGGCCTATATTGGACAAAGTGAAATTTTGTCCACGTTGATATCTATGATTTCAGGGAGTATTCCTTTCAAAAACTACCTCAAGTCTCACAGGAAAACATGTGATAGATGCCACAGCTCGTAACATAGATGGGTTTTTCTGAGAGACACTTGTGTTTCTTCACCTCAGCTGAATAGGTCAATTTTGAGCAAGCACCGCCTATCTGCAGCATGAAGCACGAAAATTCGTAGAAGTCTTTCTTTCAAAACTCACTAAATTCTCACAGGAAAACAATGTGGTTAATGTTGCAGTGTCTAGCAAACCTGGTTTTCTTTGGAGTGAATCGTGTGTTTCTTCACCTCAGCTGAGTAGGCCTATTTGGATTAAAGAGCGTGTATGTTCACCTTGAAACGCCGAAGGTGGAGGCTGTCGTCCTTCCAAAACTAGTACATTTCTCACAGGAAAACAATGGGCTACTTACTCCTGCGTCTAACACGAACAGCTTTTTTTCCAGAGATTCATGTGTTGTGTCAACTTAGCTCTATAGGACCACTCGGAAGAAAATGAGCCTTCCTCTCCTTGAAAATTATGATCTGCGTAAA
This sequence comes from Castor canadensis, assembly GCF_047511655.1. Lineage (NCBI taxonomy): Eukaryota > Metazoa > Chordata > Mammalia > Rodentia > Castoridae > Castor > Castor canadensis. The sequence continues at coordinate 152,348,074 of NC_133387.1, read as the reverse complement.
CTATTCCTTTCAAAAATTAACTTAATTTTCACAGGGGAACCAAGTCCGTGATGCTCCTGCTGCTAGCACACATGGATTTCTTTGAGAGATACTTGAGTTTCGTCCATTCAGCTGAATAGGCCCCCTTGGAAAATAATCAGACTTTCTCTACATTCAAATCTATGACTTCAGGAATTATTTCTTATAAAACTCCCTCAAGTCCCTCAGGAAAACAAGGTGTCAGATGCTGTACCTTCTAGCATGCATCGTTTTCTTTGGAGAGGTTCATATGTTTCCTCAACTCAGCTCAATAGGCCTATTTGGATCCAAGAGAGCCTAGATTCACCTTGAAACACTGAAATTGTAGGCAGTACTCTTAACAAGTGGGACACAATTCTCAAAGGAAAAGAATGTGTTAGGTGCTCCTCTGTCTAAAAAGAATGGTTTTGTTTCCAGAGATACTTGTGTTTCTTCAACTCAGCAGAATAGGCCTATTTGGATCAAGAAGGAACTGTCCCCAGCTTGAAACATCCAAATTGGAGGACGTCTTTCTGTCAAAAACCATCTCAATTCTCACAGGAAAACAATGTGCTAGATGCTAGTGCGTCTAACAGGAATGGATTTTTTTCTGGAGATACACGTGTATCTTCTATTTAGCTGAATAGGCCTATTTGGAGCAACATGAGTCTTTCTCTACCTTGAAATTCTGATTTGCAACATGTACTCCTGTAAAACAAACTCAATGATCACAGGGAAGTAACGTGCTTGATGCTCCTGCTTTTAGCACACGTGGTTTTCACGAGAGATACATGTGATTCTTCCCCTCTGCTGAATAGGCCTACTTGCAACAAAGCCAGCCTTTTGCACTTTGAAAACAATGTCTGGCAGGAAGATTTCCTTTCAAAAACGAACTCAATACTCAGAGAAAAATAACGTCAGATGCTGCAGCTCCACACACAGAGGGTTTTCTTTGGAGTGATCCTTGTGTGTCTTCAACTCAGCTGAATAGGCCTAGAGGGAGGAGAGAGAGCCTACCTCCACCTTGAAACCCCTCAGTTGTGGGAAGTTTTCCTTTCAAAAAGTGACTTAACTCTTACAGGGAAACCATGTGCTAGATGCTGTAGATTCTAGCATATATGGTTTTCTTTCAGGAGTCACCTGTGTTTCCTCAACTCAACTGTTTAGACCTATTAACAGTCAGAAGCGCCTATCTCTAGCTTCAAACACCTAAACACCTAAACTAACTCATGTCACAGAAAGAAAATATTGTAGGCTCTCCTGCTTCCCAGGTGATTCTTCCATGACACAGGTGGGTTTCTTCAACTCAACTGAATAGGCCAATTTGGGAAAAAGGAGCCCTTTCACAACGCGATCACTGATTTGCAGGAAGCACTTCTTTCAAAACATAACTAAATATGCCAGGAAAACAATCTCTCAGGTGATCCTGCTTCTAATACAGATGGTTTTCTTTTGAGAGATCCATGTGTTTCTTCAATTTAGAAGAATGAGCCTATTTGGACAAAATGATCCTTTTTCGACCTTGAAAATTGTAATTTCTCTGAAGTATTCCCTTCAAACCCTAACTCAACTCTCACAGGCACACAACGTGCTAGATACGTGAGGCTCTAACATAGAGGCTTTTCTTTGGACAGATACATGTCTTTGCTCAAGTCAGCTGAATTGAACTTTTGAGAGTAAATAGCGCCTAGGTCCAGGATAAACCACGTATGTTTCAGGAAGTATTCCTATCAGATCTAACTCAATTCGCACAAAGAAACAATGTGCTACATGCTGCTGCTCCTAACCTAGATGGTTTTCTTCAGAGAACTACGTGTGTTTCTTTTAAGCAGATAATAGGTCTATGTGGAATAAAATGAGCAATAATCCACCATGAAAATGTGATTGGCAGCATGTAATGCTTTCAAAATTAACTCAGTTCTCACAGGAAAGAAAAATGTGCTAGGTGCTCCTGCTTCTAACACAGATGGTTTTCTTTGGAGAGATAGCTATGTTTATTCTTCTCAGCTGAATAGGCCTATATTGAACAAAATGAGCCTGTCTCCACCTTGAAATCTGATATTTGAGGGAGTAGTTAGTCCTTGCAGAAACTACTTCAATTCTGAAAGGAAAACAATGTGCTAGATGCTGCGGCTTCTCACATACCTGTTTTTCTTTGGAGAGCTACATGTGTTTCTTCAACGCAGCCCAGTGGGCCGATTTGCATCGGGGAAAGCTATTGTTCTCATAAAACACCAAAGTTTCAGCAGTGCTCTTTCAAAAACTCAGCGTATTTTCACAGGAAAACAATGTGCTAGTTGCTCCTGCATCTAACACGAATGGCTTCTTTTCTAGAGATGCATGCTTTTCTTCATCGTAGCTGAATAGGCCTATTTGGATTAAATGAGCCTTTCTCCACCTTGAAAATTCTGATTTGCAGGAAGTATTCCTTTCAAAAACGAACTCAATTTTAGTAGGGAAAGTATGTGCCTGATGCTCCTGCTCTCAGAGCACATGGTTTTCTTCGAGAAATGCGTGCGTTTCGTCCACTCAACTGAATTGGCCTATTTGGACCAAAATCATCCTTTCTCCACCTTGAAATCTATGTTTTGCAGGAAGTGTTCCTCTCAAAAACGACCTCAATTCACAATGGAAAATAATATGCTAGATGCTGCACGTTCTAGCATACATGCTTGTCTTTGGAGAGGTGCATGGGTTTCTTCACCTGAGCTGAATAGGCCTATTTGGATCAAAGAGAGCCTATATTCACTTTGAAACATCAAAGTTGCAGGCAGTACTTTGGCCAAAACTACCACCATTCTCACAGGAAAACAATGGCTACTTGCTACTGCATCTAACAGAAACCCTTGTGTTCTCGAGACACATGTGCTTCTTCCACGTAGCTGAAGAGGCCTCTTGGGAAAAAAGTGAGCCTTTATTCACCATGAAACTTCTGTTTTGCAGGAAGTATTCCTTCAAACACTACTTCAATTTTCACTGGGAAACAATTGGGTAGATGCTCCAGCTTCTAGCTCACGTGGTTTTCTCTTGGAAGATACTTGTGTTTCATCAAGTCAGCCGAATTGGCCCATTTGGTGCAACCAACGCAGATATCCCGATTGAATCACCTAAGTCGGAGGAGGTATTTCCATTCCATCTAACTCAATTCTTATAGAGAAACAATACTGTAGATGCTGCTGCTTCTAACTTAGATGGCTTTCTTTGGAGATACATATGTTTCTTCTACTCAGCTGCATAGGCCTATATTGTACAAAGTGAAATTTTGTCCACGTTGATATCTATGATTTCAGGGAGTATTCCTTTCAAAAACTACCTCAAGTCTCACAGGAAAACATGTGATAGATGCCACAGCTCGTAACATAGATGGGTTTTTCTGAGAGACACTTGTGTTTCTTCACCTCAGCTGAATAGGTCAATTTTGAGCAAGCACCGCCTATCTGCAGCATGAAGCACGAAAATTCGTAGAAGTCTTTCTTTCAAAACTCACTAAATTCTCACAGGAAAACAATGTGGTTAATGTTGCAGTGTCTAGCAAACCTGGTTTTCTTTGGAGTGAATCGTGTGTTTCTTCACCTCAGCTGAGTAGGCCTATTTGGATTAAAGAGCGTGTATGTTCACCTTGAAACGCCGAAGGTGGAGGCTGTCGTCCTTCCAAAACTAGTACATTTCTCACAGGAAAACAATGGGCTACTTACTCCTGCGTCTAACACGAACAGCTTTTTTTCCAGAGATTCATGTGTTGTGTCAACTTAGCTCTATAGGACCACTCGGAAGAAAATGAGCCTTCCTCTCCTTGAAAATTATGATCTGCGTAAACTATTCCTTTCAAAAATTAACTTAATTTTCACAGGGGAACCAAGTCCGTGATGCTCCTGCTGCTAGCACACATGGATTTCTTTGAGAGATACTTGAGTTTCGTCCATTCAGCTGAATAGGCCCCCTTGGAAAATAATCAGACTTTCTCTACATTCAAATCTATGACTTCAGGAATTATTTCTTATAAAACTCCCTCAAGTCCCTCAGGAAAACAAGGTGTCAGATGCTGTACCTTCTAGCATGCATCGTTTTCTTTGGAGAGGTTCATATGTTTCCTCAACTCAGCTCAATAGGCCTATTTGGATCCAAGAGAGCCTAGATTCACCTTGAAACACTGAAATTGTAGGCAGTACTCTTAACAAGTGGGACACAATTCTCAAAGGAAAAGAATGTGTTAGGTGCTCCTCTGTCTAAAAAGAATGGTTTTGTTTCCAGAGATACTTGTGTTTCTTCAACTCAGCAGAATAGGCCTATTTGGATCAAGAAGGAACTGTCCCCAGCTTGAAACATCCAAATTGGAGGACGTCTTTCTGTCAAAAACCATCTCAATTCTCACAGGAAAACAATGTGCTAGATGCTAGTGCGTCTAACAGGAATGGATTTTTTTCTGGAGATACACGTGTATCTTCTATTTAGCTGAATAGGCCTATTTGGAGCAACATGAGTCTTTCTCTACCTTGAAATTCTGATTTGCAACATGTACTCCTGTAAAACAAACTCAATGATCACAGGGAAGTAACGTGCTTGATGCTCCTGCTTTTAGCACACGTGGTTTTCACGAGAGATACATGTGATTCTTCCCCTCTGCTGAATAGGCCTACTTGCAACAAAGCCAGCCTTTTGCACTTTGAAAACAATGTCTGGCAGGAAGATTTCCTTTCAAAAACGAACTCAATACTCAGAGAAAAATAACGTCAGATGCTGCAGCTCCACACACAGAGGGTTTTCTTTGGAGTGATCCTTGTGTGTCTTCAACTCAGCTGAATAGGCCTAGAGGGAGGAGAGAGAGCCTACCTCCACCTTGAAACCCCTCAGTTGTGGGAAGTTTTCCTTTCAAAAAGTGACTTAACTCTTACAGGGAAACCATGTGCTAGATGCTGTAGATTCTAGCATATATGGTTTTCTTTCAGGAGTCACCTGTGTTTCCTCAACTCAACTGTTTAGACCTATTAACAGTCAGAAGCGCCTATCTCTAGCTTCAAACACCTAAACACCTAAACTAACTCATGTCACAGAAAGAAAATATTGTAGGCTCTCCTGCTTCCCAGGTGATTCTTCCATGACACAGGTGGGTTTCTTCAACTCAACTGAATAGGCCAATTTGGGAAAAAGGAGCCCTTTCACAACGCGATCACTGATTTGCAGGAAGCACTTCTTTCAAAACATAACTAAATATGCCAGGAAAACAATCTCTCAGGTGATCCTGCTTCTAATACAGATGGTTTTCTTTTGAGAGATCCATGTGTTTCTTCAATTTAGAAGAATGAGCCTATTTGGACAAAATGATCCTTTTTCCACCTTGAAAATTGTAATTTCTCTGAAGTATTCCCTTCAAACCCTAACTCAACTCTCACAGGCACACAACGTGCTAGATACATGAGGCTCTAACATAGAGGCTTTTCTTTGGACAGATACATGTCTTTGCTCAAGTCAGCTGAATTGAACTTTTGAGAGTAAATAGCGCCTAGGTCCAGGATAAACCACGTATGTTTCAGGAAGTATTCCTATCAGATCTAACTCAATTCGCACAAAGAAACAATGTGCTACATGCTGCTGCTCCTAACCTAGATGGTTTTCTTCAGAGAACTACGTGTGTTTCTTTTAAGCAGGTAATAGGTCTATGTGGAATAAAATGAGCAATAATCCACCATGAAAATGTGATTGGCAGCATGTAATGCTTTCAAAATTAACTCAGTTCTCACAGGAAAGAAAAATGTGCTAGGTGCTCCTGCTTCTAACACAGATGGTTTTCTTTGGAGAGATAGCTATGTTTATTCTTCTCAGCTGAATAGGCCTATATTGAACAAAATGAGCCTGTCTCCACCTTGAAATCTGATATTTGAGGGAGTAGTTAGTCCTTGCAGAAACTACTTCAATTCTGAAAGGAAAACAATGTGCTAGATGCTGCGGCTTCTCACATACCTGTTTTTCTTTGGAGAGCTACATGTGTTTCTTCAACGCAGCCCAGTGGGCCGATTTGCATCGGGGAAAGCTATTGTTCTCATAAAACACCAAAGTTTCAGCAGTGCTCTTTCAAAAACTCAGCGTATTTTCACAGGAAAACAATGTGCTAGTTGCTCCTGCATCTAACACGAATGGCTTCTTTTCTAGAGATGCATGCTTTTCTTCATCGTAGCTGAATAGGCCTATTTGGATCAAATGAGCCTTTCTCCACCTTGAAAATTCTGATTTGCAGGAAGTATTCCTTTCAAAAACGAACTCAATTTTAGTAGGGAAAGTATGTGCCTGATGCTCCTGCTCTCAGAGCACATGGTTTTCTTCGAGAAATGCGTGCGTTTCGTCCACTCAACTGAATTGGCCTATTTGGACCAAAATCATCCTTTCTCCACCTTGAAATCTATGTTTTGCAGGAAGTGTTCCTCTCAAAAACGACCTCAATTCACAATGGAAAATAATATGCTAGATGCTGCACGTTCTAGCATACATGCTTGTCTTTGGAGAGGTGCATGGGTTTCTTCACCTGAGCTGAATAGGCCTATTTGGATCAAAGAGAGCCTATATTCACTTTGAAACATCAAAGTTGCAGGCAGTACTTTGGCCAAAACTACCACCATTCTCACAGGAAAACAATGGCTACTTGCTACTGCATCTAACAGAAACCCTTGTGTTCTCGAGACACATGTGCTTCTTCCACGTAGCTGAAGAGGCCTCTTGGGAAAAAAGTGAGCCTTTATTCACCATGAAACTTCTGTTTTGCAGGAAGTATTCCTTCAAACACTACTTCAATTTTCACTGGGAAACAATTGGGTAGATGCTCCAGCTTCTAGCTCACGTGGTTTTCTCTTGGAAGATACTTGTGTTTCATCAAGTCAGCCGAATTGGCCCATTTGGTGCAACCAACGCAGATATCCCGATTGAATCACCTAAGTCGGAGGAGGTATTTCCATTCCATCTAACTCAATTCTTATAGAGAAACAATACTGTAGATGCTGCTGCTTCTAACTTAGATGGCTTTCTTTGGAGATACATATGTTTCTTCTACTCAGCTGCATAGGCCTATATTGGACAAAGTGAAATTTTGTCCACGTTGATATCTATGATTTCAGGGAGTATTCCTTTCAAAAACTACCTCAAGTCTCACAGGAAAACATGTGATAGATGCCACAGCTCGTAACATAGATGGGTTTTTCTGAGAGACACTTGTGTTTCTTCACCTCAGCTGAATAGGTCAATTTTGAGCAAGCACCGCCTATCTGCAGCATGAAGCACGAAAATTCGTAGAAGTCTTTCTTTCAAAACTCACTAAATTCTCACAGGAAAACAATGTGGTTAATGTTGCAGTGTCTAGCAAACCTGGTTTTCTTTGGAGTGAATCGTGTGTTTCTTCACCTCAGCTGAGTAGGCCTATTTGGATTAAAGAGCGTGTATGTTCACCTTGAAACGCCGAAGGTGGAGGCTGTCGTCCTTCCAAAACTAGTACATTTCTCACAGGAAAACAATGGGCTACTTACTCCTGCGTCTAACACGAACAGCTTTTTTTCCAGAGATTCATGTGTTGTGTCAACTTAGCTCTATAGGACCACTCGGAAGAAAATGAGCCTTCCTCTCCTTGAAAATTATGATCTGCGTAAACTATTCCTTTCAAAAATTAACTTAATTTTCACAGGGGAACCAAGTCCGTGATGCTCCTGCTGCTAGCACACATGGATTTCTGTGAGAGATACTTGAGTTTCGTCCATTCAGCTGAATAGGCCCCCTTGGAAAATAATCAGACTTTCTCTACATTCAAATCTATGACTTCAGGAATTATTTCTTATAAAACTCCCTCAAGTCCCTCAGGAAAACAAGGTGTCAGATGCTGTACCTTCTAGCATGCATCGTTTTCTTTGGAGAGGTTCATATGTTTCCTCAACTCAGCTCAATAGGCCTATTTGGATCCAAGAGAGCCTAGATTCACCTTGAAACACTGAAATTGTAGGCAGTACTCTTAACAAGTGGGACACAATTCTCAAAGGAAAAGAATGTGTTAGGTGCTCCTCTGTCTAAAAAGAATGGTTTTGTTTCCAGAGATACTTGTGTTTCTTCAACTCAGCAGAATAGGCCTATTTGGATCAAGAAGGAACTGTCCCCAGCTTGAAACATCCAAATTGGAGGACGTCTTTCTGTCAAAAACCATCTCAATTCTCACAGGAAAACAATGTGCTAGATGCTAGTGCGTCTAACAGGAATGGATTTTTTTCTGGAGATACACGTGTATCTTCTATTTAGCTGAATAGGCCTATTTGGAGCAACATGAGTCTTTCTCTACCTTGAAATTCTGATTTGCAACATGTACTCCTGTAAAACAAACTCAATGATCACAGGGAAGTAACGTGCTTGATGCTCCTGCTTTTAGCACACGTGGTTTTCACGAGAGATACATGTGATTCTTCCCCTCTGCTGAATAGGCCTACTTGCAACAAAGCCAGCCTTTTGCACTTTGAAAACAATGTCTGGCAGGAAGATTTCCTTTCAAAAACGAACTCAATACTCAGAGAAAAATAACGTCAGATGCTGCAGCTCCACACACAGAGGGTTTTCTTTGGAGTGATCCTTGTGTGTCTTCAACTCAGCTGAATAGGCCTAGAGGGAGGAGAGAGAGCCTACCTCCACCTTGAAACCCCTCAGTTGTGGGAAGTTTTCCTTTCAAAAAGTGACTTAACTCTTACAGGGAAACCATGTGCTAGATGCTGTAGATTCTAGCATATATGGTTTTCTTTCAGGAGTCACCTGTGTTTCCTCAACTCAACTGTTTAGACCTATTAACAGTCAGAAGCGCCTATCTCTAGCTTCAAACACCTAAACACCTAAACTAACTCATGTCACAGAAAGAAAATATTGTAGGCTCTCCTGCTTCCCAGGTGATTCTTTCATGACACAGGTGGGTTTCTTCAACTCAACTGAATAGGCCAATTTGGGAAAAAGGAGCCCTTTCACAACGCGATCACTGATTTGCAGGAAGCACTTCTTTCAAAACATAACTAAATATGCCAGGAAAACAATCTCTCAGGTGATCCTGCTTCTAATACAGATGGTTTTCTTTTGAGAGATCCATGTGTTTCTTCAATTTAGAAGAATGAGCCTATTTGGACAAAATGATCCTTTTTCCACCTTGAAAATTGTAATTTCTCTGAAGTATTCCCTTCAAACCCTAACTCAACTCTCACAGGCACACAACGTGCTAGATACGTGAGGCTCTAACATAGAGGCTTTTCTTTGGACAGATACATGTCTTTGCTCAAGTCAGCTGAATTGAACTTTTGAGAGTAAATAGCGCCTAGGTCCAGGATAAACCACGTATGTTTCAGGAAGTATTCCTATCAGATCTAACTCAATTCGCACAAAGAAACAATGTGCTACATGCTGCTGCTCCTAACCTAGATGGTTTTCTTCAGAGAACTACGTGTGTTTCTTTTAAGCAGATAATAGGTCTATGTGGAATAAAATGAGCAATAATCCACCATGAAAATGTGATTGGCAGCATGTAATGCTTTCAAAATTAACTCAGTTCTCACAGGAAAGAAAAATGTGCTAGGTGCTCCTGCTTCTAACACAGATGGTTTTCTTTGGAGAGATAGCTATGTTTATTCTTCTCAGCTGAATAGGCCTATATTGAACAAAATGAGCCGTCTCCACCTTGAAATCTGATATTTGAGGGAGTAGTTAGTCCTTGCAGAAACTACTTCAATTCTGAAAGGAAAACAATGTGCTAGATGCTGCGGCTTCTCACATACCTGTTTTTCTTTGGAGAGCTACATGTGTTTCTTCAACGCAGCCCAGTGGGCCGATTTGCATCGGGGAAAGCTATTGTTCTCATAAAACACCAAAGTTTCAGCAGTGCTCTTTCAAAAACTCAGCGTATTTTCACAGGAAAACAATGTGCTAGTTGCTCCTGCATCTAACACGAATGGCTTCTTTTCTAGAGATGCATGCTTTTCTTCATCGTAGCTGAATAGGCCTATTTGGATCAAATGAGCCTTTCTCCACCTTGAAAATTCTGATTTGCAGGAAGTATTCCTTTCAAAAACGAACTCAATTTTAGTAGGGAAAGTATGTGCCTGATGCTCCTGCTCTCAGAGCACATGGTTTTCTTCGAGAAATGCGTGCGTTTCGTCCACTCAACTGAATTGGCCTATTTGGACCAAAATCATCCTTTCTCCACCTTGAAATCTATGTTTTGCAGGAAGTGTTCCTCTCAAAAACGACCTCAATTCACAATGGAAAATAATATGCTAGATGCTGCACGTTCTAGCATACATGCTTGTCTTTGGAGAGGTGCATGGGTTTCTTCACCTGAGCTGAATAGGCCTATTTGGATCAAAGAGAGCCTATATTCACTTTGAAACATCAAAGTTGCAGGCAGTACTTTGGCCAAAACTACCACCATTCTCACAGGAAAACAATGGCTACTTGCTACTGCATCTAACAGAAACCCTTGTGTTCTCGAGACACATGTGCTTCTTCCACGTAGCTGAAGAGGCCTCTTGGGAAAAAAGTGAGCCTTTATTCACCATGAAACTTCTGTTTTGCAGGAAGTATTCCTTCAAACACTACTTCAATTTTCACTGGGAAACAATTGGGTAGATGCTCCAGCTTCTAGCTCACGTGGTTTTCTCTTGGAAGATACTTGTGTTTCATCAAGTCAGCCGAATTGGCCCATTTGGTGCAACCAACGCAGATATCCCGATTGAATCACCTAAGTCGGAGGAGGTATTTCCATTCCATCTAACTCAATTCTTATAGAGAAACAATACTGTAGATGCTGCTGCTTCTAACTTAGATGGCTTTCTTTGGAGATACATATGTTTCTTCTACTCAGCTGCATAGGCCTATATTGGACAAAGTGAAATTTTGTCCACGTTGATATCTATGATTTCAGGGAGTATTCCTTTCAAAAACTACCTCAAGTCTCACAGGAAAACATGTGATAGGTGCCACAGCTCGTAACATAGATGGGTTTTTCTGAGAGACACTTGTGTTTCTTCACCTCAGCTGAATAGGTCAATTTTGAGCAAGCACCGCCTATCTGCAGCATGAAGCACGAAAATTCGTAGAAGTCTTTCTTTCAAAACTCACTAAATTCTCACAGGAAAACAATGTGGTTAATGTTGCAGTGTCTAGCAAACCTGGTTTTCTTTGGAGTGAATCGTGTGTTTCTTCACCTCAGCTGAGTAGGCCTATTTGGATTAAAGAGCGTGTATGTTCACCTTGAAACGCCGAAGGTGGAGGCTGTCGTCCTTCCAAAACTAGTACATTTCTCACAGGAAAACCATGGGCTACTTACTCCTGCGTCTAACACGAACAGCTTTTTTTCCAGAGATTCATGTGTTGTGTCAACTTAGCTCTATAGGACCACTCGGAAGAAAATGAGCCTTCCTCTCCTTGAAAATTATGATCTGCGTAAACTATTCCTTTCAAAAATTAACTTAATTTTCACAGGGGAACCAAGTCCGTGATGCTCCTGCTGCTAGCACACATGGATTTCTGTGAGAGATACTTGAGTTTCGTCCATTCAGCTGAATAGGCCCCCTTGGAAAATAATCAGACTTTCTCTACATTCAAATCTATGACTTCAGGAATTATTTCTTATAAAACTCCCTCAAGTCCCTCAGGAAAACAAGGTGTCAGATGCTGTACCTTCTAGCATGCATCGTTTTCTTTGGAGAGGTTCATATGTTTCCTCAACTCAGCTCAATAGGCCTATTTGGATCCAAGAGAGCCTAGATTCACCTTGAAACACTGAAATTGTAGGCAGTACTCTTAACAAGTGGGACACAATTCTCAAAGGAAAAGAATGTGTTAGGTGCTCCTCTGTCTAAAAAGAATGGTTTTGTTTCCAGAGATACTTGTGTTTCTTCAACTCAGCAGAATAGGCCTATTTGGATCAAGAAGGAACTGTCCCCAGCTTGAAACATCCAAATTGGAGGACGTCTTTCTGTCAAAAACCATCTCAATTCTCACAGGAAAACAATGTGCTAGATGCTAGTGCGTCTAACAGGAATGGATTTTTTTCTGGAGATACACGTGTATCTTCTATTTAGCTGAATAGGCCTATTTGGAGCAACATGAGTCTTTCTCTACCTTGAAATTCTGATTTGCAACATGTACTCCTGTAAAACAAACTCAATGATCACAGGGAAGTAACGTGCTTGATGCTCCTGCTTTTAGCACACGTGGTTTTCACGAGAGATACATGTGATTCTTCCCCTCTGCTGAATAGGCCTACTTGCAACAAAGCCAGCCTTTTGCACTTTGAAAACAATGTCTGGCAGGAAGATTTCCTTTCAAAAACGAACTCAATACTCAGAGAAAAATAACGTCAGATGCTGCAGCTCCACACACAGAGGGTTTTCTTTGGAGTGATCCTTGTGTGTCTTCAACTCAGCTGAATAGGCCTAGAGGGAGGAGAGAGAGCCTACCTCCACCTTGAAACCCCTCAGTTGTGGGAAGTTTTCCTTTCAAAAAGTGACTTAACTCTTACAGGGAAACCATGTGCTAGATGCTGTAGATTCTAGCATATATGGTTTTCTTTCAGGAGTCACCTGTGTTTCCTCAACTCAACTGTTTAGACCTATTAACAGTAAGAAGCGCCTATCTCTAGCTTCAAACACCTAAACACCTAAACTAACTCATGTCACAGAAAGAAAATATTGTAGGCTCTCCTGCTTCCCAGGTGATTCTTTCATGACACAGGTGGGTTTCTTCAACTCAACTGAATAGGCCAATTTGGGAAAAGGGAGCCCTTTCACAACGCGATCACTGATTTGCAGGAAGCACTTCTTTCAAAACATAACTAAATATGCCAGGAAAACAATCTCTCAGGTGATCCTGCTTCTAATACAGATGGTTTTCTTTTGAGAGATCCATGTGTTTCTTCAATTTAGAAGAATGAGCCTATTTGGACAAAATGATCCTTTTTCCACCTTGAAAATTGTAATTTCTCTGAAGTATTCCCTTCAAACCCTAACTCAACTCTCACAGGCACACAACGTGCTAGATACGTGAGGCTCTAACATAGAGGCTTTTCTTTGGACAGATACATGTCTTTGCTCAAGTCAGCTGAATTGAACTTTTGAGAGTAAATAGCGCCTAGGTCCAGGATAAACCACGTATGTTTCAGGAAGTATTCCTATCAGATCTAAATCAATTCGCACAAAGAAACAATGTGCTACATGCTGCTGCTCCTAACCTAGATGGTTTTCTTCAGAGAACTACGTGTGTTTCTTTTAAGCAGATAATAGGTCTATGTGGAATAAAATGAGCAATAATCCACCATGAAAATGTGATTGGCAGCATGTAATGCTTTCAAAATTAACTCAGTTCTCACAGGAAAGAAAAATGTGCTAGGTGCTCCTGCTTCTAACACAGATGGTTTTCTTTGGAGAGATAGCTATGTTTATTCTTCTCAGCTGAATAGGCCTATATTGAACAAAATGAGCCTGTCTCCACCTTGAAATCTGATATTTGAGGGAGTAGTTAGTCCTTGCAGAAACTACTTCAATTCTGAAAGGAAAACAATGTGCTAGATGCTGCGGCTTCTCACATACCTGTTTTTCTTTGGAGAGCTACATGTGTTTCTTCAACGCAGCCCAGTGGGCCGATTTGCATCGGGGAAAGCTATTGTTCTCATAAAACACCAAAGTTTCAGCAGTGCTCTTTCAAAAACTCAGCGTATTTTCACAGGAAAACAATGTGCTAGTTGCTCCTGCATCTAACACGAATGGCTTCTTTTCTAGAGATGCATGCTTTTCTTCATCGTAGCTGAATAGGCCTATTTGGATCAAATGAGCCTTTCTCCACCTTGAAAATTCTGATTTGCAGGAAGTATTCCTTTCAAAAACGAACTCAATTTTAGTAGGGAAAGTATGTGCCTGATGCTCCTGCTCTCAGAGCACATGGTTTTCTTCGAGAAATGCGTGCGTTTCGTCCACTCAACTGAATTGGCCTATTTGGACCAAAATCATCCTTTCTCCACCTTGAAATCTATGTTTTGCAGGAAGTGTTCCTCTCAAAAACGACCTCAATTCACAATGGAAAATAATATGCTAGATGCTGCACGTTCTAGCATACATGCTTGTCTTTGGAGAGGTGCATGGGTTTCTTCACCTGAGCTGAATAGGCCTATTTGGATCAAAGAGAGCCTATATTCACTTTGAAACATCAAAGTTGCAGGCAGTACTTTGGCCAAAACTACCACCATTCTCACAGGAAAACAATGGCTACTTGCTACTGCATCTAACAGAAACCCTTGTGTTCTCGAGACACATGTGCTTCTTCCACGTAGCTGAAGAGGCCTCTTGGGAAAAAAGTGAGCCTTTATTCACCATGAAACTTCTGTTTTGCAGGAAGTATTCCTTCAAACACTACTTCAATTTTCACTGGGAAACAATTGGGTAGATGCTCCAGCTTCTAGCTCACGTGGTTTTCTCTTGGAAGATACTTGTGTTTCATCAAGTCAGCCGAATTGGCCCATTTGGTGCAACCAACGCAGATATCCCGATTGAATCACCTAAGTCGGAGGAGGTATTTCCATTCCATCTAACTCAATTCTTATAGAGAAACAATACTGTAGATGCTGCTGCTTCTAACTTAGATGGCTTTCTTTGGAGATACATATGTTTCTTCTACTCAGCTGCATAGGCCTATATTGGACAAAGTGAAATTTTGTCCACGTTGATATCTATGATTTCAGGGAGTATTCCTTTCAAAAACTACCTCAAGTCTCACAGGAAAACATGTGATAGATGCCACAGCTCGTAACATAGATGGGTTTTTCTGAGAGACACTTGTGTTTCTTCACCTCAGCTGAATAGGTCAATTTTGAGCAAGCACCGCCTATCTGCAGCATGAAGCACGAAAATTCGTAGAAGTCTTTCTTTCAAAACTCACTAAATTCTCACAGGAAAACAATGTGGTTAATGTTGCAGTGTCTAGCAAACCTGGTTTTCTTTGGAGTGAATCGTGTGTTTCTTCACCTCAGCTGAGTAGGCCTATTTGGATTAAAGAGCGTGTATATTCACCTTGAAACGCCGAAGGTGGAGGCTGTCGTCCTTCCAAAACTAGTACATTTCTCACAGGAAAACCATGGGCTACTTACTCCTGCGTCTAACACGAACAGCTTTTTTTCCAGAGATTCATGTGTTGTGTCAACTTAGCTCTATAGGACCACTCGGAAGAAAATGAGCCTTCCTCTCCTTGAAAATTATGATCTGCGTAAACTATTCCTTTCAAAAATTAACTTAATTTTCACAGGGGAACCAAGTCCGTGATGCTCCTGCTGCTAGCACACATGGATTTCTGTGAGAGATACTTGAGTTTCGTCCATTCAGCTGAATAGGCCCCCTTGGAAAATAATCAGACTTTCTCTACATTCAAATCTATGACTTCAGGAATTATTTCTTATAAAACTCCCTCAAGTCCCTCAGGAAAACAAGGTGTCAGATGCTGTACCTTCTAGCATGCATCGTTTTCTTTGGAGAGGTTCATATGTTTCCTCAACTCAGCTCAATAGGCCTATTTGGATCCAAGAGAGCCTAGATTCACCTTGAAACACTGAAATTGTAGGCAGTACTCTTAACAAGTGGGACACAATTCTCAAAGGAAAAGAATGTGTTAGGTGCTCCTCTGTCTAAAAAGAATGGTTTTGTTTCCAGAGATACTTGTGTTTCTTCAACTCAGCAGAATAGGCCTATTTGGATCAAGAAGGAACTGTCCCCAGCTTGAAACATCCAAATTGGAGGACGTCTTTCTGTCAAAAACCATCTCAATTCTCACAGGAAAACAATGTGCTAGATGCTAGTGCGTCTAACAGGAATGGATTTTTTTCTGGAGATACACGTGTATCTTCTATTTAGCTGAATAGGCCTATTTGGAGCAACATGAGTCTTTCTCTACCTTGAAATTCTGATTTGCAACATGTACTCCTGTAAAACAAACTCAATGATCACAGGGAAGTAACGTGCTTGATGCTCCTGCTTTTAGCACACGTGGTTTTCACGAGAGATACATGTGATTCTTCCCCTCTGCTGAATAGGCCTACTTGCAACAAAGCCAGCCTTTTGCACTTTGAAAACAATGTCTGGCAGGAAGATTTCCTTTCAAAAACGAACTCAATACTCAGAGAAAAATAACGTCAGATGCTGCAGCTCCACACACAGAGGGTTTTCTTTGGAGTGATCCTTGTGTGTCTTCAACTCAGCTGAATAGGCCTAGAGGGAGGAGAGAGAGCCTACCTCCACCTTGAAACCCCTCAGTTGTGGGAAGTTTTCCTTTCAAAAAGTGACTTAACTCTTACAGGGAAACCATGTGCTAGATGCTGTAGATTCTAGCATATATGGTTTTCTTTCAGGAGTCACCTGTGTTTCCTCAACTCAACTGTTTAGACCTATTAACAGTCAGAAGCGCCTATCTCTTGCTTCAAACACCTAAACACCTAAACTAACTCATGTCACAGAAAGAAAATATTGTAGGCTCTCCTGCTTCCCAGGTGATTCTTTCATGACACAGGTGGGTTTCTTCAACTCAACTGAATAGGCCAATTTGGGAAAAAGGAGCCCTTTCACAACGCGATCACTGATTTGCAGGAAGCACTTCTTTCAAAACATAACTAAATATGCCAGGAAAACAATCTCTCAGGTGATCCTGCTTCTAATACAGATGGTTTACTTTTGAGAGATCCATGTGTTTCTTCAATTTAGAAGAATGAGCCTATTTGGACAAAATGATCCTTTTTCCACCTTGAAAATTGTAATTTCTCTGAAGTATTCCCTTCAAACCCTAACTCAACTCTCACAGGCACACAACGTGCTAGATACGTGAGGCTCTAACATAGAGGCTTTTCTTTGGACAGATACATGTCTTTGCTCAAGTCAGCTGAATTGAACTTTTGAGAGTAAATAGCGCCTAGGTCCAGGATAAACCACGTATGTTTCAGGAAGTATTCCTATCAGATCTAACTCAATTCGCACAAAGAAACAATGTGCTACATGCTGCTGCTCCTAACCTAGATGGTTTTCTTCAGAGAACTACGTGTGTTTCTTTTAAGCAGATAATAGGTCTATGTGGAATAAAATGAGCAATAATCCACCATGAAAATGTGATTGGCAGCATGTAATGCTTTCAAAATTAACTCAGTTCTCACAGGAAAGAAAAATGTGCTAGGTGCTCCTGCTTCTAACACAGATGGTTTTCTTTGGAGAGATAGCTATGTTTATTCTTCTCAGCTGAATAGGCCTATATTGAACAAAATGAGCCTGTCTCCACCTTGAAATCTGATATTTGAGGGAGTAGTTAGTCCTTGCAGAAACTACTTCAATTCTGAAAGGAAAACAATGTGCTAGATGCTGCGGCTTCTCACATACCTGTTTTTCTTTGGAGAGCTACATGTGTTTCTTCAACGCAGCCCAGTGGGCCGATTTGCATCGGGGAAAGCTATTGTTCTCATAAAACACCAAAGTTTCAGCAGTGCTCTTTCAAAAACTCAGCGTATTTTCACAGGAAAACAATGTGCTAGTTGCTCCTGCATCTAACACGAATGGCTTCTTTTCTAGAGATGCATGCTTTTCTTCATCGTAGCTGAATAGGCCTATTTGGATCAAATGAGCCTTTCTCCACCTTGAAAATTCTGATTTGCAGGAAGTATTCCTTTCAAAAACGAACTCAATTTTAGTAGGGAAAGTATGTGCCTGATGCTCCTGCTCTCAGAGCACATGGTTTTCTTCGAGAAATGCGTGCGTTTCGTCCACTCAACTGAATTGGCCTATTTGGACCAAAATCATCCTTTCTCCACCTTGAAATCTATGTTTTGCAGGAAGTGTTCCTCTCAAAAACGACCTCAATTCACAATGGAAAATAATATGCTAGATGCTGCACGTTCTAGCATACATGCTTGTCTTTGGAGAGGTGCATGGGTTTCTTCACCTGAGCTGAATAGGCCTATTTGGATCAAAGAGAGCCTATATTCACTTTGAAACATCAAAGTTGCAGGCAGTACTTTGGCCAAAACTACCACCATTCTCACAGGAAAACAATGGCTACTTGCTACTGCATCTAACAGAAACCCTTGTGTTCTCGAGACACATGTGCTTCTTCCACGTAGCTGAAGAGGCCTCTTGGGAAAAAAGTGAGCCTTTATTCACCATGAAACTTCTGTTTTGCAGGAAGTATTCCTTCAAACACTACTTCAATTTTCACTGGGAAACAATTGGGTAGATGCTCCAGCTTCTAGCTCACGTGGTTTTCTCTTGGAAGATACTTGTGTTTCATCAAGTCAGCCGAATTGGCCCATTTGGTGCAACCAACGCAGATATCCCGATTGAATCACCTAAGTCGGAGGAGGTATTTCCATTCCATCTAACTCAATTCTTATAGAGAAACAATACTGTAGATGCTGCTGCTTCTAACTTAGATGGCTTTCTTTGGAGATACATATGTTTCTTCTACTCAGCTGCATAGGCCTATATTGGACAAAGTGAAATTTTGTCCACGTTGATATCTATGATTTCAGGGAGTATTCCTTTCAAAAACTACCTCAAGTCTCACAGGAAAACATGTGATAGATGCCACAGCTCGTAACATAGATGGGTTTTTCTGAGAGACACTTGTGTTTCTTCACCTCAGCTGAATAGGTCAATTTTGAGCAAGCACCGCCTATCTGCAGCATGAAGCACGAAAATTCGTAGAAGTCTTTCTTTCAAAACTCACTAAATTCTCACAGGAAAACAATGTGGTTAATGTTGCAGTGTCTAGCAAACCTGGTTTTCTTTGGAGTGAATCGTGTGTTTCTTCACCTCAGCTGAGTAGGCCTATTTGGATTAAAGAGCGTGTATGTTCACCTTGAAACGCCGAAGGTGGAGGCTGTCGTCCTTCCAAAACTAGTACATTTCTCACAGGAAAACAATGGGCTACTTACTCCTGCGTCTAACACGAACAGCTTTTTTTCCAGAGATTCATGTGTTGTGTCAACTTAGCTCTATAGGACCACTCGGAAGAAAATGAGCCTTCCTCTCCTTGAAAATTATGATCTGCGTAAACTATTCCTTTCAAAAATTAACTTAATTTTCACAGGGGAACCAAGTCCGTGATGCTCCTGCTGCTAGCACACATGGATTTCTTTGAGAGATACTTGAGTTTCGTCCATTCAGCTGAATAGGCCCCCTTGGAAAATAATCAGACTTTCTCTACATTCAAATCTATGACTTCAGGAATTATTTCTTATAAAACTCCCTCAAGTCCCTCAGGAAAACAAGGTGTCAGATGCTGTACCTTCTAGCATGCATCGTTTTCTTTGGAGAGGTTCATATGTTTCCTCAACTCAGCTCAATAGGCCTATTTGGATCCAAGAGAGCCTAGATTCACCTTGAAACACTGAAATTGTAGGCAGTACTCTTAACAAGTGGGACACAATTCTCAAAGGAAAAGAATGTGTTAGGTGCTCCTCTGTCTAAAAAGAATGGTTTTGTTTCCAGAGATACTTGTGTTTCTTCAACTCAGCAGAATAGGCCTATTTGGATCAAGAAGGAACTGTCCCCAGCTTGAAACATCCAAATTGGAGGACGTCTTTCTGTCAAAAACCATCTCAATTCTCACAGGAAAACAATGTGCTAGATGCTAGTGCGTCTAACAGGAATGGATTTTTTTTCTGGAGATACACGTGTATCTTCTATTTAGCTGAATAGGCCTATTTGGAGCAACATGAGTCTTTCTCTACCTTGAAATTCTGATTTGCAACATGTACTCCTGTAAAACAAACTCAATGATCACAGGGAAGTAACGTGCTTGATGCTCCTGCTTTTAGCACACGTGGTTTTCACGAGAGATACATGTGATTCTTCCCCTCTGCTGAATAGGCCTACTTGCAACAAAGCCAGCCTTTTGCACTTTGAAAACAATGTCTGGCAGGAAGATTTCCTTTCAAAAACGAACTCAATACTCAGAGAAAAATAACGTCAGATGCTGCAGCTCCACACACAGAGGGTTTTCTTTGGAGTGATCCTTGTGTGTCTTCAACTCAGCTGAATAGGCCTAGAGGGAGGAGAGAGAGCCTACCTCCACCTTGAAACCCCTCAGTTGTGGGAAGTTTTCCTTTCAAAAAGTGACTTAACTCTTACAGGGAAACCATGTGCTAGATGCTGTAGATTCTAGCATATATGGTTTTCTTTCAGGAGTCACCTGTGTTTCCTCAACTCAACTGTTTAGACCTATTAACAGTCAGAAGCGCCTATCTCTAGCTTCAAACACCTAAACACCTAAACTAACTCATGTCACAGAAAGAAAATATTGTAGGCTCTCCTGCTTCCCAGGTGATTCTTTCATGACACAGGTGGGTTTCTTCAACTCAACTGAATAGGCCAATTTGGGAAAAAGGAGCCCTTTCACAACACGATCACTGATTTGCAGGAAGCACTTCTTTCAAAACATAACTAAATATGCCAGGAAAACAATCTCTCAGGTGATCCTGCTTCTAATACAGATGGTTTTCTTTTGAGAGATCCATGTGTTTCTTCAATTTAGAAGAATGAGCCTATTTGGACAAAATGATCCTTTTTCCACCTTGAAAATTGTAATTTCTCTGAAGTATTCCCTTCAAACCCTAACTCAACTCTCACAGGCACACAACGTGCTAGATACGTGAGGCTCTAACATAGAGGCTTTTCTTTGGACAGATACATGTCTTTGCTCAAGTCAGCTGAATTGAACTTTTGAGAGTAAATAGCGCCTAGGTCCAGGATAAACCACGTATGTTTCAGGAAGTATTCCTATCAGATCTAACTCAATTCGCACAAAGAAACAATGTGCTACATGCTGCTGCTCCTAACCTAGATGGTTTTCTTCAGAGAACTACGTGTGTTTCTTTTAACCAGATAATAGGTCTATGTGGAATAAAATGAGCAATAATCCACCATGAAAATGTGATTGGCAGCATGTAATGCTTTCAAAATTAACTCAGTTCTCACAGGAAAGAAAAATGTGCTAGGTGCTCCTGCTTCTAACACAGATGGTTTTCTTTGGAGAGATAGCTATGTTTATTCTTCTCAGCTGAATAGGCCTATATTGAACAAAATGAGCCTGTCTCCACCTTGAAATCTGATATTTGAGGGAGTAGTTAGTCCTTGCAGAAACTACTTCAATTCTGAAAGGAAAACAATGTGCTAGATGCTGCGGCTTCTCACATACCTGTTTTTCTTTGGAGAGCTACATGTGTTTCTTCAACGCAGCCCAGTGGGCCGATTTGCATCGGGGAAAGCTATTGTTCTCATAAAACACCAAAGTTTCAGCAGTGCTCTTTCAAAAACTCAGCGTATTTTCACAGGAAAACAATGTGCTAGTTGCTCCTGCATCTAACACGAATGGCTTCTTTTCTAGAGATGCATGCTTTTCTTCATCGTAGCTGAATAGGCCTATTTGGATCAAATGAGCCTTTCTCCACCTTGAAAATTCTGATTTGCAGGAAGTATTCCTTTCAAAAACGAACTCAATTTTAGTAGGGAAAGTATGTGCCTGATGCTCCTGCTCTCAGAGCACATGGTTTTCTTCGAGAAATGCGTGCGTTTCGTCCACTCAACTGAATTGGCCTATTTGGACCAAAATCATCCTTTCTCCACCTTGAAATCTATGTTTTGCAGGAAGTGTTCCTCTCAAAAACGACCTCAATTCACAATGGAAAATAATATGCTAGATGCTGCACGTTCTAGCATACATGCTTGTCTTTGGAGAGGTGCATGGGTTTCTTCACCTGAGCTGAATAGGCCTATTTGGATCAAAGAGAGCCTATATTCACTTTGAAACATCAAAGTTGCAGGCAGTACTTTGGCCAAAACTACCACCATTCTCACAGGAAAACAATGGCTACTTGCTACTGCATCTAACAGAAACCCTTGTGTTCTCGAGACACATGTGCTTCTTCCACGTAGCTGAAGAGGCCTCTTGGGAAAAAAGTGAGCCTTTATTCACCATGAAACTTCTGTTTTGCAGGAAGTATTCCTTCAAACACTACTTCAATTTTCACTGGGAAACAATTGGGTAGATGCTCCAGCTTCTAGCTCACGTGGTTTTCTCTTGGAAGATACTTGTGTTTCATCAAGTCAGCCGAATTGGCCCATTTGGTGCAACCAACGCAGATATCCCGATTGAATCACCTAAGTCGGAGGAGGTATTTCCATTCCATCTAACTCAATTCTTATAGAGAAACAATACTGTAGATGCTGCTGCTTCTAACTTAGATGGCTTTCTTTGGAGATACATATGTTTCTTCTACTCAGCTGCATAGGCCTATATTGTACAAAGTGAAATTTTGTCCACGTTGATATCTATGATTTCAGGGAGTATTCCTTTCAAAAACTACCTCAAGTCTCACAGGAAAACATGTGATAGATGCCACAGCTCGTAACATAGATGGGTTTTTCTGAGAGACACTTGTGTTTCTTCACCTCAGCTGAATAGGTCAATTTTGAGCAAGCACCGCCTATCTGCAGCATGAAGCACGAAAATTCGTAGAAGTCTTTCTTTCAAAACTCACTAAATTCTCACAGGAAAACAATGTGGTTAATGTTGCAGTGTCTAGCAAACCTGGTTTTCTTTGGAGTGAATCGTGTGTTTCTTCACCTCAGCTGAGTAGGCCTATTTGGATTAAAGAGCGTGTATGTTCACCTTGAAACGCCGAAGGTGGAGGCTGTCGTCCTTCCAAAACTAGTACATTTCTCACAGGAAAACAATGGGCTACTTACTCCTGCGTCTAACACGAACAGCTTTTTTTCCAGAGATTCATGTGTTGTGTCAACTTAGCTCTATAGGACCACTCGGAAGAAAATGAGCCTTCCTCTCCTTGAAAATTATGATCTGCGTAAACTATTCCTTTCAAAAATTAACTTAATTTTCACAGGGGAACCAAGTCCGTGATGCTCCTGCTGCTAGCACACATGGATTTCTGTGAGAGATACTTGAGTTTCGTCCATTCAGCTGAATAGGCCCCCTTGGAAAATAATCAGACTTTCTCTACATTCAAATCTATGACTTCAGGAATTATTTCTTATAAAACTCCCTCAAGTCCCTCAGGAAAACAAGGTGTCAGATGCTGTACCTTCTAGCATGCATCGTTTTCTTTGGAGAGGTTCATATGTTTCCTCAACTCAGCTCAATAGGCCTATTTGGATCCAAGAGAGCCTAGATTCACCTTGAAACACTGAAATTGTAGGCAGTACTCTTAACAAGTGGGACACAATTCTCAAAGGAAAAGAATGTGTTAGGTGCTCCTCTGTCTAAAAAGAATGGTTTTGTTTCCAGAGATACTTGTGTTTCTTCAACTCAGCAGAATAGGCCTATTTGGATCAAGAAGGAACTGTCCCCAGCTTGAAACATCCAAATTGGAGGACGTCTTTCTGTCAAAAACCATCTCAATTCTCACAGGAAAACAATGTGCTAGATGCTAGTGCGTCTAACAGGAATGGATTTTTTTCTGGAGATACACGTGTATCTTCTATTTAGCTGAATAGGCCTATTTGGAGCAACATGAGTCTTTCTCTACCTTGAAATTCTGATTTGCAACATGTACTCCTGTAAAACAAACTCAATGATCACAGGGAAGTAACGTGCTTGATGCTCCTGCTTTTAGCACACGTGGTTTTCACGAGAGATACATGTGATTCTTCCCCTCTGCTGAATAGGCCTACTTGCAACAAAGCCAGCCTTTTGCACTTTGAAAACAATGTCTGGCAGGAAGATTTCCTTTCAAAAACGAACTCAATACTCAGAGAAAAATAACGTCAGATGCTGCAGCTCCACACACAGAGGGTTTTCTTTGGAGTGATCCTTGTGTGTCTTCAACTCAGCTGAATAGGCCTAGAGGGAGGAGAGAGAGCCTACCTCCACCTTGAAACCCCTCAGTTGTGGGAAGTTTTCCTTTCAAAAAGTGACTTAACTCTTACAGGGAAACCATGTGCTAGATGCTGTAGATTCTAGCATATATGGTTTTCTTTCAGGAGTCACCTGTGTTTCCTCAACTCAACTGTTTAGACCTATTAACAGTCAGAAGCGCCTATCTCTAGCTTCAAACACCTAAACACCTAAACTAACTCATGTCACAGAAAGAAAATATTGTAGGCTCTCCTGCTTCCCAGGTGATTCTTTCATGACACAGGTGGGTTTCTTCAACTCAACTGAATAGGCCAATTTGGGAAAAAGGAGCCCTTTCACAACGCGATCACTGATTTGCAGGAAGCACTTCTTTCAAAACATAACTAAATATGCCAGGAAAACAATCTCTCAGGTGATCCTGCTTCTAATACAGATGGTTTTCTTTTGAGAGATCCATGTGTTTCTTCAATTTAGAAGAATGAGCCTAT
Organism: Castor canadensis; assembly: GCF_047511655.1. Taxonomy (NCBI): domain Eukaryota; kingdom Metazoa; phylum Chordata; class Mammalia; order Rodentia; family Castoridae; genus Castor; species Castor canadensis. The sequence goes on along the minus strand of NC_133387.1, from coordinate 152,323,703 downwards.
TTGGACAAAATGATCCTTTTTCCACCTTGAAAATTGTAATTTCTCTGAAGTATTCCCTTCAAACCCTAACTCAACTCTCACAGGCACACAACGTGCTAGATACGTGAGGCTCTAACATAGAGGCTTTTCTTTGGACAGATACATGTCTTTGCTCAAGTCAGCTGAATTGAACTTTTGAGAGTAAATAGCGCCTAGGTCCAGGATAAACCACGTATGTTTCAGGAAGTATTCCTATCAGATCTAACTCAATTCGCACAAAGAAACAATGTGCTACATGCTGCTGCTCCTAACCTAGATGGTTTTCTTCAGAGAACTACGTGTGTTTCTTTTAAGCAGATAATAGGTCTATGTGGAATAAAATGAGCAATAATCCACCATGAAAATGTGATTGGCAGCATGTAATGCTTTCAAAATTAACTCAGTTCTCACAGGAAAGAAAAATGTGCTAGGTGCTCCTGCTTCTAACACAGATGGTTTTCTTTGGAGAGATAGCTATGTTTATTCTTCTCAGCTGAATAGGCCTATATTGAACAAAATGAGCCTGTCTCCACCTTGAAATCTGATATTTGAGGGAGTAGTTAGTCCTTGCAGAAACTACTTCAATTCTGAAAGGAAAACAATGTGCTAGATGCTGCGGCTTCTCACATACCTGTTTTTCTTTGGAGAGCTACATGTGTTTCTTCAACGCAGCCCAGTGGGCCGATTTGCATCGGGGAAAGCTATTGTTCTCATAAAACACCAAAGTTTCAGCAGTGCTCTTTCAAAAACTCAGCGTATTTTCACAGGAAAACAATGTGCTAGTTGCTCCTGCATCTAACACGAATGGCTTCTTTTCTAGAGATGCATGCTTTTCTTCATCGTAGCTGAATAGGCCTATTTGGATCAAATGAGCCTTTCTCCACCTTGAAAATTCTGATTTGCAGGAAGTATTCCTTTCAAAAACGAACTCAATTTTAGTAGGGAAAGTATGTGCCTGATGCTCCTGCTCTCAGAGCACATGGTTTTCTTCGAGAAATGCGTGCGTTTCGTCCACTCAACTGAATTGGCCTATTTGGACCAAAATCATCCTTTCTCCACCTTGAAATCTATGTTTTGCAGGAAGTGTTCCTCTCAAAAACGACCTCAATTCACAATGGAAAATAATATGCTAGATGCTGCACGTTCTAGCATACATGCTTGTCTTTGGAGAGGTGCATGGGTTTCTTCACCTGAGCTGAATAGGCCTATTTGGATCAAAGAGAGCCTATATTCACTTTGAAACATCAAAGTTGCAGGCAGTACTTTGGCCAAAACTACCACCATTCTCACAGGAAAACAATGGCTACTTGCTACTGCATCTAACAGAAACCCTTGTGTTCTCGAGACACATGTGCTTCTTCCACGTAGCTGAAGAGGCCTCTTGGGAAAAAAGTGAGCCTTTATTCACCATGAAACTTCTGTTTTGCAGGAAGTATTCCTTCAAACACTACTTCAATTTTCACTGGGAAACAATTGGGTAGATGCTCCAGCTTCTAGCTCACGTGGTTTTCTCTTGGAAGATACTTGTGTTTCATCAAGTCAGCCGAATTGGCCCATTTGGTGCAACCAACGCAGATATCCCGATTGAATCACCTAAGTCGGAGGAGGTATTTCCATTCCATCTAACTCAATTCTTATAGAGAAACAATACTGTAGATGCTGCTGCTTCTAACTTAGATGGCTTTCTTTGGAGATACATATGTTTCTTCTACTCAGCTGCATAGGCCTATATTGTACAAAGTGAAATTTTGTCCACGTTGATATCTATGATTTCAGGGAGTATTCCTTTCAAAAACTACCTCAAGTCTCACAGGAAAACATGTGATAGATGCCACAGCTCGTAACATAGATGGGTTTTTCTGAGAGACACTTGTGTTTCTTCACCTCAGCTGAATAGGTCAATTTTGAGCAAGCACCGCCTATCTGCAGCATGAAGCACGAAAATTCGTAGAAGTCTTTCTTTCAAAACTCACTAAATTCTCACAGGAAAACAATGTGGTTAATGTTGCAGTGTCTAGCAAACCTGGTTTTCTTTGGAGTGAATCGTGTGTTTCTTCACCTCAGCTGAGTAGGCCTATTTGGATTAAAGAGCGTGTATGTTCACCTTGAAACGCCGAAGGTGGAGGCTGTCGTCCTTCCAAAACTAGTACATTTCTCACAGGAAAACCATGGGCTACTTACTCCTGCGTCTAACACGAACAGCTTTTTTTCCAGAGATTCATGTGTTGTGTCAACTTAGCTCTATAGGACCACTCGGAAGAAAATGAGCCTTCCTCTCCTTGAAAATTATGATCTGCGTAAACTATTCCTTTCAAAAATTAACTTAATTTTCACAGGGGAACCAAGTCCGTGATGCTCCTGCTGCTAGCACACATGGATTTCTGTGAGAGATACTTGAGTTTCGTCCATTCAGCTGAATAGGCCCCCTTGGAAAATAATCAGACTTTCTCTACATTCAAATCTATGACTTCAGGAATTATTTCTTATAAAACTCCCTCAAGTCCCTCAGGAAAACAAGGTGTCAGATGCTGTACCTTCTAGCATGCATCGTTTTCTTTGGAGAGGTTCATATGTTTCCTCAACTCAGCTCAATAGGCCTATTTGGATCCAAGAGAGCCTAGATTCACCTTGAAACACTGAAATTGTAGGCAGTACTCTTAACAAGTGGGACACAATTCTCAAAGGAAAAGAATGTGTTAGGTGCTCCTCTGTCTAAAAAGAATGGTTTTGTTTCCAGAGATACTTGTGTTTCTTCAACTCAGCAGAATAGGCCTATTTGGATCAAGAAGGAACTGTCCCCAGCTTGAAACATCCAAATTGGAGGACGTCTTTCTGTCAAAAACCATCTCAATTCTCACAGGAAAACAATGTGCTAGATGCTAGTGCGTCTAACAGGAATGGATTTTTTTCTGGAGATACACGTGTATCTTCTATTTAGCTGAATAGGCCTATTTGGAGCAACATGAGTCTTTCTCTACCTTGAAATTCTGATTTGCAACATGTACTCCTGTAAAACAAACTCAATGATCACAGGGAAGTAACGTGCTTGATGCTCCTGCTTTTAGCACACGTGGTTTTCACGAGAGATACATGTGATTCTTCCCCTCTGCTGAATAGGCCTACTTGCAACAAAGCCAGCCTTTTGCACTTTGAAAACAATGTCTGGCAGGAAGATTTCCTTTCAAAAACGAACTCAATACTCAGAGAAAAATAACGTCAGATGCTGCAGCTCCACACACAGAGGGTTTTCTTTGGAGTGATCCTTGTGTGTCTTCAACTCAGCTGAATAGGCCTAGAGGGAGGAGAGAGAGCCTACCTCCACCTTGAAACCCCTCAGTTGTGGGAAGTTTTCCTTTCAAAAAGTGACTTAACTCTTACAGGGAAACCATGTGCTAGATGCTGTAGATTCTAGCATATATGGTTTTCTTTCAGGAGTCACCTGTGTTTCCTCAACTCAACTGTTTAGACCTATTAACAGTCAGAAGCGCCTATCTCTAGCTTCAAACACCTAAACACCTAAACTAACTCATGTCACAGAAAGAAAATATTGTAGGCTCTCCTGCTTCCCAGGTGATTCTTTCATGACACAGGTGGGTTTCTTCAACTCAACTGAATAGGCCAATTTGGGAAAAAGGAGCCCTTTCACAACGCGATCACTGATTTGCAGGAAGCACTTCTTTCAAAACATAACTAAATATGCCAGGAAAACAATCTCTCAGGTGATCCTGCTTCTAATACAGATGGTTTTCTTTTGAGAGATCCATGTGTTTCTTCAATTTAGAAGAATGAGCCTATTTGGACAAAATGATCCTTTTTCCACCTTGAAAATTGTAATTTCTCTGAAGTATTCCCTTCAAACCCTAACTCAACTCTCACAGGCACACAACGTGCTAGATACGTGAGGCTCTAACATAGAGGCTTTTCTTTGGACAGATACATGTCTTTGCTCAAGTCAGCTGAATTGAACTTTTGAGAGTAAATAGCGCCTAGGTCCAGGATAAACCACGTATGTTTCAGGAAGTATTCCTATCAGATCTAACTCAATTCGCACAAAGAAACAATGTGCTACATGCTGCTGCTCCTAACCTAGATGGTTTTCTTCAGAGAACTACGTGTGTTTCTTTTAAGCAGGTAATAGGTCTATGTGGAATAAAATGAGCAATAATCCACCATGAAAATGTGATTGGCAGCATGTAATGCTTTCAAAATTAACTCAGTTCTCACAGGAAAGAAAAATGTGCTAGGTGCTCCTGCTTCTAACACAGATGGTTTTCTTTGGAGAGATAGCTATGTTTATTCTTCTCAGCTGAATAGGCCTATATTGAACAAAATGAGCCTGTCTCCACCTTGAAATCTGATATTTGAGGGAGTAGTTAGTCCTTGCAGAAACTACTTCAATTCTGAAAGGAAAACAATGTGCTAGATGCTGCGGCTTCTCACATACCTGTTTTTCTTTGGAGAGCTACATGTGTTTCTTCAACGCAGCCCAGTGGGCCGATTTGCATCGGGGAAAGCTATTGTTCTCATAAAACACCAAAGTTTCAGCAGTGCTCTTTCAAAAACTCAGCGTATTTTCACAGGAAAACAATGTGCTAGTTGCTCCTGCATCTAACACGAATGGCTTCTTTTCTAGAGATGCATGCTTTTCTTCATCGTAGCTGAATAGGCCTATTTGGATCAAATGAGCCTTTCTCCACCTTGAAAATTCTGATTTGCAGGAAGTATTCCTTTCAAAAACGAACTCAATTTTAGTAGGGAAAGTATGTGCCTGATGCTCCTGTTCTCAGAGCACATGGTTTTCTTCGAGAAATGCGTGCGTTTCGTCCACTCAACTGAATTGGCCTATTTGGACCAAAATCATCCTTTCTCCACCTTGAAATCTATGTTTTGCAGGAAGTGTTCCTCTCAAAAACGACCTCAATTCACAATGGAAAATAATATGCTAGATGCTGCACGTTCTAGCATACATGCTTGTCTTTGGAGAGGTGCATGGGTTTCTTCACCTGAGCTGAATAGGCCTATTTGGATCAAAGAGAGCCTATATTCACTTTGAAACATCAAAGTTGCAGGCAGTACTTTGGCCAAAACTACCACCATTCTCACAGGAAAACAATGGCTACTTGCTACTGCATCTAACAGAAACCCTTGTGTTCTCGAGACACATGTGCTTCTTCCACGTAGCTGAAGAGGCCTCTTGGGAAAAAAGTGAGCCTTTATTCACCATGAAACTTCTGTTTTGCAGGAAGTATTCCTTCAAACACTACTTCAATTTTCACTGGGAAACAATTGGGTAGATGCTCCAGCTTCTAGCTCACGTGGTTTTCTCTTGGAAGATACTTGTGTTTCATCAAGTCAGCCGAATTGGCCCATTTGGTGCAACCAACGCAGATATCCCGATTGAATCACCTAAGTCGGAGGAGGTATTTCCATTCCATCTAACTCAATTCTTATAGAGAAACAATACTGTAGATGCTGCTGCTTCTAACTTAGATGGCTTTCTTTGGAGATACATATGTTTCTTCTACTCAGCTGCATAGGCCTATATTGTACAAAGTGAAATTTTGTCCACGTTGATATCTATGATTTCAGGGAGTATTCCTTTCAAAAACTACCTCAAGTCTCACAGGAAAACATGTGATAGATGCCACAGCTCGTAACATAGATGGGTTTTTCTGAGAGACACTTGTGTTTCTTCACCTCAGCTGAATAGGTCAATTTTGAGCAAGCACCGCCTATCTGCAGCATGAAGCACGAAAATTCGTAGAAGTCTTTCTTTCAAAACTCACTAAATTCTCACAGGAAAACAATGTGGTTAATGTTGCAGTGTCTAGCAAACCTGGTTTTCTTTGGAGTGAATCGTGTGTTTCTTCACCTCAGCTGAGTAGGCCTATTTGGATTAAAGAGCGTGTATGTTCACCTTGAAACGCCGAAGGTGGAGGCTGTCGTCCTTCCAAAACTAGTACATTTCTCACAGGAAAACAATGGGCTACTTACTCCTGCGTCTAACACGAACAGCTTTTTTTCCAGAGATTCATGTGTTGTGTCAACTTAGCTCTATAGGACCACTCGGAAGAAAATGAGCCTTCCTCTCCTTGAAAATTATGATCTGCGTAAACTATTCCTTTCAAAAATTAACTTAATTTTCACAGGGGAACCAAGTCCGTGATGCTCCTGCTGCTAGCACACATGGATTTCTTTGAGAGATACTTGAGTTTCGTCCATTCAGCTGAATAGGCCCCCTTGGAAAATAATCAGACTTTCTCTACATTCAAATCTATGACTTCAGGAATTATTTCTTATAAAACTCCCTCAAGTCCCTCAGGAAAACAAGGTGTCAGATGCTGTACCTTCTAGCATGCATCGTTTTCTTTGGAGAGGTTCATATGTTTCCTCAACTCAGCTCAATAGGCCTATTTGGATCCAAGAGAGCCTAGATTCACCTTGAAACACTGAAATTGTAGGCAGTACTCTTAACAAGTGGGACACAATTCTCAAAGGAAAAGAATGTGTTAGGTGCTCCTCTGTCTAAAAAGAATGGTTTTGTTTCCAGAGATACTTGTGTTTCTTCAACTCAGCAGAATAGGCCTATTTGGATCAAGAAGGAACTGTCCCCAGCTTGAAACATCCAAATTGGAGGACGTCTTTCTGTCAAAAACCATCTCAATTCTCACAGGAAAACAATGTGCTAGATGCTAGTGCGTCTAACAGGAATGGATTTTTTTCTGGAGATACACGTGTATCTTCTATTTAGCTGAATAGGCCTATTTGGAGCAACATGAGTCTTTCTCTACCTTGAAATTCTGATTTGCAACATGTACTCCTGTAAAACAAACTCAATGATCACAGGGAAGTAACGTGCTTGATGCTCCTGCTTTTAGCACACGTGGTTTTCACGAGAGATACATGTGATTCTTCCCCTCTGCTGAATAGGCCTACTTGCAACAAAGCCAGCCTTTTGCACTTTGAAAACAATGTCTGGCAGGAAGATTTCCTTTCAAAAACGAACTCAATACTCAGAGAAAAATAACGTCAGATGCTGCAGCTCCACACACAGAGGGTTTTCTTTGGAGTGATCCTTGTGTGTCTTCAACTCAGCTGAATAGGCCTAGAGGGAGGAGAGAGAGCCTACCTCCACCTTGAAACCCCTCAGTTGTGGGAAGTTTTCCTTTCAAAAAGTGACTTAACTCTTACAGGGAAACCATGTGCTAGATGCTGTAGATTCTAGCATATATGGTTTTCTTTCAGGAGTCACCTGTGTTTCCTCAACTCAACTGTTTAGACCTATTAACAGTCAGAAGCGCCTATCTCTAGCTTCAAACACCTAAACACCTAAACTAACTCATGTCACAGAAAGAAAATATTGTAGGCTCTCCTGCTTCCCAGGTGATTCTTTCATGACACAGGTGGGTTTCTTCAACTCAACTGAATAGGCCAATTTGGGAAAAAGGAGCCCTTTCACAACGCGATCACTGATTTGCAGGAAGCACTTCTTTCAAAACATAACTAAATATGCCAGGAAAACAATCTCTCAGGTGATCCTGCTTCTAATACAGATGGTTTTCTTTTGAGAGATCCATGTGTTTCTTCAATTTAGAAGAATGAGCCTATTTGGACAAAATGATCCTTTTTCCACCTTGAAAATTGTAATTTCTCTGAAGTATTCCCTTCAAACCCTAACTCAACTCTCACAGGCACACAACGTGCTAGATACGTGAGGCTCTAACATAGAGGCTTTTCTTTGGACAGATACATGTCTTTGCTCAAGTCAGCTGAATTGAACTTTTGAGAGTAAATAGCGCCTAGGTCCAGGATAAACCACGTATGTTTCAGGAAGTATTCCTATCAGATCTAACTCAATTCGCACAAAGAAACAATGTGCTACATGCTGCTGCTCCTAACCTAGATGGTTTTCTTCAGAGAACTACGTGTGTTTCTTTTAAGCAGATAATAGGTCTATGTGGAATAAAATGAGCAATAATCCACCATGAAAATGTGATTGGCAGCATGTAATGCTTTCAAAATTAACTCAGTTCTCACAGGAAAGAAAAATGTGCTAGGTGCTCCTGCTTCTAACACAGATGGTTTTCTTTGGAGAGATAGCTATGTTTATTCTTCTCAGCTGAATAGGCCTATATTGAACAAAATGAGCCTGTCTCCACCTTGAAATCTGATATTTGAGGGAGTAGTTAGTCCTTGCAGAAACTACTTCAATTCTGAAAGGAAAACAATGTGCTAGATGCTGCGGCTTCTCACATACCTGTTTTTCTTTGGAGAGCTACATGTGTTTCTTCAACGCAGCCCAGTGGGCCGATTTGCATCGGGGAAAGCTATTGTTCTCATAAAACACCAAAGTTTCAGCAGTGCTCTTTCAAAAACTCAGCGTATTTTCACAGGAAAACAATGTGCTAGTTGCTCCTGCATCTAACACGAATGGCTTCTTTTCTAGAGATGCATGCTTTTCTTCATCGTAGCTGAATAGGCCTATTTGGATCAAATGAGCCTTTCTCCACCTTGAAAATTCTGATTTGCAGGAAGTATTCCTTTCAAAAACGAACTCAATTTTAGTAGGGAAAGTATGTGCCTGATGCTCCTGCTCTCAGAGCACATGGTTTTCTTCGAGAAATGCGTGCGTTTCGTCCACTCAACTGAATTGGCCTATTTGGACCAAAATCATCCTTTCTCCACCTTGAAATCTATGTTTTGCAGGAAGTGTTCCTCTCAAAAACGACCTCAATTCACAATGGAAAATAATATGCTAGATGCTGCACGTTCTAGCATACATGCTTGTCTTTGGAGAGGTGCATGGGTTTCTTCACCTGAGCTGAATAGGCCTATTTGGATCAAAGAGAGCCTATATTCACTTTGAAACATCAAAGTTGCAGGCAGTACTTTGGCCAAAACTACCACCATTCTCACAGGAAAACAATGGCTACTTGCTACTGCATCTAACAGAAACCCTTGTGTTCTCGAGACACATGTGCTTCTTCCACGTAGCTGAAGAGGCCTCTTGGGAAAAAAGTGAGCCTTTATTCACCATGAAACTTCTGTTTTGCAGGAAGTATTCCTTCAAACACTACTTCAATTTTCACTGGGAAACAATTGGGTAGATGCTCCAGCTTCTAGCTCACGTGGTTTTCTCTTGGAAGATACTTGTGTTTCATCAAGTCAGCCGAATTGGCCCATTTGGTGCAACCAACGCAGATATCCCGATTGAATCACCTAAGTCGGAGGAGGTATTTCCATTCCATCTAACTCAATTCTTATAGAGAAACAATACTGTAGATGCTGCTGCTTCTAACTTAGATGGCTTTCTTTGGAGATACATATGTTTCTTCTACTCAGCTGCATAGGCCTATATTGTACAAAGTGAAATTTTGTCCACGTTGATATCTATGATTTCAGGGAGTATTCCTTTCAAAAACTACCTCAAGTCTCACAGGAAAACATGTGATAGATGCCACAGCTCGTAACATAGATGGGTTTTTCTGAGAGACACTTGTGTTTCTTCACCTCAGCTGAATAGGTCAATTTTGAGCAAGCACCGCCTATCTGCAGCATGAAGCACGAAAATTCGTAGAAGTCTTTCTTTCAAAACTCACTAAATTCTCACAGGAAAACAATGTGGTTAATGTTGCAGTGTCTAGCAAACCTGGTTTTCTTTGGAGTGAATCGTGTGTTTCTTCACCTCAGCTGAGTAGGCCTATTTGGATTAAAGAGCGTGTATGTTCACCTTGAAACGCCGAAGGTGGAGGCTGTCGTCCTTCCAAAACTAGTACATTTCTCACAGGAAAACCATGGGCTACTTACTCCTGCGTCTAACACGAACAGCTTTTTTTCCAGAGATTCATGTGTTGTGTCAACTTAGCTCTATAGGACCACTCGGAAGAAAATGAGCCTTCCTCTCCTTGAAAATTATGATCTGCGTAAACTATTCCTTTCAAAAATTAACTTAATTTTCACAGGGGAACCAAGTCCGTGATGCTCCTGCTGCTAGCACACATGGATTTCTGTGAGAGATACTTGAGTTTCGTCCATTCAGCTGAATAGGCCCCCTTGGAAAATAATCAGACTTTCTCTACATTCAAATCTATGACTTCAGGAATTATTTCTTATAAAACTCCCTCAAGTCCCTCAGGAAAACAAGGTGTCAGATGCTGTACCTTCTAGCATGCATCGTTTTCTTTGGAGAGGTTCATATGTTTCCTCAACTCAGCTCAATAGGCCTATTTGGATCCAAGAGAGCCTAGATTCACCTTGAAACACTGAAATTGTAGGCAGTACTCTTAACAAGTGGGACACAATTCTCAAAGGAAAAGAATGTGTTAGGTGCTCCTCTGTCTAAAAAGAATGGTTTTGTTTCCAGAGATACTTGTGTTTCTTCAACTCAGCAGAATAGGCCTATTTGGATCAAGAAGGAACTGTCCCCAGCTTGAAACATCCAAATTGGAGGACGTCTTTCTGTCAAAAACCATCTCAATTCTCACAGGAAAACAATGTGCTAGATGCTAGTGCGTCTAACAGGAATGGATTTTTTTCTGGAGATACACGTGTATCTTCTATTTAGCTGAATAGGCCTATTTGGAGCAACATGAGTCTTTCTCTACCTTGAAATTCTGATTTGCAACATGTACTCCTGTAAAACAAACTCAATGATCACAGGGAAGTAACGTGCTTGATGCTCCTGCTTTTAGCACACGTGGTTTTCACGAGAGATACATGTGATTCTTCCCCTCTGCTGAATAGGCCTACTTGCAACAAAGCCAGCCTTTTGCACTTTGAAAACAATGTCTGGCAGGAAGATTTCCTTTCAAAAACGAACTCAATACTCAGAGAAAAATAACGTCAGATGCTGCAGCTCCACACACAGAGGGTTTTCTTTGGAGTGATCCTTGTGTGTCTTCAACTCAGCTGAATAGGCCTAGAGGGAGGAGAGAGAGCCTACCTCCACCTTGAAACCCCTCAGTTGTGGGAAGTTTTCCTTTCAAAAAGTGACTTAACTCTTACAGGGAAACCATGTGCTAGATGCTGTAGATTCTAGCATATATGGTTTTCTTTCAGGAGTCACCTGTGTTTCCTCAAGTCAACTGTTTAGACCTATTAACAGTCAGAAGCGCCTATCTCTAGCTTCAAACACCTAAACACCTAAACTAACTCATGTCACAGAAAGAAAATATTGTAGGCTCTCCTGCTTCCCAGGTGATTCTTTCATGACACAGGTGGGTTTCTTCAACTCAACTGAATAGGCCAATTTGGGAAAAAGGAGCCCTTTCACAACGCGATCACTGATTTGCAGGAAGCACTTCTTTCAAAACATAACTAAATATGCCAGGAAAACAATCTCTCAGGTGATCCTGCTTCTAATACAGATGGTTTTCTTTTGAGAGATCCATGTGTTTCTTCAATTTAGAAGAATGAGCCTATTTGGACAAAATGATCCTTTTTCCACCTTGAAAATTGTAATTTCTCTGAAGTATTCCCTTCAAACCCTAACTCAACTCTCACAGGCACACAACGTGCTAGATACGTGAGGCTCTAACATAGAGGCTTTTCTTTGGACAGATACATGTCTTTGCTCAAGTCAGCTGAATTGAACTTTTGAGAGTAAATAGCGCCTAGGTCCAGGATAAACCACGTATGTTTCAGGAAGTATTCCTATCAGATCTAACTCAATTCACACAAAGAAACAATGTGCTACATGGTGCTGCTCCTAACCTAGATGGTTTTCTTCAGAGAACTACGTGTGTTTCTTTTAAGCAGATAATAGGTCTATGTGGAATAAAATGAGCAATAATCCACCATGAAAATGTGATTGGCAGCATGTAATGCTTTCAAAATTAACTCAGTTCTCACAGGAAAGAAAAATGTGCTAGGTGCTCCTGCTTCTAACACAGATGGTTTTCTTTGGAGAGATAGCTATGTTTATTCTTCTCAGCTGAATAGGCCTATATTGAACAAAATGAGCCTGTCTCCACCTTGAAATCTGATATTTGAGGGAGTAGTTAGTCCTTGCAGAAACTACTTCAATTCTGAAAGGAAAACAATGTGCTAGATGCTGCGGCTTCTCACATACCTGTTTTTCTTTGGAGAGCTACATGTGTTTCTTCAACGCAGCCCAGTGGGCCGATTTGCATCGGGGAAAGCTATTGTTCTCATAAAACACCAAAGTTTCAGCAGTGCTCTTTCAAAAACTCAGCGTATTTTCACAGGAAAACAATGTGCTAGTTGCTCCTGCATCTAACACGAATGGCTTCTTTTCTAGAGATGCATGCTTTTCTTCATCGTAGCTGAATAGGCCTATTTGGATCAAATGAGCCTTTCTCCACCTTGAAAATTCTGATTTGCAGGAAGTATTCCTTTCAAAAACGAACTCAATTTTAGTAGGGAAAGTATGTGCCTGATGCTCCTGCTCTCAGAGCACATGGTTTTCTTCGAGAAATGCGTGCGTTTCGTCCACTCAACTGAATTGGCCTATTTGGACCAAAATCATCCTTTCTCCACCTTGAAATCTATGTTTTGCAGGAAGTGTTCCTCTCAAAAACGACCTCAATTCACAATGGAAAATAATATGCTAGATGCTGCACGTTCTAGCATACATGCTTGTCTTTGGAGAGGTGCATGGGTTTCTTCACCTGAGCTGAATAGGCCTATTTGGATCAAAGAGAGCCTATATTCACTTTGAAACATCAAAGTTGCAGGCAGTACTTTGGCCAAAACTACCACCATTCTCACAGGAAAACAATGGCTACTTGCTACTGCATCTAACAGAAACCCTTGTGTTCTCGAGACACATGTGCTTCTTCCACGTAGCTGAAGAGGCCTCTTGGGAAAAAAGTGAGCCTTTATTCACCATGAAACTTCTGTTTTGCAGGAAGTATTCCTTCAAACACTACTTCAATTTTCACTGGGAAACAATTGGGTAGATGCTCCAGCTTCTAGCTCACGTGGTTTTCTCTTGGAAGATACTTGTGTTTCATCAAGTCAGCCGAATTGGCCCATTTGGTGCAACCAACGCAGATATCCCGATTGAATCACCTAAGTCGGAGGAGGTATTTCCATTCCATCTAACTCAATTCTTATAGAGAAACAATACTGTAGATGCTGCTGCTTCTAACTTAGATGGCTTTCTTTGGAGATACATATGTTTCTTCTACTCAGCTGCATAGGCCTATATTGGACAAAGTGAAATTTTGTCCACGTTGATATCTATGATTTCAGGGAGTATTCCTTTCAAAAACTACCTCAAGTCTCACAGGAAAACATGTGATAGATGCCACAGCTCGTAACATAGATGGGTTTTTCTGAGAGACACTTGTGTTTCTTCACCTCAGCTGAATAGGTCAATTTTGAGCAAGCACCGCCTATCTGCAGCATGAAGCACGAAAATTCGTAGAAGTCTTTCTTTCAAAACTCACTAAATTCTCACAGGAAAACAATGTGGTTAATGTTGCAGTGTCTAGCAAACCTGGTTTTCTTTGGAGTGAATCGTGTGTTTCTTCACCTCAGCTGAGTAGGCCTATTTGGATTAAAGAGCGTGTATGTTCACCTTGAAACGCCGAAGGTGGAGGCTGTCGTCCTTCCAAAACTAGTACATTTCTCACAGGAAAACAATGGGCTACTTACTCCTGCGTCTAACACGAACAGCTTTTTTTCCAGAGATTCACGTGTTGTGTCAACTTAGCTCTATAGGACCACTCGGAAGAAAATGAGCCTTCCTCTCCTTGAAAATTATGATCTGCGTAAACTATTCCTTTCAAAAATTAACTTAATTTTCACAGGGGAACCAAGTCCGTGATGCTCCTGCTGCTAGCACACATGGATTTCTTTGAGAGATACTTGAGTTTCGTCCATTCAGCTGAATAGGCCCCCTTGGAAAATAATCAGACTTTCTCTACATTCAAATCTATGACTTCAGGAATTATTTCTTATAAAACTCCCTCAAGTCCCTCAGGAAAACAAGGTGTCAGATGCTGTACCTTCTAGCATGCATCGTTTTCTTTGGAGAGGTTCATATGTTTCCTCAACTCAGCTCAATAGGCCTATTTGGATCCAAGAGAGCCTAGATTCACCTTGAAACACTGAAATTGTAGGCAGTACTCTTAACAAGTGGGACACAATTCTCAAAGGAAAAGAATGTGTTAGGTGCTCCTCTGTCTAAAAAGAATGGTTTTGTTTCCAGAGATACTTGTGTTTCTTCAACTCAGCAGAATAGGCCTATTTGGATCAAGAAGGAACTGTCCCCAGCTTGAAACATCCAAATTGGAGGACGTCTTTCTGTCAAAAACCATCTCAATTCTCACAGGAAAACAATGTGCTAGATGCTAGTGCGTCTAACAGGAATGGATTTTTTTCTGGAGATACACGTGTATCTTCTATTTAGCTGAATAGGCCTATTTGGAGCAACATGAGTCTTTCTCTACCTTGAAATTCTGATTTGCAACATGTACTCCTGTAAAACAAACTCAATGATCACAGGGAAGTAACGTGCTTGATGCTCCTGCTTTTAGCACACGTGGTTTTCACGAGAGATACATGTGATTCTTCCCCTCTGCTGAATAGGCCTACTTGCAACAAAGCCAGCCTTTTGCACTTTGAAAACAATGTCTGGCAGGAAGATTTCCTTTCAAAAACGAACTCAATACTCAGAGAAAAATAACGTCAGATGCTGCAGCTCCACACACAGAGGGTTTTCTTTGGAGTGATCCTTGTGTGTCTTCAACTCAGCTGAATAGGCCTAGAGGGAGGAGAGAGAGCCTACCTCCACCTTGAAACCCCTCAGTTGTGGGAAGTTTTCCTTTCAAAAAGTGACTTAACTCTTACAGGGAAACCATGTGCTAGATGCTGTAGATTCTAGCATATATGGTTTTCTTTCAGGAGTCACCTGTGTTTCCTCAAGTCAACTGTTTAGACCTATTAACAGTCAGAAGCGCCTATCTCTAGCTTCAAACACCTAAACACCTAAACTAACTCATGTCACAGAAAGAAAATATTGTAGGCTCTCCTGCTTCCCAGGTGATTCTTTCATGACACAGGTGGGTTTCTTCAACTCAACTGAATAGGCCAATTTGGGAAAAAGGAGCCCTTTCACAACGCGATCACTGATTTGCAGGAAGCACTTCTTTCAAAACATAACTAAATATGCCAGGAAAACAATCTCTCAGGTGATCCTGCTTCTAATACAGATGGTTTTCTTTTGAGAGATCCATGTGTTTCTTCAATTTAGAAGAATGAGCCTATTTGGACAAAATGATCCTTTTTCCACCTTGAAAATTGTAATTTCTCTGAAGTATTCCCTTCAAACCCTAACTCAACTCTCACAGGCACACAACGTGCTAGATACGTGAGGCTCTAACATAGAGGCTTTTCTTTGGACAGATACATGTCTTTGCTCAAGTCAGCTGAATTGAACTTTTGAGAGTAAATAGCGCCTAGGTCCAGGATAAACCACGTATGTTTCAGGAAGTATTCCTATCAGATCTAACTCAATTCGCACAAAGAAACAATGTGCTACATGCTGCTGCTCCTAACCTAGATGGTTTTCTTCAGAGAACTACGTGTGTTTCTTTTAAGCAGATAATAGGTCTATGTGGAATAAAATGAGCAATAATCCACCATGAAAATGTGATTGGCAGCATGTAATGCTTTCAAAATTAACTCAGTTCTCACAGGAAAGAAAAATGTGCTAGGTGCTCCTGCTTCTAACACAGATGGTTTTCTTTGGAGAGATAGCTATGTTTATTCTTCTCAGCTGAATAGGCCTATATTGAACAAAATGAGCCTGTCTCCACCTTGAAATCTGATATTTGAGGGAGTAGTTAGTCCTTGCAGAAACTACTTCAATTCTGAAAGGAAAACAATGTGCTAGATGCTGCGGCTTCTCACATACCTGTTTTTCTTTGGAGAGCTACATGTGTTTCTTCAACGCAGCCCAGTGGGCCGATTTGCATCGGGGAAAGCTATTGTTCTCATAAAACACCAAAGTTTCAGCAGTGCTCTTTCAAAAACTCAGCGTATTTTCACAGGAAAACAATGTGCTAGTTGCTCCTGCATCTAACACGAATGGCTTCTTTTCTAGAGATGCATGCTTTTCTTCATCGTAGCTGAATAGGCCTATTTGGATCAAATGAGCCTTTCTCCACCTTGAAAATTCTGATTTGCAGGAAGTATTCCTTTCAAAAACGAACTCAATTTTAGTAGGGAAAGTATGTGCCTGATGCTCCTGCTCTCAGAGCACATGGTTTTCTTCGAGAAATGCGTGCGTTTCGTCCACTCAACTGAATTGGCCTATTTGGACCAAAATCATCCTTTCTCCACCTTGAAATCTATGTTTTGCAGGAAGTGTTCCTCTCAAAAACGACCTCAATTCACAATGGAAAATAATATGCTAGATGCTGCACGTTCTAGCATACATGCTTGTCTTTGGAGAGGTGCATGGGTTTCTTCACCTGAGCTGAATAGGCCTATTTGGATCAAAGAGAGCCTATATTCACTTTGAAACATCAAAGTTGCAGGCAGTACTTTGGCCAAAACTACCACCATTCTCACAGGAAAACAATGGCTACTTGCTACTGCATCTAACAGAAACCCTTGTGTTCTCGAGACACATGTGCTTCTTCCACGTAGCTGAAGAGGCCTCTTGGGAAAAAAGTGAGCCTTTATTCACCATGAAACTTCTGTTTTGCAGGAAGTATTCCTTCAAACACTACTTCAATTTTCACTGGGAAACAATTGGGTAGATGCTCCAGCTTCTAGCTCACGTGGTTTTCTCTTGGAAGATACTTGTGTTTCATCAAGTCAGCCGAATTGGCCCATTTGGTGCAACCAACGCAGATATCCCGATTGAATCACCTAAGTCGGAGGAGGTATTTCCATTCCATCTAACTCAATTCTTATAGAGAAACAATACTGTAGATGCTGCTGCTTCTAACTTAGATGGCTTTCTTTGGAGATACATATGTTTCTTCTACTCAGCTGCATAGGCCTATATTGTACAAAGTGAAAGTTTGTCCACGTTGATATCTATGATTTCAGGGAGTATTCCTTTCAAAAACTACCTCAAGTCTCACAGGAAAACATGTGATAGATGCCACAGCTCGTAACATAGATGGGTTTTTCTGAGAGACACTTGTGTTTCTTCACCTCAGCTGAATAGGTCAATTTTGAGCAAGCACCGCCTATCTGCAGCATGAAGCACGAAAATTCGTAGAAGTCTTTCTTTCAAAACTCACTAAATTCTCACAGGAAAACAATGTGGTTAATGTTGCAGTGTCTAGCAAACCTGGTTTTCTTTGGAGTGAATCGTGTGTTTCTTCACCTCAGCTGAGTAGGCCTATTTGGATTAAAGAGCGTGTATGTTCACCTTGAAACGCCGAAGGTGGAGGCTGTCGTCCTTCCAAAACTAGTACATTTCTCACAGGAAAACCATGGGCTACTTACTCCTGCGTCTAACACGAACAGCTTTTTTTCCAGAGATTCATGTGTTGTGTCAACTTAGCTCTATAGGACCACTCGGAAGAAAATGAGCCTTCCTCTCCTTGAAAATTATGATCTGCGTAAACTATTCCTTTCAAAAATTAACTTAATTTTCACAGGGGAACCAAGTCCGTGATGCTCCTGCTGCTAGCACACATGGATTTCTGTGAGAGATACTTGAGTTTCGTCCATTCAGCTGAATAGGCCCCCTTGGAAAATAATCAGACTTTCTCTACATTCAAATCTATGACTTCAGGAATTATTTCTTATAAAACTCCCTCAAGTCCCTCAGGAAAACAAGGTGTCAGATGCTGTACCTTCTAGCATGCATCGTTTTCTTTGGAGAGGTTCATATGTTTCCTCAACTCAGCTCAATAGGCCTATTTGGATCCAAGAGAGCCTAGATTCACCTTGAAACACTGAAGTTGTAGGCAGTACTCTTAACAAGTGGGACACAATTCTCAAAGGAAAAGAATGTGTTAGGTGCTCCTCTGTCTAAAAAGAATGGTTTTGTTTCCAGAGATACTTGTGTTTCTTCAACTCAGCAGAATAGGCCTATTTGGATCAAGAAGGAACTGTCCCCAGCTTGAAACATCCAAATTGGAGGACGTCTTTCTGTCAAAAACCATCTCAATTCTCACAGGAAAACAATGTGCTAGATGCTAGTGCGTCTAACAGGAATGGATTTTTTTCTGGAGATACACGTGTATCTTCTATTTAGCTGAATAGGCCTATTTGGAGCAACATGAGTCTTTCTCTACCTTGAAATTCTGATTTGCAACATGTACTCCTGTAAAACAAACTCAATGATCACAGGGAAGTAACGTGCTTGATGCTCCTGCTTTTAGCACACGTGGTTTTCACGAGAGATACATGTGATTCTTCCCCTCTGCTGAATAGGCCTACTTGCAACAAAGCCAGCCTTTTGCACTTTGAAAACAATGTCTGGCAGGAAGATTTCCTTTCAAAAACGAACTCAATACTCAGAGAAAAATAACGTCAGATGCTGCAGCTCCACACACAGAGGGTTTTCTTTGGAGTGATCCTTGTGTGTCTTCAACTCAGCTGAATAGGCCTAGAGGGAGGAGAGAGAGCCTACCTCCACCTTGAAACCCCTCAGTTGTGGGAAGTTTTCCTTTCAAAAAGTGACTTAACTCTTACAGGGAAACCATGTGCTAGATGCTGTAGATTCTAGCATATATGGTTTTCTTTCAGGAGTCACCTGTGTTTCCTCAACTCAACTGTTTAGACCTATTAACAGTCAGAAGCGCCTATCTCTAGCTTCAAACACCTAAACACCTAAACTAACTCATGTCACAGAAAGAAAATATTGTAGGCTCTCCTGCTTCCCAGGTGATTCTTTCATGACACAGGTGGGTTTCTTCAACTCAACTGAATAGGCCAATTTGGGAAAAAGGAGCCCTTTCACAACGCGATCACTGATTTGCAGGAAGCACTTCTTTCAAAACATAACTAAATATGCCAGGAAAACAATCTCTCAGGTGATCCTGCTTCTAATACAGATGGTTTTCTTTTGAGAGATCCATGTGTTTGTTCAATTTAGAAGAATGAGCCTATTTGGACAAAATGATCCTTTTTCCACCTTGAAAATTGTAATTTCTCTGAAGTATTCCCTTCAAACCCTAACTCAACTCTCACAGGCACACAACGTGCTAGATACGTGAGGCTCTAACATAGAGGCTTTTCTTTGGACAGATACATGTCTTTGCTCAAGTCAGCTGAATTGAACTTTTGAGAGTAAATAGCGCCTAGGTCCAGGATAAACCACGTATGTTTCAGGAAGTATTCCTATCAGATCTAACTCAATTCGCACAAAGAAACAATGTGCTACATGCTGCTGCTCCTAACCTAGATGGTTTTCTTCAGAGAACTACGTGTGTTTCTTTTAAGCAGATAATAGGTCTATGTGGAATAAAATGAGCAATAATCCACCATGAAAATGTGATTGGCAGCATGTAATGCTTTCAAAATTAACTCAGTTCTCACAGGAAAGAAAAATGTGCTAGGTGCTCCTGCTTCTAACACAGATGGTTTTCTTTGGAGAGATAGCTATGTTTATTCTTCTCAGCTGAATAGGCCTATATTGAACAAAATGAGCCTGTCTCCACCTTGAAATCTGATATTTGAGGGAGTAGTTAGTCCTTGCAGAAACTACTTCAATTCTGAAAGGAAAACAATGTGCTAGATGCTGCGGCTTCTCACATACCTGTTTTTCTTTGGAGAGCTACATGTGTTTCTTCAACGCAGCCCAGTGGGCCGATTTGCATCGGGGAAAGCTATTGTTCTCATAAAACACCAAAGTTTCAGCAGTGCTCTTTCAAAAACTCAGCGTATTTTCACAGGAAAACAATGTGCTAGTTGCTCCTGCATCTAACACGAATGGCTTCTTTTCTAGAGATGCATGCTTTTCTTCATCGTAGCTGAATAGGCCTATTTGGATCAAATGAGCCTTTCTCCACCTTGAAAATTCTGATTTGCAGGAAGTATTCCTTTCAAAAACGAACTCAATTTTAGTAGGGAAAGTATGTGCCTGATGCTCCTGCTCTCAGAGCACATGGTTTTCTTCGAGAAATGCGTGCGTTTCGTCCACTCAACTGAATTGGCCTATTTGGACCAAAATCATCCTTTCTCCACCTTGAAATCTATGTTTTGCAGGAAGTGTTCCTCTCAAAAACGACCTCAATTCACAATGGAAAATAATATGCTAGATGCTGCACGTTCTAGCATACATGCTTGTCTTTGGAGAGGTGCATGGGTTTCTTCACCTGAGCTGAATAGGCCTATTTGGATCAAAGAGAGCCTATATTCACTTTGAAACATCAAAGTTGCAGGCAGTACTTTGGCCAAAACTACCACCATTCTCACAGGAAAACAATGGCTACTTGCTACTGCATCTAACAGAAACCCTTGTGTTCTCGAGACACATGTGCTTCTTCCACGTAGCTGAAGAGGCCTCTTGGGAAAAAAGTGAGCCTTTATTCACCATGAAACTTCTGTTTTGCAGGAAGTATTCCTTCAAACACTACTTCAATTTTCACTGGGAAACAATTGGGTAGATGCTCCAGCTTCTAGCTCACGTGGTTTTCTCTTGGAAGATACTTGTGTTTCATCAAGTCAGCCGAATTGGCCCATTTGGTGCAACCAACGCAGATATCCCGATTGAATCACCTAAGTCGGAGGAGGTATTTCCATTCCATCTAACTCAATTCTTATAGAGAAACAATACTGTAGATGCTGCTGCTTCTAACTTAGATGGCTTTCTTTGGAGATACATATGTTTCTTCTACTCAGCTGCATAGGCCTATATTGTACAAAGTGAAAGTTTGTCCACGTTGATATCTATGATTTCAGGGAGTATTCCTTTCAAAAACTACCTCAAGTCTCACAGGAAAACATGTGATAGATGCCACAGCTCGTAACATAGATGGGTTTTTCTGAGAGACACTTGTGTTTCTTCACCTCAGCTGAATAGGTCAATTTTGAGCAAGCACCGCCTATCTGCAGCATGAAGCACGAAAATTCGTAGAAGTCTTTCTTTCAAAACTCACTAAATTCTCACAGGAAAACAATGTGGTTAATGTTGCAGTGTCTAGCAAACCTGGTTTTCTTTGGAGTGAATCGTGTGTTTCTTCACCTCAGCTGAGTAGGCCTATTTGGATTAAAGAGCGTGTATGTTCACCTTGAAACGCCGAAGGTGGAGGCTGTCGTCCTTCCAAAACTAGTACATTTCTCACAGGAAAACCATGGGCTACTTACTCCTGCGTCTAACACGAACAGCTTTTTTTCCAGAGATTCATGTGTTGTGTCAACTTAGCTCTATAGGACCACTCGGAAGAAAATGAGCCTTCCTCTCCTTGAAAATTATGATCTGCGTAAACTATTCCTTTCAAAAATTAACTTAATTTTCACAGGGGAACCAAGTCCGTGATGCTCCTGCTGCTAGCACACATGGATTTCTGTGAGAGATACTTGAGTTTCGTCCATTCAGCTGAATAGGCCCCCTTGGAAAATAATCAGACTTTCTCTACATTCAAATCTATGACTTCAGGAATTATTTCTTATAAAACTCCCTCAAGTCCCTCAGGAAAACAAGGTGTCAGATGCTGTACCTTCTAGCATGCATCGTTTTCTTTGGAGAGGTTCATATGTTTCCTCAACTCAGCTCAATAGGCCTATTTGGATCCAAGAGAGCCTAGATTCACCTTGAAACACTGAAGTTGTAGGCAGTACTCTTAACAAGTGGGACACAATTCTCAAAGGAAAAGAATGTGTTAGGTGCTCCTCTGTCTAAAAAGAATGGTTTTGTTTCCAGAGATACTTGTGTTTCTTCAACTCAGCAGAATAGGCCTATTTGGATCAAGAAGGAACTGTCCCCAGCTTGAAACATCCAAATTGGAGGACGTCTTTCTGTCAAAAACCATCTCAATTCTCACAGGAAAACAATGTGCTAGATGCTAGTGCGTCTAACAGGAATGGATTTTTTTCTGGAGATACACGTGTATCTTCTATTTAGCTGAATAGGCCTATTTGGAGCAACATGAGTCTTTCTCTACCTTGAAATTCTGATTTGCAACATGTACTCCTGTAAAACAAACTCAATGATCACAGGGAAGTAACGTGCTTGATGCTCCTGCTTTTAGCACACGTGGTTTTCACGAGAGATACATGTGATTCTTCCCCTCTGCTGAATAGGCCTACTTGCAACAAAGCCAGCCTTTTGCACTTTGAAAACAATGTCTGGCAGGAAGATTTCCTTTCAAAAACGAACTCAATACTCAGAGAAAAATAACGTCAGATGCTGCAGCTCCACACACAGAGGGTTTTCTTTGGAGTGATCCTTGTGTGTCTTCAACTCAGCTGAATAGGCCTAGAGGGAGGAGAGAGAGCCTACCTCCACCTTGAAACCCCTCAGTTGTGGGAAGTTTTCCTTTCAAAAAGTGACTTAACTCTTACAGGGAAACCATGTGCTAGATGCTGTAGATTCTAGCATATATGGTTTTCTTTCAGGAGTCACCTGTGTTTCCTCAACTCAACTGTTTAGACCTATTAACAGTCAGAAGCGCCTATCTCTAGCTTCAAACACCTAAACACCTAAACTAACTCATGTCACAGAAAGAAAATATTGTAGGCTCTCCTGCTTCCCAGGTGATTCTTTCATGACACAGGTGGGTTTCTTCAACTCAACTGAATAGGCCAATTTGGGAAAAAGGAGCCCTTTCACAACGCGATCACTGATTTGCAGGAAGCACTTCTTTCAAAACATAACTAAATATGCCAGGAAAACAATCTCTCAGGTGATCCTGCTTCTAATACAGATGGTTTTCTTTTGAGAGATCCATGTGTTTCTTCAATTTAGAAGAATGAGCCTATTTGGACAAAATGATCCTTTTTCCACCTTGAAAATTGTAATTTCTCTGAAGTATTCCCTTCAAACCCTAACTCAACTCTCACAGGCACACAACGTGCTAGATACGTGAGGCTCTAACATAGAGGCTTTTCTTTGGACAGATACATGTCTTTGCTCAAGTCAGCTGAATTGAACTTTTGAGAGTAAATAGCGCCTAGGTCCAGGATAAACCACGTATGTTTCAGGAAGTATTCCTATCAGATCTAACTCAATTCGCACAAAGAAACAATGTGCTACATGCTGCTGCTCCTAACCTAGATGGTTTTCTTCAGAGAACTACGTGTGTTTCTTTTAAGCAGATAATAGGTCTATGTGGAATAAAATGAGCAATAATCCACCATGAAAATGTGATTGGCAGCATGTAATGCTTTCAAAATTAACTCAGTTCTCACAGGAAAGAAAAATGTGCTAGGTGCTCCTGCTTCTAACACAGATGGTTTTCTTTGGAGAGATAGCTATGTTTATTCTTCTCAGCTGAATAGGCCTATATTGAACAAAATGAGCCTGTCTCCACCTTGAAATCTGATATTTGAGGGAGTAGTTAGTCCTTGCAGAAACTACTTCAATTCTGAAAGGAAAACAATGTGCTAGATGCTGCGGCTTCTCACATACCTGTTTTTCTTTGGAGAGCTACATGTGTTTCTTCAACGCAGCCCAGTGGGCCGATTTGCATCGGGGAAAGCTATTGTTCTCATAAAACACCAAAGTTTCAGCAGTGCTCTTTCAAAAACTCAGCGTATTTTCACAGGAAAACAATGTGCTAGTTGCTCCTGCATCTAACACGAATGGCTTCTTTTCTAGAGATGCATGCTTTTCTTCATCGTAGCTGAATAGGCCTATTTGGATCAAATGAGCCTTTCTCCACCTTGAAAATTCTGATTTGCAGGAAGTATTCCTTTCAAAAACGAACTCAATTTTAGTAGGGAAAGTATGTGCCTGATGCTCCTGCTCTCAGAGCACATGGTTTTCTTCGAGAAATGCGTGCGTTTCGTCCACTCAACTGAATTGGCCTATTTGGACCAAAATCATCCTTTCTCCACCTTGAAATCTATGTTTTGCAGGAAGTGTTCCTCTCAAAAACGACCTCAATTCACAATGGAAAATAATATGCTAGATGCTGCACGTTCTAGCATACATGCTTGTCTTTGGAGAGGTGCATGGGTTTCTTCACCTGAGCTGAATAGGCCTATTTGGATCAAAGAGAGCCTATATTCACTTTGAAACATCAAAGTTGCAGGCAGTACTTTGGCCAAAACTACCACCATTCTCACAGGAAAACAATGGCTACTTGCTACTGCATCTAACAGAAACCCTTGTGTTCTCGAGACACATGTGCTTCTTCCACGTAGCTGAAGAGGCCTCTTGGGAAAAAAGTGAGCCTTTATTCACCATGAAACTTCTGTTTTGCAGGAAGTATTCCTTCAAACACTACTTCAATTTTCACTGGGAAACAATTGGGTAGATGCTCCAGCTTCTAGCTCACGTGGTTTTCTCTTGGAAGATACTTGTGTTTCATCAAGTCAGCCGAATTGGCCCATTTGGTGCAACCAACGCAGATATCCCGATTGAATCACCTAAGTCGGAGGAGGTATTTCCATTCCATCTAACTCAATTCTTATAGAGAAACAATACTGTAGATGCTGCTGCTTCTAACTTAGATGGCTTTCTTTGGAGATACATATGTTTCTTCTACTCAGCTGCATAGGCCTATATTGTACAAAGTGAAATTTTGTCCACGTTGATATCTATGATTTCAGGGAGTATTCCTTTCAAAAACTACCTCAAGTCTCACAGGAAAACATGTGATAGATGCCACAGCTCGTAACATAGATGGGTTTTTCTGAGAGACACTTGTGTTTCTTCACCTCAGCTGAATAGGTCAATTTTGAGCAAGCACCGCCTATCTGCAGCATGAAGCACGAAAATTCGTAGAAGTCTTTCTTTCAAAACTCACTAAATTCTCACAGGAAAACAATGTGGTTAATGTTGCAGTGTCTAGCAAACCTGGTTTTCTTTGGAGTGAATCGTGTGTTTCTTCACCTCAGCTGAGTAGGCCTATTTGGATTAAAGAGCGTGTATGTTCACCTTGAAACGCCGAAGGTGGAGGCTGTCGTCCTTCCAAAACTAGTACATTTCTCACAGGAAAACCATGGGCTACTTACTCCTGCGTCTAACACGAACAGCTTTTTTTCCAGAGATTCATGTGTTGTGTCAACTTAGCTCTATAGGACCACTCGGAAGAAAATGAGCCTTCCTCTCCTTGAAAATTATGATCTGCGTAAACTATTCCTTTCAAAAATTAACTTAATTTTCACAGGGGAACCAAGTCCGTGATGCTCCTGCTGCTAGCACACATGGATTTCTGTGAGAGATACTTGAGTTTCGTCCATTCAGCTGAATAGGCCCCCTTGGAAAATAATCAGACTTTCTCTACATTCAAATCTATGACTTCAGGAATTATTTCTTATAAAACTCCCTCAAGTCCCTCAGGAAAACAAGGTGTCAGATGCTGTACCTTCTAGCATGCATCGTTTTCTTTGGAGAGGTTCATATGTTTCCTCAACTCAGCTCAATAGGCCTATTTGGATCCAAGAGAGCCTAGATTCACCTTGAAACACTGAAATTGTAGGCAGTACTCTTAACAAGTGGGACACAATTCTCAAAGGAAAAGAATGTGTTAGGTGCTCCTCTGTCTAAAAAGAATGGTTTTGTTTCCAGAGATACTTGTGTTTCTTCAACTCAGCAGAATAGGCCTATTTGGATCAAGAAGGAACTGTCCCCAGCTTGAAACATCCAAATTGGAGGACGTCTTTCTGTCAAAAACCATCTCAATTCTCACAGGAAAACAATGTGCTAGATGCTAGTGCGTCTAACAGGAATGGATTTTTTTCTGGAGATACACGTGTATCTTCTATTTAGCTGAATAGGCCTATTTGGAGCAACATGAGTCTTTCTCTACCTTGAAATTCTGATTTGCAACATGTACTCCTGTAAAACAAACTCAATGATCACAGGGAAGTAACGTGCTTGATGCTCCTGCTTTTAGCACACGTGGTTTTCATGAGAGATACATGTGATTCTTCCCCTCTGCTGAATAGGCCTACTTGCAACAAAGCCAGCCTTTTGCACTTTGAAAACAATGTCTGGCAGGAAGATTTCCTTTCAAAAACGAACTCAATACTCAGAGAAAAATAACGTCAGATGCTGCAGCTCCACACACAGAGGGTTTTCTTTGGAGTGATCCTTGTGTGTCTTCAACTCAGCTGAATAGGCCTAGAGGGAGGAGAGAGAGCCTACCTCCACCTTGAAACCCCTCAGTTGTGGGAAGTTTTCCTTTCAAAAAGTGACTTAACTCTTACAGGGAAACCATGTGCTAGATGCTGTAGATTCTAGCATATATGGTTTTCTTTCAGGAGTCACCTGTGTTTCCTCAACTCAACTGTTTAGACCTATTAACAGTCAGAAGCGCCTATCTCTAGCTTCAAACACCTAAACACCTAAACTAACTCATGTCACAGAAAGAAAATATTGTAGGCTCTCCTGCTTCCCAGGTGATTCTTTCATGACACAGGTGGGTTTCTTCAACTCAACTGAATAGGCCAATTTGGGAAAAAGGAGCCCTTTCACAACGCGATCACTGATTTGCAGGAAGCACTTCTTTCAAAACATAACTAAATATGCCAGGAAAACAATCTCTCAGGTGATCCTGCTTCTAATACAGATGGTTTTCTTTTGAGAGATCCATGTGTTTCTTCAATTTAGAAGAATGAGCCTATTTGGACAAAATGATCCTTTTTCCACCTTGAAAATTGTAATTTCTCTGAAGTATTCCCTTCAAACCCTAACTCAACTCTCACAGGCACACAACGTGCTAGATACGTGAGGCTCTAACATAGAGGCTTTTCTTTGGACAGATACATGTCTTTGCTCAAGTCAGCTGAATTGAACTTTTGAGAGTAAATAGCGCCTAGGTCCAGGATAAACCACGTATGTTTCAGGAAGTATTCCTATCAGATCTAACTCAATTCGCACAAAGAAACAATGTGCTACATGCTGCTGCTCCTAACCTAGATGGTTTTCTTCAGAGAACTACGTGTGTTTCTTTTAACCAGATAATAGGTCTATGTGGAATAAAATGAGCAATAATCCACCATGAAAATGTGATTGGCAGCATGTAATGCTTTCAAAATTAACTCAGTTCTCACAGGAAAGAAAAATGTGCTAGGTGCTCCTGCTTCTAACACAGATGGTTTTCTTTGGAGAGATAGCTATGTTTATTCTTCTCAGCTGAATAGGCCTATATTGAACAAAATGAGCCTGTCTCCACCTTGAAATCTGATATTTGAGGGAGTAGTTAGTCCTTGCAGAAACTACTTCAATTCTGAAAGGAAAACAATGTGCTAGATGCTGCGGCTTCTCACATACCTGTTTTTCTTTGGAGAGCTACATGTGTTTCTTCAACGCAGCCCAGTGGGCCGATTTGCATCGGGGAAAGCTATTGTTCTCATAAAACACCAAAGTTTCAGCAGTGCTCTTTCAAAAACTCAGCGTATTTTCACAGGAAAACAATGTGCTAGTTGCTCCTGCATCTAACACGAATGGCTTCTTTTCTAGAGATGCATGCTTTTCTTCATCGTAGCTGAATAGGCCTATTTGGATCAAATGAGCCTTTCTCCACCTTGAAAATTCTGATTTGCAGGAAGTATTCCTTTCAAAAACGAACTCAATTTTAGTAGGGAAAGTATGTGCCTGATGCTCCTGCTCTCAGAGCACATGGTTTTCTTCGAGAAATGCGTGCGTTTCGTCCACTCAACTGAATTGGCCTATTTGGACCAAAATCATCCTTTCTCCACCTTGAAATCTATGTTTTGCAGGAAGTGTTCCTCTCAAAAACGACCTCAATTCACAAAGGAAAATAATATGCTAGATGCTGCACGTTCTAGCATACATGCTTGTCTTTGGAGAGGTGCATGGGTTTCTTCACCTGAGCTGAATAGGCCTATTTGGATCAAAGAGAGCCTATATTCACTTTGAAACATCAAAGTTGCAGGCAGTACTTTGGCCAAAACTACCACCATTCTCACAGGAAAACAATGGCTACTTGCTACTGCATCTAACAGAAACCCTTGTGTTCTCGAGACACATGTGCTTCTTCCACGTAGCTGAAGAGGCCTCTTGGGAAAAAAGTGAGCCTTTATTCACCATGAAACTTCTGTTTTGCAGGAAGTATTCCTTCAAACACTACTTCAATTTTCACTGGGAAACAATTGGGTAGATGCTCCAGCTTCTAGCTCACGTGGGTTTTCTCTTGGAAGATACTTGTGTTTCATCAAGTCAGCCGAATTGGCCCATTTGGTGCAACCAACGCAGATATCCCGATTGAATCACCTAAGTCGGAGGAGGTATTTCCATTCCATCTAACTCAATTCTTATAGAGAAACAATACTGTAGATGCTGCTGCTTCTAACTTAGATGGCTTTCTTTGGAGATACATATGTTTCTTCTACTCAGCTGCATAGGCCTATATTGGACAAAGTGAAATTTTGTCCACGTTGATATCTATGATTTCAGGGAGTATTCCTTTCAAAAACTACCTCAAGTCTCACAGGAAAACATGTGATAGATGCCACAGCTCGTAACATAGATGGGTTTTTCTGAGAGACACTTGTGTTTCTTCACCTCAGCTGAATAGGTCAATTTTGAGCAAGCACCGCCTATCTGCAGCATGAAGCACGAAAATTCGTAGAAGTCTTTCTTTCAAAACTCACTAAATTCTCACAGGAAAACAATGTGGTTAATGTTGCAGTGTCTAGCAAACCTGGTTTTCTTTGGAGTGAATCGTGTGTTTCTTCACCTCAGCTGAGTAGGCCTATTTGGATTAAAGAGCGTGTATGTTCACCTTGAAACGCCGAAGGTGGAGGCTGTCGTCCTTCCAAAACTAGTACATTTCTCACAGGAAAACCATGGGCTACTTACTCCTGCGTCTAACACGAACAGCTTTTTTTCCAGAGATTCATGTGTTGTGTCAACTTAGCTCTATAGGACCACTCGGAAGAAAATGAGCCTTCCTCTCCTTGAAAATTATGATCTGCGTAAACTATTCCTTTCAAAAATTAACTTAATTTTCACAGGGGAACCAAGTCTGTGATGCTCCTGCTGCTAGCACACATGGATTTCTTTGAGAGATACTTGAGTTTCGTCCATTCAGCTGAATAGGCCCCCTTGGAAAATAATCAGACTTTCTCTACATTCAAATCTATGACTTCAGGAATTATTTCTTATAAAACTCCCTCAAGTCCCTCAGGAAAACAAGGTGTCAGATGCTGTACCTTCTAGCATGCATCGTTTTCTTTGGAGAGGTTCATATGTTTCCTCAACTCAGCTCAATAGGCCTATTTGGATCCAAGAGAGCCTAGATTCACCTTGAAACACTGAAGTTGTAGGCAGTACTCTTAACAAGTGGGACACAATTCTCAAAGGAAAAGAATGTGTTAGGTGCTCCTCTGTCTAAAAAGAATGGTTTTGTTTCCAGAGATACTTGTGTTTCTTCAACTCAGCAGAATAGGCCTATTTGGATCAAGAAGGAACTGTCCCCAGCTTGAAACATCCAAATTGGAGGACGTCTTTCTGTCAAAAACCATCTCAATTCTCACAGGAAAACAATGTGCTAGATGCTAGTGCGTCTAACAGGAATGGATTTTTTTCTGGAGATACACGTGTATCTTCTATTTAGCTGAATAGGCCTATTTGGAGCAACATGAGTCTTTCTCTACCTTGAAATTCTGATTTGCAACATGTACTCCTGTAAAACAAACTCAATGATCACAGGGAAGTAACGTGCTTGATGCTCCTGCTTTTAGCACACGTGGTTTTCACGAGAGATACATGTGATTCTTCCCCTCTGCTGAATAGGCCTACTTGCAACAAAGCCAGCCTTTTGCACTTTGAAAACAATGTCTGGCAGGAAGATTTCCTTTCAAAAACGAACTCAATACTCAGAGAAAAATAACGTCAGATGCTGCAGCTCCACACACAGAGGGTTTTCTTTGGAGTGATCCTTGTGTGTCTTCAACTCAGCTGAATAGGCCTAGAGGGAGGAGAGAGAGCCTACCTCCACCTTGAAACCCCTCAGTTGTGGGAAGTTTTCCTTTCAAAAAGTGACTTAACTCTTACAGGGAAACCATGTGCTAGATGCTGTAGATTCTAGCATATATGGTTTTCTTTCAGGAGTCACCTGTGTTTCCTCAACTCAACTGTTTAGACCTATTAACAGTCAGAAGCGCCTATCTCTAGCTTCAAACACCTAAACACCTAAACTAACTCATGTCACAGAAAGAAAATATTGTAGGCTCTCCTGCTTCCCAGGTGATTCTTTCATGACACAGGTGGGTTTCTTCAACTCAACTGAATAGGCCAATTTGGGAAAAAGGAGCCCTTTCACAACGCGATCACTGATTTGCAGGAAGCACTTCTTTCAAAACATAACTAAATATGCCAGGAAAACAATCTCTCAGGTGATCCTGCTTCTAATACAGATGGTTTTCTTTTGAGAGATCCATGTGTTTCTTCAATTTAGAAGAATGAGCCTATTTGGACAAAATGATCCTTTTTCCACCTTGAAAATTGTAATTTCTCTGAAGTATTCCCTTCAAACCCTAACTCAACTCTCACAGGCACACAACGTGCTAGATACGTGAGGCTCTAACATAGAGGCTTTTCTTTGGACAGATACATGTCTTTGCTCAAGTCAGCTGAATTGAACTTTTGAGAGTAAATAGCGCCTAGGTCCAGGATAAACCACGTATGTTTCAGGAAGTATTCCTATCAGATCTAACTCAATTCGCACAAAGAAACAATGTGCTACATGCTGCTGCTCCTAACCTAGATGGTTTTCTTCAGAGAACTACGTGTGTTTCTTTTAAGCAGATAATAGGTCTATGTGGAATAAAATGAGCAATAATCCACCATGAAAATGTGATTGGCAGCATGTAATGCTTTCAAAATTAACTCAGTTCTCACAGGAAAGAAAAATGTGCTAGGTGCTCCTGCTTCTAACACAGATGGTTTTCTTTGGAGAGATAGCTATGTTTATTCTTCTCAGCTGAATAGGCCTATATTGAACAAAATGAGCCTGTCTCCACCTTGAAATCTGATATTTGAGGGAGTAGTTAGTCCTTGCAGAAACTACTTCAATTCTGAAAGGAAAACAATGTGCTAGATGCTGCGGCTTCTCACATACCTGTTTTTCTTTGGAGAGCTACATGTGTTTCTTCAACGCAGCCCAGTGGGCCGATTTGCATCGGGGAAAGCTATTGTTCTCATAAAACACCAAAGTTTCAGCAGTGCTCTTTCAAAAACTCAGCGTATTTTCACAGGAAAACAATGTGCTAGTTGCTCCTGCATCTAACACGAATGGCTTCTTTTCTAGAGATGCATGCTTTTCTTCATCGTAGCTGAATAGGCCTATTTGGATCAAATGAGCCTTTCTCCACCTTGAAAATTCTGATTTGCAGGAAGTATTCCTTTCAAAAACGAACTCAATTTTAGTAGGGAAAGTATGTGCCTGATGCTCCTGCTCTCAGAGCACATGGTTTTCTTCGAGAAATGCGTGCGTTTCGTCCACTCAACTGAATTGGCCTATTTGGACCAAAATCATCCTTTCTCCACCTTGAAATCTATGTTTTGCAGGAAGTGTTCCTCTCAAAAACGACCTCAATTCACAATGGAAAATAATATGCTAGATGCTGCACGTTCTAGCATACATGCTTGTCTTTGGAGAGGTGCATGGGTTTCTTCACCTGAGCTGAATAGGCCTATTTGGATCAAAGAGAGCCTATATTCACTTTGAAACATCAAAGTTGCAGGCAGTACTTTGGCCAAAACTACCACCATTCTCACAGGAAAACAATGGCTACTTGCTACTGCATCTAACAGAAACCCTTGTGTTCTCGAGACACATGTGCTTCTTCCACGTAGCTGAAGAGGCCTCTTGGGAAAAAAGTGAGCCTTTATTCACCATGAAACTTCTGTTTTGCAGGAAGTATTCCTTCAAACACTACTTCAATTTTCACTGGGAAACAATTGGGTAGATGCTCCAGCTTCTAGCTCACGTGGTTTTCTCTTGGAAGATACTTGTGTTTCATCAAGTCAGCCGAATTGGCCCATTTGGTGCAACCAACGCAGATATCCCGATTGAATCACCTAAGTCGGAGGAGGTATTTCCATTCCATCTAACTCAATTCTTATAGAGAAACAATACTGTAGATGCTGCTGCTTCTAACTTAGATGGCTTTCTTTGGAGATACATATGTTTCTTCTACTCAGCTGCATAGGCCTATATTGTACAAAGTGAAATTTTGTCCACGTTGACATCTATGATTTCAGGGAGTATTCCTTTCAAAAACTACCTCAAGTCTCACAGGAAAACATGTGATAGATGCCACAGCTCGTAACATAGATGGGTTTTTCTGAGAGACACTTGTGTTTCTTCACCTCAGCTGAATAGGTCAATTTTGAGCAAGCACCGCCTATCTGCAGCATGAAGCACGAAAATTCGTAGAAGTCTTTCTTTCAAAACTCACTAAATTCTCACAGGAAAACAATGTGGTTAATGTTGCAGTGTCTAGCAAACCTGGTTTTCTTTGGAGTGAATCGTGTGTTTCTTCACCTCAGCTGAGTAGGCCTATTTGGATTAAAGAGCGTGTATGTTCACCTTGAAACGCCGAAGGTGGAGGCTGTCGTCCTTCCAAAACTAGTACATTTCTCACAGGAAAACCATGGGCTACTTACTCCTGCGTCTAACACGAACAGCTTTTTTTCC
Source organism: Castor canadensis (assembly GCF_047511655.1). Lineage (NCBI taxonomy): Eukaryota > Metazoa > Chordata > Mammalia > Rodentia > Castoridae > Castor > Castor canadensis. Next base: position 152,290,968 of record NC_133387.1, on the reverse strand, counting down.
AGAGATTCATGTGTTGTGTCAACTTAGCTCTATAGGACCACTCGGAAGAAAATGAGCCTTCCTCTCCTTGAAAATTATGATCTGCGTAAACTATTCCTTTCAAAAATTAACTTAATTTTCACAGGGGAACCAAGTCTGTGATGCTCCTGCTGCTAGCACACATGGATTTCTTTGAGAGATACTTGAGTTTCGTCCATTCAGCTGAATAGGCCCCCTTGGAAAATAATCAGACTTTCTCTACATTCAAATCTATGACTTCAGGAATTATTTCTTATAAAACTCCCTCAAGTCCCTCAGGAAAACAAGGTGTCAGATGCTGTACCTTCTAGCATGCATCGTTTTCTTTGGAGAGGTTCATATGTTTCCTCAACTCAGCTCAATAGGCCTATTTGGATCCAAGAGAGCCTAGATTCACCTTGAAACACTGAAGTTGTAGGCAGTACTCTTAACAAGTGGGACACAATTCTCAAAGGAAAAGAATGTGTTAGGTGCTCCTCTGTCTAAAAAGAATGGTTTTGTTTCCAGAGATACTTGTGTTTCTTCAACTCAGCAGAATAGGCCTATTTGGATCAAGAAGGAACTGTCCCCAGCTTGAAACATCCAAATTGGAGGACGTCTTTCTGTCAAAAACCATCTCAATTCTCACAGGAAAACAATGTGCTAGATGCTAGTGCGTCTAACAGGAATGGATTTTTTTCTGGAGATACACGTGTATCTTCTATTTAGCTGAATAGGCCTATTTGGAGCAACATGAGTCTTTCTCTACCTTGAAATTCTGATTTGCAACATGTACTCCTGTAAAACAAACTCAATGATCACAGGGAAGTAACGTGCTTGATGCTCCTGCTTTTAGCACACGTGGTTTTCACGAGAGATACATGTGATTCTTCCCCTCTGCTGAATAGGCCTACTTGCAACAAAGCCAGCCTTTTGCACTTTGAAAACAATGTCTGGCAGGAAGATTTCCTTTCAAAAACGAACTCAATACTCAGAGAAAAATAACGTCAGATGCTGCAGCTCCACACACAGAGGGTTTTCTTTGGAGTGATCCTTGTGTGTCTTCAACTCAGCTGAATAGGCCTAGAGGGAGGAGAGAGAGCCTACCTCCACCTTGAAACCCCTCAGTTGTGGGAAGTTTTCCTTTCAAAAAGTGACTTAACTCTTACAGGGAAACCATGTGCTAGATGCTGTAGATTCTAGCATATATGGTTTTCTTTCAGGAGTCACCTGTGTTTCCTCAACTCAACTGTTTAGACCTATTAACAGTCAGAAGCGCCTATCTCTAGCTTCAAACACCTAAACACCTAAACTAACTCATGTCACAGAAAGAAAATATTGTAGGCTCTCCTGCTTCCCAGGTGATTCTTTCATGACACAGGTGGGTTTCTTCAACTCAACTGAATAGGCCAATTTGGGAAAAAGGAGCCCTTTCACAACGCGATCACTGATTTGCAGGAAGCACTTCTTTCAAAACATAACTAAATATGCCAGGAAAACAATCTCTCAGGTGATCCTGCTTCTAATACAGATGGTTTTCTTTTGAGAGATCCATGTGTTTCTTCAATTTAGAAGAATGAGCCTATTTGGACAAAATGATCCTTTTTCCACCTTGAAAATTGTAATTTCTCTGAAGTATTCCCTTCAAACCCTAACTCAACTCTCACAGGCACACAACGTGCTAGATACGTGAGGCTCTAACATAGAGGCTTTTCTTTGGACAGATACATGTCTTTGCTCAAGTCAGCTGAATTGAACTTTTGAGAGTAAATAGCGCCTAGGTCCAGGATAAACCACGTATGTTTCAGGAAGTATTCCTATCAGATCTAACTCAATTCGCACAAAGAAACAATGTGCTACATGCTGCTGCTCCTAACCTAGATGGTTTTCTTCAGAGAACTACGTGTGTTTCTTTTAAGCAGATAATAGGTCTATGTGGAATAAAATGAGCAATAATCCACCATGAAAATGTGATTGGCAGCATGTAATGCTTTCAAAATTAACTCAGTTCTCACAGGAAAGAAAAATGTGCTAGGTGCTCCTGCTTCTAACACAGATGGTTTTCTTTGGAGAGATAGCTATGTTTATTCTTCTCAGCTGAATAGGCCTATATTGAACAAAATGAGCCTGTCTCCACCTTGAAATCTGATATTTGAGGGAGTAGTTAGTCCTTGCAGAAACTACTTCAATTCTGAAAGGAAAACAATGTGCTAGATGCTGCGGCTTCTCACATACCTGTTTTTCTTTGGAGAGCTACATGTGTTTCTTCAACGCAGCCCAGTGGGCCGATTTGCATCGGGGAAAGCTATTGTTCTCATAAAACACCAAAGTTTCAGCAGTGCTCTTTCAAAAACTCAGCGTATTTTCACAGGAAAACAATGTGCTAGTTGCTCCTGCATCTAACACGAATGGCTTCTTTTCTAGAGATGCATGCTTTTCTTCATCGTAGCTGAATAGGCCTATTTGGATCAAATGAGCCTTTCTCCACCTTGAAAATTCTGATTTGCAGGAAGTATTCCTTTCAAAAACGAACTCAATTTTAGTAGGGAAAGTATGTGCCTGATGCTCCTGCTCTCAGAGCACATGGTTTTCTTCGAGAAATGCGTGCGTTTCGTCCACTCAACTGAATTGGCCTATTTGGACCAAAATCATCCTTTCTCCACCTTGAAATCTATGTTTTGCAGGAAGTGTTCCTCTCAAAAACGACCTCAATTCACAATGGAAAATAATATGCTAGATGCTGCACGTTCTAGCATACATGCTTGTCTTTGGAGAGGTGCATGGGTTTCTTCACCTGAGCTGAATAGGCCTATTTGGATCAAAGAGAGCCTATATTCACTTTGAAACATCAAAGTTGCAGGCAGTACTTTGGCCAAAACTACCACCATTCTCACAGGAAAACAATGGCTACTTGCTACTGCATCTAACAGAAACCCTTGTGTTCTCGAGACACATGTGCTTCTTCCACGTAGCTGAAGAGGCCTCTTGGGAAAAAAGTGAGCCTTTATTCACCATGAAACTTCTGTTTTGCAGGAAGTATTCCTTCAAACACTACTTCAATTTTCACTGGGAAACAATTGGGTAGATGCTCCAGCTTCTAGCTCACGTGGTTTTCTCTTGGAAGATACTTGTGTTTCATCAAGTCAGCCGAATTGGCCCATTTGGTGCAACCAACGCAGATATCCCGATTGAATCACCTAAGTCGGAGGAGGTATTTCCATTCCATCTAACTCAATTCTTATAGAGAAACAATACTGTAGATGCTGCTGCTTCTAACTTAGATGGCTTTCTTTGGAGATACATATGTTTCTTCTACTCAGCTGCATAGGCCTATATTGTACAAAGTGAAATTTTGTCCACGTTGACATCTATGATTTCAGGGAGTATTCCTTTCAAAAACTACCTCAAGTCTCACAGGAAAACATGTGATAGATGCCACAGCTCGTAACATAGATGGGTTTTTCTGAGAGACACTTGTGTTTCTTCACCTCAGCTGAATAGGTCAATTTTGAGCAAGCACCGCCTATCTGCAGCATGAAGCACGAAAATTCGTAGAAGTCTTTCTTTCAAAACTCACTAAATTCTCACAGGAAAACAATGTGGTTAATGTTGCAGTGTCTAGCAAACCTGGTTTTCTTTGGAGTGAATCGTGTGTTTCTTCACCTCAGCTGAGTAGGCCTATTTGGATTAAAGAGCGTGTATGTTCACCTTGAAACGCCGAAGGTGGAGGCTGTCGTCCTTCCAAAACTAGTACATTTCTCACAGGAAAACCATGGGCTACTTACTCCTGCGTCTAACACGAACAGCTTTTTTTCCAGAGATTCATGTGTTGTGTCAACTTAGCTCTATAGGACCACTCGGAAGAAAATGAGCCTTCCTCTCCTTGAAAATTATGATCTGCGTAAACTATTCCTTTCAAAAATTAACTTAATTTTCACAGGGGAACCAAGTCCGTGATGCTCCTGCTGCTAGCACACATGGATTTCTTTGAGAGATACTTGAGTTTCGTCCATTCAGCTGAATAGGCCCCCTTGGAAAATAATCAGACTTTCTCTACATTCAAATCTATGACTTCAGGAATTATTTCTTATAAAACTCCCTCAAGTCCCTCAGGAAAACAAGGTGTCAGATGCTGTACCTTCTAGCATGCATCGTTTTCTTTGGAGAGGTTCATATGTTTCCTCAACTCAGCTCAATAGGCCTATTTGGATCCAAGAGAGCCTAGATTCACCTTGAAACACTGAAATTGTAGGCAGTACTCTTAACAAGTGGGACACAATTCTCAAAGGAAAAGAATGTGTTAGGTGCTCCTCTGTCTAAAAAGAATGGTTTTGTTTCCAGAGATACTTGTGTTTCTTCAACTCAGCAGAATAGGCCTATTTGGATCAAGAAGGAACTGTCCCCAGCTTGAAACATCCAAATTGGAGGACGTCTTTCTGTCAAAAACCATCTCAATTCTCACAGGAAAACAATGTGCTAGATGCTAGTGCGTCTAACAGGAATGGATTTTTTTCTGGAGATACACGTGTATCTTCTATTTAGCTGAATAGGCCTATTTGGAGCAACATGAGTCTTTCTCTACCTTGAAATTCTGATTTGCAACATGTACTCCTGTAAAACAAACTCAATGATCACAGGGAAGTAACGTGCTTGATGCTCCTGCTTTTAGCACACGTGGTTTTCACGAGAGATACATGTGATTCTTCCCCTCTGCTGAATAGGCCTACTTGCAACAAAGCCAGCCTTTTGCACTTTGAAAACAATGTCTGGCAGGAAGATTTCCTTTCAAAAACGAACTCAATACTCAGAGAAAAATAACGTCAGATGCTGCAGCTCCACACACAGAGGGTTTTCTTTGGAGTGATCCTTGTGTGTCTTCAACTCAGCTGAATAGGCCTAGAGGGAGGAAAGAGAGCCTACCTCCACCTTGAAACCCCTCAGTTGTGGGAAGTTTTCCTTTCAAAAAGTGACTTAACTCTTACAGGGAAACCATGTGCTAGATGCTGTAGATTCTAGCATATATGGTTTTCTTTCAGGAGTCACCTGTGTTTCCTCAACTCAACTGTTTAGACCTATTAACAGTCAGAAGCGCCTATCTCTAGCTTCAAACACCTAAACACCTAAACTAACTCATGTCACAGAAAGAAAATATTGTAGGCTCTCCTGCTTCCCAGGTGATTCTTTCATGACACAGGTGGGTTTCTTCAACTCAACTGAATAGGCCAATTTGGGAAAAAGGAGCCCTTTCACAACGCGATCACTGATTTGCAGGAAGCACTTCTTTCAAAACATAACTAAATATGCCAGGAAAACAATCTCTCAGGTGATCCTGCTTCTAATACAGATGGTTTTCTTTTGAGAGATCCATGTGTTTCTTCAATTTAGAAGAATGAGCCTATTTGGACAAAATGATCCTTTTTCCACCTTGAAAATTGTAATTTCTCTGAAGTATTCCCTTCAAACCCTAACTCAACTCTCACAGGCACACAACGTGCTAGATACGTGAGGCTCTAACATAGAGGCTTTTCTTTGGACAGATACATGTCTTTGCTCAAGTCAGCTGAATTGAACTTTTGAGAGTAAATAGCGCCTAGGTCCAGGATAAACCACGTATGTTTCAGGAAGTATTCCTATCAGATCTAACTCAATTCGCACAAAGAAACAATGTGCTACATGCTGCTGCTCCTAACCTAGATGGTTTTCTTCAGAGAACTACGTGTGTTTCTTTTAAGCAGATAATAGGTCTATGTGGAATAAAATGAGCAATAATCCACCATGAAAATGTGATTGGCAGCATGTAATGCTTTCAAAGTTAACTCAGTTCTCACAGGAAAGAAAAATGTGCTAGGTGCTCCTGCTTCTAACACAGATGGTTTTCTTTGGAGAGATAGCTATGTTTATTCTTCTCAGCTGAATAGGCCTATATTGAACAAAATGAGCCTGTCTCCACCTTGAAATCTGATATTTGAGGGAGTAGTTAGTCCTTGCAGAAACTACTTCAATTCTGAAAGGAAAACAATGTGCTAGATGCTGCGGCTTCTCACATACCTGTTTTTCTTTGGAGAGCTACATGTGTTTCTTCAACGCAGCCCAGTGGGCCGATTTGCATCGGGGAAAGCTATTGTTCTCATAAAACACCAAAGTTTCAGCAGTGCTCTTTCAAAAACTCAGCGTATTTTCACAGGAAAACAATGTGCTAGTTGCTCCTGCATCTAACACGAATGGCTTCTTTTCTAGAGATGCATGCTTTTCTTCATCGTAGCTGAATAGGCCTATTTGGATCAAATGAGCCTTTCTCCACCTTGAAAATTCTGATTTGCAGGAAGTATTCCTTTCAAAAACGAACTCAATTTTAGTAGGGAAAGTATGTGCCTGATGCTCCTGCTCTCAGAGCACATGGTTTTCTTCGAGAAATGCGTGCGTTTCGTCCACTCAACTGAATTGGCCTATTTGGACCAAAATCATCCTTTCTCCACCTTGAAATCTATGTTTTGCAGGAAGTGTTCCTCTCAAAAACGACCTCAATTCACAATGGAAAATAATATGCTAGATGCTGCACGTTCTAGCATACATGCTTGTCTTTGGAGAGGTGCATGGGTTTCTTCACCTGAGCTGAATAGGCCTATTTGGATCAAAGAGAGCCTATATTCACTTTGAAACATCAAAGTTGCAGGCAGTACTTTGGCCAAAACTACCACCATTCTCACAGGAAAACAATGGCTACTTGCTACTGCATCTAACAGAAACCCTTGTGTTCTCGAGACACATGTGCTTCTTCCACGTAGCTGAAGAGGCCTCTTGGGAAAAAAGTGAGCCTTTATTCACCATGAAACTTCTGTTTTGCAGGAAGTATTCCTTCAAACACTACTTCAATTTTCACTGGGAAACAATTGGGTAGATGCTCCAGCTTCTAGCTCACGTGGTTTTCTCTTGGAAGATACTTGTGTTTCATCAAGTCAGCCGAATTGGCCCATTTGGTGCAACCAACGCAGATATCCCGATTGAATCACCTAAGTCGGAGGAGGTATTTCCATTCCATCTAACTCAATTCTTATAGAGAAACAATACTGTAGATGCTGCTGCTTCTAACTTAGATGGCTTTCTTTGGAGATACATATGTTTCTTCTACTCAGCTGCATAGGCCTATATTGGACAAAGTGAAATTTTGTCCACGTTGATATCTATGATTTCAGGGAGTATTCCTTTCAAAAACTACCTCAAGTCTCACAGGAAAACATGTGATAGATGCCACAGCTCGTAACATAGATGGGTTTTTCTGAGAGACACTTGTGTTTCTTCACCTCAGCTGAATAGGTCAATTTTGAGCAAGCACCGCCTATCTGCAGCATGAAGCACGAAAATTCGTAGAAGTCTTTCTTTCAAAACTCACTAAATTCTCACAGGAAAACAATGTGGTTAATGTTGCAGTGTCTAGCAAACCTGGTTTTCTTTGGAGTGAATCGTGTGTTTCTTCACCTCAGCTGAGTAGGCCTATTTGGATTAAAGAGCGTGTATGTTCACCTTGAAACGCCGAAGGTGGAGGCTGTCGTCCTTCCAAAACTAGTACATTTCTCACAGGAAAACCATGGGCTACTTACTCCTGCGTCTAACACGAACAGCTTTTTTTCCAGAGATTCATGTGTTGTGTCAACTTAGCTCTATAGGACCACTCGGAAGAAAATGAGCCTTCCTCTCCTTGAAAATTATGATCTGCGTAAACTATTCCTTTCAAAAATTAACTTAATTTTCACAGGGGAACCAAGTCCGTGATGCTCCTGCTGCTAGCACACATGGATTTCTTTGAGAGATACTTGAGTTTCGTCCATTCAGCTGAATAGGCCCCCTTGGAAAATAATCAGACTTTCTCTACATTCAAATCTATGACTTCAGGAATTATTTCTTATAAAACTCCCTCAAGTCCCTCAGGAAAACAAGGTGTCAGATGCTGTACCTTCTAGCATGCATCGTTTTCTTTGGAGAGGTTCATATGTTTCCTCAACTCAGCTCAATAGGCCTATTTGGATCCAAGAGAGCCTAGATTCACCTTGAAACACTGAAATTGTAGGCAGTACTCTTAACAAGTGGGACACAATTCTCAAAGGAAAAGAATGTGTTAGGTGCTCCTCTGTCTAAAAAGAATGGTTTTGTTTCCAGAGATACTTGTGTTTCTTCAACTCAGCAGAATAGGCCTATTTGGATCAAGAAGGAACTGTCCCCAGCTTGAAACATCCAAATTGGAGGACGTCTTTCTGTCAAAAACCATCTCAATTCTCACAGGAAAACAATGTGCTAGATGCTAGTGCGTCTAACAGGAATGGATTTTTTTCTGGAGATACACGTGTATCTTCTATTTAGCTGAATAGGCCTATTTGGAGCAACATGAGTCTTTCTCTACCTTGAAATTCTGATTTGCAACATGTACTCCTGTAAAACAAACTCAATGATCACAGGGAAGTAACGTGCTTGATGCTCCTGCTTTTAGCACACGTGGTTTTCACGAGAGATACATGTGATTCTTCCCCTCTGCTGAATAGGCCTACTTGCAACAAAGCCAGCCTTTTGCACTTTGAAAACAATGTCTGGCAGGAAGATTTCCTTTCAAAAACGAACTCAATACTCAGAGAAAAATAACGTCAGATGCTGCAGCTCCACACACAGAGGGTTTTCTTTGGAGTGATCCTTGTGTGTCTTCAACTCAGCTGAATAGGCCTAGAGGGAGGAAAGAGAGCCTACCTCCACCTTGAAACCCCTCAGTTGTGGGAAGTTTTCCTTTCAAAAAGTGACTTAACTCTTACAGGGAAACCATGTGCTAGATGCTGTAGATTCTAGCATATATGGTTTTCTTTCAGGAGTCACCTGTGTTTCCTCAACTCAACTGTTTAGACCTATTAACAGTCAGAAGCGCCTATCTCTAGCTTCAAACACCTAAACACCTAAACTAACTCATGTCACAGAAAGAAAATATTGTAGGCTCTCCTGCTTCCCAGGTGATTCTTTCATGACACAGGTGGGTTTCTTCAACTCAACTGAATAGGCCAATTTGGGAAAAAGGAGCCCTTTCACAACGCGATCACTGATTTGCAGGAAGCACTTCTTTCAAAACATAACTAAATATGCCAGGAAAACAATCTCTCAGGTGATCCTGCTTCTAATACAGATGGTTTTCTTTTGAGAGATCCATGTGTTTCTTCAATTTAGAAGAATGAGCCTATTTGGACAAAATGATCCTTTTTCCACCTTGAAAATTGTAATTTCTCTGAAGTATTCCCTTCAAACCCTAACTCAACTCTCACAGGCACACAACGTGCTAGATACGTGAGGCTCTAACATAGAGGCTTTTCTTTGGACAGATACATGTCTTTGCTCAAGTCAGCTGAATTGAACTTTTGAGAGTAAATAGCGCCTAGGTCCAGGATAAACCACGTATGTTTCAGGAAGTATTCCTATCAGATCTAACTCAATTCGCACAAAGAAACAATGTGCTACATGCTGCTGCTCCTAACCTAGATGGTTTTCTTCAGAGAACTACGTGTGTTTCTTTTAAGCAGATAATAGGTCTATGTGGAATAAAATGAGCAATAATCCACCATGAAAATGTGATTGGCAGCATGTAATGCTTTCAAAGTTAACTCAGTTCTCACAGGAAAGAAAAATGTGCTAGGTGCTCCTGCTTCTAACACAGATGGTTTTCTTTGGAGAGATAGCTATGTTTATTCTTCTCAGCTGAATAGGCCTATATTGAACAAAATGAGCCTGTCTCCACCTTGAAATCTGATATTTGAGGGAGTAGTTAGTCCTTGCAGAAACTACTTCAATTCTGAAAGGAAAACAATGTGCTAGATGCTGCGGCTTCTCACATACCTGTTTTTCTTTGGAGAGCTACATGTGTTTCTTCAACGCAGCCCAGTGGGCCGATTTGCATCGGGGAAAGCTATTGTTCTCATAAAACACCAAAGTTTCAGCAGTGCTCTTTCAAAAACTCAGCGTATTTTCACAGGAAAACAATGTGCTAGTTGCTCCTGCATCTAACACGAATGGCTTCTTTTCTAGAGATGCATGCTTTTCTTCATCGTAGCTGAATAGGCCTATTTGGATCAAATGAGCCTTTCTCCACCTTGAAAATTCTGATTTGCAGGAAGTATTCCTTTCAAAAACGAACTCAATTTTAGTAGGGAAAGTATGTGCCTGATGCTCCTGCTCTCAGAGCACATGGTTTTCTTCGAGAAATGCGTGCGTTTCGTCCACTCAACTGAATTGGCCTATTTGGACCAAAATCATCCTTTCTCCACCTTGAAATCTATGTTTTGCAGGAAGTGTTCCTCTCAAAAACGACCTCAATTCACAATGGAAAATAATATGCTAGATGCTGCACGTTCTAGCATACATGCTTGTCTTTGGAGAGGTGCATGGGTTTCTTCACCTGAGCTGAATAGGCCTATTTGGATCAAAGAGAGCCTATATTCACTTTGAAACATCAAAGTTGCAGGCAGTACTTTGGCCAAAACTACCACCATTCTCACAGGAAAACAATGGCTACTTGCTACTGCATCTAACAGAAACCCTTGTGTTCTCGAGACACATGTGCTTCTTCCACGTAGCTGAAGAGGCCTCTTGGGAAAAAAGTGAGCCTTTATTCACCATGAAACTTCTGTTTTGCAGGAAGTATTCCTTCAAACACTACTTCAATTTTCACTGGGAAACAATTGGGTAGATGCTCCAGCTTCTAGCTCACGTGGTTTTCTCTTGGAAGATACTTGTGTTTCATCAAGTCAGCCGAATTGGCCCATTTGGTGCAACCAACGCAGATATCCCGATTGAATCACCTAAGTCGGAGGAGGTATTTCCATTCCATCTAACTCAATTCTTATAGAGAAACAATACTGTAGATGCTGCTGCTTCTAACTTAGATGGCTTTCTTTGGAGATACATATGTTTCTTCTACTCAGCTGCATAGGCCTATATTGTACAAAGTGAAATTTTGTCCACGTTGATATCTATGATTTCAGGGAGTATTCCTTTCAAAAACTACCTCAAGTCTCACAGGAAAACATGTGATAGATGCCACAGCTCGTAACATAGATGGGTTTTTCTGAGAGACACTTGTGTTTCTTCACCTCAGCTGAATAGGTCAATTTTGAGCAAGCACCGCCTATCTGCAGCATGAAGCACGAAAATTCGTAGAAGTCTTTCTTTCAAAACTCACTAAATTCTCACAGGAAAACAATGTGGTTAATGTTGCAGTGTCTAGCAAACCTGGTTTTCTTTGGAGTGAATCGTGTGTTTCTTCACCTCAGCTGAGTAGGCCTATTTGGATTAAAGAGCGTGTATGTTCACCTTGAAACGCCGAAGGTGGAGGCTGTCGTCCTTCCAAAACTAGTACATTTCTCACAGGAAAACCATGGGCTACTTACTCCTGCGTCTAACACGAACAGCTTTTTTTCCAGAGATTCATGTGTTGTGTCAACTTAGCTCTATAGGACCACTCGGAAGAAAATGAGCCTTCCTCTCCTTGAAAATTATGATCTGCGTAAACTATTCCTTTCAAAAATTAACTTAATTTTCACAGGGGAACCAAGTCCGTGATGCTCCTGCTGCTAGCACACATGGATTTCTTTGAGAGATACTTGAGTTTCGTCCATTCAGCTGAATAGGCCCCCTTGGAAAATAATCAGACTTTCTCTACATTCAAATCTATGACTTCAGGAATTATTTCTTATAAAACTCCCTCAAGTCCCTCAGGAAAACAAGGTGTCAGATGCTGTACCTTCTAGCATGCATCGTTTTCTTTGGAGAGGTTCATATGTTTCCTCAACTCAGCTCAATAGGCCTATTTGGATCCAAGAGAGCCTAGATTCACCTTGAAACACTGAAATTGTAGGCAGTACTCTTAACAAGTGGGACACAATTCTCAAAGGAAAAGAATGTGTTAGGTGCTCCTCTGTCTAAAAAGAATGGTTTTGTTTCCAGAGATACTTGTGTTTCTTCAACTCAGCAGAATAGGCCTATTTGGATCAAGAAGGAACTGTCCCCAGCTTGAAACATCCAAATTGGAGGACGTCTTTCTGTCAAAAACCATCTCAATTCTCACAGGAAAACAATGTGCTAGATGCTAGTGCGTCTAACAGGAATGGATTTTTTTCTGGAGATACACGTGTATCTTCTATTTAGCTGAATAGGCCTATTTGGAGCAACATGAGTCTTTCTCTACCTTGAAATTCTGATTTGCAACATGTACTCCTGTAAAACAAACTCAATGATCACAGGGAAGTAACGTGCTTGATGCTCCTGCTTTTAGCACACGTGGTTTTCACGAGAGATACATGTGATTCTTCCCCTCTGCTGAATAGGCCTACTTGCAACAAAGCCAGCCTTTTGCACTTTGAAAACAATGTCTGGCAGGAAGATTTCCTTTCAAAAACGAACTCAATACTCAGAGAAAAATAACGTCAGATGCTGCAGCTCCACACACAGAGGGTTTTCTTTGGAGTGATCCTTGTGTGTCTTCAACTCAGCTGAATAGGCCTAGAGGGAGGAAAGAGAGCCTACCTCCACCTTGAAACCCCTCAGTTGTGGGAAGTTTTCCTTTCAAAAAGTGACTTAACTCTTACAGGGAAACCATGTGCTAGATGCTGTAGATTCTAGCATATATGGTTTTCTTTCAGGAGTCACCTGTGTTTCCTCAACTCAACTGTTTAGACCTATTAACAGTCAGAAGCGCCTATCTCTAGCTTCAAACACCTAAACACCTAAACTAACTCATGTCACAGAAAGAAAATATTGTAGGCTCTCCTGCTTCCCAGGTGATTCTTTCATGACACAGGTGGGTTTCTTCAACTCAACTGAATAGGCCAATTTGGGAAAAAGGAGCCCTTTCACAACGCGATCACTGATTTGCAGGAAGCACTTCTTTCAAAACATAACTAAATATGCCAGGAAAACAATCTCTCAGGTGATCCTGCTTCTAATACAGATGGTTTTCTTTTGAGAGATCCATGTGTTTCTTCAATTTAGAAGAATGAGCCTATTTGGACAAAATGATCCTTTTTCCACCTTGAAAATTGTAATTTCTCTGAAGTATTCCCTTCAAACCCTAACTCAACTCTCACAGGCACACAACGTGCTAGATACGTGAGGCTCTAACATAGAGGCTTTTCTTTGGACAGATACATGTCTTTGCTCAAGTCAGCTGAATTGAACTTTTGAGAGTAAATAGCGCCTAGGTCCAGGATAAACCACGTATGTTTCAGGAAGTATTCCTATCAGATCTAACTCAATTCGCACAAAGAAACAATGTGCTACATGCTGCTGCTCCTAACCTAGATGGTTTTCTTCAGAGAACTACGTGTGTTTCTTTTAAGCAGATAATAGGTCTATGTGGAATAAAATGAGCAATAATCCACCATGAAAATGTGATTGGCAGCATGTAATGCTTTCAAAGTTAACTCAGTTCTCACAGGAAAGAAAAATGTGCTAGGTGCTCCTGCTTCTAACACAGATGGTTTTCTTTGGAGAGATAGCTATGTTTATTCTTCTCAGCTGAATAGGCCTATATTGAACAAAATGAGCCTGTCTCCACCTTGAAATCTGATATTTGAGGGAGTAGTTAGTCCTTGCAGAAACTACTTCAATTCTGAAAGGAAAACAATGTGCTAGATGCTGCGGCTTCTCACATACCTGTTTTTCTTTGGAGAGCTACATGTGTTTCTTCAACGCAGCCCAGTGGGCCGATTTGCATCGGGGAAAGCTATTGTTCTCATAAAACACCAAAGTTTCAGCAGTGCTCTTTCAAAAACTCAGCGTATTTTCACAGGAAAACAATGTGCTAGTTGCTCCTGCATCTAACACGAATGGCTTCTTTTCTAGAGATGCATGCTTTTCTTCATCGTAGCTGAATAGGCCTATTTGGATCAAATGAGCCTTTCTCCACCTTGAAAATTCTGATTTGCAGGAAGTATTCCTTTCAAAAACGAACTCAATTTTAGTAGGGAAAGTATGTGCCTGATGCTCCTGCTCTCAGAGCACATGGTTTTCTTCGAGAAATGCGTGCGTTTCGTCCACTCAACTGAATTGGCCTATTTGGACCAAAATCATCCTTTCTCCACCTTGAAATCTATGTTTTGCAGGAAGTGTTCCTCTCAAAAACGACCTCAATTCACAATGGAAAATAATATGCTAGATGCTGCACGTTCTAGCATACATGCTTGTCTTTGGAGAGGTGCATGGGTTTCTTCACCTGAGCTGAATAGGCCTATTTGGATCAAAGAGAGCCTATATTCACTTTGAAACATCAAAGTTGCAGGCAGTACTTTGGCCAAAACTACCACCATTCTCACAGGAAAACAATGGCTACTTGCTACTGCATCTAACAGAAACCCTTGTGTTCTCGAGACACATGTGCTTCTTCCACGTAGCTGAAGAGGCCTCTTGGGAAAAAAGTGAGCCTTTATTCACCATGAAACTTCTGTTTTGCAGGAAGTATTCCTTCAAACACTACTTCAATTTTCACTGGGAAACAATTGGGTAGATGCTCCAGCTTCTAGCTCACGTGGTTTTCTCTTGGAAGATACTTGTGTTTCATCAAGTCAGCCGAATTGGCCCATTTGGTGCAACCAACGCAGATATCCCGATTGAATCACCTAAGTCGGAGGAGGTATTTCCATTCCATCTAACTCAATTCTTATAGAGAAACAATACTGTAGATGCTGCTGCTTCTAACTTAGATGGCTTTCTTTGGAGATACATATGTTTCTTCTACTCAGCTGCATAGGCCTATATTGTACAAAGTGAAATTTTGTCCACGTTGATATCTATGATTTCAGGGAGTATTCCTTTCAAAAACTACCTCAAGTCTCACAGGAAAACATGTGATAGATGCCACAGCTCGTAACATAGATGGGTTTTTCTGAGAGACACTTGTGTTTCTTCACCTCAGCTGAATAGGTCAATTTTGAGCAAGCACCGCCTATCTGCAGCATGAAGCACGAAAATTCGTAGAAGTCTTTCTTTCAAAACTCACTAAATTCTCACAGGAAAACAATGTGGTTAATGTTGCAGTGTCTAGCAAACCTGGTTTTCTTTGGAGTGAATCGTGTGTTTCTTCACCTCAGCTGAGTAGGCCTATTTGGATTAAAGAGCGTGTATGTTCACCTTGAAACGCCGAAGGTGGAGGCTGTCGTCCTTCCAAAACTAGTACATTTCTCACAGGAAAACCATGGGCTACTTACTCCTGCGTCTAACACGAACAGCTTTTTTTCCAGAGATTCATGTGTTGTGTCAACTTAGCTCTATAGGACCACTCGGAAGAAAATGAGCCTTCCTCTCCTTGAAAATTATGATCTGCGTAAACTATTCCTTTCAAAAATTAACTTAATTTTCACAGGGGAACCAAGTCCGTGATGCTCCTGCTGCTAGCACACATGGATTTCTTTGAGAGATACTTGAGTTTCGTCCATTCAGCTGAATAGGCCCCCTTGGAAAATAATCAGACTTTCTCTACATTCAAATCTATGACTTCAGGAATTATTTCTTATAAAACTCCCTCAAGTCCCTCAGGAAAACAAGGTGTCAGATGCTGTACCTTCTAGCATGCATCGTTTTCTTTGGAGAGGTTCATATGTTTCCTCAACTCAGCTCAATA
Source organism: Castor canadensis (assembly GCF_047511655.1). Lineage (NCBI taxonomy): Eukaryota > Metazoa > Chordata > Mammalia > Rodentia > Castoridae > Castor > Castor canadensis. The sequence continues at coordinate 152,275,334 of NC_133387.1, read as the reverse complement.
GGCCTATTTGGATCCAAGAGAGCCTAGATTCACCTTGAAACACTGAAATTGTAGGCAGTACTCTTAACAAGTGGGACACAATTCTCAAAGGAAAAGAATGTGTTAGGTGCTCCTCTGTCTAAAAAGAATGGTTTTGTTTCCAGAGATACTTGTGTTTCTTCAACTCAGCAGAATAGGCCTATTTGGATCAAGAAGGAACTGTCCCCAGCTTGAAACATCCAAATTGGAGGACGTCTTTCTGTCAAAAACCATCTCAATTCTCACAGGAAAACAATGTGCTAGATGCTAGTGCGTCTAACAGGAATGGATTTTTTTCTGGAGATACACGTGTATCTTCTATTTAGCTGAATAGGCCTATTTGGAGCAACATGAGTCTTTCTCTACCTTGAAATTCTGATTTGCAACATGTACTCCTGTAAAACAAACTCAATGATCACAGGGAAGTAACGTGCTTGATGCTCCTGCTTTTAGCACACGTGGTTTTCACGAGAGATACATGTGATTCTTCCCCTCTGCTGAATAGGCCTACTTGCAACAAAGCCAGCCTTTTGCACTTTGAAAACAATGTCTGGCAGGAAGATTTCCTTTCAAAAACGAACTCAATACTCAGAGAAAAATAACGTCAGATGCTGCAGCTCCACACACAGAGGGTTTTCTTTGGAGTGATCCTTGTGTGTCTTCAACTCAGCTGAATAGGCCTAGAGGGAGGAAAGAGAGCCTACCTCCACCTTGAAACCCCTCAGTTGTGGGAAGTTTTCCTTTCAAAAAGTGACTTAACTCTTACAGGGAAACCATGTGCTAGATGCTGTAGATTCTAGCATATATGGTTTTCTTTCAGGAGTCACCTGTGTTTCCTCAACTCAACTGTTTAGACCTATTAACAGTCAGAAGCGCCTATCTCTAGCTTCAAACACCTAAACACCTAAACTAACTCATGTCACAGAAAGAAAATATTGTAGGCTCTCCTGCTTCCCAGGTGATTCTTTCATGACACAGGTGGGTTTCTTCAACTCAACTGAATAGGCCAATTTGGGAAAAAGGAGCCCTTTCACAACGCGATCACTGATTTGCAGGAAGCACTTCTTTCAAAACATAACTAAATATGCCAGGAAAACAATCTCTCAGGTGATCCTGCTTCTAATACAGATGGTTTTCTTTTGAGAGATCCATGTGTTTCTTCAATTTAGAAGAATGAGCCTATTTGGACAAAATGATCCTTTTTCCACCTTGAAAATTGTAATTTCTCTGAAGTATTCCCTTCAAACCCTAACTCAACTCTCACAGGCACACAACGTGCTAGATACGTGAGGCTCTAACATAGAGGCTTTTCTTTGGACAGATACATGTCTTTGCTCAAGTCAGCTGAATTGAACTTTTGAGAGTAAATAGCGCCTAGGTCCAGGATAAACCACGTATGTTTCAGGAAGTATTCCTATCAGATCTAACTCAATTCGCACAAAGAAACAATGTGCTACATGCTGCTGCTCCTAACCTAGATGGTTTTCTTCAGAGAACTACGTGTGTTTCTTTTAAGCAGATAATAGGTCTATGTGGAATAAAATGAGCAATAATCCACCATGAAAATGTGATTGGCAGCATGTAATGCTTTCAAAGTTAACTCAGTTCTCACAGGAAAGAAAAATGTGCTAGGTGCTCCTGCTTCTAACACAGATGGTTTTCTTTGGAGAGATAGCTATGTTTATTCTTCTCAGCTGAATAGGCCTATATTGAACAAAATGAGCCTGTCTCCACCTTGAAATCTGATATTTGAGGGAGTAGTTAGTCCTTGCAGAAACTACTTCAATTCTGAAAGGAAAACAATGTGCTAGATGCTGCGGCTTCTCACATACCTGTTTTTCTTTGGAGAGCTACATGTGTTTCTTCAACGCAGCCCAGTGGGCCGATTTGCATCGGGGAAAGCTATTGTTCTCATAAAACACCAAAGTTTCAGCAGTGCTCTTTCAAAAACTCAGCGTATTTTCACAGGAAAACAATGTGCTAGTTGCTCCTGCATCTAACACGAATGGCTTCTTTTCTAGAGATGCATGCTTTTCTTCATCGTAGCTGAATAGGCCTATTTGGATCAAATGAGCCTTTCTCCACCTTGAAAATTCTGATTTGCAGGAAGTATTCCTTTCAAAAACGAACTCAATTTTAGTAGGGAAAGTATGTGCCTGATGCTCCTGCTCTCAGAGCACATGGTTTTCTTCGAGAAATGCGTGCGTTTCGTCCACTCAACTGAATTGGCCTATTTGGACCAAAATCATCCTTTCTCCACCTTGAAATCTATGTTTTGCAGGAAGTGTTCCTCTCAAAAACGACCTCAATTCACAATGGAAAATAATATGCTAGATGCTGCACGTTCTAGCATACATGCTTGTCTTTGGAGAGGTGCATGGGTTTCTTCACCTGAGCTGAATAGGCCTATTTGGATCAAAGAGAGCCTATATTCACTTTGAAACATCAAAGTTGCAGGCAGTACTTTGGCCAAAACTACCACCATTCTCACAGGAAAACAATGGCTACTTGCTACTGCATCTAACAGAAACCCTTGTGTTCTCGAGACACATGTGCTTCTTCCACGTAGCTGAAGAGGCCTCTTGGGAAAAAAGTGAGCCTTTATTCACCATGAAACTTCTGTTTTGCAGGAAGTATTCCTTCAAACACTACTTCAATTTTCACTGGGAAACAATTGGGTAGATGCTCCAGCTTCTAGCTCACGTGGTTTTCTCTTGGAAGATACTTGTGTTTCATCAAGTCAGCCGAATTGGCCCATTTGGTGCAACCAACGCAGATATCCCGATTGAATCACCTAAGTCGGAGGAGGTATTTCCATTCCATCTAACTCAATTCTTATAGAGAAACAATACTGTAGATGCTGCTGCTTCTAACTTAGATGGCTTTCTTTGGAGATACATATGTTTCTTCTACTCAGCTGCATAGGCCTATATTGTACAAAGTGAAATTTTGTCCACGTTGATATCTATGATTTCAGGGAGTATTCCTTTCAAAAACTACCTCAAGTCTCACAGGAAAACATGTGATAGATGCCACAGCTCGTAACATAGATGGGTTTTTCTGAGAGACACTTGTGTTTCTTCACCTCAGCTGAATAGGTCAATTTTGAGCAAGCACCGCCTATCTGCAGCATGAAGCACGAAAATTCGTAGAAGTCTTTCTTTCAAAACTCACTAAATTCTCACAGGAAAACAATGTGGTTAATGTTGCAGTGTCTAGCAAACCTGGTTTTCTTTGGAGTGAATCGTGTGTTTCTTCACCTCAGCTGAGTAGGCCTATTTGGATTAAAGAGCGTGTATGTTCACCTTGAAACGCCGAAGGTGGAGGCTGTCGTCCTTCCAAAACTAGTACATTTCTCACAGGAAAACCATGGGCTACTTACTCCTGCGTCTAACACGAACAGCTTTTTTTCCAGAGATTCATGTGTTGTGTCAACTTAGCTCTATAGGACCACTCGGAAGAAAATGAGCCTTCCTCTCCTTGAAAATTATGATCTGCGTAAACTATTCCTTTCAAAAATTAACTTAATTTTCACAGGGGAACCAAGTCCGTGATGCTCCTGCTGCTAGCACACATGGATTTCTTTGAGAGATACTTGAGTTTCGTCCATTCAGCTGAATAGGCCCCCTTGGAAAATAATCAGACTTTCTCTACATTCAAATCTATGACTTCAGGAATTATTTCTTATAAAACTCCCTCAAGTCCCTCAGGAAAACAAGGTGTCAGATGCTGTACCTTCTAGCATGCATCGTTTTCTTTGGAGAGGTTCATATGTTTCCTCAACTCAGCTCAATAGGCCTATTTGGATCCAAGAGAGCCTAGATTCACCTTGAAACACTGAAATTGTAGGCAGTACTCTTAACAAGTGGGACACAATTCTCAAAGGAAAAGAATGTGTTAGGTGCTCCTCTGTCTAAAAAGAATGGTTTTGTTTCCAGAGATACTTGTGTTTCTTCAACTCAGCAGAATAGGCCTATTTGGATCAAGAAGGAACTGTCCCCAGCTTGAAACATCCAAATTGGAGGACGTCTTTCTGTCAAAAACCATCTCAATTCTCACAGGAAAACAATGTGCTAGATGCTAGTGCGTCTAACAGGAATGGATTTTTTTCTGGAGATACACGTGTATCTTCTATTTAGCTGAATAGGCCTATTTGGAGCAACATGAGTCTTTCTCTACCTTGAAATTCTGATTTGCAACATGTACTCCTGTAAAACAAACTCAATGATCACAGGGAAGTAACGTGCTTGATGCTCCTGCTTTTAGCACACGTGATTTTCACGAGAGATACATGTGATTCTTCCCCTCTGCTGAATAGGCCTACTTGCAACAAAGCCAGCCTTTTGCACTTTGAAAACAATGTCTGGCAGGAAGATTTCCTTTCAAAAACGAACTCAATACTCAGAGAAAAATAACGTCAGATGCTGCAGCTCCACACACAGAGGGTTTTCTTTGGAGTGATCCTTGTGTGTCTTCAACTCAGCTGAATAGGCCTAGAGGGAGGAAAGAGAGCCTACCTCCACCTTGAAACCCCTCAGTTGTGGGAAGTTTTCCTTTCAAAAAGTGACTTAACTCTTACAGGGAAACCATGTGCTAGATGCTGTAGATTCTAGCATATATGGTTTTCTTTCAGGAGTCACCTGTGTTTCCTCAACTCAACTGTTTAGACCTATTAACAGTCAGAAGCGCCTATCTCTAGCTTCAAACACCTAAACACCTAAACTAACTCATGTCACAGAAAGAAAATATTGTAGGCTCTCCTGCTTCCCAGGTGATTCTTTCATGACACAGGTGGGTTTCTTCAACTCAACTGAATAGGCCAATTTGGGAAAAAGGAGCCCTTTCACAACGCGATCACTGATTTGCAGGAAGCACTTCTTTCAAAACATAACTAAATATGCCAGGAAAACAATCTCTCAGGTGATCCTGCTTCTAATACAGATGGTTTTCTTTTGAGAGATCCATGTGTTTCTTCAATTTAGAAGAATGAGCCTATTTGGACAAAATGATCCTTTTTCGACCTTGAAAATTGTAATTTCTCTGAAGTATTCCCTTCAAACCCTAACTCAACTCTCACAGGCACACAACGTGCTAGATACGTGAGGCTCTAACATAGAGGCTTTTCTTTGGACAGATACATGTCTTTGCTCAAGTCAGCTGAATTGAACTTTTGAGAGTAAATAGCGCCTAGGTCCAGGATAAACCACGTATGTTTCAGGAAGTATTCCTATCAGATCTAACTCAATTCGCACAAAGAAACAATGTGCTACATGCTGCTGCTCCTAACCTAGATGGTTTTCTTCAGAGAACTACGTGTGTTTCTTTTAAGCAGATAATAGGTCTATGTGGAATAAAATGAGCAATAATCCACCATGAAAATGTGATTGGCAGCATGTAATGCTTTCAAAGTTAACTCAGTTCTCACAGGAAAGAAAAATGTGCTAGGTGCTCCTGCTTCTAACACAGATGGTTTTCTTTGGAGAGATAGCTATGTTTATTCTTCTCAGCTGAATAGGCCTATATTGAACAAAATGAGCCTGTCTCCACCTTGAAATCTGATATTTGAGGGAGTAGTTAGTCCTTGCAGAAACTACTTCAATTCTGAAAGGAAAACAATGTGCTAGATGCTGCGGCTTCTCACATACCTGTTTTTCTTTGGAGAGCTACATGTGTTTCTTCAACGCAGCCCAGTGGGCCGATTTGCATCGGGGAAAGCTATTGTTCTCATAAAACACCAAAGTTTCAGCAGTGCTCTTTCAAAAACTCAGCGTATTTTCACAGGAAAACAATGTGCTAGTTGCTCCTGCATCTAACACGAATGGCTTCTTTTCTAGAGATGCATGCTTTTCTTCATCGTAGCTGAATAGGCCTATTTGGATCAAATGAGCCTTTCTCCACCTTGAAAATTCTGATTTGCAGGAAGTATTCCTTTCAAAAACGAACTCAATTTTAGTAGGGAAAGTATGTGCCTGATGCTCCTGCTCTCAGAGCACATGGTTTTCTTCGAAAAATGCGTGCGTTTCGTCCACTCAACTGAATTGGCCTATTTGGACCAAAATCATCCTTTCTCCACCTTGAAATCTATGTTTTGCAGGAAGTGTTCCTCTCAAAAACGACCTCAATTCACAATGGAAAATAATATGCTAGATGCTGCACGTTCTAGCATACATGCTTGTCTTTGGAGAGGTGCATGGGTTTCTTCACCTGAGCTGAATAGGCCTATTTGGATCAAAGAGAGCCTATATTCACTTTGAAACATCAAAGTTGCAGGCAGTACTTTGGCCAAAGCTACCACCATTCTCACAGGAAAACAATGGCTACTTGCTACTGCATCTAACAGAAACCCTTGTGTTCTCGAGACACATGTGCTTCTTCCACGTAGCTGAAGAGGCCTCTTGGGAAAAAAGTGAGCCTTTATTCACCATGAAACTTCTGTTTTGCAGGAAGTATTCCTTCAAACACTACTTCAATTTTCACTGGGAAACAATTGGGTAGATGCTCCAGCTTCTAGCTCACGTGGTTTTCTCTTGGAAGATACTTGTGTTTCATCAAGTCAGCCGAATTGGCCCATTTGGTGCAACCAACGCAGATATCCCGATTGAATCACCTAAGTCGGAGGAGGTATTTCCATTCCATCTAACTCAATTCTTATAGAGAAACAATACTGTAGATGCTGCTGCTTCTAACTTAGATGGCTTTCTTTGGAGATACATATGTTTCTTCTACTCAGCTGCATAGGCCTATATTGGACAAAGTGAAATTTTGTCCACGTTGATATCTATGATTTCAGGGAGTATTCCTTTCAAAAACTACCTCAAGTCTCACAGGAAAACATGTGATAGATGCCACAGCTCGTAACATAGATGGGTTTTTCTGAGAGACACTTGTGTTTCTTCACCTCAGCTGAATAGGTCAATTTTGAGCAAGCACCGCCTATCTGCAGCATGAAGCACGAAAATTCGTAGAAGTCTTTCTTTCAAAACTCACTAAATTCTCACAGGAAAACAATGTGGTTAATGTTGCAGTGTCTAGCAAACCTGGTTTTCTTTGGAGTGAATCGTGTGTTTCTTCACCTCAGCTGAGTAGGCCTATTTGGATTAAAGAGCGTGTATGTTCACCTTGAAACGCCGAAGGTGGAGGCTGTCGTCCTTCCAAAACTAGTACATTTCTCACAGGAAAACCATGGGCTACTTACTCCTGCGTCTAACACGAACAGCTTTTTTTCCAGAGATTCATGTGTTGTGTCAACTTAGCTCTATAGGACCACTCGGAAGAAAATGAGCCTTCCTCTCCTTGAAAATTATGATCTGCGTAAACTATTCCTTTCAAAAATTAACTTAATTTTCACAGGGGAACCAAGTCCGTGATGCTCCTGCTGCTAGCACACATGGATTTCTTTGAGAGATACTTGAGTTTCGTCCATTCAGCTGAATAGGCCCCCTTGGAAAATAATCAGACTTTCTCTACATTCAAATCTATGACTTCAGGAATTATTTCTTATAAAACTCCCTCAAGTCCCTCAGGAAAACAAGGTGTCAGATGCTGTACCTTCTAGCATGCATCGTTTTCTTTGGAGAGGTTCATATGTTTCCTCAACTCAGCTCAATAGGCCTATTTGGATCCAAGAGAGCCTAGATTCACCTTGAAACACTGAAATTGTAGGCAGTACTCTTAACAAGTGGGACACAATTCTCAAAGGAAAAGAATGTGTTAGGTGCTCCTCTGTCTAAAAAGAATGGTTTTGTTTCCAGAGATACTTGTGTTTCTTCAACTCAGCAGAATAGGCCTATTTGGATCAAGAAGGAACTGTCCCCAGCTTGAAACATCCAAATTGGAGGACGTCTTTCTGTCAAAAACCATCTCAATTCTCACAGGAAAACAATGTGCTAGATGCTAGTGCGTCTAACAGGAATGGATTTTTTTCTGGAGATACACGTGTATCTTCTATTTAGCTGAATAGGCCTATTTGGAGCAACATGAGTCTTTCTCTACCTTGAAATTCTGATTTGCAACATGTACTCCTGTAAAACAAACTCAATGATCACAGGGAAGTAACGTGCTTGATGCTCCTGCTTTTAGCACACGTGGTTTTCACGAGAGATACATGTGATTCTTCCCCTCTGCTGAATAGGCCTACTTGCAACAAAGCCAGCCTTTTGCACTTTGAAAACAATGTCTGGCAGGAAGATTTCCTTTCAAAAACGAACTCAATACTCAGAGAAAAATAACGTCAGATGCTGCAGCTCCACACACAGAGGGTTTTCTTTGGAGTGATCCTTGTGTGTCTTCAACTCAGCTGAATAGGCCTAGAGGGAGGAAAGAGAGCCTACCTCCACCTTGAAACCCCTCAGTTGTGGGAAGTTTTCCTTTCAAAAAGTGACTTAACTCTTACAGGGAAACCATGTGCTAGATGCTGTAGATTCTAGCATATATGGTTTTCTTTCAGGAGTCACCTGTGTTTCCTCAACTCAACTGTTTAGACCTATTAACAGTCAGAAGCGCCTATCTCTAGCTTCAAACACCTAAACACCTAAACTAACTCATGTCACAGAAAGAAAATATTGTAGGCTCTCCTGCTTCCCAGGTGATTCTTTCATGACACAGGTGGGTTTCTTCAACTCAACTGAATAGGCCAATTTGGGAAAAAGGAGCCCTTTCACAACGCGATCACTGATTTGCAGGAAGCACTTCTTTCAAAACATAACTAAATATGCCAGGAAAACAATCTCTCAGGTGATCCTGCTTCTAATACAGATGGTTTTCTTTTGAGAGATCCATGTGTTTCTTCAATTTAGAAGAATGAGCCTATTTGGACAAAATGATCCTTTTTCCACCTTGAAAATTGTAATTTCTCTGAAGTATTCCCTTCAAACCCTAACTCAACTCTCACAGGCACACAACGTGCTAGATACGTGAGGCTCTAACATAGAGGCTTTTCTTTGGACAGATACATGTCTTTGCTCAAGTCAGCTGAATTGAACTTTTGAGAGTAAATAGCGCCTAGGTCCAGGATAAACCACGTATGTTTCAGGAAGTATTCCTATCAGATCTAACTCAATTCGCACAAAGAAACAATGTGCTACATGCTGCTGCTCCTAACCTAGATGGTTTTCTTCAGAGAACTACGTGTGTTTCTTTTAAGCAGATAATAGGTCTATGTGGAATAAAATGAGCAATAATCCACCATGAAAATGTGATTGGCAGCATGTAATGCTTTCAAAGTTAACTCAGTTCTCACAGGAAAGAAAAATGTGCTAGGTGCTCCTGCTTCTAACACAGATGGTTTTCTTTGGAGAGATAGCTATGTTTATTCTTCTCAGCTGAATAGGCCTATATTGAACAAAATGAGCCTGTCTCCACCTTGAAATCTGATATTTGAGGGAGTAGTTAGTCCTTGCAGAAACTACTTCAATTCTGAAAGGAAAACAATGTGCTAGATGCTGCGGCTTCTCACATACCTGTTTTTCTTTGGAGAGCTACATGTGTTTCTTCAACGCAGCCCAGTGGGCCGATTTGCATCGGGGAAAGCTATTGTTCTCATAAAACACCAAAGTTTCAGCAGTGCTCTTTCAAAAACTCAGCGTATTTTCACAGGAAAACAATGTGCTAGTTGCTCCTGCATCTAACACGAATGGCTTCTTTTCTAGAGATGCATGCTTTTCTTCATCGTAGCTGAATAGGCCTATTTGGATCAAATGAGCCTTTCTCCACCTTGAAAATTCTGATTTGCAGGAAGTATTCCTTTCAAAAACGAACTCAATTTTAGTAGGGAAAGTATGTGCCTGATGCTCCTGCTCTCAGAGCACATGGTTTTCTTCGAGAAATGCGTGCGTTTCGTCCACTCAACTGAATTGGCCTATTTGGACCAAAATCATCCTTTCTCCACCTTGAAATCTATGTTTTGCAGGAAGTGTTCCTCTCAAAAACGACCTCAATTCACAATGGAAAATAATATGCTAGATGCTGCACGTTCTAGCATACATGCTTGTCTTTGGAGAGGTGCATGGGTTTCTTCACCTGAGCTGAATAGGCCTATTTGGATCAAAGAGAGCCTATATTCACTTTGAAACATCAAAGTTGCAGGCAGTACTTTGGCCAAAACTACCACCATTCTCACAGGAAAACAATGGCTACTTGCTACTGCATCTAACAGAAACCCTTGTGTTCTCGAGACACATGTGCTTCTTCCACGTAGCTGAAGAGGCCTCTTGGGAAAAAAGTGAGCCTTTATTCACCATGAAACTTCTGTTTTGCAGGAAGTATTCCTTCAAACACTACTTCAATTTTCACTGGGAAACAATTGGGTAGATGCTCCAGCTTCTAGCTCACGTGGTTTTCTCTTGGAAGATACTTGTGTTTCATCAAGTCAGCCGAATTGGCCCATTTGGTGCAACCAACGCAGATATCCCGATTGAATCACCTAAGTCGGAGGAGGTATTTCCATTCCATCTAACTCAATTCTTATAGAGAAACAATACTGTAGATGCTGCTGCTTCTAACTTAGATGGCTTTCTTTGGAGATACATATGTTTCTTCTACTCAGCTGCATAGGCCTATATTGGACAAAGTGAAATTTTGTCCACGTTGATATCTATGATTTCAGGGAGTATTCCTTTCAAAAACTACCTCAAGTCTCACAGGAAAACATGTGATAGATGCCACAGCTCGTAACATAGATGGGTTTTTCTGAGAGACACTTGTGTTTCTTCACCTCAGCTGAATAGGTCAATTTTGAGCAAGCACCGCCTATCTGCAGCATGAAGCACGAAAATTCGTAGAAGTCTTTCTTTCAAAACTCACTAAATTCTCACAGGAAAACAATGTGGTTAATGTTGCAGTGTCTAGCAAACCTGGTTTTCTTTGGAGTGAATCGTGTGTTTCTTCACCTCAGCTGAGTAGGCCTATTTGGATTAAAGAGCGTGTATGTTCACCTTGAAACGCCGAAGGTGGAGGCTGTCGTCCTTCCAAAACTAGTACATTTCTCACAGGAAAACCATGGGCTACTTACTCCTGCGTCTAACACGAACAGCTTTTATTCCAGAGATTCATGTGTTGTGTCAACTTAGCTCTATAGGACCACTCGGAAGAAAATGAGCCTTCCTCTCCTTGAAAATTATGATCTGCGTAAACTATTCCTTTCAAAAATTAACTTAATTTTCACAGGGGAACCAAGTCCGTGATGCTCCTGCTGCTAGCACACATGGATTTCTTTGAGAGATACTTGAGTTTCGTCCATTCAGCTGAATAGGCCCCCTTGGAAAATAATCAGACTTTCTCTACATTCAAATCTATGACTTCAGGAATTATTTCTTATAAAACTCCCTCAAGTCCCTCAGGAAAACAAGGTGTCAGATGCTGTACCTTCTAGCATGCATCGTTTTCTTTGGAGAGGTTCATATGTTTCCTCAACTCAGCTCAATAGGCCTATTTGGATCCAAGAGAGCCTAGATTCACCTTGAAACACTGAAGTTGTAGGCAGTACTCTTAACAAGTGGGACACAATTCTCAAAGGAAAAGAATGTGTTAGGTGCTCCTCTGTCTAAAAAGAATGGTTTTGTTTCCAGAGATACTTGTGTTTCTTCAACTCAGCAGAATAGGCCTATTTGGATCAAGAAGGAACTGTCCCCAGCTTGAAACATCCAAATTGGAGGACGTCTTTCTGTCAAAAACCATCTCAATTCTCACAGGAAAACAATGTGCTAGATGCTAGTGCGTCTAACAGGAATGGATTTTTTTCTGGAGATACACGTGTATCTTCTATTTAGCTGAATAGGCCTATTTGGAGCAACATGAGTCTTTCTCTACCTTGAAATTCTGATTTGCAACATGTACTCCTGTAAAACAAACTCAATGATCACAGGGAAGTAACGTGCTTGATGCTCCTGCTTTTAGCACACGTGGTTTTCACGAGAGATACATGTGATTCTTCCCCTCTGCTGAATAGGCCTACTTGCAACAAAGCCAGCCTTTTGCACTTTGAAAACAATGTCTGGCAGGAAGATTTCCTTTCAAAAACGAACTCAATACTCAGAGAAAAATAACGTCAGATGCTGCAGCTCCACACACAGAGGGTTTTCTTTGGAGTGATCCTTGTGTGTCTTCAACTCAGCTGAATAGGCCTAGAGGGAGGAAAGAGAGCCTACCTCCACCTTGAAACCCCTCAGTTGTGGGAAGTTTTCCTTTCAAAAAGTGACTTAACTCTTACAGGGAAACCATGTGCTAGATGCTGTAGATTCTAGCATATATGGTTTTCTTTCAGGAGTCACCTGTGTTTCCTCAACTCAACTGTTTAGACCTATTAACAGTCAGAAGCGCCTATCTCTAGCTTCAAACACCTAAACACCTAAACTAACTCATGTCACAGAAAGAAAATATTGTAGGCTCTCCTGCTTCCCAGGTGATTCTTTCATGACACAGGTGGGTTTCTTCAACTCAACTGAATAGGCCAATTTGGGAAAAAGGAGCCCTTTCACAACGCGATCACTGATTTGCAGGAAGCACTTCTTTCAAAACATAACTAAATATGCCAGGAAAACAATCTCTCAGGTGATCCTGCTTCTAATACAGATGGTTTTCTTTTGAGAGATCCATGTGTTTCTTCAATTTAGAAGAATGAGCCTATTTGGACAAAATGATCCTTTTTCCACCTTGAAAATTGTAATTTCTCTGAAGTATTCCCTTCAAACCCTAACTCAACTCTCACAGGCACACAACGTGCTAGATACGTGAGGCTCTAACATAGAGGCTTTTCTTTGGACAGATACATGTCTTTGCTCAAGTCAGCTGAATTGAACTTTTGAGAGTAAATAGCGCCTAGGTCCAGGATAAACCACGTATGTTTCAGGAAGTATTCCTATCAGATCTAACTCAATTCGCACAAAGAAACAATGTGCTACATGCTGCTGCTCCTAACCTAGATGGTTTTCTTCAGAGAACTACGTGTGTTTCTTTTAAGCAGATAATAGGTCTATGTGGAATAAAATGAGCAATAATCCACCATGAAAATGTGATTGGCAGCATGTAATGCTTTCAAAGTTAACTCAGTTCTCACAGGAAAGAAAAATGTGCTAGGTGCTCCTGCTTCTAACACAGATGGTTTTCTTTGGAGAGATAGCTATGTTTATTCTTCTCAGCTGAATAGGCCTATATTGAACAAAATGAGCCTGTCTCCACCTTGAAATCTGATATTTGAGGGAGTAGTTAGTCCTTGCAGAAACTACTTCAATTCTGAAAGGAAAACAATGTGCTAGATGCTGCGGCTTCTCACATACCTGTTTTTCTTTGGAGAGCTACATGTGTTTCTTCAACGCAGCCCAGTGGGCCGATTTGCATCGGGGAAAGCTATTGTTCTCATAAAACACCAAAGTTTCAGCAGTGCTCTTTCAAAAACTCAGCGTATTTTCACAGGAAAACAATGTGCTAGTTGCTCCTGCATCTAACACGAATGGCTTCTTTTCTAGAGATGCATGCTTTTCTTCATCGTAGCTGAATAGGCCTATTTGGATCAAATGAGCCTTTCTCCACCTTGAAAATTCTGATTTGCAGGAAGTATTCCTTTCAAAAACGAACTCAATTTTAGTAGGGAAAGTATGTGCCTGATGCTCCTGCTCTCAGAGCACATGGTTTTCTTCGAGAAATGCGTGCGTTTCGTCCACTCAACTGAATTGGCCTATTTGGACCAAAATCATCCTTTCTCCACCTTGAAATCTATGTTTTGCAGGAAGTGTTCCTCTCAAAAACGACCTCAATTCACAATGGAAAATAATATGCTAGATGCTGCACGTTCTAGCATACATGCTTGTCTTTGGAGAGGTGCATGGGTTTCTTCACCTGAGCTGAATAGGCCTATTTGGATCAAAGAGAGCCTATATTCACTTTGAAACATCAAAGTTGCAGGCAGTACTTTGGCCAAAACTACCACCATTCTCACAGGAAAACAATGGCTACTTGCTACTGCATCTAACAGAAACCCTTGTGTTCTCGAGACACATGTGCTTCTTCCACGTAGCTGAAGAGGCCTCTTGGGAAAAAAGTGAGCCTTTATTCACCATGAAACTTCTGTTTTGCAGGAAGTATTCCTTCAAACACTACTTCAATTTTCACTGGGAAACAATTGGGTAGATGCTCCAGCTTCTAGCTCACGTGGTTTTCTCTTGGAAGATACTTGTGTTTCATCAAGTCAGCCGAATTGGCCCATTTGGTGCAACCAACGCAGATATCCCGATTGAATCACCTAAGTCGGAGGAGGTATTTCCATTCCATCTAACTCAATTCTTATAGAGAAACAATACTGTAGATGCTGCTGCTTCTAACTTAGATGGCTTTCTTTGGAGATACATATGTTTCTTCTACTCAGCTGCATAGGCCTATATTGGACAAAGTGAAATTTTGTCCACGTTGATATCTATGATTTCAGGGAGTATTCCTTTCAAAAACTACCTCAAGTCTCACAGGAAAACATGTGATAGATGCCACAGCTCGTAACATAGATGGGTTTTTCTGAGAGACACTTGTGTTTCTTCACCTCAGCTGAATAGGTCAATTTTGAGCAAGCACCGCCTATCTGCAGCATGAAGCACGAAAATTCGTAGAAGTCTTTCTTTCAAAACTCACTAAATTCTCACAGGAAAACAATGTGGTTAATGTTGCAGTGTCTAGCAAACCTGGTTTTCTTTGGAGTGAATCGTGTGTTTCTTCACCTCAGCTGAGTAGGCCTATTTGGATTAAAGAGCGTGTATGTTCACCTTGAAACGCCGAAGGTGGAGGCTGTCGTCCTTCCAAAACTAGTACATTTCTCACAGGAAAACCATGGGCTACTTACTCCTGCGTCTAACACGAACAGCTTTTATTCCAGAGATTCATGTGTTGTGTCAACTTAGCTCTATAGGACCACTCGGAAGAAAATGAGCCTTCCTCTCCTTGAAAATTATGATCTGCGTAAACTATTCCTTTCAAAAATTAACTTAATTTTCACAGGGGAACCAAGTCCGTGATGCTCCTGCTGCTAGCACACATGGATTTCTTTGAGAGATACTTGAGTTTCGTCCATTCAGCTGAATAGGCCCCCTTGGAAAATAATCAGACTTTCTCTACATTCAAATCTATGACTTCAGGAATTATTTCTTATAAAACTCCCTCAAGTCCCTCAGGAAAACAAGGTGTCAGATGCTGTACCTTCTAGCATGCATCGTTTTCTTTGGAGAGGTTCATATGTTTCCTCAACTCAGCTCAATAGGCCTATTTGGATCCAAGAGAGCCTAGATTCACCTTGAAACACTGAAGTTGTAGGCAGTACTCTTAACAAGTGGGACACAATTCTCAAAGGAAAAGAATGTGTTAGGTGCTCCTCTGTCTAAAAAGAATGGTTTTGTTTCCAGAGATACTTGTGTTTCTTCAACTCAGCAGAATAGGCCTATTTGGATCAAGAAGGAACTGTCCCCAGCTTGAAACATCCAAATTGGAGGACGTCTTTCTGTCAAAAACCATCTCAATTCTCACAGGAAAACAATGTGCTAGATGCTAGTGCGTCTAACAGGAATGGATTTTTTTCTGGAGATACACGTGTATCTTCTATTTAGCTGAATAGGCCTATTTGGAGCAACATGAGTCTTTCTCTACCTTGAAATTCTGATTTGCAACATGTACTCCTGTAAAACAAACTCAATGATCACAGGGAAGTAACGTGCTTGATGCTCCTGCTTTTAGCACACGTGGTTTTCACGAGAGATACATGTGATTCTTCCCCTCTGCTGAATAGGCCTACTTGCAACAAAGCCAGCCTTTTGCACTTTGAAAACAATGTCTGGCAGGAAGATTTCCTTTCAAAAACGAACTCAATACTCAGAGAAAAATAACGTCAGATGCTGCAGCTCCACACACAGAGGGTTTTCTTTGGAGTGATCCTTGTGTGTCTTCAACTCAGCTGAATAGGCCTAGAGGGAGGAAAGAGAGCCTACCTCCACCTTGAAACCCCTCAGTTGTGGGAAGTTTTCCTTTCAAAAAGTGACTTAACTCTTACAGGGAAACCATGTGCTAGATGCTGTAGATTCTAGCATATATGGTTTTCTTTCAGGAGTCACCTGTGTTTCCTCAACTCAACTGTTTAGACCTATTAACAGTCAGAAGCGCCTATCTCTAGCTTCAAACACCTAAACACCTAAACTAACTCATGTCACAGAAAGAAAATATTGTAGGCTCTCCTGCTTCCCAGGTGATTCTTTCATGACACAGGTGGGTTTCTTCAACTCAACTGAATAGGCCAATTTGGGAAAAAGGAGCCCTTTCACAACGCGATCACTGATTTGCAGGAAGCACTTCTTTCAAAACATAACTAAATATGCCAGGAAAACAATCTCTCAGGTGATCCTGCTTCTAATACAGATGGTTTTCTTTTGAGAGATCCATGTGTTTCTTCAATTTAGAAGAATGAGCCTATTTGGACAAAATGATCCTTTTTCCACCTTGAAAATTGTAATTTCTCTGAAGTATTCCCTTCAAACCCTAACTCAACTCTCACAGGCACACAACGTGCTAGATACGTGAGGCTCTAACATAGAGGCTTTTCTTTGGACAGATACATGTCTTTGCTCAAGTCAGCTGAATTGAACTTTTGAGAGTAAATAGCGCCTAGGTCCAGGATAAACCACGTATGTTTCAGGAAGTATTCCTATCAGATCTAACTCAATTCGCACAAAGAAACAATGTGCTACATGCTGCTGCTCCTAACCTAGATGGTTTTCTTCAGAGAACTACGTGTGTTTCTTTTAAGCAGATAATAGGTCTATGTGGAATAAAATGAGCAATAATCCACCATGAAAATGTGATTGGCAGCATGTAATGCTTTCAAAGTTAACTCAGTTCTCACAGGAAAGAAAAATGTGCTAGGTGCTCCTGCTTCTAACACAGATGGTTTTCTTTGGAGAGATAGCTATGTTTATTCTTCTCAGCTGAATAGGCCTATATTGAACAAAATGAGCCTGTCTCCACCTTGAAATCTGATATTTGAGGGAGTAGTTAGTCCTTGCAGAAACTACTTCAATTCTGAAAGGAAAACAATGTGCTAGATGCTGCGGCTTCTCACATACCTGTTTTTCTTTGGAGAGCTACATGTGTTTCTTCAACGCAGCCCAGTGGGCCGATTTGCATCGGGGAAAGCTATTGTTCTCATAAAACACCAAAGTTTCAGCAGTGCTCTTTCAAAAACTCAGCGTATTTTCACAGGAAAACAATGTGCTAGTTGCTCCTGCATCTAACACGAATGGCTTCTTTTCTAGAGATGCATGCTTTTCTTCATCGTAGCTGAATAGGCCTATTTGGATCAAATGAGCCTTTCTCCACCTTGAAAATTCTGATTTGCAGGAAGTATTCCTTTCAAAAACGAACTCAATTTTAGTAGGGAAAGTATGTGCCTGATGCTCCTGCTCTCAGAGCACATGGTTTTCTTCGAGAAATGCGTGCGTTTCGTCCACTCAACTGAATTGGCCTATTTGGACCAAAATCATCCTTTCTCCACCTTGAAATCTATGTTTTGCAGGAAGTGTTCCTCTCAAAAACGACCTCAATTCACAATGGAAAATAATATGCTAGATGCTGCACGTTCTAGCATACATGCTTGTCTTTGGAGAGGTGCATGGGTTTCTTCACCTGAGCTGAATAGGCCTATTTGGATCAAAGAGAGCCTATATTCACTTTGAAACATCAAAGTTGCAGGCAGTACTTTGGCCAAAACTACCACCATTCTCACAGGAAAACAATGGCTACTTGCTACTGCATCTAACAGAAACCCTTGTGTTCTCGAGACACATGTGCTTCTTCCACGTAGCTGAAGAGGCCTCTTGGGAAAAAAGTGAGCCTTTATTCACCATGAAACTTCTGTTTTGCAGGAAGTATTCCTTCAAACACTACTTCAATTTTCACTGGGAAACAATTGGGTAGATGCTCCAGCTTCTAGCTCACGTGGTTTTCTCTTGGAAGATACTTGTGTTTCATCAAGTCAGCCGAATTGGCCCATTTGGTGCAACCAACGCAGATATCCCGATTGAATCACCTAAGTCGGAGGAGGTATTTCCATTCCATCTAACTCAATTCTTATAGAGAAACAATACTGTAGATGCTGCTGCTTCTAACTTAGATGGCTTTCTTTGGAGATACATATGTTTCTTCTACTCAGCTGCATAGGCCTATATTGTACAAAGTGAAATTTTGTCCACGTTGATATCTATGATTTCAGGGAGTATTCCTTTCAAAAACTACCTCAAGTCTCACAGGAAAACATGTGATAGATGCCACAGCTCGTAACATAGATGGGTTTTTCTGAGAGACACTTGTGTTTCTTCACCTCAGCTGAATAGGTCAATTTTGAGCAAGCACCGCCTATCTGCAGCATGAAGCACGAAAATTCGTAGAAGTCTTTCTTTCAAAACTCACTAAATTCTCACAGGAAAACAATGTGGTTAATGTTGCAGTGTCTAGCAAACCTGGTTTTCTTTGGAGTGAATCGTGTGTTTCTTCACCTCAGCTGAGTAGGCCTATTTGGATTAAAGAGCGTGTATGTTCACCTTGAAACGCCGAAGGTGGAGGCTGTCGTCCTTCCAAAACTAGTACATTTCTCACAGGAAAACCATGGGCTACTTACTCCTGCGTCTAACACGAACAGCTTTTTTTCCAGAGATTCATGTGTTGTGTCAACTTAGCTCTATAGGACCACTCGGAAGAAAATGAGCCTTCCTCTCCTTGAAAATTATGATCTGCGTAAACTATTCCTTTCAAAAATTAACTTAATTTTCACAGGGGAACCAAGTCCGTGATGCTCCTGCTGCTAGCACACATGGATTTCTTTGAGAGATACTTGAGTTTCGTCCATTCAGCTGAATAGGCCCCCTTGGAAAATAATCAGACTTTCTCTACATTCAAATCTATGACTTCAGGAATTATTTCTTATAAAACTCCCTCAAGTCCCTCAGGAAAACAAGGTGTCAGATGCTGTACCTTCTAGCATGCATCGTTTTCTTTGGAGAGGTTCATATGTTTCCTCAACTCAGCTCAATAGGCCTATTTGGATCCAAGAGAGCCTAGATTCACCTTGAAACACTGAAATTGTAGGCAGTACTCTTAACAAGTGGGACACAATTCTCAAAGGAAAAGAATGTGTTAGGTGCTCCTCTGTCTAAAAAGAATGGTTTTGTTTCCAGAGATACTTGTGTTTCTTCAACTCAGCAGAATAGGCCTATTTGGATCAAGAAGGAACTGTCCCCAGCTTGAAACATCCAAATTGGAGGACGTCTTTCTGTCAAAAACCATCTCAATTCTCACAGGAAAACAATGTGCTAGATGCTAGTGCGTCTAACAGGAATGGATTTTTTTCTGGAGATACACGTGTATCTTCTATTTAGCTGAATAGGCCTATTTGGAGCAACATGAGTCTTTCTCTACCTTGAAATTCTGATTTGCAACATGTACTCCTGTAAAACAAACTCAATGATCACAGGGAAGTAACGTGCTTGATGCTCCTGCTTTTAGCACACGTGGTTTTCACGAGAGATACATGTGATTCTTCCCCTCTGCTGAATAGGCCTACTTGCAACAAAGCCAGCCTTTTGCACTTTGAAAACAATGTCTGGCAGGAAGATTTCCTTTCAAAAACGAACTCAATACTCAGAGAAAAATAACGTCAGATGCTGCAGCTCCACACACAGAGGGTTTTCTTTGGAGTGATCCTTGTGTGTCTTCAACTCAGCTGAATAGGCCTAGAGGGAGGAAAGAGAGCCTACCTCCACCTTGAAACCCCTCAGTTGTGGGAAGTTTTCCTTTCAAAAAGTGACTTAACTCTTACAGGGAAACCATGTGCTAGATGCTGTAGATTCTAGCATATATGGTTTTCTTTCAGGAGTCACCTGTGTTTCCTCAACTCAACTGTTTAGACCTATTAACAGTCAGAAGCGCCTATCTCTAGCTTCAAACACCTAAACACCTAAACTAACTCATGTCACAGAAAGAAAATATTGTAGGCTCTCCTGCTTCCCAGGTGATTCTTTCATGACACAGGTGGGTTTCTTCAACTCAACTGAATAGGCCAATTTGGGAAAAAGGAGCCCTTTCACAACGCGATCACTGATTTGCAGGAAGCACTTCTTTCAAAACATAACTAAATATGCCAGGAAAACAATCTCTCAGGTGATCCTGCTTCTAATACAGATGGTTTTCTTTTGAGAGATCCATGTGTTTCTTCAATTTAGAAGAATGAGCCTATTTGGACAAAATGATCCTTTTTCCACCTTGAAAATTGTAATTTCTCTGAAGTATTCCCTTCAAACCCTAACTCAACTCTCACAGGCACACAACGTGCTAGATACGTGAGGCTCTAACATAGAGGCTTTTCTTTGGACAGATACATGTCTTTGCTCAAGTCAGCTGAATTGAACTTTTGAGAGTAAATAGCGCCTAGGTCCAGGATAAACCACGTATGTTTCAGGAAGTATTCCTATCAGATCTAACTCAATTCGCACAAAGAAACAATGTGCTACATGCTGCTGCTCCTAACCTAGATGGTTTTCTTCAGAGAACTACGTGTGTTTCTTTTAAGCAGATAATAGGTCTATGTGGAATAAAATGAGCAATAATCCACCATGAAAATGTGATTGGCAGCATGTAATGCTTTCAAAGTTAACTCAGTTCTCACAGGAAAGAAAAATGTGCTAGGTGCTCCTGCTTCTAACACAGATGGTTTTCTTTGGAGAGATAGCTATGTTTATTCTTCTCAGCTGAATAGGCCTATATTGAACAAAATGAGCCTGTCTCCACCTTGAAATCTGATATTTGAGGGAGTAGTTAGTCCTTGCAGAAACTACTTCAATTCTGAAAGGAAAACAATGTGCTAGATGCTGCGGCTTCTCACATACCTGTTTTTCTTTGGAGAGCTACATGTGTTTCTTCAACGCAGCCCAGTGGGCCGATTTGCATCGGGGAAAGCTATTGTTCTCATAAAACACCAAAGTTTCAGCAGTGCTCTTTCAAAAACTCAGCGTATTTTCACAGGAAAACAATGTGCTAGTTGCTCCTGCATCTAACACGAATGGCTTCTTTTCTAGAGATGCATGCTTTTCTTCATCGTAGCTGAATAGGCCTATTTGGATCAAATGAGCCTTTCTCCACCTTGAAAATTCTGATTTGCAGGAAGTATTCCTTTCAAAAACGAACTCAATTTTAGTAGGGAAAGTATGTGCCTGATGCTCCTGCTCTCAGAGCACATGGTTTTCTTCGAGAAATGCGTGCGTTTCGTCCACTCAACTGAATTGGCCTATTTGGACCAAAATCATCCTTTCTCCACCTTGAAATCTATGTTTTGCAGGAAGTGTTCCTCTCAAAAACGACCTCAATTCACAATGGAAAATAATATGCTAGATGCTGCACGTTCTAGCATACATGCTTGTCTTTGGAGAGGTGCATGGGTTTCTTCACCTGAGCTGAATAGGCCTATTTGGATCAAAGAGAGCCTATATTCACTTTGAAACATCAAAGTTGCAGGCAGTACTTTGGCCAAAACTACCACCATTCTCACAGGAAAACAATGGCTACTTGCTACTGCATCTAACAGAAACCCTTGTGTTCTCGAGACACATGTGCTTCTTCCACGTAGCTGAAGAGGCCTCTTGGGAAAAAAGTGAGCCTTTATTCACCATGAAACTTCTGTTTTGCAGGAAGTATTCCTTCAAACACTACTTCAATTTTCACTGGGAAACAATTGGGTAGATGCTCCAGCTTCTAGCTCACGTGGTTTTCTCTTGGAAGATACTTGTGTTTCATCAAGTCAGCCGAATTGGCCCATTTGGTGCAACCAACGCAGATATCCCGATTGAATCACCTAAGTCGGAGGAGGTATTTCCATTCCATCTAACTCAATTCTTATAGAGAAACAATACTGTAGATGCTGCTGCTTCTAACTTAGATGGCTTTCTTTGGAGATACATATGTTTCTTCTACTCAGCTGCATAGGCCTATATTGTACAAAGTGAAATTTTGTCCACGTTGATATCTATGATTTCAGGGAGTATTCCTTTCAAAAACTACCTCAAGTCTCACAGGAAAACATGTGATAGATGCCACAGCTCGTAACATAGATGGGTTTTTCTGAGAGACACTTGTGTTTCTTCACCTCAGCTGAATAGGTCAATTTTGAGCAAGCACCGCCTATCTGCAGCATGAAGCACGAAAATTTGTAGAAGTCTTTCTTTCAAAACTCACTAAATTCTCACAGGAAAACAATGTGGTTAATGTTGCAGTGTCTAGCAAACCTGGTTTTCTTTGGAGTGAATCGTGTGTTTCTTCACCTCAGCTGAGTAGGCCTATTTGGATTAAAGAGCGTGTATGTTCACCTTGAAACGCCGAAGGTGGAGGCTGTCGTCCTTCCAAAACTAGTACATTTCTCACAGGAAAACCATGGGCTACTTACTCCTGTGTCTAACACGAACAGCTTTTTTTCCAGAGATTCATGTGTTGTGTCAACTTAGCTCTATAGGACCACTCGGAAGAAAATGAGCCTTCCTCTCCTTGAAAATTATGATCTGCGTAAACTATTCCTTTCAAAAATTAACTTAATTTTCACAGGGGAACCAAGTCCGTGATGCTCCTGCTGCTAGCACACATGGATTTCTTTGAGAGATACTTGAGTTTCGTCCATTCAGCTGAATAGGCCCCCTTGGAAAATAATCAGACTTTCTCTACATTCAAATCTATGACTTCAGGAATTATTTCTTATAAAACTCCCTCAAGTCCCTCAGGAAAACAAGGTGTCAGATGCTGTACCTTCTAGCATGCATCGTTTTCTTTGGAGAGGTTCATATGTTTCCTCAACTCAGCTCAATAGGCCTATTTGGATCCAAGAGAGCCTAGATTCACCTTGAAACACTGAAGTTGTAGGCAGTACTCTTAACAAGTGGGACACAATTCTCAAAGGAAAAGAATGTGTTAGGTGCTCCTCTGTCTAAAAAGAATGGTTTTGTTTCCAGAGATACTTGTGTTTCTTCAACTCAGCAGAATAGGCCTATTTGGATCAAGAAGGAACTGTCCCCAGCTTGAAACATCCAAATTGGAGGACGTCTTTCTGTCAAAAACCATCTCAATTCTCACAGGAAAACAATGTGCTAGATGCTAGTGCGTCTAACAGGAATGGATTTTTTTCTGGAGATACACGTGTATCTTCTATTTAGCTGAATAGGCCTATTTGGAGCAACATGAGTCTTTCTCTACCTTGAAATTCTGATTTGCAACATGTACTCCTGTAAAACAAACTCAATGATCACAGGGAAGTAACGTGCTTGATGCTCCTGCTTTTAGCACACGTGGTTTTCACGAGAGATACATGTGATTCTTCCCCTCTGCTGAATAGGCCTACTTGCAACAAAGCCAGCCTTTTGCACTTTGAAAACAATGTCTGGCAGGAAGATTTCCTTTCAAAAACGAACTCAATACTCAGAGAAAAATAACGTCAGATGCTGCAGCTCCACACACAGAGGGTTTTCTTTGGAGTGATCCTTGTGTGTCTTCAACTCAGCTGAATAGGCCTAGAGGGAGGAAAGAGAGCCTACCTCCACCTTGAAACCCCTCAGTTGTGGGAAGTTTTCCTTTCAAAAAGTGACTTAACTCTTACAGGGAAACCATGTGCTAGATGCTGTAGATTCTAGCATATATGGTTTTCTTTCAGGAGTCACCTGTGTTTCCTCAACTCAACTGTTTAGACCTATTAACAGTCAGAAGCGCCTATCTCTAGCTTCAAACACCTAAACACCTAAACTAACTCATGTCACAGAAAGAAAATATTGTAGGCTCTCCTGCTTCCCAGGTGATTCTTTCATGACACAGGTGGGTTTCTTCAACTCAACTGAATAGGCCAATTTGGGAAAAAGGAGCCCTTTCACAACGCGATCACTGATTTGCAGGAAGCACTTCTTTCAAAACATAACTAAATATGCCAGGAAAACAATCTCTCAGGTGATCCTGCTTCTAATACAGATGGTTTTCTTTTGAGAGATCCATGTGTTTCTTCAATTTAGAAGAATGAGCCTATTTGGACAAAATGATCCTTTTTCCACCTTGAAAATTGTAATTTCTCTGAAGTATTCCCTTCAAACCCTAACTCAACTCTCACAGGCACACAACGTGCTAGATACGTGAGGCTCTAACATAGAGGCTTTTCTTTGGACAGATACATGTCTTTGCTCAAGTCAGCTGAATTGAACTTTTGAGAGTAAATAGCGCCTAGGTCCAGGATAAACCACGTATGTTTCAGGAAGTATTCCTATCAGATCTAACTCAATTCGCACAAAGAAACAATGTGCTACATGCTGCTGCTCCTAACCTAGATGGTTTTCTTCAGAGAACTACGTGTGTTTCTTTTAAGCAGATAGTAGGTCTATGTGGAATAAAATGAGCAATAATCCACCATGAAAATGTGATTGGCAGCATGTAATGCTTTCAAAATTAACTCAGTTCTCACAGGAAAGAAAAATGTGCTAGGTGCTCCTGCTTCTAACACAGATGGTTTTCTTTGGAGAGATAGCTATGTTTATTCTTCTCAGCTGAATAGGCCTATATTGAACAAAATGAGCCTGTCTCCACCTTGAAATCTGATATTTGAGGGAGTAGTTAGTCCTTGCAGAAACTACTTCAATTCTGAAAGGAAAACAATGTGCTAGATGCTGCGGCTTCTCACATACCTGTTTTTCTTTGGAGAGCTACATGTGTTTCTTCAACGCAGCCCAGTGGGCCGATTTGCATCGGGGAAAGCTATTGTTCTCATAAAACACCAAAGTTTCAGCAGTGCTCTTTCAAAAACTCAGCGTATTTTCACAGGAAAACAATGTGCTAGTTGCTCCTGCATCTAACACGAATGGCTTCTTTTCTAGAGATGCATGCTTTTCTTCATCGTAGCTGAATAGGCCTATTTGGATCAAATGAGCCTTTCTCCACCTTGAAAATTCTGATTTGCAGGAAGTATTCCTTTCAAAAACGAACTCAATTTTAGTAGTATGTGCCTGATGCTCCTGTATGTGCCTGATGCTCCTGCTCTCAGAGCACATGGTTTTCTTCGAGAAATGCGTGCGTTTCGTCCACTCAACTGAATTGGCCTATTTGGACCAAAATCATCCTTTCTCCACCTTGAAATCTATGTTTTGCAGGAAGTGTTCCTCTCAAAAACGACCTCAATTCACAATGGAAAATAATATGCTAGATGCTGCACGTTCTAGCATACATGCTTGTCTTTGGAGAGGTGCATGGGTTTCTTCACCTGAGCTGAATAGGCCTATTTGGATCAAAGAGAGCCTATATTCACTTTGAAACATCAAAGTTGCAGGCAGTACTTTGGCCAAAACTACCACCATTCTCACAGGAAAACAATGGCTACTTGCTACTGCATCTAACAGAAACCCTTGTGTTCTCGAGACACATGTGCTTCTTCCACGTAGCTGAAGAGGCCTCTTGGGAAAAAAGTGAGCCTTTATTCACCATGAAACTTCTGTTTTGCAGGAAGTATTCCTTCAAACACTACTTCAATTTTCACTGGGAAACAATTGGGTAGATGCTCCAGCTTCTAGCTCACGTGGTTTTCTCTTGGAAGATACTTGTGTTTCATCAAGTCAGCCGAATTGGCCCATTTGGTGCAACCAACGCAGATATCCCGATTGAATCACCTAAGTCGGAGGAGGTATTTCCATTCCATCTAACTCAATTCTTATAGAGAAACAATACTGTAGATGCTGCTGCTTCTAACTTAGATGGCTTTCTTTGGAGATACATATGTTTCTTCTACTCAGCTGCATAGGCCTATATTGTACAAAGTGAAATTTTGTCCACGTTGATATCTATGATTTCAGGGAGTATTCCTTTCAAAAACTACCTCAAGTCTCACAGGAAAACATGTGATAGATGCCACAGCTCGTAACATAGATGGGTTTTTCTGAGAGACACTTGTGTTTCTTCACCTCAGCTGAATAGGTCAATTTTGAGCAAGCACCGCCTATCTGCAGCATGAAGCACGAAAATTCGTAGAAGTCTTTCTTTCAAAACTCACTAAATTCTCACAGGAAAACAATGTGGTTAATGTTGCAGTGTCTAGCAAACCTGGTTTTCTTTGGAGTGAATCGTGTGTTTCTTCACCTCAGCTGAGTAGGCCTATTTGGATTAAAGAGCGTGTATGTTCACCTTGAAACGCCGAAGGTGGAGGCTGTCGTCCTTCCAAAACTAGTACATTTCTCACAGGAAAACAATGGGCTACTTACTCCTGCGTCTAACACGAACAGCTTTTTTTCCAGAGATTCATGTGTTGTGTCAACTTAGCTCTATAGGACCACTCGGAAGAAAATGAGCCTTCCTCTCCTTGAAAATTATGATCTGCGTAAACTATTCCTTTCAAAAATTAACTTAATTTTCACAGGGGAACCAAGTCCGTGATGCTCCTGCTGCTAGCACACATGGATTTCTTTGAGAGATACTTGAGTTTCGTCCATTCAGCTGAATAGGCCCCCTTGGAAAATAATCAGACTTTCTCTACATTCAAATCTATGACTTCAGGAATTATTTCTTATAAAACTCCCTCAAGTCCCTCAGGAAAACAAGGTGTCAGATGCTGTACCTTCTAGCATGCATCGTTTTCTTTGGAGAGGTTCATATGTTTCCTCAACTCAGCTCAATAGGCCTATTTGGATCCAAGAGAGCCTAGATTCACCTTGATACACTGAAGTTGTAGGCAGTACTCTTAACAAGTGGGACACAATTCTCAAAGGAAAAGAATGTGTTAGGTGCTCCTCTGTCTAAAAAGAATGGTTTTGTTTCCAGAGATACTTGTGTTTCTTCAACTCAGCAGAATAGGCCTATTTGGATCAAGAAGGAACTGTCCCCAGCTTGAAACATCCAAATTGGAGGACGTCTTTCTGTCAAAAACCATCTCAATTCTCACAGGAAAACAATGTGCTAGATGCTAGTGCGTCTAACAGGAATGGATTTTTTTCTGGAGATACACGTGTATCTTCTATTTAGCTGAATAGGCCTATTTGGAGCAACATGAGTCTTTCTCTACCTTGAAATTCTGATTTGCAACATGTACTCCTGTAAAACAAACTCAATGATCACAGGGAAGTAACGTGCTTGATGCTCCTGCTTTTAGCACACGTGGTTTTCACGAGAGATACATGTGATTCTTCCCCTCTGCTGAATAGGCCTACTTGCAACAAAGCCAGCCTTTTGCACTTTGAAAACAATGTCTGGCAGGAAGATTTCCTTTCAAAAACGAACTCAATACTCAGAGAAAAATAACGTCAGATGCTGCAGCTCCACACACAGAGGGTTTTCTTTGGAGTGATCCTTGTGTGTCTTCAACTCAGCTGAATAGGCCTAGAGGGAGGAAAGAGAGCCTACCTCCACCTTGAAACCCCTCAGTTGTGGGAAGTTTTCCTTTCAAAAAGTGACTTAACTCTTACAGGGAAACCATGTGCTAGATGCTGTAGATTCTAGCATATATGGTTTTCTTTCAGGAGTCACCTGTGTTTCCTCAACTCAACTGTTTAGACCTATTAACAGTCAGAAGCGCCTATCTCTAGCTTCAAACACCTAAACACCTAAACTAACTCATGTCACAGAAAGAAAATATTGTAGGCTCTCCTGCTTCCCAGGTGATTCTTTCATGACACAGGTGGGTTTCTTCAACTCAACTGAATAGGCCAATTTGGGAAAAAGGAGCCCTTTCACAACGCGATCACTGATTTGCAGGAAGCACTTCTTTCAAAACATAACTAAATATGCCAGGAAAACAATCTCTCAGGTGATCCTGCTTCTAATACAGATGGTTTTCTTTTGAGAGATCCATGTGTTTCTTCAATTTAGAAGAATGAGCCTATTTGGACAAAATGATCCTTTTTCCACCTTGAAAATTGTAATTTCTCTGAAGTATTCCCTTCAAACCCTAACTCAACTCTCACAGGCACACAACGTGCTAGATACGTGAGGCTCTAACATAGAGGCTTTTCTTTGGACAGATACATGTCTTTGCTCAAGTCAGCTGAATTGAACTTTTGAGAGTAAATAGCGCCTAGGTCCAGGATAAACCACGTATGTTTCAGGAAGTATTCCTATCAGATCTAACTCAATTCGCACAAAGAAACAATGTGCTACATGCTGCTGCTCCTAACCTAGATGGTTTTCTTCAGAGAACTACGTGTGTTTCTTTTAAGCAGATAATAGGTCTATGTGGAATAAAATGAGCAATAATCCACCATGAAAATGTGATTGGCAGCATGTAATGCTTTCAAAGTTAACTCAGTTCTCACAGGAAAGAAAAATGTGCTAGGTGCTCCTGCTTCTAACACAGATGGTTTTCTTTGGAGAGATAGCTATGTTTATTCTTCTCAGCTGAATAGGCCTATATTGAACAAAATGAGCCTGTCTCCACCTTGAAATCTGATATTTGAGGGAGTAGTTAGTCCTTGCAGAAACTACTTCAATTCTGAAAGGAAAACAATGTGCTAGATGCTGCGGCTTCTCACATACCTGTTTTTCTTTGGAGAGCTACATGTGTTTCTTCAACGCAGCCCAGTGGGCCGATTTGCATCGGGGAAAGCTATTGTTCTCATAAAACACCAAAGTTTCAGCAGTGCTCTTTCAAAAACTCAGCGTATTTTCACAGGAAAACAATGTGCTAGTTGCTCCTGCATCTAACACGAATGGCTTCTTTTCTAGAGATGCATGCTTTTCTTCATCGTAGCTGAATAGGCCTATTTGGATCAAATGAGCCTTTCTCCACCTTGAAAATTCTGATTTGCAGGAAGTATTCCTTTCAAAAACGAACTCAATTTTAGTAGGGAAAGTATGTGCCTGATGCTCCTGCTCTCAGAGCACATGGTTTTCTTCGAAAAATGCGTGCGTTTCGTCCACTCAACTGAATTGGCCTATTTGGACCAAAATCATCCTTTCTCCACCTTGAAATCTATGTTTTGCAGGAAGTGTTCCTCTCAAAAACGACCTCAATTCACAATGGAAAATAATATGCTAGATGCTGCACGTTCTAGCATACATGCTTGTCTTTGGAGAGGTGCATGGGTTTCTTCACCTGAGCTGAATAGGCCTATTTGGATCAAAGAGAGCCTATATTCACTTTGAAACATCAAAGTTGCAGGCAGTACTTTGGCCAAAGCTACCACCATTCTCACAGGAAAACAATGGCTACTTGCTACTGCATCTAACAGAAACCCTTGTGTTCTCGAGACACATGTGCTTCTTCCACGTAGCTGAAGAGGCCTCTTGGGAAAAAAGTGAGCCTTTATTCACCATGAAACTTCTGTTTTGCAGGAAGTATTCCTTCAAACACTACTTCAATTTTCACTGGGAAACAATTGGGTAGATGCTCCAGCTTCTAGCTCACGTGGTTTTCTCTTGGAAGATACTTGTGTTTCATCAAGTCAGCCGAATTGGCCCATTTGGTGCAACCAACGCAGATATCCCGATTGAATCACCTAAGTCGGAGGAGGTATTTCCATTCCATCTAACTCAATTCTTATAGAGAAACAATACTGTAGATGCTGCTGCTTCTAACTTAGATGGCTTTCTTTGGAGATACATATGTTTCTTCTACTCAGCTGCATAGGCCTATATTGGACAAAGTGAAATTTTGTCCACGTTGATATCTATGATTTCAGGGAGTATTCCTTTCAAAAACTACCTCAAGTCTCACAGGAAAACATGTGATAGATGCCACAGCTCGTAACATAGATGGGTTTTTCTGAGAGACACTTGTGTTTCTTCACCTCAGCTGAATAGGTCAATTTTGAGCAAGCACCGCCTATCTGCAGCATGAAGCACGAAAATTCGTAGAAGTCTTTCTTTCAAAACTCACTAAATTCTCACAGGAAAACAATGTGGTTAATGTTGCAGTGTCTAGCAAACCTGGTTTTCTTTGGAGTGAATCGTGTGTTTCTTCACCTCAGCTGAGTAGGCCTATTTGGATTAAAGAGCGTGTATGTTCACCTTGAAACGCCGAAGGTGGAGGCTGTCGTCCTTCCAAAACTAGTACATTTCTCACAGGAAAACCATGGGCTACTTACTCCTGCGTCTAACACGAACAGCTTTTTTTCCAGAGATTCATGTGTTGTGTCAACTTAGCTCTATAGGACCACTCGGAAGAAAATGAGCCTTCCTCTCCTTGAAAATTATGATCTGCGTAAACTATTCCTTTCAAAAATTAACTTAATTTTCACAGGGGAACCAAGTCCGTGATGCTCCTGCTGCTAGCACACATGGATTTCTTTGAGAGATACTTGAGTTTCGTCCATTCAGCTGAATAGGCCCCCTTGGAAAATAATCAGACTTTCTCTACATTCAAATCTATGACTTCAGGAATTATTTCTTATAAAACTCCCTCAAGTCCCTCAGGAAAACAAGGTGTCAGATGCTGTACCTTCTAGCATGCATCGTTTTCTTTGGAGAGGTTCATATGTTTCCTCAACTCAGCTCAATAGGCCTATTTGGATCCAAGAGAGCCTAGATTCACCTTGAAACACTGAAATTGTAGGCAGTACTCTTAACAAGTGGGACACAATTCTCAAAGGAAAAGAATGTGTTAGGTGCTCCTCTGTCTAAAAAGAATGGTTTTGTTTCCAGAGATACTTGTGTTTCTTCAACTCAGCAGAATAGGCCTATTTGGATCAAGAAGGAACTGTCCCCAGCTTGAAACATCCAAATTGGAGGACGTCTTTCTGTCAAAAACCATCTCAATTCTCACAGGAAAACAATGTGCTAGATGCTAGTGCGTCTAACAGGAATGGATTTTTTTCTGGAGATACACGTGTATCTTCTATTTAGCTGAATAGGCCTATTTGGAGCAACATGAGTCTTTCTCTACCTTGAAATTCTGATTTGCAACATGTACTCCTGTAAAACAAACTCAATGATCACAGGGAAGTAACGTGCTTGATGCTCCTGCTTTTAGCACACGTGGTTTTCACGAGAGATACATGTGATTCTTCCCCTCTGCTGAATAGGCCTACTTGCAACAAAGCCAGCCTTTTGCACTTTGAAAACAATGTCTGGCAGGAAGATTTCCTTTCAAAAACGAACTCAATACTCAGAGAAAAATAACGTCAGATGCTGCAGCTCCACACACAGAGGGTTTTCTTTGGAGTGATCCTTGTGTGTCTTCAACTCAGCTGAATAGGCCTAGAGGGAGGAAAGAGAGCCTACCTCCACCTTGAAACCCCTCAGTTGTGGGAAGTTTTCCTTTCAAAAAGTGACTTAACTCTTACAGGGAAACCATGTGCTAGATGCTGTAGATTCTAGCATATATGGTTTTCTTTCAGGAGTCACCTGTGTTTCCTCAACTCAACTGTTTAGACCTATTAACAGTCAGAAGCGCCTATCTCTAGCTTCAAACACCTAAACACCTAAACTAACTCATGTCACAGAAAGAAAATATTGTAGGCTCTCCTGCTTCCCAGGTGATTCTTTCATGACACAGGTGGGTTTCTTCAACTCAACTGAATAGGCCAATTTGGGAAAAAGGAGCCCTTTCACAACGCGATCACTGATTTGCAGGAAGCACTTCTTTCAAAACATAACTAAATATGCCAGGAAAACAATCTCTCAGGTGATCCTGCTTCTAATACAGATGGTTTTCTTTTGAGAGATCCATGTGTTTCTTCAATTTAGAAGAATGAGCCTATTTGGACAAAATGATCCTTTTTCGACCTTGAAAATTGTAATTTCTCTGAAGTATTCCCTTCAAACCCTAACTCAACTCTCACAGGCACACAACGTGCTAGATACGTGAGGCTCTAACATAGAGGCTTTTCTTTGGACAGATACATGTCTTTGCTCAAGTCAGCTGAATTGAACTTTTGAGAGTAAATAGCGCCTAGGTCCAGGATAAACCACGTATGTTTCAGGAAGTATTCCTATCAGATCTAACTCAATTCGCACAAAGAAACAATGTGCTACATGCTGCTGCTCCTAACCTAGATGGTTTTCTTCAGAGAACTACGTGTGTTTCTTTTAAGCAGATAATAGGTCTATGTGGAATAAAATGAGCAATAATCCACCATGAAAATGTGATTGGCAGCATGTAATGCTTTCAAAATTAACTCAGTTCTCACAGGAAAGAAAAATGTGCTAGGTGCTCCTGCTTCTAACACAGATGGTTTTCTTTGGAGAGATAGCTATGTTTATTCTTCTCAGCTGAATAGGCCTATATTGAACAAAATGAGCCTGTCTCCACCTTGAAATCTGATATTTGAGGGAGTAGTCCTTGCAGAAACTACTTCAATTCTGAAAGGAAAACAATGTGCTAGATGCTGCGGCTTCTCACATACCTGTTTTTCTTTGGAGAGCTACATGTGTTTCTTCAACGCAGCCCAGTGGGCCGATTTGCATCGGGGAAAGCTATTGTTCTCATAAAACACCAAAGTTTCAGCAGTGCTCTTTCAAAAACTCAGCGTATTTTCACAGGAAAACAATGTGCTAGTTGCTCCTGCATCTAACACGAATGGCTTCTTTTCTAGAGATGCATGCTTTTCTTCATCGTAGCTGAATAGGCCTATTTGGATCAAATGAGCCTTTCTCCACCTTGAAAATTCTGATTTGCAGGAAGTATTCCTTTCAAAAACGAACTCAATTTTAGTAGGGAAAGTATGTGCCTGATGCTCCTGCTCTCAGAGCACATGGTTTTCTTCGAGAAATGCGTGCGTTTCGTCCACTCAACTGAATTGGCCTATTTGGACCAAAATCATCCTTTCTCCACCTTGAAATCTATGTTTTGCAGGAAGTGTTCCTCTCAAAAACGACCTCAATTCACAATGGAAAATAATATGCTAGATGCTGCACGTTCTAGCATACATGCTTGTCTTTGGAGAGGTGCATGGGTTTCTTCACCTGAGCTGAATAGGCCTATTTGGATCAAAGAGAGCCTATATTCACTTTGAAACATCAAAGTTGCAGGCAGTACTTTGGCCAAAACTACCACCATTCTCACAGGAAAACAATGGCTACTTGCTACTGCATCTAACAGAAACCCTTGTGTTCTCGAGACACATGTGCTTCTTCCACGTAGCTGAAGAGGCCTCTTGGGAAAAAAGTGAGCCTTTATTCACCATGAAACTTCTGTTTTGCAGGAAGTATTCCTTCAAACACTACTTCAATTTTCACTGGGAAACAATTGGGTAGATGCTCCAGCTTCTAGCTCACGTGGTTTTCTCTTGGAAGATACTTGTGTTTCATCAAGTCAGCCGAATTGGCCCATTTGGTGCAACCAACGCAGATATCCCGATTGAATCACCTAAGTCGGAGGAGGTATTTCCATTCCATCTAACTCAATTCTTATAGAGAAACAATACTGTAGATGCTGCTGCTTCTAACTTAGATGGCTTTCTTTGGAGATACATATGTTTCTTCTACTCAGCTGCATAGGCCTATATTGGACAAAGTGAAATTTTGTCCACGTTGATATCTATGATTTCAGGGAGTATTCCTTTCAAAAACTACCTCAAGTCTCACAGGAAAACATGTGATAGATGCCACAGCTCGTAACATAGATGGGTTTTTCTGAGAGACACTTGTGTTTCTTCACCTCAGCTGAATAGGTCAATTTTGAGCAAGCACCGCCTATCTGCAGCATGAAGCACGAAAATTCGTAGAAGTCTTTCTTTCAAAACTCACTAAATTCTCACAGGAAAACAATGTGGTTAATGTTGCAGTGTCTAGCAAACCTGGTTTTCTTTGGAGTGAATCGTGTGTTTCTTCACCTCAGCTGAGTAGGCCTATTTGGATTAAAGAGCGTGTATGTTCACCTTGAAACGCCGAAGGTGGAGGCTGTCGTCCTTCCAAAACTAGTACATTTCTCACAGGAAAACCATGGGCTACTTACTCCTGCGTCTAACACGAACAGCTTTTATTCCAGAGATTCATGTGTTGTGTCAACTTAGCTCTATAGGACCACTCGGAAGAAAATGAGCCTTCCTCTCCTTGAAAATTATGATCTGCGTAAACTATTCCTTTCAAAAATTAACTTAATTTTCACAGGGGAACCAAGTCCGTGATGCTCCTGCTGCTAGCACACATGGATTTCTTTGAGAGATACTTGAGTTTCGTCCATTCAGCTGAATAGGCCCCCTTGGAAAATAATCAGACTTTCTCTACATTCAAATCTATGACTTCAGGAATTATTTCTTATAAAACTCCCTCAAGTCCCTCAGGAAAACAAGGTGTCAGATGCTGTACCTTCTAGCATGCATCGTTTTCTTTGGAGAGGTTCATATGTTTCCTCAACTCAGCTCAATAGGCCTATTTGGATCCAAGAGAGCCTAGATTCACCTTGAAACACTGAAGTTGTAGGCAGTACTCTTAACAAGTGGGACACAATTCTCAAAGGAAAAGAATGTGTTAGGTGGTCCTCTGTCTAAAAAGAATGGTTTTGTTTCCAGAGATACTTGTGTTTCTTCAACTCAGCAGAATAGGCCTATTTGGATCAAGAAGGAACTGTCCCCAGCTTGAAACAT
The DNA here is from genome assembly GCF_047511655.1 of Castor canadensis. Taxonomy (NCBI): domain Eukaryota; kingdom Metazoa; phylum Chordata; class Mammalia; order Rodentia; family Castoridae; genus Castor; species Castor canadensis. The sequence goes on along the minus strand of NC_133387.1, from coordinate 152,240,790 downwards.
CCAAATTGGAGGACGTCTGTCTGTCAAAAACCATCTCAATTCTCACAGGAAAACAATGTGCTAGATGCTAGTGCGTCTAACAGGAATGGATTTTTTTCTGGAGATACACGTGTATCTTCTATTTAGCTGAATAGGCCTATTTGGAGCAACATGAGTCTTTCTCTACCTTGAAATTCTGATTTGCAACATGTACTCCTGTAAAACAAACTCAATGATCACAGGGAAGTAACGTGCTTGATGCTCCTGCTTTTAGCACACGTGGTTTTCACGAGAGATACATGTGATTCTTCCCCTCTGCTGAATAGGCCTACTTGCAACAAAGCCAGCCTTTTGCACTTTGAAAACAATGTCTGGCAGGAAGATTTCCTTTCAAAAACGAACTCAATACTCAGAGAAAAATAACGTCAGATGCTGCAGCTCCACACACAGAGGGTTTTCTTTGGAGTGATCCTTGTGTGTCTTCAACTCAGCTGAATAGGCCTAGAGGGAGGAAAGAGAGCCTACCTCCACCTTGAAACCCCTCAGTTGTGGGAAGTTTTCCTTTCAAAAAGTGACTTAACTCTTACAGGGAAACCATGTGCTAGATGCTGTAGATTCTAGCGTATATGGTTTTCTTTCAGGAGTCACCTGTGTTTCCTCAACTCAACTGTTTAGACCTATTAACAGTCAGAAGCGCCTATCTCTAGCTTCAAACACCTAAACACCTAAACTAACTCATGTCACAGAAAGAAAATATTGTAGGCTCTCCTGCTTCCCAGGTGATTCTTTCATGACACAGGTGGGTTTCTTCAACTCAACTGAATAGGCCAATTTGGGAAAAAGGAGCCCTTTCACAACGCGATCACTGATTTGCAGGAAGCACTTCTTTCAAAACATAACTAAATATGCCAGGAAAACAATCTCTCAGGTGATCCTGCTTCTAATACAGATGGTTTTCTTTTGAGAGATCCATGTGTTTCTTCAATTTAGAAGAATGAGCCTATTTGGACAAAATGATCCTTTTTCCACCTTGAAAATTGTAATTTCTCTGAAGTATTCCCTTCAAACCCTAACTCAACTCTCACAGGCACACAACGTGCTAGATACGTGAGGCTCTAACATAGAGGCTTTTCTTTGGACAGATACATGTCTTTGCTCAAGTCAGCTGAATTGAACTTTTGAGAGTAAATAGCGCCTAGGTCCAGGATAAACCACGTATGTTTCAGGAAGTATTCCTATCAGATCTAACTCAATTCGCACAAAGAAACAATGTGCTACATGCTGCTGCTCCTAACCTAGATGGTTTTCTTCAGAGAACTACGTGTGTTTCTTTTAAGCAGATAATAGGTCTATGTGGAATAAAATGAGCAATAATCCACCATGAAAATGTGATTGGCAGCATGTAATGCTTTCAAAATTAACTCAGTTCTCACAGGAAAGAAAAATGTGCTAGGTGCTCCTGCTTCTAACACAGATGGTTTTCTTTGGAGAGATAGCTATGTTTATTCTTCTCAGCTGAATAGGCCTATATTGAACAAAATGAGCCTGTCTCCACCTTGAAATCTGATATTTGAGGGAGTAGTTAGTCCTTGCAGAAACTACTTCAATTCTGAAAGGAAAACAATGTGCTAGATGCTGCGGCTTCTCACATACCTGTTTTTCTTTGGAGAGCTACATGTGTTTCTTCAACGCAGCCCAGTGGGCCGATTTGCATCGGGGAAAGCTATTGTTCTCATAAAACACCAAAGTTTCAGCAGTGCTCTTTCAAAAACTCAGCGTATTTTCACAGGAAAACAATGTGCTAGTTGCTCCTGCATCTAACACGAATGGCTTCTTTTCTAGAGATGCATGCTTTTCTTCATCGTAGCTGAATAGGCCTATTTGGATCAAATGAGCCTTTCTCCACCTTGAAAATTCTGATTTGCAGGAAGTATTCCTTTCAAAAACGAACTCAATTTTAGTAGGGAAAGTATGTGCCTGATGCTCCTGCTCTCAGAGCACATGGTTTTCTTCGAGAAATGCGTGCGTTTCGTCCACTCAACTGAATTGGCCTATTTGGACCAAAATCATCCTTTCTCCACCTTGAAATCTATGTTTTGCAGGAAGTGTTCCTCTCAAAAACGACCTCAATTCACAATGGAAAATAATATGCTAGATGCTGCACGTTCTAGCATACATGCTTGTCTTTGGAGAGGTGCATGGGTTTCTTCACCTGAGCTGAATAGGCCTATTTGGATCAAAGAGAGCCTATATTCACTTTGAAACATCAAAGTTGCAGGCAGTACTTTGGCCAAAACTACCACCATTCTCACAGGAAAACAATGGCTACTTGCTACTGCATCTAACAGAAACCCTTGTGTTCTCGAGACACATGTGCTTCTTCCACGTAGCTGAAGAGGCCTCTTGGGAAAAAAGTGAGCCTTTATTCACCATGAAACTTCTGTTTTGCAGGAAGTATTCCTTCAAACACTACTTCAATTTTCACTGGGAAACAATTGGGTAGATGCTCCAGCTTCTAGCTCACGTGGTTTTCTCTTGGAAGATACTTGTGTTTCATCAAGTCAGCCGAATTGGCCCATTTGGTGCAACCAACGCAGATATCCCGATTGAATCACCTAAGTCGGAGGAGGTATTTCCATTCCATCTAACTCAATTCTTATAGAGAAACAATACTGTAGATGCTGCTGCTTCTAACTTAGATGGCTTTCTTTGGAGATACATATGTTTCTTCTACTCAGCTGCATAGGCCTATATTGGACAAAGTGAAATTTTGTCCACGTTGATATCTATGATTTCAGGGAGTATTCCTTTCAAAAACTACCTCAAGTCTCACAGGAAAACATGTGATAGATGCCACAGCTCGTAACATAGATGGGTTTTTCTGAGAGACACTTGTGTTTCTTCACCTCAGCTGAATAGGTCAATTTTGAGCAAGCACCGCCTATCTGCAGCATGAAGCACGAAAATTCGTAGAAGTCTTTCTTTCAAAACTCACTAAATTCTCACAGGAAAACAATGTGGTTAATGTTGCAGTGTCTAGCAAACCTGGTTTTCTTTGGAGTGAATCGTGTGTTTCTTCACCTCAGCTGAGTAGGCCTATTTGGATTAAAGAGCGTGTATGTTCACCTTGAAACGCCGAAGGTGGAGGCTGTCGTCCTTCCAAAACTAGTACATTTCTCACAGGAAAACCATGGGCTACTTACTCCTGCGTCTAACACGAACAGCTTTTATTCCAGAGATTCATGTGTTGTGTCAACTTAGCTCTATAGGACCACTCGGAAGAAAATGAGCCTTCCTCTCCTTGAAAATTATGATCTGCGTAAACTATTCCTTTCAAAAATTAACTTAATTTTCACAGGGGAACCAAGTCCGTGATGCTCCTGCTGCTAGCACACATGGATTTCTTTGAGAGATACTTGAGTTTCGTCCATTCAGCTGAATAGGCCCCCTTGGAAAATAATCAGACTTTCTCTACATTCAAATCTATGACTTCAGGAATTATTTCTTATAAAACTCCCTCAAGTCCCTCAGGAAAACAAGGTGTCAGATGCTGTACCTTCTAGCATGCATCGTTTTCTTTGGAGAGGTTCATATGTTTCCTCAACTCAGCTCAATAGGCCTATTTGGATCCAAGAGAGCCTAGATTCACCTTGAAACACTGAAGTTGTAGGCAGTACTCTTAACAAGTGGGACACAATTCTCAAAGGAAAAGAATGTGTTAGGTGCTCCTCTGTCTAAAAAGAATGGTTTTGTTTCCAGAGATACTTGTGTTTCTTCAACTCAGCAGAATAGGCCTATTTGGATCAAGAAGGAACTGTCCCCAGCTTGAAACATCCAAATTGGAGGACGTCTGTCTGTCAAAAACCATCTCAATTCTCACAGGAAAACAATGTGCTAGATGCTAGTGCGTCTAACAGGAATGGATTTTTTTCTGGAGATACACGTGTATCTTCTATTTAGCTGAATAGGCCTATTTGGAGCAACATGAGTCTTTCTCTACCTTGAAATTCTGATTTGCAACATGTACTCCTGTAAAACAAACTCAATGATCACAGGGAAGTAACGTGCTTGATGCTCCTGCTTTTAGCACACGTGGTTTTCACGAGAGATACATGTGATTCTTCCCCTCTGCTGAATAGGCCTACTTGCAACAAAGCCAGCCTTTTGCACTTTGAAAACAATGTCTGGCAGGAAGATTTCCTTTCAAAAACGAACTCAATACTCAGAGAAAAATAACGTCAGATGCTGCAGCTCCACACACAGAGGGTTTTCTTTGGAGTGATCCTTGTGTGTCTTCAACTCAGCTGAATAGGCCTAGAGGGAGGAAAGAGAGCCTACCTCCACCTTGAAACCCCTCAGTTGTGGGAAGTTTTCCTTTCAAAAAGTGACTTAACTCTTACAGGGAAACCATGTGCTAGATGCTGTAGATTCTAGCGTATATGGTTTTCTTTCAGGAGTCACCTGTGTTTCCTCAACTCAACTGTTTAGACCTATTAACAGTCAGAAGCGCCTATCTCTAGCTTCAAACACCTAAACACCTAAACTAACTCATGTCACAGAAAGAAAATATTGTAGGCTCTCCTGCTTCCCAGGTGATTCTTTCATGACACAGGTGGGTTTCTTCAACTCAACTGAATAGGCCAATTTGGGAAAAAGGAGCCCTTTCACAACGCGATCACTGATTTGCAGGAAGCACTTCTTTCAAAACATAACTAAATATGCCAGGAAAACAATCTCTCAGGTGATCCTGCTTCTAATACAGATGGTTTTCTTTTGAGAGATCCATGTGTTTCTTCAATTTAGAAGAATGAGCCTATTTGGACAAAATGATCCTTTTTCCACCTTGAAAATTGTAATTTCTCTGAAGTATTCCCTTCAAACCCTAACTCAACTCTCACAGGCACACAACGTGCTAGATACGTGAGGCTCTAACATAGAGGCTTTTCTTTGGACAGATACATGTCTTTGCTCAAGTCAGCTGAATTGAACTTTTGAGAGTAAATAGCGCCTAGGTCCAGGATAAACCACGTATGTTTCAGGAAGTATTCCTATCAGATCTAACTCAATTCGCACAAAGAAACAATGTGCTACATGCTGCTGCTCCTAACCTAGATGGTTTTCTTCAGAGAACTACGTGTGTTTCTTTTAAGCAGATAATAGGTCTATGTGGAATAAAATGAGCAATAATCCACCATGAAAATGTGATTGGCAGCATGTAATGCTTTCAAAATTAACTCAGTTCTCACAGGAAAGAAAAATGTGCTAGGTGCTCCTGCTTCTAACACAGATGGTTTTCTTTGGAGAGATAGCTATGTTTATTCTTCTCAGCTGAATAGGCCTATATTGAACAAAATGAGCCTGTCTCCACCTTGAAATCTGATATTTGAGGGAGTAGTTAGTCCTTGCAGAAACTACTTCAATTCTGAAAGGAAAACAATGTGCTAGATGCTGCGGCTTCTCACATACCTGTTTTTCTTTGGAGAGCTACATGTGTTTCTTCAACGCAGCCCAGTGGGCCGATTTGCATCGGGGAAAGCTATTGTTCTCATAAAACACCAAAGTTTCAGCAGTGCTCTTTCAAAAACTCAGCGTATTTTCACAGGAAAACAATGTGCTAGTTGCTCCTGCATCTAACACGAATGGCTTCTTTTCTAGAGATGCATGCTTTTCTTCATCGTAGCTGAATAGGCCTATTTGGATCAAATGAGCCTTTCTCCACCTTGAAAATTCTGATTTGCAGGAAGTATTCCTTTCAAAAACGAACTCAATTTTAGTAGGGAAAGTATGTGCCTGATGCTCCTGCTCTCAGAGCACATGGTTTTCTTCGAGAAATGCGTGCGTTTCGTCCACTCAACTGAATTGGCCTATTTGGACCAAAATCATCCTTTCTCCACCTTGAAATCTATGTTTTGCAGGAAGTGTTCCTCTCAAAAACGACCTCAATTCACAATGGAAAATAATATGCTAGATGCTGCACGTTCTAGCATACATGCTTGTCTTTGGAGAGGTGCATGGGTTTCTTCACCTGAGCTGAATAGGCCTATTTGGATCAAAGAGAGCCTATATTCACTTTGAAACATCAAAGTTGCAGGCAGTACTTTGGCCAAAACTACCACCATTCTCACAGGAAAACAATGGCTACTTGCTACTGCATCTAACAGAAACCCTTGTGTTCTCGAGACACATGTGCTTCTTCCACGTAGCTGAAGAGGCCTCTTGGGAAAAAAGTGAGCCTTTATTCACCATGAAACTTCTGTTTTGCAGGAAGTATTCCTTCAAACACTACTTCAATTTTCACTGGGAAACAATTGGGTAGATGCTCCAGCTTCTAGCTCACGTGGTTTTCTCTTGGAAGATACTTGTGTTTCATCAAGTCAGCCGAATTGGCCCATTTGGTGCAACCAACGCAGATATCCCGATTGAATCACCTAAGTCGGAGGAGGTATTTCCATTCCATCTAACTCAATTCTTATAGAGAAACAATACTGTAGATGCTGCTGCTTCTAACTTAGATGGCTTTCTTTGGAGATACATATGTTTCTTCTACTCAGCTGCATAGGCCTATATTGGACAAAGTGAAATTTTGTCCACGTTGATATCTATGATTTCAGGGAGTATTCCTTTCAAAAACTACCTCAAGTCTCACAGGAAAACATGTGATAGATGCCACAGCTCGTAACATAGATGGGTTTTTCTGAGAGACACTTGTGTTTCTTCACCTCAGCTGAATAGGTCAATTTTGAGCAAGCACCGCCTATCTGCAGCATGAAGCACGAAAATTCGTAGAAGTCTTTCTTTCAAAACTCACTAAATTCTCACAGGAAAACAATGTGGTTAATGTTGCAGTGTCTAGCAAACCTGGTTTTCTTTGGAGTGAATCGTGTGTTTCTTCACCTCAGCTGAGTAGGCCTATTTGGATTAAAGAGCGTGTATGTTCACCTTGAAACGCCGAAGGTGGAGGCTGTCGTCCTTCCAAAACTAGTACATTTCTCACAGGAAAACCATGGGCTACTTACTCCTGCGTCTAACACGAACAGCTTTTATTCCAGAGATTCATGTGTTGTGTCAACTTAGCTCTATAGGACCACTCGGAAGAAAATGAGCCTTCCTCTCCTTGAAAATTATGATCTGCGTAAACTATTCCTTTCAAAAATTAACTTAATTTTCACAGGGGAACCAAGTCCGTGATGCTCCTGCTGCTAGCACACATGGATTTCTTTGAGAGATACTTGAGTTTCGTCCATTCAGCTGAATAGGCCCCCTTGGAAAATAATCAGACTTTCTCTACATTCAAATCTATGACTTCAGGAATTATTTCTTATAAAACTCCCTCAAGTCCCTCAGGAAAACAAGGTGTCAGATGCTGTACCTTCTAGCATGCATCGTTTTCTTTGGAGAGGTTCATATGTTTCCTCAACTCAGCTCAATAGGCCTATTTGGATCCAAGAGAGCCTAGATTCACCTTGAAACACTGAAGTTGTAGGCAGTACTCTTAACAAGTGGGACACAATTCTCAAAGGAAAAGAATGTGTTAGGTGCTCCTCTGTCTAAAAAGAATGGTTTTGTTTCCAGAGATACTTGTGTTTCTTCAACTCAGCAGAATAGGCCTATTTGGATCAAGAAGGAACTGTCCCCAGCTTGAAACATCCAAATTGGAGGACGTCTGTCTGTCAAAAACCATCTCAATTCTCACAGGAAAACAATGTGCTAGATGCTAGTGCGTCTAACAGGAATGGATTTTTTTCTGGAGATACACGTGTATCTTCTATTTAGCTGAATAGGCCTATTTGGAGCAACATGAGTCTTTCTCTACCTTGAAATTCTGATTTGCAACATGTACTCCTGTAAAACAAACTCAATGATCACAGGGAAGTAACGTGCTTGATGCTCCTGCTTTTAGCACACGTGGTTTTCACGAGAGATACATGTGATTCTTCCCCTCTGCTGAATAGGCCTACTTGCAACAAAGCCAGCCTTTTGCACTTTGAAAACAATGTCTGGCAGGAAGATTTCCTTTCAAAAACGAACTCAATACTCAGAGAAAAATAACGTCAGATGCTGCAGCTCCACACACAGAGGGTTTTCTTTGGAGTGATCCTTGTGTGTCTTCAACTCAGCTGAATAGGCCTAGAGGGAGGAAAGAGAGCCTACCTCCACCTTGAAACCCCTCAGTTGTGGGAAGTTTTCCTTTCAAAAAGTGACTTAACTCTTACAGGGAAACCATGTGCTAGATGCTGTAGATTCTAGCGTATATGGTTTTCTTTCAGGAGTCACCTGTGTTTCCTCAACTCAACTGTTTAGACCTATTAACAGTCAGAAGCGCCTATCTCTAGCTTCAAACACCTAAACACCTAAACTAACTCATGTCACAGAAAGAAAATATTGTAGGCTCTCCTGCTTCCCAGGTGATTCTTTCATGACACAGGTGGGTTTCTTCAACTCAACTGAATAGGCCAATTTGGGAAAAAGGAGCCCTTTCACAACGCGATCACTGATTTGCAGGAAGCACTTCTTTCAAAACATAACTAAATATGCCAGGAAAACAATCTCTCAGGTGATCCTGCTTCTAATACAGATGGTTTTCTTTTGAGAGATCCATGTGTTTCTTCAATTTAGAAGAATGAGCCTATTTGGACAAAATGATCCTTTTTCCACCTTGAAAATTGTAATTTCTCTGAAGTATTCCCTTCAAACCCTAACTCAACTCTCACAGGCACACAACGTGCTAGATACGTGAGGCTCTAACATAGAGGCTTTTCTTTGGACAGATACATGTCTTTGCTCAAGTCAGCTGAATTGAACTTTTGAGAGTAAATAGCGCCTAGGTCCAGGATAAACCACGTATGTTTCAGGAAGTATTCCTATCAGATCTAACTCAATTCGCACAAAGAAACAATGTGCTACATGCTGCTGCTCCTAACCTAGATGGTTTTCTTCAGAGAACTACGTGTGTTTCTTTTAAGCAGATAATAGGTCTATGTGGAATAAAATGAGCAATAATCCACCATGAAAATGTGATTGGCAGCATGTAATGCTTTCAAAATTAACTCAGTTCTCACAGGAAAGAAAAATGTGCTAGGTGCTCCTGCTTCTAACACAGATGGTTTTCTTTGGAGAGATAGCTATGTTTATTCTTCTCAGCTGAATAGGCCTATATTGAACAAAATGAGCCTGTCTCCACCTTGAAATCTGATATTTGAGGGAGTAGTTAGTCCTTGCAGAAACTACTTCAATTCTGAAAGGAAAACAATGTGCTAGATGCTGCGGCTTCTCACATACCTGTTTTTCTTTGGAGAGCTACATGTGTTTCTTCAACGCAGCCCAGTGGGCCGATTTGCATCGGGGAAAGCTATTGTTCTCATAAAACACCAAAGTTTCAGCAGTGCTCTTTCAAAAACTCAGCGTATTTTCACAGGAAAACAATGTGCTAGTTGCTCCTGCATCTAACACGAATGGCTTCTTTTCTAGAGATGCATGCTTTTCTTCATCGTAGCTGAATAGGCCTATTTGGATCAAATGAGCCTTTCTCCACCTTGAAAATTCTGATTTGCAGGAAGTATTCCTTTCAAAAACGAACTCAATTTTAGTAGGGAAAGTATGTGCCTGATGCTCCTGCTCTCAGAGCACATGGTTTTCTTCGAGAAATGCGTGCGTTTCGTCCACTCAACTGAATTGGCCTATTTGGACCAAAATCATCCTTTCTCCACCTTGAAATCTATGTTTTGCAGGAAGTGTTCCTCTCAAAAACGACCTCAATTCACAATGGAAAATAATATGCTAGATGCTGCACGTTCTAGCATACATGCTTGTCTTTGGAGAGGTGCATGGGTTTCTTCACCTGAGCTGAATAGGCCTATTTGGATCAAAGAGAGCCTATATTCACTTTGAAACATCAAAGTTGCAGGCAGTACTTTGGCCAAAACTACCACCATTCTCACAGGAAAACAATGGCTACTTGCTACTGCATCTAACAGAAACCCTTGTGTTCTCGAGACACATGTGCTTCTTCCACGTAGCTGAAGAGGCCTCTTGGGAAAAAAGTGAGCCTTTATTCACCATGAAACTTCTGTTTTGCAGGAAGTATTCCTTCAAACACTACTTCAATTTTCACTGGGAAACAATTGGGTAGATGCTCCAGCTTCTAGCTCACGTGGTTTTCTCTTGGAAGATACTTGTGTTTCATCAAGTCAGCCGAATTGGCCCATTTGGTGCAACCAACGCAGATATCCCGATTGAATCACCTAAGTCGGAGGAGGTATTTCCATTCCATCTAACTCAATTCTTATAGAGAAACAATACTGTAGATGCTGCTGCTTCTAACTTAGATGGCTTTCTTTGGAGATACATATGTTTCTTCTACTCAGCTGCATAGGCCTATATTGGACAAAGTGAAATTTTGTCCACGTTGATATCTATGATTTCAGGGAGTATTCCTTTCAAAAACTACCTCAAGTCTCACAGGAAAACATGTGATAGATGCCACAGCTCGTAACATAGATGGGTTTTTCTGAGAGACACTTGTGTTTCTTCACCTCAGCTGAATAGGTCAATTTTGAGCAAGCACCGCCTATCTGCAGCATGAAGCACGAAAATTCGTAGAAGTCTTTCTTTCAAAACTCACTAAATTCTCACAGGAAAACAATGTGGTTAATGTTGCAGTGTCTAGCAAACCTGGTTTTCTTTGGAGTGAATCGTGTGTTTCTTCACCTCAGCTGAGTAGGCCTATTTGGATTAAAGAGCGTGTATGTTCACCTTGAAACGCCGAAGGTGGAGGCTGTCGTCCTTCCAAAACTAGTACATTTCTCACAGGAAAACCATGGGCTACTTACTCCTGCGTCTAACACGAACAGCTTTTATTCCAGAGATTCATGTGTTGTGTCAACTTAGCTCTATAGGACCACTCGGAAGAAAATGAGCCTTCCTCTCCTTGAAAATTATGATCTGCGTAAACTATTCCTTTCAAAAATTAACTTAATTTTCACAGGGGAACCAAGTCCGTGATGCTCCTGCTGCTAGCACACATGGATTTCTTTGAGAGATACTTGAGTTTCGTCCATTCAGCTGAATAGGCCCCCTTGGAAAATAATCAGACTTTCTCTACATTCAAATCTATGACTTCAGGAATTATTTCTTATAAAACTCCCTCAAGTCCCTCAGGAAAACAAGGTGTCAGATGCTGTACCTTCTAGCATGCATCGTTTTCTTTGGAGAGGTTCATATGTTTCCTCAACTCAGCTCAATAGGCCTATTTGGATCCAAGAGAGCCTAGATTCACCTTGAAACACTGAAGTTGTAGGCAGTACTCTTAACAAGTGGGACACAATTCTCAAAGGAAAAGAATGTGTTAGGTGCTCCTCTGTCTAAAAAGAATGGTTTTGTTTCCAGAGATACTTGTGTTTCTTCAACTCAGCAGAATAGGCCTATTTGGATCAAGAAGGAACTGTCCCCAGCTTGAAACATCCAAATTGGAGGACGTCTGTCTGTCAAAAACCATCTCAATTCTCACAGGAAAACAATGTGCTAGATGCTAGTGCGTCTAACAGGAATGGATTTTTTTCTGGAGATACACGTGTATCTTCTATTTAGCTGAATAGGCCTATTTGGAGCAACATGAGTCTTTCTCTACCTTGAAATTCTGATTTGCAACATGTACTCCTGTAAAACAAACTCAATGATCACAGGGAAGTAACGTGCTTGATGCTCCTGCTTTTAGCACACGTGGTTTTCACGAGAGATACATGTGATTCTTCCCCTCTGCTGAATAGGCCTACTTGCAACAAAGCCAGCCTTTTGCACTTTGAAAACAATGTCTGGCAGGAAGATTTCCTTTCAAAAACGAACTCAATACTCAGAGAAAAATAACGTCAGATGCTGCAGCTCCACACACAGAGGGTTTTCTTTGGAGTGATCCTTGTGTGTCTTCAACTCAGCTGAATAGGCCTAGAGGGAGGAAAGAGAGCCTACCTCCACCTTGAAACCCCTCAGTTGTGGGAAGTTTTCCTTTCAAAAAGTGACTTAACTCTTACAGGGAAACCATGTGCTAGATGCTGTAGATTCTAGCGTATATGGTTTTCTTTCAGGAGTCACCTGTGTTTCCTCAACTCAACTGTTTAGACCTATTAACAGTCAGAAGCGCCTATCTCTAGCTTCAAACACCTAAACACCTAAACTAACTCATGTCACAGAAAGAAAATATTGTAGGCTCTCCTGCTTCCCAGGTGATTCTTTCATGACACAGGTGGGTTTCTTCAACTCAACTGAATAGGCCAATTTGGGAAAAAGGAGCCCTTTCACAACGCGATCACTGATTTGCAGGAAGCACTTCTTTCAAAACATAACTAAATATGCCAGGAAAACAATCTCTCAGGTGATCCTGCTTCTAATACAGATGGTTTTCTTTTGAGAGATCCATGTGTTTCTTCAATTTAGAAGAATGAGCCTATTTGGACAAAATGATCCTTTTTCCACCTTGAAAATTGTAATTTCTCTGAAGTATTCCCTTCAAACCCTAACTCAACTCTCACAGGCACACAACGTGCTAGATACGTGAGGCTCTAACATAGAGGCTTTTCTTTGGACAGATACATGTCTTTGCTCAAGTCAGCTGAATTGAACTTTTGAGAGTAAATAGCGCCTAGGTCCAGGATAAACCACGTATGTTTCAGGAAGTATTCCTATCAGATCTAACTCAATTCGCACAAAGAAACAATGTGCTACATGCTGCTGCTCCTAACCTAGATGGTTTTCTTCAGAGAACTACGTGTGTTTCTTTTAAGCAGATAATAGGTCTATGTGGAATAAAATGAGCAATAATCCACCATGAAAATGTGATTGGCAGCATGTAATGCTTTCAAAGTTAACTCAGTTCTCACAGGAAAGAAAAATGTGCTAGGTGCTCCTGCTTCTAACACAGATGGTTTTCTTTGGAGAGATAGCTATGTTTATTCTTCTCAGCTGAATAGGCCTATATTGAACAAAATGAGCCTGTCTCCACCTTGAAATCTGATATTTGAGGGAGTAGTTAGTCCTTGCAGAAACTACTTCAATTCTGAAAGGAAAACAATGTGCTAGATGCTGCGGCTTCTCACATACCTGTTTTTCTTTGGAGAGCTACATGTGTTTCTTCAACGCAGCCCAGTGGGCCGATTTGCATCGGGGAAAGCTATTGTTCTCATAAAACACCAAAGTTTCAGCAGTGCTCTTTCAAAAACTCAGCGTATTTTCACAGGAAAACAATGTGCTAGTTGCTCCTGCATCTAACACGAATGGCTTCTTTTCTAGAGATGCATGCTTTTCTTCATCGTAGCTGAATAGGCCTATTTGGATCAAATGAGCCTTTCTCCACCTTGAAAATTCTGATTTGCAGGAAGTATTCCTTTCAAAAACGAACTCAATTTTAGTAGGGAAAGTATGTGCCTGATGCTCCTGCTCTCAGAGCACATGGTTTTCTTCGAGAAATGCGTGCGTTTCGTCCACTCAACTGAATTGGCCTATTTGGACCAAAATCATCCTTTCTCCACCTTGAAATCTATGTTTTGCAGGAAGTGTTCCTCTCAAAAACGACCTCAATTCACAATGGAAAATAATATGCTAGATGCTGCACGTTCTAGCATACATGCTTGTCTTTGGAGAGGTGCATGGGTTTCTTCACCTGAGCTGAATAGGCCTATTTGGATCAAAGAGAGCCTATATTCACTTTGAAACATCAAAGTTGCAGGCAGTACTTTGGCCAAAACTACCACCATTCTCACAGGAAAACAATGGCTACTTGCTACTGCATCTAACAGAAACCCTTGTGTTCTCGAGACACATGTGCTTCTTCCACGTAGCTGAAGAGGCCTCTTGGGAAAAAAGTGAGCCTTTATTCACCATGAAACTTCTGTTTTGCAGGAAGTATTCCTTCAAACACTACTTCAATTTTCACTGGGAAACAATTGGGTAGATGCTCCAGCTTCTAGCTCACGTGGTTTTCTCTTGGAAGATACTTGTGTTTCATCAAGTCAGCCGAATTGGCCCATTTGGTGCAACCAACGCAGATATCCCGATTGAATCACCTAAGTCGGAGGAGGTATTTCCATTCCATCTAACTCAATTCTTATAGAGAAACAATACTGTAGATGCTGCTGCTTCTAACTTAGATGGCTTTCTTTGGAGATACATATGTTTCTTCTACTCAGCTGCATAGGCCTATATTGGACAAAGTGAAATTTTGTCCACGTTGATATCTATGATTTCAGGGAGTATTCCTTTCAAAAACTACCTCAAGTCTCACAGGAAAACATGTGATAGATGCCACAGCTCGTAACATAGATGGGTTTTTCTGAGAGACACTTGTGTTTCTTCACCTCAGCTGAATAGGTCAATTTTGAGCAAGCACCGCCTATCTGCAGCATGAAGCACGAAAATTCGTAGAAGTCTTTCTTTCAAAACTCACTAAATTCTCACAGGAAAACAATGTGGTTAATGTTGCAGTGTCTAGCAAACCTGGTTTTCTTTGGAGTGAATCGTGTGTTTCTTCACCTCAGCTGAGTAGGCCTATTTGGATTAAAGAGCGTGTATGTTCACCTTGAAACACCGAAGGTGGAGGCTGTCGTCCTTCCAAAACTAGTACATTTCTCACAGGAAAACCATGGGCTACTTACTCCTGCGTCTAACACGAACAGCTTTTATTCCAGAGATTCATGTGTTGTGTCAACTTAGCTCTATAGGACCACTCGGAAGAAAATGAGCCTTCCTCTCCTTGAAAATTATGATCTGCGTAAACTATTCCTTTCAAAAATTAACTTAATTTTCACAGGGGAACCAAGTCCGTGATGCTCCTGCTGCTAGCACACATGGATTTCTTTGAGAGATACTTGAGTTTCGTCCATTCAGCTGAATAGGCCCCCTTGGAAAATAATCAGACTTTCTCTACATTCAAATCTATGACTTCAGGAATTATTTCTTATAAAACTCCCTCAAGTCCCTCAGGAAAACAAGGTGTCAGATGCTGTACCTTCTAGCATGCATCGTTTTCTTTGGAGAGGTTCATATGTTTCCTCAACTCAGCTCAATAGGCCTATTTGGATCCAAGAGAGCCTAGATTCACCTTGAAACACTGAAGTTGTAGGCAGTACTCTTAACAAGTGGGACACAATTCTCAAAGGAAAAGAATGTGTTAGGTGCTCCTCTGTCTAAAAAGAATGGTTTTGTTTCCAGAGATACTTGTGTTTCTTCAACTCAGCAGAATAGGCCTATTTGGATCAAGAAGGAACTGTCCCCAGCTTGAAACATCCAAATTGGAGGACGTCTGTCTGTCAAAAACCATCTCAATTCTCACAGGAAAACAATGTGCTAGATGCTAGTGCGTCTAACAGGAATGGATTTTTTTCTGGAGATACACGTGTATCTTCTATTTAGCTGAATAGGCCTATTTGGAGCAACATGAGTCTTTCTCTACCTTGAAATTCTGATTTGCAACATGTACTCCTGTAAAACAAACTCAATGATCACAGGGAAGTAACGTGCTTGATGCTCCTGCTTTTAGCACACGTGGTTTTCACGAGAGATACATGTGATTTTTCCCCTCTGCTGAATAGGCCTACTTGCAACAAAGCCAGCCTTTTGCACTTTGAAAACAATGTCTGGCAGGAAGATTTCCTTTCAAAAACGAACTCAATACTCAGAGAAAAATAACGTCAGATGCTGCAGCTCCACACACAGAGGGTTTTCTTTGGAGTGATCCTTGTGTGTCTTCAACTCAGCTGAATAGGCCTAGAGGGAGGAAAGAGAGCCTACCTCCACCTTGAAACCCCTCAGTTGTGGGAAGTTTTCCTTTCAAAAAGTGACTTAACTCTTACAGGGAAACCATGTGCTAGATGCTGTAGATTCTAGCATATATGGTTTTCTTTCAGGAGTCACCTGTGTTTCCTCAACTCAACTGTTTAGACCTATTAACAGTCAGAAGCGCCTATCTCTAGCTTCAAACACCTAAACACCTAAACTAACTCATGTCACAGAAAGAAAATATTGTAGGCTCTCCTGCTTCCCAGGTGATTCTTTCATGACACAGGTGGGTTTCTTCAACTCAACTGAATAGGCCAATTTGGGAAAAAGGAGCCCTTTCACAACGCGATCACTGATTTGCAGGAAGCACTTCTTTCAAAACATAACTAAATATGCCAGGAAAACAATCTCTCAGGTGATCCTGCTTCTAATACAGATGGTTTTCTTTTGAGAGATCCATGTGTTTCTTCAATTTAGAAGAATGAGCCTATTTGGACAAAATGATCCTTTTTCCACCTTGAAAATTGTAATTTCTCTGAAGTATTCCCTTCAAACCCTAACTCAACTCTCACAGGCACACAACGTGCTAGATACGTGAGGCTCTAACATAGAGGCTTTTCTTTGGACAGATACATGTCTTTGCTCAAGTCAGCTGAATTGAACTTTTGAGAGTAAATAGCGCCTAGGTCCAGGATAAACCACGTATGTTTCAGGAAGTATTCCTATCAGATCTAACTCAATTCGCACAAAGAAACAATGTGCTACATGCTGCTGCTCCTAACCTAGATGGTTTTCTTCAGAGAACTACGTGTGTTTCTTTTAAGCAGATAATAGGTCTATGTGGAATAAAATGAGCAATAATCCACCATGAAAATGTGATTGGCAGCATGTAATGCTTTCAAAGTTAACTCAGTTCTCACAGGAAAGAAAAATGTGCTAGGTGCTCCTGCTTCTAACACAGATGGTTTTCTTTGGAGAGATAGCTATGTTTATTCTTCTCAGCTGAATAGGCCTATATTGAACAAAATGAGCCTGTCTCCACCTTGAAATCTGATATTTGAGGGAGTAGTTAGTCCTTGCAGAAACTACTTCAATTCTGAAAGGAAAACAATGTGCTAGATGCTGCGGCTTCTCACATACCTGTTTTTCTTTGGAGAGCTACATGTGTTTCTTCAACGCAGCCCAGTGGGCCGATTTGCATCGGGGAAAGCTATTGTTCTCATAAAACACCAAAGTTTCAGCAGTGCTCTTTCAAAAACTCAGCGTATTTTCACAGGAAAACAATGTGCTAGTTGCTCCTGCATCTAACACGAATGGCTTCTTTTCTAGAGATGCATGCTTTTCTTCATCGTAGCTGAATAGGCCTATTTGGATCAAATGAGCCTTTCTCCACCTTGAAAATTCTGATTTGCAGGAAGTATTCCTTTCAAAAACGAACTCAATTTTAGTAGGGAAAGTATGTGCCTGATGCTCCTGCTCTCAGAGCACATGGTTTTCTTCGAGAAATGCGTGCGTTTCGTCCACTCAACTGAATTGGCCTATTTGGACCAAAATCATCCTTTCTCCACCTTGAAATCTATGTTTTGCAGGAAGTGTTCCTCTCAAAAACGACCTCAATTCACAATGGAAAATAATATGCTAGATGCTGCACGTTCTAGCATACATGCTTGTCTTTGGAGAGGTGCATGGGTTTCTTCACCTGAGCTGAATAGGCCTATTTGGATCAAAGAGAGCCTATATTCACTTTGAAACATCAAAGTTGCAGGCAGTACTTTGGCCAAAACTACCACCATTCTCACAGGAAAACAATGGCTACTTGCTACTGCATCTAACAGAAACCCTTGTGTTCTCGAGACACATGTGCTTCTTCCACGTAGCTGAAGAGGCCTCTTGGGAAAAAAGTGAGCCTTTATTCACCATGAAACTTCTGTTTTGCAGGAAGTATTCCTTCAAACACTACTTCAATTTTCACTGGGAAACAATTGGGTAGATGCTCCAGCTTCTAGCTCACGTGGTTTTCTCTTGGAAGATACTTGTGTTTCATCAAGTCAGCCGAATTGGCCCATTTGGTGCAACCAACGCAGATATCCCGATTGAATCACCTAAGTCGGAGGAGGTATTTCCATTCCATCTAACTCAATTCTTATAGAGAAACAATACTGTAGATGCTGCTGCTTCTAACTTAGATGGCTTTCTTTGGAGATACATATGTTTCTTCTACTCAGCTGCATAGGCCTATATTGGACAAAGTGAAATTTTGTCCACGTTGATATCTATGATTTCAGGGAGTATTCCTTTCAAAAACTACCTCAAGTCTCACAGGAAAACATGTGATAGATGCCACAGCTCGTAACATAGATGGGTTTTTCTGAGAGACACTTGTGTTTCTTCACCTCAGCTGAATAGGTCAATTTTGAGCAAGCACCGCCTATCTGCAGCATGAAGCACGAAAATTCGTAGAAGTCTTTCTTTCAAAACTCACTAAATTCTCACAGGAAAACAATGTGGTTAATGTTGCAGTGTCTAGCAAACCTGGTTTTCTTTGGAGTGAATCGTGTGTTTCTTCACCTCAGCTGAGTAGGCCTATTTGGATTAAAGAGCGTGTATGTTCACCTTGAAACGCCGAAGGTGGAGGCTGTCGTCCTTCCAAAACTAGTACATTTCTCACAGGAAAACCATGGGCTACTTACTCCTGCGTCTAACACGAACAGCTTTTTTTCCAGAGATTCATGTGTTGTGTCAACTTAGCTCTATAGGACCACTCGGAAGAAAATGAGCCTTCCTCTCCTTGAAAATTATGATCTGCGTAAACTATTCCTTTCAAAAATTAACTTAATTTTCACAGGGGAACCAAGTCCGTGATGCTCCTGCTGCTAGCACACATGGATTTCTTTGAGAGATACTTGAGTTTCGTCCATTCAGCTGAATAGGCCCCCTTGGAAAATAATCAGACTTTCTCTACATTCAAATCTATGACTTCAGGAATTATTTCTTATAAAACTCCCTCAAGTCCCTCAGGAAAACAAGGTGTCAGATGCTGTACCTTCTAGCATGCATCGTTTTCTTTGGAGAGGTTCATATGTTTCCTCAACTCAGCTCAATAGGCCTATTTGGATCCAAGAGAGCCTAGATTCACCTTGAAACACTGAAATTGTAGGCAGTACTCTTAACAAGTGGGACACAATTCTCAAAGGAAAAGAATGTGTTAGGTGCTCCTCTGTCTAAAAAGAATGGTTTTGTTTCCAGAGATACTTGTGTTTCTTCAACTCAGCAGAATAGGCCTATTTGGATCAAGAAGGAACTGTCCCCAGCTTGAAACATCCAAATTGGAGGACGTCTTTCTGTCAAAAACCATCTCAATTCTCACAGGAAAACAATGTGCTAGATGCTAGTGCGTCTAACAGGAATGGATTTTTTTCTGGAGATACACGTGTATCTTCTATTTAGCTGAATAGGCCTATTTGGAGCAACATGAGTCTTTCTCTACCTTGAAATTCTGATTTGCAACATGTACTCCTGTAAAACAAACTCAATGATCACAGGGAAGTAACGTGCTTGATGCTCCTGCTTTTAGCACACGTGGTTTTCACGAGAGATACATGTGATTCTTCCCCTCTGCTGAATAGGCCTACTTGCAACAAAGCCAGCCTTTTGCACTTTGAAAACAATGTCTGGCAGGAAGATTTCCTTTCAAAAACGAACTCAATACTCAGAGAAAAATAACGTCAGATGCTGCAGCTCCACACACAGAGGGTTTTCTTTGGAGTGATCCTTGTGTGTCTTCAACTCAGCTGAATAGGCCTAGAGGGAGGAAAGAGAGCCTACCTCCACCTTGAAACCCCTCAGTTGTGGGAAGTTTTCCTTTCAAAAAGTGACTTAACTCTTACAGGGAAACCATGTGCTAGATGCTGTAGATTCTAGCATATATGGTTTTCTTTCAGGAGTCACCTGTGTTTCCTCAACTCAACTGTTTAGACCTATTAACAGTCAGAAGCGCCTATCTCTAGCTTCAAACACCTAAACACCTAAACTAACTCATGTCACAGAAAGAAAATATTGTAGGCTCTCCTGCTTCCCAGGTGATTCTTTCATGACACAGGTGGGTTTCTTCAACTCAACTGAATAGGCCAATTTGGGAAAAAGGAGCCCTTTCACAACGCGATCACTGATTTGCAGGAAGCACTTCTTTCAAAACATAACTAAATATGCCAGGAAAACAATCTCTCAGGTGATCCTGCTTCTAATACAGATGGTTTTCTTTTGAGAGATCCATGTGATTCTTCAATTTAGAAGAATGAGCCTATTTGGACAAAATGATCCTTTTTCCACCTTGAAAATTGTAATTTCTCTGAAGTATTCCCTTCAAACCCTAACTCAACTCTCACAGGCACACAACGTGCTAGATACGTGAGGCTCTAACATAGAGGCTTTTCTTTGGACAGATACATGTCTTTGCTCAAGTCAGCTGAATTGAACTTTTGAGAGTAAATAGCGCCTAGGTCCAGGATAAACCACGTATGTTTCAGGAAGTATTCCTATCAGATCTAACTCAATTCGCACAAAGAAACAATGTGCTACATGCTGCTGCTCCTAACCTAGATGGTTTTCTTCAGAGAACTACGTGTGTTTCTTTTAAGCAGATAATAGGTCTATGTGGAATAAAATGAGCAATAATCCACCATGAAAATGTGATTGGCAGCATGTAATGCTTTCAAAGTTAACTCAGTTCTCACAGGAAAGAAAAATGTGCTAGGTGCTCCTGCTTCTAACACAGATGGTTTTCTTTGGAGAGATAGCTATGTTTATTCTTCTCAGCTGAATAGGCCTATATTGAACAAAATGAGCCTGTCTCCACCTTGAAATCTGATATTTGAGGGAGTAGTTAGTCCTTGCAGAAACTACTTCAATTCTGAAAGGAAAACAATGTGCTAGATGCTGCGGCTTCTCACATACCTGTTTTTCTTTGGAGAGCTACATGTGTTTCTTCAACGCAGCCCAGTGGGCCGATTTGCATCGGGGAAAGCTATTGTTCTCATAAAACACCAAAGTTTCAGCAGTGCTCTTTCAAAAACTCAGCGTATTTTCACAGGAAAACAATGTGCTAGTTGCTCCTGCATCTAACACGAATGGCTTCTTTTCTAGAGATGCATGCTTTTCTTCATCGTAGCTGAATAGGCCTATTTGGATCAAATGAGCCTTTCTCCACCTTGAAAATTCTGATTTGCAGGAAGTATTCCTTTCAAAAACGAACTCAATTTTAGTAGGGAAAGTATGTGCCTGATGCTCCTGCTCTCAGAGCACATGGTTTTCTTCGAGAAATGCGTGCGTTTCGTCCACTCAACTGAATTGGCCTATTTGGACCAAAATCATCCTTTCTCCACCTTGAAATCTATGTTTTGCAGGAAGTGTTCCTCTCAAAAACGACCTCAATTCACAATGGAAAATAATATGCTAGATGCTGCACGTTCTAGCATACATGCTTGTCTTTGGAGAGGTGCATGGGTTTCTTCACCTGAGCTGAATAGGCCTATTTGGATCAAAGAGAGCCTATATTCACTTTGAAACATCAAAGTTGCAGGCAGTACTTTGGCCAAAACTACCACCATTCTCACAGGAAAACAATGGCTACTTGCTACTGCATCTAACAGAAACCCTTGTGTTCTCGAGACACATGTGCTTCTTCCACGTAGCTGAAGAGGCCTCTTGGGAAAAAAGTGAGCCTTTATTCACCATGAAACTTCTGTTTTGCAGGAAGTATTCCTTCAAACACTACTTCAATTTTCACTGGGAAACAATTGGGTAGATGCTCCAGCTTCTAGCTCACGTGGTTTTCTCTTGGAAGATACTTGTGTTTCATCAAGTCAGCCGAATTGGCCCATTTGGTGCAACCAACGCAGATATCCCGATTGAATCACCTAAGTCGGAGGAGGTATTTCCATTCCATCTAACTCAATTCTTATAGAGAAACAATACTGTAGATGCTGCTGCTTCTAACTTAGATGGCTTTCTTTGGAGATACATATGTTTCTTCTACTCAGCTGCATAGGCCTATATTGGACAAAGTGAAATTTTGTCCACGTTGATATCTATGATTTCAGGGAGTATTCCTTTCAAAAACTACCTCAAGTCTCACAGGAAAACATGTGATAGATGCCACAGCTCGTAACATAGATGGGTTTTTCTGAGAGACACTTGTGTTTCTTCACCTCAGCTGAATAGGTCAATTTTGAGCAAGCACCGCCTATCTGCAGCATGAAGCACGAAAATTCGTAGAAGTCTTTCTTTCAAAACTCACTAAATTCTCACAGGAAAACAATGTGGTTAATGTTGCAGTGTCTAGCAAACCTGGTTTTCTTTGGAGTGAATCGTGTGTTTCTTCACCTCAGCTGAGTAGGCCTATTTGGATTAAAGAGCGTGTATGTTCACCTTGAAACGCCGAAGGTGGAGGCTGTCGTCCTTCCAAAACTAGTACATTTCTCACAGGAAAACCATGGGCTACTTACTCCTGCGTCTAACACGAACAGCTTTTTTTCCAGAGATTCATGTGTTGTGTCAACTTAGCTCTATAGGACCACTCGGAAGAAAATGAGCCTTCCTCTCCTTGAAAATTATGATCTGCGTAAACTATTCCTTTCAAAAATTAACTTAATTTTCACAGGGGAACCAAGTCCGTGATGCTCCTGCTGCTAGCACACATGGATTTCTTTGAGAGATACTTGAGTTTCGTCCATTCAGCTGAATAGGCCCCCTTGGAAAATAATCAGACTTTCTCTACATTCAAATCTATGACTTCAGGAATTATTTCTTATAAAACTCCCTCAAGTCCCTCAGGAAAACAAGGTGTCAGATGCTGTACCTTCTAGCATGCATCGTTTTCTTTGGAGAGGTTCATATGTTTCCTCAACTCAGCTCAATAGGCCTATTTGGATCCAAGAGAGCCTAGATTCACCTTGAAACACTGAAGTTGTAGGCAGTACTCTTAACAAGTGGGACACAATTCTCAAAGGAAAAGAATGTGTTAGGTGCTCCTCTGTCTAAAAAGAATGGTTTTGTTTCCAGAGATACTTGTGTTTCTTCAACTCAGCAGAATAGGCCTATTTGGATCAAGAAGGAACTGTCCCCAGCTTGAAACATCCAAATTGGAGGACGTCTGTCTGTCAAAAACCATCTCAATTCTCACAGGAAAACAATGTGCTAGATGCTAGTGCGTCTAACAGGAATGGATTTTTTTCTGGAGATACACGTGTATCTTCTATTTAGCTGAATAGGCCTATTTGGAGCAACATGAGTCTTTCTCTACCTTGAAATTCTGATTTGCAACATGTACTCCTGTAAAACAAACTCAATGATCACAGGGAAGTAACGTGCTTGATGCTCCTGCTTTTAGCACACGTGGTTTTCACGAGAGATACATGTGATTCTTCCCCTCTGCTGAATAGGCCTACTTGCAACAAAGCCAGCCTTTTGCACTTTGAAAACAATGTCTGGCAGGAAGATTTCCTTTCAAAAACGAACTCAATACTCAGAGAAAAATAACGTCAGATGCTGCAGCTCCACACACAGAGGGTTTTCTTTGGAGTGATCCTTGTGTGTCTTCAACTCAGCTGAATAGGCCTAGAGGGAGGAAAGAGAGCCTACCTCCACCTTGAAACCCCTCAGTTGTGGGAAGTTTTCCTTTCAAAAAGTGACTTAACTCTTACAGGGAAACCATGTGCTAGATGCTGTAGATTCTAGCATATATGGTTTTCTTTCAGGAGTCACCTGTGTTTCCTCAACTCAACTGTTTAGACCTATTAACAGTCAGAAGCGCCTATCTCTAGCTTCAAACACCTAAACACCTAAACTAACTCATGTCACAGAAAGAAAATATTGTAGGCTCTCCTGCTTCCCAGGTGATTCTTTCATGACACAGGTGGGTTTCTTCAACTCAACTGAATAGGCCAATTTGGGAAAAAGGAGCCCTTTCACAACGCGATCACTGATTTGCAGGAAGCACTTCTTTCAAAACATAACTAAATATGCCAGGAAAACAATCTCTCAGGTGATCCTGCTTCTAATACAGATGGTTTTCTTTTGAGAGATCCATGTGTTTCTTCAATTTAGAAGAATGAGCCTATTTGGACAAAATGATCCTTTTTCCACCTTGAAAATTGTAATTTCTCTGAAGTATTCCCTTCAAACCCTAACTCAACTCTCACAGGCACACAACGTGCTAGATACGTGAGGCTCTAACATAGAGGCTTTTCTTTGGACAGATACATGTCTTTGCTCAAGTCAGCTGAATTGAACTTTTGAGAGTAAATAGCGCCTAGGTCCAGGATAAACCACGTATGTTTCAGGAAGTATTCCTATCAGATCTAACTCAATTCGCACAAAGAAACAATGTGCTACATGCTGCTGCTCCTAACCTAGATGGTTTTCTTCAGAGAACTACGTGTGTTTCTTTTAAGCAGATAATAGGTCTATGTGGAATAAAATGAGCAATAATCCACCATGAAAATGTGATTGGCAGCATGTAATGCTTTCAAAGTTAACTCAGTTCTCACAGGAAAGAAAAATGTGCTAGGTGCTCCTGCTTCTAACACAGATGGTTTTCTTTGGAGAGATAGCTATGTTTATTCTTCTCAGCTGAATAGGCCTATATTGAACAAAATGAGCCTGTCTCCACCTTGAAATCTGATATTTGAGGGAGTAGTTAGTCCTTGCAGAAACTACTTCAATTCTGAAAGGAAAACAATGTGCTAGATGCTGCGGCTTCTCACATACCTGTTTTTCTTTGGAGAGCTACATGTGTTTCTTCAACGCAGCCCAGTGGGCCGATTTGCATCGGGGAAAGCTATTGTTCTCATAAAACACCAAAGTTTCAGCAGTGCTCTTTCAAAAACTCAGCGTATTTTCACAGGAAAACAATGTGCTAGTTGCTCCTGCATCTAACACGAATGGCTTCTTTTCTAGAGATGCATGCTTTTCTTCATCGTAGCTGAATAGGCCTATTTGGATCAAATGAGCCTTTCTCCACCTTGAAAATTCTGATTTGCAGGAAGTATTCCTTTCAAAAACGAACTCAATTTTAGTAGGGAAAGTATGTGCCTGATGCTCCTGCTCTCAGAGCACATGGTTTTCTTCGAGAAATGCGTGCGTTTCGTCCACTCAACTGAATTGGCCTATTTGGACCAAAATCATCCTTTCTCCACCTTGAAATCTATGTTTTGCAGGAAGTGTTCCTCTCAAAAACGACCTCAATTCACAATGGAAAATAATATGCTAGATGCTGCACGTTCTAGCATACATGCTTGTCTTTGGAGAGGTGCATGGGTTTCTTCACCTGAGCTGAATAGGCCTATTTGGATCAAAGAGAGCCTATATTCACTTTGAAACATCAAAGTTGCAGGCAGTACTTTGGCCAAAACTACCACCATTCTCACAGGAAAACAATGGCTACTTGCTACTGCATCTAACAGAAACCCTTGTGTTCTCGAGACACATGTGCTTCTTCCACGTAGCTGAAGAGGCCTCTTGGGAAAAAAGTGAGCCTTTATTCACCATGAAACTTCTGTTTTGCAGGAAGTATTCCTTCAAACACTACTTCAATTTTCACTGGGAAACAATTGGGTAGATGCTCCAGCTTCTAGCTCACGTGGTTTTCTCTTGGAAGATACTTGTGTTTCATCAAGTCAGCCGAATTGGCCCATTTGGTGCAACCAACGCAGATATCCCGATTGAATCACCTAAGTCGGAGGAGGTATTTCCATTCCATCTAACTCAATTCTTATAGAGAAACAATACTGTAGATGCTGCTGCTTCTAACTTAGATGGCTTTCTTTGGAGATACATATGTTTCTTCTACTCAGCTGCATAGGCCTATATTGTACAAAGTGAAATTTTGTCCACGTTGATATCTATGATTTCAGGGAGTATTCCTTTCAAAAACTACCTCAAGTCTCACAGGAAAACATGTGATAGATGCCACAGCTCGTAACATAGATGGGTTTTTCTGAGAGACACTTGTGTTTCTTCACCTCAGCTGAATAGGTCAATTTTGAGCAAGCACCGCCTATCTGCAGCATGAAGCACGAAAATTCGTAGAAGTCTTTCTTTCAAAACTCACTAAATTCTCACAGGAAAACAATGTGGTTAATGTTGCAGTGTCTAGCAAACCTGGTTTTCTTTGGAGTGAATCGTGTGTTTCTTCACCTCAGCTGAGTAGGCCTATTTGGATTAAAGAGCGTGTATGTTCACCTTGAAACGCCGAAGGTGGAGGCTGTCGTCCTTCCAAAACTAGTACATTTCTCACAGGAAAACAATGGGCTACTTACTCCTGCGTCTAACACGAACAGCTTTTTTTCCAGAGATTCATGTGTTGTGTCAACTTAGCTCTATAGGACCACTCGGAAGAAAATGAGCCTTCCTCTCCTTGAAAATTATGATCTGCGTAAACTATTCCTTTCAAAAATTAACTTAATTTTCACAGGGGAACCAAGTCCGTGATGCTCCTGCTGCTAGCACACATGGATTTCTTTGAGAGATACTTGAGTTTCGTCCATTCAGCTGAATAGGCCCCCTTGGAAAATAATCAGACTTTCTCTACATTCAAATCTATGACTTCAGGAATTATTTCTTATAAAACTCCCTCAAGTCCCTCAGGAAAACAAGGTGTCAGATGCTGTACCTTCTAGCATGCATCGTTTTCTTTGGAGAGGTTCATATGTTTCCTCAACTCAGCTCAATAGGCCTATTTGGATCCAAGAGAGCCTAGATTCACCTTGAAACACTGAAATTGTAGGCAGTACTCTTAACAAGTGGGACACAATTCTCAAAGGAAAAGAATGTGTTAGGTGCTCCTCTGTCTAAAAAGAATGGTTTTGTTTCCAGAGATACTTGTGTTTCTTCAACTCAGCAGAATAGGCCTATTTGGATCAAGAAGGAACTGTCCCCAGCTTGAAACATCCAAATTGGAGGACGTCTTTCTGTCAAAAACCATCTCAATTCTCACAGGAAAACAATGTGCTAGATGCTAGTGCGTCTAACAGGAATGGATTTTTTTCTGGAGATACACGTGTATCTTCTATTTAGCTGAATAGGCCTATTTGGAGCAACATGAGTCTTTCTCTACCTTGAAATTCTGATTTGCAA
The DNA here is from genome assembly GCF_047511655.1 of Castor canadensis. Lineage (NCBI taxonomy): Eukaryota > Metazoa > Chordata > Mammalia > Rodentia > Castoridae > Castor > Castor canadensis. Next base: position 152,213,913 of record NC_133387.1, on the reverse strand, counting down.
CATGTACTCCTGTAAAACAAACTCAATGATCACAGGGAAGTAACGTGCTTGATGCTCCTGCTTTTAGCACACGTGGTTTTCACGAGAGATACATGTGATTCTTCCCCTCTGCTGAATAGGCCTACTTGCAACAAAGCCAGCCTTTTGCACTTTGAAAACAATGTCTGGCAGGAAGATTTCCTTTCAAAAACGAACTCAATACTCAGAGAAAAATAACGTCAGATGCTGCAGCTCCACACACAGAGGGTTTTCTTTGGAGTGATCCTTGTGTGTCTTCAACTCAGCTGAATAGGCCTAGAGGGAGGAAAGAGAGCCTACCTCCACCTTGAAACCCCTCAGTTGTGGGAAGTTTTCCTTTCAAAAAGTGACTTAACTCTTACAGGGAAACCATGTGCTAGATGCTGTAGATTCTAGCATATATGGTTTTCTTTCAGGAGTCACCTGTGTTTCCTCAACTCAACTGTTTAGACCTATTAACAGTCAGAAGCGCCTATCTCTAGCTTCAAACACCTAAACACCTAAACTAACTCATGTCACAGAAAGAAAATATTGTAGGCTCTCCTGCTTCCCAGGTGATTCTTTCATGACACAGGTGGGTTTCTTCAACTCAACTGAATAGGCCAATTTGGGAAAAAGGAGCCCTTTCACAACGTGATCACTGATTTGCAGGAAGCACTTCTTTCAAAACATAACTAAATATGCCAGGAAAACAATCTCTCAGGTGATCCTGCTTCTAATACAGATGGTTTTCTTTTGAGAGATCCATGTGTTTCTTCAATTTAGAAGAATGAGCCTATTTGGACAAAATGATCCTTTTTCCACCTTGAAAATTGTAATTTCTCTGAAGTATTCCCTTCAAACCCTAACTCAACTCTCACAGGCACACAACGTGCTAGATACGTGAGGCTCTAACATAGAGGCTTTTCTTTGGACAGATACATGTCTTTGCTCAAGTCAGCTGAATTGAACTTTTGAGAGTAAATAGCGCCTAGGTCCAGGATAAACCACGTATGTTTCAGGAAGTATTCCTATCAGATCTAACTCAATTCGCACAAAGAAACAATGTGCTACATGCTGCTGCTCCTAACCTAGATGGTTTTCTTCAGAGAACTACGTGTGTTTCTTTTAAGCAGATAATAGGTCTATGTGGAATAAAATGAGCAATAATCCACCATGAAAATGTGATTGGCAGCATGTAATGCTTTCAAAATTAACTCAGTTCTCACAGGAAAGAAAAATGTGCTAGGTGCTCCTGCTTCTAACACAGATGGTTTTCTTTGGAGAGATAGCTATGTTTATTCTTCTCAGCTGAATAGGCCTATATTGAACAAAATGAGCCTGTCTCCACCTTGAAATCTGATATTTGAGGGAGTAGTTAGTCCTTGCAGAAACTACTTCAATTCTGAAAGGAAAACAATGTGCTAGATGCTGCGGCTTCTCACATACCTGTTTTTCTTTGGAGAGCTACATGTGTTTCTTCAACGCAGCCCAGTGGGCCGATTTGCATCGGGGAAAGCTATTGTTCTCATAAAACACCAAAGTTTCAGCAGTGCTCTTTCAAAAACTCAGCGTATTTTCACAGGAAAACAATGTGCTAGTTGCTCCTGCATCTAACACGAATGGCTTCTTTTCTAGAGATGCATGCTTTTCTTCATCGTAGCTGAATAGGCCTATTTGGATCAAATGAGCCTTTCTCCACCTTGAAAATTCTGATTTGCAGGAAGTATTCCTTTCAAAAACGAACTCAATTTTAGTAGGGAAAGTATGTGCCTGATGCTCCTGCTCTCAGAGCACATGGTTTTCTTCGAGAAATGCGTGCGTTTCGTCCACTCAACTGAATTGGCCTATTTGGACCAAAATCATCCTTTCTCCACCTTGAAATCTATGTTTTGCAGGAAGTGTTCCTCTCAAAAACGACCTCAATTCACAATGGAAAATAATATGCTAGATGCTGCACGTTCTAGCATACATGCTTGTCTTTGGAGAGGTGCATGGGTTTCTTCACCTGAGCTGAATAGGCCTATTTGGATCAAAGAGAGCCTATATTCACTTTGAAACATCAAAGTTGCAGGCAGTACTTTGGCCAAAACTACCACCATTCTCACAGGAAAACAATGGCTACTTGCTACTGCATCTAACAGAAACCCTTGTGTTCTCGAGACACATGTGCTTCTTCCACGTAGCTGAAGAGGCCTCTTGGGAAAAAAGTGAGCCTTTATTCACCATGAAACTTCTGTTTTGCAGGAAGTATTCCTTCAAACACTACTTCAATTTTCACTGGGAAACAATTGGGTAGATGCTCCAGCTTCTAGCTCACGTGGTTTTCTCTTGGAAGATACTTGTGTTTCATCAAGTCAGCCGAATTGGCCCATTTGGTGCAACCAACGCAGATATCCCGATTGAATCACCTAAGTCGGAGGAGGTATTTCCATTCCATCTAACTCAATTCTTATAGAGAAACAATACTGTAGATGCTGCTGCTTCTAACTTAGATGGCTTTCTTTGGAGATACATATGTTTCTTCTACTCAGCTGCATAGGCCTATATTGTACAAAGTGAAATTTTGTCCACGTTGATATCTATGATTTCAGGGAGTATTCCTTTCAAAAACTACCTCAAGTCTCACAGGAAAACATGTGATAGATGCCACAGCTCGTAACATAGATGGGTTTTTCTGAGAGACACTTGTGTTTCTTCACCTCAGCTGAATAGGTCAATTTTGAGCAAGCACCGCCTATCTGCAGCATGAAGCACGAAAATTCGTAGAAGTCTTTCTTTCAAAACTCACTAAATTCTCACAGGAAAACAATGTGGTTAATGTTGCAGTGTCTAGCAAACCTGGTTTTCTTTGGAGTGAATCGTGTGTTTCTTCACCTCAGCTGAGTAGGCCTATTTGGATTAAAGAGCGTGTATGTTCACCTTGAAACGCCGAAGGTGGAGGCTGTCGTCCTTCCAAAACTAGTACATTTCTCACAGGAAAACAATGGGCTACTTACTCCTGCGTCTAACACGAACAGCTTTTTTTCCAGAGATTCATGTGTTGTGTCAACTTAGCTCTATAGGACCACTCGGAAGAAAATGAGCCTTCCTCTCCTTGAAAATTATGATCTGCGTAAACTATTCCTTTCAAAAATTAACTTAATTTTCACAGGGGAACCAAGTCCGTGATGCTCCTGCTGCTAGCACACATGGATTTCTTTGAGAGATACTTGAGTTTCGTCCATTCAGCTGAATAGGCCCCCTTGGAAAATAATCAGACTTTCTCTACATTCAAATCTATGACTTCAGGAATTATTTCTTATAAAACTCCCTCAAGTCCCTCAGGAAAACAAGGTGTCAGATGCTGTACCTTCTAGCATGCATCGTTTTCTTTGGAGAGGTTCATATGTTTCCTCAACTCAGCTCAATAGGCCTATTTGGATCCAAGAGAGCCTAGATTCACCTTGAAACACTGAAGTTGTAGGCAGTACTCTTAACAAGTGGGACACAATTCTCAAAGGAAAAGAATGTGTTAGGTGCTCCTCTGTCTAAAAAGAATGGTTTTGTTTCCAGAGATACTTGTGTTTCTTCAACTCAGCAGAATAGGCCTATTTGGATCAAGAAGGAACTGTCCCCAGCTTGAAACATCCAAATTGGAGGACGTCTTTCTGTCAAAAACCATCTCAATTCTCACAGGAAAACAATGTGCTAGATGCTAGTGCGTCTAACAGGAATGGATTTTTTTCTGGAGATACACGTGTATCTTCTATTTAGCTGAATAGGCCTATTTGGAGCAACATGAGTCTTTCTCTACCTTGAAATTCTGATTTGCAACATGTACTCCTGTAAAACAAACTCAATGATCACAGGGAAGTAACGTGCTTGATGCTCCTGCTTTTAGCACACGTGGTTTTCACGAGAGATACATGTGATTCTTCCCCTCTGCTGAATAGGCCTACTTGCAACAAAGCCAGCCTTTTGCACTTTGAAAACAATGTCTGGCAGGAAGATTTCCTTTCAAAAACGAACTCAATACTCAGAGAAAAATAACGTCAGATGCTGCAGCTCCACACACAGAGGGTTTTCTTTGGAGTGATCCTTGTGTGTCTTCAACTCAGCTGAATAGGCCTAGAGGGAGGAAAGAGAGCCTACCTCCACCTTGAAACCCCTCAGTTGTGGGAAGTTTTCCTTTCAAAAAGTGACTTAACTCTTACAGGGAAACCATGTGCTAGATGCTGTAGATTCTAGCATATATGGTTTTCTTTCAGGAGTCACCTGTGTTTCCTCAACTCAACTGTTTAGACCTATTAACAGTCAGAAGCGCCTATCTCTAGCTTCAAACACCTAAACACCTAAACTAACTCATGTCACAGAAAGAAAATATTGTAGGCTCTCCTGCTTCCCAGGTGATTCTTTCATGACACAGGTGGGTTTCTTCAACTCAACTGAATAGGCCAATTTGGGAAAAAGGAGCCCTTTCACAACGCGATCACTGATTTGCAGGAAGCACTTCTTTCAAAACATAACTAAATATGCCAGGAAAACAATCTCTCAGGTGATCCTGCTTCTAATACAGATGGTTTTCTTTTGAGAGATCCATGTGTTTCTTCAATTTAGAAGAATGAGCCTATTTGGACAAAATGATCCTTTTTCCACCTTGAAAATTGTAATTTCTCTGAAGTATTCCCTTCAAACCCTAACTCAACTCTCACAGGCACACAACGTGCTAGATACGTGAGGCTCTAACATAGAGGCTTTTCTTTGGACAGATACATGTCTTTGCTCAAGTCAGCTGAATTGAACTTTTGAGAGTAAATAGCGCCTAGGTCCAGGATAAACCACGTATGTTTCAGGAAGTATTCCTATCAGATCTAACTCAATTCGCACAAAGAAACAATGTGCTACATGCTGCTGCTCCTAACCTAGATGGTTTTCTTCAGAGAACTACGTGTGTTTCTTTTAAGCAGATAATAGGTCTATGTGGAATAAAATGAGCAATAATCCACCATGAAAATGTGATTGGCAGCATGTAATGCTTTCAAAATTAACTCAGTTCTCACAGGAAAGAAAAATGTGCTAGGTGCTCCTGCTTCTAACACAGATGGTTTTCTTTGGAGAGATAGCTATGTTTATTCTTCTCAGCTGAATAGGCCTATATTGAACAAAATGAGCCTGTCTCCACCTTGAAATCTGATATTTGAGGGAGTAGTTAGTCCTTGCAGAAACTACTTCAATTCTGAAAGGAAAACAATGTGCTAGATGCTGCGGCTTCTCACATACCTGTTTTTCTTTGGAGAGCTACATGTGTTACTTCAACGCAGCCCAGTGGGCCGATTTGCATCGGGGAAAGCTATTGTTCTCATAAAACACCAAAGTTTCAGCAGTGCTCTTTCAAAAACTCAGCGTATTTTCACAGGAAAACAATGTGCTAGTTGCTCCTGCATCTAACACGAATGGCTTCTTTTCTAGAGATGCATGCTTTTCTTCATCGTAGCTGAATAGGCCTATTTGGATCAAATGAGCCTTTCTCCACCTTGAAAATTCTGATTTGCAGGAAGTATTCCTTTCAAAAACGAACTCAATTTTAGTAGTATGTGCCTGATGCTCCTGTATGTGCCTGATGCTCCTGCTCTCAGAGCACATGGTTTTCTTCGAGAAATGCGTGCGTTTCGTCCACTCAACTGAATTGGCCTATTTGGACCAAAATCATCCTTTCTCCACCTTGAAATCTATGTTTTGCAGGAAGTGTTCCTCTCAAAAACGACCTCAATTCACAATGGAAAATAATATGCTAGATGCTGCACGTTCTAGCATACATGCTTGTCTTTGGAGAGGTGCATGGGTTTCTTCACCTGAGCTGAATAGGCCTATTTGGATCAAAGAGAGCCTATATTCACTTTGAAACATCAAAGTTGCAGGCAGTACTTTGGCCAAAACTACCACCATTCTCACAGGAAAACAATGGCTACTTGCTACTGCATCTAACAGAAACCCTTGTGTTCTCGAGACACATGTGCTTCTTCCACGTAGCTGAAGAGGCCTCTTGGGAAAAAAGTGAGCCTTTATTCACCATGAAACTTCTGTTTTGCAGGAAGTATTCCTTCAAACACTACTTCAATTTTCACTGGGAAACAATTGGGTAGATGCTCCAGCTTCTAGCTCACGTGGTTTTCTCTTGGAAGATACTTGTGTTTCATCAAGTCAGCCGAATTGGCCCATTTGGTGCAACCAACGCAGATATCCCGATTGAATCACCTAAGTCGGAGGAGGTATTTCCATTCCATCTAACTCAATTCTTATAGAGAAACAATACTGTAGATGCTGCTGCTTCTAACTTAGATGGCTTTCTTTGGAGATACATATGTTTCTTCTACTCAGCTGCATAGGCCTATATTGGACAAAGTGAAATTTTGTCCACGTTGATATCTATGATTTCAGGGAGTATTCCTTTCAAAAACTACCTCAAGTCTCACAGGAAAACATGTGATAGATGCCACAGCTCGTAACATAGATGGGTTTTTCTGAGAGACACTTGTGTTTCTTCACCTCAGCTGAATAGGTCAATTTTGAGCAAGCACCGCCTATCTGCAGCATGAAGCACGAAAATTCGTAGAAGTCTTTCTTTCAAAACTCACTAAATTCTCACAGGAAAACAATGTGGTTAATGTTGCAGTGTCTAGCAAACCTGGTTTTCTTTGGAGTGAATCGTGTGTTTCTTCACCTCAGCTGAGTAGGCCTATTTGGATTAAAGAGCGTGTATGTTCACCTTGAAACGCCGAAGGTGGAGGCTGTCGTCCTTCCAAAACTAGTACATTTCTCACAGGAAAACCATGGGCTACTTACTCCTGCGTCTAACACGAACAGCTTTTTTTCCAGAGATTCATGTGTTGTGTCAACTTAGCTCTATAGGACCACTCGGAAGAAAATGAGCCTTCCTCTCCTTGAAAATTATGATCTGCGTAAACTATTCCTTTCAAAAATTAACTTAATTTTCACAGGGGAACCAAGTCCGTGATGCTCCTGCTGCTAGCACACATGGATTTCTTTGAGAGATACTTGAGTTTCGTCCATTCAGCTGAATAGGCCCCCTTGGAAAATAATCAGACTTTCTCTACATTCAAATCTATGACTTCAGGAATTATTTCTTATAAAACTCCCTCAAGTCCCTCAGGAAAACAAGGTGTCAGATGCTGTACCTTCTAGCATGCATCGTTTTCTTTGGAGAGGTTCATATGTTTCCTCAACTCAGCTCAATAGGCCTATTTGGATCCAAGAGAGCCTAGATTCACCTTGAAACACTGAAATTGTAGGCAGTACTCTTAACAAGTGGGACACAATTCTCAAAGGAAAAGAATGTGTTAGGTGCTCCTCTGTCTAAAAAGAATGGTTTTGTTTCCAGAGATACTTGTGTTTCTTCAACTCAGCAGAATAGGCCTATTTGGATCAAGAAGGAACTGTCCCCAGCTTGAAACATCCAAATTGGAGGACGTCTTTCTGTCAAAAACCATCTCAATTCTCACAGGAAAACAATGTGCTAGATGCTAGTGCGTCTAACAGGAATGGATTTTTTTCTGGAGATACACGTGTATCTTCTATTTAGCTGAATAGGCCTATTTGGAGCAACATGAGTCTTTCTCTACCTTGAAATTCTGATTTGCAACATGTACTCCTGTAAAACAAACTCAATGATCACAGGGAAGTAACGTGCTTGATGCTCCTGCTTTTAGCACACGTGGTTTTCACGAGAGATACATGTGATTCTTCCCCTCTGCTGAATAGGCCTACTTGCAACAAAGCCAGCCTTTTGCACTTTGAAAACAATGTCTGGCAGGAAGATTTCCTTTCAAAAACGAACTCAATACTCAGAGAAAAATAACGTCAGATGCTGCAGCTCCACACACAGAGGGTTTTCTTTGGAGTGATCCTTGTGTGTCTTCAACTCAGCTGAATAGGCCTAGAGGGAGGAAAGAGAGCCTACCTCCACCTTGAAACCCCTCAGTTGTGGGAAGTTTTCCTTTCAAAAAGTGACTTAACTCTTACAGGGAAACCATGTGCTAGATGCTGTAGATTCTAGCATATATGGTTTTCTTTCAGGAGTCACCTGTGTTTCCTCAACTCAACTGTTTAGACCTATTAACAGTCAGAAGCGCCTATCTCTAGCTTCAAACACCTAAACACCTAAACTAACTCATGTCACAGAAAGAAAATATTGTAGGCTCTCCTGCTTCCCAGGTGATTCTTTCATGACACAGGTGGGTTTCTTCAACTCAACTGAATAGGCCAATTTGGGAAAAAGGAGCCCTTTCACAACGCGATCACTGATTTGCAGGAAGCACTTCTTTCAAAACATAACTAAATATGCCAGGAAAACAATCTCTCAGGTGATCCTGCTTCTAATACAGATGGTTTTCTTTTGAGAGATCCATGTGTTTCTTCAATTTAGAAGAATGAGCCTATTTGGACAAAATGATCCTTTTTCCACCTTGAAAATTGTAATTTCTCTGAAGTATTCCCTTCAAACCCTAACTCAACTCTCACAGGCACACAACGTGCTAGATACGTGAGGCTCTAACATAGAGGCTTTTCTTTGGACAGATACATGTCTTTGCTCAAGTCAGCTGAATTGAACTTTTGAGAGTAAATAGCGCCTAGGTCCAGGATAAACCACGTATGTTTCAGGAAGTATTCCTATCAGATCTAACTCAATTCGCACAAAGAAACAATGTGCTACATGCTGCTGCTCCTAACCTAGATGGTTTTCTTCAGAGAACTACGTGTGTTTCTTTTAAGCAGATAATAGGTCTATGTGGAATAAAATGAGCAATAATCCACCATGAAAATGTGATTGGCAGCATGTAATGCTTTCAAAATTAACTCAGTTCTCACAGGAAAGAAAAATGTGCTAGGTGCTCCTGCTTCTAACACAGATGGTTTTCTTTGGAGAGATAGCTATGTTTATTCTTCTCAGCTGAATAGGCCTATATTGAACAAAATGAGCCTGTCTCCACCTTGAAATCTGATATTTGAGGGAGTAGTTAGTCCTTGCAGAAACTACTTCAATTCTGAAAGGAAAACAATGTGCTAGATGCTGCGGCTTCTCACATACCTGTTTTTCTTTGGAGAGCTACATGTGTTTCTTCAACGCAGCCCAGTGGGCCGATTTGCATCGGGGAAAGCTATTGTTCTCATAAAACACCAAAGTTTCAGCAGTGCTCTTTCAAAAACTCAGCGTATTTTCACAGGAAAACAATGTGCTAGTTGCTCCTGCATCTAACACGAATGGCTTCTTTTCTAGAGATGCATGCTTTTCTTCATCGTAGCTGAATAGGCCTATTTGGATCAAATGAGCCTTTCTCCACCTTGAAAATTCTGATTTGCAGGAAGTATTCCTTTCAAAAACGAACTCAATTTTAGTAGGGAAAGTATGTGCCTGATGCTCCTGCTCTCAGAGCACATGGTTTTCTTCGAGAAATGCGTGCGTTTCGTCCACTCAACTGAATTGGCCTATTTGGACCAAAATCATCCTTTCTCCACCTTGAAATCTATGTTTTGCAGGAAGTGTTCCTCTCAAAAACGACCTCAATTCACAATGGAAAATAATATGCTAGATGCTGCACGTTCTAGCATACATGCTTGTCTTTGGAGAGGTGCATGGGTTTCTTCACCTGAGCTGAATAGGCCTATTTGGATCAAAGAGAGCCTATATTCACTTTGAAACATCAAAGTTGCAGGCAGTACTTTGGCCAAAACTACCACCATTCTCACAGGAAAACAATGGCTACTTGCTACTGCATCTAACAGAAACCCTTGTGTTCTCGAGACACATGTGCTTCTTCCACGTAGCTGAAGAGGCCTCTTGGGAAAAAAGTGAGCCTTTATTCACCATGAAACTTCTGTTTTGCAGGAAGTATTCCTTCAAACACTACTTCAATTTTCACTGGGAAACAATTGGGTAGATGCTCCAGCTTCTAGCTCACGTGGTTTTCTCTTGGAAGATACTTGTGTTTCATCAAGTCAGCCGAATTGGCCCATTTGGTGCAACCAACGCAGATATCCCGATTGAATCACCTAAGTCGGAGGAGGTATTTCCATTCCATCTAACTCAATTCTTATAGAGAAACAATACTGTAGATGCTGCTGCTTCTAACTTAGATGGCTTTCTTTGGAGATACATATGTTTCTTCTACTCAGCTGCATAGGCCTATATTGGACAAAGTGAAATTTTGTCCACGTTGATATCTATGATTTCAGGGAGTATTCCTTTCAAAAACTACCTCAAGTCTCACAGGAAAACATGTGATAGATGCCACAGCTCGTAACATAGATGGGTTTTTCTGAGAGACACTTGTGTTTCTTCACCTCAGCTGAATAGGTCAATTTTGAGCAAGCACCGCCTATCTGCAGCATGAAGCACGAAAATTCGTAGAAGTCTTTCTTTCAAAACTCACTAAATTCTCACAGGAAAACAATGTGGTTAATGTTGCAGTGTCTAGCAAACCTGGTTTTCTTTGGAGTGAATCGTGTGTTTCTTCACCTCAGCTGAGTAGGCCTATTTGGATTAAAGAGCGTGTATGTTCACCTTGAAACGCCGAAGGTGGAGGCTGTCGTCCTTCCAAAACTAGTACATTTCTCACAGGAAAACAATGGGCTACTTACTCCTGCGTCTAACACGAACAGCTTTTTTTCCAGAGATTCATGTGTTGTGTCAACTTAGCTCTATAGGACCACTCGGAAGAAAATGAGCCTTCCTCTCCTTGAAAATTATGATCTGCGTAAACTATTCCTTTCAAAAATTAACTTAATTTTCACAGGGGAACCAAGTCCGTGATGCTCCTGCTGCTAGCACACATGGATTTCTTTGAGAGATACTTGAGTTTCGTCCATTCAGCTGAATAGGCCCCCTTGGAAAATAATCAGACTTTCTCTACATTCAAATCTATGACTTCAGGAATTATTTCTTATAAAACTCCCTCAAGTCCCTCAGGAAAACAAGGTGTCAGATGCTGTACCTTCTAGCATGCATCGTTTTCTTTGGAGAGGTTCATATGTTTCCTCAACTCAGCTCAATAGGCCTATTTGGATCCAAGAGAGCCTAGATTCACCTTGAAACACTGAAGTTGTAGGCAGTACTCTTAACAAGTGGGACACAATTCTCAAAGGAAAAGAATGTGTTAGGTGCTCCTCTGTCTAAAAAGAATGGTTTTGTTTCCAGAGATACTTGTGTTTCTTCAACTCAGCAGAATAGGCCTATTTGGATCAAGAAGGAACTGTCCCCAGCTTGAAACATCCAAATTGGAGGACGTCTTTCTGTCAAAAACCATCTCAATTCTCACAGGAAAACAATGTGCTAGATGCTAGTGCGTCTAACAGGAATGGATTTTTTTCTGGAGATACACGTGTATCTTCTATTTAGCTGAATAGGCCTATTTGGAGCAACATGAGTCTTTCTCTACCTTGAAATTCTGATTTGCAACATGTACTCCTGTAAAACAAACTCAATGATCACAGGGAAGTAACGTGCTTGATGCTCCTGCTTTTAGCACACGTGGTTTTCACGAGAGATACATGTGATTCTTCCCCTCTGCTGAATAGGCCTACTTGCAACAAAGCCAGCCTTTTGCACTTTGAAAACAATGTCTGGCAGGAAGATTTCCTTTCAAAAACGAACTCAATACTCAGAGAAAAATAACGTCAGATGCTGCAGCTCCACACACAGAGGGTTTTCTTTGGAGTGATCCTTGTGTGTCTTCAACTCAGCTGAATAGGCCTAGAGGGAGGAAAGAGAGCCTACCTCCACCTTGAAACCCCTCAGTTGTGGGAAGTTTTCCTTTCAAAAAGTGACTTAACTCTTACAGGGAAACCATGTGCTAGATGCTGTAGATTCTAGCATATATGGTTTTCTTTCAGGAGTCACCTGTGTTTCCTCAACTCAACTGTTTAGACCTATTAACAGTCAGAAGCGCCTATCTCTAGCTTCAAACACCTAAACACCTAAACTAACTCATGTCACAGAAAGAAAATATTGTAGGCTCTCCTGCTTCCCAGGTGATTCTTTCATGACACAGGTGGGTTTCTTCAACTCAACTGAATAGGCCAATTTGGGAAAAAGGAGCCCTTTCACAACGCGATCACTGATTTGCAGGAAGCACTTCTTTCAAAACATAACTAAATATGCCAGGAAAACAATCTCTCAGGTGATCCTGCTTCTAATACAGATGGTTTTCTTTTGAGAGATCCATGTGTTTCTTCAATTTAGAAGAATGAGCCTATTTGGACAAAATGATCCTTTTTCCACCTTGAAAATTGTAATTTCTCTGAAGTATTCCCTTCAAACCCTAACTCAACTCTCACAGGCACACAACGTGCTAGATACGTGAGGCTCTAACATAGAGGCTTTTCTTTGGACAGATACATGTCTTTGCTCAAGTCAGCTGAATTGAACTTTTGAGAGTAAATAGCGCCTAGGTCCAGGATAAACCACGTATGTTTCAGGAAGTATTCCTATCAGATCTAACTCAATTCGCACAAAGAAACAATGTGCTACATGCTGCTGCTCCTAACCTAGATGGTTTTCTTCAGAGAACTACGTGTGTTTCTTTTAAGCAGATAATAGGTCTATGTGGAATAAAATGAGCAATAATCCACCATGAAAATGTGATTGGCAGCATGTAATGCTTTCAAAATTAACTCAGTTCTCACAGGAAAGAAAAATGTGCTAGGTGCTCCTGCTTCTAACACAGATGGTTTTCTTTGGAGAGATAGCTATGTTTATTCTTCTCAGCTGAATAGGCCTATATTGAACAAAATGAGCCTGTCTCCACCTTGAAATCTGATATTTGAGGGAGTAGTTAGTCCTTGCAGAAACTACTTCAATTCTGAAAGGAAAACAATGTGCTAGATGCTGCGGCTTCTCACATACCTGTTTTTCTTTGGAGAGCTACATGTGTTTCTTCAACGCAGCCCAGTGGGCCGATTTGCATCGGGGAAAGCTATTGTTCTCATAAAACACCAAAGTTTCAGCAGCGCTCTTTCAAAAACTCAGCGTATTTTCACAGGAAAACAATGTGCTAGTTGCTCCTGCATCTAACACGAATGGCTTCTTTTCTAGAGATGCATGCTTTTCTTCATCGTAGCTGAATAGGCCTATTTGGATCAAATGAGCCTTTCTCCACCTTGAAAATTCTGATTGGCAGGAAGTATTCCTTTCAAAAACGAACTCAATTTTAGTAGGGAAAGTATGTGCCTGATGCTCCTGCTCTCAGAGCACATGGTTTTCTTCGAGAAATGCGTGCGTTTCGTCCACTCAACTGAATTGGCCTATTTGGACCAAAATCATCCTTTCTCCACCTTGAAATCTATGTTTTGCAGGAAGTGTTCCTCTCAAAAACGACCTCAATTCACAATGGAAAATAATATGCTAGATGCTGCACGTTCTAGCATACATGCTTGTCTTTGGAGAGGTGCATGGGTTTCTTCACCTGAGCTGAATAGGCCTATTTGGATCAAAGAGAGCCTATATTCACTTTGAAACATCAAAGTTGCAGGCAGTACTTTGGCCAAAACTACCACCATTCTCACAGGAAAACAATGGCTACTTGCTACTGCATCTAACAGAAACCCTTGTGTTCTCGAGACACATGTGCTTCTTCCACGTAGCTGAAGAGGCCTCTTGGGAAAAAAGTGAGCCTTTATTCACCATGAAACTTCTGTTTTGCAGGAAGTATTCCTTCAAACACTACTTCAATTTTCACTGGGAAACAATTGGGTAGATGCTCCAGCTTCTAGCTCACGTGGTTTTCTCTTGGAAGATACTTGTGTTTCATCAAGTCAGCCGAATTGGCCCATTTGGTGCAACCAACGCAGATATCCCGATTGAATCACCTAAGTCGGAGGAGGTATTTCCATTCCATCTAACTCAATTCTTATAGAGAAACAATACTGTAGATGCTGCTGCTTCTAACTTAGATGGCTTTCTTTGGAGATACATATGTTTCTTCTACTCAGCTGCATAGGCCTATATTGTACAAAGTGAAATTTTGTCCACGTTGATATCTATGATTTCAGGGAGTATTCCTTTCAAAAACTACCTCAAGTCTCACAGGAAAACATGTGATAGATGCCACAGCTCGTAACATAGATGGGTTTTTCTGAGAGACACTTGTGTTTCTTCACCTCAGCTGAATAGGTCAATTTTGAGCAAGCACCGCCTATCTGCAGCATGAAGCACGAAAATTCGTAGAAGTCTTTCTTTCAAAACTCACTAAATTCTCACAGGAAAACAATGTGGTTAATGTTGCAGTGTCTAGCAAACCTGGTTTTCTTTGGAGTGAATCGTGTGTTTCTTCACCTCAGCTGAGTAGGCCTATTTGGATTAAAGAGCGTGTATGTTCACCTTGAAACGCCGAAGGTGGAGGCTGTCGTCCTTCCAAAACTAGTACATTTCTCACAGGAAAACCATGGGCTACTTACTCCTGCGTCTAACACGAACAGCTTTTTTTCCAGAGATTCATGTGTTGTGTCAACTTAGCTCTATAGGACCACTCGGAAGAAAATGAGCCTTCCTCTCCTTGAAAATTATGATCTGCGTAAACTATTCCTTTCAAAAATTAACTTAATTTTCACAGGGGAACCAAGTCCGTGATGCTCCTGCTGCTAGCACACATGGATTTCTTTGAGAGATACTTGAGTTTCGTCCATTCAGCTGAATAGGCCCCCTTGGAAAATAATCAGACTTTCTCTACATTCAAATCTATGACTTCAGGAATTATTTCTTATAAAACTCCCTCAAGTCCCTCAGGAAAACAAGGTGTCAGATGCTGTACCTTCTAGCATGCATCGTTTTCTTTGGAGAGGTTCATATGTTTCCTCAACTCAGCTCAATAGGCCTATTTGGATCCAAGAGAGCCTAGATTCACCTTGAAACACTGAAGTTGTAGGCAGTACTCTTAACAAGTGGGACACAATTCTCAAAGGAAAAGAATGTGTTAGGTGCTCCTCTGTCTAAAAAGAATGGTTTTGTTTCCAGAGATACTTGTGTTTCTTCAACTCAGCAGAATAGGCCTATTTGGATCAAGAAGGAACTGTCCCCAGCTTGAAACATCCAAATTGGAGGACGTCTTTCTGTCAAAAACCATCTCAATTCTCACAGGAAAACAATGTGCTAGATGCTAGTGCGTCTAACAGGAATGGATTTTTTTCTGGAGATACACGTGTATCTTCTATTTAGCTGAATAGGCCTATTTGGAGCAACATGAGTCTTTCTCTACCTTGAAATTCTGATTTGCAACATGTACTCCTGTAAAACAAACTCAATGATCACAGGGAAGTAACGTGCTTGATGCTCCTGCTTTTAGCACACGTGGTTTTCACGAGAGATACATGTGATTCTTCCCCTCTGCTGAATAGGCCTACTTGCAACAAAGCCAGCCTTTTGCACTTTGAAAACAATGTCTGGCAGGAAGATTTCCTTTCAAAAACGAACTCAATACTCAGAGAAAAATAACGTCAGATGCTGCAGCTCCACACACAGAGGGTTTTCTTTGGAGTGATCCTTGTGTGTCTTCAACTCAGCTGAATAGGCCTAGAGGGAGGAAAGAGAGCCTACCTCCACCTTGAAACCCCTCAGTTGTGGGAAGTTTTCCTTTCAAAAAGTGACTTAACTCTTACAGGGAAACCATGTGCTAGATGCTGTAGATTCTAGCATATATGGTTTTCTTTCAGGAGTCACCTGTGTTTCCTCAACTCAACTGTTTAGACCTATTAACAGTCAGAAGCGCCTATCTCTAGCTTCAAACACCTAAACACCTAAACTAACTCATGTCACAGAAAGAAAATATTGTAGGCTCTCCTGCTTCCCAGGTGATTCTTTCATGACACAGGTGGGTTTCTTCAACTCAACTGAATAGGCCAATTTGGGAAAAAGGAGCCCTTTCACAACGCGATCACTGATTTGCAGGAAGCACTTCTTTCAAAACATAACTAAATATGCCAGGAAAACAATCTCTCAGGTGATCCTGCTTCTAATACAGATGGTTTTCTTTTGAGAGATCCATGTGTTTCTTCAATTTAGAAGAATGAGCCTATTTGGACAAAATGATCCTTTTTCCACCTTGAAAATTGTAATTTCTCTGAAGTATTCCCTTCAAACCCTAACTCAACTCTCACAGGCACACAACGTGCTAGATACGTGAGGCTCTAACATAGAGGCTTTTCTTTGGACAGATACATGTCTTTGCTCAAGTCAGCTGAATTGAACTTTTGAGAGTAAATAGCGCCTAGGTCCAGGATAAACCACGTATGTTTCAGGAAGTATTCCTATCAGATCTAACTCAATTCGCACAAAGAAACAATGTGCTACATGCTGCTGCTCCTAACCTAGATGGTTTTCTTCAGAGAACTACGTGTGTTTCTTTTAAGCAGATAATAGGTCTATGTGGAATAAAATGAGCAATAATCCACCATGAAAATGTGATTGGCAGCATGTAATGCTTTCAAAATTAACTCAGTTCTCACAGGAAAGAAAAATGTGCTAGGTGCTCCTGCTTCTAACACAGATGGTTTTCTTTGGAGAGATAGCTATGTTTATTCTTCTCAGCTGAATAGGCCTATATTGAACAAAATGAGCCTGTCTCCACCTTGAAATCTGATATTTGAGGGAGTAGTTAGTCCTTGCAGAAACTACTTCAATTCTGAAAGGAAAACAATGTGCTAGATGCTGCGGCTTCTCACATACCTGTTTTTCTTTGGAGAGCTACATGTGTTTCTTCAACGCAGCCCAGTGGGCCGATTTGCATCGGGGAAAGCTATTGTTCTCATAAAACACCAAAGTTTCAGCAGCGCTCTTTCAAAAACTCAGCGTATTTTCACAGGAAAACAATGTGCTAGTTGCTCCTGCATCTAACACGAATGGCTTCTTTTCTAGAGATGCATGCTTTTCTTCATCGTAGCTGAATAGGCCTATTTGGATCAAATGAGCCTTTCTCCACCTTGAAAATTCTGATTGGCAGGAAGTATTCCTTTCAAAAACGAACTCAATTTTAGTAGGGAAAGTATGTGCCTGATGCTCCTGCTCTCAGAGCACATGGTTTTCTTCGAGAAATGCGTGCGTTTCGTCCACTCAACTGAATTGGCCTATTTGGACCAAAATCATCCTTTCTCCACCTTGAAATCTATGTTTTGCAGGAAGTGTTCCTCTCAAAAACGACCTCAATTCACAATGGAAAATAATATGCTAGATGCTGCACGTTCTAGCATACATGCTTGTCTTTGGAGAGGTGCATGGGTTTCTTCACCTGAGCTGAATAGGCCTATTTGGATCAAAGAGAGCCTATATTCACTTTGAAACATCAAAGTTGCAGGCAGTACTTTGGCCAAAACTACCACCATTCTCACAGGAAAACAATGGCTACTTGCTACTGCATCTAACAGAAACCCTTGTGTTCTCGAGACACATGTGCTTCTTCCACGTAGCTGAAGAGGCCTCTTGGGAAAAAAGTGAGCCTTTATTCACCATGAAACTTCTGTTTTGCAGGAAGTATTCCTTCAAACACTACTTCAATTTTCACTGGGAAACAATTGGGTAGATGCTCCAGCTTCTAGCTCACGTGGTTTTCTCTTGGAAGATACTTGTGTTTCATCAAGTCAGCCGAATTGGCCCATTTGGTGCAACCAACGCAGATATCCCGATTGAATCACCTAAGTCGGAGGAGGTATTTCCATTCCATCTAACTCAATTCTTATAGAGAAACAATACTGTAGATGCTGCTGCTTCTAACTTAGATGGCTTTCTTTGGAGATACATATGTTTCTTCTACTCAGCTGCATAGGCCTATATTGTACAAAGTGAAATTTTGTCCACGTTGATATCTATGATTTCAGGGAGTATTCCTTTCAAAAACTACCTCAAGTCTCACAGGGAAACATGTGATAGATGCCACAGCTCGTAACATAGATGGGTTTTTCTGAGAGACACTTGTGTTTCTTCACCTCAGCTGAATAGGTCAATTTTGAGCAAGCACCGCCTATCTGCAGCATGAAGCACGAAAATTCGTAGAAGTCTTTCTTTCAAAACTCACTAAATTCTCACAGGAAAACAATGTGGTTAATGTTGCAGTGTCTAGCAAACCTGGTTTTCTTTGGAGTGAAACGTGTGTTTCTTCACCTCAGCTGAGTAGGCCTATTTGGATTAAAGAGCGTGTATGTTTACCTTGAAACGCCGAAGGTGGAGGCTGTCGTCCTTCCAAAACTAGTACATTTCTCACAGGAAAACCATGGGCTACTTACTCCTGCGTCTAACACGAACAGCTTTTTTTCCAGAGATTCATGTGTTGTGTCAACTTAGCTCTATAGGACCACTCGGAAGAAAATGAGCCTTCCTCTCCTTGAAAATTATGATCTGCGTAAACTATTCCTTTCAAAAATTAACTTAATTTTCACAGGGGAACCAAGTCCGTGATGCTCCTGCTGCTAGCACACATGGATTTCTTTGAGAGATACTTGAGTTTCGTCCATTCAGCTGAATAGGCCCCCTTGGAAAATAATCAGACTTTCTCTACATTCAAATCTATGACTTCAGGAATTATTTCTTATAAAACTCCCTCAAGTCCCTCAGGAAAACAAGGTGTCAGATGCTGTACCTTCTAGCATGCATCGTTTTCTTTGGAGAGGTTCATATGTTTCCTCAACTCAGCTCAATAGGCCTATTTGGATCCAAGAGAGCCTAGATTCACCTTGAAACACTGAAGTTGTAGGCAGTACTCTTAACAAGTGGGACACAATTCTCAAAGGAAAAGAATGTGTTAGGTGCTCCTCTGTCTAAAAAGAATGGTTTTGTTTCCAGAGATACTTGTGTTTCTTCAACTCAGCAGAATAGGCCTATTTGGATCAAGAAGGAACTGTCCCCAGCTTGAAACATCCAAATTGGAGGACGTCTTTCTGTCAAAAACCATCTCAATTCTCACAGGAAAACAATGTGCTAGATGCTAGTGCGTCTAACAGGAATGGATTTTTTTCTGGAGATACACGTGTATCTTCTATTTAGCTGAATAGGCCTATTTGGAGCAACATGAGTCTTTCTCTACCTTGAAATTCTGATTTGCAACATGTACTCCTGTAAAACAAACTCAATGATCACAGGGAAGTAACGTGCTTGATGCTCCTGCTTTTAGCACACGTGGTTTTCACGAGAGATACATGTGATTCTTCCCCTCTGCTGAATAGGCCTACTTGCAACAAAGCCAGCCTTTTGCACTTTGAAAACAATGTCTGGCAGGAAGATTTCCTTTCAAAAACGAACTCAATACTCAGAGAAAAATAACGTCAGATGCTGCAGCTCCACACACAGAGGGTTTTCTTTGGAGTGATCCTTGTGTGTCTTCAACTCAGCTGAATAGGCCTAGAGGGAGGAAAGAGAGCCTACCTCCACCTTGAAACCCCTCAGTTGTGGGAAGTTTTCCTTTCAAAAAGTGACTTAACTCTTACAGGGAAACCATGTGCTAGATGCTGTAGATTCTAGCATATATGGTTTTCTTTCAGGAGTCACCTGTGTTTCCTCAACTCAACTGTTTAGACCTATTAACAGTCAGAAGCGCCTATCTCTAGCTTCAAACACCTAAAC
Organism: Castor canadensis; assembly: GCF_047511655.1. Classification (NCBI taxonomy): domain Eukaryota; kingdom Metazoa; phylum Chordata; class Mammalia; order Rodentia; family Castoridae; genus Castor; species Castor canadensis. The sequence goes on along the minus strand of NC_133387.1, from coordinate 152,194,319 downwards.
ACCTAAACTAACTCATGTCACAGAAAGAAAATATTGTAGGCTCTCCTGCTTCCCAGGTGATTCTTTCATGACACAGGTGGGTTTCTTCAACTCAACTGAATAGGCCAATTTGGGAAAAAGGAGCCCTTTCACAACGCGATCACTGATTTGCAGGAAGCACTTCTTTCAAAACATAACTAAATATGCCAGGAAAACAATCTCTCAGGTGATCCTGCTTCTAATACAGATGGTTTTCTTTTGAGAGATCCATGTGTTTCTTCAATTTAGAAGAATGAGCCTATTTGGACAAAATGATCCTTTTTCCACCTTGAAAATTGTAATTTCTCTGAAGTATTCCCTTCAAACCCTAACTCAACTCTCACAGGCACACAACGTGCTAGATACGTGAGGCTCTAACATAGAGGCTTTTCTTTGGACAGATACATGTCTTTGCTCAAGTCAGCTGAATTGAACTTTTGAGAGTAAATAGCGCCTAGGTCCAGGATAAACCACGTATGTTTCAGGAAGTATTCCTATCAGATCTAACTCAATTCGCACAAAGAAACAATGTGCTACATGCTGCTGCTCCTAACCTAGATGGTTTTCTTCAGAGAACTACGTGTGTTTCTTTTAAGCAGATAATAGGTCTATGTGGAATAAAATGAGCAATAATCCACCATGAAAATGTGATTGGCAGCATGTAATGCTTTCAAAATTAACTCAGTTCTCACAGGAAAGAAAAATGTGCTAGGTGCTCCTGCTTCTAACACAGATGGTTTTCTTTGGAGAGATAGCTATGTTTATTCTTCTCAGCTGAATAGGCCTATATTGAACAAAATGAGCCTGTCTCCACCTTGAAATCTGATATTTGAGGGAGTAGTTAGTCCTTGCAGAAACTACTTCAATTCTGAAAGGAAAACAATGTGCTAGATGCTGCGGCTTCTCACATACCTGTTTTTCTTTGGAGAGCTACATGTGTTTCTTCAACGCAGCCCAGTGGGCCGATTTGCATCGGGGAAAGCTATTGTTCTCATAAAACACCAAAGTTTCAGCAGTGCTCTTTCAAAAACTCAGCGTATTTTCACAGGAAAACAATGTGCTAGTTGCTCCTGCATCTAACACGAATGGCTTCTTTTCTAGAGATGCATGCTTTTCTTCATCGTAGCTGAATAGGCCTATTTGGATCAAATGAGCCTTTCTCCACCTTGAAAATTCTGATTGGCAGGAAGTATTCCTTTCAAAAACGAACTCAATTTTAGTAGGGAAAGTATGTGCCTGATGCTCCTGCTCTCAGAGCACATGGTTTTCTTCGAGAAATGCGTGCGTTTCGTCCACTCAACTGAATTGGCCTATTTGGACCAAAATCATCCTTTCTCCACCTTGAAATCTATGTTTTGCAGGAAGTGTTCCTCTCAAAAACGACCTCAATTCACAATGGAAAATAATATGCTAGATGCTGCACGTTCTAGCATACATGCTTGTCTTTGGAGAGGTGCATGGGTTTCTTCACCTGAGCTGAATAGGCCTATTTGGATCAAAGAGAGCCTATATTCACTTTGAAACATCAAAGTTGCAGGCAGTACTTTGGCCAAAACTACCACCATTCTCACAGGAAAACAATGGCTACTTGCTACTGCATCTAACAGAAACCCTTGTGTTCTCGAGACACATGTGCTTCTTCCACGTAGCTGAAGAGGCCTCTTGGGAAAAAAGTGAGCCTTTATTCACCATGAAACTTCTGTTTTGCAGGAAGTATTCCTTCAAACACTACTTCAATTTTCACTGGGAAACAATTGGGTAGATGCTCCAGCTTCTAGCTCACGTGGTTTTCTCTTGGAAGATACTTGTGTTTCATCAAGTCAGCCGAATTGGCCCATTTGGTGCAACCAACGCAGATATCCCGATTGAATCACTTAAGTCGGAGGAGGTATTTCCATTCCATCTAACTCAATTCTTATAGAGAAACAATACTGTAGATGCTGCTGCTTCTAACTTAGATGGCTTTCTTTGGAGATACATATGTTTCTTCTACTCAGCTGCATAGGCCTATATTGTACAAAGTGAAATTTTGTCCACGTTGATATCTATGATTTCAGGGAGTATTCCTTTCAAAAACTACCTCAAGTCTCACAGGAAAACATGTGATAGATGCCACAGCTCGTAACATAGATGGGTTTTTCTGAGAGACACTTGTGTTTCTTCACCTCAGCTGAATAGGTCAATTTTGAGCAAGCACCGCCTATCTGCAGCATGAAGCACGAAAATTCGTAGAAGTCTTTCTTTCAAAACTCACTAAATTCTCACAGGAAAACAATGTGGTTAATGTTGCAGTGTCTAGCAAACCTGGTTTTCTTTGGAGTGAATCGTGTGTTTCTTCACCTCAGCTGAGTAGGCCTATTTGGATTAAAGAGCGTGTATGTTCACCTTGAAACGCCGAAGGTGGAGGCTGTCGTCCTTCCAAAACTAGTACATTTCTCACAGGAAAACAATGGGCTACTTACTCCTGCGTCTAACACGAACAGCTTTTTTTCCAGAGATTCATGTGTTGTGTCAACTTAGCTCTATAGGACCACTCGGAAGAAAATGAGCCTTCCTCTCCTTGAAAATTATGATCTGCGTAAACTATTCCTTTCAAAAATTAACTTAATTTTCACAGGGGAACCAAGTCCGTGATGCTCCTGCTGCTAGCACACATGGATTTCTTTGAGAGATACTTGAGTTTCGTCCATTCAGCTGAATAGGCCCCCTTGGAAAATAATCAGACTTTCTCTACATTCAAATCTATGACTTCAGGAATTATTTCTTATAAAACTCCCTCAAGTCCCTCAGGAAAACAAGGTGTCAGATGCTGTACCTTCTAGCATGCATCGTTTTCTTTGGAGAGGTTCATATGTTTCCTCAACTCAGCTCAATAGGCCTATTTGGATCCAAGAGAGCCTAGATTCACCTTGAAACACTGAAATTGTAGGCAGTACTCTTAACAAGTGGGACACAATTCTCAAAGGAAAAGAATGTGTTAGGTGCTCCTCTGTCTAAAAAGAATGGTTTTGTTTCCAGAGATACTTGTGTTTCTTCAACTCAGCAGAATAGGCCTATTTGGATCAAGAAGGAACTGTCCCCAGCTTGAAACATCCAAATTGGAGGACGTCTTTCTGTCAAAAACCATCTCAATTCTCACAGGAAAACAATGTGCTAGATGCTAGTGCGTCTAACAGGAATGGATTTTTTTCTGGAGATACACGTGTATCTTCTATTTAGCTGAATAGGCCTATTTGGAGCAACATGAGTCTTTCTCTACCTTGAAATTCTGATTTGCAACATGTACTCCTGTAAAACAAACTCAATGATCACAGGGAAGTAACGTGCTTGATGCTCCTGCTTTTAGCACACGTGGTTTTCACGAGAGATACATGTGATTCTTCCCCTCTGCTGAATAGGCCTACTTGCAACAAAGCCAGCCTTTTGCACTTTGAAAACAATGTCTGGCAGGAAGATTTCCTTTCAAAAACGAACTCAATACTCAGAGAAAAATAACGTCAGATGCTGCAGCTCCACACACAGAGGGTTTTCTTTGGAGTGATCCTTGTGTGTCTTCAACTCAGCTGAATAGGCCTAGAGGGAGGAAAGAGAGCCTACCTCCACCTTGAAACCCCTCAGTTGTGGGAAGTTTTCCTTTCAAAAAGTGACTTAACTCTTACAGGGAAACCATGTGCTAGATGCTGTAGATTCTAGCATATATGGTTTTCTTTCAGGAGTCACCTGTGTTTCCTCAACTCAACTGTTTAGACCTATTAACAGTCAGAAGCGCCTATCTCTAGCTTCAAACACCTAAACACCTAAACTAACTCATGTCACAGAAAGAAAATATTGTAGGCTCTCCTGCTTCCCAGGTGATTCTTTCATGACACAGGTGGGTTTCTTCAACTCAACTGAATAGGCCAATTTGGGAAAAAGGAGCCCTTTCACAACGCGATCACTGATTTGCAGGAAGCACTTCTTTCAAAACATAACTAAATATGCCAGGAAAACAATCTCTCAGGTGATCCTGCTTCTAATACAGATGGTTTTCTTTTGAGAGATCCATGTGTTTCTTCAATTTAGAAGAATGAGCCTATTTGGACAAAATGATCCTTTTTCCACCTTGAAAATTGTAATTTCTCTGAAGTATTCCCTTCAAACCCTAACTCAACTCTCACAGGCACACAACGTGCTAGATACGTGAGGCTCTAACATAGAGGCTTTTCTTTGGACAGATACATGTCTTTGCTCAAGTCAGCTGAATTGAACTTTTGAGAGTAAATAGCGCCTAGGTCCAGGATAAACCACGTATGTTTCAGGAAGTATTCCTATCAGATCTAACTCAATTCGCACAAAGAAACAATGTGCTACATGCTGCTGCTCCTAACCTAGATGGTTTTCTTCAGAGAACTACGTGTGTTTCTTTTAAGCAGATAATAGGTCTATGTGGAATAAAATGAGCAATAATCCACCATGAAAATGTGATTGGCAGCATGTAATGCTTTCAAAATTAACTCAGTTCTCACAGGAAAGAAAAATGTGCTAGGTGCTCCTGCTTCTAACACAGATGGTTTTCTTTGGAGAGATAGCTATGTTTATTCTTCTCAGCTGAATAGGCCTATATTGAACAAAATGAGCCTGTCTCCACCTTGAAATCTGATATTTGAGGGAGTAGTCCTTGCAGAAACTACTTCAATTCTGAAAGGAAAACAATGTGCTAGATGCTGCGGCTTCTCACATACCTGTTTTTCTTTGGAGAGCTACATGTGTTTCTTCAACGCAGCCCAGTGGGCCGATTTGCATCGGGGAAAGCTATTGTTCTCATAAAACACCAAAGTTTCAGCAGTGCTCTTTCAAAAACTCAGCGTATTTTCACAGGAAAACAATGTGCTAGTTGCTCCTGCATCTAACACGAATGGCTTCTTTTCTAGAGATGCATGCTTTTCTTCATCGTAGCTGAATAGGCCTATTTGGATCAAATGAGCCTTTCTCCACCTTGAAAATTCTGATTTGCAGGAAGTATTCCTTTCAAAAACGAACTCAATTTTAGTAGGGAAAGTATGTGCCTGATGCTCCTGCTCTCAGAGCACATGGTTTTCTTCGAGAAATGCGTGCGTTTCGTCCACTCAACTGAATTGGCCTATTTGGACCAAAATCATCCTTTCTCCACCTTGAAATCTATGTTTTGCAGGAAGTGTTCCTCTCAAAAACGACCTCAATTCACAATGGAAAATAATATGCTAGATGCTGCACGTTCTAGCATACATGCTTGTCTTTGGAGAGGTGCATGGGTTTCTTCACCTGAGCTGAATAGGCCTATTTGGATCAAAGAGAGCCTATATTCACTTTGAAACATCAAAGTTGCAGGCAGTACTTTGGCCAAAACTACCACCATTCTCACAGGAAAACAATGGCTACTTGCTACTGCATCTAACAGAAACCCTTGTGTTCTCGAGACACATGTGCTTCTTCCACGTAGCTGAAGAGGCCTCTTGGGAAAAAAGTGAGCCTTTATTCACCATGAAACTTCTGTTTTGCAGGAAGTATTCCTTCAAACACTACTTCAATTTTCGCTGGGAAACAATTGGGTAGATGCTCCAGCTTCTAGCTCACGTGGTTTTCTCTTGGAAGATACTTGTGTTTCATCAAGTCAGCCGAATTGGCCCATTTGGTGCAACCAACGCAGATATCCCGATTGAATCACCTAAGTCGGAGGAGGTATTTCCATTCCATCTAACTCAATTCTTATAGAGAAACAATACTGTAGATGCTGCTGCTTCTAACTTAGATGGCTTTCTTTGGAGATACATATGTTTCTTCTACTCAGCTGCATAGGCCTATATTGTACAAAGTGAAATTTTGTCCACGTTGATATCTATGATTTCAGGGAGTATTCCTTTCAAAAACTACCTCAAGTCTCACAGGAAAACATGTGATAGATGCCACAGCTCGTAACATAGATGGGTTTTTCTGAGAGACACTTGTGTTTCTTCACCTCAGCTGAATAGGTCAATTTTGAGCAAGCACCGCCTATCTGCAGCATGAAGCACGAAAATTCGTAGAAGTCTTTCTTTCAAAACTCACTAAATTCTAACAGGAAAACAATGTGGTTAATGTTGCAGTGTCTAGCAAACCTGGTTTTCTTTGGAGTGAATCGTGTGTTTCTTCACCTCAGCTGAGTAGGCATATTTGGATTAAAGAGCGTGTATGTTCACCTTGAAACGCCGAAGGTGGAGGCTGTCGTCCTTCCAAAACTAGTACATTTCTCACAGGAAAACCATGGGCTACTTACTCCTGCGTCTAACACGAACAGCTTTTTTTCCAGAGATTCATGTGTTGTGTCAACTTAGCTCTATAGGACCACTCGGAAGAAAATGAGCCTTCCTCTCCTTGAAAATTATGATCTGCGTAAACTATTCCTTTCAAAAATTAACTTAATTTTCACAGGGGAACCAAGTCCGTGATGCTCCTGCTGCTAGCACACATGGATTTCTTTGAGAGATACTTGAGTTTCGTCCATTCAGCTGAATAGGCCCCCTTGGAAAATAATCAGACTTTCTCTACATTCAAATCTATGACTTCAGGAATTATTTCTTATAAAACTCCCTCAAGTCCCTCAGGAAAACAAGGTGTCAGATGCTGTACCTTCTAGCATGCATCGTTTTCTTTGGAGAGGTTCATATGTTTCCTCAACTCAGCTCAATAGGCCTATTTGGATCCAAGAGAGCCTAGATTCACCTTGAAACACTGAAATTGTAGGCAGTACTCTTAACAAGTGGGACACAATTCTCAAAGGAAAAGAATGTGTTAGGTGCTCCTCTGTCTAAAAAGAATGGTTTTGTTTCCAGAGATACTTGTGTTTCTTCAACTCAGCAGAATAGGCCTATTTGGATCAAGAAGGAACTGTCCCCAGCTTGAAACATCCAAATTGGAGGACGTCTTTCTGTCAAAAACCATCTCAATTCTCACAGGAAAACAATGTGCTAGATGCTAGTGCGTCTAACAGGAATGGATTTTTTTCTGGAGATACACGTGTATCTTCTATTTAGCTGAATAGGCCTATTTGGAGCAACATGAGTCTTTCTCTACCTTGAAATTCTGATTTGCAACATGTACTCCTGTAAAACAAACTCAATGATCACAGGGAAGTAACGTGCTTGATGCTCCTGCTTTTAGCACACGTGGTTTTCACGAGAGATACATGTGATTCTTCCCCTCTGCTGAATAGGCCTACTTGCAACAAAGCCAGCCTTTTGCACTTTGAAAACAATGTCTGGCAGGAAGATTTCCTTTCAAAAACGAACTCAATACTCAGAGAAAAATAACGTCAGATGCTGCAGCTCCACACACAGAGGGTTTTCTTTGGAGTGATCCTTGTGTGTCTTCAACTCAGCTGAATAGGCCTAGAGGGAGGAAAGAGAGCCTACCTCCACCTTGAAACCCCTCAGTTGTGGGAAGTTTTCCTTTCAAAAAGTGACTTAACTCTTACAGGGAATCCATGTGCTAGATGCTGTAGATTCTAGCATATATGGTTTTCTTTCAGGAGTCACCTGTGTTTCCTCAAGTCAACTGTTTAGACCTATAAACAGTCAGAAGCGCCTATCTCTAGCTTCAAACACCTAAACACCTAAACTAACTCATGTCACAGAAAGAAAATATTGTAGGCTCTCCTGCTTCCCAGGTGATTCTTCCATGACACAGGTGGGTTTCTTCAACTCAACTGAATAGGCCAATTTGGGAAAAAGGAGCCCTTTCACAACGCGATCACTGATTTGCAGGAAGCACTTCTTTCAAAACATAACTAAATATGCCAGGAAAACAATCTCTCAGGTGATCCTGCTTCTAATACAGATGGTTTTCTTTTGAGAGATCCATGTGTTTCTTCAATTTAGAAGAATGAGCCTATTTGGACAAAATGATCCTTTTTCCACCTTGAAAATTGTAATTTCTCTGAAGTATTCCCTTCAAACCCTAACTCAACTCTCACAGGCACACAACGTGCTAGATACGTGAGGCTCTAACATAGAGGCTTTTCTTTGGACAGATACATGTCTTTGCTCAAGTCAGCTGAATTGAACTTTTGAGAGTAAATAGCGCCTAGGTCCAGGATAAACCACGTATGTTTCAGGAAGTATTCCTATCAGATCTAACTCAATTCGCACAAAGAAACAATGTGCTACATGCTGCTGCTCCTAACCTAGATGGTTTTCTTCAGAGAACTACGTGTGTTTCTTTTAAGCAGATAATAGGTCTATGTGGAATAAAATGAGCAATAATCCACCATGAAAATGTGATTGGCAGCATGTAATGCTTTCAAAATTAACTCAGTTCTCACAGGAAAGAAAAATGTGCTAGGTGCTCCTGCTTCTAACACAGATGGTTTTCTTTGGAGAGATAGCTATGTTTATTCTTCTCAGCTGAATAGGCCTATATTGAACAAAATGAGCCTGTCTCCACCTTGAAATCTGATATTTGAGGGAGTAGTCCTTGCAGAAACTACTTCAATTCTGAAAGGAAAACAATGTGCTAGATGCTGCGGCTTCTCACATACCTGTTTTTCTTTGGAGAGCTACATGTGTTTCTTCAACGCAGCCCAGTGGGCCGATTTGCATCGGGGAAAGCTATTGTTCTCATAAAACACCAAAGTTTCAGCAGTGCTCTTTCAAAAACTCAGCATATTTTCACAGGAAAACAATGTGCTAGTTGCTCCTGCATCTAACACGAATGGCTTCTTTTCTAGAGATGCATGCTTTTCTTCATCGTAGCTGAATAGGCCTATTTGGATCAAATGACCTTTCTCCACCTTGAAAATTCTGATTTGCAGGAAGTATTCCTTTCAAAAACGAACTCAATTTTAGTAGGGAAAGTATGTGCCTGATGCTCCTGCTCTCAGAGCACATGGTTTTCTTCGAGAAATGCGTGCGTTTCGTCCACTCAACTGAATTGGCCTATTTGGACCAAAATCATCCTTTCTCCACCTTGAAATCTATGTTTTGCAGGAAGTGTTCCTCTCAAAAACGACCTCAATTCACAATGGAAAATAATATGCTAGATGCTGCACGTTCTAGCATACATGCTTGTCTTTGGAGAGGTGCATGGGTTTCTTCACCTGAGCTGAATAGGCCTATTTGGATCAAAGAGAGCCTATATTCACTTTGAAACATCAAAGTTGCAGGCAGTACTTTGGCCAAAACTACCACCATTCTCACAGGAAAACAATGGCTACTTGCTACTGCATCTAACAGAAACCCTTGTGTTCTCGAGACACATGTGCTTCTTCCACGTAGCTGAAGAGGCCTCTTGGGAAAAAAGTGAGCCTTTATTCACCATGAAACTTCTGTTTTGCAGGAAGTATTCCTTCAAACACTACTTCAATTTTCGCTGGGAAACAATTGGGTAGATGCTCCAGCTTCTAGCTCACGTGGTTTTCTCTTGGAAGATACTTGTGTTTCATCAAGTCAGCCGAATTGGCCCATTTGGTGCAACCAACGCAGATATCCCGATTGAATCACCTAAGTCGGAGGAGGTATTTCCATTCCATCTAACTCAATTCTTATAGAGAAACAATACTGTAGATGCTGCTGCTTCTAACTTAGATGGCTTTCTTTGGAGATACATATGTTTCTTCTACTCAGCTGCATAGGCCTATATTGGACAAAGTGAAATTTTGTCCACGTTGATATCTATGATTTCAGGGAGTATTCCTTTCAAAAACTACCTCAAGTCTCACAGGAAAACATGTGATAGATGCCACAGCTCGTAACATAGATGGGTTTTTCTGAGAGACACTTGTGTTTCTTCACCTCAGCTGAATAGGTCAATTTTGAGCAAGCACCGCCTATCTGCAGCATGAAGCACGAAAATTCGTAGAAGTCTTTCTTTCAAAACTCACTAAATTCTCACAGGAAAACAATGTGGTTAATGTTGCAGTGTCTAGCAAACCTGGTTTTCTTTGGAGTGAATCGTGTGTTTCTTCACCTCAGCTGAGTAGGCCTATTTGGATTAAAGAGCGTGTATGTTCACCTTGAAACGCCGAAGGTGGAGGCTGTCGTCCTTCCAAAACTAGTACATTTCTCACAGGAAAACAATGGGCTACTTACTCCTGCGTCTAACACGAACAGCTTTTTTTCCAGAGATTCATGTGTTGTGTCAACTTAGCTCTATAGGACCACTCGGAAGAAAATGAGCCTTCCTCTCCTTGAAAATTATGATCTGCGTAAACTATTCCTTTCAAAAATTAACTTAATTTTCACAGGGGAACCAAGTCCGTGATGCTCCTGCTGCTAGCACACATGGATTTCTTTGAGAGATACTTGAGTTTCGTCCATTCAGCTGAATAGGCCCCCTTGGAAAATAATCAGACTTTCTCTACATTCAAATCTATGACTTCAGGAATTATTTCTTATAAAACTCCCTCAAGTCCCTCAGGAAAACAAGGTGTCAGATGCTGTACCTTCTAGCATGCATCGTTTTCTTTGGAGAGGTTCATATGTTTCCTCAACTCAGCTCAATAGGCCTATTTGGATCCAAGAGAGCCTAGATTCACCTTGAAACACTGAAGTTGTAGGCAGTACTCTTAACAAGTGGGACACAATTCTCAAAGGAAAAGAATGTGTTAGGTGCTCCTCTGTCTAAAAAGAATGGTTTTGTTTCCAGAGATACTTGTGTTTCTTCAACTCAGCAGAATAGGCCTATTTGGATCAAGAAGGAACTGTCCCCAGCTTGAAACATCCAAATTGGAGGACGTCTTTCTGTCAAAAACCATCTCAATTCTCACAGGAAAACAATGTGCTAGATGCTAGTGCGTCTAACAGGAATGGATTTTTTTCTGGAGATACACGTGTATCTTCTATTTAGCTGAATAGGCCTATTTGGAGCAACATGAGTCTTTCTCTACCTTGAAATTCTGATTTGCAACATGTACTCCTGTAAAACAAACTCAATGATCACAGGGAAGTAACGTGCTTGATGCTCCTGCTTTTAGCACACGTGGTTTTCACGAGAGATACATGTGATTCTTCCCCTCTGCTGAATAGGCCTACTTGCAACAAAGCCAGCCTTTTGCACTTTGAAAACAATGTCTGGCAGGAAGATTTCCTTTCAAAAACGAACTCAATACTCAGAGAAAAATAACGTCAGATGCTGCAGCTCCACACACAGAGGGTTTTCTTTGGAGTGATCCTTGTGTGTCTTCAACTCAGCTGAATAGGCCTAGAGGGAGGAAAGAGAGCCTACCTCCACCTTGAAACCCCTCAGTTGTGGGAAGTTTTCCTTTCAAAAAGTGACTTAACTCTTACAGGGAAACCATGTGCTAGATGCTGTAGATTCTAGCATATATGGTTTTCTTTCAGGAGTCACCTGTGTTTCCTCAACTCAACTGTTTAGACCTATTAACAGTCAGAAGCGCCTATCTCTAGCTTCAAACACCTAAACACCTAAACTAACTCATGTCACAGAAAGAAAATATTGTAGGCTCTCCTGCTTCCCAGGTGATTCTTTCATGACACAGGTGGGTTTCTTCAACTCAACTGAATAGGCCAATTTGGGAAAAAGGAGCCCTTTCACAACGCGATCACTGATTTGCAGGAAGCACTTCTTTCAAAACATAACTAAATATGCCAGGAAAACAATCTCTCAGGTGATCCTGCTTCTAATACAGATGGTTTTCTTTTGAGAGATCCATGTGTTTCTTCAATTTAGAAGAATGAGCCTATTTGGACAAAATGATCCTTTTTCCACCTTGAAAATTGTAATTTCTCTGAAGTATTCCCTTCAAACCCTAACTCAACTCTCACAGGCACACAACGTGCTAGATACGTGAGGCTCTAACATAGAGGCTTTTCTTTGGACAGATACATGTCTTTGCTCAAGTCAGCTGAATTGAACTTTTGAGAGTAAATAGCGCCTAGGTCCAGGATAAACCACGTATGTTTCAGGAAGTATTCCTATCAGATCTAACTCAATTCGCACAAAGAAACAATGTGCTACATGCTGCTGCTCCTAACCTAGATGGTTTTCTTCAGAGAACTACGTGTGTTTCTTTTAAGCAGATAATAGGTCTATGTGGAATAAAATGAGCAATAATCCACCATGAAAATGTGATTGGCAGCATGTAATGCTTTCAAAATTAACTCAGTTCTCACAGGAAAGAAAAATGTGCTAGGTGCTCCTGCTTCTAACACAGATGGTTTTCTTTGGAGAGATAGCTATGTTTATTCTTCTCAGCTGAATAGGCCTATATTGAACAAAATGAGCCTGTCTCCACCTTGAAATCTGATATTTGAGGGAGTAGTTAGTCCTTGCAGAAACTACTTCAATTCTGAAAGGAAAACAATGTGCTAGATGCTGCGGCTTCTCACATACCTGTTTTTCTTTGGAGAGCTACATGTGTTTCTTCAACGCAGCCCAGTGGGCCGATTTGCATCGGGGAAAGCTATTGTTCTCATAAAACACCAAAGTTTCAGCAGTGCTCTTTCAAAAACTCAGCGTATTTTCACAGGAAAACAATGTGCTAGTTGCTCCTGCATCTAACACGAATGGCTTCTTTTCTAGAGATGCATGCTTTTCTTCATCGTAGCTGAATAGGCCTATTTGGATCAAATGAGCCTTTCTCCACCTTGAAAATTCTGATTTGCAGGAAGTATTCCTTTCAAAAACGAACTCAATTTTAGTAGGGAAAGTATGTGCCTGATGCTCCTGCTCTCAGAGCACATGGTTTTCTTCGAGAAATGCGTGCGTTTCGTCCACTCAACTGAATTGGCCTATTTGGACCAAAATCATCCTTTCTCCACCTTGAAATCTATGTTTTGCAGGAAGTGTTCCTCTCAAAAACGACCTCAATTCACAATGGAAAATAATATGCTAGATGCTGCACGTTCTAGCATACATGCTTGTCTTTGGAGAGGTGCATGGGTTTCTTCACCTGAGCTGAATAGGCCTATTTGGATCAAAGAGAGCCTATATTCACTTTGAAACATCAAAGTTGCAGGCAGTACTTTGGCCAAAACTACCACCATTCTCACAGGAAAACAATGGCTACTTGCTACTGCATCTAACAGAAACCCTTGTGTTCTCGAGACACATGTGCTTCTTCCACGTAGCTGAAGAGGCCTCTTGGGAAAAAAGTGAGCCTTTATTCACCATGAAACTTCTGTTTTGCAGGAAGTATTCCTTCAAACACTACTTCAATTTTCACTGGGAAACAATTGGGTAGATGCTCCAGCTTCTAGCTCACGTGGTTTTCTCTTGGAAGATACTTGTGTTTCATCAAGTCAGCCGAATTGGCCCATTTGGTGCAACCAACGCAGATATCCCGATTGAATCACCTAAGTCGGAGGAGGTATTTCCATTCCATCTAACTCAATTCTTATAGAGAAACAATACTGTAGATGCTGCTGCTTCTAACTTAGATGGCTTTCTTTGGAGATACATATGTTTCTTCTACTCAGCTGCATAGGCCTATATTGTACAAAGTGAAATTTTGTCCACGTTGATATCTATGATTTCAGGGAGTATTCCTTTCAAAAACTACCTCAAGTCTCACAGGAAAACATGTGATAGATGCCACAGCTCGTAACATAGATGGGTTTTTCTGAGAGACACTTGTGTTTCTTCACCTCAGCTGAATAGGTCAATTTTGAGCAAGCACCGCCTATCTGCAGCATGAAGCACGAAAATTCGTAGAAGTCTTTCTTTCAAAACTCACTAAATTCTCACAGGAAAACAATGTGGTTAATGTTGCAGTGTCTAGCAAACCTGGTTTTCTTTGGAGTGAATCGTGTGTTTCTTCACCTCAGCTGAGTAGGCCTATTTGGATTAAAGAGCGTGTATGTTCACCTTGAAACGCCGAAGGTGGAGGCTGTCGTCCTTCCAAAACTAGTACATTTCTCACAGGAAAACAATGGGCTACTTACTCCTGCGTCTAACACGAACAGCTTTTTTTCCAGAGATTCATGTGTTGTGTCAACTTAGCTCTATAGGACCACTCGGAAGAAAATGAGCCTTCCTCTCCTTGAAAATTATGATCTGCGTAAACTATTCCTTTCAAAAATTAACTTAATTTTCACAGGGGAACCAAGTCCGTGATGCTCCTGCTGCTAGCACACATGGATTTCTTTGAGAGATACTTGAGTTTCGTCCATTCAGCTGAATAGGCCCCCTTGGAAAATAATCAGACTTTCTCTACATTCAAATCTATGACTTCAGGAATTATTTCTTATAAAACTCCCTCAAGTCCCTCAGGAAAACAAGGTGTCAGATGCTGTACCTTCTAGCATGCATCGTTTTCTTTGGAGAGGTTCATATGTTTCCTCAACTCAGCTCAATAGGCCTATTTGGATCCAAGAGAGCCTAGATTCACCTTGAAACACTGAAGTTGTAGGCAGTACTCTTAACAAGTGGGACACAATTCTCAAAGGAAAAGAATGTGTTAGGTGCTCCTCTGTCTAAAAAGAATGGTTTTGTTTCCAGAGATACTTGTGTTTCTTCAACTCAGCAGAATAGGCCTATTTGGATCAAGAAGGAACTGTCCCCAGCTTGAAACATCCAAATTGGAGGACGTCTTTCTGTCAAAAACCATCTCAATTCTCACAGGAAAACAATGTGCTAGATGCTAGTGCGTCTAACAGGAATGGATTTTTTTCTGGAGATACACGTGTATCTTCTATTTAGCTGAATAGGCCTATTTGGAGCAACATGAGTCTTTCTCTACCTTGAAATTCTGATTTGCAACATGTACTCCTGTAAAACAAACTCAATGATCACAGGGAAGTAACGTGCTTGATGCTCCTGCTTTTAGCACACGTGGTTTTCACGAGAGATACATGTGATTCTTCCCCTCTGCTGAATAGGCCTACTTGCAACAAAGCCAGCCTTTTGCACTTTGAAAACAATGTCTGGCAGGAAGATTTCCTTTCAAAAACGAACTCAATACTCAGAGAAAAATAACGTCAGATGCTGCAGCTCCACACACAGAGGGTTTTCTTTGGAGTGATCCTTGTGTGTCTTCAACTCAGCTGAATAGGCCTAGAGGGAGGAAAGAGAGCCTACCTCCACCTTGAAACCCCTCAGTTGTGGGAAGTTTTCCTTTCAAAAAGTGACTTAACTCTTACAGGGAAACCATGTGCTAGATGCTGTAGATTCTAGCATATATGGTTTTCTTTCAGGAGTCACCTGTGTTTCCTCAACTCAACTGTTTAGACCTATTAACAGTCAGAAGCGCCTATCTCTAGCTTCAAACACCTAAACACCTAAACTAACTCATGTCACAGAAAGAAAATATTGTAGGCTCTCCTGCTTCCCAGGTGATTCTTTCATGACACAGGTGGGTTTCTTCAACTCAACTGAATAGGCCAATTTGGGAAAAAGGAGCCCTTTCACAACGCGATCACTGATTTGCAGGAAGCACTTCTTTCAAAACATAACTAAATATGCCAGGAAAACAATCTCTCAGGTGATCCTGCTTCTAATACAGATGGTTTTCTTTTGAGAGATCCATGTGTTTCTTCAATTTAGAAGAATGAGCCTATTTGGACAAAATGATCCTTTTTCCACCTTGAAAATTGTAATTTCTCTGAAGTATTCCCTTCAAACCCTAACTCAACTCTCACAGGCACACAACGTGCTAGATACGTGAGGCTCTAACATAGAGGCTTTTCTTTGGACAGATACATGTCTTTGCTCAAGTCAGCTGAATTGAACTTTTGAGAGTAAATAGCGCCTAGGTCCAGGATAAACCACGTATGTTTCAGGAAGTATTCCTATCAGATCTAACTCAATTCGCACAAAGAAACAATGTGCTACATGCTGCTGCTCCTAACCTAGATGGTTTTCTTCAGAGAACTACGTGTGTTTCTTTTAAGCAGATAATAGGTCTATGTGGAATAAAATGAGCAATAATCCACCATGAAAATGTGATTGGCAGCATGTAATGCTTTCAAAATTAACTCAGTTCTCACAGGAAAGAAAAATGTGCTAGGTGCTCCTGCTTCTAACACAGATGGTTTTCTTTGGAGAGATAGCTATGTTTATTCTTCTCAGCTGAATAGGCCTATATTGAACAAAATGAGCCTGTCTCCACCTTGAAATCTGATATTTGAGGGAGTAGTTAGTCCTTGCAGAAACTACTTCAATTCTGAAAGGAAAACAATGTGCTAGATGCTGCGGCTTCTCACATACCTGTTTTTCTTTGGAGAGCTACATGTGTTTCTTCAACGCAGCCCAGTGGGCCGATTTGCATCGGGGAAAGCTATTGTTCTCATAAAACACCAAAGTTTCAGCAGTGCTCTTTCAAAAACTCAGCGTATTTTCACAGGAAAACAATGTGCTAGTTGCTCCTGCATCTAACACGAATGGCTTCTTTTCTAGAGATGCATGCTTTTCTTCATCGTAGCTGAATAGGCCTATTTGGATCAAATGAGCCTTTCTCCACCTTGAAAATTCTGATTTGCAGGAAGTATTCCTTTCAAAAACGAACTCAATTTTAGTAGGGAAAGTATGTGCCTGATGCTCCTGCTCTCAGAGCACATGGTTTTCTTCGAGAAATGCGTGCGTTTCGTCCACTCAACTGAATTGGCCTATTTGGACCAAAATCATCCTTTCTCCACCTTGAAATCTATGTTTTGCAGGAAGTGTTCCTCTCAAAAACGACCTCAATTCACAATGGAAAATAATATGCTAGATGCTGCACGTTCTAGCATACATGCTTGTCTTTGGAGAGGTGCATGGGTTTCTTCACCTGAGCTGAATAGGCCTATTTGGATCAAAGAGAGCCTATATTCACTTTGAAACATCAAAGTTGCAGGCAGTACTTTGGCCAAAACTACCACCATTCTCACAGGAAAACAATGGCTACTTGCTACTGCATCTAACAGAAACCCTTGTGTTCTCGAGACACATGTGCTTCTTCCACGTAGCTGAAGAGGCCTCTTGGGAAAAAAGTGAGCCTTTATTCACCATGAAACTTCTGTTTTGCAGGAAGTATTCCTTCAAACACTACTTCAATTTTCACTGGGAAACAATTGGGTAGATGCTCCAGCTTCTAGCTCACGTGGTTTTCTCTTGGAAGATACTTGTGTTTCATCAAGTCAGCCGAATTGGCCCATTTGGTGCAACCAACGCAGATATCCCGATTGAATCACCTAAGTCGGAGGAGGTATTTCCATTCCATCTAACTCAATTCTTATAGAGAAACAATACTGTAGATGCTGCTGCTTCTAACTTAGATGGCTTTCTTTGGAGATACATATGTTTCTTCTACTCAGCTGCATAGGCCTATATTGTACAAAGTGAAATTTTGTCCACGTTGATATCTATGATTTCAGGGAGTATTCCTTTCAAAAACTACCTCAAGTCTCACAGGGAAACATGTGATAGATGCCACAGCTCGTAACATAGATGGGTTTTTCTGAGAGACACTTGTGTTTCTTCACCTCAGCTGAATAGGTCAATTTTGAGCAAGCACCGCCTATCTGCAGCATGAAGCACGAAAATTCGTAGAAGTCTTTCTTTCAAAACTCACTAAATTCTCACAGGAAAACAATGTGGTTAATGTTGCAGTGTCTAGCAAACCTGGTTTTCTTTGGAGTGAATCGTGTGTTTCTTCACCTCAGCTGAGTAGGCCTATTTGGATTAAAGAGCGTGTATGTTCACCTTGAAACGCCGAAGGTGGAGGCTGTCGTCCTTCCAAAACTAGTACATTTCTCACAGGAAAACCATGGGCTACTTACTCCTGCGTCTAACACGAACAGCTTTTTTTCCAGAGATTCATGTGTTGTGTCAACTTAGCTCTATAGGACCACTCGGAAGAAAATGAGCCTTCCTCTCCTTGAAAATTATGATCTGCGTAAACTATTCCTTTCAAAAATTAACTTAATTTTCACAGGGGAACCAAGTCCGTGATGCTCCTGCTGCTAGCACACATGGATTTCTTTGAGAGATACTTGAGTTTCGTCCATTCAGCTGAATAGGCCCCCTTGGAAAATAATCAGACTTTCTCTACATTCAAATCTATGACTTCAGGAATTATTTCTTATAAAACTCCCTCAAGTCCCTCAGGAAAACAAGGTGTCAGATGCTGTACCTTCTAGCATGCATCGTTTTCTTTGGAGAGGTTCATATGTTTCCTCAACTCAGCTCAATAGGCCTATTTGGATCCAAGAGAGCCTAGATTCACCTTGAAACACTGAAATTGTAGGCAGTACTCTTAACAAGTGGGACACAATTCTCAAAGGAAAAGAATGTGTTAGGTGCTCCTCTGTCTAAAAAGAATGGTTTTGTTTCCAGAGATACTTGTGTTTCTTCAACTCAGCAGAATAGGCCTATTTGGATCAAGAAGGAACTGTCCCCAGCTTGAAACATCCAAATTGGAGGACGTCTTTCTGTCAAAAACCATCTCAATTCTCACAGGAAAACAATGTGCTAGATGCTAGTGCGTCTAACAGGAATGGATTTTTTTCTGGAGATACACGTGTATCTTCTATTTAGCTGAATAGGCCTATTTGGAGCAACATGAGTCTTTCTCTACCTTGAAATTCTGATTTGCAACATGTACTCCTGTAAAACAAACTCAATGATCACAGGGAAGTAACGTGCTTGATGCTCCTGCTTTTAGCACACGTGGTTTTCACGAGAGATACATGTGATTCTTCCCCTCTGCTGAATAGGCCTACTTGCAACAAAGCCAGCCTTTTGCACTTTGAAAACAATGTCTGGCAGGAAGATTTCCTTTCAAAAACGAACTCAATACTCAGAGAAAAATAACGTCAGATGCTGCAGCTCCACACACAGAGGGTTTTCTTTGGAGTGATCCTTGTGTGTCTTCAACTCAGCTGAATAGGCCTAGAGGGAGGAAAGAGAGCCTACCTCCACCTTGAAACCCCTCAGTTGTGGGAAGTTTTCCTTTCAAAAAGTGACTTAACTCTTACAGGGAAACCATGTGCTAGATGCTGTAGATTCTAGCATATATGGTTTTCTTTCAGGAGTCACCTGTGTTTCCTCAACTCAACTGTTTAGACCTATTAACAGTCAGAAGCGCCTATCTCTAGCTTCAAACACCTAAACACCTAAACTAACTCATGTCACAGAAAGAAAATATTGTAGGCTCTCCTGCTTCCCAGGTGATTCTTTCATGACACAGGTGGGTTTCTTCAACTCAACTGAATAGGCCAATTTGGGAAAAAGGAGCCCTTTCACAACGCGATCACTGATTTGCAGGAAGCACTTCTTTCAAAACATAACTAAATATGCCAGGAAAACAATCTCTCAGGTGATCCTGCTTCTAATACAGATGGTTTTCTTTTGAGAGATCCATGTGTTTCTTCAATTTAGAAGAATGAGCCTATTTGGACAAAATGATCCTTTTTCCACCTTGAAAATTGTAATTTCTCTGAAGTATTCCCTTCAAACCCTAACTCAACTCTCACAGGCACACAACGTGCTAGATACGTGAGGCTCTAACATAGAGGCTTTTCTTTGGACAGATACATGTCTTTGCTCAAGTCAGCTGAATTGAACTTTTGAGAGTAAATAGCGCCTAGGTCCAGGATAAACCACGTATGTTTCAGGAAGTATTCCTATCAGATCTAACTCAATTCGCACAAAGAAACAATGTGCTACATGCTGCTGCTCCTAACCTAGATGGTTTTCTTCAGAGAACTACGTGTGTTTCTTTTAAGCAGATAATAGGTCTATGTGGAATAAAATGAGCAATAATCCACCATGAAAATGTGATTGGCAGCATGTAATGCTTTCAAAATTAACTCAGTTCTCACAGGAAAGAAAAATGTGCTAGGTGCTCCTGCTTCTAACACAGATGGTTTTCTTTGGAGAGATAGCTATGTTTATTCTTCTCAGCTGAATAGGCCTATATTGAACAAAATGAGCCTGTCTCCACCTTGAAATCTGATATTTGAGGGAGTAGTTAGTCCTTGCAGAAACTACTTCAATTCTGAAAGGAAAACAATGTGCTAGATGCTGCGGCTTCTCACATACCTGTTTTTCTTTGGAGAGCTACATGTGTTTCTTCAACGCAGCCCAGTGGGCCGATTTGCATCGGGGAAAGCTATTGTTCTCATAAAACACCAAAGTTTCAGCAGTGCTCTTTCAAAAACTCAGCATATTTTCACAGGAAAACAATGTGCTAGTTGCTCCTGCATCTAACACGAATGGCTTCTTTTCTAGAGATGCATGCTTTTCTTCATCGTAGCTGAATAGGCCTATTTGGATCAAATGAGCCTTTCTCCACCTTGAAAATTCTGATTTGCAGGAAGTATTCCTTTCAAAAACGAACTCAATTTTAGTAGGGAAAGTATGTGCCTGATGCTCCTGCTCTCAGAGCACATGGTTTTCTTCGAGAAATGCGTGCGTTTCGTCCACTCAACTGAATTGGCCTATTTGGACCAAAATCATCCTTTCTCCACCTTGAAATCTATGTTTTGCAGGAAGTGTTCCTCTCAAAAACGACCTCAATTCACAATGGAAAATAATATGCTAGATGCTGCACGTTCTAGCATACATGCTTGTCTTTGGAGAGGTGCATGGGTTTCTTCACCTGAGCTGAATAGGCCTATTTGGATCAAAGAGAGCCTATATTCACTTTGAAACATCAAAGTTGCAGGCAGTACTTTGGCCAAAACTACCACCATTCTCACAGGAAAACAATGGCTACTTGCTACTGCATCTAACAGAAACCCTTGTGTTCTCGAGACACATGTGCTTCTTCCACGTAGCTGAAGAGGCCTCTTGGGAAAAAAGTGAGCCTTTATTCACCATGAAACTTCTGTTTTGCAGGAAGTATTCCTTCAAACACTACTTCAATTTTCACTGGGAAACAATTGGGTAGATGCTCCAGCTTCTAGCTCACGTGGTTTTCTCTTGGAAGATACTTGTGTTTCATCAAGTCAGCCGAATTGGCCCATTTGGTGCAACCAACGCAGATATCCCGATTGAATCACCTAAGTCGGAGGAGGTATTTCCATTCCATCTAACTCAATTCTTATAGAGAAACAATACTGTAGATGCTGCTGCTTCTAACTTAGATGGCTTTCTTTGGAGATACATATGTTTCTTCTACTCAGCTGCATAGGCCTATATTGTACAAAGTGAAATTTTGTCCACGTTGATATCTATGATTTCAGGGAGTATTCCTTTCAAAAACTACCTCAAGTCTCACAGGGAAACATGTGATAGATGCCACAGCTCGTAACATAGATGGGTTTTTCTGAGAGACACTTGTGTTTCTTCACCTCAGCTGAATAGGTCAATTTTGAGCAAGCACCGCCTATCTGCAGCATGAAGCACGAAAATTCGTAGAAGTCTTTCTTTCAAAACTCACTAAATTCTCACAGGAAAACAATGTGGTTAATGTTGCAGTGTCTAGCAAACCTGGTTTTCTTTGGAGTGAATCGTGTGTTTCTTCACCTCAGCTGAGTAGGCCTATTTGGATTAAAGAGCGTGTATGTTCACCTTGAAACGCCGAAGGTGGAGGCTGTCGTCCTTCCAAAACTAGTACATTTCTCACAGGAAAACCATGGGCTACTTACTCCTGCGTCTAACACGAACAGCTTTTTTTCCAGAGATTCATGTGTTGTGTCAACTTAGCTCTATAGGACCACTCGGAAGAAAATGAGCCTTCCTCTCCTTGAAAATTATGATCTGCGTAAACTATTCCTTTCAAAAATTAACTTAATTTTCACAGGGGAACCAAGTCCGCGATGCTCCTGCTGCTAGCACACATGGATTTCTTTGAGAGATACTTGAGTTTCGTCCATTCAGCTGAATAGGCCCCCTTGGAAAATAATCAGACTTTCTCTACATTCAAATCTATGACTTCAGGAATTATTTCTTATAAAACTCCCTCAAGTCCCTCAGGAAAACAAGGTGTCAGATGCTGTACCTTCTAGCATGCATCGTTTTCTTTGGAGAGGTTCATATGTTTCCTCAACTCAGCTCAATAGGCCTATTTGGATCCAAGAGAGCCTAGATTCACCTTGAAACACTGAAATTGTAGGCAGTACTCTTAACAAGTGGGACACAATTCTCAAAGGAAAAGAATGTGTTAGGTGCTCCTCTGTCTAAAAAGAATGGTTTTGTTTCCAGAGATACTTGTGTTTCTTCAACTCAGCAGAATAGGCCTATTTGGATCAAGAAGGAACTGTCCCCAGCTTGAAACATCCAAATTGGAGGACGTCTTTCTGTCAAAAACCATCTCAATTCTCACAGGAAAACAATGTGCTAGATGCTAGTGCGTCTAACAGGAATGGATTTTTTTCTGGAGATACACGTGTATCTTCTATTTAGCTGAATAGGCCTATTTGGAGCAACATGAGTCTTTCTCTACCTTGAAATTCTGATTTGCAACATGTACTCCTGTAAAACAAACTCAATGATCACAGGGAAGTAACGTGCTTGATGCTCCTGCTTTTAGCACACGTGGTTTTCACGAGAGATACATGTGATTCTTCCCCTCTGCTGAATAGGCCTACTTGCAACAAAGCCAGCCTTTTGCACTTTGAAAACAATGTCTGGCAGGAAGATTTCCTTTCAAAAACGAACTCAATACTCAGAGAAAAATAACGTCAGATGCTGCAGCTCCACACACAGAGGGTTTTCTTTGGAGTGATCCTTGTGTGTCTTCAACTCAGCTGAATAGGCCTAGAGGGAGGAAAGAGAGCCTACCTCCACCTTGAAACCCCTCAGTTGTGGGAAGTTTTCCTTTCAAAAAGTGACTTAACTCTTACAGGGAAACCATGTGCTAGATGCTGTAGATTCTAGCATATATGGTTTTCTTTCAGGAGTCACCTGTGTTTCCTCAACTCAACTGTTTAGACCTATTAACAGTCAGAAGCGCCTATCTCTAGCTTCAAACACCTAAACACCTAAACTAACTCATGTCACAGAAAGAAAATATTGTAGGCTCTCCTGCTTCCCAGGTGATTCTTTCATGACACAGGTGGGTTTCTTCAACTCAACTGAATAGGCCAATTTGGGAAAAAGGAGCCCTTTCACAACGCGATCACTGATTTGCAGGAAGCACTTCTTTCAAAACATAACTAAATATGCCAGGAAAACAATCTCTCAGGTGATCCTGCTTCTAATACAGATGGTTTTCTTTTGAGAGATCCATGTGTTTCTTCAATTTAGAAGAATGAGCCTATTTGGACAAAATGATCCTTTTTCGACCTTGAAAATTGTAATTTCTCTGAAGTATTCCCTTCAAACCCTAACTCAACTCTCACAGGCACACAACGTGCTAGATACGTGAGGCTCTAACATAGAGGCTTTTCTTTGGACAGATACATGTCTTTGCTCAAGTCAGCTGAATTGAACTTTTGAGAGTAAATAGCGCCTAGGTCCAGGATAAACCACGTATGTTTCAGGAAGTATTCCTATCAGATCTAACTCAATTCGCACAAAGAAACAATGTGCTACATGCTGCTGCTCCTAACCTAGATGGTTTTCTTCAGAGAACTACGTGTGTTTCTTTTAAGCAGATAATAGGTCTATGTGGAATAAAATGAGCAATAATCCACCATGAAAATGTGATTGGCAGCATGTAATGCTTTCAAAATTAACTCAGTTCTCACAGGAAAGAAAAATGTGCTAGGTGCTCCTGCTTCTAACACAGATGGTTTTCTTTGGAGAGATAGCTATGTTTATTCTTCTCAGCTGAATAGGCCTATATTGAACAAAATGAGCCTGTCTCCACCTTGAAATCTGATATTTGAGGGAGTAGTTAGTCCTTGCAGAAACTACTTCAATTCTGAAAGGAAAACAATGTGCTAGATGCTGCGGCTTCTCACATACCTGTTTTTCTTTGGAGAGCTACATGTGTTTCTTCAACGCAGCCCAGTGGGCCGATTTGCATCGGGGAAAGCTATTGTTCTCATAAAACACCAAAGTTTCAGCAGTGCTCTTTCAAAAACTCAGCGTATTTTCACAGGAAAACAATGTGCTAGTTGCTCCTGCATCTAACACGAATGGCTTCTTTTCTAGAGATGCATGCTTTTCTTCATCGTAGCTGAATAGGCCTATTTGGATCAAATGAGCCTTTCTCCACCTTGAAAATTCTGATTGGCAGGAAGTATTCCTTTCAAAAACGAACTCAATTTTAGTAGGGAAAGTATGTGCCTGATGCTCCTGCTCTCAGAGCACATGGTTTTCTTCGAGAAATGCGTGCGTTTTGTCCACTCAACTGAATTGGCCTATTTGGACCAAAATCATCCTTTCTCCACCTTGAAATCTATGTTTTGCAGGAAGTGTTCCTCTCAAAAACGACCTCAATTCACAATGGAAAATAATATGCTAGATGCTGCACGTTCTAGCATACATGCTTGTCTTTGGAGAGGTGCATGGGTTTCTTCACCTGAGCTGAATAGGCCTATTTGGATCAAAGAGAGCCTATATTCACTTTGAAACATCAAAGTTGCAGGCAGTACTTTGGCCAAAACTACCACCATTCTCACAGGAAAACAATGGCTACTTGCTACTGCATCTAACAGAAACCCTTGTGTTCTCGAGACACATGTGCTTCTTCCACGTAGCTGAAGAGGCCTCTTGGGAAAAAAGTGAGCCTTTATTCACCATGAAACTTCTGTTTTGCAGGAAGTATTCCTTCAAACACTACTTCAATTTTCACTGGGAAACAATTGGGTAGATGCTCCAGCTTCTAGCTCACGTGGTTTTCTCTTGGAAGATACTTGTGTTTCATCAAGTCAGCCGAATTGGCCCATTTGGTGCAACCAACGCAGATATCCCGATTGAATCACTTAAGTCGGAGGAGGTATTTCCATTCCATCTAACTCAATTCTTATAGAGAAACAATACTGTAGATGCTGCTGCTTCTAACTTAGATGGCTTTCTTTGGAGATACATATGTTTCTTCTACTCAGCTGCATAGGCCTATATTGTACAAAGTGAAATTTTGTCCACGTTGATATCTATGATTTCAGGGAGTATTCCTTTCAAAAACTACCTCAAGTCTCACAGGAAAACATGTGATAGATGCCACAGCTCGTAACATAGATGGGTTTTTCTGAGAGACACTTGTGTTTCTTCACCTCAGCTGAATAGGTCAATTTTGAGCAAGCACCGCCTATCTGCAGCATGAAGCACGAAAATTCGTAGAAGTCTTTCTTTCAAAACTCACTAAATTCTCACAGGAAAACAATGTGGTTAATGTTGCAGTGTCTAGCAAACCTGGTTTTCTTTGGAGTGAATCGTGTGTTTCTTCACCTCAGCTGAGTAGGCCTATTTGGATTAAAGAGCGTGTATGTTCACCTGGAAACGCCGAAGGTGGAGGCTGTCGTCCTTCCAAAACTAGTACATTTCTCACAGGAAAACAATGGGCTACTTACTCCTGCGTCTAACACGAACAGCTTTTTTTCCAGAGATTCATGTGTTGTGTCAACTTAGCTCTATAGGACCACTCGGAAGAAAATGAGCCTTCCTCTCCTTGAAAATTATGATCTGCGTAAACTATTCCTTTCAAAAATTAACTTAATTTTCACAGGGGAACCAAGTCCGTGATGCTCCTGCTGCTAGCACACATGGATTTCTTTGAGAGATACTTGAGTTTCGTCCATTCAGCTGAATAGGCCCCCTTGGAAAATAATCAGACTTTCTCTACATTCAAATCTATGACTTCAGGAATTATTTCTTATAAAACTCCCTCAAGTCCCTCAGGAAAACAAGGTGTCAGATGCTGTACCTTCTAGCATGCATCGTTTTCTTTGGAGAGGTTCATATGTTTCCTCAACTCAGCTCAATAGGCCTATTTGGATCCAAGAGAGCCTAGATTCACCTTGAAACACTGAAATTGTAGGCAGTACTCTTAACAAGTGGGACACAATTCTCAAAGGAAAAGAATGTGTTAGGTGCTCCTCTGTCTAAAAAGAATGGTTTTGTTTCCAGAGATACTTGTGTTTCTTCAACTCAGCAGAATAGGCCTATTTGGATCAAGAAGGAACTGTCCCCAGCTTGAAACATCCAAATTGGAGGACGTCTTTCTGTCAAAAACCATCTCAATTCTCACAGGAAAACAATGTGCTAGATGCTAGTGCGTCTAACAGGAATGGATTTTTTTCTGGAGATACACGTGTATCTTCTATTTAGCTGAATAGGCCTATTTGGAGCAACATGAGTCTTTCTCTACCTTGAAATTCTGATTTGCAACATGTACTCCTGTAAAACAAACTCAATGATCACAGGGAAGTAACGTGCTTGATGCTCCTGCTTTTAGCACACGTGGTTTTCACGAGAGATACATGTGATTCTTCCCCTCTGCTGAATAGGCCTACTTGCAACAAAGCCAGCCTTTTGCACTTTGAAAACAATGTCTGGCAGGAAGATTTCCTTTCAAAAACGAACTCAATACTCAGAGAAAAATAACGTCAGATGCTGCAGCTCCACACACAGAGGGTTTTCTTTGGAGTGATCCTTGTGTGTCTTCAACTCAGCTGAATAGGCCTAGAGGGAGGAAAGAGAGCCTACCTCCACCTTGAAACCCCTCAGTTGTGGGAAGTTTTCCTTTCAAAAAGTGACTTAACTCTTACAGGGAAACCATGTGCTAGATGCTGTAGATTCTAGCATATATGGTTTTCTTTCAGGAGTCACCTGTGTTTCCTCAACTCAACTGTTTAGACCTATTAACAGTCAGAAGCGCCTATCTCTAGCTTCAAACACCTAAACACCTAAACTAACTCATGTCACAGAAAGAAAATATTGTAGGCTCTCCTGCTTCCCAGGTGATTCTTTCATGACACAGGTGGGTTTCTTCAACTCAACTGAATAGGCCAATTTGGGAAAAAGGAGCCCTTTCACAACGCGATCACTGATTTGCAGGAAGCACTTCTTTCAAAACATAACTAAATATGCCAGGAAAACAATCTCTCAGGTGATCCTGCTTCTAATACAGATGGTTTTCTTTTGAGAGATCCATGTGTTTCTTCAATTTAGAAGAATGAGCCTATTTGGACAAAATGATCCTTTTTCCACCTTGAAAATTGTAATTTCTCTGAAGTATTCCCTTCAAACCCTAACTCAACTCTCACAGGCACACAACGTGCTAGATACGTGAGGCTCTAACATAGAGGCTTTTCTTTGGACAGATACATGTCTTTGCTCAAGTCAGCTGAATTGAACTTTTGAGAGTAAATAGCGCCTAGGTCCAGGATAAACCACGTATGTTTCAGGAAGTATTCCTATCAGATCTAACTCAATTCGCACAAAGAAACAATGTGCTACATGCTGCTGCTCCTAACCTAGATGGTTTTCTTCAGAGAACTACGTGTGTTTCTTTTAAGCAGATAATAGGTCTATGTGGAATAAAATGAGCAATAATCCACCATGAAAATGTGATTGGCAGCATGTAATGCTTTCAAAATTAACTCAGTTCTCACAGGAAAGAAAAATGTGCTAGGTGCTCCTGCTTCTAACACAGATGGTTTTCTTTGGAGAGATAGCTATGTTTATTCTTCTCAGCTGAATAGGCCTATATTGAACAAAATGAGCCTGTCTCCACCTTGAAATCTGATATTTGAGGGAGTAGTCCTTGCAGAAACTACTTCAATTCTGAAAGGAAAACAATGTGCTAGATGCTGCGGCTTCTCACATACCTGTTTTTCTTTGGAGAGCTACATGTGTTTCTTCAACGCAGCCCAGTGGGCCGATTTGCATCGGGGAAAGCTATTGTTCTCATAAAACACCAAAGTTTCAGCAGTGCTCTTTCAAAAACTCAGCGTATTTTCACAGGAAAACAATGTGCTAGTTGCTCCTGCATCTAACACGAATGGCTTCTTTTCTAGAGATGCATGCTTTTCTTCATCGTAGCTGAATAGGCCTATTTGGATCAAATGAGCCTTTCTCCACCTTGAAAATTCTGATTTGCAGGAAGTATTCCTTTCAAAAACGAACTCAATTTTAGTAGGGAAAGTATGTGCCTGATGCTCCTGCTCTCAGAGCACATGGTTTTCTTCGAGAAATGCGTGCGTTTCGTCCACTCAACTGAATTGGCCTATTTGGACCAAAATCATCCTTTCTCCACCTTGAAATCTATGTTTTGCAGGAAGTGTTCCTCTCAAAAACGACCTCAATTCACAATGGAAAATAATATGCTAGATGCTGCACGTTCTAGCATACATGCTTGTCTTTGGAGAGGTGCATGGGTTTCTTCACCTGAGCTGAATAGGCCTATTTGGATCAAAGAGAGCCTATATTCACTTTGAAACATCAAAGTTGCAGGCAGTACTTTGGCCAAAACTACCACCATTCTCACAGGAAAACAATGGCTACTTGCTACTGCATCTAACAGAAACCCTTGTGTTCTCGAGACACATGTGCTTCTTCCACGTAGCTGAAGAGGCCTCTTGGGAAAAAAGTGAGCCTTTATTCACCATGAAACTTCTGTTTTGCAGGAAGTATTCCTTCAAACACTACTTCAATTTTCGCTGGGAAACAATTGGGTAGATGCTCCAGCTTCTAGCTCACGTGGTTTTCTCTTGGAAGATACTTGTGTTTCATCAAGTCAGCCGAATTGGCCCATTTGGTGCAACCAACGCAGATATCCCGATTGAATCACCTAAGTCGGAGGAGGTATTTCCATTCCATCTAACTCAATTCTTATAGAGAAACAATACTGTAGATGCTGCTGCTTCTAACTTAGATGGCTTTCTTTGGAGATACATATGTTTCTTCTACTCAGCTGCATAGGCCTATATTGTACAAAGTGAAATTTTGTCCACGTTGATATCTATGATTTCAGGGAGTATTCCTTTCAAAAACTACCTCAAGTCTCACAGGAAAACATGTGATAGATGCCACAGCTCGTAACATAGATGGGTTTTTCTGAGAGACACTTGTGTTTCTTCACCTCAGCTGAATAGGTCAATTTTGAGCAAGCACCGCCTATCTGCAGCATGAAGCACGAAAATTCGTAGAAGTCTTTCTTTCAAAACTCACTAAATTCTAACAGGAAAACAATGTGGTTAATGTTGCAGTGTCTAGCAAACCTGGTTTTCTTTGGAGTGAATCGTGTGTTTCTTCACCTCAGCTGAGTAGGCATATTTGGATTAAAGAGCGTGTATGTTCACCTTGAAACGCCGAAGGTGGAGGCTGTCGTCCTTCCAAAACTAGTACATTTCTCACAGGAAAACCATGGGCTACTTACTCCTGCGTCTAACACGAACAGCTTTTTTTCCAGAGATTCATGTGTTGTGTCAACTTAGCTCTATAGGACCACTCGGAAGAAAATGAGCCTTCCTCTCCTTGAAAATTATGATCTGCGTAAACTATTCCTTTCAAAAATTAACTTAATTTTCACAGGGGAACCAAGTCCGTGATGCTCCTGCTGCTAGCACACATGGATTTCTTTGAGAGATACTTGAGTTTCGTCCATTCAGCTGAATAGGCCCCCTTGGAAAATAATCAGACTTTCTCTACATTCAAATCTATGACTTCAGGAATTATTTCTTATAAAACTCCCTCAAGTCCCTCAGGAAAACAAGGTGTCAGATGCTGTACCTTCTAGCATGCATCGTTTTCTTTGGAGAGGTTCATATGTTTCCTCAACTCAGCTCAATAGGCCTATTTGGATCCAAGAGAGCCTAGATTCACCTTGAAACACTGAAATTGTAGGCAGTACTCTTAACAAGTGGGACACAATTCTCAAAGGAAAAGAATGTGTTAGGTGCTCCTCTGTCTAAAAAGAATGGTTTTGTTTCCAGAGATACTTGTGTTTCTTCAACTCAGCAGAATAGGCCTATTTGGATCAAGAAGGAACTGTCCCCAGCTTGAAACATCCAAATTGGAGGACGTCTTTCTGTCAAAAACCATCTCAATTCTCACAGGAAAACAATGTGCTAGATGCTAGTGCGTCTAACAGGAATGGATTTTTTTCTGGAGATACACGTGTATCTTCTATTTAGCTGAATAGGCCTATTTGGAGCAACATGAGTCTTTCTCTACCTTGAAATTCTGATTTGCAACATGTACTCCTGTAAAACAAACTCAATGATCACAGGGAAGTAACGTGCTTGATGCTCCTGCTTTTAGCACACGTGGTTTTCACGAGAGATACATGTGATTCTTCCCCTCTGCTGAATAGGCCTACTTGCAACAAAGCCAGCCTTTTGCACTTTGAAAACAATGTCTGGCAGGAAGATTTCCTTTCAAAAACGAACTCAATACTCAGAGAAAAATAACGTCAGATGCTGCAGCTCCACACACAGAGGGTTTTCTTTGGAGTGATCCTTGTGTGTCTTCAACTCAGCTGAATAGGCCTAGAGGGAGGAAAGAGAGCCTACCTCCACCTTGAAACCCCTCAGTTGTGGGAAGTTTTCCTTTCAAAAAGTGACTTAACTCTTACAGGGAATCCATGTGCTAGATGCTGTAGATTCTAGCATATATGGTTTTCTTTCAGGAGTCACCTGTGTTTCCTCAAGTCAACTGTTTAGACCTATAAACAGTCAGAAGCGCCTATCTCTAGCTTCAAACACCTAAACACCTAAACTAACTCATGTCACAGAAAGAAAATATTGTAGGCTCTCCTGCTTCCCAGGTGATTCTTCCATGACACAGGTGGGTTTCTTCAACTCAACTGAATAGGCCAATTTGGGAAAAAGGAGCCCTTTCACAACGCGATCACTGATTTGCAGGAAGCACTTCTTTCAAAACATAACTAAATATGCCAGGAAAACAATCTCTCAGGTGATCCTGCTTCTAATACAGATGGTTTTCTTTTGAGAGATCCATGTGTTTCTTCAATTTAGAAGAATGAGCCTATTTGGACAAAATGATCCTTTTTCCACCTTGAAAATTGTAATTTCTCTGAAGTATTCCCTTCAAACCCTAACTCAACTCTCACAGGCACACAACGTGCTAGATACGTGAGGCTCTAACATAGAGGCTTTTCTTTGGACAGATACATGTCTTTGCTCAAGTCAGCTGAATTGAACTTTTGAGAGTAAATAGCGCCTAGGTCCAGGATAAACCACGTATGTTTCAGGAAGTATTCCTATCAGATCTAACTCAATTCGCACAAAGAAACAATGTGCTACATGCTGCTGCTCCTAACCTAGATGGTTTTCTTCAGAGAACTACGTGTGTTTCTTTTAAGCAGATAATAGGTCTATGTGGAATAAAATGAGCAATAATCCACCATGAAAATGTGATTGGCAGCATGTAATGCTTTCAAAATTAACTCAGTTCTCACAGGAAAGAAAAATGTGCTAGGTGCTCCTGCTTCTAACACAGATGGTTTTCTTTGGAGAGATAGCTATGTTTATTCTTCTCAGCTGAATAGGCCTATATTGAACAAAATGAGCCTGTCTCCACCTTGAAATCTGATATTTGAGGGAGTAGTCCTTGCAGAAACTACTTCAATTCTGAAAGGAAAACAATGTGCTAGATGCTGCGGCTTCTCACATACCTGTTTTTCTTTGGAGAGCTACATGTGTTTCTTCAACGCAGCCCAGTTGGCCGATTTGCATCGGGGAAAGCTATTGTTCTCATAAAACACCAAAGTTTCAGCAGTGCTCTTTCAAAAACTCAGCGTATTTTCACAGGAAAACAATGTGCTAGTTGCTCCTGCATCTAACACGAATGGCTTCTTTTCTAGAGATGCATGCTTTTCTTCATCATAGCTGAATAGGCCTATTTGGATCAAATGAGCCTTTCTCCACCTTGAAAATTCTGATTTGCAGGAAGTATTCCTTTCAAAAACGAACTCAATTTTAGTAGGGAAAGTATGTGCCTGATGCTCCTGCTCTCAGAGCACATGGTTTTCTTCGAGAAATGCGTGCGTTTCGTCCACTCAACTGAATTGGCCTATTTGGACCAAAATCATCCTTTCTCCACCTTGAAATCTATGTTTTGCAGGAAGTGTTCCTCTCAAAAACGACCTCAATTCACAATGGAAAATAATATGCTAGATGCTGCACGTTCTAGCATACATGCTTGTCTTTGGAGAGGTGCATGGGTTTCTTCACCTGAGCTGAATAGGCCTATTTGGATCAAAGAGAGCCTATATTCACTTTGAAACATCAAAGTTGCAGGCAGTACTTTGGCCAAAACTACCACCATTCTCACAGGAAAACAATGGCTACTTGCTACTGCATCTAACAGAAACCCTTGTGTTCTCGAGACACATGTGCTTCTTCCACGTAGCTGAAGAGGCCTCTTGGGAAAAAAGTGAGCCTTTATTCACCATGAAACTTCTGTTTTGCAGGAAGTATTCCTTCAAACACTACTTCAATTTTCGCTGGGAAACAATTGGGTAGATGCTCCAGCTTCTAGCTCACGTGGTTTTCTCTTGGAAGATACTTGTGTTTCATCAAGTCAGCCGAATTGGCCCATTTGGTGCAACCAACGCAGATATCCCGATTGAATCACCTAAGTCGGAGGAGGTATTTCCATTCCATCTAACTCAATTCTTATAGAGAAACAATACTGTAGATGCTGCTGCTTCTAACTTAGATGGCTTTCTTTGGAGATACATATGTTTCTTCTACTCAGCTGCATAGGCCTATATTGTACAAAGTGAAATTTTGTCCACGTTGATATCTATGATTTCAGGGAGTATTCCTTTCAAAAACTACCTCAAGTCTCACAGGAAAACATGTGATAGATGCCACAGCTCGTAACATAGATGGGTTTTTCTGAGAGACACTTGTGTTTCTTCACCTCAGCTGAATAGGTCAATTTTGAGCAAGCACCGCCTATCTGCAGCATGAAGCACGAAAATTCGTAGAAGTCTTTCTTTCAAAACTCACTAAATTCTAACAGGAAAACAATGTGGTTAATGTTGCAGTGTCTAGCAAACCTGGTTTTCTTTGGAGTGAATCGTGTGTTTCTTCACCTCAGCTGAGTAGGCATATTTGGATTAAAGAGCGTGTATGTTCACCTTGAAACGCCGAAGGTGGAGGCTGTCGTCCTTCCAAAACTAGTACATTTCTCACAGGAAAACCATGGGCTACTTACTCCTGCGTCTAACACGAACAGCTTTTTTTCCAGAGATTCATGTGTTGTGTCAACTTAGCTCTATAGGACCACTCGGAAGAAAATGAGCCTTCCTCTCCTTGAAAATTATGATCTGCGTAAACTATTCCTTTCAAAAATTAACTTAATTTTCACAGGGGAACCAAGTCCGTGATGCTCCTGCTGCTAGCACACATGGATTTCTTTGAGAGATACTTGAGTTTCGTCCATTCAGCTGAATAGCCCCCCTTGGAAAATAATCAGACTTTCTCTACATTCAAATCTATGACTTCAGGAATTATTTCTTATAAAACTCCCTCAAGTCCCTCAGGAAAACAAGGTGTCAGATGCTGTACCTTCTAGCATGCATCGTTTTCTTTGGAGAGGTTCATATGTTTCCTCAACTCAGCTCAATAGGCCTATTTGGATCCAAGAGAGCCTAGATTCACCTTGAAACACTGAAATTGTAGGCAGTACTCTTAACAAGTGGGACACAATTCTCAAAGGAAAAGAATGTGTTAGGTGCTCCTCTGTCTAAAAAGAATGGTTTTGTTTCCAGAGATACTTGTGTTTCTTCAACTCAGCAGAATAGGCCTATTTGGATCAAGAAGGAACTGTCCCCAGCTTGAAACATCCAAATTGGAGGACGTCTTTCTGTCAAAAACCATCTCAATTCTCACAGGAAAACAATGTGCTAGATGCTAGTGCGTCTAACAGGAATGGATTTTTTTCTGGAGATACACGTGTATCTTCTATTTAGCTGAATAGGCCTATTTGGAGCAACATGAGTCTTTCTCTACCTTGAAATTCTGATTTGCAACATGTACTCCTGTAAAACAAACTCAATGATCACAGGGAAGTAACGTGCTTGATGCTCCTGCTTTTAGCACACGTGGTTTTCACGAGAGATACATGTGATTCTTCCCCTCTGCTGAATAGGCCTACTTGCAACAAAGCCAGCCTTTTGCACTTTGAAAACAATGTCTGGCAGGAAGATTTCCTTTCAAAAACGAACTCAATACTCAGAGAAAAATAACGTCAGATGCTGCAGCTCCACACACAGAGGGTTTTCTTTGGAGTGATCCTTGTGTGCCTTCAACTCAGCTGAATAGGCCTAGAGGGAGGAAAGAGAGCCTACCTCCACCTTGAAACCCCTCAGTTGTGGGAAGTTTTCCTTTCAAAAAGTGACTTAACTCTTACAGGGAATCCATGTGCTAGATGCTGTAGATTCTAGCATATATGGTTTTCTTTCAGGAGTCACCTGTGTTTCCTCAAGTCAACTGTTTAGACCTATAAACAGTCAGAAGCGCCTATCTCTAGCTTCAAACACCTAAACACCTAAACTAACTCATGTCACAGAAAGAAAATATTGTAGGCTCTCCTGCTTCCCAGGTGATTCTTCCATGACACAGGTGGGTTTCTTCAACTCAACTGAATAGGCCAATTTGGGAAAAAGGAGCCCTTTCACAACGCGATCACTGATTTGCAGGAAGCACTTCTTTCAAAACATAACTAAATATGCCAGGAAAACAATCTCTCAGGTGATCCTGCTTCTAATACAGATGGTTTTCTTTTGAGAGATCCATGTGTTTCTTCAATTTAGAAGAATGAGCCTATTTGGACAAAATGATCCTTTTTCCACCTTGAAAATTGTAATTTCTCTGAAGTATTCCCTTCAAACACTAACTCAACTCTCACAGGCACACAACGTGCTAGATACGTGAGGCTCTAACATAGAGGCTTTTCTTTGGACAGATACATGTCTTTGCTCAAGTCAGCTGAATTGAACTTTTGAGAGTAAATAGCGCCTAGGTCCAGGATAAACCACGTATGTTTCAGGAAGTATTCCTATCAGATCTAACTCAATTCGCACAAAGAAACAATGTGCTACATGCTGCTGCTCCTAACCTAGATGGTTTTCTTCAGAGAACTACGTGTGTTTCTTTTAAGCAGATAATAGGTCTATGTGGAATAAAATGAGCAATAATCCACCATGAAAATGTGATTGGCAGCATGTAATGCTTTCAAAATTAACTCAGTTCTCACAGGAAAGAAAAATGTGCTAGGTGCTCCTGCTTCTAACACAGATGGTTTTCTTTGGAGAGATAGCTATGTTTATTCTTCTCAGCTGAATAGGCCTATATTGAACAAAATGAGCCTGTCTCCACCTTGAAATCTGATATTTGAGGGAGTAGTCCTTGCAGAAACTACTTCAATTCTGAAAGGAAAACAATGTGCTAGATGCTGCGGCTTCTCACATACCTGTTTTTCTTTGGAGAGCTACATGTGTTTCTTCAACGCAGCCCAGTGGGCCGATTTGCATCGGGGAAAGCTATTGTTCTCATAAAACACCAAAGTTTCAGCAGTGCTCTTTCAAAAACTCAGCGTATTTTCACAGGAAAACAATGTGCTAGTTGCTCCTGCATCTAACACGAATGGCTTCTTTTCTAGAGATGCATGCTTTTCTTCATCGTAGCTGAATAGGCCTATTTGGATCAAATGAGCCTTTCTCCACCTTGAAAATTCTGATTTGCAGGAAGTATTCCTTTCAAAAACGAACTCAATTTTAGTAGGGAAAGTATGTGCCTGATGCTCCTGCTCTCAGAGCACATGGTTTTCTTCGAGAAATGCGTGCGTTTCGTCCACTCAACTGAATTGGCCTATTTGGACCAAAATCATCCTTTCTCCACCTTGAAATCTATGTTTTGCAGGAAGTGTTCCTCTCAAAAACGACCTCAATTCACAATGGAAAATAATATGCTAGATGCTGCACGTTCTAGCATACATGCTTGTCTTTGGAGAGGTGCATGGGTTTCTTCACCTGAGCTGAATAGGCCTATTTGGATCAAAGAGAGCCTATATTCACTTTGAAACATCAAAGTTGCAGGCAGTACTTTGGCCAAAACTACCACCATTCTCACAGGAAAACAATGGCTACTTGCTACTGCATCTAACAGAAACCCTTGTGTTCTCGAGACACATGTGCTTCTTCCACGTAGCTGAAGAGGCCTCTTGGGAAAAAAGTGAGCCTTTATTCACCATGAAACTTCTGTTTTGCAGGAAGTATTCCTTCAAACACTACTTCAATTTTCGCTGGGAAACAATTGGGTAGATGCTCCAGCTTCTAGCTCACGTGGTTTTCTCTTGGAAGATACTTGTGTTTCATCAAGTCAGCCGAATTGGCCCATTTGGTGCAACCAACGCAGATATCCCGATTGAATCACCTAAGTCGGAGGAGGTATTTCCATTCCATCTAACTCAATTCTTATAGAGAAACAATACTGTAGATGCTGCTGCTTCTAACTTAGATGGCTTTCTTTGGAGATACATATGTTTCTTCTACTCAGCTGCATAGGCCTATATTGTACAAAGTGAAATTTTGTCCACGTTGATATCTATGATTTCAGGGAGTATTCCTTTCAAAAACTACCTCAAGTCTCACAGGAAAACATGTGATAGATGCCACAGCTCGTAACATAGATGGGTTTTTCTGAGAGACACTTGTGTTTCTTCACCTCAGCTGAATAGGTCAATTTTGAGCAAGCACCGCCTATCTGCAGCATGAAGCACGAAAATTCGTAGAAGTCTTTCTTTCAAAACTCACTAAATTCTAACAGGAAAACAATGTGGTTAATGTTGCAGTGTCTAGCAAACCTGGTTTTCTTTGGAGTGAATCGTGTGTTTCTTCACCTCAGCTGAGTAGGCATATTTGGATTAAAGAGCGTGTATGTTCACCTTGAAACGCCGAAGGTGGAGGCTGTCGTCCTTCCAAAACTAGTACATTTCTCACAGGAAAACCATGGGCTACTTACTCCTGCGTCTAACACGAACAGCTTTTTTTCCAGAGATTCATGTGTTGTGTCAACTTAGCTCTATAGGACCACTCGGAAGAAAATGAGCCTTCCTCTCCTTGAAAATTATGATCTGCGTAAACTATTCCTTTCAAAAATTAACTTAATTTTCACAGGGGAACCAAGTCCGTGATGCTCCTGCTGCTAGCACACATGGATTTCTTTGAGAGATACTTGAGTTTCGTCCATTCAGCTGAATAGGCCCCCTTGGAAAATAATCAGACTTTCTCTACATTCAAATCTATGACTTCAGGAATTATTTCTTATAAAACTCCCTCAAGTCCCTCAGGAAAACAAGGTGTCAGATGCTGTACCTTCTAGCATGCATCGTTTTCTTTGGAGAGGTTCATATGTTTCCTCAACTCAGCTCAATAGGCCTATTTGGATCCAAGAGAGCCTAGATTCACCTTGAAACACTGAAATTGTAGGCAGTACTCTTAACAAGTGGGACACAATTCTCAAAGGAAAAGAATGTGTTAGGTGCTCCTCTGTCTAAAAAGAATGGTTTTGTTTCCAGAGATACTTGTGTTTCTTCAACTCAGCAGAATAGGCCTATTTGGATCAAGAAGGAACTGTCCCCAGCTTGAAACATCCAAATTGGAGGACGTCTTTCTGTCAAAAACCATCTCAATTCTCACAGGAAAACAATGTGCTAGATGCTAGTGCGTCTAACAGGAATGGATTTTTTTCTGGAGATACACGTGTATCTTCTATTTAGCTGAATAGGCCTATTTGGAGCAACATGAGTCTTTCTCTACCTTGAAATTCTGATTTGCAACATGTACTCCTGTAAAACAAACTCAATGATCACAGGGAAGTAACGTGCTTGATGCTCCTGCTTTTAGCACACGTGGTTTTCACGAGAGATACATGTGATTCTTCCCCTCTGCTGAATAGGCCTACTTGCAACAAAGCCAGCCTTTTGCACTTTGAAAACAATGTCTGGCAGGAAGATTTCCTTTCAAAAACGAACTCAATACTCAGAGAAAAATAACGTCAGATGCTGCAGCTCCACACACAGAGGGTTTTCTTTGGAGTGATCCTTGTGTGTCTTCAACTCAGCTGAATAGGCCTAGAGGGAGGAAAGAGAGCCTACCTCCACCTTGAAACCCCTCAGTTGTGGGAAGTTTTCCTTTCAAAAAGTGACTTAACTCTTACAGGGAATCCATGTGCTAGATGCTGTAGATTCTAGCATATATGGTTTTCTTTCAGGAGTCACCTGTGTTTCCTCAAGTCAACTGTTTAGACCTATAAACAGTCAGAAGCGCCTATCTCTAGCTTCAAACACCTAAACACCTAAACTAACTCATGTCACAGAAAGAAAATATTGTAGGCTCTCCTGCTTCCCAGGTGATTCTTCCATGACACAGGTGGGTTTCTTCAACTCAACTGAATAGGCCAATTTGGGAAAAAGGAGCCCTTTCACAACGCGATCACTGATTTGCAGGAAGCACTTCTTTCAAAACATAACTAAATATGCCAGGAAAACAATCTCTCAGGTGATCCTGCTTCTAATACAGATGGTTTTCTTTTGAGAGATCCATGTGTTTCTTCAATTTAGAAGAATGAGCCTATTTGGACAAAATGATCCTTTTTCCACCTTGAAAATTGTAATTTCTCTGAAGTATTCCCTTCAAACCCTAACTCAACTCTCACAGGCACACAACGTGCTAGATACGTGAGGCTCTAACATAGAGGCTTTTCTTTGGACAGATACATGTCTTTGCTCAAGTCAGCTGAATTGAACTTTTGAGAGTAAATAGCGCCTAGGTCCAGGATAAACCACGTATGTTTCAGGAAGTATTCCTATCAGATCTAACTCAATTCGCACAAAGAAACAATGTGCTACATGCTGCTGCTCCTAACCTAGATGGTTTTCTTCAGAGAACTACGTGTGTTTCTTTTAAGCAGATAATAGGTCTATGTGGAATAAAATGAGCAATAATCCACCATGAAAATGTGATTGGCAGCATGTAATGCTTTCAAAATTAACTCAGTTCTCACAGGAAAGAAAAATGTGCTAGGTGCTCCTGCTTCTAACACAGATGGTTTTCTTTGGAGAGATAGCTATGTTTATTCTTCTCAGCTGAATAGGCCTATATTGAACAAAATGAGCCTGTCTCCACCTTGAAATCTGATATTTGAGGGAGTAGTCCTTGCAGAAACTACTTCAATTCTGAAAGGAAAACAATGTGCTAGATGCTGCGGCTTCTCACATACCTGTTTTTCTTTGGAGAGCTACATGTGTTTCTTCAACGCAGCCCAGTGGGCCGATTTGCATCGGGGAAAGCTATTGTTCTCATAAAACACCAAAGTTTCAGCAGTGCTCTTTCAAAAACTCAGCGTATTTTCACAGGAAAACAATGTGCTAGTTGCTCCTGCATCTAACACGAATGGCTTCTTTTCTAGAGATGCATGCTTTTCTTCATCGTAGCTGAATAGGCCTATTTGGATCAAATGAGCCTTTCTCCACCTTGAAAATTCTGATTTGCAGGAAGTATTCCTTTCAAAAACGAACTCAATTTTAGTAGGGAAAGTATGTGCCTGATGCTCCTGCTCTCAGAGCACATGGTTTTCTTCGAGAAATGCGTGCGTTTCGTCCACTCAACTGAATTGGCCTATTTGGACCAAAATCATCCTTTCTCCACCTTGAAATCTATGTTTTGCAGGAAGTGTTCCTCTCAAAAACGACCTCAATTCACAATGGAAAATAATATGCTAGATGCTGCACGTTCTAGCATACATGCTTGTCTTTGGAGAGGTGCATGGGTTTCTTCACCTGAGCTGAATAGGCCTATTTGGATCAAAGAGAGCCTATATTCACTTTGAAACATCAAAGTTGCAGGCAGTACTTTGGCCAAAACTACCACCATTCTCACAGGAAAACAATGGCTACTTGCTACTGCATCTAACAGAAACCCTTGTGTTCTCGAGACACATGTGCTTCTTCCACGTAGCTGAAGAGGCCTCTTGGGAAAAAAGTGAGCCTTTATTCACCATGAAACTTCTGTTTTGCAGGAAGTATTCCTTCAAACACTACTTCAATTTTCGCTGGGAAACAATTGGGTAGATGCTCCAGCTTCTAGCTCACGTGGTTTTCTCTTGGAAGATACTTGTGTTTCATCAAGTCAGCCGAATTGGCCCATTTGGTGCAACCAACGCAGATATCCCGATTGAATCACCTAAGTCGGAGGAGGTATTTCCATTCCATCTAACTCAATTCTTATAGAGAAACAATACTGTAGATGCTGCTGCTTCTAACTTAGATGGCTTTCTTTGGAGATACATATGTTTCTTCTACTCAGCTGCATAGGCCTATATTGTACAAAGTGAAATTTTGTCCACGTTGATATCTATGATTTCAGGGAGTATTCCTTTCAAAAACTACCTCAAGTCTCACAGGAAAACATGTGATAGATGCCACAGCTCGTAACATAGATGGGTTTTTCTGAGAGACACTTGTGTTTCTTCACCTCAGCTGAATAGGTCAATTTTGAGCAAGCACCGCCTATCTGCAGCATGAAGCACGAAAATTCGTAGAAGTCTTTCTTTCAAAACTCACTAAATTCTAACAGGAAAACAATGTGGTTAATGTTGCAGTGTCTAGCAAACCTGGTTTTCTTTGGAGTGAATCGTGTGTTTCTTCACCTCAGCTGAGTAGGCATATTTGGATTAAAGAGCGTGTATGTTCACCTTGAAACGCCGAAGGTGGAGGCTGTCGTCCTTCCAAAACTAGTACATTTCTCACAGGAAAACCATGGGCTACTTACTCCTGCGTCTAACACGAACAGCTTTTTTTCCAGAGATTCATGTGTTGTGTCAACTTAGCTCTATAGGACCACTCGGAAGAAAATGAGCCTTCCTCTCCTTGAAAATTATGATCTGCGTAAACTATTCCTTTCAAAAATTAACTTAATTTTCACAGGGGAACCAAGTCCGTGATGCTCCTGCTGCTAGCACACATGGATTTCTTTGAGAGATACTTGAGTTTCGTCCATTCAGCTGAATAGGCCCCCTTGGAAAATAATCAGACTTTCTCTACATTCAAATCTATGACTTCAGGAATTATTTCTTATAAAACTCCCTCAAGTCCCTCAGGAAAACAAGGTGTCAGATGCTGTACCTTCTAGCATGCATCGTTTTCTTTGGAGAGGTTCATATGTTTCCTCAACTCAGCTCAATAGGCCTATTTGGATCCAAGAGAGCCTAGATTCACCTTGAAACACTGAAATTGTAGGCAGTACTCTTAACAAGTGGGACACAATTCTCAAAGGAAAAGAATGTGTTAGGTGCTCCTCTGTCTAAAAAGAATGGTTTTGTTTCCAGAGATACTTGTGTTTCTTCAACTCAGCAGAATAGGCCTATTTGGATCAAGAAGGAACTGTCCCCAGCTTGAAACATCCAAATTGGAGGACGTCTTTCTGTCAAAAACCATCTCAATTCTCACAGGAAAACAATGTGCTAGATGCTAGTGCGTCTAACAGGAATGGATTTTTTTCTGGAGATACACGTGTATCTTCTATTTAGCTGAATAGGCCTATTTGGAGCAACATGAGTCTTTCTCTACCTTGAAATTCTGATTTGCAACATGTACTCCTGTAAAACAAACTCAATGATCACAGGGAAGTAACGTGCTTGATGCTCCTGCTTTTAGCACACGTGGTTTTCACGAGAGATACATGTGATTCTTCCCCTCTGCTGAATAGGCCTACTTGCAACAAAGCCAGCCTTTTGCACTTTGAAAACAATGTCTGGCAGGAAGATTTCCTTTCAAAAACGAACTCAATACTCAGAGAAAAATAACGTCAGATGCTGCAGCTCCACACACAGAGGGTTTTCTTTGGAGTGATCCTTGTGTGTCTTCAACTCAGCTGAATAGGCCTAGAGGGAGGAAAGAGAGCCTACCTCCACCTTGAAACCCCTCAGTTGTGGGAAGTTTTCCTTTCAAAAAGTGACTTAACTCTTACAGGGAATCCATGTGCTAGATGCTGTAGATTCTAGCATATATGGTTTTCTTTCAGGAGTCACCTGTGTTTCCTCAAGTCAACTGTTTAGACCTATAAACAGTCAGAAGCGCCTATCTCTAGCTTCAAACACCTAAACACCTAAACTAACTCATGTCACAGAAAGAAAATATTGTAGGCTCTCCTGCTTCCCAGGTGATTCTTCCATGACACAGGTGGGTTTCTTCAACTCAACTGAATAGGCCAATTTGGGAAAAAGGAGCCCTTTCACAACGCGATCACTGATTTGCAGGAAGCACTTCTTTCAAAACATAACTAAATATGCCAGGAAAACAATCTCTCAGGTGATCCTGCTTCTAATACAGATGGTTTTCTTTTGAGAGATCCATGTGTTTCTTCAATTTAGAAGAATGAGCCTATTTGGACAAAATGATCCTTTTTCCACCTTGAAAATTGTAATTTCTCTGAAGTATTCCCTTCAAACCCTAACTCAACTCTCACAGGCACACAACGTGCTAGATACGTGAGGCTCTAACATAGAGGCTTTTCTTTGGACAGATACATGTCTTTGCTCAAGTCAGCTGAATTGAACTTTTGAGAGTAAATAGCGCCTAGGTCCAGGATAAACCACGTATGTTTCAGGAAGTATTCCTATCAGATCTAACTCAATTCGCACAAAGAAACAATGTGCTACATGCTGCTGCTCCTAACCTAGATGGTTTTCTTCAGAGAACTACGTGTGTTTCTTTTAAGCAGATAATAGGTCTATGTGGAATAAAATGAGCAATAATCCACCATGAAAATGTGATTGGCAGCATGTAATGCTTTCAAAATTAACTCAGTTCTCACAGGAAAGAAAAATGTGCTAGGTGCTCCTGCTTCTAACACAGATGGTTTTCTTTGGAGAGATAGCTATGTTTATTCTTCTCAGCTGAATAGGCCTATATTGAACAAAATGAGCCTGTCTCCACCTTGAAATCTGATATTTGAGGGAGTAGTCCTTGCAGAAACTACTTCAATTCTGAAAGGAAAACAATGTGCTAGATGCTGCGGCTTCTCACATACCTGTTTTTCTTTGGAGAGCTACATGTGTTTCTTCAACGCAGCCCAGTGGGCCGATTTGCATCGGGGAAAGCTATTGTTCTCATAAAACACCAAAGTTTCAGCAGTGCTCTTTCAAAAACTCAGCATATTTTCACAGGAAAACAATGTGCTAGTTGCTCCTGCATCTAACACGAATGGCTTCTTTTCTAGAGATGCATGCTTTTCTTCATCGTAGCTGAATAGGCCTATTTGGATCAAATGACCTTTCTCCACCTTGAAAATTCTGATTTGCAGGAAGTATTCCTTTCAAAAACGAACTCAATTTTAGTAGGGAAAGTATGTGCCTGATGCTCCTGCTCTCAGAGCACATGGTTTTCTTCGAGAAATGCGTGCGTTTCGTCCACTCAACTGAATTGGCCTATTTGGACCAAAATCATCCTTTCTCCACCTTGAAATCTATGTTTTGCAGGAAGTGTTCCTCTCAAAAACGACCTCAATTCACAATGGAAAATAATATGCTAGATGCTGCACGTTCTAGCATACATGCTTGTCTTTGGAGAGGTGCATGGGTTTCTTCACCTGAGCTGAATAGGCCTATTTGGATCAAAGAGAGCCTATATTCACTTTGAAACATCAAAGTTGCAGGCAGTACTTTGGCCAAAACTACCATCATTCTCACAGGAAAACAATGGCTACTTGCTACTGCATCTAACAGAAACCCTTGTGTTCTCGAGACACATGTGCTTCTTCCACGTAGCTGAAGAGGCCTCTTGGGAAAAAAGTGAGCCTTTATTCACCATGAAACTTCTGTTTTGCAGGAAGTATTCCTTCAAACACTACTTCAATTTTCGCTGGGAAACAATTGGGTAGATGCTCCAGCTTCTAGCTCACGTGGTTTTCTCTTGGAAGATACTTGTGTTTCATCAAGTCAGCCGAATTGGCCCATTTGGTGCAACCAACGCAGATATCCCGATTGAATCACCTAAGTCGGAGGAGGTATTTCCATTCCATCTAACTCAATTCTTATAGAGAAACAATACTGTAGATGCTGCTGCTTCTAACTTAGATGGCTTTCTTTGGAGATACATATGTTTCTTCTACTCAGCTGCATAGGCCTATATTGGACAAAGTGAAATTTTGTCCACGTTGATATCTATGATTTCAGGGAGTATTCCTTTCAAAAACTACCTCAAGTCTCACAGGAAAACATGTGATAGATGCCACAGCT
This sequence comes from Castor canadensis, assembly GCF_047511655.1. NCBI lineage: Eukaryota > Metazoa > Chordata > Mammalia > Rodentia > Castoridae > Castor > Castor canadensis. The sequence goes on along the minus strand of NC_133387.1, from coordinate 152,150,268 downwards.
CGTAACATAGATGGGTTTTTCTGAGAGACACTTGTGTTTCTTCACCTCAGCTGAATAGGTCAATTTTGAGCAAGCACCGCCTATCTGCAGCATGAAGCACGAAAATTCGTAGAAGTCTTTCTTTCAAAACTCACTAAATTCTCACAGGAAAACAATGTGGTTAATGTTGCAGTGTCTAGCAAACCTGGTTTTCTTTGGAGTGAATCGTGTGTTTCTTCACCTCAGCTGAGTAGGCCTATTTGGATTAAAGAGCGTGTATGTTCACCTTGAAACGCCGAAGGTGGAGGCTGTCGTCCTTCCAAAACTAGTACATTTCTCACAGGAAAACAATGGGCTACTTACTCCTGCGTCTAACACGAACAGCTTTTTTTCCAGAGATTCATGTGTTGTGTCAACTTAGCTCTATAGGACCACTCGGAAGAAAATGAGCCTTCCTCTCCTTGAAAATTATGATCTGCGTAAACTATTCCTTTCAAAAATTAACTTAATTTTCACAGGGGAACCAAGTCCGTGATGCTCCTGCTGCTAGCACACATGGATTTCTTTGAGAGATACTTGAGTTTCGTCCATTCAGCTGAATAGGCCCCCTTGGAAAATAATCAGACTTTCTCTACATTCAAATCTATGACTTCAGGAATTATTTCTTATAAAACTCCCTCAAGTCCCTCAGGAAAACAAGGTGTCAGATGCTGTACCTTCTAGCATGCATCGTTTTCTTTGGAGAGGTTCATATGTTTCCTCAACTCAGCTCAATAGGCCTATTTGGATCCAAGAGAGCCTAGATTCACCTTGAAACACTGAAGTTGTAGGCAGTACTCTTAACAAGTGGGACACAATTCTCAAAGGAAAAGAATGTGTTAGGTGCTCCTCTGTCTAAAAAGAATGGTTTTGTTTCCAGAGATACTTGTGTTTCTTCAACTCAGCAGAATAGGCCTATTTGGATCAAGAAGGAACTGTCCCCAGCTTGAAACATCCAAATTGGAGGACGTCTTTCTGTCAAAAACCATCTCAATTCTCACAGGAAAACAATGTGCTAGATGCTAGTGCGTCTAACAGGAATGGATTTTTTTCTGGAGATACACGTGTATCTTCTATTTAGCTGAATAGGCCTATTTGGAGCAACATGAGTCTTTCTCTACCTTGAAATTCTGATTTGCAACATGTACTCCTGTAAAACAAACTCAATGATCACAGGGAAGTAACGTGCTTGATGCTCCTGCTTTTAGCACACGTGGTTTTCACGAGAGATACATGTGATTCTTCCCCTCTGCTGAATAGGCCTACTTGCAACAAAGCCAGCCTTTTGCACTTTGAAAACAATGTCTGGCAGGAAGATTTCCTTTCAAAAACGAACTCAATACTCAGAGAAAAATAACGTCAGATGCTGCAGCTCCACACACAGAGGGTTTTCTTTGGAGTGATCCTTGTGTGTCTTCAACTCAGCTGAATAGGCCTAGAGGGAGGAAAGAGAGCCTACCTCCACCTTGAAACCCCTCAGTTGTGGGAAGTTTTCCTTTCAAAAAGTGACTTAACTCTTACAGGGAAACCATGTGCTAGATGCTGTAGATTCTAGCATATATGGTTTTCTTTCAGGAGTCACCTGTGTTTCCTCAACTCAACTGTTTAGACCTATTAACAGTCAGAAGCGCCTATCTCTAGCTTCAAACACCTAAACACCTAAACTAACTCATGTCACAGAAAGAAAATATTGTAGGCTCTCCTGCTTCCCAGGTGATTCTTTCATGACACAGGTGGGTTTCTTCAACTCAACTGAATAGGCCAATTTGGGAAAAAGGAGCCCTTTCACAACGCGATCACTGATTTGCAGGAAGCACTTCTTTCAAAACATAACTAAATATGCCAGGAAAACAATCTCTCAGGTGATCCTGCTTCTAATACAGATGGTTTTCTTTTGAGAGATCCATGTGTTTCTTCAATTTAGAAGAATGAGCCTATTTGGACAAAATGATCCTTTTTCCACCTTGAAAATTGTAATTTCTCTGAAGTATTCCCTTCAAACCCTAACTCAACTCTCACAGGCACACAACGTGCTAGATACGTGAGGCTCTAACATAGAGGCTTTTCTTTGGACAGATACATGTCTTTGCTCAAGTCAGCTGAATTGAACTTTTGAGAGTAAATAGCGCCTAGGTCCAGGATAAACCACGTATGTTTCAGGAAGTATTCCTATCAGATCTAACTCAATTCGCACAAAGAAACAATGTGCTACATGCTGCTGCTCCTAACCTAGATGGTTTTCTTCAGAGAACTACGTGTGTTTCTTTTAAGCAGATAATAGGTCTATGTGGAATAAAATGAGCAATAATCCACCATGAAAATGTGATTGGCAGCATGTAATGCTTTCAAAATTAACTCAGTTCTCACAGGAAAGAAAAATGTGCTAGGTGCTCCTGCTTCTAACACAGATGGTTTTCTTTGGAGAGATAGCTATGTTTATTCTTCTCAGCTGAATAGGCCTATATTGAACAAAATGAGCCTGTCTCCACCTTGAAATCTGATATTTGAGGGAGTAGTTAGTCCTTGCAGAAACTACTTCAATTCTGAAAGGAAAACAATGTGCTAGATGCTGCGGCTTCTCACATACCTGTTTTTCTTTGGAGAGCTACATGTGTTTCTTCAACGCAGCCCAGTGGGCCGATTTGCATCGGGGAAAGCTATTGTTCTCATAAAACACCAAAGTTTCAGCAGTGCTCTTTCAAAAACTCAGCGTATTTTCACAGGAAAACAATGTGCTAGTTGCTCCTGCATCTAACACGAATGGCTTCTTTTCTAGAGATGCATGCTTTTCTTCATCGTAGCTGAATAGGCCTATTTGGATCAAATGAGCCTTTCTCCACCTTGAAAATTCTGATTTGCAGGAAGTATTCCTTTCAAAAACGAACTCAATTTTAGTAGGGAAAGTATGTGCCTGATGCTCCTGCTCTCAGAGCACATGGTTTTCTTCGAGAAATGCGTGCGTTTCGTCCACTCAACTGAATTGGCCTATTTGGACCAAAATCATCCTTTCTCCACCTTGAAATCTATGTTTTGCAGGAAGTGTTCCTCTCAAAAACGACCTCAATTCACAATGGAAAATAATATGCTAGATGCTGCACGTTCTAGCATACATGCTTGTCTTTGGAGAGGTGCATGGGTTTCTTCACCTGAGCTGAATAGGCCTATTTGGATCAAAGAGAGCCTATATTCACTTTGAAACATCAAAGTTGCAGGCAGTACTTTGGCCAAAACTACCACCATTCTCACAGGAAAACAATGGCTACTTGCTACTGCATCTAACAGAAACCCTTGTGTTCTCGAGACACATGTGCTTCTTCCACGTAGCTGAAGAGGCCTCTTGGGAAAAAAGTGAGCCTTTATTCACCATGAAACTTCTGTTTTGCAGGAAGTATTCCTTCAAACACTACTTCAATTTTCACTGGGAAACAATTGGGTAGATGCTCCAGCTTCTAGCTCACGTGGTTTTCTCTTGGAAGATACTTGTGTTTCATCAAGTCAGCCGAATTGGCCCATTTGGTGCAACCAACGCAGATATCCCGATTGAATCACCTAAGTCGGAGGAGGTATTTCCATTCCATCTAACTCAATTCTTATAGAGAAACAATACTGTAGATGCTGCTGCTTCTAACTTAGATGGCTTTCTTTGGAGATACATATGTTTCTTCTACTCAGCTGCATAGGCCTATATTGTACAAAGTGAAATTTTGTCCACGTTGATATCTATGATTTCAGGGAGTATTCCTTTCAAAAACTACCTCAAGTCTCACAGGAAAACATGTGATAGATGCCACAGCTCGTAACATAGATGGGTTTTTCTGAGAGACACTTGTGTTTCTTCACCTCAGCTGAATAGGTCAATTTTGAGCAAGCACCGCCTATCTGCAGCATGAAGCACGAAAATTCGTAGAAGTCTTTCTTTCAAAACTCACTAAATTCTCACAGGAAAACAATGTGGTTAATGTTGCAGTGTCTAGCAAACCTGGTTTTCTTTGGAGTGAATCATGTGTTTCTTCACCTCAGCTGAGTAGGCCTATTTGGATTAAAGAGCGTGTATGTTCACCTTGAAACGCCGAAGGTGGAGGCTGTCGTCCTTCCAAAACTAGTACATTTCTCACAGGAAAACAATGGGCTACTTACTCCTGCGTCTAACACGAACAGCTTTTTTTCCAGAGATTCATGTGTTGTGTCAACTTAGCTCTATAGGACCACTCGGAAGAAAATGAGCCTTCCTCTCCTTGAAAATTATGATCTGCGTAAACTATTCCTTTCAAAAATTAACTTAATTTTCACAGGGGAACCAAGTCCGTGATGCTCCTGCTGCTAGCACACATGGATTTCTTTGAGAGATACTTGAGTTTCGTCCATTCAGCTGAATAGGCCCCCTTGGAAAATAATCAGACTTTCTCTACATTCAAATCTATGACTTCAGGAATTATTTCTTATAAAACTCCCTCAAGTCCCTCAGGAAAACAAGGTGTCAGATGCTGTACCTTCTAGCATGCATCGTTTTCTTTGGAGAGGTTCATATGTTTCCTCAACTCAGCTCAATAGGCCTATTTGGATCCAAGAGAGCCTAGATTCACCTTGAAACACTGAAGTTGTAGGCAGTACTCTTAACAAGTGGGACACAATTCTCAAAGGAAAAGAATGTGTTAGGTGCTCCTCTGTCTAAAAAGAATGGTTTTGTTTCCAGAGATACTTGTGTTTCTTCAACTCAGCAGAATAGGCCTATTTGGATCAAGAAGGAACTGTCCCCAGCTTGAAACATCCAAATTGGAGGACGTCTTTCTGTCAAAAACCATCTCAATTCTCACAGGAAAACAATGTGCTAGATGCTAGTGCGTCTAACAGGAATGGATTTTTTTCTGGAGATACACGTGTATCTTCTATTTAGCTGAATAGGCCTATTTGGAGCAACATGAGTCTTTCTCTACCTTGAAATTCTGATTTGCAACATGTACTCCTGTAAAACAAACTCAATGATCACAGGGAAGTAACGTGCTTGATGCTCCTGCTTTTAGCACACGTGGTTTTCACGAGAGATACATGTGATTCTTCCCCTCTGCTGAATAGGCCTACTTGCAACAAAGCCAGCCTTTTGCACTTTGAAAACAATGTCTGGCAGGAAGATTTCCTTTCAAAAACGAACTCAATACTCAGAGAAAAATAACGTCAGATGCTGCAGCTCCACACACAGAGGGTTTTCTTTGGAGTGATCCTTGTGTGTCTTCAACTCAGCTGAATAGGCCTAGAGGGAGGAAAGAGAGCCTACCTCCACCTTGAAACCCCTCAGTTGTGGGAAGTTTTCCTTTCAAAAAGTGACTTAACTCTTACAGGGAAACCATGTGCTAGATGCTGTAGATTCTAGCATATATGGTTTTCTTTCAGGAGTCACCTGTGTTTCCTCAACTCAACTGTTTAGACCTATTAACAGTCAGAAGCGCCTATCTCTAGCTTCAAACACCTAAACACCTAAACTAACTCATGTCACAGAAAGAAAATATTGTAGGCTCTCCTGCTTCCCAGGTGATTCTTTCATGACACAGGTGGGTTTCTTCAACTCAACTGAATAGGCCAATTTGGGAAAAAGGAGCCCTTTCACAACGCGATCACTGATTTGCAGGAAGCACTTCTTTCAAAACATAACTAAATATGCCAGGAAAACAATCTCTCAGGTGATCCTGCTTCTAATACAGATGGTTTTCTTTTGAGAGATCCATGTGTTTCTTCAATTTAGAAGAATGAGCCTATTTGGACAAAATGATCCTTTTTCCACCTTGAAAATTGTAATTTCTCTGAAGTATTCCCTTCAAACCCTAACTCAACTCTCACAGGCACACAACGTGCTAGATACGTGAGGCTCTAACATAGAGGCTTTTCTTTGGACAGATACATGTCTTTGCTCAAGTCAGCTGAATTGAACTTTTGAGAGTAAATAGCGCCTAGGTCCAGGATAAACCACGTATGTTTCAGGAAGTATTCCTATCAGATCTAACTCAATTCGCACAAAGAAACAATGTGCTACATGCTGCTGCTCCTAACCTAGATGGTTTTCTTCAGAGAACTACGTGTGTTTCTTTTAAGCAGATAATAGGTCTATGTGGAATAAAATGAGCAATAATCCACCATGAAAATGTGATTGGCAGCATGTAATGCTTTCAAAATTAACTCAGTTCTCACAGGAAAGAAAAATGTGCTAGGTGCTCCTGCTTCTAACACAGATGGTTTTCTTTGGAGAGATAGCTATGTTTATTCTTCTCAGCTGAATAGGCCTATATTGAACAAAATGAGCCTGTCTCCACCTTGAAATCTGATATTTGAGGGAGTAGTCCTTGCAGAAACTACTTCAATTCTGAAAGGAAAACAATGTGCTAGATGCTGCGGCTTCTCACATACCTGTTTTTCTTTGGAGAGCTACATGTGTTTCTTCAACGCAGCCCAGTGGGCCGATTTGCATCGGGGAAAGCTATTGTTCTCATAAAACACCAAAGTTTCAGCAGTGCTCTTTCAAAAACTCAGCGTATTTTCACAGGAAAACAATGTGCTAGTTGCTCCTGCATCTAACACGAATGGCTTCTTTTCTAGAGATGCATGCTTTTCTTCATCGTAGCTGAATAGGCCTATTTGGATCAAATGAGCCTTTCTCCACCTTGAAAATTCTGATTTGCAGGAAGTATTCCTTTCAAAAACGAACTCAATTTTAGTAGGGAAAGTATGTGCCTGATGCTCCTGCTCTCAGAGCACATGGTTTTCTTCGAGAAATGCGTGCGTTTCGTCCACTCAACTGAATTGGCCTATTTGGACCAAAATCATCCTTTCTCCACCTTGAAATCTATGTTTTGCAGGAAGTGTTCCTCTCAAAAACGACCTCAATTCACAATGGAAAATAATATGCTAGATGCTGCACGTTCTAGCATACATGCTTGTCTTTGGAGAGGTGCATGGGTTTCTTCACCTGAGCTGAATAGGCCTATTTGGATCAAAGAGAGCCTATATTCACTTTGAAACATCAAAGTTGCAGGCAGTACTTTGGCCAAAACTACCACCATTCTCACAGGAAAACAATGGCTACTTGCTACTGCATCTAACAGAAACCCTTGTGTTCTCGAGACACATGTGCTTCTTCCACGTAGCTGAAGAGGCCTCTTGGGAAAAAAGTGAGCCTTTATTCACCATGAAACTTCTGTTTTGCAGGAAGTATTCCTTCAAACACTACTTCAATTTTCGCTGGGAAACAATTGGGTAGATGCTCCAGCTTCTAGCTCACGTGGTTTTCTCTTGGAAGATACTTGTGTTTCATCAAGTCAGCCGAATTGGCCCATTTGGTGCAACCAACGCAGATATCCCGATTGAATCACCTAAGTCGGAGGAGGTATTTCCATTCCATCTAACTCAATTCTTATAGAGAAACAATACTGTAGATGCTGCTGCTTCTAACTTAGATGGCTTTCTTTGGAGATACATATGTTTCTTCTACTCAGCTGCATAGGCCTATATTGTACAAAGTGAAATTTTGTCCACGTTGATATCTATGATTTCAGGGAGTATTCCTTTCAAAAACTACCTCAAGTCTCACAGGAAAACATGTGATAGATGCCACAGCTCGTAACATAGATGGGTTTTTCTGAGAGACACTTGTGTTTCTTCACCTCAGCTGAATAGGTCAATTTTGAGCAAGCACCGCCTATCTGCAGCATGAAGCACGAAAATTCGTAGAAGTCTTTCTTTCAAAACTCACTAAATTCTAACAGGAAAACAATGTGGTTAATGTTGCAGTGTCTAGCAAACCTGGTTTTCTTTGGAGTGAATCGTGTGTTTCTTCACCTCAGCTGAGTAGGCATATTTGGATTAAAGAGCGTGTATGTTCACCTTGAAACGCCGAAGGTGGAGGCTGTCGTCCTTCCAAAACTAGTACATTTCTCACAGGAAAACCATGGGCTACTTACTCCTGCGTCTAACACGAACAGCTTTTTTTCCAGAGATTCATGTGTTGTGTCAACTTAGCTCTATAGGACCACTCGGAAGAAAATGAGCCTTCCTCTCCTTGAAAATTATGATCTGCGTAAACTATTCCTTTCAAAAATTAACTTAATTTTCACAGGGGAACCAAGTCCGTGATGCTCCTGCTGCTAGCACACATGGATTTCTTTGAGAGATACTTGAGTTTCGTCCATTCAGCTGAATAGGCCCCCTTGGAAAATAATCAGACTTTCTCTACATTCAAATCTATGACTTCAGGAATTATTTCTTATAAAACTCCCTCAAGTCCCTCAGGAAAACAAGGTGTCAGATGCTGTACCTTCTAGCATGCATCGTTTTCTTTGGAGAGGTTCATATGTTTCCTCAACTCAGCTCAATAGGCCTATTTGGATCCAAGAGAGCCTAGATTCACCTTGAAACACTGAAATTGTAGGCAGTACTCTTAACAAGTGGGACACAATTCTCAAAGGAAAAGAATGTGTTAGGTGCTCCTCTGTCTAAAAAGAATGGTTTTGTTTCCAGAGATACTTGTGTTTCTTCAACTCAGCAGAATAGGCCTATTTGGATCAAGAAGGAACTGTCCCCAGCTTGAAACATCCAAATTGGAGGACGTCTTTCTGTCAAAAACCATCTCAATTCTCACAGGAAAACAATGTGCTAGATGCTAGTGCGTCTAACAGGAATGGATTTTTTTCTGGAGATACACGTGTATCTTCTATTTAGCTGAATAGGCCTATTTGGAGCAACATGAGTCTTTCTCTACCTTGAAATTCTGATTTGCAACATGTACTCCTGTAAAACAAACTCAATGATCACAGGGAAGTAACGTGCTTGATGCTCCTGCTTTTAGCACACGTGGTTTTCACGAGAGATACATGTGATTCTTCCCCTCTGCTGAATAGGCCTACTTGCAACAAAGCCAGCCTTTTGCACTTTGAAAACAATGTCTGGCAGGAAGATTTCCTTTCAAAAACGAACTCAATACTCAGAGAAAAATAACGTCAGATGCTGCAGCTCCACACACAGAGGGTTTTCTTTGGAGTGATCCTTGTGTGTCTTCAACTCAGCTGAATAGGCCTAGAGGGAGGAAAGAGAGCCTACCTCCACCTTGAAACCCCTCAGTTGTGGGAAGTTTTCCTTTCAAAAAGTGACTTAACTCTTACAGGGAAACCATGTGCTAGATGCTGTAGATTCTAGCATATATGGTTTTCTTTCAGGAGTCACCTGTGTTTCCTCAACTCAACTGTTTAGACCTATTAACAGTCAGAAGCGCCTATCTCTAGCTTCAAACACCTAAACACCTAAACTAACTCATGTCACAGAAAGAAAATATTGTAGGCTCTCCTGCTTCCCAGGTGATTCTTTCATGACACAGGTGGGTTTCTTCAACTCAACTGAATAGGCCAATTTGGGAAAAAGGAGCCCTTTCACAACGCGATCACTGATTTGCAGGAAGCACTTCTTTCAAAACATAACTAAATATGCCAGGAAAACAATCTCTCAGGTGATCCTGCTTCTAATACAGATGGTTTTCTTTTGAGAGATCCATGTGTTTCTTCAATTTAGAAGAATGAGCCTATTTGGACAAAATGATCCTTTTTCCACCTTGAAAATTGTAATTTCTCTGAAGTATTCCCTTCAAACCCTAACTCAACTCTCACAGGCACACAACGTGCTAGATACGTGAGGCTCTAACATAGAGGCTTTTCTTTGGACAGATACATGTCTTTGCTCAAGTCAGCTGAATTGAACTTTTGAGAGTAAATAGCGCCTAGGTCCAGGATAAACCACGTATGTTTCAGGAAGTATTCCTATCAGATCTAACTCAATTCGCACAAAGAAACAATGTGCTACATGCTGCTGCTCCTAACCTAGATGGTTTTCTTCAGAGAACTACGTGTGTTTCTTTTAAGCAGATAATAGGTCTATGTGGAATAAAATGAGCAATAATCCACCATGAAAATGTGATTGGCAGCATGTAATGCTTTCAAAATTAACTCAGTTCTCACAGGAAAGAAAAATGTGCTAGGTGCTCCTGCTTCTAACACAGATGGTTTTCTTTGGAGAGATAGCTATGTTTATTCTTCTCAGCTGAATAGGCCTATATTGAACAAAATGAGCCTGTCTCCACCTTGAAATCTGATATTTGAGGGAGTAGTTAGTCCTTGCAGAAACTACTTCAATTCTGAAAGGAAAACAATGTGCTAGATGCTGCGGCTTCTCACATACCTGTTTTTCTTTGGAGAGCTACATGTGTTTCTTCAACGCAGCCCAGTGGGCCGATTTGCATCGGGGAAAGCTATTGTTCTCATAAAACACCAAAGTTTCAGCAGTGCTCTTTCAAAAACTCAGCGTATTTTCACAGGAAAACAATGTGCTAGTTGCTCCTGCATCTAACACGAATGGCTTCTTTTCTAGAGATGCATGCTTTTCTTCATCGTAGCTGAATAGGCCTATTTGGATCAAATGAGCCTTTCTCCACCTTGAAAATTCTGATTTGCAGGAAGTATTCCTTTCAAAAACGAACTCAATTTTAGTAGGGAAAGTATGTGCCTGATGCTCCTGCTCTCAGAGCACATGGTTTTCTTCGAGAAATGCGTGCGTTTCGTCCACTCAACTGAATTGGCCTATTTGGACCAAAATCATCCTTTCTCCACCTTGAAATCTATGTTTTGCAGGAAGTGTTCCTCTCAAAAACGACCTCAATTCACAATGGAAAATAATATGCTAGATGCTGCACGTTCTAGCATACATGCTTGTCTTTGGAGAGGTGCATGGGTTTCTTCACCTGAGCTGAATAGGCCTATTTGGATCAAAGAGAGCCTATATTCACTTTGAAACATCAAAGTTGCAGGCAGTACTTTGGCCAAAACTACCACCATTCTCACAGGAAAACAATGGCTACTTGCTACTGCATCTAACAGAAACCCTTGTGTTCTCGAGACACATGTGCTTCTTCCACGTAGCTGAAGAGGCCTCTTGGGAAAAAAGTGAGCCTTTATTCACCATGAAACTTCTGTTTTGCAGGAAGTATTCCTTCAAACACTACTTCAATTTTCACTGGGAAACAATTGGGTAGATGCTCCAGCTTCTAGCTCACGTGGTTTTCTCTTGGAAGATACTTGTGTTTCATCAAGTCAGCCGAATTGGCCCATTTGGTGCAACCAACGCAGATATCCCGATTGAATCACCTAAGTCGGAGGAGGTATTTCCATTCCATCTAACTCAATTCTTATAGAGAAACAATACTGTAGATGCTGCTGCTTCTAACTTAGATGGCTTTCTTTGGAGATACATATGTTTCTTCTACTCAGCTGCATAGGCCTATATTGTACAAAGTGAAATTTTGTCCACGTTGATATCTATGATTTCAGGGAGTATTCCTTTCAAAAACTACCTCAAGTCTCACAGGAAAACATGTGATAGATGCCACAGCTCGTAACATAGATGGGTTTTTCTGAGAGACACTTGTGTTTCTTCACCTCAGCTGAATAGGTCAATTTTGAGCAAGCACCGCCTATCTGCAGCATGAAGCACGAAAATTCGTAGAAGTCTTTCTTTCAAAACTCACTAAATTCTCACAGGAAAACAATGTGGTTAATGTTGCAGTGTCTAGCAAACCTGGTTTTCTTTGGAGTGAATCGTGTGTTTCTTCACCTCAGCTGAGTAGGCCTATTTGGATTAAAGAGCGTGTATGTTCACCTTGAAACGCCGAAGGTGGAGGCTGTCGTCCTTCCAAAACTAGTACATTTCTCACAGGAAAACCATGGGCTACTTACTCCTGCGTCTAACACGAACAGCTTTTATTCCAGAGATTCATGTGTTGTGTCAACTTAGCTCTATAGGACCACTCGGAAGAAAATGAGCCTTCCTCTCCTTGAAAATTATGATCTGCGTAAACTATTCCTTTCAAAAATTAACTTAATTTTCACAGGGGAACCAAGTCCGTGATGCTCCTGCTGCTAGCACACATGGATTTCTTTGAGAGATACTTGAGTTTCGTCCATTCAGCTGAATAGGCCCCCTTGGAAAATAATCAGACTTTCTCTACATTCAAATCTATGACTTCAGGAATTATTTCTTATAAAACTCCCTCAAGTCCCTCAGGAAAACAAGGTGTCAGATGCTGTACCTTCTAGCATGCATCGTTTTCTTTGGAGAGGTTCATATGTTTCCTCAACTCAGCTCAATAGGCCTATTTGGATCCAAGAGAGCCTAGATTCACCTTGAAACACTGAAGTTGTAGGCAGTACTCTTAACAAGTGGGACACAATTCTCAAAGGAAAAGAATGTGTTAGGTGCTCCTCTGTCTAAAAAGAATGGTTTTGTTTCCAGAGATACTTGTGTTTCTTCAACTCAGCAGAATAGGCCTATTTGGATCAAGAAGGAACTGTCCCCAGCTTGAAACATCCAAATTGGAGGACGTCTTTCTGTCAAAAACCATCTCAATTCTCACAGGAAAACAATGTGCTAGATGCTAGTGCGTCTAACAGGAATGGATTTTTTTCTGGAGATACACGTGTATCTTCTATTTAGCTGAATAGGCCTATTTGGAGCAACATGAGTCTTTCTCTACCTTGAAATTCTGATTTGCAACATGTACTCCTGTAAAACAAACTCAATGATCACAGGGAAGTAACGTGCTTGATGCTCCTGCTTTTAGCACACGTGGTTTTCACGAGAGATACATGTGATTCTTCCCCTCTGCTGAATAGGCCTACTTGCAACAAAGCCAGCCTTTTGCACTTTGAAAACAATGTCTGGCAGGAAGATTTCCTTTCAAAAACGAACTCAATACTCAGAGAAAAATAACGTCAGATGCTGCAGCTCCACACACAGAGGGTTTTCTTTGGAGTGATCCTTGTGTGTCTTCAACTCAGCTGAATAGGCCTAGAGGGAGGAAAGAGAGCCTACCTCCACCTTGAAACCCCTCAGTTGTGGGAAGTTTTCCTTTCAAAAAGTGACTTAACTCTTACAGGGAAACCATGTGCTAGATGCTGTAGATTCTAGCATATATGGTTTTCTTTCAGGAGTCACCTGTGTTTCCTCAACTCAACTGTTTAGACCTATTAACAGTCAGAAGCGCCTATCTCTAGCTTCAAACACCTAAACACCTAAACTAACTCATGTCACAGAAAGAAAATATTGTAGGCTCTCCTGCTTCCCAGGTGATTCTTTCATGACACAGGTGGGTTTCTTCAACTCAACTGAATAGGCCAATTTGGGAAAAAGGAGCCCTTTCACAACGCGATCACTGATTTGCAGGAAGCACTTCTTTCAAAACATAACTAAATATGCCAGGAAAACAATCTCTCAGGTGATCCTGCTTCTAATACAGATGGTTTTCTTTTGAGAGATCCATGTGTTTCTTCAATTTAGAAGAATGAGCCTATTTGGACAAAATGATCCTTTTTCCACCTTGAAAATTGTAATTTCTCTGAAGTATTCCCTTCAAACCCTAACTCAACTCTCACAGGCACACAACGTGCTAGATACGTGAGGCTCTAACATAGAGGCTTTTCTTTGGACAGATACATGTCTTTGCTCAAGTCAGCTGAATTGAACTTTTGAGAGTAAATAGCGCCTAGGTCCAGGATAAACCACGTATGTTTCAGGAAGTATTCCTATCAGATCTAACTCAATTCGCACAAAGAAACAATGTGCTACATGCTGCTGCTCCTAACCTAGATGGTTTTCTTCAGAGAACTACGTGTGTTTCTTTTAAGCAGATAATAGGTCTATGTGGAATAAAATGAGCAATAATCCACCATGAAAATGTGATTGGCAGCATGTAATGCTTTCAAAATTAACTCAGTTCTCACAGGAAAGAAAAATGTGCTAGGTGCTCCTGCTTCTAACACAGATGGTTTTCTTTGGAGAGATAGCTATGTTTATTCTTCTCAGCTGAATAGGCCTATATTGAACAAAATGAGCCTGTCTCCACCTTGAAATCTGATATTTGAGGGAGTAGTTAGTCCTTGCAGAAACTACTTCAATTCTGAAAGGAAAACAATGTGCTAGATGCTGCGGCTTCTCACATACCTGTTTTTCTTTGGAGAGCTACATGTGTTTCTTCAACGCAGCCCAGTGGGCCGATTTGCATCGGGGAAAGCTATTGTTCTCATAAAACACCAAAGTTTCAGCAGCGCTCTTTCAAAAACTCAGCGTATTTTCACAGGAAAACAATGTGCTAGTTGCTCCTGCATCTAACACGAATGGCTTCTTTTCTAGAGATGCATGCTTTTCTTCATCGTAGCTGAATAGGCCTATTTGGATCAAATGAGCCTTTCTCCACCTTGAAAATTCTGATTGGCAGGAAGTATTCCTTTCAAAAACGAACTCAATTTTAGTAGGGAAAGTATGTGCCTGATGCTCCTGCTCTCAGAGCACATGGTTTTCTTCGAGAAATGCGTGCGTTTCGTCCACTCAACTGAATTGGCCTATTTGGACCAAAATCATCCTTTCTCCACCTTGAAATCTATGTTTTGCAGGAAGTGTTCCTCTCAAAAACGACCTCAATTCACAATGGAAAATAATATGCTAGATGCTGCACGTTCTAGCATACATGCTTGTCTTTGGAGAGGTGCATGGGTTTCTTCACCTGAGCTGAATAGGCCTATTTGGATCAAAGAGAGCCTATATTCACTTTGAAACATCAAAGTTGCAGGCAGTACTTTGGCCAAAACTACCACCATTCTCACAGGAAAACAATGGCTACTTGCTACTGCATCTAACAGAAACCCTTGTGTTCTCGAGACACATGTGCTTCTTCCACGTAGCTGAAGAGGCCTCTTGGGAAAAAAGTGAGCCTTTATTCACCATGAAACTTCTGTTTTGCAGGAAGTATTCCTTCAAACACTACTTCAATTTTCACTGGGAAACAATTGGGTAGATGCTCCAGCTTCTAGCTCACGTGGTTTTCTCTTGGAAGATACTTGTGTTTCATCAAGTCAGCCGAATTGGCCCATTTGGTGCAACCAACGCAGATATCCCGATTGAATCACCTAAGTCGGAGGAGGTATTTCCATTCCATCTAACTCAATTCTTATAGAGAAACAATACTGTAGATGCTGCTGCTTCTAACTTAGATGGCTTTCTTTGGAGATACATATGTTTCTTCTACTCAGCTGCATAGGCCTATATTGTACAAAGTGAAATTTTGTCCACGTTGATATCTATGATTTCAGGGAGTATTCCTTTCAAAAACTACCTCAAGTCTCACAGGGAAACATGTGATAGATGCCACAGCTCGTAACATAGATGGGTTTTTCTGAGAGACACTTGTGTTTCTTCACCTCAGCTGAATAGGTCAATTTTGAGCAAGCACCGCCTATCTGCAGCATGAAGCACGAAAATTCGTAGAAGTCTTTCTTTCAAAACTCACTAAATTCTCACAGGAAAACAATGTGGTTAATGTTGCAGTGTCTAGCAAACCTGGTTTTCTTTGGAGTGAATCGTGTGTTTCTTCACCTCAGCTGAGTAGGCCTATTTGGATTAAAGAGCGTGTATGTTTACCTTGAAACGCCGAAGGTGGAGGCTGTCGTCCTTCCAAAACTAGTACATTTCTCACAGGAAAACCATGGGCTACTTACTCCTGCGTCTAACACGAACAGCTTTTTTTCCAGAGATTCATGTGTTGTGTCAACTTAGCTCTATAGGACCACTCGGAAGAAAATGAGCCTTCCTCTCCTTGAAAATTATGATCTGCGTAAACTATTCCTTTCAAAAATTAACTTAATTTTCACAGGGGAACCAAGTCCGTGATGCTCCTGCTGCTAGCACACATGGATTTCTTTGAGAGATACTTGAGTTTCGTCCATTCAGCTGAATAGGCCCCCTTGGAAAATAATCAGACTTTCTCTACATTCAAATCTATGACTTCAGGAATTATTTCTTATAAAACTCCCTCAAGTCCCTCAGGAAAACAAGGTGTCAGATGCTGTACCTTCTAGCATGCATCGTTTTCTTTGGAGAGGTTCATATGTTTCCTCAACTCAGCTCAATAGGCCTATTTGGATCCAAGAGAGCCTAGATTCACCTTGAAACACTGAAGTTGTAGGCAGTACTCTTAACAAGTGGGACACAATTCTCAAAGGAAAAGAATGTGTTAGGTGCTCCTCTGTCTAAAAAGAATGGTTTTGTTTCCAGAGATACTTGTGTTTCTTCAACTCAGCAGAATAGGCCTATTTGGATCAAGAAGGAACTGTCCCCAGCTTGAAACATCCAAATTGGAGGACGTCTTTCTGTCAAAAACCATCTCAATTCTCACAGGAAAACAATGTGCTAGATGCTAGTGCGTCTAACAGGAATGGATTTTTTTCTGGAGATACACGTGTATCTTCTATTTAGCTGAATAGGCCTATTTGGAGCAACATGAGTCTTTCTCTACCTTGAAATTCTGATTTGCAACATGTACTCCTGTAAAACAAACTCAATGATCACAGGGAAGTAACGTGCTTGATGCTCCTGCTTTTAGCACACGTGGTTTTCACGAGAGATACATGTGATTCTTCCCCTCTGCTGAATAGGCCTACTTGCAACAAAGCCAGCCTTTTGCACTTTGAAAACAATGTCTGGCAGGAAGATTTCCTTTCAAAAACGAACTCAATACTCAGAGAAAAATAACGTCAGATGCTGCAGCTCCACACACAGAGGGTTTTCTTTGGAGTGATCCTTGTGTGTCTTCAACTCAGCTGAATAGGCCTAGAGGGAGGAAAGAGAGCCTACCTCCACCTTGAAACCCCTCAGTTGTGGGAAGTTTTCCTTTCAAAAAGTGACTTAACTCTTACAGGGAAACCATGTGCTAGATGCTGTAGATTCTAGCATATATGGTTTTCTTTCAGGAGTCACCTGTGTTTCCTCAACTCAACTGTTTAGACCTATTAACAGTCAGAAGCGCCTATCTCTAGCTTCAAACACCTAAACACCTAAACTAACTCATGTCACAGAAAGAAAATATTGTAGGCTCTCCTGCTTCCCAGGTGATTCTTTCATGACACAGGTGGGTTTCTTCAACTCAACTGAATAGGCCAATTTGGGAAAAAGGAGCCCTTTCACAACGCGATCACTGATTTGCAGGAAGCACTTCTTTCAAAACATAACTAAATATGCCAGGAAAACAATCTCTCAGGTGATCCTGCTTCTAATACAGATGGTTTTCTTTTGAGAGATCCATGTGTTTCTTCAATTTAGAAGAATGAGCCTATTTGGACAAAATGATCCTTTTTCCACCTTGAAAATTGTAATTTCTCTGAAGTATTCCCTTCAAACCCTAACTCAACTCTCACAGGCACACAACGTGCTAGATACGTGAGGCTCTAACATAGAGGCTTTTCTTTGGACAGATACATGTCTTTGCTCAAGTCAGCTGAATTGAACTTTTGAGAGTAAATAGCGCCTAGGTCCAGGATAAACCACGTATGTTTCAGGAAGTATTCCTATCAGATCTAACTCAATTCGCACAAAGAAACAATGTGCTACATGCTGCTGCTCCTAACCTAGATGGTTTTCTTCAGAGAACTACGTGTGTTTCTTTTAAGCAGATAATAGGTCTATGTGGAATAAAATGAGCAATAATCCACCATGAAAATGTGATTGGCAGCATGTAATGCTTTCAAAATTAACTCAGTTCTCACAGGAAAGAAAAATGTGCTAGGTGCTCCTGCTTCTAACACAGATGGTTTTCTTTGGAGAGATAGCTATGTTTATTCTTCTCAGCTGAATAGGCCTATATTGAACAAAATGAGCCTGTCTCCACCTTGAAATCTGATATTTGAGGGAGTAGTTAGTCCTTGCAGAAACTACTTCAATTCTGAAAGGAAAACAATGTGCTAGATGCTGCGGCTTCTCACATACCTGTTTTTCTTTGGAGAGCTACATGTGTTTCTTCAACGCAGCCCAGTGGGCCGATTTGCATCGGGGAAAGCTATTGTTCTCATAAAACACCAAAGTTTCAGCAGTGCTCTTTCAAAAACTCAGCGTATTTTCACAGGAAAACAATGTGCTAGTTGCTCCTGCATCTAACACGAATGGCTTCTTTTCTAGAGATGCATGCTTTTCTTCATCGTAGCTGAATAGGCCTATTTGGATCAAATGAGCCTTTCTCCACCTTGAAAATTCTGATTGGCAGGAAGTATTCCTTTCAAAAACGAACTCAATTTTAGTAGGGAAAGTATGTGCCTGATGCTCCTGCTCTCAGAGCACATGGTTTTCTTCGAGAAATGCGTGCGTTTCGTCCACTCAACTGAATTGGCCTATTTGGACCAAAATCATCCTTTCTCCACCTTGAAATCTATGTTTTGCAGGAAGTGTTCCTCTCAAAAACGACCTCAATTCACAATGGAAAATAATATGCTAGATGCTGCACGTTCTAGCATACATGCTTGTCTTTGGAGAGGTGCATGGGTTTCTTCACCTGAGCTGAATAGGCCTATTTGGATCAAAGAGAGCCTATATTCACTTTGAAACATCAAAGTTGCAGGCAGTACTTTGGCCAAAACTACCACCATTCTCACAGGAAAACAATGGCTACTTGCTACTGCATCTAACAGAAACCCTTGTGTTCTCGAGACACATGTGCTTCTTCCACGTAGCTGAAGAGGCCTCTTGGGAAAAAAGTGAGCCTTTATTCACCATGAAACTTCTGTTTTGCAGGAAGTATTCCTTCAAACACTACTTCAATTTTCACTGGGAAACAATTGGGTAGATGCTCCAGCTTCTAGCTCACGTGGTTTTCTCTTGGAAGATACTTGTGTTTCATCAAGTCAGCCGAATTGGCCCATTTGGTGCAACCAACGCAGATATCCCGATTGAATCACTTAAGTCGGAGGAGGTATTTCCATTCCATCTAACTCAATTCTTATAGAGAAACAATACTGTAGATGCTGCTGCTTCTAACTTAGATGGCTTTCTTTGGAGATACATATGTTTCTTCTACTCAGCTGCATAGGCCTATATTGTACAAAGTGAAATTTTGTCCACGTTGATATCTATGATTTCAGGGAGTATTCCTTTCAAAAACTACCTCAAGTCTCACAGGAAAACATGTGATAGATGCCACAGCTCGTAACATAGATGGGTTTTTCTGAGAGACACTTGTGTTTCTTCACCTCAGCTGAATAGGTCAATTTTGAGCAAGCACCGCCTATCTGCAGCATGAAGCACGAAAATTCGTAGAAGTCTTTCTTTCAAAACTCACTAAATTCTCACAGGAAAACAATGTGGTTAATGTTGCAGTGTCTAGCAAACCTGGTTTTCTTTGGAGTGAATCGTGTGTTTCTTCACCTCAGCTGAGTAGGCCTATTTGGATTAAAGAGCGTGTATGTTCACCTTGAAACGCCGAAGGTGGAGGCTGTCGTCCTTCCAAAACTAGTACATTTCTCACAGGAAAACAATGGGCTACTTACTCCTGCGTCTAACACGAACAGCTTTTTTTCCAGAGATTCATGTGTTGTGTCAACTTAGCTCTATAGGACCACTCGGAAGAAAATGAGCCTTCCTCTCCTTGAAAATTATGATCTGCGTAAACTATTCCTTTCAAAAATTAACTTAATTTTCACAGGGGAACCAAGTCCGTGATGCTCCTGCTGCTAGCACACATGGATTTCTTTGAGAGATACTTGAGTTTCGTCCATTCAGCTGAATAGGCCCCCTTGGAAAATAATCAGACTTTCTCTACATTCAAATCTATGACTTCAGGAATTATTTCTTATAAAACTCCCTCAAGTCCCTCAGGAAAACAAGGTGTCAGATGCTGTACCTTCTAGCATGCATCGTTTTCTTTGGAGAGGTTCATATGTTTCCTCAACTCAGCTCAATAGGCCTATTTGGATCCAAGAGAGCCTAGATTCACCTTGAAACACTGAAATTGTAGGCAGTACTCTTAACAAGTGGGACACAATTCTCAAAGGAAAAGAATGTGTTAGGTGCTCCTCTGTCTAAAAAGAATGGTTTTGTTTCCAGAGATACTTGTGTTTCTTCAACTCAGCAGAATAGGCCTATTTGGATCAAGAAGGAACTGTCCCCAGCTTGAAACATCCAAATTGGAGGACGTCTTTCTGTCAAAAACCATCTCAATTCTCACAGGAAAACAATGTGCTAGATGCTAGTGCGTCTAACAGGAATGGATTTTTTTCTGGAGATACACGTGTATCTTCTATTTAGCTGAATAGGCCTATTTGGAGCAACATGAGTCTTTCTCTACCTTGAAATTCTGATTTGCAACATGTACTCCTGTAAAACAAACTCAATGATCACAGGGAAGTAACGTGCTTGATGCTCCTGCTTTTAGCACACGTGGTTTTCACGAGAGATACATGTGATTCTTCCCCTCTGCTGAATAGGCCTACTTGCAACAAAGCCAGCCTTTTGCACTTTGAAAACAATGTCTGGCAGGAAGATTTCCTTTCAAAAACGAACTCAATACTCAGAGAAAAATAACGTCAGATGCTGCAGCTCCACACACAGAGGGTTTTCTTTGGAGTGATCCTTGTGTGTCTTCAACTCAGCTGAATAGGCCTAGAGGGAGGAAAGAGAGCCTACCTCCACCTTGAAACCCCTCAGTTGTGGGAAGTTTTCCTTTCAAAAAGTGACTTAACTCTTACAGGGAAACCATGTGCTAGATGCTGTAGATTCTAGCATATATGGTTTTCTTTCAGGAGTCACCTGTGTTTCCTCAACTCAACTGTTTAGACCTATTAACAGTCAGAAGCGCCTATCTCTAGCTTCAAACACCTAAACACCTAAACTAACTCATGTCACAGAAAGAAAATATTGTAGGCTCTCCTGCTTCCCAGGTGATTCTTTCATGACACAGGTGGGTTTCTTCAACTCAACTGAATAGGCCAATTTGGGAAAAAGGAGCCCTTTCACAACGCGATCACTGATTTGCAGGAAGCACTTCTTTCAAAACATAACTAAATATGCCAGGAAAACAATCTCTCAGGTGATCCTGCTTCTAATACAGATGGTTTTCTTTTGAGAGATCCATGTGTTTCTTCAATTTAGAAGAATGAGCCTATTTGGACAAAATGATCCTTTTTCCACCTTGAAAATTGTAATTTCTCTGAAGTATTCCCTTCAAACCCTAACTCAACTCTCACAGGCACACAACGTGCTAGATACGTGAGGCTCTAACATAGAGGCTTTTCTTTGGACAGATACATGTCTTTGCTCAAGTCAGCTGAATTGAACTTTTGAGAGTAAATAGCGCCTAGGTCCAGGATAAACCACGTATGTTTCAGGAAGTATTCCTATCAGATCTAACTCAATTCGCACAAAGAAACAATGTGCTACATGCTGCTGCTCCTAACCTAGATGGTTTTCTTCAGAGAACTACGTGTGTTTCTTTTAAGCAGATAATAGGTCTATGTGGAATAAAATGAGCAATAATCCACCATGAAAATGTGATTGGCAGCATGTAATGCTTTCAAAATTAACTCAGTTCTCACAGGAAAGAAAAATGTGCTAGGTGCTCCTGCTTCTAACACAGATGGTTTTCTTTGGAGAGATAGCTATGTTTATTCTTCTCAGCTGAATAGGCCTATATTGAACAAAATGAGCCTGTCTCCACCTTGAAATCTGATATTTGAGGGAGTAGTCCTTGCAGAAACTACTTCAATTCTGAAAGGAAAACAATGTGCTAGATGCTGCGGCTTCTCACATACCTGTTTTTCTTTGGAGAGCTACATGTGTTTCTTCAACGCAGCCCAGTGGGCCGATTTGCATCGGGGAAAGCTATTGTTCTCATAAAACACCAAAGTTTCAGCAGTGCTCTTTCAAAAACTCAGCGTATTTTCACAGGAAAACAATGTGCTAGTTGCTCCTGCATCTAACACGAATGGCTTCTTTTCTAGAGATGCATGCTTTTCTTCATCGTAGCTGAATAGGCCTATTTGGATCAAATGAGCCTTTCTCCACCTTGAAAATTCTGATTTGCAGGAAGTATTCCTTTCAAAAACGAACTCAATTTTAGTAGGGAAAGTATGTGCCTGATGCTCCTGCTCTCAGAGCACATGGTTTTCTTCGAGAAATGCGTGCGTTTCGTCCACTCAACTGAATTGGCCTATTTGGACCAAAATCATCCTTTCTCCACCTTGAAATCTATGTTTTGCAGGAAGTGTTCCTCTCAAAAACGACCTCAATTCACAATGGAAAATAATATGCTAGATGCTGCACGTTCTAGCATACATGCTTGTCTTTGGAGAGGTGCATGGGTTTCTTCACCTGAGCTGAATAGGCCTATTTGGATCAAAGAGAGCCTATATTCACTTTGAAACATCAAAGTTGCAGGCAGTACTTTGGCCAAAACTACCACCATTCTCACAGGAAAACAATGGCTACTTGCTACTGCATCTAACAGAAACCCTTGTGTTCTCGAGACACATGTGCTTCTTCCACGTAGCTGAAGAGGCCTCTTGGGAAAAAAGTGAGCCTTTATTCACCATGAAACTTCTGTTTTGCAGGAAGTATTCCTTCAAACACTACTTCAATTTTCGCTGGGAAACAATTGGGTAGATGCTCCAGCTTCTAGCTCACGTGGTTTTCTCTTGGAAGATACTTGTGTTTCATCAAGTCAGCCGAATTGGCCCATTTGGTGCAACCAACGCAGATATCCCGATTGAATCACCTAAGTCGGAGGAGGTATTTCCATTCCATCTAACTCAATTCTTATAGAGAAACAATACTGTAGATGCTGCTGCTTCTAACTTAGATGGCTTTCTTTGGAGATACATATGTTTCTTCTACTCAGCTGCATAGGCCTATATTGTACAAAGTGAAATTTTGTCCACGTTGATATCTATGATTTCAGGGAGTATTCCTTTCAAAAACTACCTCAAGTCTCACAGGAAAACATGTGATAGATGCCACAGCTCGTAACATAGATGGGTTTTTCTGAGAGACACTTGTGTTTCTTCACCTCAGCTGAATAGGTCAATTTTGAGCAAGCACCGCCTATCTGCAGCATGAAGCACGAAAATTCGTAGAAGTCTTTCTTTCAAAACTCACTAAATTCTAACAGGAAAACAATGTGGTTAATGTTGCAGTGTCTAGCAAACCTGGTTTTCTTTGGAGTGAATCGTGTGTTTCTTCACCTCAGCTGAGTAGGCATATTTGGATTAAAGAGCGTGTATGTTCACCTTGAAACGCCGAAGGTGGAGGCTGTCGTCCTTCCAAAACTAGTACATTTCTCACAGGAAAACCATGGGCTACTTACTCCTGCGTCTAACACGAACAGCTTTTTTTCCAGAGATTCATGTGTTGTGTCAACTTAGCTCTATAGGACCACTCGGAAGAAAATGAGCCTTCCTCTCCTTGAAAATTATGATCTGCGTAAACTATTCCTTTCAAAAATTAACTTAATTTTCACAGGGGAACCAAGTCCGTGATGCTCCTGCTGCTAGCACACATGGATTTCTTTGAGAGATACTTGAGTTTCGTCCATTCAGCTGAATAGGCCCCCTTGGAAAATAATCAGACTTTCTCTACATTCAAATCTATGACTTCAGGAATTATTTCTTATAAAACTCCCTCAAGTCCCTCAGGAAAACAAGGTGTCAGATGCTGTACCTTCTAGCATGCATCGTTTTCTTTGGAGAGGTTCATATGTTTCCTCAACTCAGCTCAATAGGCCTATTTGGATCCAAGAGAGCCTAGATTCACCTTGAAACACTGAAATTGTAGGCAGTACTCTTAACAAGTGGGACACAATTCTCAAAGGAAAAGAATGTGTTAGGTGCTCCTCTGTCTAAAAAGAATGGTTTTGTTTCCAGAGATACTTGTGTTTCTTCAACTCAGCAGAATAGGCCTATTTGGATCAAGAAGGAACTGTCCCCAGCTTGAAACATCCAAATTGGAGGACGTCTTTCTGTCAAAAACCATCTCAATTCTCACAGGAAAACAATGTGCTAGATGCTAGTGCGTCTAACAGGAATGGATTTTTTTCTGGAGATACACGTGTATCTTCTATTTAGCTGAATAGGCCTATTTGGAGCAACATGAGTCTTTCTCTACCTTGAAATTCTGATTTGCAACATGTACTCCTGTAAAACAAACTCAATGATCACAGGGAAGTAACGTGCTTGATGCTCCTGCTTTTAGCACACGTGGTTTTCACGAGAGATACATGTGATTCTTCCCCTCTGCTGAATAGGCCTACTTGCAACAAAGCCAGCCTTTTGCACTTTGAAAACAATGTCTGGCAGGAAGATTTCCTTTCAAAAACGAACTCAATACTCAGAGAAAAATAACGTCAGATGCTGCAGCTCCACACACAGAGGGTTTTCTTTGGAGTGATCCTTGTGTGTCTTCAACTCAGCTGAATAGGCCTAGAGGGAGGAAAGAGAGCCTACCTCCACCTTGAAACCCCTCAGTTGTGGGAAGTTTTCCTTTCAAAAAGTGACTTAACTCTTACAGGGAATCCATGTGCTAGATGCTGTAGATTCTAGCATATATGGTTTTCTTTCAGGAGTCACCTGTGTTTCCTCAAGTCAACTGTTTAGACCTATAAACAGTCAGAAGCGCCTATCTCTAGCTTCAAACACCTAAACACCTAAACTAACTCATGTCACAGAAAGAAAATATTGTAGGCTCTCCTGCTTCCCAGGTGATTCTTCCATGACACAGGTGGGTTTCTTCAACTCAACTGAATAGGCCAATTTGGGAAAAAGGAGCCCTTTCACAACGCGATCACTGATTTGCAGGAAGCACTTCTTTCAAAACATAACTAAATATGCCAGGAAAACAATCTCTCAGGTGATCCTGCTTCTAATACAGATGGTTTTCTTTTGAGAGATCCATGTGTTTCTTCAATTTAGAAGAATGAGCCTATTTGGACAAAATGATCCTTTTTCCACCTTGAAAATTGTAATTTCTCTGAAGTATTCCCTTCAAACCCTAACTCAACTCTCACAGGCACACAACGTGCTAGATACGTGAGGCTCTAACATAGAGGCTTTTCTTTGGACAGATACATGTCTTTGCTCAAGTCAGCTGAATTGAACTTTTGAGAGTAAATAGCGCCTAGGTCCAGGATAAACCACGTATGTTTCAGGAAGTATTCCTATCAGATCTAACTCAATTCGCACAAAGAAACAATGTGCTACATGCTGCTGCTCCTAACCTAGATGGTTTTCTTCAGAGAACTACGTGTGTTTCTTTTAAGCAGATAATAGGTCTATGTGGAATAAAATGAGCAATAATCCACCATGAAAATGTGATTGGCAGCATGTAATGCTTTCAAAATTAACTCAGTTCTCACAGGAAAGAAAAATGTGCTAGGTGCTCCTGCTTCTAACACAGATGGTTTTCTTTGGAGAGATAGCTATGTTTATTCTTCTCAGCTGAATAGGCCTATATTGAACAAAATGAGCCTGTCTCCACCTTGAAATCTGATATTTGAGGGAGTAGTCCTTGCAGAAACTACTTCAATTCTGAAAGGAAAACAATGTGCTAGATGCTGCGGCTTCTCACATACCTGTTTTTCTTTGGAGAGCTACATGTGTTTCTTCAACGCAGCCCAGTGGGCCGATTTGCATCGGGGAAAGCTATTGTTCTCATAAAACACCAAAGTTTCAGCAGTGCTCTTTCAAAAACTCAGCATATTTTCACAGGAAAACAATGTGCTAGTTGCTCCTGCATCTAACACGAATGGCTTCTTTTCTAGAGATGCATGCTTTTCTTCATCGTAGCTGAATAGGCCTATTTGGATCAAATGACCTTTCTCCACCTTGAAAATTCTGATTTGCAGGAAGTATTCCTTTCAAAAACGAACTCAATTTTAGTAGGGAAAGTATGTGCCTGATGCTCCTGCTCTCAGAGCACATGGTTTTCTTCGAGAAATGCGTGCGTTTCGTCCACTCAACTGAATTGGCCTATTTGGACCAAAATCATCCTTTCTCCACCTTGAAATCTATGTTTTGCAGGAAGTGTTCCTCTCAAAAACGACCTCAATTCACAATGGAAAATAATATGCTAGATGCTGCACGTTCTAGCATACATGCTTGTCTTTGGAGAGGTGCATGGGTTTCTTCACCTGAGCTGAATAGGCCTATTTGGATCAAAGAGAGCCTATATTCACTTTGAAACATCAAAGTTGCAGGCAGTACTTTGGCCAAAACTACCACCATTCTCACAGGAAAACAATGGCTACTTGCTACTGCATCTAACAGAAACCCTTGTGTTCTCGAGACACATGTGCTTCTTCCACGTAGCTGAAGAGGCCTCTTGGGAAAAAAGTGAGCCTTTATTCACCATGAAACTTCTGTTTTGCAGGAAGTATTCCTTCAAACACTACTTCAATTTTCGCTGGGAAACAATTGGGTAGATGCTCCAGCTTCTAGCTCACGTGGTTTTCTCTTGGAAGATACTTGTGTTTCATCAAGTCAGCCGAATTGGCCCATTTGGTGCAACCAACGCAGATATCCCGATTGAATCACCTAAGTCGGAGGAGGTATTTCCATTCCATCTAACTCAATTCTTATAGAGAAACAATACTGTAGATGCTGCTGCTTCTAACTTAGATGGCTTTCTTTGGAGATACATATGTTTCTTCTACTCAGCTGCATAGGCCTATATTGGACAAAGTGAAATTTTGTCCACGTTGATATCTATGATTTCAGGGAGTATTCCTTTCAAAAACTACCTCAAGTCTCACAGGAAAACATGTGATAGATGCCACAGCTCGTAACATAGATGGGTTTTTCTGAGAGACACTTGTGTTTCTTCACCTCAGCTGAATAGGTCAATTTTGAGCAAGCACCGCCTATCTGCAGCATGAAGCACGAAAATTCGTAGAAGTCTTTCTTTCAAAACTCACTAAATTCTCACAGGAAAACAATGTGGTTAATGTTGCAGTGTCTAGCAAACCTGGTTTTCTTTGGAGTGAATCGTGTGTTTCTTCACCTCAGCTGAGTAGGCCTATTTGGATTAAAGAGCGTGTATGTTCACCTTGAAACGCCGAAGGTGGAGGCTGTCGTCCTTCCAAAACTAGTACATTTCTCACAGGAAAACAATGGGCTACTTACTCCTGCGTCTAACACGAACAGCTTTTTTTCCAGAGATTCATGTGTTGTGTCAACTTAGCTCTATAGGACCACTCGGAAGAAAATGAGCCTTCCTCTCCTTGAAAATTATGATCTGCGTAAACTATTCCTTTCAAAAATTAACTTAATTTTCACAGGGGAACCAAGTCCGTGATGCTCCTGCTGCTAGCACACATGGATTTCTTTGAGAGATACTTGAGTTTCGTCCATTCAGCTGAATAGGCCCCCTTGGAAAATAATCAGACTTTCTCTACATTCAAATCTATGACTTCAGGAATTATTTCTTATAAAACTCCCTCAAGTCCCTCAGGAAAACAAGGTGTCAGATGCTGTACCTTCTAGCATGCATCGTTTTCTTTGGAGAGGTTCATATGTTTCCTCAACTCAGCTCAATAGGCCTATTTGGATCCAAGAGAGCCTAGATTCACCTTGAAACACTGAAGTTGTAGGCAGTACTCTTAACAAGTGGGACACAATTCTCAAAGGAAAAGAATGTGTTAGGTGCTCCTCTGTCTAAAAAGAATGGTTTTGTTTCCAGAGATACTTGTGTTTCTTCAACTCAGCAGAATAGGCCTATTTGGATCAAGAAGGAACTGTCCCCAGCTTGAAACATCCAAATTGGAGGACGTCTTTCTGTCAAAAACCATCTCAATTCTCACAGGAAAACAATGTGCTAGATGCTAGTGCGTCTAACAGGAATGGATTTTTTTCTGGAGATACACGTGTATCTTCTATTTAGCTGAATAGGCCTATTTGGAGCAACATGAGTCTTTCTCTACCTTGAAATTCTGATTTGCAACATGTACTCCTGTAAAACAAACTCAATGATCACAGGGAAGTAACGTGCTTGATGCTCCTGCTTTTAGCACACGTGGTTTTCACGAGAGATACATGTGATTCTTCCCCTCTGCTGAATAGGCCTACTTGCAACAAAGCCAGCCTTTTGCACTTTGAAAACAATGTCTGGCAGGAAGATTTCCTTTCAAAAACGAACTCAATACTCAGAGAAAAATAACGTCAGATGCTGCAGCTCCACACACAGAGGGTTTTCTTTGGAGTGATCCTTGTGTGTCTTCAACTCAGCTGAATAGGCCTAGAGGGAGGAAAGAGAGCCTACCTCCACCTTGAAACCCCTCAGTTGTGGGAAGTTTTCCTTTCAAAAAGTGACTTAACTCTTACAGGGAAACCATGTGCTAGATGCTGTAGATTCTAGCATATATGGTTTTCTTTCAGGAGTCACCTGTGTTTCCTCAACTCAACTGTTTAGACCTATTAACAGTCAGAAGCGCCTATCTCTAGCTTCAAACACCTAAACACCTAAACTAACTCATGTCACAGAAAGAAAATATTGTAGGCTCTCCTGCTTCCCAGGTGATTCTTTCATGACACAGGTGGGTTTCTTCAACTCAACTGAATAGGCCAATTTGGGAAAAAGGAGCCCTTTCACAACGCGATCACTGATTTGCAGGAAGCACTTCTTTCAAAACATAACTAAATATGCCAGGAAAACAATCTCTCAGGTGATCCTGCTTCTAATACAGATGGTTTTCTTTTGAGAGATCCATGTGTTTCTTCAATTTAGAAGAATGAGCCTATTTGGACAAAATGATCCTTTTTCCACCTTGAAAATTGTAATTTCTCTGAAGTATTCCCTTCAAACCCTAACTCAACTCTCACAGGCACACAACGTGCTAGATACGTGAGGCTCTAACATAGAGGCTTTTCTTTGGACAGATACATGTCTTTGCTCAAGTCAGCTGAATTGAACTTTTGAGAGTAAATAGCGCCTAGGTCCAGGATAAACCACGTATGTTTCAGGAAGTATTCCTATCAGATCTAACTCAATTCGCACAAAGAAACAATGTGCTACATGCTGCTGCTCCTAACCTAGATGGTTTTCTTCAGAGAACTACGTGTGTTTCTTTTAAGCAGATAATAGGTCTATGTGGAATAAAATGAGCAATAATCCACCATGAAAATGTGATTGGCAGCATGTAATGCTTTCAAAATTAACTCAGTTCTCACAGGAAAGAAAAATGTGCTAGGTGCTCCTGCTTCTAACACAGATGGTTTTCTTTGGAGAGATAGCTATGTTTATTCTTCTCAGCTGAATAGGCCTATATTGAACAAAATGAGCCTGTCTCCACCTTGAAATCTGATATTTGAGGGAGTAGTTAGTCCTTGCAGAAACTACTTCAATTCTGAAAGGAAAACAATGTGCTAGATGCTGCGGCTTCTCACATACCTGTTTTTCTTTGGAGAGCTACATGTGTTTCTTCAACGCAGCCCAGTGGGCCGATTTGCATCGGGGAAAGCTATTGTTCTCATAAAACACCAAAGTTTCAGCAGTGCTCTTTCAAAAACTCAGCGTATTTTCACAGGAAAACAATGTGCTAGTTGCTCCTGCATCTAACACGAATGGCTTCTTTTCTAGAGATGCATGCTTTTCTTCATCGTAGCTGAATAGGCCTATTTGGATCAAATGAGCCTTTCTCCACCTTGAAAATTCTGATTTGCAGGAAGTATTCCTTTCAAAAACGAACTCAATTTTAGTAGGGAAAGTATGTGCCTGATGCTCCTGCTCTCAGAGCACATGGTTTTCTTCGAGAAATGCGTGCGTTTCGTCCACTCAACTGAATTGGCCTATTTGGACCAAAATCATCCTTTCTCCACCTTGAAATCTATGTTTTGCAGGAAGTGTTCCTCTCAAAAACGACCTCAATTCACAATGGAAAATAATATGCTAGATGCTGCACGTTCTAGCATACATGCTTGTCTTTGGAGAGGTGCATGGGTTTCTTCACCTGAGCTGAATAGGCCTATTTGGATCAAAGAGAGCCTATATTCACTTTGAAACATCAAAGTTGCAGGCAGTACTTTGGCCAAAACTACCACCATTCTCACAGGAAAACAATGGCTACTTGCTACTGCATCTAACAGAAACCCTTGTGTTCTCGAGACACATGTGCTTCTTCCACGTAGCTGAAGAGGCCTCTTGGGAAAAAAGTGAGCCTTTATTCACCATGAAACTTCTGTTTTGCAGGAAGTATTCCTTCAAACACTACTTCAATTTTCACTGGGAAACAATTGGGTAGATGCTCCAGCTTCTAGCTCACGTGGTTTTCTCTTGGAAGATACTTGTGTTTCATCAAGTCAGCCGAATTGGCCCATTTGGTGCAACCAACGCAGATATCCCGATTGAATCACCTAAGTCGGAGGAGGTATTTCCATTCCATCTAACTCAATTCTTATAGAGAAACAATACTGTAGATGCTGCTGCTTCTAACTTAGATGGCTTTCTTTGGAGATACATATGTTTCTTCTACTCAGCTGCATAGGCCTATATTGTACAAAGTGAAATTTTGTCCACGTTGATATCTATGATTTCAGGGAGTATTCCTTTCAAAAACTACCTCAAGTCTCACAGGAAAACATGTGATAGATGCCACAGCTCGTAACATAGATGGGTTTTTCTGAGAGACACTTGTGTTTCTTCACCTCAGCTGAATAGGTCAATTTTGAGCAAGCACCGCCTATCTGCAGCATGAAGCACGAAAATTCGTAGAAGTCTTTCTTTCAAAACTCACTAAATTCTCACAGGAAAACAATGTGGTTAATGTTGCAGTGTCTAGCAAACCTGGTTTTCTTTGGAGTGAATCGTGTGTTTCTTCACCTCAGCTGAGTAGGCCTATTTGGATTAAAGAGCGTGTATGTTCACCTTGAAACGCCGAAGGTGGAGGCTGTCGTCCTTCCAAAACTAGTACATTTCTCACAGGAAAACAATGGGCTACTTACTCCTGCGTCTAACACGAACAGCTTTTTTTCCAGAGATTCATGTGTTGTGTCAACTTAGCTCTATAGGACCACTCGGAAGAAAATGAGCCTTCCTCTCCTTGAAAATTATGATCTGCGTAAACTATTCCTTTCAAAAATTAACTTAATTTTCACAGGGGAACCAAGTCCGTGATGCTCCTGCTGCTAGCACACATGGATTTCTTTGAGAGATACTTGAGTTTCGTCCATTCAGCTGAATAGGCCCCCTTGGAAAATAATCAGACTTTCTCTACATTCAAATCTATGACTTCAGGAATTATTTCTTATAAAACTCCCTCAAGTCCCTCAGGAAAACAAGGTGTCAGATGCTGTACCTTCTAGCATGCATCGTTTTCTTTGGAGAGGTTCATATGTTTCCTCAACTCAGCTCAATAGGCCTATTTGGATCCAAGAGAGCCTAGATTCACCTTGAAACACTGAAGTTGTAGGCAGTACTCTTAACAAGTGGGACACAATTCTCAAAGGAAAAGAATGTGTTAGGTGCTCCTCTGTCTAAAAAGAATGGTTTTGTTTCCAGAGATACTTGTGTTTCTTCAACTCAGCAGAATAGGCCTATTTGGATCAAGAAGGAACTGTCCCCAGCTTGAAACATCCAAATTGGAGGACGTCTTTCTGTCAAAAACCATCTCAATTCTCACAGGAAAACAATGTGCTAGATGCTAGTGCGTCTAACAGGAATGGATTTTTTTCTGGAGATACACGTGTATCTTCTATTTAGCTGAATAGGCCTATTTGGAGCAACATGAGTCTTTCTCTACCTTGAAATTCTGATTTGCAACATGTACTCCTGTAAAACAAACTCAATGATCACAGGGAAGTAACGTGCTTGATGCTCCTGCTTTTAGCACACGTGGTTTTCACGAGAGATACATGTGATTCTTCCCCTCTGCTGAATAGGCCTACTTGCAACAAAGCCAGCCTTTTGCACTTTGAAAACAATGTCTGGCAGGAAGATTTCCTTTCAAAAACGAACTCAATACTCAGAGAAAAATAACGTCAGATGCTGCAGCTCCACACACAGAGGGTTTTCTTTGGAGTGATCCTTGTGTGTCTTCAACTCAGCTGAATAGGCCTAGAGGGAGGAAAGAGAGCCTACCTCCACCTTGAAACCCCTCAGTTGTGGGAAGTTTTCCTTTCAAAAAGTGACTTAACTCTTACAGGGAAACCATGTGCTAGATGCTGTAGATTCTAGCATATATGGTTTTCTTTCAGGAGTCACCTGTGTTTCCTCAACTCAACTGTTTAGACCTATTAACAGTCAGAAGCGCCTATCTCTAGCTTCAAACACCTAAACACCTAAACTAACTCATGTCACAGAAAGAAAATATTGTAGGCTCTCCTGCTTCCCAGGTGATTCTTTCATGACACAGGTGGGTTTCTTCAACTCAACTGAATAGGCCAATTTGGGAAAAAGGAGCCCTTTCACAACGCGATCACTGATTTGCAGGAAGCACTTCTTTCAAAACATAACTAAATATGCCAGGAAAACAATCTCTCAGGTGATCCTGCTTCTAATACAGATGGTTTTCTTTTGAGAGATCCATGTGTTTCTTCAATTTAGAAGAATGAGCCTATTTGGACAAAATGATCCTTTTTCCACCTTGAAAATTGTAATTTCTCTGAAGTATTCCCTTCAAACCCTAACTCAACTCTCACAGGCACACAACGTGCTAGATACGTGAGGCTCTAACATAGAGGCTTTTCTTTGGACAGATACATGTCTTTGCTCAAGTCAGCTGAATTGAACTTTTGAGAGTAAATAGCGCCTAGGTCCAGGATAAACCACGTATGTTTCAGGAAGTATTCCTATCAGATCTAACTCAATTCGCACAAAGAAACAATGTGCTACATGCTGCTGCTCCTAACCTAGATGGTTTTCTTCAGAGAACTACGTGTGTTTCTTTTAAGCAGATAATAGGTCTATGTGGAATAAAATGAGCAATAATCCACCATGAAAATGTGATTGGCAGCATGTAATGCTTTCAAAATTAACTCAGTTCTCACAGGAAAGAAAAATGTGCTAGGTGCTCCTGCTTCTAACACAGATGGTTTTCTTTGGAGAGATAGCTATGTTTATTCTTCTCAGCTGAATAGGCCTATATTGAACAAAATGAGCCTGTCTCCACCTTGAAATCTGATATTTGAGGGAGTAGTTAGTCCTTGCAGAAACTACTTCAATTCTGAAAGGAAAACAATGTGCTAGATGCTGCGGCTTCTCACATACCTGTTTTTCTTTGGAGAGCTACATGTGTTTCTTCAACGCAGCCCAGTGGGCCGATTTGCATCGGGGAAAGCTATTGTTCTCATAAAACACCAAAGTTTCAGCAGTGCTCTTTCAAAAACTCAGCGTATTTTCACAGGAAAACAATGTGCTAGTTGCTCCTGCATCTAACACGAATGGCTTCTTTTCTAGAGATGCATGCTTTTCTTCATCGTAGCTGAATAGGCCTATTTGGATCAAATGAGCC
The DNA here is from genome assembly GCF_047511655.1 of Castor canadensis. Lineage (NCBI taxonomy): Eukaryota > Metazoa > Chordata > Mammalia > Rodentia > Castoridae > Castor > Castor canadensis. The sequence goes on along the minus strand of NC_133387.1, from coordinate 152,116,928 downwards.
TTTCTCCACCTTGAAAATTCTGATTTGCAGGAAGTATTCCTTTCAAAAACGAACTCAATTTTAGTAGGGAAAGTATGTGCCTGATGCTCCTGCTCTCAGAGCACATGGTTTTCTTCGAGAAATGCGTGCGTTTCGTCCACTCAACTGAATTGGCCTATTTGGACCAAAATCATCCTTTCTCCACCTTGAAATCTATGTTTTGCAGGAAGTGTTCCTCTCAAAAACGACCTCAATTCACAATGGAAAATAATATGCTAGATGCTGCACGTTCTAGCATACATGCTTGTCTTTGGAGAGGTGCATGGGTTTCTTCACCTGAGCTGAATAGGCCTATTTGGATCAAAGAGAGCCTATATTCACTTTGAAACATCAAAGTTGCAGGCAGTACTTTGGCCAAAACTACCACCATTCTCACAGGAAAACAATGGCTACTTGCTACTGCATCTAACAGAAACCCTTGTGTTCTCGAGACACATGTGCTTCTTCCACGTAGCTGAAGAGGCCTCTTGGGAAAAAAGTGAGCCTTTATTCACCATGAAACTTCTGTTTTGCAGGAAGTATTCCTTCAAACACTACTTCAATTTTCACTGGGAAACAATTGGGTAGATGCTCCAGCTTCTAGCTCACGTGGTTTTCTCTTGGAAGATACTTGTGTTTCATCAAGTCAGCCGAATTGGCCCATTTGGTGCAACCAACGCAGATATCCCGATTGAATCACCTAAGTCGGAGGAGGTATTTCCATTCCATCTAACTCAATTCTTATAGAGAAACAATACTGTAGATGCTGCTGCTTCTAACTTAGATGGCTTTCTTTGGAGATACATATGTTTCTTCTACTCAGCTGCATAGGCCTATATTGTACAAAGTGAAATTTTGTCCACGTTGATATCTATGATTTCAGGGAGTATTCCTTTCAAAAACTACCTCAAGTCTCACAGGGAAACATGTGATAGATGCCACAGCTCGTAACATAGATGGGTTTTTCTGAGAGACACTTGTGTTTCTTCACCTCAGCTGAATAGGTCAATTTTGAGCAAGCACCGCCTATCTGCAGCATGAAGCACGAAAATTCGTAGAAGTCTTTCTTTCAAAACTCACTAAATTCTCACAGGAAAACAATGTGGTTAATGTTGCAGTGTCTAGCAAACCTGGTTTTCTTTGGAGTGAATCGTGTGTTTCTTCACCTCAGCTGAGTAGGCCTATTTGGATTAAAGAGCGTGTATGTTCACCTTGAAACGCCGAAGGTGGAGGCTGTCGTCCTTCCAAAACTAGTACATTTCTCACAGGAAAACCATGGGCTACTTACTCCTGCGTCTAACACGAACAGCTTTTTTTCCAGAGATTCATGTGTTGTGTCAACTTAGCTCTATAGGACCACTCGGAAGAAAATGAGCCTTCCTCTCCTTGAAAATTATGATCTGCGTAAACTATTCCTTTCAAAAATTAACTTAATTTTCACAGGGGAACCAAGTCCGTGATGCTCCTGCTGCTAGCACACATGGATTTCTTTGAGAGATACTTGAGTTTCGTCCATTCAGCTGAATAGGCCCCCTTGGAAAATAATCAGACTTTCTCTACATTCAAATCTATGACTTCAGGAATTATTTCTTATAAAACTCCCTCAAGTCCCTCAGGAAAACAAGGTGTCAGATGCTGTACCTTCTAGCATGCATCGTTTTCTTTGGAGAGGTTCATATGTTTCCTCAACTCAGCTCAATAGGCCTATTTGGATCCAAGAGAGCCTAGATTCACCTTGAAACACTGAAATTGTAGGCAGTACTCTTAACAAGTGGGACACAATTCTCAAAGGAAAAGAATGTGTTAGGTGCTCCTCTGTCTAAAAAGAATGGTTTTGTTTCCAGAGATACTTGTGTTTCTTCAACTCAGCAGAATAGGCCTATTTGGATCAAGAAGGAACTGTCCCCAGCTTGAAACATCCAAATTGGAGGACGTCTTTCTGTCAAAAACCATCTCAATTCTCACAGGAAAACAATGTGCTAGATGCTAGTGCGTCTAACAGGAATGGATTTTTTTCTGGAGATACACGTGTATCTTCTATTTAGCTGAATAGGCCTATTTGGAGCAACATGAGTCTTTCTCTACCTTGAAATTCTGATTTGCAACATGTACTCCTGTAAAACAAACTCAATGATCACAGGGAAGTAACGTGCTTGATGCTCCTGCTTTTAGCACACGTGGTTTTCACGAGAGATACATGTGATTCTTCCCCTCTGCTGAATAGGCCTACTTGCAACAAAGCCAGCCTTTTGCACTTTGAAAACAATGTCTGGCAGGAAGATTTCCTTTCAAAAACGAACTCAATACTCAGAGAAAAATAACGTCAGATGCTGCAGCTCCACACACAGAGGGTTTTCTTTGGAGTGATCCTTGTGTGTCTTCAACTCAGCTGAATAGGCCTAGAGGGAGGAAAGAGAGCCTACCTCCACCTTGAAACCCCTCAGTTGTGGGAAGTTTTCCTTTCAAAAAGTGACTTAACTCTTACAGGGAAACCATGTGCTAGATGCTGTAGATTCTAGCATATATGGTTTTCTTTCAGGAGTCACCTGTGTTTCCTCAACTCAACTGTTTAGACCTATTAACAGTCAGAAGCGCCTATCTCTAGCTTCAAACACCTAAACACCTAAACTAACTCATGTCACAGAAAGAAAATATTGTAGGCTCTCCTGCTTCCCAGGTGATTCTTTCATGACACAGGTGGGTTTCTTCAACTCAACTGAATAGGCCAATTTGGGAAAAAGGAGCCCTTTCACAACGCGATCACTGATTTGCAGGAAGCACTTCTTTCAAAACATAACTAAATATGCCAGGAAAACAATCTCTCAGGTGATCCTGCTTCTAATACAGATGGTTTTCTTTTGAGAGATCCATGTGTTTCTTCAATTTAGAAGAATGAGCCTATTTGGACAAAATGATCCTTTTTCCACCTTGAAAATTGTAATTTCTCTGAAGTATTCCCTTCAAACCCTAACTCAACTCTCACAGGCACACAACGTGCTAGATACGTGAGGCTCTAACATAGAGGCTTTTCTTTGGACAGATACATGTCTTTGCTCAAGTCAGCTGAATTGAACTTTTGAGAGTAAATAGCGCCTAGGTCCAGGATAAACCACGTATGTTTCAGGAAGTATTCCTATCAGATCTAACTCAATTCGCACAAAGAAACAATGTGCTACATGCTGCTGCTCCTAACCTAGATGGTTTTCTTCAGAGAACTACGTGTGTTTCTTTTAAGCAGATAATAGGTCTATGTGGAATAAAATGAGCAATAATCCACCATGAAAATGTGATTGGCAGCATGTAATGCTTTCAAAATTAACTCAGTTCTCACAGGAAAGAAAAATGTGCTAGGTGCTCCTGCTTCTAACACAGATGGTTTTCTTTGGAGAGATAGCTATGTTTATTCTTCTCAGCTGAATAGGCCTATATTGAACAAAATGAGCCTGTCTCCACCTTGAAATCTGATATTTGAGGGAGTAGTTAGTCCTTGCAGAAACTACTTCAATTCTGAAAGGAAAACAATGTGCTAGATGCTGCGGCTTCTCACATACCTGTTTTTCTTTGGAGAGCTACATGTGTTTCTTCAACGCAGCCCAGTGGGCCGATTTGCATCGGGGAAAGCTATTGTTCTCATAAAACACCAAAGTTTCAGCAGTGCTCTTTCAAAAACTCAGCATATTTTCACAGGAAAACAATGTGCTAGTTGCTCCTGCATCTAACACGAATGGCTTCTTTTCTAGAGATGCATGCTTTTCTTCATCGTAGCTGAATAGGCCTATTTGGATCAAATGAGCCTTTCTCCACCTTGAAAATTCTGATTTGCAGGAAGTATTCCTTTCAAAAACGAACTCAATTTTAGTAGGGAAAGTATGTGCCTGATGCTCCTGCTCTCAGAGCACATGGTTTTCTTCGAGAAATGCGTGCGTTTCGTCCACTCAACTGAATTGGCCTATTTGGACCAAAATCATCCTTTCTCCACCTTGAAATCTATGTTTTGCAGGAAGTGTTCCTCTCAAAAACGACCTCAATTCACAATGGAAAATAATATGCTAGATGCTGCACGTTCTAGCATACATGCTTGTCTTTGGAGAGGTGCATGGGTTTCTTCACCTGAGCTGAATAGGCCTATTTGGATCAAAGAGAGCCTATATTCACTTTGAAACATCAAAGTTGCAGGCAGTACTTTGGCCAAAACTACCACCATTCTCACAGGAAAACAATGGCTACTTGCTACTGCATCTAACAGAAACCCTTGTGTTCTCGAGACACATGTGCTTCTTCCACGTAGCTGAAGAGGCCTCTTGGGAAAAAAGTGAGCCTTTATTCACCATGAAACTTCTGTTTTGCAGGAAGTATTCCTTCAAACACTACTTCAATTTTCACTGGGAAACAATTGGGTAGATGCTCCAGCTTCTAGCTCACGTGGTTTTCTCTTGGAAGATACTTGTGTTTCATCAAGTCAGCCGAATTGGCCCATTTGGTGCAACCAACGCAGATATCCCGATTGAATCACCTAAGTCGGAGGAGGTATTTCCATTCCATCTAACTCAATTCTTATAGAGAAACAATACTGTAGATGCTGCTGCTTCTAACTTAGATGGCTTTCTTTGGAGATACATATGTTTCTTCTACTCAGCTGCATAGGCCTATATTGTACAAAGTGAAATTTTGTCCACGTTGATATCTATGATTTCAGGGAGTATTCCTTTCAAAAACTACCTCAAGTCTCACAGGGAAACATGTGATAGATGCCACAGCTCGTAACATAGATGGGTTTTTCTGAGAGACACTTGTGTTTCTTCACCTCAGCTGAATAGGTCAATTTTGAGCAAGCACCGCCTATCTGCAGCATGAAGCACGAAAATTCGTAGAAGTCTTTCTTTCAAAACTCACTAAATTCTCACAGGAAAACAATGTGGTTAATGTTGCAGTGTCTAGCAAACCTGGTTTTCTTTGGAGTGAATCGTGTGTTTCTTCACCTCAGCTGAGTAGGCCTATTTGGATTAAAGAGCGTGTATGTTCACCTTGAAACGCCGAAGGTGGAGGCTGTCGTCCTTCCAAAACTAGTACATTTCTCACAGGAAAACCATGGGCTACTTACTCCTGCGTCTAACACGAACAGCTTTTTTTCCAGAGATTCATGTGTTGTGTCAACTTAGCTCTATAGGACCACTCGGAAGAAAATGAGCCTTCCTCTCCTTGAAAATTATGATCTGCGTAAACTATTCCTTTCAAAAATTAACTTAATTTTCACAGGGGAACCAAGTCCGCGATGCTCCTGCTGCTAGCACACATGGATTTCTTTGAGAGATACTTGAGTTTCGTCCATTCAGCTGAATAGGCCCCCTTGGAAAATAATCAGACTTTCTCTACATTCAAATCTATGACTTCAGGAATTATTTCTTATAAAACTCCCTCAAGTCCCTCAGGAAAACAAGGTGTCAGATGCTGTACCTTCTAGCATGCATCGTTTTCTTTGGAGAGGTTCATATGTTTCCTCAACTCAGCTCAATAGGCCTATTTGGATCCAAGAGAGCCTAGATTCACCTTGAAACACTGAAATTGTAGGCAGTACTCTTAACAAGTGGGACACAATTCTCAAAGGAAAAGAATGTGTTAGGTGCTCCTCTGTCTAAAAAGAATGGTTTTGTTTCCAGAGATACTTGTGTTTCTTCAACTCAGCAGAATAGGCCTATTTGGATCAAGAAGGAACTGTCCCCAGCTTGAAACATCCAAATTGGAGGACGTCTTTCTGTCAAAAACCATCTCAATTCTCACAGGAAAACAATGTGCTAGATGCTAGTGCGTCTAACAGGAATGGATTTTTTTCTGGAGATACACGTGTATCTTCTATTTAGCTGAATAGGCCTATTTGGAGCAACATGAGTCTTTCTCTACCTTGAAATTCTGATTTGCAACATGTACTCCTGTAAAACAAACTCAATGATCACAGGGAAGTAACGTGCTTGATGCTCCTGCTTTTAGCACACGTGGTTTTCACGAGAGATACATGTGATTCTTCCCCTCTGCTGAATAGGCCTACTTGCAACAAAGCCAGCCTTTTGCACTTTGAAAACAATGTCTGGCAGGAAGATTTCCTTTCAAAAACGAACTCAATACTCAGAGAAAAATAACGTCAGATGCTGCAGCTCCACACACAGAGGGTTTTCTTTGGAGTGATCCTTGTGTGTCTTCAACTCAGCTGAATAGGCCTAGAGGGAGGAAAGAGAGCCTACCTCCACCTTGAAACCCCTCAGTTGTGGGAAGTTTTCCTTTCAAAAAGTGACTTAACTCTTACAGGGAAACCATGTGCTAGATGCTGTAGATTCTAGCATATATGGTTTTCTTTCAGGAGTCACCTGTGTTTCCTCAACTCAACTGTTTAGACCTATTAACAGTCAGAAGCGCCTATCTCTAGCTTCAAACACCTAAACACCTAAACTAACTCATGTCACAGAAAGAAAATATTGTAGGCTCTCCTGCTTCCCAGGTGATTCTTTCATGACACAGGTGGGTTTCTTCAACTCAACTGAATAGGCCAATTTGGGAAAAAGGAGCCCTTTCACAACGCGATCACTGATTTGCAGGAAGCACTTCTTTCAAAACATAACTAAATATGCCAGGAAAACAATCTCTCAGGTGATCCTGCTTCTAATACAGATGGTTTTCTTTTGAGAGATCCATGTGTTTCTTCAATTTAGAAGAATGAGCCTATTTGGACAAAATGATCCTTTTTCGACCTTGAAAATTGTAATTTCTCTGAAGTATTCCCTTCAAACCCTAACTCAACTCTCACAGGCACACAACGTGCTAGATACGTGAGGCTCTAACATAGAGGCTTTTCTTTGGACAGATACATGTCTTTGCTCAAGTCAGCTGAATTGAACTTTTGAGAGTAAATAGCGCCTAGGTCCAGGATAAACCACGTATGTTTCAGGAAGTATTCCTATCAGATCTAACTCAATTCGCACAAAGAAACAATGTGCTACATGCTGCTGCTCCTAACCTAGATGGTTTTCTTCAGAGAACTACGTGTGTTTCTTTTAAGCAGATAATAGGTCTATGTGGAATAAAATGAGCAATAATCCACCATGAAAATGTGATTGGCAGCATGTAATGCTTTCAAAATTAACTCAGTTCTCACAGGAAAGAAAAATGTGCTAGGTGCTCCTGCTTCTAACACAGATGGTTTTCTTTGGAGAGATAGCTATGTTTATTCTTCTCAGCTGAATAGGCCTATATTGAACAAAATGAGCCTGTCTCCACCTTGAAATCTGATATTTGAGGGAGTAGTCCTTGCAGAAACTACTTCAATTCTGAAAGGAAAACAATGTGCTAGATGCTGCGGCTTCTCACATACCTGTTTTTCTTTGGAGAGCTACATGTGTTTCTTCAACGCAGCCCAGTGGGCCGATTTGCATCGGGGAAAGCTATTGTTCTCATAAAACACCAAAGTTTCAGCAGTGCTCTTTCAAAAACTCAGCGTATTTTCACAGGAAAACAATGTGCTAGTTGCTCCTGCATCTAACACGAATGGCTTCTTTTCTAGAGATGCATGCTTTTCTTCATCGTAGCTGAATAGGCCTATTTGGATCAAATGAGCCTTTCTCCACCTTGAAAATTCTGATTGGCAGGAAGTATTCCTTTCAAAAACGAACTCAATTTTAGTAGGGAAAGTATGTGCCTGATGCTCCTGCTCTCAGAGCACATGGTTTTCTTCGAGAAATGCGTGCGTTTCGTCCACTCAACTGAATTGGCCTATTTGGACCAAAATCATCCTTTCTCCACCTTGAAATCTATGTTTTGCAGGAAGTGTTCCTCTCAAAAACGACCTCAATTCACAATGGAAAATAATATGCTAGATGCTGCACGTTCTAGCATACATGCTTGTCTTTGGAGAGGTGCATGGGTTTCTTCACCTGAGCTGAATAGGCCTATTTGGATCAAAGAGAGCCTATATTCACTTTGAAACATCAAAGTTGCAGGCAGTACTTTGGCCAAAACTACCACCATTCTCACAGGAAAACAATGGCTACTTGCTACTGCATCTAACAGAAACCCTTGTGTTCTCGAGACACATGTGCTTCTTCCACGTAGCTGAAGAGGCCTCTTGGGAAAAAAGTGAGCCTTTATTCACCATGAAACTTCTGTTTTGCAGGAAGTATTCCTTCAAACACTACTTCAATTTTCACTGGGAAACAATTGGGTAGATGCTCCAGCTTCTAGCTCACGTGGTTTTCTCTTGGAAGATACTTGTGTTTCATCAAGTCAGCCGAATTGGCCCATTTGGTGCAACCAACGCAGATATCCCGATTGAATCACTTAAGTCGGAGGAGGTATTTCCATTCCATCTAACTCAATTCTTATAGAGAAACAATACTGTAGATGCTGCTGCTTCTAACTTAGATGGCTTTCTTTGGAGATACATATGTTTCTTCTACTCAGCTGCATAGGCCTATATTGTACAAAGTGAAATTTTGTCCACGTTGATATCTATGATTTCAGGGAGTATTCCTTTCAAAAACTACCTCAAGTCTCACAGGAAAACATGTGATAGATGCCACAGCTCGTAACATAGATGGGTTTTTCTGAGAGACACTTGTGTTTCTTCACCTCAGCTGAATAGGTCAATTTTGAGCAAGCACCGCCTATCTGCAGCATGAAGCACGAAAATTCGTAGAAGTCTTTCTTTCAAAACTCACTAAATTCTCACAGGAAAACAATGTGGTTAATGTTGCAGTGTCTAGCAAACCTGGTTTTCTTTGGAGTGAATCGTGTGTTTCTTCACCTCAGCTGAGTAGGCCTATTTGGATTAAAGAGCGTGTATGTTCACCTGGAAACGCCGAAGGTGGAGGCTGTCGTCCTTCCAAAACTAGTACATTTCTCACAGGAAAACAATGGGCTACTTACTCCTGCGTCTAACACGAACAGCTTTTTTTCCAGAGATTCATGTGTTGTGTCAACTTAGCTCTATAGGACCACTCGGAAGAAAATGAGCCTTCCTCTCCTTGAAAATTATGATCTGCGTAAACTATTCCTTTCAAAAATTAACTTAATTTTCACAGGGGAACCAAGTCCGTGATGCTCCTGCTGCTAGCACACATGGATTTCTTTGAGAGATACTTGAGTTTCGTCCATTCAGCTGAATAGGCCCCCTTGGAAAATAATCAGACTTTCTCTACATTCAAATCTATGACTTCAGGAATTATTTCTTATAAAACTCCCTCAAGTCCCTCAGGAAAACAAGGTGTCAGATGCTGTACCTTCTAGCATGCATCGTTTTCTTTGGAGAGGTTCATATGTTTCCTCAACTCAGCTCAATAGGCCTATTTGGATCCAAGAGAGCCTAGATTCACCTTGAAACACTGAAATTGTAGGCAGTACTCTTAACAAGTGGGACACAATTCTCAAAGGAAAAGAATGTGTTAGGTGCTCCTCTGTCTAAAAAGAATGGTTTTGTTTCCAGAGATACTTGTGTTTCTTCAACTCAGCAGAATAGGCCTATTTGGATCAAGAAGGAACTGTCCCCAGCTTGAAACATCCAAATTGGAGGACGTCTTTCTGTCAAAAACCATCTCAATTCTCACAGGAAAACAATGTGCTAGATGCTAGTGCGTCTAACAGGAATGGATTTTTTTCTGGAGATACACGTGTATCTTCTATTTAGCTGAATAGGCCTATTTGGAGCAACATGAGTCTTTCTCTACCTTGAAATTCTGATTTGCAACATGTACTCCTGTAAAACAAACTCAATGATCACAGGGAAGTAACGTGCTTGATGCTCCTGCTTTTAGCACACGTGGTTTTCACGAGAGATACATGTGATTCTTCCCCTCTGCTGAATAGGCCTACTTGCAACAAAGCCAGCCTTTTGCACTTTGAAAACAATGTCTGGCAGGAAGATTTCCTTTCAAAAACGAACTCAATACTCAGAGAAAAATAACGTCAGATGCTGCAGCTCCACACACAGAGGGTTTTCTTTGGAGTGATCCTTGTGTGTCTTCAACTCAGCTGAATAGGCCTAGAGGGAGGAAAGAGAGCCTACCTCCACCTTGAAACCCCTCAGTTGTGGGAAGTTTTCCTTTCAAAAAGTGACTTAACTCTTACAGGGAAACCATGTGCTAGATGCTGTAGATTCTAGCATATATGGTTTTCTTTCAGGAGTCACCTGTGTTTCCTCAACTCAACTGTTTAGACCTATTAACAGTCAGAAGCGCCTATCTCTAGCTTCAAACACCTAAACACCTAAACTAACTCATGTCACAGAAAGAAAATATTGTAGGCTCTCCTGCTTCCCAGGTGATTCTTTCATGACACAGGTGGGTTTCTTCAACTCAACTGAATAGGCCAATTTGGGAAAAAGGAGCCCTTTCACAACGCGATCACTGATTTGCAGGAAGCACTTCTTTCAAAACATAACTAAATATGCCAGGAAAACAATCTCTCAGGTGATCCTGCTTCTAATACAGATGGTTTTCTTTTGAGAGATCCATGTGTTTCTTCAATTTAGAAGAATGAGCCTATTTGGACAAAATGATCCTTTTTCCACCTTGAAAATTGTAATTTCTCTGAAGTATTCCCTTCAAACCCTAACTCAACTCTCACAGGCACACAACGTGCTAGATACGTGAGGCTCTAACATAGAGGCTTTTCTTTGGACAGATACATGTCTTTGCTCAAGTCAGCTGAATTGAACTTTTGAGAGTAAATAGCGCCTAGGTCCAGGATAAACCACGTATGTTTCAGGAAGTATTCCTATCAGATCTAACTCAATTCGCACAAAGAAACAATGTGCTACATGCTGCTGCTCCTAACCTAGATGGTTTTCTTCAGAGAACTACGTGTGTTTCTTTTAAGCAGATAATAGGTCTATGTGGAATAAAATGAGCAATAATCCACCATGAAAATGTGATTGGCAGCATGTAATGCTTTCAAAATTAACTCAGTTCTCACAGGAAAGAAAAATGTGCTAGGTGCTCCTGCTTCTAACACAGATGGTTTTCTTTGGAGAGATAGCTATGTTTATTCTTCTCAGCTGAATAGGCCTATATTGAACAAAATGAGCCTGTCTCCACCTTGAAATCTGATATTTGAGGGAGTAGTCCTTGCAGAAACTACTTCAATTCTGAAAGGAAAACAATGTGCTAGATGCTGCGGCTTCTCACATACCTGTTTTTCTTTGGAGAGCTACATGTGTTTCTTCAACGCAGCCCAGTGGGCCGATTTGCATCGGGGAAAGCTATTGTTCTCATAAAACACCAAAGTTTCAGCAGTGCTCTTTCAAAAACTCAGCGTATTTTCACAGGAAAACAATGTGCTAGTTGCTCCTGCATCTAACACGAATGGCTTCTTTTCTAGAGATGCATGCTTTTCTTCATCGTAGCTGAATAGGCCTATTTGGATCAAATGAGCCTTTCTCCACCTTGAAAATTCTGATTTGCAGGAAGTATTCCTTTCAAAAACGAACTCAATTTTAGTAGGGAAAGTATGTGCCTGATGCTCCTGCTCTCAGAGCACATGGTTTTCTTCGAGAAATGCGTGCGTTTCGTCCACTCAACTGAATTGGCCTATTTGGACCAAAATCATCCTTTCTCCACCTTGAAATCTATGTTTTGCAGGAAGTGTTCCTCTCAAAAACGACCTCAATTCACAATGGAAAATAATATGCTAGATGCTGCACGTTCTAGCATACATGCTTGTCTTTGGAGAGGTGCATGGGTTTCTTCACCTGAGCTGAATAGGCCTATTTGGATCAAAGAGAGCCTATATTCACTTTGAAACATCAAAGTTGCAGGCAGTACTTTGGCCAAAACTACCACCATTCTCACAGGAAAACAATGGCTACTTGCTACTGCATCTAACAGAAACCCTTGTGTTCTCGAGACACATGTGCTTCTTCCACGTAGCTGAAGAGGCCTCTTGGGAAAAAAGTGAGCCTTTATTCACCATGAAACTTCTGTTTTGCAGGAAGTATTCCTTCAAACACTACTTCAATTTTCGCTGGGAAACAATTGGGTAGATGCTCCAGCTTCTAGCTCACGTGGTTTTCTCTTGGAAGATACTTGTGTTTCATCAAGTCAGCCGAATTGGCCCATTTGGTGCAACCAACGCAGATATCCCGATTGAATCACCTAAGTCGGAGGAGGTATTTCCATTCCATCTAACTCAATTCTTATAGAGAAACAATACTGTAGATGCTGCTGCTTCTAACTTAGATGGCTTTCTTTGGAGATACATATGTTTCTTCTACTCAGCTGCATAGGCCTATATTGTACAAAGTGAAATTTTGTCCACGTTGATATCTATGATTTCAGGGAGTATTCCTTTCAAAAACTACCTCAAGTCTCACAGGAAAACATGTGATAGATGCCACAGCTCGTAACATAGATGGGTTTTTCTGAGAGACACTTGTGTTTCTTCACCTCAGCTGAATAGGTCAATTTTGAGCAAGCACCGCCTATCTGCAGCATGAAGCACGAAAATTCGTAGAAGTCTTTCTTTCAAAACTCACTAAATTCTAACAGGAAAACAATGTGGTTAATGTTGCAGTGTCTAGCAAACCTGGTTTTCTTTGGAGTGAATCGTGTGTTTCTTCACCTCAGCTGAGTAGGCATATTTGGATTAAAGAGCGTGTATGTTCACCTTGAAACGCCGAAGGTGGAGGCTGTCGTCCTTCCAAAACTAGTACATTTCTCACAGGAAAACCATGGGCTACTTACTCCTGCGTCTAACACGAACAGCTTTTTTTCCAGAGATTCATGTGTTGTGTCAACTTAGCTCTATAGGACCACTCGGAAGAAAATGAGCCTTCCTCTCCTTGAAAATTATGATCTGCGTAAACTATTCCTTTCAAAAATTAACTTAATTTTCACAGGGGAACCAAGTCCGTGATGCTCCTGCTGCTAGCACACATGGATTTCTTTGAGAGATACTTGAGTTTCGTCCATTCAGCTGAATAGGCCCCCTTGGAAAATAATCAGACTTTCTCTACATTCAAATCTATGACTTCAGGAATTATTTCTTATAAAACTCCCTCAAGTCCCTCAGGAAAACAAGGTGTCAGATGCTGTACCTTCTAGCATGCATCGTTTTCTTTGGAGAGGTTCATATGTTTCCTCAACTCAGCTCAATAGGCCTATTTGGATCCAAGAGAGCCTAGATTCACCTTGAAACACTGAAATTGTAGGCAGTACTCTTAACAAGTGGGACACAATTCTCAAAGGAAAAGAATGTGTTAGGTGCTCCTCTGTCTAAAAAGAATGGTTTTGTTTCCAGAGATACTTGTGTTTCTTCAACTCAGCAGAATAGGCCTATTTGGATCAAGAAGGAACTGTCCCCAGCTTGAAACATCCAAATTGGAGGACGTCTTTCTGTCAAAAACCATCTCAATTCTCACAGGAAAACAATGTGCTAGATGCTAGTGCGTCTAACAGGAATGGATTTTTTTCTGGAGATACACGTGTATCTTCTATTTAGCTGAATAGGCCTATTTGGAGCAACATGAGTCTTTCTCTACCTTGAAATTCTGATTTGCAACATGTACTCCTGTAAAACAAACTCAATGATCACAGGGAAGTAACGTGCTTGATGCTCCTGCTTTTAGCACACGTGGTTTTCACGAGAGATACATGTGATTCTTCCCCTCTGCTGAATAGGCCTACTTGCAACAAAGCCAGCCTTTTGCACTTTGAAAACAATGTCTGGCAGGAAGATTTCCTTTCAAAAACGAACTCAATACTCAGAGAAAAATAACGTCAGATGCTGCAGCTCCACACACAGAGGGTTTTCTTTGGAGTGATCCTTGTGTGTCTTCAACTCAGCTGAATAGGCCTAGAGGGAGGAAAGAGAGCCTACCTCCACCTTGAAACCCCTCAGTTGTGGGAAGTTTTCCTTTCAAAAAGTGACTTAACTCTTACAGGGAATCCATGTGCTAGATGCTGTAGATTCTAGCATATATGGTTTTCTTTCAGGAGTCACCTGTGTTTCCTCAAGTCAACTGTTTAGACCTATAAACAGTCAGAAGCGCCTATCTCTAGCTTCAAACACCTAAACACCTAAACTAACTCATGTCACAGAAAGAAAATATTGTAGGCTCTCCTGCTTCCCAGGTGATTCTTCCATGACACAGGTGGGTTTCTTCAACTCAACTGAATAGGCCAATTTGGGAAAAAGGAGCCCTTTCACAACGCGATCACTGATTTGCAGGAAGCACTTCTTTCAAAACATAACTAAATATGCCAGGAAAACAATCTCTCAGGTGATCCTGCTTCTAATACAGATGGTTTTCTTTTGAGAGATCCATGTGTTTCTTCAATTTAGAAGAATGAGCCTATTTGGACAAAATGATCCTTTTTCCACCTTGAAAATTGTAATTTCTCTGAAGTATTCCCTTCAAACCCTAACTCAACTCTCACAGGCACACAACGTGCTAGATACGTGAGGCTCTAACATAGAGGCTTTTCTTTGGACAGATACATGTCTTTGCTCAAGTCAGCTGAATTGAACTTTTGAGAGTAAATAGCGCCTAGGTCCAGGATAAACCACGTATGTTTCAGGAAGTATTCCTATCAGATCTAACTCAATTCGCACAAAGAAACAATGTGCTACATGCTGCTGCTCCTAACCTAGATGGTTTTCTTCAGAGAACTACGTGTGTTTCTTTTAAGCAGATAATAGGTCTATGTGGAATAAAATGAGCAATAATCCACCATGAAAATGTGATTGGCAGCATGTAATGCTTTCAAAATTAACTCAGTTCTCACAGGAAAGAAAAATGTGCTAGGTGCTCCTGCTTCTAACACAGATGGTTTTCTTTGGAGAGATAGCTATGTTTATTCTTCTCAGCTGAATAGGCCTATATTGAACAAAATGAGCCTGTCTCCACCTTGAAATCTGATATTTGAGGGAGTAGTCCTTGCAGAAACTACTTCAATTCTGAAAGGAAAACAATGTGCTAGATGCTGCGGCTTCTCACATACCTGTTTTTCTTTGGAGAGCTACATGTGTTTCTTCAACGCAGCCCAGTTGGCCGATTTGCATCGGGGAAAGCTATTGTTCTCATAAAACACCAAAGTTTCAGCAGTGCTCTTTCAAAAACTCAGCGTATTTTCACAGGAAAACAATGTGCTAGTTGCTCCTGCATCTAACACGAATGGCTTCTTTTCTAGAGATGCATGCTTTTCTTCATCATAGCTGAATAGGCCTATTTGGATCAAATGAGCCTTTCTCCACCTTGAAAATTCTGATTTGCAGGAAGTATTCCTTTCAAAAACGAACTCAATTTTAGTAGGGAAAGTATGTGCCTGATGCTCCTGCTCTCAGAGCACATGGTTTTCTTCGAGAAATGCGTGCGTTTCGTCCACTCAACTGAATTGGCCTATTTGGACCAAAATCATCCTTTCTCCACCTTGAAATCTATGTTTTGCAGGAAGTGTTCCTCTCAAAAACGACCTCAATTCACAATGGAAAATAATATGCTAGATGCTGCACGTTCTAGCATACATGCTTGTCTTTGGAGAGGTGCATGGGTTTCTTCACCTGAGCTGAATAGGCCTATTTGGATCAAAGAGAGCCTATATTCACTTTGAAACATCAAAGTTGCAGGCAGTACTTTGGCCAAAACTACCACCATTCTCACAGGAAAACAATGGCTACTTGCTACTGCATCTAACAGAAACCCTTGTGTTCTCGAGACACATGTGCTTCTTCCACGTAGCTGAAGAGGCCTCTTGGGAAAAAAGTGAGCCTTTATTCACCATGAAACTTCTGTTTTGCAGGAAGTATTCCTTCAAACACTACTTCAATTTTCGCTGGGAAACAATTGGGTAGATGCTCCAGCTTCTAGCTCACGTGGTTTTCTCTTGGAAGATACTTGTGTTTCATCAAGTCAGCCGAATTGGCCCATTTGGTGCAACCAACGCAGATATCCCGATTGAATCACCTAAGTCGGAGGAGGTATTTCCATTCCATCTAACTCAATTCTTATAGAGAAACAATACTGTAGATGCTGCTGCTTCTAACTTAGATGGCTTTCTTTGGAGATACATATGTTTCTTCTACTCAGCTGCATAGGCCTATATTGTACAAAGTGAAATTTTGTCCACGTTGATATCTATGATTTCAGGGAGTATTCCTTTCAAAAACTACCTCAAGTCTCACAGGAAAACATGTGATAGATGCCACAGCTCGTAACATAGATGGGTTTTTCTGAGAGACACTTGTGTTTCTTCACCTCAGCTGAATAGGTCAATTTTGAGCAAGCACCGCCTATCTGCAGCATGAAGCACGAAAATTCGTAGAAGTCTTTCTTTCAAAACTCACTAAATTCTAACAGGAAAACAATGTGGTTAATGTTGCAGTGTCTAGCAAACCTGGTTTTCTTTGGAGTGAATCGTGTGTTTCTTCACCTCAGCTGAGTAGGCATATTTGGATTAAAGAGCGTGTATGTTCACCTTGAAACGCCGAAGGTGGAGGCTGTCGTCCTTCCAAAACTAGTACATTTCTCACAGGAAAACCATGGGCTACTTACTCCTGCGTCTAACACGAACAGCTTTTTTTCCAGAGATTCATGTGTTGTGTCAACTTAGCTCTATAGGACCACTCGGAAGAAAATGAGCCTTCCTCTCCTTGAAAATTATGATCTGCGTAAACTATTCCTTTCAAAAATTAACTTAATTTTCACAGGGGAACCAAGTCCGTGATGCTCCTGCTGCTAGCACACATGGATTTCTTTGAGAGATACTTGAGTTTCGTCCATTCAGCTGAATAGGCCCCCTTGGAAAATAATCAGACTTTCTCTACATTCAAATCTATGACTTCAGGAATTATTTCTTATAAAACTCCCTCAAGTCCCTCAGGAAAACAAGGTGTCAGATGCTGTACCTTCTAGCATGCATCGTTTTCTTTGGAGAGGTTCATATGTTTCCTCAACTCAGCTCAATAGGCCTATTTGGATCCAAGAGAGCCTAGATTCACCTTGAAACACTGAAATTGTAGGCAGTACTCTTAACAAGTGGGACACAATTCTCAAAGGAAAAGAATGTGTTAGGTGCTCCTCTGTCTAAAAAGAATGGTTTTGTTTCCAGAGATACTTGTGTTTCTTCAACTCAGCAGAATAGGCCTATTTGGATCAAGAAGGAACTGTCCCCAGCTTGAAACATCCAAATTGGAGGACGTCTTTCTGTCAAAAACCATCTCAATTCTCACAGGAAAACAATGTGCTAGATGCTAGTGCGTCTAACAGGAATGGATTTTTTTCTGGAGATACACGTGTATCTTCTATTTAGCTGAATAGGCCTATTTGGAGCAACATGAGTCTTTCTCTACCTTGAAATTCTGATTTGCAACATGTACTCCTGTAAAACAAACTCAATGATCACAGGGAAGTAACGTGCTTGATGCTCCTGCTTTTAGCACACGTGGTTTTCACGAGAGATACATGTGATTCTTCCCCTCTGCTGAATAGGCCTACTTGCAACAAAGCCAGCCTTTTGCACTTTGAAAACAATGTCTGGCAGGAAGATTTCCTTTCAAAAACGAACTCAATACTCAGAGAAAAATAACGTCAGATGCTGCAGCTCCACACACAGAGGGTTTTCTTTGGAGTGATCCTTGTGTGCCTTCAACTCAGCTGAATAGGCCTAGAGGGAGGAAAGAGAGCCTACCTCCACCTTGAAACCCCTCAGTTGTGGGAAGTTTTCCTTTCAAAAAGTGACTTAACTCTTACAGGGAATCCATGTGCTAGATGCTGTAGATTCTAGCATATATGGTTTTCTTTCAGGAGTCACCTGTGTTTCCTCAAGTCAACTGTTTAGACCTATAAACAGTCAGAAGCGCCTATCTCTAGCTTCAAACACCTAAACACCTAAACTAACTCATGTCACAGAAAGAAAATATTGTAGGCTCTCCTGCTTCCCAGGTGATTCTTCCATGACACAGGTGGGTTTCTTCAACTCAACTGAATAGGCCAATTTGGGAAAAAGGAGCCCTTTCACAACGCGATCACTGATTTGCAGGAAGCACTTCTTTCAAAACATAACTAAATATGCCAGGAAAACAATCTCTCAGGTGATCCTGCTTCTAATACAGATGGTTTTCTTTTGAGAGATCCATGTGTTTCTTCAATTTAGAAGAATGAGCC
Organism: Castor canadensis; assembly: GCF_047511655.1. Lineage (NCBI taxonomy): Eukaryota > Metazoa > Chordata > Mammalia > Rodentia > Castoridae > Castor > Castor canadensis. The sequence goes on along the minus strand of NC_133387.1, from coordinate 152,098,771 downwards.
TATTTGGACAAAATGATCCTTTTTCCACCTTGAAAATTGTAATTTCTCTGAAGTATTCCCTTCAAACACTAACTCAACTCTCACAGGCACACAACGTGCTAGATACGTGAGGCTCTAACATAGAGGCTTTTCTTTGGACAGATACATGTCTTTGCTCAAGTCAGCTGAATTGAACTTTTGAGAGTAAATAGCGCCTAGGTCCAGGATAAACCACGTATGTTTCAGGAAGTATTCCTATCAGATCTAACTCAATTCGCACAAAGAAACAATGTGCTACATGCTGCTGCTCCTAACCTAGATGGTTTTCTTCAGAGAACTACGTGTGTTTCTTTTAAGCAGATAATAGGTCTATGTGGAATAAAATGAGCAATAATCCACCATGAAAATGTGATTGGCAGCATGTAATGCTTTCAAAATTAACTCAGTTCTCACAGGAAAGAAAAATGTGCTAGGTGCTCCTGCTTCTAACACAGATGGTTTTCTTTGGAGAGATAGCTATGTTTATTCTTCTCAGCTGAATAGGCCTATATTGAACAAAATGAGCCTGTCTCCACCTTGAAATCTGATATTTGAGGGAGTAGTCCTTGCAGAAACTACTTCAATTCTGAAAGGAAAACAATGTGCTAGATGCTGCGGCTTCTCACATACCTGTTTTTCTTTGGAGAGCTACATGTGTTTCTTCAACGCAGCCCAGTGGGCCGATTTGCATCGGGGAAAGCTATTGTTCTCATAAAACACCAAAGTTTCAGCAGTGCTCTTTCAAAAACTCAGCGTATTTTCACAGGAAAACAATGTGCTAGTTGCTCCTGCATCTAACACGAATGGCTTCTTTTCTAGAGATGCATGCTTTTCTTCATCGTAGCTGAATAGGCCTATTTGGATCAAATGAGCCTTTCTCCACCTTGAAAATTCTGATTTGCAGGAAGTATTCCTTTCAAAAACGAACTCAATTTTAGTAGGGAAAGTATGTGCCTGATGCTCCTGCTCTCAGAGCACATGGTTTTCTTCGAGAAATGCGTGCGTTTCGTCCACTCAACTGAATTGGCCTATTTGGACCAAAATCATCCTTTCTCCACCTTGAAATCTATGTTTTGCAGGAAGTGTTCCTCTCAAAAACGACCTCAATTCACAATGGAAAATAATATGCTAGATGCTGCACGTTCTAGCATACATGCTTGTCTTTGGAGAGGTGCATGGGTTTCTTCACCTGAGCTGAATAGGCCTATTTGGATCAAAGAGAGCCTATATTCACTTTGAAACATCAAAGTTGCAGGCAGTACTTTGGCCAAAACTACCACCATTCTCACAGGAAAACAATGGCTACTTGCTACTGCATCTAACAGAAACCCTTGTGTTCTCGAGACACATGTGCTTCTTCCACGTAGCTGAAGAGGCCTCTTGGGAAAAAAGTGAGCCTTTATTCACCATGAAACTTCTGTTTTGCAGGAAGTATTCCTTCAAACACTACTTCAATTTTCGCTGGGAAACAATTGGGTAGATGCTCCAGCTTCTAGCTCACGTGGTTTTCTCTTGGAAGATACTTGTGTTTCATCAAGTCAGCCGAATTGGCCCATTTGGTGCAACCAACGCAGATATCCCGATTGAATCACCTAAGTCGGAGGAGGTATTTCCATTCCATCTAACTCAATTCTTATAGAGAAACAATACTGTAGATGCTGCTGCTTCTAACTTAGATGGCTTTCTTTGGAGATACATATGTTTCTTCTACTCAGCTGCATAGGCCTATATTGTACAAAGTGAAATTTTGTCCACGTTGATATCTATGATTTCAGGGAGTATTCCTTTCAAAAACTACCTCAAGTCTCACAGGAAAACATGTGATAGATGCCACAGCTCGTAACATAGATGGGTTTTTCTGAGAGACACTTGTGTTTCTTCACCTCAGCTGAATAGGTCAATTTTGAGCAAGCACCGCCTATCTGCAGCATGAAGCACGAAAATTCGTAGAAGTCTTTCTTTCAAAACTCACTAAATTCTAACAGGAAAACAATGTGGTTAATGTTGCAGTGTCTAGCAAACCTGGTTTTCTTTGGAGTGAATCGTGTGTTTCTTCACCTCAGCTGAGTAGGCATATTTGGATTAAAGAGCGTGTATGTTCACCTTGAAACGCCGAAGGTGGAGGCTGTCGTCCTTCCAAAACTAGTACATTTCTCACAGGAAAACCATGGGCTACTTACTCCTGCGTCTAACACGAACAGCTTTTTTTCCAGAGATTCATGTGTTGTGTCAACTTAGCTCTATAGGACCACTCGGAAGAAAATGAGCCTTCCTCTCCTTGAAAATTATGATCTGCGTAAACTATTCCTTTCAAAAATTAACTTAATTTTCACAGGGGAACCAAGTCCGTGATGCTCCTGCTGCTAGCACACATGGATTTCTTTGAGAGATACTTGAGTTTCGTCCATTCAGCTGAATAGGCCCCCTTGGAAAATAATCAGACTTTCTCTACATTCAAATCTATGACTTCAGGAATTATTTCTTATAAAACTCCCTCAAGTCCCTCAGGAAAACAAGGTGTCAGATGCTGTACCTTCTAGCATGCATCGTTTTCTTTGGAGAGGTTCATATGTTTCCTCAACTCAGCTCAATAGGCCTATTTGGATCCAAGAGAGCCTAGATTCACCTTGAAACACTGAAATTGTAGGCAGTACTCTTAACAAGTGGGACACAATTCTCAAAGGAAAAGAATGTGTTAGGTGCTCCTCTGTCTAAAAAGAATGGTTTTGTTTCCAGAGATACTTGTGTTTCTTCAACTCAGCAGAATAGGCCTATTTGGATCAAGAAGGAACTGTCCCCAGCTTGAAACATCCAAATTGGAGGACGTCTTTCTGTCAAAAACCATCTCAATTCTCACAGGAAAACAATGTGCTAGATGCTAGTGCGTCTAACAGGAATGGATTTTTTTCTGGAGATACACGTGTATCTTCTATTTAGCTGAATAGGCCTATTTGGAGCAACATGAGTCTTTCTCTACCTTGAAATTCTGATTTGCAACATGTACTCCTGTAAAACAAACTCAATGATCACAGGGAAGTAACGTGCTTGATGCTCCTGCTTTTAGCACACGTGGTTTTCACGAGAGATACATGTGATTCTTCCCCTCTGCTGAATAGGCCTACTTGCAACAAAGCCAGCCTTTTGCACTTTGAAAACAATGTCTGGCAGGAAGATTTCCTTTCAAAAACGAACTCAATACTCAGAGAAAAATAACGTCAGATGCTGCAGCTCCACACACAGAGGGTTTTCTTTGGAGTGATCCTTGTGTGTCTTCAACTCAGCTGAATAGGCCTAGAGGGAGGAAAGAGAGCCTACCTCCACCTTGAAACCCCTCAGTTGTGGGAAGTTTTCCTTTCAAAAAGTGACTTAACTCTTACAGGGAATCCATGTGCTAGATGCTGTAGATTCTAGCATATATGGTTTTCTTTCAGGAGTCACCTGTGTTTCCTCAAGTCAACTGTTTAGACCTATAAACAGTCAGAAGCGCCTATCTCTAGCTTCAAACACCTAAACACCTAAACTAACTCATGTCACAGAAAGAAAATATTGTAGGCTCTCCTGCTTCCCAGGTGATTCTTCCATGACACAGGTGGGTTTCTTCAACTCAACTGAATAGGCCAATTTGGGAAAAAGGAGCCCTTTCACAACGCGATCACTGATTTGCAGGAAGCACTTCTTTCAAAACATAACTAAATATGCCAGGAAAACAATCTCTCAGGTGATCCTGCTTCTAATACAGATGGTTTTCTTTTGAGAGATCCATGTGTTTCTTCAATTTAGAAGAATGAGCCTATTTGGACAAAATGATCCTTTTTCCACCTTGAAAATTGTAATTTCTCTGAAGTATTCCCTTCAAACCCTAACTCAACTCTCACAGGCACACAACGTGCTAGATACGTGAGGCTCTAACATAGAGGCTTTTCTTTGGACAGATACATGTCTTTGCTCAAGTCAGCTGAATTGAACTTTTGAGAGTAAATAGCGCCTAGGTCCAGGATAAACCACGTATGTTTCAGGAAGTATTCCTATCAGATCTAACTCAATTCGCACAAAGAAACAATGTGCTACATGCTGCTGCTCCTAACCTAGATGGTTTTCTTCAGAGAACTACGTGTGTTTCTTTTAAGCAGATAATAGGTCTATGTGGAATAAAATGAGCAATAATCCACCATGAAAATGTGATTGGCAGCATGTAATGCTTTCAAAATTAACTCAGTTCTCACAGGAAAGAAAAATGTGCTAGGTGCTCCTGCTTCTAACACAGATGGTTTTCTTTGGAGAGATAGCTATGTTTATTCTTCTCAGCTGAATAGGCCTATATTGAACAAAATGAGCCTGTCTCCACCTTGAAATCTGATATTTGAGGGAGTAGTCCTTGCAGAAACTACTTCAATTCTGAAAGGAAAACAATGTGCTAGATGCTGCGGCTTCTCACATACCTGTTTTTCTTTGGAGAGCTACATGTGTTTCTTCAACGCAGCCCAGTGGGCCGATTTGCATCGGGGAAAGCTATTGTTCTCATAAAACACCAAAGTTTCAGCAGTGCTCTTTCAAAAACTCAGCGTATTTTCACAGGAAAACAATGTGCTAGTTGCTCCTGCATCTAACACGAATGGCTTCTTTTCTAGAGATGCATGCTTTTCTTCATCGTAGCTGAATAGGCCTATTTGGATCAAATGAGCCTTTCTCCACCTTGAAAATTCTGATTTGCAGGAAGTATTCCTTTCAAAAACGAACTCAATTTTAGTAGGGAAAGTATGTGCCTGATGCTCCTGCTCTCAGAGCACATGGTTTTCTTCGAGAAATGCGTGCGTTTCGTCCACTCAACTGAATTGGCCTATTTGGACCAAAATCATCCTTTCTCCACCTTGAAATCTATGTTTTGCAGGAAGTGTTCCTCTCAAAAACGACCTCAATTCACAATGGAAAATAATATGCTAGATGCTGCACGTTCTAGCATACATGCTTGTCTTTGGAGAGGTGCATGGGTTTCTTCACCTGAGCTGAATAGGCCTATTTGGATCAAAGAGAGCCTATATTCACTTTGAAACATCAAAGTTGCAGGCAGTACTTTGGCCAAAACTACCACCATTCTCACAGGAAAACAATGGCTACTTGCTACTGCATCTAACAGAAACCCTTGTGTTCTCGAGACACATGTGCTTCTTCCACGTAGCTGAAGAGGCCTCTTGGGAAAAAAGTGAGCCTTTATTCACCATGAAACTTCTGTTTTGCAGGAAGTATTCCTTCAAACACTACTTCAATTTTCGCTGGGAAACAATTGGGTAGATGCTCCAGCTTCTAGCTCACGTGGTTTTCTCTTGGAAGATACTTGTGTTTCATCAAGTCAGCCGAATTGGCCCATTTGGTGCAACCAACGCAGATATCCCGATTGAATCACCTAAGTCGGAGGAGGTATTTCCATTCCATCTAACTCAATTCTTATAGAGAAACAATACTGTAGATGCTGCTGCTTCTAACTTAGATGGCTTTCTTTGGAGATACATATGTTTCTTCTACTCAGCTGCATAGGCCTATATTGTACAAAGTGAAATTTTGTCCACGTTGATATCTATGATTTCAGGGAGTATTCCTTTCAAAAACTACCTCAAGTCTCACAGGAAAACATGTGATAGATGCCACAGCTCGTAACATAGATGGGTTTTTCTGAGAGACACTTGTGTTTCTTCACCTCAGCTGAATAGGTCAATTTTGAGCAAGCACCGCCTATCTGCAGCATGAAGCACGAAAATTCGTAGAAGTCTTTCTTTCAAAACTCACTAAATTCTAACAGGAAAACAATGTGGTTAATGTTGCAGTGTCTAGCAAACCTGGTTTTCTTTGGAGTGAATCGTGTGTTTCTTCACCTCAGCTGAGTAGGCATATTTGGATTAAAGAGCGTGTATGTTCACCTTGAAACGCCGAAGGTGGAGGCTGTCGTCCTTCCAAAACTAGTACATTTCTCACAGGAAAACCATGGGCTACTTACTCCTGCGTCTAACACGAACAGCTTTTTTTCCAGAGATTCATGTGTTGTGTCAACTTAGCTCTATAGGACCACTCGGAAGAAAATGAGCCTTCCTCTCCTTGAAAATTATGATCTGCGTAAACTATTCCTTTCAAAAATTAACTTAATTTTCACAGGGGAACCAAGTCCGTGATGCTCCTGCTGCTAGCACACATGGATTTCTTTGAGAGATACTTGAGTTTCGTCCATTCAGCTGAATAGGCCCCCTTGGAAAATAATCAGACTTTCTCTACATTCAAATCTATGACTTCAGGAATTATTTCTTATAAAACTCCCTCAAGTCCCTCAGGAAAACAAGGTGTCAGATGCTGTACCTTCTAGCATGCATCGTTTTCTTTGGAGAGGTTCATATGTTTCCTCAACTCAGCTCAATAGGCCTATTTGGATCCAAGAGAGCCTAGATTCACCTTGAAACACTGAAATTGTAGGCAGTACTCTTAACAAGTGGGACACAATTCTCAAAGGAAAAGAATGTGTTAGGTGCTCCTCTGTCTAAAAAGAATGGTTTTGTTTCCAGAGATACTTGTGTTTCTTCAACTCAGCAGAATAGGCCTATTTGGATCAAGAAGGAACTGTCCCCAGCTTGAAACATCCAAATTGGAGGACGTCTTTCTGTCAAAAACCATCTCAATTCTCACAGGAAAACAATGTGCTAGATGCTAGTGCGTCTAACAGGAATGGATTTTTTTCTGGAGATACACGTGTATCTTCTATTTAGCTGAATAGGCCTATTTGGAGCAACATGAGTCTTTCTCTACCTTGAAATTCTGATTTGCAACATGTACTCCTGTAAAACAAACTCAATGATCACAGGGAAGTAACGTGCTTGATGCTCCTGCTTTTAGCACACGTGGTTTTCACGAGAGATACATGTGATTCTTCCCCTCTGCTGAATAGGCCTACTTGCAACAAAGCCAGCCTTTTGCACTTTGAAAACAATGTCTGGCAGGAAGATTTCCTTTCAAAAACGAACTCAATACTCAGAGAAAAATAACGTCAGATGCTGCAGCTCCACACACAGAGGGTTTTCTTTGGAGTGATCCTTGTGTGTCTTCAACTCAGCTGAATAGGCCTAGAGGGAGGAAAGAGAGCCTACCTCCACCTTGAAACCCCTCAGTTGTGGGAAGTTTTCCTTTCAAAAAGTGACTTAACTCTTACAGGGAATCCATGTGCTAGATGCTGTAGATTCTAGCATATATGGTTTTCTTTCAGGAGTCACCTGTGTTTCCTCAAGTCAACTGTTTAGACCTATAAACAGTCAGAAGCGCCTATCTCTAGCTTCAAACACCTAAACACCTAAACTAACTCATGTCACAGAAAGAAAATATTGTAGGCTCTCCTGCTTCCCAGGTGATTCTTCCATGACACAGGTGGGTTTCTTCAACTCAACTGAATAGGCCAATTTGGGAAAAAGGAGCCCTTTCACAACGCGATCACTGATTTGCAGGAAGCACTTCTTTCAAAACATAACTAAATATGCCAGGAAAACAATCTCTCAGGTGATCCTGCTTCTAATACAGATGGTTTTCTTTTGAGAGATCCATGTGTTTCTTCAATTTAGAAGAATGAGCCTATTTGGACAAAATGATCCTTTTTCCACCTTGAAAATTGTAATTTCTCTGAAGTATTCCCTTCAAACCCTAACTCAACTCTCACAGGCACACAACGTGCTAGATACGTGAGGCTCTAACATAGAGGCTTTTCTTTGGACAGATACATGTCTTTGCTCAAGTCAGCTGAATTGAACTTTTGAGAGTAAATAGCGCCTAGGTCCAGGATAAACCACGTATGTTTCAGGAAGTATTCCTATCAGATCTAACTCAATTCGCACAAAGAAACAATGTGCTACATGCTGCTGCTCCTAACCTAGATGGTTTTCTTCAGAGAACTACGTGTGTTTCTTTTAAGCAGATAATAGGTCTATGTGGAATAAAATGAGCAATAATCCACCATGAAAATGTGATTGGCAGCATGTAATGCTTTCAAAATTAACTCAGTTCTCACAGGAAAGAAAAATGTGCTAGGTGCTCCTGCTTCTAACACAGATGGTTTTCTTTGGAGAGATAGCTATGTTTATTCTTCTCAGCTGAATAGGCCTATATTGAACAAAATGAGCCTGTCTCCACCTTGAAATCTGATATTTGAGGGAGTAGTCCTTGCAGAAACTACTTCAATTCTGAAAGGAAAACAATGTGCTAGATGCTGCGGCTTCTCACATACCTGTTTTTCTTTGGAGAGCTACATGTGTTTCTTCAACGCAGCCCAGTGGGCCGATTTGCATCGGGGAAAGCTATTGTTCTCATAAAACACCAAAGTTTCAGCAGTGCTCTTTCAAAAACTCAGCATATTTTCACAGGAAAACAATGTGCTAGTTGCTCCTGCATCTAACACGAATGGCTTCTTTTCTAGAGATGCATGCTTTTCTTCATCGTAGCTGAATAGGCCTATTTGGATCAAATGACCTTTCTCCACCTTGAAAATTCTGATTTGCAGGAAGTATTCCTTTCAAAAACGAACTCAATTTTAGTAGGGAAAGTATGTGCCTGATGCTCCTGCTCTCAGAGCACATGGTTTTCTTCGAGAAATGCGTGCGTTTCGTCCACTCAACTGAATTGGCCTATTTGGACCAAAATCATCCTTTCTCCACCTTGAAATCTATGTTTTGCAGGAAGTGTTCCTCTCAAAAACGACCTCAATTCACAATGGAAAATAATATGCTAGATGCTGCACGTTCTAGCATACATGCTTGTCTTTGGAGAGGTGCATGGGTTTCTTCACCTGAGCTGAATAGGCCTATTTGGATCAAAGAGAGCCTATATTCACTTTGAAACATCAAAGTTGCAGGCAGTACTTTGGCCAAAACTACCATCATTCTCACAGGAAAACAATGGCTACTTGCTACTGCATCTAACAGAAACCCTTGTGTTCTCGAGACACATGTGCTTCTTCCACGTAGCTGAAGAGGCCTCTTGGGAAAAAAGTGAGCCTTTATTCACCATGAAACTTCTGTTTTGCAGGAAGTATTCCTTCAAACACTACTTCAATTTTCGCTGGGAAACAATTGGGTAGATGCTCCAGCTTCTAGCTCACGTGGTTTTCTCTTGGAAGATACTTGTGTTTCATCAAGTCAGCCGAATTGGCCCATTTGGTGCAACCAACGCAGATATCCCGATTGAATCACCTAAGTCGGAGGAGGTATTTCCATTCCATCTAACTCAATTCTTATAGAGAAACAATACTGTAGATGCTGCTGCTTCTAACTTAGATGGCTTTCTTTGGAGATACATATGTTTCTTCTACTCAGCTGCATAGGCCTATATTGGACAAAGTGAAATTTTGTCCACGTTGATATCTATGATTTCAGGGAGTATTCCTTTCAAAAACTACCTCAAGTCTCACAGGAAAACATGTGATAGATGCCACAGCTCGTAACATAGATGGGTTTTTCTGAGAGACACTTGTGTTTCTTCACCTCAGCTGAATAGGTCAATTTTGAGCAAGCACCGCCTATCTGCAGCATGAAGCACGAAAATTCGTAGAAGTCTTTCTTTCAAAACTCACTAAATTCTCACAGGAAAACAATGTGGTTAATGTTGCAGTGTCTAGCAAACCTGGTTTTCTTTGGAGTGAATCGTGTGTTTCTTCACCTCAGCTGAGTAGGCCTATTTGGATTAAAGAGCGTGTATGTTCACCTTGAAACGCCGAAGGTGGAGGCTGTCGTCCTTCCAAAACTAGTACATTTCTCACAGGAAAACAATGGGCTACTTACTCCTGCGTCTAACACGAACAGCTTTTTTTCCAGAGATTCATGTGTTGTGTCAACTTAGCTCTATAGGACCACTCGGAAGAAAATGAGCCTTCCTCTCCTTGAAAATTATGATCTGCGTAAACTATTCCTTTCAAAAATTAACTTAATTTTCACAGGGGAACCAAGTCCGTGATGCTCCTGCTGCTAGCACACATGGATTTCTTTGAGAGATACTTGAGTTTCGTCCATTCAGCTGAATAGGCCCCCTTGGAAAATAATCAGACTTTCTCTACATTCAAATCTATGACTTCAGGAATTATTTCTTATAAAACTCCCTCAAGTCCCTCAGGAAAACAAGGTGTCAGATGCTGTACCTTCTAGCATGCATCGTTTTCTTTGGAGAGGTTCATATGTTTCCTCAACTCAGCTCAATAGGCCTATTTGGATCCAAGAGAGCCTAGATTCACCTTGAAACACTGAAGTTGTAGGCAGTACTCTTAACAAGTGGGACACAATTCTCAAAGGAAAAGAATGTGTTAGGTGCTCCTCTGTCTAAAAAGAATGGTTTTGTTTCCAGAGATACTTGTGTTTCTTCAACTCAGCAGAATAGGCCTATTTGGATCAAGAAGGAACTGTCCCCAGCTTGAAACATCCAAATTGGAGGACGTCTTTCTGTCAAAAACCATCTCAATTCTCACAGGAAAACAATGTGCTAGATGCTAGTGCGTCTAACAGGAATGGATTTTTTTCTGGAGATACACGTGTATCTTCTATTTAGCTGAATAGGCCTATTTGGAGCAACATGAGTCTTTCTCTACCTTGAAATTCTGATTTGCAACATGTACTCCTGTAAAACAAACTCAATGATCACAGGGAAGTAACGTGCTTGATGCTCCTGCTTTTAGCACACGTGGTTTTCACGAGAGATACATGTGATTCTTCCCCTCTGCTGAATAGGCCTACTTGCAACAAAGCCAGCCTTTTGCACTTTGAAAACAATGTCTGGCAGGAAGATTTCCTTTCAAAAACGAACTCAATACTCAGAGAAAAATAACGTCAGATGCTGCAGCTCCACACACAGAGGGTTTTCTTTGGAGTGATCCTTGTGTGTCTTCAACTCAGCTGAATAGGCCTAGAGGGAGGAAAGAGAGCCTACCTCCACCTTGAAACCCCTCAGTTGTGGGAAGTTTTCCTTTCAAAAAGTGACTTAACTCTTACAGGGAAACCATGTGCTAGATGCTGTAGATTCTAGCATATATGGTTTTCTTTCAGGAGTCACCTGTGTTTCCTCAACTCAACTGTTTAGACCTATTAACAGTCAGAAGCGCCTATCTCTAGCTTCAAACACCTAAACACCTAAACTAACTCATGTCACAGAAAGAAAATATTGTAGGCTCTCCTGCTTCCCAGGTGATTCTTTCATGACACAGGTGGGTTTCTTCAACTCAACTGAATAGGCCAATTTGGGAAAAAGGAGCCCTTTCACAACGCGATCACTGATTTGCAGGAAGCACTTCTTTCAAAACATAACTAAATATGCCAGGAAAACAATCTCTCAGGTGATCCTGCTTCTAATACAGATGGTTTTCTTTTGAGAGATCCATGTGTTTCTTCAATTTAGAAGAATGAGCCTATTTGGACAAAATGATCCTTTTTCCACCTTGAAAATTGTAATTTCTCTGAAGTATTCCCTTCAAACCCTAACTCAACTCTCACAGGCACACAACGTGCTAGATACGTGAGGCTCTAACATAGAGGCTTTTCTTTGGACAGATACATGTCTTTGCTCAAGTCAGCTGAATTGAACTTTTGAGAGTAAATAGCGCCTAGGTCCAGGATAAACCACGTATGTTTCAGGAAGTATTCCTATCAGATCTAACTCAATTCGCACAAAGAAACAATGTGCTACATGCTGCTGCTCCTAACCTAGATGGTTTTCTTCAGAGAACTACGTGTGTTTCTTTTAAGCAGATAATAGGTCTATGTGGAATAAAATGAGCAATAATCCACCATGAAAATGTGATTGGCAGCATGTAATGCTTTCAAAATTAACTCAGTTCTCACAGGAAAGAAAAATGTGCTAGGTGCTCCTGCTTCTAACACAGATGGTTTTCTTTGGAGAGATAGCTATGTTTATTCTTCTCAGCTGAATAGGCCTATATTGAACAAAATGAGCCTGTCTCCACCTTGAAATCTGATATTTGAGGGAGTAGTTAGTCCTTGCAGAAACTACTTCAATTCTGAAAGGAAAACAATGTGCTAGATGCTGCGGCTTCTCACATACCTGTTTTTCTTTGGAGAGCTACATGTGTTTCTTCAACGCAGCCCAGTGGGCCGATTTGCATCGGGGAAAGCTATTGTTCTCATAAAACACCAAAGTTTCAGCAGTGCTCTTTCAAAAACTCAGCGTATTTTCACAGGAAAACAATGTGCTAGTTGCTCCTGCATCTAACACGAATGGCTTCTTTTCTAGAGATGCATGCTTTTCTTCATCGTAGCTGAATAGGCCTATTTGGATCAAATGAGCCTTTCTCCACCTTGAAAATTCTGATTTGCAGGAAGTATTCCTTTCAAAAACGAACTCAATTTTAGTAGGGAAAGTATGTGCCTGATGCTCCTGCTCTCAGAGCACATGGTTTTCTTCGAGAAATGCGTGCGTTTCGTCCACTCAACTGAATTGGCCTATTTGGACCAAAATCATCCTTTCTCCACCTTGAAATCTATGTTTTGCAGGAAGTGTTCCTCTCAAAAACGACCTCAATTCACAATGGAAAATAATATGCTAGATGCTGCACGTTCTAGCATACATGCTTGTCTTTGGAGAGGTGCATGGGTTTCTTCACCTGAGCTGAATAGGCCTATTTGGATCAAAGAGAGCCTATATTCACTTTGAAACATCAAAGTTGCAGGCAGTACTTTGGCCAAAACTACCACCATTCTCACAGGAAAACAATGGCTACTTGCTACTGCATCTAACAGAAACCCTTGTGTTCTCGAGACACATGTGCTTCTTCCACGTAGCTGAAGAGGCCTCTTGGGAAAAAAGTGAGCCTTTATTCACCATGAAACTTCTGTTTTGCAGGAAGTATTCCTTCAAACACTACTTCAATTTTCACTGGGAAACAATTGGGTAGATGCTCCAGCTTCTAGCTCACGTGGTTTTCTCTTGGAAGATACTTGTGTTTCATCAAGTCAGCCGAATTGGCCCATTTGGTGCAACCAACGCAGATATCCCGATTGAATCACCTAAGTCGGAGGAGGTATTTCCATTCCATCTAACTCAATTCTTATAGAGAAACAATACTGTAGATGCTGCTGCTTCTAACTTAGATGGCTTTCTTTGGAGATACATATGTTTCTTCTACTCAGCTGCATAGGCCTATATTGTACAAAGTGAAATTTTGTCCACGTTGATATCTATGATTTCAGGGAGTATTCCTTTCAAAAACTACCTCAAGTCTCACAGGAAAACATGTGATAGATGCCACAGCTCGTAACATAGATGGGTTTTTCTGAGAGACACTTGTGTTTCTTCACCTCAGCTGAATAGGTCAATTTTGAGCAAGCACCGCCTATCTGCAGCATGAAGCACGAAAATTCGTAGAAGTCTTTCTTTCAAAACTCACTAAATTCTCACAGGAAAACAATGTGGTTAATGTTGCAGTGTCTAGCAAACCTGGTTTTCTTTGGAGTGAATCATGTGTTTCTTCACCTCAGCTGAGTAGGCCTATTTGGATTAAAGAGCGTGTATGTTCACCTTGAAACGCCGAAGGTGGAGGCTGTCGTCCTTCCAAAACTAGTACATTTCTCACAGGAAAACAATGGGCTACTTACTCCTGCGTCTAACACGAACAGCTTTTTTTCCAGAGATTCATGTGTTGTGTCAACTTAGCTCTATAGGACCACTCGGAAGAAAATGAGCCTTCCTCTCCTTGAAAATTATGATCTGCGTAAACTATTCCTTTCAAAAATTAACTTAATTTTCACAGGGGAACCAAGTCCGTGATGCTCCTGCTGCTAGCACACATGGATTTCTTTGAGAGATACTTGAGTTTCGTCCATTCAGCTGAATAGGCCCCCTTGGAAAATAATCAGACTTTCTCTACATTCAAATCTATGACTTCAGGAATTATTTCTTATAAAACTCCCTCAAGTCCCTCAGGAAAACAAGGTGTCAGATGCTGTACCTTCTAGCATGCATCGTTTTCTTTGGAGAGGTTCATATGTTTCCTCAACTCAGCTCAATAGGCCTATTTGGATCCAAGAGAGCCTAGATTCACCTTGAAACACTGAAGTTGTAGGCAGTACTCTTAACAAGTGGGACACAATTCTCAAAGGAAAAGAATGTGTTAGGTGCTCCTCTGTCTAAAAAGAATGGTTTTGTTTCCAGAGATACTTGTGTTTCTTCAACTCAGCAGAATAGGCCTATTTGGATCAAGAAGGAACTGTCCCCAGCTTGAAACATCCAAATTGGAGGACGTCTTTCTGTCAAAAACCATCTCAATTCTCACAGGAAAACAATGTGCTAGATGCTAGTGCGTCTAACAGGAATGGATTTTTTTCTGGAGATACACGTGTATCTTCTATTTAGCTGAATAGGCCTATTTGGAGCAACATGAGTCTTTCTCTACCTTGAAATTCTGATTTGCAACATGTACTCCTGTAAAACAAACTCAATGATCACAGGGAAGTAACGTGCTTGATGCTCCTGCTTTTAGCACACGTGGTTTTCACGAGAGATACATGTGATTCTTCCCCTCTGCTGAATAGGCCTACTTGCAACAAAGCCAGCCTTTTGCACTTTGAAAACAATGTCTGGCAGGAAGATTTCCTTTCAAAAACGAACTCAATACTCAGAGAAAAATAACGTCAGATGCTGCAGCTCCACACACAGAGGGTTTTCTTTGGAGTGATCCTTGTGTGTCTTCAACTCAGCTGAATAGGCCTAGAGGGAGGAAAGAGAGCCTACCTCCACCTTGAAACCCCTCAGTTGTGGGAAGTTTTCCTTTCAAAAAGTGACTTAACTCTTACAGGGAAACCATGTGCTAGATGCTGTAGATTCTAGCATATATGGTTTTCTTTCAGGAGTCACCTGTGTTTCCTCAACTCAACTGTTTAGACCTATTAACAGTCAGAAGCGCCTATCTCTAGCTTCAAACACCTAAACACCTAAACTAACTCATGTCACAGAAAGAAAATATTGTAGGCTCTCCTGCTTCCCAGGTGATTCTTTCATGACACAGGTGGGTTTCTTCAACTCAACTGAATAGGCCAATTTGGGAAAAAGGAGCCCTTTCACAACGCGATCACTGAT
The DNA here is from genome assembly GCF_047511655.1 of Castor canadensis. Taxonomy (NCBI): domain Eukaryota; kingdom Metazoa; phylum Chordata; class Mammalia; order Rodentia; family Castoridae; genus Castor; species Castor canadensis. The sequence continues at coordinate 152,083,663 of NC_133387.1, read as the reverse complement.
TTGCAGGAAGCACTTCTTTCAAAACATAACTAAATATGCCAGGAAAACAATCTCTCAGGTGATCCTGCTTCTAATACAGATGGTTTTCTTTTGAGAGATCCATGTGTTTCTTCAATTTAGAAGAATGAGCCTATTTGGACAAAATGATCCTTTTTCCACCTTGAAAATTGTAATTTCTCTGAAGTATTCCCTTCAAACCCTAACTCAACTCTCACAGGCACACAACGTGCTAGATACGTGAGGCTCTAACATAGAGGCTTTTCTTTGGACAGATACATGTCTTTGCTCAAGTCAGCAGAATTGAACTTTTGAGAGTAAATAGCGCCTAGGTCCAGGATAAACCACGTATGTTTCAGGAAGTATTCCTATCAGATCTAACTCAATTCGCACAAAGAAACAATGTGCTACATGCTGCTGCTCCTAACCTAGATGGTTTTCTTCAGAGAACTACGTGTGTTTCTTTTAAGCAGATAATAGGTCTATGTGGAATAAAATGAGCAATAATCCACCATGAAAATGTGATTGGCAGCATGTAATGCTTTCAAAATTAACTCAGTTCTCACAGGAAAGAAAAATGTGCTAGGTGCTCCTGCTTCTAACACAGATGGTTTTCTTTGGAGAGATAGCTATGTTTATTCTTCTCAGCTGAATAGGCCTATATTGAACAAAATGAGCCTGTCTCCACCTTGAAATCTGATATTTGAGGGAGTAGTCCTTGCAGAAACTACTTCAATTCTGAAAGGAAAACAATGTGCTAGATGCTGCGGCTTCTCACATACCTGTTTTTCTTTGGAGAGCTACATGTGTTTCTTCAACGCAGCCCAGTGGGCCGATTTGCATCGGGGAAAGCTATTGTTCTCATAAAACACCAAAGTTTCAGCAGTGCTCTTTCAAAAACTCAGCGTATTTTCACAGGAAAACAATGTGCTAGTTGCTCCTGCATCTAACACGAATGGCTTCTTTTCTAGAGATGCATGCTTTTCTTCATCGTAGCTGAATAGGCCTATTTGGATCAAATGAGCCTTTCTCCACCTTGAAAATTCTGATTTGCAGGAAGTATTCCTTTCAAAAACGAACTCAATTTTAGTAGGGAAAGTATGTGCCTGATGCTCCTGCTCTCAGAGCACATGGTTTTCTTCGAGAAATGCGTGCGTTTCGTCCACTCAACTGAATTGGCCTATTTGGACCAAAATCATCCTTTCTCCACCTTGAAATCTATGTTTTGCAGGAAGTGTTCCTCTCAAAAACGACCTCAATTCACAATGGAAAATAATATGCTAGATGCTGCACGTTCTAGCATACATGCTTGTCTTTGGAGAGGTGCATGGGTTTCTTCACCTGAGCTGAATAGGCCTATTTGGATCAAAGAGAGCCTATATTCACTTTGAAACATCAAAGTTGCAGGCAGTACTTTGGCCAAAACTACCACCATTCTCACAGGAAAACAATGGCTACTTGCTACTGCATCTAACAGAAACCCTTGTGTTCTCGAGACACATGTGCTTCTTCCACGTAGCTGAAGAGGCCTCTTGGGAAAAAAGTGAGCCTTTATTCACCATGAAACTTCTGTTTTGCAGGAAGTATTCCTTCAAACACTACTTCAATTTTCGCTGGGAAACAATTGGGTAGATGCTCCAGCTTCTAGCTCACGTGGTTTTCTCTTGGAAGATACTTGTGTTTCATCAAGTCAGCCGAATTGGCCCATTTGGTGCAACCAACGCAGATATCCCGATTGAATCACCTAAGTCGGAGGAGGTATTTCCATTCCATCTAACTCAATTCTTATAGAGAAACAATACTGTAGATGCTGCTGCTTCTAACTTAGATGGCTTTCTTTGGAGATACATATGTTTCTTCTACTCAGCTGCATAGGCCTATATTGTACAAAGTGAAATTTTGTCCACGTTGATATCTATGATTTCAGGGAGTATTCCTTTCAAAAACTACCTCAAGTCTCACAGGAAAACATGTGATAGATGCCACAGCTCGTAACATAGATGGGTTTTTCTGAGAGACACTTGTGTTTCTTCACCTCAGCTGAATAGGTCAATTTTGAGCAAGCACCGCCTATCTGCAGCATGAAGCACGAAAATTCGTAGAAGTCTTTCTTTCAAAACTCACTAAATTCTAACAGGAAAACAATGTGGTTAATGTTGCAGTGTCTAGCAAACCTGGTTTTCTTTGGAGTGAATCGTGTGTTTCTTCACCTCAGCTGAGTAGGCATATTTGGATTAAAGAGCGTGTATGTTCACCTTGAAACGCCGAAGGTGGAGGCTGTCGTCCTTCCAAAACTAGTACATTTCTCACAGGAAAACAATGGGCTACTTACTCCTGCGTCTAACACGAACAGCTTTTTTTCCAGAGATTCATGTGTTGTGTCAACTTAGCTCTATAGGACCACTCGGAAGAAAATGAGCCTTCCTCTCCTTGAAAATTATGATCTGCGTAAACTATTCCTTTCAAAAATTAACTTAATTTTCACAGGGGAACCAAGTCCGTGATGCTCCTGCTGCTAGCACACATGGATTTCTTTGAGAGATACTTGAGTTTCGTCCATTCAGCTGAATAGGCCCCCTTGGAAAATAATCAGACTTTCTCTACATTCAAATCTATGACTTCAGGAATTATTTCTTATAAAACTCCCTCAAGTCCCTCAGGAAAACAAGGTGTCAGATGCTGTACCTTCTAGCATGCATCGTTTTCTTTGGAGAGGTTCATATGTTTCCTCAACTCAGCTCAATAGGCCTATTTGGATCCAAGAGAGCCTAGATTCACCTTGAAACACTGAAATTGTAGGCAGTACTCTTAACAAGTGGGACACAATTCTCAAAGGAAAAGAATGTGTTAGGTGCTCCTCTGTCTAAAAAGAATGGTTTTGTTTCCAGAGATACTTGTGTTTCTTCAACTCAGCAGAATAGGCCTATTTGGATCAAGAAGGAACTGTCCCCAGCTTGAAACATCCAAATTGGAGGACGTCTTTCTGTCAAAAACCATCTCAATTCTCACAGGAAAACAATGTGCTAGATGCTAGTGCGTCTAACAGGAATGGATTTTTTTCTGGAGATACACGTGTATCTTCTATTTAGCTGAATAGGCCTATTTGGAGCAACATGAGTCTTTCTCTACCTTGAAATTCTGATTTGCAACATGTACTCCTGTAAAACAAACTCAATGATCACAGGGAAGTAACGTGCTTGATGCTCCTGCTTTTAGCACACGTGGTTTTCACGAGAGATACATGTGATTCTTCCCCTCTGCTGAATAGGCCTACTTGCAACAAAGCCAGCCTTTTGCACTTTGAAAACAATGTCTGGCAGGAAGATTTCCTTTCAAAAACGAACTCAATACTCAGAGAAAAATAACGTCAGATGCTGCAGCTCCACACACAGAGGGTTTTCTTTGGAGTGATCCTTGTGTGTCTTCAACTCAGCTGAATAGGCCTAGAGGGAGGAAAGAGAGCCTACCTCCACCTTGAAACCCCTCAGTTGTGGGAAGTTTTCCTTTCAAAAAGTGACTTAACTCTTACAGGGAAACCATGTGCTAGATGCTGTAGATTCTAGCATATATGGTTTTCTTTCAGGAGTCACCTGTGTTTCCTCAACTCAACTGTTTAGACCTATTAACAGTCAGAAGCGCCTATCTCTAGCTTCAAACACCTAAACACCTAAACTAACTCATGTCACAGAAAGAAAATATTGTAGGCTCTCCTGCTTCCCAGGTGATTCTTTCATGACACAGGTGGGTTTCTTCAACTCAACTGAATAGGCCAATTTGGGAAAAAGGAGCCCTTTCACAACGCGATCACTGATTTGCAGGAAGCACTTCTTTCAAAACATAACTAAATATGCCAGGAAAACAATCTCTCAGGTGATCCTGCTTCTAATACAGATGGTTTTCTTTTGAGAGATCCATGTGTTTCTTCAATTTAGAAGAATGAGCCTATTTGGACAAAATGATCCTTTTTCCACCTTGAAAATTGTAATTTCTCTGAAGTATTCCCTTCAAACCCTAACTCAACTCTCACAGGCACACAACGTGCTAGATACGTGAGGCTCTAACATAGAGGCTTTTCTTTGGACAGATACATGTCTTTGCTCAAGTCAGCTGAATTGAACTTTTGAGAGTAAATAGCGCCTAGGTCCAGGATAAACCACGTATGTTTCAGGAAGTATTCCTATCAGATCTAACTCAATTCGCACAAAGAAACAATGTGCTACATGCTGCTGCTCCTAACCTAGATGGTTTTCTTCAGAGAACTACGTGTGTTTCTTTTAAGCAGATAATAGGTCTATGTGGAATAAAATGAGCAATAATCCACCATGAAAATGTGATTGGCAGCATGTAATGCTTTCAAAATTAACTCAGTTCTCACAGGAAAGAAAAATGTGCTAGGTGCTCCTGCTTCTAACACAGATGGTTTTCTTTGGAGAGATAGCTATGTTTATTCTTCTCAGCTGAATAGGCCTATATTGAACAAAATGAGCCTGTCTCCACCTTGAAATCTGATATTTGAGGGAGTAGTTAGTCCTTGCAGAAACTACTTCAATTCTGAAAGGAAAACAATGTGCTAGATGCTGCGGCTTCTCACATACCTGTTTTTCTTTGGAGAGCTACATGTGTTTCTTCAACGCAGCCCAGTGGGCCGATTTGCATCGGGGAAAGCTATTGTTCTCATAAAACACCAAAGTTTCAGCAGTGCTCTTTCAAAAACTCAGCGTATTTTCACAGGAAAACAATGTGCTAGTTGCTCCTGCATCTAACACGAATGGCTTCTTTTCTAGAGATGCATGCTTTTCTTCATCGTAGCTGAATAGGCCTATTTGGATCAAATGAGCCTTTCTCCACCTTGAAAATTCTGATTTGCAGGAAGTATTCCTTTCAAAAACGAACTCAATTTTAGTAGGGAAAGTATGTGCCTGATGCTCCTGCTCTCAGAGCACATGGTTTTCTTCGAGAAATGCGTGCGTTTCGTCCACTCAACTGAATTGGCCTATTTGGACCAAAATCATCCTTTCTCCACCTTGAAATCTATGTTTTGCAGGAAGTGTTCCTCTCAAAAACGACCTCAATTCACAATGGAAAATAATATGCTAGATGCTGCACGTTCTAGCATACATGCTTGTCTTTGGAGAGGTGCATGGGTTTCTTCACCTGAGCTGAATAGGCCTATTTGGATCAAAGAGAGCCTATATTCACTTTGAAACATCAAAGTTGCAGGCAGTACTTTGGCCAAAACTACCACCATTCTCACAGGAAAACAATGGCTACTTGCTACTGCATCTAACAGAAACCCTTGTGTTCTCGAGACACATGTGCTTCTTCCACGTAGCTGAAGAGGCCTCTTGGGAAAAAAGTGAGCCTTTATTCACCATGAAACTTCTGTTTTGCAGGAAGTATTCCTTCAAACACTACTTCAATTTTCACTGGGAAACAATTGGGTAGATGCTCCAGCTTCTAGCTCACGTGGTTTTCTCTTGGAAGATACTTGTGTTTCATCAAGTCAGCCGAATTGGCCCATTTGGTGCAACCAACGCAGATATCCCGATTGAATCACCTAAGTCGGAGGAGGTATTTCCATTCCATCTAACTCAATTCTTATAGAGAAACAATACTGTAGATGCTGCTGCTTCTAACTTAGATGGCTTTCTTTGGAGATACATATGTTTCTTCTACTCAGCTGCATAGGCCTATATTGTACAAAGTGAAATTTTGTCCACGTTGATATCTATGATTTCAGGGAGTATTCCTTTCAAAAACTACCTCAAGTCTCACAGGAAAACATGTGATAGATGCCACAGCTCGTAACATAGATGGGTTTTTCTGAGAGACACTTGTGTTTCTTCACCTCAGCTGAATAGGTCAATTTTGAGCAAGCACCGCCTATCTGCAGCATGAAGCACGAAAATTCGTAGAAGTCTTTCTTTCAAAACTCACTAAATTCTCACAGGAAAACAATGTGGTTAATGTTGCAGTGTCTAGCAAACCTGGTTTTCTTTGGAGTGAATCATGTGTTTCTTCACCTCAGCTGAGTAGGCCTATTTGGATTAAAGAGCGTGTATGTTCACCTTGAAACGCCGAAGGTGGAGGCTGTCGTCCTTCCAAAACTAGTACATTTCTCACAGGAAAACAATGGGCTACTTACTCCTGCGTCTAACACGAACAGCTTTTTTTCCAGAGATTCATGTGTTGTGTCAACTTAGCTCTATAGGACCACTCGGAAGAAAATGAGCCTTCCTCTCCTTGAAAATTATGATCTGCGTAAACTATTCCTTTCAAAAATTAACTTAATTTTCACAGGGGAACCAAGTCCGTGATGCTCCTGCTGCTAGCACACATGGATTTCTTTGAGAGATACTTGAGTTTCGTCCATTCAGCTGAATAGGCCCCCTTGGAAAATAATCAGACTTTCTCTACATTCAAATCTATGACTTCAGGAATTATTTCTTATAAAACTCCCTCAAGTCCCTCAGGAAAACAAGGTGTCAGATGCTGTACCTTCTAGCATGCATCGTTTTCTTTGGAGAGGTTCATATGTTTCCTCAACTCAGCTCAATAGGCCTATTTGGATCCAAGAGAGCCTAGATTCACCTTGAAACACTGAAGTTGTAGGCAGTACTCTTAACAAGTGGGACACAATTCTCAAAGGAAAAGAATGTGTTAGGTGCTCCTCTGTCTAAAAAGAATGGTTTTGTTTCCAGAGATACTTGTGTTTCTTCAACTCAGCAGAATAGGCCTATTTGGATCAAGAAGGAACTGTCCCCAGCTTGAAACATCCAAATTGGAGGACGTCTTTCTGTCAAAAACCATCTCAATTCTCACAGGAAAACAATGTGCTAGATGCTAGTGCGTCTAACAGGAATGGATTTTTTTCTGGAGATACACGTGTATCTTCTATTTAGCTGAATAGGCCTATTTGGAGCAACATGAGTCTTTCTCTACCTTGAAATTCTGATTTGCAACATGTACTCCTGTAAAACAAACTCAATGATCACAGGGAAGTAACGTGCTTGATGCTCCTGCTTTTAGCACACGTGGTTTTCACGAGAGATACATGTGATTCTTCCCCTCTGCTGAATAGGCCTACTTGCAACAAAGCCAGCCTTTTGCACTTTGAAAACAATGTCTGGCAGGAAGATTTCCTTTCAAAAACGAACTCAATACTCAGAGAAAAATAACGTCAGATGCTGCAGCTCCACACACAGAGGGTTTTCTTTGGAGTGATCCTTGTGTGTCTTCAACTCAGCTGAATAGGCCTAGAGGGAGGAAAGAGAGCCTACCTCCACCTTGAAACCCCTCAGTTGTGGGAAGTTTTCCTTTCAAAAAGTGACTTAACTCTTACAGGGAAACCATGTGCTAGATGCTGTAGATTCTAGCATATATGGTTTTCTTTCAGGAGTCACCTGTGTTTCCTCAACTCAACTGTTTAGACCTATTAACAGTCAGAAGCGCCTATCTCTAGCTTCAAACACCTAAACACCTAAACTAACTCATGTCACAGAAAGAAAATATTGTAGGCTCTCCTGCTTCCCAGGTGATTCTTTCATGACACAGGTGGGTTTCTTCAACTCAACTGAATAGGCCAATTTGGGAAAAAGGAGCCCTTTCACAACGCGATCACTGATTTGCAGGAAGCACTTCTTTCAAAACATAACTAAATATGCCAGGAAAACAATCTCTCAGGTGATCCTGCTTCTAATACAGATGGTTTTCTTTTGAGAGATCCATGTGTTTCTTCAATTTAGAAGAATGAGCCTATTTGGACAAAATGATCCTTTTTCCACCTTGAAAATTGTAATTTCTCTGAAGTATTCCCTTCAAACCCTAACTCAACTCTCACAGGCACACAACGTGCTAGATACGTGAGGCTCTAACATAGAGGCTTTTCTTTGGACAGATACATGTCTTTGCTCAAGTCAGCTGAATTGAACTTTTGAGAGTAAATAGCGCCTAGGTCCAGGATAAACCACGTATGTTTCAGGAAGTATTCCTATCAGATCTAACTCAATTCGCACAAAGAAACAATGTGCTACATGCTGCTGCTCCTAACCTAGATGGTTTTCTTCAGAGAACTACGTGTGTTTCTTTTAAGCAGATAATAGGTCTATGTGGAATAAAATGAGCAATAATCCACCATGAAAATGTGATTGGCAGCATGTAATGCTTTCAAAATTAACTCAGTTCTCACAGGAAAGAAAAATGTGCTAGGTGCTCCTGCTTCTAACACAGATGGTTTTCTTTGGAGAGATAGCTATGTTTATTCTTCTCAGCTGAATAGGCCTATATTGAACAAAATGAGCCTGTCTCCACCTTGAAATCTGATATTTGAGGGAGTAGTCCTTGCAGAAACTACTTCAATTCTGAAAGGAAAACAATGTGCTAGATGCTGCGGCTTCTCACATACCTGTTTTTCTTTGGAGAGCTACATGTGTTTCTTCAACGCAGCCCAGTGGGCCGATTTGCATCGGGGAAAGCTATTGTTCTCATAAAACACCAAAGTTTCAGCAGTGCTCTTTCAAAAACTCAGCGTATTTTCACAGGAAAACAATGTGCTAGTTGCTCCTGCATCTAACACGAATGGCTTCTTTTCTAGAGATGCATGCTTTTCTTCATCGTAGCTGAATAGGCCTATTTGGATCAAATGAGCCTTTCTCCACCTTGAAAATTCTGATTTGCAGGAAGTATTCCTTTCAAAAACGAACTCAATTTTAGTAGGGAAAGTATGTGCCTGATGCTCCTGCTCTCAGAGCACATGGTTTTCTTCGAGAAATGCGTGCGTTTCGTCCACTCAACTGAATTGGCCTATTTGGACCAAAATCATCCTTTCTCCACCTTGAAATCTATGTTTTGCAGGAAGTGTTCCTCTCAAAAACGACCTCAATTCACAATGGAAAATAATATGCTAGATGCTGCACGTTCTAGCATACATGCTTGTCTTTGGAGAGGTGCATGGGTTTCTTCACCTGAGCTGAATAGGCCTATTTGGATCAAAGAGAGCCTATATTCACTTTGAAACATCAAAGTTGCAGGCAGTACTTTGGCCAAAACTACCACCATTCTCACAGGAAAACAATGGCTACTTGCTACTGCATCTAACAGAAACCCTTGTGTTCTCGAGACACATGTGCTTCTTCCACGTAGCTGAAGAGGCCTCTTGGGAAAAAAGTGAGCCTTTATTCACCATGAAACTTCTGTTTTGCAGGAAGTATTCCTTCAAACACTACTTCAATTTTCGCTGGGAAACAATTGGGTAGATGCTCCAGCTTCTAGCTCACGTGGTTTTCTCTTGGAAGATACTTGTGTTTCATCAAGTCAGCCGAATTGGCCCATTTGGTGCAACCAACGCAGATATCCCGATTGAATCACCTAAGTCGGAGGAGGTATTTCCATTCCATCTAACTCAATTCTTATAGAGAAACAATACTGTAGATGCTGCTGCTTCTAACTTAGATGGCTTTCTTTGGAGATACATATGTTTCTTCTACTCAGCTGCATAGGCCTATATTGTACAAAGTGAAATTTTGTCCACGTTGATATCTATGATTTCAGGGAGTATTCCTTTCAAAAACTACCTCAAGTCTCACAGGAAAACATGTGATAGATGCCACAGCTCGTAACATAGATGGGTTTTTCTGAGAGACACTTGTGTTTCTTCACCTCAGCTGAATAGGTCAATTTTGAGCAAGCACCGCCTATCTGCAGCATGAAGCACGAAAATTCGTAGAAGTCTTTCTTTCAAAACTCACTAAATTCTAACAGGAAAACAATGTGGTTAATGTTGCAGTGTCTAGCAAACCTGGTTTTCTTTGGAGTGAATCGTGTGTTTCTTCACCTCAGCTGAGTAGGCATATTTGGATTAAAGAGCGTGTATGTTCACCTTGAAACGCCGAAGGTGGAGGCTGTCGTCCTTCCAAAACTAGTACATTTCTCACAGGAAAACCATGGGCTACTTACTCCTGCGTCTAACACGAACAGCTTTTTTTCCAGAGATTCATGTGTTGTGTCAACTTAGCTCTATAGGACCACTCGGAAGAAAATGAGCCTTCCTCTCCTTGAAAATTATGATCTGCGTAAACTATTCCTTTCAAAAATTAACTTAATTTTCACAGGGGAACCAAGTCCGTGATGCTCCTGCTGCTAGCACACATGGATTTCTTTGAGAGATACTTGAGTTTCGTCCATTCAGCTGAATAGGCCCCCTTGGAAAATAATCAGACTTTCTCTACATTCAAATCTATGACTTCAGGAATTATTTCTTATAAAACTCCCTCAAGTCCCTCAGGAAAACAAGGTGTCAGATGCTGTACCTTCTAGCATGCATCGTTTTCTTTGGAGAGGTTCATATGTTTCCTCAACTCAGCTCAATAGGCCTATTTGGATCCAAGAGAGCCTAGATTCACCTTGAAACACTGAAATTGTAGGCAGTACTCTTAACAAGTGGGACACAATTCTCAAAGGAAAAGAATGTGTTAGGTGCTCCTCTGTCTAAAAAGAATGGTTTTGTTTCCAGAGATACTTGTGTTTCTTCAACTCAGCAGAATAGGCCTATTTGGATCAAGAAGGAACTGTCCCCAGCTTGAAACATCCAAATTGGAGGACGTCTTTCTGTCAAAAACCATCTCAATTCTCACAGGAAAACAATGTGCTAGATGCTAGTGCGTCTAACAGGAATGGATTTTTTTCTGGAGATACACGTGTATCTTCTATTTAGCTGAATAGGCCTATTTGGAGCAACATGAGTCTTTCTCTACCTTGAAATTCTGATTTGCAACATGTACTCCTGTAAAACAAACTCAATGATCACAGGGAAGTAACGTGCTTGATGCTCCTGCTTTTAGCACACGTGGTTTTCACGAGAGATACATGTGATTCTTCCCCTCTGCTGAATAGGCCTACTTGCAACAAAGCCAGCCTTTTGCACTTTGAAAACAATGTCTGGCAGGAAGATTTCCTTTCAAAAACGAACTCAATACTCAGAGAAAAATAACGTCAGATGCTGCAGCTCCACACACAGAGGGTTTTCTTTGGAGTGATCCTTGTGTGTCTTCAACTCAGCTGAATAGGCCTAGAGGGAGGAAAGAGAGCCTACCTCCACCTTGAAACCCCTCAGTTGTGGGAAGTTTTCCTTTCAAAAAGTGACTTAACTCTTACAGGGAATCCATGTGCTAGATGCTGTAGATTCTAGCATATATGGTTTTCTTTCAGGAGTCACCTGTGTTTCCTCAAGTCAACTGTTTAGACCTATAAACAGTCAGAAGCGCCTATCTCTAGCTTCAAACACCTAAACACCTAAACTAACTCATGTCACAGAAAGAAAATATTGTAGGCTCTCCTGCTTCCCAGGTGATTCTTCCATGACACAGGTGGGTTTCTTCAACTCAACTGAATAGGCCAATTTGGGAAAAAGGAGCCCTTTCACAACGCGATCACTGATTTGCAGGAAGCACTTCTTTCAAAACATAACTAAATATGCCAGGAAAACAATCTCTCAGGTGATCCTGCTTCTAATACAGATGGTTTTCTTTTGAGAGATCCATGTGTTTCTTCAATTTAGAAGAATGAGCCTATTTGGACAAAATGATCCTTTTTCCACCTTGAAAATTGTAATTTCTCTGAAGTATTCCCTTCAAACCCTAACTCAACTCTCACAGGCACACAACGTGCTAGATACGTGAGGCTCTAACATAGAGGCTTTTCTTTGGACAGATACATGTCTTTGCTCAAGTCAGCTGAATTGAACTTTTGAGAGTAAATAGCGCCTAGGTCCAGGATAAACCACGTATGTTTCAGGAAGTATTCCTATCAGATCTAACTCAATTCGCACAAAGAAACAATGTGCTACATGCTGCTGCTCCTAACCTAGATGGTTTTCTTCAGAGAACTACGTGTGTTTCTTTTAAGCAGATAATAGGTCTATGTGGAATAAAATGAGCAATAATCCACCATGAAAATGTGATTGGCAGCATGTAATGCTTTCAAAATTAACTCAGTTCTCACAGGAAAGAAAAATGTGCTAGGTGCTCCTGCTTCTAACACAGATGGTTTTCTTTGGAGAGATAGCTATGTTTATTCTTCTCAGCTGAATAGGCCTATATTGAACAAAATGAGCCTGTCTCCACCTTGAAATCTGATATTTGAGGGAGTAGTCCTTGCAGAAACTACTTCAATTCTGAAAGGAAAACAATGTGCTAGATGCTGCGGCTTCTCACATACCTGTTTTTCTTTGGAGAGCTACATGTGTTTCTTCAACGCAGCCCAGTTGGCCGATTTGCATCGGGGAAAGCTATTGTTCTCATAAAACACCAAAGTTTCAGCAGTGCTCTTTCAAAAACTCAGCGTATTTTCACAGGAAAACAATGTGCTAGTTGCTCCTGCATCTAACACGAATGGCTTCTTTTCTAGAGATGCATGCTTTTCTTCATCGTAGCTGAATAGGCCTATTTGGATCAAATGAGCCTTTCTCCACCTTGAAAATTCTGATTTGCAGGAAGTATTCCTTTCAAAAACGAACTCAATTTTAGTAGGGAAAGTATGTGCCTGATGCTCCTGCTCTCAGAGCACATGGTTTTCTTCGAGAAATGCGTGCGTTTCGTCCACTCAACTGAATTGGCCTATTTGGACCAAAATCATCCTTTCTCCACCTTGAAATCTATGTTTTGCAGGAAGTGTTCCTCTCAAAAACGACCTCAATTCACAATGGAAAATAATATGCTAGATGCTGCACGTTCTAGCATACATGCTTGTCTTTGGAGAGGTGCATGGGTTTCTTCACCTGAGCTGAATAGGCCTATTTGGATCAAAGAGAGCCTATATTCACTTTGAAACATCAAAGTTGCAGGCAGTACTTTGGCCAAAACTACCACCATTCTCACAGGAAAACAATGGCTACTTGCTACTGCATCTAACAGAAACCCTTGTGTTCTCGAGACACATGTGCTTCTTCCACGTAGCTGAAGAGGCCTCTTGGGAAAAAAGTGAGCCTTTATTCACCATGAAACTTCTGTTTTGCAGGAAGTATTCCTTCAAACACTACTTCAATTTTCGCTGGGAAACAATTGGGTAGATGCTCCAGCTTCTAGCTCACGTGGTTTTCTCTTGGAAGATACTTGTGTTTCATCAAGTCAGCCGAATTGGCCCATTTGGTGCAACCAACGCAGATATCCCGATTGAATCACCTAAGTCGGAGGAGGTATTTCCATTCCATCTAACTCAATTCTTATAGAGAAACAATACTGTAGATGCTGCTGCTTCTAACTTAGATGGCTTTCTTTGGAGATACATATGTTTCTTCTACTCAGCTGCATAGGCCTATATTGTACAAAGTGAAATTTTGTCCACGTTGATATCTATGATTTCAGGGAGTATTCCTTTCAAAAACTACCTCAAGTCTCACAGGAAAACATGTGATAGATGCCACAGCTCGTAACATAGATGGGTTTTTCTGAGAGACACTTGTGTTTCTTCACCTCAGCTGAATAGGTCAATTTTGAGCAAGCACCGCCTATCTGCAGCATGAAGCACGAAAATTCGTAGAAGTCTTTCTTTCAAAACTCACTAAATTCTAACAGGAAAACAATGTGGTTAATGTTGCAGTGTCTAGCAAACCTGGTTTTCTTTGGAGTGAATCGTGTGTTTCTTCACCTCAGCTGAGTAGGCATATTTGGATTAAAGAGCGTGTATGTTCACCTTGAAACGCCGAAGGTGGAGGCTGTCGTCCTTCCAAAACTAGTACATTTCTCACAGGAAAACCATGGGCTACTTACTCCTGCGTCTAACACGAACAGCTTTTTTTCCAGAGATTCATGTGTTGTGTCAACTTAGCTCTATAGGACCACTCGGAAGAAAATGAGCCTTCCTCTCCTTGAAAATTATGATCTGCGTAAACTATTCCTTTCAAAAATTAACTTAATTTTCACAGGGGAACCAAGTCCGTGATGCTCCTGCTGCTAGCACACATGGATTTCTTTGAGAGATACTTGAGTTTCGTCCATTCAGCTGAATAGGCCCCCTTGGAAAATAATCAGACTTTCTCTACATTCAAATCTATGACTTCAGGAATTATTTCTTATAAAACTCCCTCAAGTCCCTCAGGAAAACAAGGTGTCAGATGCTGTACCTTCTAGCATGCATCGTTTTCTTTGGAGAGGTTCATATGTTTCCTCAACTCAGCTCAATAGGCCTATTTGGATCCAAGAGAGCCTAGATTCACCTTGAAACACTGAAATTGTAGGCAGTACTCTTAACAAGTGGGACACAATTCTCAAAGGAAAAGAATGTGTTAGGTGCTCCTCTGTCTAAAAAGAATGGTTTTGTTTCCAGAGATACTTGTGTTTCTTCAACTCAGCAGAATAGGCCTATTTGGATCAAGAAGGAACTGTCCCCAGCTTGAAACATCCAAATTGGAGGACGTCTTTCTGTCAAAAACCATCTCAATTCTCACAGGAAAACAATGTGCTAGATGCTAGTGCGTCTAACAGGAATGGATTTTTTTCTGGAGATACACGTGTATCTTCTATTTAGCTGAATAGGCCTATTTGGAGCAACATGAGTCTTTCTCTACCTTGAAATTCTGATTTGCAACATGTACTCCTGTAAAACAAACTCAATGATCACAGGGAAGTAACGTGCTTGATGCTCCTGCTTTTAGCACACGTGGTTTTCACGAGAGATACATGTGATTCTTCCCCTCTGCTGAATAGGCCTACTTGCAACAAAGCCAGCCTTTTGCACTTTGAAAACAATGTCTGGCAGGAAGATTTCCTTTCAAAAACGAACTCAATACTCAGAGAAAAATAACGTCAGATGCTGCAGCTCCACACACAGAGGGTTTTCTTTGGAGTGATCCTTGTGTGCCTTCAACTCAGCTGAATAGGCCTAGAGGGAGGAAAGAGAGCCTACCTCCACCTTGAAACCCCTCAGTTGTGGGAAGTTTTCCTTTCAAAAAGTGACTTAACTCTTACAGGGAATCCATGTGCTAGATGCTGTAGATTCTAGCATATATGGTTTTCTTTCAGGAGTCACCTGTGTTTCCTCAAGTCAACTGTTTAGACCTATAAACAGTCAGAAGCGCCTATCTCTAGCTTCAAACACCTAAACACCTAAACTAACTCATGTCACAGAAAGAAAATATTGTAGGCTCTCCTGCTTCCCAGGTGATTCTTCCATGACACAGGTGGGTTTCTTCAACTCAACTGAATAGGCCAATTTGGGAAAAAGGAGCCCTTTCACAACGCGATCACTGATTTGCAGGAAGCACTTCTTTCAAAACATAACTAAATATGCCAGGAAAACAATCTCTCAGGTGATCCTGCTTCTAATACAGATGGTTTTCTTTTGAGAGATCCATGTGTTTCTTCAATTTAGAAGAATGAGCCTATTTGGACAAAATGATCCTTTTTCCACCTTGAAAATTGTAATTTCTCTGAAGTATTCCCTTCAAACACTAACTCAACTCTCACAGGCACACAACGTGCTAGATACGTGAGGCTCTAACATAGAGGCTTTTCTTTGGACAGATACATGTCTTTGCTCAAGTCAGCTGAATTGAACTTTTGAGAGTAAATAGCGCCTAGGTCCAGGATAAACCACGTATGTTTCAGGAAGTATTCCTATCAGATCTAACTCAATTCACACAAAGAAACAATGTGCTACATGCTGCTGCTCCTAACCTAGATGGTTTTCTTCAGAGAACTACGTGTGTTTCTTTTAAGCAGATAATAGGTCTATGTGGAATAAAATGAGCAATAATCCACCATGAAAATGTGATTGGCAGCATGTAATGCTTTCAAAATTAACTCAGTTCTCACAGGAAAGAAAAATGTGCTAGGTGCTCCTGCTTCTAACACAGATGGTTTTCTTTGGAGAGATAGCTATGTTTATTCTTCTCAGCTGAATAGGCCTATATTGAACAAAATGAGCCTGTCTCCACCTTGAAATCTGATATTTGAGGGAGTAGTCCTTGCAGAAACTACTTCAATTCTGAAAGGAAAACAATGTGCTAGATGCTGCGGCTTCTCACATACCTGTTTTTCTTTGGAGAGCTACATGTGTTTCTTCAACGCAGCCCAGTGGGCCGATTTGCATCGGGGAAAGCTATTGTTCTCATAAAACACCAAAGTTTCAGCAGTGCTCTTTCAAAAACTCAGCGTATTTTCACAGGAAAACAATGTGCTAGTTGCTCCTGCATCTAACACGAATGGCTTCTTTTCTAGAGATGCATGCTTTTCTTCATCGTAGCTGAATAGGCCTATTTGGATCAAATGAGCCTTTCTCCACCTTGAAAATTCTGATTTGCAGGAAGTATTCCTTTCAAAAACGAACTCAATTTTAGTAGGGAAAGTATGTGCCTGATGCTCCTGCTCTCAGAGCACATGGTTTTCTTCGAGAAATGCGTGCGTTTCGTCCACTCAACTGAATTGGCCTATTTGGACCAAAATCATCCTTTCTCCACCTTGAAATCTATGTTTTGCAGGAAGTGTTCCTCTCAAAAACGACCTCAATTCACAATGGAAAATAATATGCTAGATGCTGCACGTTCTAGCATACATGCTTGTCTTTGGAGAGGTGCATGGGTTTCTTCACCTGAGCTGAATAGGCCTATTTGGATCAAAGAGAGCCTATATTCACTTTGAAACATCAAAGTTGCAGGCAGTACTTTGGCCAAAACTACCACCATTCTCACAGGAAAACAATGGCTACTTGCTACTGCATCTAACAGAAACCCTTGTGTTCTCGAGACACATGTGCTTCTTCCACGTAGCTGAAGAGGCCTCTTGGGAAAAAAGTGAGCCTTTATTCACCATGAAACTTCTGTTTTGCAGGAAGTATTCCTTCAAACACTACTTCAATTTTCGCTGGGAAACAATTGGGTAGATGCTCCAGCTTCTAGCTCACGTGGTTTTCTCTTGGAAGATACTTGTGTTTCATCAAGTCAGCCGAATTGGCCCATTTGGTGCAACCAACGCAGATATCCCGATTGAATCACCTAAGTCGGAGGAGGTATTTCCATTCCATCTAACTCAATTCTTATAGAGAAACAATACTGTAGATGCTGCTGCTTCTAACTTAGATGGCTTTCTTTGGAGATACATATGTTTCTTCTACTCAGCTGCATAGGCCTATATTGTACAAAGTGAAATTTTGTCCACGTTGATATCTATGATTTCAGGGAGTATTCCTTTCAAAAACTACCTCAAGTCTCACAGGAAAACATGTGATAGATGCCACAGCTCGTAACATAGATGGGTTTTTCTGAGAGACACTTGTGTTTCTTCACCTCAGCTGAATAGGTCAATTTTGAGCAAGCACCGCCTATCTGCAGCATGAAGCACGAAAATTCGTAGAAGTCTTTCTTTCAAAACTCACTAAATTCTAACAGGAAAACAATGTGGTTAATGTTGCAGTGTCTAGCAAACCTGGTTTTCTTTGGAGTGAATCGTGTGTTTCTTCACCTCAGCTGAGTAGGCATATTTGGATTAAAGAGCGTGTATGTTCACCTTGAAACGCCGAAGGTGGAGGCTGTCGTCCTTCCAAAACTAGTACATTTCTCACAGGAAAACCATGGGCTACTTACTCCTGCGTCTAACACGAACAGCTTTTTTTCCAGAGATTCATGTGTTGTGTCAACTTAGCTCTATAGGACCACTCGGAAGAAAATGAGCCTTCCTCTCCTTGAAAATTATGATCTGCGTAAACTATTCCTTTCAAAAATTAACTTAATTTTCACAGGGGAACCAAGTCCGTGATGCTCCTGCTGCTAGCACACATGGATTTCTTTGAGAGATACTTGAGTTTCGTCCATTCAGCTGAATAGGCCCCCTTGGAAAATAATCAGACTTTCTCTACATTCAAATCTATGACTTCAGGAATTATTTCTTATAAAACTCCCTCAAGTCCCTCAGGAAAACAAGGTGTCAGATGCTGTACCTTCTAGCATGCATCGTTTTCTTTGGAGAGGTTCATATGTTTCCTCAACTCAGCTCAATAGGCCTATTTGGATCCAAGAGAGCCTAGATTCACCTTGAAACACTGAAATTGTAGGCAGTACTCTTAACAAGTGGGACACAATTCTCAAAGGAAAAGAATGTGTTAGGTGCTCCTCTGTCTAAAAAGAATGGTTTTGTTTCCAGAGATACTTGTGTTTCTTCAACTCAGCAGAATAGGCCTATTTGGATCAAGAAGGAACTGTCCCCAGCTTGAAACATCCAAATTGGAGGACGTCTTTCTGTCAAAAACCATCTCAATTCTCACAGGAAAACAATGTGCTAGATGCTAGTGCGTCTAACAGGAATGGATTTTTTTCTGGAGATACACGTGTATCTTCTATTTAGCTGAATAGGCCTATTTGGAGCAACATGAGTCTTTCTCTACCTTGAAATTCTGATTTGCAACATGTACTCCTGTAAAACAAACTCAATGATCACAGGGAAGTAACGTGCTTGATGCTCCTGCTTTTAGCACACGTGGTTTTCACGAGAGATACATGTGATTCTTCCCCTCTGCTGAATAGGCCTACTTGCAACAAAGCCAGCCTTTTGCACTTTGAAAACAATGTCTGGCAGGAAGATTTCCTTTCAAAAACGAACTCAATACTCAGAGAAAAATAACGTCAGATGCTGCAGCTCCACACACAGAGGGTTTTCTTTGGAGTGATCCTTGTGTGTCTTCAACTCAGCTGAATAGGCCTAGAGGGAGGAAAGAGAGCCTACCTCCACCTTGAAACCCCTCAGTTGTGGGAAGTTTTCCTTTCAAAAAGTGACTTAACTCTTACAGGGAATCCATGTGCTAGATGCTGTAGATTCTAGCATATATGGTTTTCTTTCAGGAGTCACCTGTGTTTCCTCAAGTCAACTGTTTAGACCTATAAACAGTCAGAAGCGCCTATCTCTAGCTTCAAACACCTAAACACCTAAACTAACTCATGTCACAGAAAGAAAATATTGTAGGCTCTCCTGCTTCCCAGGTGATTCTTCCATGACACAGGTGGGTTTCTTCAACTCAACTGAATAGGCCAATTTGGGAAAAAGGAGCCCTTTCACAACGCGATCACTGATTTGCAGGAAGCACTTCTTTCAAAACATAACTAAATATGCCAGGAAAACAATCTCTCAGGTGATCCTGCTTCTAATACAGATGGTTTTCTTTTGAGAGATCCATGTGTTTGTTCAATTTAGAAGAATGAGCCTATTTGGACAAAATGATCCTTTTTCCACCTTGAAAATTGTAATTTCTCTGAAGTATTCCCTTCAAACCCTAACTCAACTCTCACAGGCACACAACGTGCTAGATACGTGAGGCTCTAACATAGAGGCTTTTCTTTGGACAGATACATGTCTTTGCTCAAGTCAGCTGAATTGAACTTTTGAGAGTAAATAGCGCCTAGGTCCAGGATAAACCACGTATGTTTCAGGAAGTATTCCTATCAGATCTAACTCAATTCGCACAAAGAAACAATGTGCTACATGCTGCTGCTCCTAACCTAGATGGTTTTCTTCAGAGAACTACGTGTGTTTCTTTTAAGCAGATAATAGGTCTATGTGGAATAAAATGAGCAATAATCCACCATGAAAATGTGATTGGCAGCATGTAATGCTTTCAAAATTAACTCAGTTCTCACAGGAAAGAAAAATGTGCTAGGTGCTCCTGCTTCTAACACAGATGGTTTTCTTTGGAGAGATAGCTATGTTTATTCTTCTCAGCTGAATAGGCCTATATTGAACAAAATGAGCCTGTCTCCACCTTGAAATCTGATATTTGAGGGAGTAGTCCTTGCAGAAACTACTTCAATTCTGAAAGGAAAACAATGTGCTAGATGCTGCGGCTTCTCACATACCTGTTTTTCTTTGGAGAGCTACATGTGTTTCTTCAACGCAGCCCAGTGGGCCGATTTGCATCGGGGAAAGCTATTGTTCTCATAAAACACCAAAGTTTCAGCAGTGCTCTTTCAAAAACTCAGCGTATTTTCACAGGAAAACAATGTGCTAGTTGCTCCTGCATCTAACACGAATGGCTTCTTTTCTAGAGATGCATGCTTTTCTTCATCGTAGCTGAATAGGCCTATTTGGATCAAATGAGCCTTTCTCCACCTTGAAAATTCTGCTTTGCAGGAAGTATTCCTTTCAAAAACGAACTCAATTTTAGTAGGGAAAGTATGTGCCTGATGCTCCTGCTCTCAGAGCACATGGTTTTCTTCGAGAAATGCGTGCGTTTCGTCCACTCAACTGAATTGGCCTATTTGGACCAAAATCATCCTTTCTCCACCTTGAAATCTATGTTTTGCAGGAAGTGTTCCTCTCAAAAACGACCTCAATTCACAATGGAAAATAATATGCTAGATGCTGCACGTTCTAGCATACATGCTTGTCTTTGGAGAGGTGCATGGGTTTCTTCACCTGAGCTGAATAGGCCTATTTGGATCAAAGAGAGCCTATATTCACTTTGAAACATCAAAGTTGCAGGCAGTACTTTGGCCAAAACTACCACCATTCTCACAGGAAAACAATGGCTACTTGCTACTGCATCTAACAGAAACCCTTGTGTTCTCGAGACACATGTGCTTCTTCCACGTAGCTGAAGAGGCCTCTTGGGAAAAAAGTGAGCCTTTATTCACCATGAAACTTCTGTTTTGCAGGAAGTATTCCTTCAAACACTACTTCAATTTTCGCTGGGAAACAATTGGGTAGATGCTCCAGCTTCTAGCTCACGTGGTTTTCTCTTGGAAGATACTTGTGTTTCATCAAGTCAGCCGAATTGGCCCATTTGGTGCAACCAACGCAGATATCCCGATTGAATCACCTAAGTCGGAGGAGGTATTTCCATTCCATCTAACTCAATTCTTATAGAGAAACAATACTGTAGATGCTGCTGCTTCTAACTTAGATGGCTTTCTTTGGAGATACATATGTTTCTTCTACTCAGCTGCATAGGCCTATATTGTACAAAGTGAAATTTTGTCCACGTTGATATCTATGATTTCAGGGAGTATTCCTTTCAAAAACTACCTCAAGTCTCACAGGAAAACATGTGATAGATGCCACAGCTCGTAACATAGATGGGTTTTTCTGAGAGACACTTGTGTTTCTTCACCTCAGCTGAATAGGTCAATTTTGAGCAAGCACCGCCTATCTGCAGCATGAAGCACGAAAATTCGTAGAAGTCTTTCTTTCAAAACTCACTAAATTCTAACAGGAAAACAATGTGGTTAATGTTGCAGTGTCTAGCAAACCTGGTTTTCTTTGGAGTGAATCGTGTGTTTCTTCACCTCAGCTGAGTAGGCATATTTGGATTAAAGAGCGTGTATGTTCACCTTGAAACGCCGAAGGTGGAGGCTGTCGTCCTTCCAAAACTAGTACATTTCTCACAGGAAAACCATGGGCTACTTACTCCTGCGTCTAACACGAACAGCTTTTTTTCCAGAGATTCATGTGTTGTGTCAACTTAGCTCTATAGGACCACTCGGAAGAAAATGAGCCTTCCTCTCCTTGAAAATTATGATCTGCGTAAACTATTCCTTTCAAAAATTAACTTAATTTTCACAGGGGAACCAAGTCCGTGATGCTCCTGCTGCTAGCACACATGGATTTCTTTGAGAGATACTTGAGTTTCGTCCATTCAGCTGAATAGGCCCCCTTGGAAAATAATCAGACTTTCTCTACATTCAAATCTATGACTTCAGGAATTATTTCTTATAAAACTCCCTCAAGTCCCTCAGGAAAACAAGGTGTCAGATGCTGTACCTTCTAGCATGCATCGTTTTCTTTGGAGAGGTTCATATGTTTCCTCAACTCAGCTCAATAGGCCTATTTGGATCCAAGAGAGCCTAGATTCACCTTGAAACACTGAAATTGTAGGCAGTACTCTTAACAAGTGGGACACAATTCTCAAAGGAAAAGAATGTGTTAGGTGCTCCTCTGTCTAAAAAGAATGGTTTTGTTTCCAGAGATACTTGTGTTTCTTCAACTCAGCAGAATAGGCCTATTTGGATCAAGAAGGAACTGTCCCCAGCTTGAAACATCCAAATTGGAGGACGTCTTTCTGTCAAAAACCATCTCAATTCTCACAGGAAAACAATGTGCTAGATGCTAGTGCGTCTAACAGGAATGGATTTTTTTCTGGAGATACACGTGTATCTTCTATTTAGCTGAATAGGCCTATTTGGAGCAACATGAGTCTTTCTCTACCTTGAAATTCTGATTTGCAACATGTACTCCTGTAAAACAAACTCAATGATCACAGGGAAGTAACGTGCTTGATGCTCCTGCTTTTAGCACACGTGGTTTTCACGAGAGATACATGTGATTCTTCCCCTCTGCTGAATAGGCCTACTTGCAACAAAGCCAGCCTTTTGCACTTTGAAAACAATGTCTGGCAGGAAGATTTCCTTTCAAAAACGAACTCAATACTCAGAGAAAAATAACGTCAGATGCTGCAGCTCCACACACAGAGGGTTTTCTTTGGAGTGATCCTTGTGTGTCTTCAACTCAGCTGAATAGGCCTAGAGGGAGGAAAGAGAGCCTACCTCCACCTTGAAACCCCTCAGTTGTGGGAAGTTTTCCTTTCAAAAAGTGACTTAACTCTTACAGGGAATCCATGTGCTAGATGCTGTAGATTCTAGCATATATGGTTTTCTTTCAGGAGTCACCTGTGTTTCCTCAAGTCAACTGTTTAGACCTATAAACAGTCAGAAGCGCCTATCTCTAGCTTCAAACACCTAAACACCTAAACTAACTCATGTCACAGAAAGAAAATATTGTAGGCTCTCCTGCTTCCCAGGTGATTCTTCCATGACACAGGTGGGTTTCTTCAACTCAACTGAATAGGCCAATTTGGGAAAAAGGAGCCCTTTCACAACGCGATCACTGATTTGCAGGAAGCACTTCTTTCAAAACATAACTAAATATGCCAGGAAAACAATCTCTCAGGTGATCCTGCTTCTAATACAGATGGTTTTCTTTTGAGAGATCCATGTGTTTCTTCAATTTAGAAGAATGAGCCTATTTGGACAAAATGATCCTTTTTCCACCTTGAAAATTGTAATTTCTCTGAAGTATTCCCTTCAAACCCTAACTCAACTCTCACAGGCACACAACGTGCTAGATACGTGAGGCTCTAACATAGAGGCTTTTCTTTGGACAGATACATGTCTTTGCTCAAGTCAGCTGAATTGAACTTTTGAGAGTAAATAGCGCCTAGGTCCAGGATAAACCACGTATGTTTCAGGAAGTATTCCTATCAGATCTAACTCAATTCGCACAAAGAAACAATGTGCTACATGCTGCTGCTCCTAACCTAGATGGTTTTCTTCAGAGAACTACGTGTGTTTCTTTTAAGCAGATAATAGGTCTATGTGGAATAAAATGAGCAATAATCCACCATGAAAATGTGATTGGCAGCATGTAATGCTTTCAAAATTAACTCAGTTCTCACAGGAAAGAAAAATGTGCTAGGTGCTCCTGCTTCTAACACAGATGGTTTTCTTTGGAGAGATAGCTATGTTTATTCTTCTCAGCTGAATAGGCCTATATTGAACAAAATGAGCCTGTCTCCACCTTGAAATCTGATATTTGAGGGAGTAGTCCTTGCAGAAACTACTTCAATTCTGAAAGGAAAACAATGTGCTAGATGCTGCGGCTTCTCACATACCTGTTTTTCTTTGGAGAGCTACATGTGTTTCTTCAACGCAGCCCAGTGGGCCGATTTGCATCGGGGAAAGCTATTGTTCTCATAAAACACCAAAGTTTCAGCAGTGCTCTTTCAAAAACTCAGCATATTTTCACAGGAAAACAATGTGCTAGTTGCTCCTGCATCTAACACGAATGGCTTCTTTTCTAGAGATGCATGCTTTTCTTCATCGTAGCTGAATAGGCCTATTTGGATCAAATGACCTTTCTCCACCTTGAAAATTCTGATTTGCAGGAAGTATTCCTTTCAAAAACGAACTCAATTTTAGTAGGGAAAGTATGTGCCTGATGCTCCTGCTCTCAGAGCACATGGTTTTCTTCGAGAAATGCGTGCGTTTCGTCCACTCAACTGAATTGGCCTATTTGGACCAAAATCATCCTTTCTCCACCTTGAAATCTATGTTTTGCAGGAAGTGTTCCTCTCAAAAACGACCTCAATTCACAATGGAAAATAATATGCTAGATGCTGCACGTTCTAGCATACATGCTTGTCTTTGGAGAGGTGCATGGGTTTCTTCACCTGAGCTGAATAGGCCTATTTGGATCAAAGAGAGCCTATATTCACTTTGAAACATCAAAGTTGCAGGCAGTACTTTGGCCAAAACTACCATCATTCTCACAGGAAAACAATGGCTACTTGCTACTGCATCTAACAGAAACCCTTGTGTTCTCGAGACACATGTGCTTCTTCCACGTAGCTGAAGAGGCCTCTTGGGAAAAAAGTGAGCCTTTATTCACCATGAAACTTCTGTTTTGCAGGAAGTATTCCTTCAAACACTACTTCAATTTTCGCTGGGAAACAATTGGGTAGATGCTCCAGCTTCTAGCTCACGTGGTTTTCTCTTGGAAGATACTTGTGTTTCATCAAGTCAGCCGAATTGGCCCATTTGGTGCAACCAACGCAGATATCCCGATTGAATCACCTAAGTCGGAGGAGGTATTTCCATTCCATCTAACTCAATTCTTATAGAGAAACAATACTGTAGATGCTGCTGCTTCTAACTTAGATGGCTTTCTTTGGAGATACATATGTTTCTTCTACTCAGCTGCATAGGCCTATATTGGACAAAGTGAAATTTTGTCCACGTTGATATCTATGATTTCAGGGAGTATTCCTTTCAAAAACTACCTCAAGTCTCACAGGAAAACATGTGATAGATGCCACAGCTCGTAACATAGATGGGTTTTTCTGAGAGACACTTGTGTTTCTTCACCTCAGCTGAATAGGTCAATTTTGAGCAAGCACCGCCTATCTGCAGCATGAAGCACGAAAATTCGTAGAAGTCTTTCTTTCAAAACTCACTAAATTCTCACAGGAAAACAATGTGGTTAATGTTGCAGTGTCTAGCAAACCTGGTTTTCTTTGGAGTGAATCGTGTGTTTCTTCACCTCAGCTGAGTAGGCCTATTTGGATTAAAGAGCGTGTATGTTCACCTTGAAACGCCGAAGGTGGAGGCTGTCGTCCTTCCAAAACTAGTACATTTCTCACAGGAAAACAATGGGCTACTTACTCCTGCGTCTAACACGAACAGCTTTTTTTCCAGAGATTCATGTGTTGTGTCAACTTAGCTCTATAGGACCACTCGGAAGAAAATGAGCCTTCCTCTCCTTGAAAATTATGATCTGCGTAAACTATTCCTTTCAAAAATTAACTTAATTTTCACAGGGGAACCAAGTCCGTGATGCTCCTGCTGCTAGCACACATGGATTTCTTTGAGAGATACTTGAGTTTCGTCCATTCAGCTGAATAGGCCCCCTTGGAAAATAATCAGACTTTCTCTACATTCAAATCTATGACTTCAGGAATTATTTCTTATAAAACTCCCTCAAGTCCCTCAGGAAAACAAGGTGTCAGATGCTGTACCTTCTAGCATGCATCGTTTTCTTTGGAGAGGTTCATATGTTTCCTCAACTCAGCTCAATAGGCCTATTTGGATCCAAGAGAGCCTAGATTCACCTTGAAACACTGAAGTTGTAGGCAGTACTCTTAACAAGTGGGACACAATTCTCAAAGGAAAAGAATGTGTTAGGTGCTCCTCTGTCTAAAAAGAATGGTTTTGTTTCCAGAGATACTTGTGTTTCTTCAACTCAGCAGAATAGGCCTATTTGGATCAAGAAGGAACTGTCCCCAGCTTGAAACATCCAAATTGGAGGACGTCTTTCTGTCAAAAACCATCTCAATTCTCACAGGAAAACAATGTGCTAGATGCTAGTGCGTCTAACAGGAATGGATTTTTTTCTGGAGATACACGTGTATCTTCTATTTAGCTGAATAGGCCTATTTGGAGCAACATGAGTCTTTCTCTACCTTGAAATTCTGATTTGCAACATGTACTCCTGTAAAACAAACTCAATGATCACAGGGAAGTAACGTGCTTGATGCTCCTGCTTTTAGCACACGTGGTTTTCACGAGAGATACATGTGATTCTTCCCCTCTGCTGAATAGGCCTACTTGCAACAAAGCCAGCCTTTTGCACTTTGAAAACAATGTCTGGCAGGAAGATTTCCTTTCAAAAACGAACTCAATACTCAGAGAAAAATAACGTCAGATGCTGCAGCTCCACACACAGAGGGTTTTCTTTGGAGTGATCCTTGTGTGTCTTCAACTCAGCTGAATAGGCCTAGAGGGAGGAAAGAGAGCCTACCTCCACCTTGAAACCCCTCAGTTGTGGGAAGTTTTCCTTTCAAAAAGTGACTTAACTCTTACAGGGAAACCATGTGCTAGATGCTGTAGATTCTAGCATATATGGTTTTCTTTCAGGAGTCACCTGTGTTTCCTCAACTCAACTGTTTAGACCTATTAACAGTCAGAAGCGCCTATCTCTAGCTTCAAACACCTAAACACCTAAACTAACTCATGTCACAGAAAGAAAATATTGTAGGCTCTCCTGCTTCCCAGGTGATTCTTTCATGACACAGGTGGGTTTCTTCAACTCAACTGAATAGGCCAATTTGGGAAAAAGGAGCCCTTTCACAACGCGATCACTGATTTGCAGGAAGCACTTCTTTCAAAACATAACTAAATATGCCAGGAAAACAATCTCTCAGGTGATCCTGCTTCTAATACAGATGGTTTTCTTTTGAGAGATCCATGTGTTTCTTCAATTTAGAAGAATGAGCCTATTTGGACAAAATGATCCTTTTTCCACCTTGAAAATTGTAATTTCTCTGAAGTATTCCCTTCAAACCCTAACTCAACTCTCACAGGCACACAACGTGCTAGATACGTGAGGCTCTAACATAGAGGCTTTTCTTTGGACAGATACATGTCTTTGCTCAAGTCAGCTGAATTGAACTTTTGAGAGTAAATAGCGCCTAGGTCCAGGATAAACCACGTATGTTTCAGGAAGTATTCCTATCAGATCTAACTCAATTCGCACAAAGAAACAATGTGCTACATGCTGCTGCTCCTAACCTAGATGGTTTTCTTCAGAGAACTACGTGTGTTTCTTTTAAGCAGATAATAGGTCTATGTGGAATAAAATGAGCAATAATCCACCATGAAAATGTGATTGGCAGCATGTAATGCTTTCAAAATTAACTCAGTTCTCACAGGAAAGAAAAATGTGCTAGGTGCTCCTGCTTCTAACACAGATGGTTTTCTTTGGAGAGATAGCTATGTTTATTCTTCTCAGCTGAATAGGCCTATATTGAACAAAATGAGCCTGTCTCCACCTTGAAATCTGATATTTGAGGGAGTAGTTAGTCCTTGCAGAAACTACTTCAATTCTGAAAGGAAAACAATGTGCTAGATGCTGCGGCTTCTCACATACCTGTTTTTCTTTGGAGAGCTACATGTGTTTCTTCAACGCAGCCCAGTGGGCCGATTTGCATCGGGGAAAGCTATTGTTCTCATAAAACACCAAAGTTTCAGCAGTGCTCTTTCAAAAACTCAGCGTATTTTCACAGGAAAACAATGTGCTAGTTGCTCCTGCATCTAACACGAATGGCTTCTTTTCTAGAGATGCATGCTTTTCTTCATCGTAGCTGAATAGGCCTATTTGGATCAAATGAGCCTTTCTCCACCTTGAAAATTCTGATTTGCAGGAAGTATTCCTTTCAAAAACGAACTCAATTTTAGTAGGGAAAGTATGTGCCTGATGCTCCTGCTCTCAGAGCACATGGTTTTCTTCGAGAAATGCGTGCGTTTCGTCCACTCAACTGAATTGGCCTATTTGGACCAAAATCATCCTTTCTCCACCTTGAAATCTATGTTTTGCAGGAAGTGTTCCTCTCAAAAACGACCTCAATTCACAATGGAAAATAATATGCTAGATGCTGCACGTTCTAGCATACATGCTTGTCTTTGGAGAGGTGCATGGGTTTCTTCACCTGAGCTGAATAGGCCTATTTGGATCAAAGAGAGCCTATATTCACTTTGAAACATCAAAGTTGCAGGCAGTACTTTGGCCAAAACTACCACCATTCTCACAGGAAAACAATGGCTACTTGCTACTGCATCTAACAGAAACCCTTGTGTTCTCGAGACACATGTGCTTCTTCCACGTAGCTGAAGAGGCCTCTTGGGAAAAAAGTGAGCCTTTATTCACCATGAAACTTCTGTTTTGCAGGAAGTATTCCTTCAAACACTACTTCAATTTTCACTGGGAAACAATTGGGTAGATGCTCCAGCTTCTAGCTCACGTGGTTTTCTCTTGGAAGATACTTGTGTTTCATCAAGTCAGCCGAATTGGCCCATTTGGTGCAACCAACGCAGATATCCCGATTGAATCACCTAAGTCGGAGGAGGTATTTCCATTCCATCTAACTCAATTCTTATAGAGAAACAATACTGTAGATGCTGCTGCTTCTAACTTAGATGGCTTTCTTTGGAGATACATATGTTTCTTCTACTCAGCTGCATAGGCCTATATTGTACAAAGTGAAATTTTGTCCACGTTGATATCTATGATTTCAGGGAGTATTCCTTTCAAAAACTACCTCAAGTCTCACAGGAAAACATGTGATAGATGCCACAGCTCGTAACATAGATGGGTTTTTCTGAGAGACACTTGTGTTTCTTCACCTCAGCTGAATAGGTCAATTTTGAGCAAGCACCGCCTATCTGCAGCATGAAGCACGAAAATTCGTAGAAGTCTTTCTTTCAAAACTCACTAAATTCTCACAGGAAAACAATGTGGTTAATGTTGCAGTGTCTAGCAAACCTGGTTTTCTTTGGAGTGAATCATGTGTTTCTTCACCTCAGCTGAGTAGGCCTATTTGGATTAAAGAGCGTGTATGTTCACCTTGAAACGCCGAAGGTGGAGGCTGTCGTCCTTCCAAAACTAGTACATTTCTCACAGGAAAACAATGGGCTACTTACTCCTGCGTCTAACACGAACAGCTTTTTTTCCAGAGATTCATGTGTTGTGTCAACTTAGCTCTATAGGACCACTCGGAAGAAAATGAGCCTTCCTCTCCTTGAAAATTATGATCTGCGTAAACTATTCCTTTCAAAAATTAACTTAATTTTCACAGGGGAACCAAGTCCGTGATGCTCCTGCTGCTAGCACACATGGATTTCTTTGAGAGATACTTGAGTTTCGTCCATTCAGCTGAATAGGCCCCCTTGGAAAATAATCAGACTTTCTCTACATTCAAATCTATGACTTCAGGAATTATTTCTTATAAAACTCCCTCAAGTCCCTCAGGAAAACAAGGTGTCAGATGCTGTACCTTCTAGCATGCATCGTTTTCTTTGGAGAGGTTCATATGTTTCCTCAACTCAGCTCAATAGGCCTATTTGGATCCAAGAGAGCCTAGATTCACCTTGAAACACTGAAGTTGTAGGCAGTACTCTTAACAAGTGGGACACAATTCTCAAAGGAAAAGAATGTGTTAGGTGCTCCTCTGTCTAAAAAGAATGGTTTTGTTTCCAGAGATACTTGTGTTTCTTCAACTCAGCAGAATAGGCCTATTTGGATCAAGAAGGAACTGTCCCCAGCTTGAAACATCCAAATTGGAGGACGTCTTTCTGTCAAAAACCATCTCAATTCTCACAGGAAAACAATGTGCTAGATGCTAGTGCGTCTAACAGGAATGGATTTTTTTCTGGAGATACACGTGTATCTTCTATTTAGCTGAATAGGCCTATTTGGAGCAACATGAGTCTTTCTCTACCTTGAAATTCTGATTTGCAACATGTACTCCTGTAAAACAAACTCAATGATCACAGGGAAGTAACGTGCTTGATGCTCCTGCTTTTAGCACACGTGGTTTTCACGAGAGATACATGTGATTCTTCCCCTCTGCTGAATAGGCCTACTTGCAACAAAGCCAGCCTTTTGCACTTTGAAAACAATGTCTGGCAGGAAGATTTCCTTTCAAAAACGAACTCAATACTCAGAGAAAAATAACGTCAGATGCTGCAGCTCCACACACAGAGGGTTTTCTTTGGAGTGATCCTTGTGTGTCTTCAACTCAGCTGAATAGGCCTAGAGGGAGGAAAGAGAGCCTACCTCCACCTTGAAACCCCTCAGTTGTGGGAAGTTTTCCTTTCAAAAAGTGACTTAACTCTTACAGGGAAACCATGTGCTAGATGCTGTAGATTCTAGCATATATGGTTTTCTTTCAGGAGTCACCTGTGTTTCCTCAACTCAACTGTTTAGACCTATTAACAGTCAGAAGCGCCTATCTCTAGCTTCAAACACCTAAACACCTAAACTAACTCATGTCACAGAAAGAAAATATTGTAGGCTCTCCTGCTTCCCAGGTGATTCTTTCATGACACAGGTGGGTTTCTTCAACTCAACTGAATAGGCCAATTTGGGAAAAAGGAGCCCTTTCACAACGCGATCACTGATTTGCAGGAAGCACTTCTTTCAAAACATAACTAAATATGCCAGGAAAACAATCTCTCAGGTGATCCTGCTTCTAATACAGATGGTTTTCTTTTGAGAGATCCATGTGTTTCTTCAATTTAGAAGAATGAGCCTATTTGGACAAAATGATCCTTTTTCCACCTTGAAAATTGTAATTTCTCTGAAGTATTCCCTTCAAACCCTAACTCAACTCTCACAGGCACACAACGTGCTAGATACGTGAGGCTCTAACATAGAGGCTTTTCTTTGGACAGATACATGTCTTTGCTCAAGTCAGCTGAATTGAACTTTTGAGAGTAAATAGCGCCTAGGTCCAGGATAAACCACGTATGTTTCAGGAAGTATTCCTATCAGATCTAACTCAATTCGCACAAAGAAACAATGTGCTACATGCTGCTGCTCCTAACCTAGATGGTTTTCTTCAGAGAACTACGTGTGTTTCTTTTAAGCAGATAATAGGTCTATGTGGAATAAAATGAGCAATAATCCACCATGAAAATGTGATTGGCAGCATGTAATGCTTTCAAAATTAACTCAGTTCTCACAGGAAAGAAAAATGTGCTAGGTGCTCCTGCTTCTAACACAGATGGTTTTCTTTGGAGAGATAGCTATGTTTATTCTTCTCAGCTGAATAGGCCTATATTGAACAAAATGAGCCTGTCTCCACCTTGAAATCTGATATTTGAGGGAGTAGTTAGTCCTTGCAGAAACTACTTCAATTCTGAAAGGAAAACAATGTGCTAGATGCTGCGGCTTCTCACATACCTGTTTTTCTTTGGAGAGCTACATGTGTTTCTTCAACGCAGCCCAGTGGGCCGATTTGCATCGGGGAAAGCTATTGTTCTCATAAAACACCAAAGTTTCAGCAGTGCTCTTTCAAAAACTCAGCGTATTTTCACAGGAAAACAATGTGCTAGTTGCTCCTGCATCTAACACGAATGGCTTCTTTTCTAGAGATGCATGCTTTTCTTCATCGTAGCTGAATAGGCCTATTTGGATCAAATGAGCCTTTCTCCACCTTGAAAATTCTGATTTGCAGGAAGTATTCCTTTCAAAAACGAACTCAATTTTAGTAGGGAAAGTATGTGCCTGATGCTCCTGCTCTCAGAGCACATGGTTTTCTTCGAGAAATGCGTGCGTTTCGTCCACTCAACTGAATTGGCCTATTTGGACCAAAATCATCCTTTCTCCACCTTGAAATCTATGTTTTGCAGGAAGTGTTCCTCTCAAAAACGACCTCAATTCACAATGGAAAATAATATGCTAGATGCTGCACGTTCTAGCATACATGCTTGTCTTTGGAGAGGTGCATGGGTTTCTTCACCTGAGCTGAATAGGCCTATTTGGATCAAAGAGAGCCTATATTCACTTTGAAACATCAAAGTTGCAGGCAGTACTTTGGCCAAAACTACCACCATTCTCACAGGAAAACAATGGCTACTTGCTACTGCATCTAACAGAAACCCTTGTGTTCTCGAGACACATGTGCTTCTTCCACGTAGCTGAAGAGGCCTCTTGGGAAAAAAGTGAGCCTTTATTCACCATGAAACTTCTGTTTTGCAGGAAGTATTCCTTCAAACACTACTTCAATTTTCACTGGGAAACAATTGGGTAGATGCTCCAGCTTCTAGCTCACGTGGTTTTCTCTTGGAAGATACTTGTGTTTCATCAAGTCAGCCGAATTGGCCCATTTGGTGCAACCAACGCAGATATCCCGATTGAATCACCTAAGTCGGAGGAGGTATTTCCATTCCATCTAACTCAATTCTTATAGAGAAACAATACTGTAGATGCTGCTGCTTCTAACTTAGATGGCTTTCTTTGGAGATACATATGTTTCTTCTACTCAGCTGCATAGGCCTATATTGTACAAAGTGAAATTTTGTCCACGTTGATATCTATGATTTCAGGGAGTATTCCTTTCAAAAACTACCTCAAGTCTCACAGGGAAACATGTGATAGATGCCACAGCTCGTAACATAGATGGGTTTTTCTGAGAGACACTTGTGTTTCTTCACCTCAGCTGAATAGGTCAATTTTGAGCAAGCACCGCCTATCTGCAGCATGAAGCACGAAAATTCGTAGAAGTCTTTCTTTCAAAACTCACTAAATTCTCACAGGAAAACAATGTGGTTAATGTTGCAGTGTCTAGCAAACCTGGTTTTCTTTGGAGTGAATCGTGTGTTTCTTCACCTCAGCTGAGTAGGCCTATTTGGATTAAAGAGCGTGTATGTTCACCTTGAAACGCCGAAGGTGGAGGCTGTCGTCCTTCCAAAACTAGTACATTTCTCACAGGAAAACCATGGGCTACTTACTCCTGCGTCTAACACGAACAGCTTTTTTTCCAGAGATTCATGTGTTGTGTCAACTTAGCTCTATAGGACCACTCGGAAGAAAATGAGCCTTCCTCTCCTTGAAAATTATGATCTGCGTAAACTATTCCTTTCAAAAATTAACTTAATTTTCACAGGGGAACCAAGTCCGTGATGCTCCTGCTGCTAGCACACATGGATTTCTTTGAGAGATACTTGAGTTTCGTCCATTCAGCTGAATAGGCCCCCTTGGAAAATAATCAGACTTTCTCTACATTCAAATCTATGACTTCAGGAATTATTTCTTATAAAACTCCCTCAAGTCCCTCAGGAAAACAAGGTGTCAGATGCTGTACCTTCTAGCATGCATCGTTTTCTTTGGAGAGGTTCATATGTTTCCTCAACTCAGCTCAATAGGCCTATTTGGATCCAAGAGAGCCTAGATTCACCTTGAAACACTGAAGTTGTAGGCAGTACTCTTAACAAGTGGGACACAATTCTCAAAGGAAAAGAATGTGTTAGGTGCTCCTCTGTCTAAAAAGAATGGTTTTGTTTCCAGAGATACTTGTGTTTCTTCAACTCAGCAGAATAGGCCTATTTGGATCAAGAAGGAACTGTCCCCAGCTTGAAACATCCAAATTGGAGGACGTCTTTCTGTCAAAAACCATCTCAATTCTCACAGGAAAACAATGTGCTAGATGCTAGTGCGTCTAACAGGAATGGATTTTTTTCTGGAGATACACGTGTATCTTCTATTTAGCTGAATAGGCCTATTTGGAGCAACATGAGTCTTTCTCTACCTTGAAATTCTGATTTGCAACATGTACTCCTGTAAAACAAACTCAATGATCACAGGGAAGTAACGTGCTTGATGCTCCTGCTTTTAGCACACGTGGTTTTCACGAGAGATACATGTGATTCTTCCCCTCTGCTGAATAGGCCTACTTGCAACAAAGCCAGCCTTTTGCACTTTGAAAACAATGTCTGGCAGGAAGATTTCCTTTCAAAAACGAACTCAATACTCAGAGAAAAATAACGTCAGATGCTGCAGCTCCACACACAGAGGGTTTTCTTTGGAGTGATCCTTGTGTGTCTTCAACTCAGCTGAATAGGCCTAGAGGGAGGAAAGAGAGCCTACCTCCACCTTGAAACCCCTCAGTTGTGGGAAGTTTTCCTTTCAAAAAGTGACTTAACTCTTACAGGGAAACCATGTGCTAGATGCTGTAGATTCTAGCATATATGGTTTTCTTTCAGGAGTCACCTGTGTTTCCTCAACTCAACTGTTTAGACCTATTAACAGTCAGAAGCGCCTATCTCTAGCTTCAAACACCTAAACACCTAAACTAACTCATGTCACAGAAAGAAAATATTGTAGGCTCTCCTGCTTCCCAGGTGATTCTTTCATGACACAGGTGGGTTTCTTCAACTCAACTGAATAGGCCAATTTGGGAAAAAGGAGCCCTTTCACAACGCGATCACTGATTTGCAGGAAGCACTTCTTTCAAAACATAACTAAATATGCCAGGAAAACAATCTCTCAGGTGATCCTGCTTCTAATACAGATGGTTTTCTTTTGAGAGATCCATGTGTTTCTTCAATTTAGAAGAATGAGCCTATTTGGACAAAATGATCCTTTTTCCACCTTGAAAATTGTAATTTCTCTGAAGTATTCCCTTCAAACCCTAACTCAACTCTCACAGGCACACAACGTGCTAGATACGTGAGGCTCTAACATAGAGGCTTTTCTTTGGACAGATACATGTCTTTGCTCAAGTCAGCTGAATTGAACTTTTGAGAGTAAATAGCGCCTAGGTCCAGGATAAACCACGTATGTTTCAGGAAGTATTCCTATCAGATCTAACTCAATTCGCACAAAGAAACAATGTGCTACATGCTGCTGCTCCTAACCTAGATGGTTTTCTTCAGAGAACTACGTGTGTTTCTTTTAAGCAGATAATAGGTCTATGTGGAATAAAATGAGCAATAATCCACCATGAAAATGTGATTGGCAGCATGTAATGCTTTCAAAATTAACTCAGTTCTCACAGGAAAGAAAAATGTGCTAGGTGCTCCTGCTTCTAACACAGATGGTTTTCTTTGGAGAGATAGCTATGTTTATTCTTCTCAGCTGAATAGGCCTATATTGAACAAAATGAGCCTGTCTCCACCTTGAAATCTGATATTTGAGGGAGTAGTTAGTCCTTGCAGAAACTACTTCAATTCTGAAAGGAAAACAATGTGCTAGATGCTGCGGCTTCTCACATACCTGTTTTTCTTTGGAGAGCTACATGTGTTTCTTCAACGCAGCCCAGTGGGCCGATTTGCATCGGGGAAAGCTATTGTTCTCATAAAACACCAAAGTTTCAGCAGTGCTCTTTCAAAAACTCAGCGTATTTTCACAGGAAAACAATGTGCTAGTTGCTCCTGCATCTAACACGAATGGCTTCTTTTCTAGAGATGCATGCTTTTCTTCATCGTAGCTGAATAGGCCTATTTGGATCAAATGAGCCTTTCTCCACCTTGAAAATTCTGATTTGCAGGAAGTATTCCTTTCAAAAACGAACTCAATTTTAGTAGGGAAAGTATGTGCCTGATGCTCCTGCTCTCAGAGCACATGGTTTTCTTCGAGAAATGCGTGCGTTTCGTCCACTCAACTGAATTGGCCTATTTGGACCAAAATCATCCTTTCTCCACCTTGAAATCTATGTTTTGCAGGAAGTGTTCCTCTCAAAAACGACCTCAATTCACAATGGAAAATAATATGCTAGATGCTGCACGTTCTAGCATACATGCTTGTCTTTGGAGAGGTGCATGGGTTTCTTCACCTGAGCTGAATAGGCCTATTTGGATCAAAGAGAGCCTATATTCACTTTGAAACATCAAAGTTGCAGGCAGTACTTTGGCCAAAACTACCACCATTCTCACAGGAAAACAATGGCTACTTGCTACTGCATCTAACAGAAACCCTTGTGTTCTCGAGACACATGTGCTTCTTCCACGTAGCTGAAGAGGCCTCTTGGGAAAAAAGTGAGCCTTTATTCACCATGAAACTTCTGTTTTGCAGGAAGTATTCCTTCAAACACTACTTCAATTTTCACTGGGAAACAATTGGGTAGATGCTCCAGCTTCTAGCTCACGTGGTTTTCTCTTGGAAGATACTTGTGTTTCATCAAGTCAGCCGAATTGGCCCATTTGGTGCAACCAACGCAGATATCCCGATTGAATCACCTAAGTCGGAGGAGGTATTTCCATTCCATCTAACTCAATTCTTATAGAGAAACAATACTGTAGATGCTGCTGCTTCTAACTTAGATGGCTTTCTTTGGAGATACATATGTTTCTTCTACTCAGCTGCATAGGCCTATATTGTACAAAGTGAAATTTTGTCCACGTTGATATCTATGATTTCAGGGAGTATTCCTTTCAAAAACTACCTCAAGTCTCACAGGGAAACATGTGATAGATGCCACAGCTCGTAACATAGATGGGTTTTTCTGAGAGACACTTGTGTTTCTTCACCTCAGCTGAATAGGTCAATTTTGAGCAAGCACCGCCTATCTGCAGCATGAAGCACGAAAATTCGTAGAAGTCTTTCTTTCAAAACTCACTAAATTCTCACAGGAAAACAATGTGGTTAATGTTGCAGTGTCTAGCAAACCTGGTTTTCTTTGGAGTGAATCGTGTGTTTCTTCACCTCAGCTGAGTAGGCCTATTTGGATTAAAGAGCGTGTATGTTCACCTTGAAACGCCGAAGGTGGAGGCTGTCGTCCTTCCAAAACTAGTACATTTCTCACAGGAAAACCATGGGCTACTTACTCCTGCGTCTAACACGAACAGCTTTTTTTTCCAGAGATTCATGTGTTGTGTCAACTTAGCTCTATAGGACCACTCGGAAGAAAATGAGCCTTCCTCTCCTTGAAAATTATGATCTGCGTAAACTATTCCTTTCAAAAATTAACTTAATTTTCACAGGGGAACCAAGTCCGTGATGCTCCTGCTGCTAGCACACATGGATTTCTTTGAGAGATACTTGAGTTTCGTCCATTCAGCTGAATAGGCCCCCTTGGAAAATAATCAGACTTTCTCTACATTCAAATCTATGACTTCAGGAATTATTTCTTATAAAACTCCCTCAAGTCCCTCAGGAAAACAAGGTGTCAGATGCTGTACCTTCTAGCATGCATCGTTTTCTTTGGAGAGGTTCATATGTTTCCTCAACTCAGCTCAATAGGCCTATTTGGATCCAAGAGAGCCTAGATTCACCTTGAAACACTGAAATTGTAGGCAGTACTCTTAACAAGTGGGACACAATTCTCAAAGGAAAAGAATGTGTTAGGTGCTCCTCTGTCTAAAAAGAATGGTTTTGTTTCCAGAGATACTTGTGTTTCTTCAACTCAGCAGAATAGGCCTATTTGGATCAAGAAGGAACTGTCCCCAGCTTGAAACATCCAAATTGGAGGACGTCTTTCTGTCAAAAACCATCTCAATTCTCACAGGAAAACAATGTGCTAGATGCTA
Organism: Castor canadensis; assembly: GCF_047511655.1. Taxonomy (NCBI): domain Eukaryota; kingdom Metazoa; phylum Chordata; class Mammalia; order Rodentia; family Castoridae; genus Castor; species Castor canadensis. Next base: position 152,046,336 of record NC_133387.1, on the reverse strand, counting down.
GTGCGTCTAACAGGAATGGATTTTTTTCTGGAGATACACGTGTATCTTCTATTTAGCTGAATAGGCCTATTTGGAGCAACATGAGTCTTTCTCTACCTTGAAATTCTGATTTGCAACATGTACTCCTGTAAAACAAACTCAATGATCACAGGGAAGTAACGTGCTTGATGCTCCTGCTTTTAGCACACGTGGTTTTCACGAGAGATACATGTGATTCTTCCCCTCTGCTGAATAGGCCTACTTGCAACAAAGCCAGCCTTTTGCACTTTGAAAACAATGTCTGGCAGGAAGATTTCCTTTCAAAAACGAACTCAATACTCAGAGAAAAATAACGTCAGATGCTGCAGCTCCACACACAGAGGGTTTTCTTTGGAGTGATCCTTGTGTGTCTTCAACTCAGCTGAATAGGCCTAGAGGGAGGAAAGAGAGCCTACCTCCACCTTGAAACCCCTCAGTTGTGGGAAGTTTTCCTTTCAAAAAGTGACTTAACTCTTACAGGGAAACCATGTGCTAGATGCTGTAGATTCTAGCATATATGGTTTTCTTTCAGGAGTCACCTGTGTTTCCTCAACTCAACTGTTTAGACCTATTAACAGTCAGAAGCGCCTATCTCTAGCTTCAAACACCTAAACACCTAAACTAACTCATGTCACAGAAAGAAAATATTGTAGGCTCTCCTGCTTCCCAGGTGATTCTTTCATGACACAGGTGGGTTTCTTCAACTCAACTGAATAGGCCAATTTGGGAAAAAGGAGCCCTTTCACAACGCGATCACTGATTTGCAGGAAGCACTTCTTTCAAAACATAACTAAATATGCCAGGAAAACAATCTCTCAGGTGATCCTGCTTCTAATACAGATGGTTTTCTTTTGAGAGATCCATGTGTTTCTTCAATTTAGAAGAATGAGCCTATTTGGACAAAATGATCCTTTTTCCACCTTGAAAATTGTAATTTCTCTGAAGTATTCCCTTCAAACCCTAACTCAACTCTCACAGGCACACAACGTGCTAGATACGTGAGGCTCTAACATAGAGGCTTTTCTTTGGACAGATACATGTCTTTGCTCAAGTCAGCTGAATTGAACTTTTGAGAGTAAATAGCGCCTAGGTCCAGGATAAACCACGTATGTTTCAGGAAGTATTCCTATCAGATCTAACTCAATTCGCACAAAGAAACAATGTGCTACATGCTGCTGCTCCTAACCTAGATGGTTTTCTTCAGAGAACTACGTGTGTTTCTTTTAAGCAGATAATAGGTCTATGTGGAATAAAATGAGCAATAATCCACCATGAAAATGTGATTGGCAGCATGTAATGCTTTCAAAATTAACTCAGTTCTCACAGGAAAGAAAAATGTGCTAGGTGCTCCTGCTTCTAACACAGATGGTTTTCTTTGGAGAGATAGCTATGTTTATTCTTCTCAGCTGAATAGGCCTATATTGAACAAAATGAGCCTGTCTCCACCTTGAAATCTGATATTTGAGGGAGTAGTTAGTCCTTGCAGAAACTACTTCAATTCTGAAAGGAAAACAATGTGCTAGATGCTGCGGCTTCTCACATACCTGTTTTTCTTTGGAGAGCTACATGTGTTTCTTCAACGCAGCCCAGTGGGCCGATTTGCATCGGGGAAAGCTATTGTTCTCATAAAACACCAAAGTTTCAGCAGTGCTCTTTCAAAAACTCAGCGTATTTTCACAGGAAAACAATGTGCTAGTTGCTCCTGCATCTAACACGAATGGCTTCTTTTCTAGAGATGCATGCTTTTCTTCATCGTAGCTGAATAGGCCTATTTGGATCAAATGAGCCTTTCTCCACCTTGAAAATTCTGATTTGCAGGAAGTATTCCTTTCAAAAACGAACTCAATTTTAGTAGGGAAAGTATGTGCCTGATGCTCCTGCTCTCAGAGCACATGGTTTTCTTCGAGAAATGCGTGCGTTTCGTCCACTCAACTGAATTGGCCTATTTGGACCAAAATCATCCTTTCTCCACCTTGAAATCTATGTTTTGCAGGAAGTGTTCCTCTCAAAAACGACCTCAATTCACAATGGAAAATAATATGCTAGATGCTGCACGTTCTAGCATACATGCTTGTCTTTGGAGAGGTGCATGGGTTTCTTCACCTGAGCTGAATAGGCCTATTTGGATCAAAGAGAGCCTATATTCACTTTGAAACATCAAAGTTGCAGGCAGTACTTTGGCCAAAACTACCACCATTCTCACAGGAAAACAATGGCTACTTGCTACTGCATCTAACAGAAACCCTTGTGTTCTCGAGACACATGTGCTTCTTCCACGTAGCTGAAGAGGCCTCTTGGGAAAAAAGTGAGCCTTTATTCACCATGAAACTTCTGTTTTGCAGGAAGTATTCCTTCAAACACTACTTCAATTTTCACTGGGAAACAATTGGGTAGATGCTCCAGCTTCTAGCTCACGTGGTTTTCTCTTGGAAGATACTTGTGTTTCATCAAGTCAGCCGAATTGGCCCATTTGGTGCAACCAACGCAGATATCCCGATTGAATCACCTAAGTCGGAGGAGGTATTTCCATTCCATCTAACTCAATTCTTATAGAGAAACAATACTGTAGATGCTGCTGCTTCTAACTTAGATGGCTTTCTTTGGAGATACATATGTTTCTTCTACTCAGCTGCATAGGCCTATATTGTACAAAGTGAAATTTTGTCCACGTTGATATCTATGATTTCAGGGAGTATTCCTTTCAAAAACTACCTCAAGTCTCACAGGGAAACATGTGATAGATGCCACAGCTCGTAACATAGATGGGTTTTTCTGAGAGACACTTGTGTTTCTTCACCTCAGCTGAATAGGTCAATTTTGAGCAAGCACCGCCTATCTGCAGCATGAAGCACGAAAATTCGTAGAAGTCTTTCTTTCAAAACTCACTAAATTCTCACAGGAAAACAATGTGGTTAATGTTGCAGTGTCTAGCAAACCTGGTTTTCTTTGGAGTGAATCGTGTGTTTCTTCACCTCAGCTGAGTAGGCCTATTTGGATTAAAGAGCGTGTATGTTCACCTTGAAACGCCGAAGGTGGAGGCTGTCGTCCTTCCAAAACTAGTACATTTCTCACAGGAAAACCATGGGCTACTTACTCCTGCGTCTAACACGAACAGCTTTTTTTCCAGAGATTCATGTGTTGTGTCAACTTAGCTCTATAGGACCACTCGGAAGAAAATGAGCCTTCCTCTCCTTGAAAATTATGATCTGCGTAAACTATTCCTTTCAAAAATTAACTTAATTTTCACAGGGGAACCAAGTCCGTGATGCTCCTGCTGCTAGCACACATGGATTTCTTTGAGAGATACTTGAGTTTCGTCCATTCAGCTGAATAGGCCCCCTTGGAAAATAATCAGACTTTCTCTACATTCAAATCTATGACTTCAGGAATTATTTCTTATAAAACTCCCTCAAGTCCCTCAGGAAAACAAGGTGTCAGATGCTGTACCTTCTAGCATGCATCGTTTTCTTTGGAGAGGTTCATATGTTTCCTCAACTCAGCTCAATAGGCCTATTTGGATCCAAGAGAGCCTAGATTCACCTTGAAACACTGAAATTGTAGGCAGTACTCTTAACAAGTGGGACACAATTCTCAAAGGAAAAGAATGTGTTAGGTGCTCCTCTGTCTAAAAAGAATGGTTTTGTTTCCAGAGATACTTGTGTTTCTTCAACTCAGCAGAATAGGCCTATTTGGATCAAGAAGGAACTGTCCCCAGCTTGAAACATCCAAATTGGAGGACGTCTTTCTGTCAAAAACCATCTCAATTCTCACAGGAAAACAATGTGCTAGATGCTAGTGCGTCTAACAGGAATGGATTTTTTTCTGGAGATACACGTGTATCTTCTATTTAGCTGAATAGGCCTATTTGGAGCAACATGAGTCTTTCTCTACCTTGAAATTCTGATTTGCAACATGTACTCCTGTAAAACAAACTCAATGATCACAGGGAAGTAACGTGCTTGATGCTCCTGCTTTTAGCACACGTGGTTTTCACGAGAGATACATGTGATTCTTCCCCTCTGCTGAATAGGCCTACTTGCAACAAAGCCAGCCTTTTGCACTTTGAAAACAATGTCTGGCAGGAAGATTTCCTTTCAAAAACGAACTCAATACTCAGAGAAAAATAACGTCAGATGCTGCAGCTCCACACACAGAGGGTTTTCTTTGGAGTGATCCTTGTGTGTCTTCAACTCAGCTGAATAGGCCTAGAGGGAGGAAAGAGAGCCTACCTCCACCTTGAAACCCCTCAGTTGTGGGAAGTTTTCCTTTCAAAAAGTGACTTAACTCTTACAGGGAAACCATGTGCTAGATGCTGTAGATTCTAGCATATATGGTTTTCTTTCAGGAGTCACCTGTGTTTCCTCAACTCAACTGTTTAGACCTATTAACAGTCAGAAGCGCCTATCTCTAGCTTCAAACACCTAAACACCTAAACTAACTCATGTCACAGAAAGAAAATATTGTAGGCTCTCCTGCTTCCCAGGTGATTCTTTCATGACACAGGTGGGTTTCTTCAACTCAACTGAATAGGCCAATTTGGGAAAAAGGAGCCCTTTCACAACGCGATCACTGATTTGCAGGAAGCACTTCTTTCAAAACATAACTAAATATGCCAGGAAAACAATCTCTCAGGTGATCCTGCTTCTAATACAGATGGTTTTCTTTTGAGAGATCCATGTGTTTCTTCAATTTAGAAGAATGAGCCTATTTGGACAAAATGATCCTTTTTCCACCTTGAAAATTGTAATTTCTCTGAAGTATTCCCTTCAAACCCTAACTCAACTCTCACAGGCACACAACGTGCTAGATACGTGAGGCTCTAACATAGAGGCTTTTCTTTGGACAGATACATGTCTTTGCTCAAGTCAGCTGAATTGAACTTTTGAGAGTAAATAGCGCCTAGGTCCAGGATAAACCACGTATGTTTCAGGAAGTATTCCTATCAGATCTAACTCAATTCGCACAAAGAAACAATGTGCTACATGCTGCTGCTCCTAACCTAGATGGTTTTCTTCAGAGAACTACGTGTGTTTCTTTTAAGCAGATAATAGGTCTATGTGGAATAAAATGAGCAATAATCCACCATGAAAATGTGATTGGCAGCATGTAATGCTTTCAAAATTAACTCAGTTCTCACAGGAAAGAAAAATGTGCTAGGTGCTCCTGCTTCTAACACAGATGGTTTTCTTTGGAGAGATAGCTATGTTTATTCTTCTCAGCTGAATAGGCCTATATTGAACAAAATGAGCCTGTCTCCACCTTGAAATCTGATATTTGAGGGAGTAGTTAGTCCTTGCAGAAACTACTTCAATTCTGAAAGGAAAACAATGTGCTAGATGCTGCGGCTTCTCACATACCTGTTTTTCTTTGGAGAGCTACATGTGTTTCTTCAACGCAGCCCAGTGGGCCGATTTGCATCGGGGAAAGCTATTGTTCTCATAAAACACCAAAGTTTCAGCAGTGCTCTTTCAAAAACTCAGCATATTTTCACAGGAAAACAATGTGCTAGTTGCTCCTGCATCTAACACGAATGGCTTCTTTTCTAGAGATGCATGCTTTTCTTCATCGTAGCTGAATAGGCCTATTTGGATCAAATGAGCCTTTCTCCACCTTGAAAATTCTGATTTGCAGGAAGTATTCCTTTCAAAAACGAACTCAATTTTAGTAGGGAAAGTATGTGCCTGATGCTCCTGCTCTCAGAGCACATGGTTTTCTTCGAGAAATGCGTGCGTTTCGTCCACTCAACTGAATTGGCCTATTTGGACCAAAATCATCCTTTCTCCACCTTGAAATCTATGTTTTGCAGGAAGTGTTCCTCTCAAAAACGACCTCAATTCACAATGGAAAATAATATGCTAGATGCTGCACGTTCTAGCATACATGCTTGTCTTTGGAGAGGTGCATGGGTTTCTTCACCTGAGCTGAATAGGCCTATTTGGATCAAAGAGAGCCTATATTCACTTTGAAACATCAAAGTTGCAGGCAGTACTTTGGCCAAAACTACCACCATTCTCACAGGAAAACAATGGCTACTTGCTACTGCATCTAACAGAAACCCTTGTGTTCTCGAGACACATGTGCTTCTTCCACGTAGCTGAAGAGGCCTCTTGGGAAAAAAGTGAGCCTTTATTCACCATGAAACTTCTGTTTTGCAGGAAGTATTCCTTCAAACACTACTTCAATTTTCACTGGGAAACAATTGGGTAGATGCTCCAGCTTCTAGCTCACGTGGTTTTCTCTTGGAAGATACTTGTGTTTCATCAAGTCAGCCGAATTGGCCCATTTGGTGCAACCAACGCAGATATCCCGATTGAATCACCTAAGTCGGAGGAGGTATTTCCATTCCATCTAACTCAATTCTTATAGAGAAACAATACTGTAGATGCTGCTGCTTCTAACTTAGATGGCTTTCTTTGGAGATACATATGTTTCTTCTACTCAGCTGCATAGGCCTATATTGTACAAAGTGAAATTTTGTCCACGTTGATATCTATGATTTCAGGGAGTATTCCTTTCAAAAACTACCTCAAGTCTCACAGGGAAACATGTGATAGATGCCACAGCTCGTAACATAGATGGGTTTTTCTGAGAGACACTTGTGTTTCTTCACCTCAGCTGAATAGGTCAATTTTGAGCAAGCACCGCCTATCTGCAGCATGAAGCACGAAAATTCGTAGAAGTCTTTCTTTCAAAACTCACTAAATTCTCACAGGAAAACAATGTGGTTAATGTTGCAGTGTCTAGCAAACCTGGTTTTCTTTGGAGTGAATCGTGTGTTTCTTCACCTCAGCTGAGTAGGCCTATTTGGATTAAAGAGCGTGTATGTTCACCTTGAAACGCCGAAGGTGGAGGCTGTCGTCCTTCCAAAACTAGTACATTTCTCACAGGAAAACCATGGGCTACTTACTCCTGCGTCTAACACGAACAGCTTTTTTTCCAGAGATTCATGTGTTGTGTCAACTTAGCTCTATAGGACCACTCGGAAGAAAATGAGCCTTCCTCTCCTTGAAAATTATGATCTGCGTAAACTATTCCTTTCAAAAATTAACTTAATTTTCACAGGGGAACCAAGTCCGTGATGCTCCTGCTGCTAGCACACATGGATTTCTTTGAGAGATACTTGAGTTTCGTCCATTCAGCTGAATAGGCCCCCTTGGAAAATAATCAGACTTTCTCTACATTCAAATCTATGACTTCAGGAATTATTTCTTATAAAACTCCCTCAAGTCCCTCAGGAAAACAAGGTGTCAGATGCTGTACCTTCTAGCATGCATCGTTTTCTTTGGAGAGGTTCATATGTTTCCTCAACTCAGCTCAATAGGCCTATTTGGATCCAAGAGAGCCTAGATTCACCTTGAAACACTGAAATTGTAGGCAGTACTCTTAACAAGTGGGACACAATTCTCAAAGGAAAAGAATGTGTTAGGTGCTCCTCTGTCTAAAAAGAATGGTTTTGTTTCCAGAGATACTTGTGTTTCTTCAACTCAGCAGAATAGGCCTATTTGGATCAAGAAGGAACTGTCCCCAGCTTGAAACATCCAAATTGGAGGACGTCTTTCTGTCAAAAACCATCTCAATTCTCACAGGAAAACAATGTGCTAGATGCTAGTGCGTCTAACAGGAATGGATTTTTTTCTGGAGATACACGTGTATCTTCTATTTAGCTGAATAGGCCTATTTGGAGCAACATGAGTCTTTCTCTACCTTGAAATTCTGATTTGCAACATGTACTCCTGTAAAACAAACTCAATGATCACAGGGAAGTAACGTGCTTGATGCTCCTGCTTTTAGCACACGTGGTTTTCACGAGAGATACATGTGATTCTTCCCCTCTGCTGAATAGGCCTACTTGCAACAAAGCCAGCCTTTTGCACTTTGAAAACAATGTCTGGCAGGAAGATTTCCTTTCAAAAACGAACTCAATACTCAGAGAAAAATAACGTCAGATGCTGCAGCTCCACACACAGAGGGTTTTCTTTGGAGTGATCCTTGTGTGTCTTCAACTCAGCTGAATAGGCCTAGAGGGAGGAAAGAGAGCCTACCTCCACCTTGAAACCCCTCAGTTGTGGGAAGTTTTCCTTTCAAAAAGTGACTTAACTCTTACAGGGAAACCATGTGCTAGATGCTGTAGATTCTAGCATATATGGTTTTCTTTCAGGAGTCACCTGTGTTTCCTCAACTCAACTGTTTAGACCTATTAACAGTCAGAAGCGCCTATCTCTAGCTTCAAACACCTAAACACCTAAACTAACTCATGTCACAGAAAGAAAATATTGTAGGCTCTCCTGCTTCCCAGGTGATTCTTTCATGACACAGGTGGGTTTCTTCAACTCAACTGAATAGGCCAATTTGGGAAAAAGGAGCCCTTTCACAACGCGATCACTGATTTGCAGGAAGCACTTCTTTCAAAACATAACTAAATATGCCAGGAAAACAATCTCTCAGGTGATCCTGCTTCTAATACAGATGGTTTTCTTTTGAGAGATCCATGTGTTTCTTCAATTTAGAAGAATGAGCCTATTTGGACAAAATGATCCTTTTTCCACCTTGAAAATTGTAATTTCTCTGAAGTATTCCCTTCAAACCCTAACTCAACTCTCACAGGCACACAACGTGCTAGATACGTGAGGCTCTAACATAGAGGCTTTTCTTTGGACAGATACATGTCTTTGCTCAAGTCAGCTGAATTGAACTTTTGAGAGTAAATAGCGCCTAGGTCCAGGATAAACCACGTATGTTTCAGGAAGTATTCCTATCAGATCTAACTCAATTCGCACAAAGAAACAATGTGCTACATGCTGCTGCTCCTAACCTAGATGGTTTTCTTCAGAGAACTACGTGTGTTTCTTTTAAGCAGATAATAGGTCTATGTGGAATAAAATGAGCAATAATCCACCATGAAAATGTGATTGGCAGCATGTAATGCTTTCAAAATTAACTCAGTTCTCACAGGAAAGAAAAATGTGCTAGGTGCTCCTGCTTCTAACACAGATGGTTTTCTTTGGAGAGATAGCTATGTTTATTCTTCTCAGCTGAATAGGCCTATATTGAACAAAATGAGCCTGTCTCCACCTTGAAATCTGATATTTGAGGGAGTAGTTAGTCCTTGCAGAAACTACTTCAATTCTGAAAGGAAAACAATGTGCTAGATGCTGCGGCTTCTCACATACCTGTTTTTCTTTGGAGAGCTACATGTGTTTCTTCAACGCAGCCCAGTGGGCCGATTTGCATCGGGGAAAGCTATTGTTCTCATAAAACACCAAAGTTTCAGCAGTGCTCTTTCAAAAACTCAGCGTATTTTCACAGGAAAACAATGTGCTAGTTGCTCCTGCATCTAACACGAATGGCTTCTTTTCTAGAGATGCATGCTTTTCTTCATCGTAGCTGAATAGGCCTATTTGGATCAAATGAGCCTTTCTCCACCTTGAAAATTCTGATTTGCAGGAAGTATTCCTTTCAAAAACGAACTCAATTTTAGTAGGGAAAGTATGTGCCTGATGCTCCTGCTCTCAGAGCACATGGTTTTCTTCGAGAAATGCGTGCGTTTCGTCCACTCAACTGAATTGGCCTATTTGGACCAAAATCATCCTTTCTCCACCTTGAAATCTATGTTTTGCAGGAAGTGTTCCTCTCAAAAACGACCTCAATTCACAATGGAAAATAATATGCTAGATGCTGCACGTTCTAGCATACATGCTTGTCTTTGGAGAGGTGCATGGGTTTCTTCACCTGAGCTGAATAGGCCTATTTGGATCAAAGAGAGCCTATATTCACTTTGAAACATCAAAGTTGCAGGCAGTACTTTGGCCAAAACTACCACCATTCTCACAGGAAAACAATGGCTACTTGCTACTGCATCTAACAGAAACCCTTGTGTTCTCGAGACACATGTGCTTCTTCCACGTAGCTGAAGAGGCCTCTTGGGAAAAAAGTGAGCCTTTATTCACCATGAAACTTCTGTTTTGCAGGAAGTATTCCTTCAAACACTACTTCAATTTTCACTGGGAAACAATTGGGTAGATGCTCCAGCTTCTAGCTCACGTGGTTTTCTCTTGGAAGATACTTGTGTTTCATCAAGTCAGCCGAATTGGCCCATTTGGTGCAACCAACGCAGATATCCCGATTGAATCACCTAAGTCGGAGGAGGTATTTCCATTCCATCTAACTCAATTCTTATAGAGAAACAATACTGTAGATGCTGCTGCTTCTAACTTAGATGGCTTTCTTTGGAGATACATATGTTTCTTCTACTCAGCTGCATAGGCCTATATTGTACAAAGTGAAATTTTGTCCACGTTGATATCTATGATTTCAGGGAGTATTCCTTTCAAAAACTACCTCAAGTCTCACAGGGAAACATGTGATAGATGCCACAGCTCGTAACATAGATGGGTTTTTCTGAGAGACACTTGTGTTTCTTCACCTCAGCTGAATAGGTCAATTTTGAGCAAGCACCGCCTATCTGCAGCATGAAGCACGAAAATTCGTAGAAGTCTTTCTTTCAAAACTCACTAAATTCTCACAGGAAAACAATGTGGTTAATGTTGCAGTGTCTAGCAAACCTGGTTTTCTTTGGAGTGAATCGTGTGTTTCTTCACCTCAGCTGAGTAGGCCTATTTGGATTAAAGAGCGTGTATGTTCACCTTGAAACGCCGAAAGTGGAGGCTGTCGTCCTTCCAAAACTAGTACATTTCTCACAGGAAAACCATGGGCTACTTACTCCTGCGTCTAACACGAACAGCTTTTTTTCCAGAGATTCATGTGTTGTGTCAACTTAGCTCTATAGGACCACTCGGAAGAAAATGAGCCTTCCTCTCCTTGAAAATTATGATCTGCGTAAACTATTCCTTTCAAAAATTAACTTAATTTTCACAGGGGAACCAAGTCCGTGATGCTCCTGCTGCTAGCACACATGGATTTCTTTGAGAGATACTTGAGTTTCGTCCATTCAGCTGAATAGGCCCCCTTGGAAAATAATCAGACTTTCTCTACATTCAAATCTATGACTTCAGGAATTATTTCTTATAAAACTCCCTCAAGTCCCTCAGGAAAACAAGGTGTCAGATGCTGTACCTTCTAGCATGCATCGTTTTCTTTGGAGAGGTTCATATGTTTCCTCAACTCAGCTCAATAGGCCTATTTGGATCCAAGAGAGCCTAGATTCACCTTGAAACACTGAAATTGTAGGCAGTACTCTTAACAAGTGGGACACAATTCTCAAAGGAAAAGAATGTGTTAGGTGCTCCTCTGTCTAAAAAGAATGGTTTTGTTTCCAGAGATACTTGTGTTTCTTCAACTCAGCAGAATAGGCCTATTTGGATCAAGAAGGAACTGTCCCCAGCTTGAAACATCCAAATTGGAGGACGTCTTTCTGTCAAAAACCATCTCAATTCTCACAGGAAAACAATGTGCTAGATGCTAGTGCGTCTAACAGGAATGGATTTTTTTCTGGAGATACACGTGTATCTTCTATTTAGCTGAATAGGCCTATTTGGAGCAACATGAGTCTTTCTCTACCTTGAAATTCTGATTTGCAACATGTACTCCTGTAAAACAAACTCAATGATCACAGGGAAGTAACGTGCTTGATGCTCCTGCTTTTAGCACACGTGGTTTTCACGAGAGATACATGTGATTCTTCCCCTCTGCTGAATAGGCCTACTTGCAACAAAGCCAGCCTTTTGCACTTTGAAAACAATGTCTGGCAGGAAGATTTCCTTTCAAAAACGAACTCAATACTCAGAGAAAAATAACGTCAGATGCTGCAGCTCCACACACAGAGGGTTTTCTTTGGAGTGATCCTTGTGTGTCTTCAACTCAGCTGAATAGGCCTAGAGGGAGGAAAGAGAGCCTACCTCCACCTTGAAACCCCTCAGTTGTGGGAAGTTTTCCTTTCAAAAAGTGACTTAACTCTTACAAGGAAACCATGTGCTAGATGCTGTAGATTCTAGCATATATGGTTTTCTTTCAGGAGTCACCTGTGTTTCCTCAACTCAACTGTTTAGACCTATTAACAGTCAGAAGCGCCTATCTCTAGCTTCAAACACCTAAACACCTAAACTAACTCATGTCACAGAAAGAAAATATTGTAGGCTCTCCTGCTTCCCAGGTGATTCTTTCATGACACAGGTGGGTTTCTTCAACTCAACTGAATAGGCCAATTTGGGAAAAAGGAGCCCTTTCACAACGCGATCACTGATTTGCAGGAAGCACTTCTTTCAAAACATAACTAAATATGCCAGGAAAACAATCTCTCAGGTGATCCTGCTTCTAATACAGATGGTTTTCTTTTGAGAGATCCATGTGTTTCTTCAATTTAGAAGAATGAGCCTATTTGGACAAAATGATCCTTTTTCCACCTTGAAAATTGTAATTTCTCTGAAGTATTCCCTTCAAACCCTAGCTCAACTCTCACAGGCACACAACGTGCTAGATACGTGAGGCTCTAACATAGAGGCTTTTCTTTGGACAGATACATGTCTTTGCTCAAGTCAGCTGAATTGAACTTTTGAGAGTAAATAGCGCCTAGGTCCAGGATAAACCACGTATGTTTCAGGAAGTATTCCTATCAGATCTAACTCAATTCGCACAAAGAAACAATGTGCTACATGCTGCTGCTCCTAACCTAGATGGTTTTCTTCAGAGAACTACGTGTGTTTCTTTTAAGCAGATAATAGGTCTATGTGGAATAAAATGAGCAATAATCCACCATGAAAATGTGATTGGCAGCATGTAATGCTTTCAAAATTAACTCAGTTCTCACAGGAAAGAAAAATGTGCTAGGTGCTCCTGCTTCTAACACAGATGGTTTTCTTTGGAGAGATAGCTATGTTTATTCTTCTCAGCTGAATAGGCCTATATTGAACAAAATGAGCCTGTCTCCACCTTGAAATCTGATATTTGAGGGAGTAGTTAGTCCTTGCAGAAACTACTTCAATTCTGAAAGGAAAACAATGTGCTAGATGCTGCGGCTTCTCACATACCTGTTTTTCTTTGGAGAGCTACATGTGTTTCTTCAACGCAGCCCAGTGGGCCGATTTGCATCGGGGAAAGCTATTGTTCTCATAAAACACCAAAGTTTCAGCAGTGCTCTTTCAAAAACTCAGCGTATTTTCACAGGAAAACAATGTGCTAGTTGCTCCTGCATCTAACACGAATGGCTTCTTTTCTAGAGATGCATGCTTTTCTTCATCGTAGCTGAATAGGCCTATTTGGATCAAATGAGCCTTTCTCCACCTTGAAAATTCTGATTTGCAGGAAGTATTCCTTTCAACAACGAACTCAATTTTAGTAGGGAAAGTATGTGCCTGATGCTCCTGCTCTCAGAGCACATGGTTTTCTTCGAGAAATGCGTGCGTTTCGTCCACTCAACTGAATTGGCCTATTTGGACCAAAATCATCCTTTCTCCACCTTGAAATCTATGTTTTGCAGGAAGTGTTCCTCTCAAAAACGACCTCAATTCACAATGGAAAATAATATGCTAGATGCTGCACGTTCTAGCATACATGCTTGTCTTTGGAGAGGTGCATGGGTTTCTTCACCTGAGCTGAATAGGCCTATTTGGATCAAAGAGAGCCTATATTCACTTTGAAACATCAAAGTTGCAGGCAGTACTTTGGCCAAAACTACCACCATTCTCACAGGAAAACAATGGCTACTTGCTACTGCATCTAACAGAAACCCTTGTGTTCTCGAGACACATGTGCTTCTTCCACGTAGCTGAAGAGGCCTCTTGGGAAAAAAGTGAGCCTTTATTCACCATGAAACTTCTGTTTTGCAGGAAGTATTCCTTCAAACACTACTTCAATTTTCACTGGGAAACAATTGGGTAGATGCTCCAGCTTCTAGCTCACGTGGTTTTCTCTTGGAAGATACTTGTGTTTCATCAAGTCAGCCGAATTGGCCCATTTGGTGCAACCAACGCAGATATCCCGATTGAATCACCTAAGTCGGAGGAGGTATTTCCATTCCATCTAACTCAATTCTTATAGAGAAACAATACTGTAGATGCTGCTGCTTCTAACTTAGATGGCTTTCTTTGGAGATACATATGTTTCTTCTACTCAGCTGCATAGGCCTATATTGTACAAAGTGAAATTTTGTCCACGTTGATATCTATGATTTCAGGGAGTATTCCTTTCAAAAACTACCTCAAGTCTCACAGGAAAACATGTGATAGATGCCACAGCTCGTAACATAGATGGGTTTTTCTGAGAGACACTTGTGTTTCTTCACCTCAGCTGAATAGGTCAATTTTGAGCAAGCACCGCCTATCTGCAGCATGAAGCACGAAAATTCGTAGAAGTCTTTCTTTCAAAACTCACTAAATTCTCACAGGAAAACAATGTGGTTAATGTTGCAGTGTCTAGCAAACCTGGTTTTCTTTGGAGTGAATCGTGTGTTTCTTCACCTCAGCTGAGTAGGCCTATTTGGATTAAAGAGCGTGTATGTTCACCTTGAAACGCCGAAGGTGGAGGCTGTCGTCCTTCCAAAACTAGTACATTTCTCACAGGAAAACCATGGGCTACTTACTCCTGCGTCTAACACGAACAGCTTTTTTTCCAGAGATTCATGTGTTGTGTCAACTTAGCTCTATAGGACCACTCGGAAGAAAATGAGCCTTCCTCTCCTTGAAAATTATGATCTGCGTAAACTATTCCTTTCAAAAATTAACTTAATTTTCACAGGGGAACCAAGTCCGTGATGCTCCTGCTGCTAGCACACATGGATTTCTTTGAGAGATACTTGAGTTTCGTCCATTCAGCTGAATAGGCCCCCTTGGAAAATAATCAGACTTTCTCTACATTCAAATCTATGACTTCAGGAATTATTTCTTATAAAACTCCCTCAAGTCCCTCAGGAAAACAAGGTGTCAGATGCTGTACCTTCTAGCATGCATCGTTTTCTTTGGAGAGGTTCATATGTTTCCTCAACTCAGCTCAATAGGCCTATTTGGATCCAAGAGAGCCTAGATTCACCTTGAAACACTGAAATTGTAGGCAGTACTCTTAACAAGTGGGACACAATTCTCAAAGGAAAAGAATGTGTTAGGTGCTCCTCTGTCTAAAAAGAATGGTTTTGTTTCCAGAGATACTTGTGTTTCTTCAACTCAGCAGAATAGGCCTATTTGGATCAAGAAGGAACTGTCCCCAGCTTGAAACATCCAAATTGGAGGACGTCTTTCTGTCAAAAACCATCTCAATTCTCACAGGAAAACAATGTGCTAGATGCTAGTGCGTCTAACAGGAATGGATTTTTTTCTGGAGATACACGTGTATCTTCTATTTAGCTGAATAGGCCTATTTGGAGCAACATGAGTCTTTCTCTACCTTGAAATTCTGATTTGCAACATGTACTCCTGTAAAACAAACTCAATGATCACAGGGAAGTAACGTGCTTGATGCTCCTGCTTTTAGCACACGTGGTTTTCACGAGAGATACATGTGATTCTTCCCCTCTGCTGAATAGGCCTACTTGCAACAAAGCCAGCCTTTTGCACTTTGAAAACAATGTCTGGCAGGAAGATTTCCTTTCAAAAACGAACTCAATACTCAGAGAAAAATAACGTCAGATGCTGCAGCTCCACACACAGAGGGTTTTCTTTGGAGTGATCCTTGTGTGTCTTCAACTCAGCTGAATAGGCCTAGAGGGAGGAAAGAGAGCCTACCTCCACCTTGAAACCCCTCAGTTGTGGGAAGTTTTCCTTTCAAAAAGTGACTTAACTCTTACAGGGAAACCATGTGCTAGATGCTGTAGATTCTAGCATATATGGTTTTCTTTCAGGAGTCACCTGTGTTTCCTCAACTCAACTGTTTAGACCTATTAACAGTCAGAAGCGCCTATCTCTAGCTTCAAACACCTAAACACCTAAACTAACTCATGTCACAGAAAGAAAATATTGTAGGCTCTCCTGCTTCCCAGGTGATTCTTTCATGACACAGGTGGGTTTCTTCAACTCAACTGAATAGGCCAATTTGGGAAAAAGGAGCCCTTTCACAACGCGATCACTGATTTGCAGGAAGCACTTCTTTCAAAACATAACTAAATATGCCAGGAAAACAATCTCTCAGGTGATCCTGCTTCTAATACAGATGGTTTTCTTTTGAGAGATCCATGTGTTTCTTCAATTTAGAAGAATGAGCCTATTTGGACAAAATGATCCTTTTTCCACCTTGAAAATTGTAATTTCTCTGAAGTATTCCCTTCAAACCCTAACTCAACTCTCACAGGCACACAACGTGCTAGATACGTGAGGCTCTAACATAGAGGCTTTTCTTTGGACAGATACATGTCTTTGCTCAAGTCAGCTGAATTGAACTTTTGAGAGTAAATAGCGCCTAGGTCCAGGATAAACCACGTATGTTTCAGGAAGTATTCCTATCAGATCTAACTCAATTCGCACAAAGAAACAATGTGCTACATGCTGCTGCTCCTAACCTAGATGGTTTTCTTCAGAGAACTACGTGTGTTTCTTTTAAGCAGATAATAGGTCTATGTGGAATAAAATGAGCAATAATCCACCATGAAAATGTGATTGGCAGCATGTAATGCTTTCAAAATTAACTCAGTTCTCACAGGAAAGAAAAATGTGCTAGGTGCTCCTGCTTCTAACACAGATGGTTTTCTTTGGAGAGATAGCTATGTTTATTCTTCTCAGCTGAATAGGCCTATATTGAACAAAATGAGCCTGTCTCCACCTTGAAATCTGATATTTGAGGGAGTAGTTAGTCCTTGCAGAAACTACTTCAATTCTGAAAGGAAAACAATGTGCTAGATGCTGCGGCTTCTCACATACCTGTTTTTCTTTGGAGAGCTACATGTGTTTCTTCAACGCAGCCCAGTGGGCCGATTTGCATCGGGGAAAGCTATTGTTCTCATAAAACACCAAAGTTTCAGCAGTGCTCTTTCAAAAACTCAGCGTATTTTCACAGGAAAACAATGTGCTAGTTGCTCCTGCATCTAACACGAATGGCTTCTTTTCTAGAGATGCATGCTTTTCTTCATCGTAGCTGAATAGGCCTATTTGGATCAAATGAGCCTTTCTCCACCTTGAAAATTCTGATTTGCAGGAAGTATTCCTTTCAAAAACGAACTCAATTTTAGTAGGGAAAGTATGTGCCTGATGCTCCTGCTCTCAGAGCACATGGTTTTCTTCGAGAAATGCGTGCGTTTCGTCCACTCAACTGAATTGGCCTATTTGGACCAAAATCATCCTTTCTCCACCTTGAAATCTATGTTTTGCAGGAAGTGTTCCTCTCAAAAACGACCTCAATTCACAATGGAAAATAATATGCTAGATGCTGCACGTTCTAGCATACATGCTTGTCTTTGGAGAGGTGCATGGGTTTCTTCACCTGAGCTGAATAGGCCTATTTGGATCAAAGAGAGCCTATATTCACTTTGAAACATCAAAGTTGCAGGCAGTACTTTGGCCAAAACTACCACCATTCTCACAGGAAAACAATGGCTACTTGCTACTGCATCTAACAGAAACCCTTGTGTTCTCGAGACACATGTGCTTCTTCCACGTAGCTGAAGAGGCCTCTTGGGAAAAAAGTGAGCCTTTATTCACCATGAAACTTCTGTTTTGCAGGAAGTATTCCTTCAAACACTACTTCAATTTTCACTGGGAAACAATTGGGTAGATGCTCCAGCTTCTAGCTCACGTGGTTTTCTCTTGGAAGATACTTGTGTTTCATCAAGTCAGCCGAATTGGCCCATTTGGTGCAACCAACGCAGATATCCCGATTGAATCACCTAAGTCGGAGGAGGTATTTCCATTCCATCTAACTCAATTCTTATAGAGAAACAATACTGTAGATGCTGCTGCTTCTAACTTAGATGGCTTTCTTTGGAGATACATATGTTTCTTCTACTCAGCTGCATAGGCCTATATTGTACAAAGTGAAATTTTGTCCACGTTGATATCTATGATTTCAGGGAGTATTCCTTTCAAAAACTACCTCAAGTCTCACAGGGAAACATGTGATAGATGCCACAGCTCGTAACATAGATGGGTTTTTCTGAGAGACACTTGTGTTTCTTCACCTCAGCTGAATAGGTCAATTTTGAGCAAGCACCGCCTATCTGCAGCATGAAGCACGAAAATTCGTAGAAGTCTTTCTTTCAAAACTCACTAAATTCTCACAGGAAAACAATGTGGTTAATGTTGCAGTGTCTAGCAAACCTGGTTTTCTTTGGAGTGAATCGTGTGTTTCTTCACCTCAGCTGAGTAGGCCTATTTGGATTAAAGAGCGTGTATGTTCACCTTGAAACGCCGAAGGTGGAGGCTGTCGTCCTTCCAAAACTAGTACATTTCTCACAGGAAAACCATGGGCTACTTACTCCTGCGTCTAACACGAACAGCTTTTTTTCCAGAGATTCATGTGTTGTGTCAACTTAGCTCTATAGGACCACTCGGAAGAAAATGAGCCTTCCTCTCCTTGAAAATTATGATCTGCGTAAACTATTCCTTTCAAAAATTAACTTAATTTTCACAGGGGAACCAAGTCCGTGATGCTCCTGCTGCTAGCACACATGGATTTCTTTGAGAGATACTTGAGTTTCGTCCATTCAGCTGAATAGGCCCCCTTGGAAAATAATCAGACTTTCTCTACATTCAAATCTATGACTTCAGGAATTATTTCTTATAAAACTCCCTCAAGTCCCTCAGGAAAACAAGGTGTCAGATGCTGTACCTTCTAGCATGCATCGTTTTCTTTGGAGAGGTTCATATGTTTCCTCAACTCAGCTCAATAGGCCTATTTGGATCCAAGAGAGCCTAGATTCACCTTGAAACACTGAAATTGTAGGCAGTACTCTTAACAAGTGGGACACAATTCTCAAAGGAAAAGAATGTGTTAGGTGCTCCTCTGTCTAAAAAGAATGGTTTTGTTTCCAGAGATACTTGTGTTTCTTCAACTCAGCAGAATAGGCCTATTTGGATCAAGAAGGAACTGTCCCCAGCTTGAAACATCCAAATTGGAGGACGTCTTTCTGTCAAAAACCATCTCAATTCTCACAGGAAAACAATGTGCTAGATGCTAGTGCGTCTAACAGGAATGGATTTTTTTCTGGAGATACACGTGTATCTTCTATTTAGCTGAATAGGCCTATTTGGAGCAACATGAGTCTTTCTCTACCTTGAAATTCTGATTTGCAACATGTACTCCTGTAAAACAAACTCAATGATCACAGGGAAGTAACGTGCTTGATGCTCCTGCTTTTAGCACACGTGGTTTTCACGAGAGATACATGTGATTCTTCCCCTCTGCTGAATAGGCCTACTTGCAACAAAGCCAGCCTTTTGCACTTTGAAAACAATGTCTGGCAGGAAGATTTCCTTTCAAAAACGAACTCAATACTCAGAGAAAAATAACGTCAGATGCTGCAGCTCCACACACAGAGGGTTTTCTTTGGAGTGATCCTTGTGTGTCTTCAACTCAGCTGAATAGGCCTAGAGGGAGGAAAGAGAGCCTACCTCCACCTTGAAACCCCTCAGTTGTGGGAAGTTTTCCTTTCAAAAAGTGACTTAACTCTTACAGGGAAACCATGTGCTAGATGCTGTAGATTCTAGCATATATGGTTTTCTTTCAGGAGTCACCTGTGTTTCCTCAACTCAACTGTTTAGACCTATTAACAGTCAGAAGCGCCTATCTCTAGCTTCAAACACCTAAACACCTAAACTAACTCATGTCACAGAAAGAAAATATTGTAGGCTCTCCTGCTTCCCAGGTGATTCTTTCATGACACAGGTGGGTTTCTTCAACTCAACTGAATAGGCCAATTTGGGAAAAAGGAGCCCTTTCACAACGCGATCACTGATTTGCAGGAAGCACTTCTTTCAAAACATAACTAAATATGCCAGGAAAACAATCTCTCAGGTGATCCTGCTTCTAATACAGATGGTTTTCTTTTGAGAGATCCATGTGTTTCTTCAATTTAGAAGAATGAGCCTATTTGGACAAAATGATCCTTTTTCCACCTTGAAAATTGTAATTTCTCTGAAGTATTCCCTTCAAACCCTAACTCAACTCTCACAGGCACACAACGTGCTAGATACGTGAGGCTCTAACATAGAGGCTTTTCTTTGGACAGATACATGTCTTTGCTCAAGTCAGCTGAATTGAACTTTTGAGAGTAAATAGCGCCTAGGTCCAGGATAAACCACGTATGTTTCAGGAAGTATTCCTATCAGATCTAACTCAATTCGCACAAAGAAACAATGTGCTACATGCTGCTGCTCCTAACCTAGATGGTTTTCTTCAGAGAACTACGTGTGTTTCTTTTAAGCAGATAATAGGTCTATGTGGAATAAAATGAGCAATAATCCACCATGAAAATGTGATTGGCAGCATGTAATGCTTTCAAAATTAACTCAGTTCTCACAGGAAAGAAAAATGTGCTAGGTGCTCCTGCTTCTAACACAGATGGTTTTCTTTGGAGAGATAGCTATGTTTATTCTTCTCAGCTGAATAGGCCTATATTGAACAAAATGAGCCTGTCTCCACCTTGAAATCTGATATTTGAGGGAGTAGTTAGTCCTTGCAGAAACTACTTCAATTCTGAAAGGAAAACAATGTGCTAGATGCTGCGGCTTCTCACATACCTGTTTTTCTTTGGAGAGCTACATGTGTTTCTTCAACGCAGCCCAGTGGGCCGATTTGCATCGGGGAAAGCTATTGTTCTCATAAAACACCAAAGTTTCAGCAGTGCTCTTTCAAAAACTCAGCGTATTTTCACAGGAAAACAATGTGCTAGTTGCTCCTGCATCTAACACGAATGGCTTCTTTTCTAGAGATGCATGCTTTTCTTCATCGTAGCTGAATAGGCCTATTTGGATCAAATGAGCCTTTCTCCACCTTGAAAATTCTGATTTGCAGGAAGTATTCCTTTCAAAAACGAACTCAATTTTAGTAGGGAAAGTATGTGCCTGATGCTCCTGCTCTCAGAGCACATGGTTTTCTTCGAGAAATGCGTGCGTTTCGTCCACTCAACTGAATTGGCCTATTTGGACCAAAATCATCCTTTCTCCACCTTGAAATCTATGTTTTGCAGGAAGTGTTCCTCTCAAAAACGACCTCAATTCACAATGGAAAATAATATGCTAGATGCTGCACGTTCTAGCATACATGCTTGTCTTTGGAGAGGTGCATGGGTTTCTTCACCTGAGCTGAATAGGCCTATTTGGATCAAAGAGAGCCTATATTCACTTTGAAACATCAAAGTTGCAGGCAGTACTTTGGCCAAAACTACCACCATTCTCACAGGAAAACAATGGCTACTTGCTACTGCATCTAACAGAAACCCTTGTGTTCTCGAGACACATGTGCTTCTTCCACGTAGCTGAAGAGGCCTCTTGGGAAAAAAGTGAGCCTTTATTCACCATGAAACTTCTGTTTTGCAGGAAGTATTCCTTCAAACACTACTTCAATTTTCGCTGGGAAACAATTGGGTAGATGCTCCAGCTTCTAGCTCACGTGGTTTTCTCTTGGAAGATACTTGTGTTTCATCAAGTCAGCCGAATTGGCCCATTTGGTGCAACCAACGCAGATATCCCGATTGAATCACTTAAGTCGGAGGAGGTATTTCCATTCCATCTAACTCAATTCTTATAGAGAAACAATACTGTAGATGCTGCTGCTTCTAACTTAGATGGCTTTCTTTGGAGATACATATGTTTCTTCTACTCAGCTGCATAGGCCTATATTGTACAAAGTGAAATTTTGTCCACGTTGATATCTATGATTTCAGGGAGTATTCCTTTCAAAAACTACCTCAAGTCTCACAGGAAAACATGTGATAGATGCCACAGCTCGTAACATAGATGGGTTTTTCTGAGAGACACTTGTGTTTCTTCACCTCAGCTGAATAGGTCAATTTTGAGCAAGCACCGCCTATCTGCAGCATGAAGCACGAAAATTCGTAGAAGTCTTTCTTTCAAAACTCACTAAATTCTCACAGGAAAACAATGTGGTTAATGTTGCAGTGTCTAGCAAACCTGGTTTTCTTTGGAGTGAATCGTGTGTTTCTTCACCTCAGCTGAGTAGGCCTATTTGGATTAAAGAGCGTGTATGTTCACCTTGAAACGCCGAAGGTGGAGGCTGTCGTCCTTCCAAAACTAGTACATTTCTCACAGGAAAACCATGGGCTACTTACTCCTGCGTCTAACACGAACAGCTTTTTTTCCAGAGATTCATGTGTTGTGTCAACTTAGCTCTATAGGACCACTCGGAAGAAAATGAGCCTTCCTCTCCTTGAAAATTATGATCTGCGTAAACTATTCCTTTCAAAAATTAACTTAATTTTCACAGGGGAACCAAGTCCGTGATGCTCCTGCTGCTAGCACACATGGATTTCTTTGAGAGATACTTGAGTTTCGTCCATTCAGCTGAATAGGCCCCCTTGGAAAATAATCAGACTTTCTCTACATTCAAATCTATGACTTCAGGAATTATTTCTTATAAAACTCCCTCAAGTCCCTCAGGAAAACAAGGTGTCAGATGCTGTACCTTCTAGCATGCATCGTTTTCTTTGGAGAGGTTCATATGTTTCCTCAACTCAGCTCAATAGGCCTATTTGGATCCAAGAGAGCCTAGATTCACCTTGAAACACTGAAATTGTAGGCAGTACTCTTAACAAGTGGGACACAATTCTCAAAGGAAAAGAATGTGTTAGGTGCTCCTCTGTCTAAAAAGAATGGTTTTGTTTCCAGAGATACTTGTGTTTCTTCAACTCAGCAGAATAGGCCTATTTGGATCAAGAAGGAACTGTCCCCAGCTTGAAACATCCAAATTGGAGGACGTCTTTCTGTCAAAAACCATCTCAATTCTCACAGGAAAACAATGTGCTAGATGCTAGTGCGTCTAACAGGAATGGATTTTTTTCTGGAGATACACGTGTATCTTCTATTTAGCTGAATAGGCCTATTTGGAGCAACATGAGTCTTTCTCTACCTTGAAATTCTGATTTGCAACATGTACTCCTGTAAAACAAACTCAATGATCACAGGGAAGTAACGTGCTTGATGCTCCTGCTTTTAGCACACGTGGTTTTCACGAGAGATACATGTGATTCTTCCCCTCTGCTGAATAGGCCTACTTGCAACAAAGCCAGCCTTTTGCACTTTGAAAACAATGTCTGGCAGGAAGATTTCCTTTCAAAAACGAACTCAATACTCAGAGAAAAATAACGTCAGATGCTGCAGCTCCACACACAGAGGGTTTTCTTTGGAGTGATCCTTGTGTGTCTTCAACTCAGCTGAATAGGCCTAGAGGGAGGAAAGAGAGCCTACCTCCACCTTGAAACCCCTCAGTTGTGGGAAGTTTTCCTTTCAAAAAGTGACTTAACTCTTACAGGGAAACCATGTGCTAGATGCTGTAGATTCTAGCATATATGGTTTTCTTTCAGGAGTCACCTGTGTTTCCTCAACTCAACTGTTTAGACCTATTAACAGTCAGAAGCGCCTATCTCTAGCTTCAAACACCTAAACACCTAAACTAACTCATGTCACAGAAAGAAAATATTGTAGGCTCTCCTGCTTCCCAGGTGATTCTTTCATGACACAGGTGGGTTTCTTCAACTCAACTGAATAGGCCAATTTGGGAAAAAGGAGCCCTTTCACAACGCGATCACTGATTTGCAGGAAGCACTTCTTTCAAAACATAACTAAATATGCCAGGAAAACAATCTCTCAGGTGATCCTGCTTCTAATACAGATGGTTTTCTTTTGAGAGATCCATGTGTTTCTTCAATTTAGAAGAATGAGCCTATTTGGACAAAATGATCCTTTTTCCACCTTGAAAATTGTAATTTCTCTGAAGTATTCCCTTCAAACCCTAACTCAACTCTCACAGGCACACAACGTGCTAGATACGTGAGGCTCTAACATAGAGGCTTTTCTTTGGACAGATACATGTCTTTGCTCAAGTCAGCTGAATTGAACTTTTGAGAGTAAATAGCGCCTAGGTCCAGGATAAACCACGTATGTTTCAGGAAGTATTCCTATCAGATCTAACTCAATTCGCACAAAGAAACAATGTGCTACATGCTGCTGCTCCTAACCTAGATGGTTTTCTTCAGAGAACTACGTGTGTTTCTTTTAAGCAGATAATAGGTCTATGTGGAATAAAATGAGCAATAATCCACCATGAAAATGTGATTGGCAGCATGTAATGCTTTCAAAATTAACTCAGTTCTCACAGGAAAGAAAAATGTGCTAGGTGCTCCTGCTTCTAACACAGATGGTTTTCTTTGGAGAGATAGCTATGTTTATTCTTCTCAGCTGAATAGGCCTATATTGAACAAAATGAGCCTGTCTCCACCTTGAAATCTGATATTTGAGGGAGTAGTTAGTCCTTGCAGAAACTACTTCAATTCTGAAAGGAAAACAATGTGCTAGATGCTGCGGCTTCTCACATACCTGTTTTTCTTTGGAGAGCTACATGTGTTTCTTCAACGCAGCCCAGTGGGCCGATTTGCATCGGGGAAAGCTATTGTTCTCATAAAACACCAAAGTTTCAGCAGTGCTCTTTCAAAAACTCAGCGTATTTTCACAGGAAAACAATGTGCTAGTTGCTCCTGCATCTAACACGAATGGCTTCTTTTCTAGAGATGCATGCTTTTCTTCATCGTAGCTGAATAGGCCTATTTGGATCAAATGAGCCTTTCTCCACCTTGAAAATTCTGATTTGCAGGAAGTATTCCTTTCAAAAACGAACTCAATTTTAGTAGGGAAAGTATGTGCCTGATGCTCCTGCTCTCAGAGCACATGGTTTTCTTCGAGAAATGCGTGCGTTTCGTCCACTCAACTGAATTGGCCTATTTGGACCAAAATCATCCTTTCTCCACCTTGAAATCTATGTTTTGCAGGAAGTGTTCCTCTCAAAAACGACCTCAATTCACAATGGAAAATAATATGCTAGATGCTGCACGTTCTAGCATACATGCTTGTCTTTGGAGAGGTGCATGGGTTTCTTCACCTGAGCTGAATAGGCCTATTTGGATCAAAGAGAGCCTATATTCACTTTGAAACATCAAAGTTGCAGGCAGTACTTTGGCCAAAACTACCACCATTCTCACAGGAAAACAATGGCTACTTGCTACTGCATCTAACAGAAACCCTTGTGTTCTCGAGACACATGTGCTTCTTCCACGTAGCTGAAGAGGCCTCTTGGGAAAAAAGTGAGCCTTTATTCACCATGAAACTTCTGTTTTGCAGGAAGTATTCCTTCAAACACTACTTCAATTTTCGCTGGGAAACAATTGGGTAGATGCTCCAGCTTCTAGCTCACGTGGTTTTCTCTTGGAAGATACTTGTGTTTCATCAAGTCAGCCGAATTGGCCCATTTGGTGCAACCAACGCAGATATCCCGATTGAATCACTTAAGTCGGAGGAGGTATTTCCATTCCATCTAACTCAATTCTTATAGAGAAACAATACTGTAGATGCTGCTGCTTCTAACTTAGATGGCTTTCTTTGGAGATACATATGTTTCTTCTACTCAGCTGCATAGGCCTATATTGTACAAAGTGAAATTTTGTCCACGTTGATATCTATGATTTCAGGGAGTATTCCTTTCAAAAACTACCTCAAGTCTCACAGGAAAACATGTGATAGATGCCACAGCTCGTAACATAGATGGGTTTTTCTGAGAGACACTTGTGTTTCTTCACCTCAGCTGAATAGGTCAATTTTGAGCAAGCACCGCCTATCTGCAGCATGAAGCACGAAAATTCGTAGAAGTCTTTCTTTCAAAACTCACTAAATTCTCACAGGAAAACAATGTGGTTAATGTTGCAGTGTCTAGCAAACCTGGTTTTCTTTGGAGTGAATCGTGTGTTTCTTCACCTCAGCTGAGTAGGCCTATTTGGATTAAAGAGCGTGTATGTTCACCTTGAAACGCCGAAGGTGGAGGCTGTCGTCCTTCCAAAACTAGTACATTTCTCACAGGAAAACCATGGGCTACTTACTCCTGCGTCTAACACGAACAGCTTTTTTTCCAGAGATTCATGTGTTGTGTCAACTTAGCTCTATAGGACCACTCGGAAGAAAATGAGCCTTCCTCTCCTTGAAAATTATGATCTGCGTAAACTATTCCTTTCAAAAATTAACTTAATTTTCACAGGGGAACCAAGTCCGTGATGCTCCTGCTGCTAGCACACATGGATTTCTTTGAGAGATACTTGAGTTTCGTCCATTCAGCTGAATAGGCCCCCTTGGAAAATAATCAGACTTTCTCTACATTCAAATCTATGACTTCAGGAATTATTTCTTATAAAACTCCCTCAAGTCCCTCAGGAAAACAAGGTGTCAGATGCTGTACCTTCTAGCATGCATCGTTTTCTTTGGAGAGGTTCATATGTTTCCTCAACTCAGCTCAATAGGCCTATTTGGATCCAAGAGAGCCTAGATTCACCTTGAAACACTGAAATTGTAGGCAGTACTCTTAACAAGTGGGACACAATTCTCAAAGGAAAAGAATGTGTTAGGTGCTCCTCTGTCTAAAAAGAATGGTTTTGTTTCCAGAGATACTTGTGTTTCTTCAACTCAGCAGAATAGGCCTATTTGGATCAAGAAGGAACTGTCCCCAGCTTGAAACATCCAAATTGGAGGACGTCTTTCTGTCAAAAACCATCTCAATTCTCACAGGAAAACAATGTGCTAGATGCTAGTGCGTCTAACAGGAATGGATTTTTTTCTGGAGATACACGTGTATCTTCTATTTAGCTGAATAGGCCTATTTGGAGCAACATGAGTCTTTCTCTACCTTGAAATTCTGATTTGCAACATGTACTCCTGTAAAACAAACTCAATGATCACAGGGAAGTAACGTGCTTGATGCTCCTGCTTTTAGCACACGTGGTTTTCACGAGAGATACATGTGATTCTTCCCCTCTGCTGAATAGGCCTACTTGCAACAAAGCCAGCCTTTTGCACTTTGAAAACAATGTCTGGCAGGAAGATTTCCTTTCAAAAACGAACTCAATACTCAGAGAAAAATAACGTCAGATGCTGCAGCTCCACACACAGAGGGTTTTCTTTGGAGTGATCCTTGTGTGTCTTCAACTCAGCTGAATAGGCCTAGAGGGAGGAAAGAGAGCCTACCTCCACCTTGAAACCCCTCAGTTGTGGGAAGTTTTCCTTTCAAAAAGTGACTTAACTCTTACAGGGAAACCATGTGCTAGATGCTGTAGATTCTAGCATATATGGTTTTCTTTCAGGAGTCACCTGTGTTTCCTCAACTCAACTGTTTAGACCTATTAACAGTCAGAAGCGCCTATCTCTAGCTTCAAACACCTAAACACCTAAACTAACTCATGTCACAGAAAGAAAATATTGTAGGCTCTCCTGCTTCCCAGGTGATTCTTTCATGACACAGGTGGGTTTCTTCAACTCAACTGAATAGGCCAATTTGGGAAAAAGGAGCCCTTTCACAACGCGATCACTGATTTGCAGGAAGCACTTCTTTCAAAACATAACTAAATATGCCAGGAAAACAATCTCTCAGGTGATCCTGCTTCTAATACAGATGGTTTTCTTTTGAGAGATCCATGTGTTTCTTCAATTTAGAAGAATGAGCCTATTTGGACAAAATGATCCTTTTTCCACCTTGAAAATTGTAATTTCTCTGAAGTATTCCCTTCAAACCCTAACTCAACTCTCACAGGCACACAACGTGCTAGATACGTGAGGCTCTAACATAGAGGCTTTTCTTTGGACAGATACATGTCTTTGCTCAAGTCAGCTGAATTGAACTTTTGAGAGTAAATAGCGCCTAGGTCCAGGATAAACCACGTATGTTTCAGGAAGTATTCCTATCAGATCTAACTCAATTCGCACAAAGAAACAATGTGCTACATGCTGCTGCTCCTAACCTAGATGGTTTTCTTCAGAGAACTACGTGTGTTTCTTTTAAGCAGATAATAGGTCTATGTGGAATAAAATGAGCAATAATCCACCATGAAAATGTGATTGGCAGCATGTAATGCTTTCAAAATTAACTCAGTTCTCACAGGAAAGAAAAATGTGCTAGGTGCTCCTGCTTCTAACACAGATGGTTTTCTTTGGAGAGATAGCTATGTTTATTCTTCTCAGCTGAATAGGCCTATATTGAACAAAATGAGCCTGTCTCCACCTTGAAATCTGATATTTGAGGGAGTAGTCCTTGCAGAAACTACTTCAATTCTGAAAGGAAAACAATGTGCTAGATGCTGCGGCTTCTCACATACCTGTTTTTCTTTGGAGAGCTACATGTGTTTCTTCAACGCAGCCCAGTGGGCCGATTTGCATCGGGGAAAGCTATTGTTCTCATAAAACACCAAAGTTTCAGCAGTGCTCTTTCAAAAACTCAGCGTATTTTCACAGGAAAACAATGTGCTAGTTGCTCCTGCATCTAACACGAATGGCTTCTTTTCTAGAGATGCATGCTTTTCTTCATCGTAGCTGAATAGGCCTATTTGGATCAAATGAGCCTTTCTCCACCTTGAAAATTCTGATTTGCAGGAAGTATTCCTTTCAAAAACGAACTCAATTTTAGTAGGGAAAGTATGTGCCTGATGCTCCTGCTCTCAGAGCACATGGTTTTCTTCGAGAAATGCGTGCGTTTCGTCCACTCAACTGAATTGGCCTATTTGGACCAAAATCATCCTTTCTCCACCTTGAAATCTATGTTTTGCAGGAAGTGTTCCTCTCAAAAACGACCTCAATTCACAATGGAAAATAATATGCTAGATGCTGCACGTTCTAGCATACATGCTTGTCTTTGGAGAGGTGCATGGGTTTCTTCACCTGAGCTGAATAGGCCTATTTGGATCAAAGAGAGCCTATATTCACTTTGAAACATCAAAGTTGCAGGCAGTACTTTGGCCAAAACTACCACCATTCTCACAGGAAAACAATGGCTACTTGCTACTGCATCTAACAGAAACCCTTGTGTTCTCGAGACACATGTGCTTCTTCCACGTAGCTGAAGAGGCCTCTTGGGAAAAAAGTGAGCCTTTATTCACCATGAAACTTCTGTTTTGCAGGAAGTATTCCTTCAAACACTACTTCAATTTTCGCTGGGAAACAATTGGGTAGATGCTCCAGCTTCTAGCTCACGTGGTTTTCTCTTGGAAGATACTTGTGTTTCATCAAGTCAGCCGAATTGGCCCATTTGGTGCAACCAACGCAGATATCCCGATTGAATCACCTAAGTCGGAGGAGGTATTTCCATTCCATCTAACTCAATTCTTATAGAGAAACAATACTGTAGATGCTGCTGCTTCTAACTTAGATGGCTTTCTTTGGAGATACATATGTTTCTTCTACTCAGCTGCATAGGCCTATATTGTACAAAGTGAAATTTTGTCCACGTTGATATCTATGATTTCAGGGAGTATTCCTTTCAAAAACTACCTCAAGTCTCACAGGAAAACATGTGATAGATGCCACAGCTCGTAACATAGATGGGTTTTTCTGAGAGACACTTGTGTTTCTTCACCTCAGCTGAATAGGTCAATTTTGAGCAAGCACCGCCTATCTGCAGCATGAAGCACGAAAATTCGTAGAAGTCTTTCTTTCAAAACTCACTAAATTCTAACAGGAAAACAATGTGGTTAATGTTGCAGTGTCTAGCAAACCTGGTTTTCTTTGGAGTGAATCGTGTGTTTCTTCACCTCAGCTGAGTAGGCATATTTGGATTAAAGAGCGTGTATGTTCACCTTGAAACGCCGAAGGTGGAGGCTGTCGTCCTTCCAAAACTAGTACATTTCTCACAGGAAAACCATGGGCTACTTACTCCTGCGTCTAACACGAACAGCTTTTTTTCCAGAGATTCATGTGTTGTGTCAACTTAGCTCTATAGGACCACTCGGAAGAAAATGAGCCTTCCTCTCCTTGAAAATTATGATCTGCGTAAACTATTCCTTTCAAAAATTAACTTAATTTTCACAGGGGAACCAAGTCCGTGATGCTCCTGCTGCTAGCACACATGGATTTCTTTGAGAGATACTTGAGTTTCGTCCATTCAGCTGAATAGGCCCCCTTGGAAAATAATCAGACTTTCTCTACATTCAAATCTATGACTTCAGGAATTATTTCTTATAAAACTCCCTCAAGTCCCTCAGGAAAACAAGGTGTCAGATGCTGTACCTTCTAGCATGCATCGTTTTCTTTGGAGAGGTTCATATGTTTCCTCAACTCAGCTCAATAGGCCTATTTGGATCCAAGAGAGCCTAGATTCACCTTGAAACACTGAAATTGTAGGCAGTACTCTTAACAAGTGGGACACAATTCTCAAAGGAAAAGAATGTGTTAGGTGCTCCTCTGTCTAAAAAGAATGGTTTTGTTTCCAGAGATACTTGTGTTTCTTCAACTCAGCAGAATAGGCCTATTTGGATCAAGAAGGAACTGTCCCCAGCTTGAAACATCCAAATTGGAGGACGTCTTTCTGTCAAAAACCATCTCAATTCTCACAGGAAAACAATGTGCTAGATGCTAGTGCATCTAACAGGAATGGATTTTTTTCTGGAGATACACGTGTATCTTCTATTTAGCTGAATAGGCCTATTTGGAGCAACATGAGTCTTTCTCTACCTTGAAATTCTGATTTGCAACATGTACTCCTGTAAAACAAACTCAATGATCACAGGGAAGTAACGTGCTTGATGCTCCTGCTTTTAGCACACGTGGTTTTCACGAGAGATACATGTGATTCTTCCCCTCTGCTGAATAGGCCTACTTGCAACAAAGCCAGCCTTTTGCACTTTGAAAACAATGTCTGGCAGGAAGATTTCCTTTCAAAAACGAACTCAATACTCAGAGAAAAATAACGTCAGATGCTGCAGCTCCACACACAGAGGGTTTTCTTTGGAGTGATCCTTGTGTGTCTTCAACTCAGCTGAATAGGCCTAGAGGGAGGAAAGAGAGCCTACCTCCACCTTGAAACCCCTCAGTTGTGGGAAGTTTTCCTTTCAAAAAGTGACTTAACTCTTACAGGGAATCCATGTGCTAGATGCTGTAGATTCTAGCATATATGGTTTTCTTTCAGGAGTCACCTGTGTTTCCTCAAGTCAACTGTTTAGACCTATAAACAGTCAGAAGCGCCTATCTCTAGCTTCAAACACCTAAACACCTAAACTAACTCATGTCACAGAAAGAAAATATTGTAGGCTCTCCTGCTTCCCAGGTGATTCTTCCATGACACAGGTGGGTTTCTTCAACTCAACTGAATAGGCCAATTTGGGAAAAAGGAGCCCTTTCACAACGCGATCACTGATTTGCAGGAAGCACTTCTTTCAAAACATAACTAAATATGCCAGGAAAACAATCTCTCAGGTGATCCTGCTTCTAATACAGATGGTTTTCTTTTGAGAGATCCATGTGTTTCTTCAATTTAGAAGAATGAGCCTATTTGGACAAAATGATCCTTTTTCCACCTTGAAAATTGTAATTTCTCTGAAGTATTCCCTTCAAACCCTAACTCAACTCTCACAGGCACACAACGTGCTAGATACGTGAGGCTCTAACATAGAGGCTTTTCTTTGGACAGATACATGTCTTTGCTCAAGTCAGCTGAATTGAACTTTTGAGAGTAAATAGCGCCTAGGTCCAGGATAAACCACGTATGTTTCAGGAAGTATTCCTATCAGATCTAACTCAATTCGCACAAAGAAACAATGTGCTACATGCTGCTGCTCCTAACCTAGATGGTTTTCTTCAGAGAACTACGTGTGTTTCTTTTAAGCAGATAATAGGTCTATGTGGAATAAAATGAGCAATAATCCACCATGAAAATGTGATTGGCAGCATGTAATGCTTTCAAAATTAACTCAGTTCTCACAGGAAAGAAAAATGTGCTAGGTGCTCCTGCTTCTAACACAGATGGTTTTCTTTGGAGAGATAGCTATGTTTATTCTTCTCAGCTGAATAGGCCTATATTGAACAAAATGAGCCTGTCTCCACCTTGAAATCTGATATTTGAGGGAGTAGTCCTTGCAGAAACTACTTCAATTCTGAAAGGAAAACAATGTGCTAGATGCTGCGGCTTCTCACATACCTGTTTTTCTTTGGAGAGCTACATGTGTTTCTTCAACGCAGCCCAGTGGGCCGATTTGCATCGGGGAAAGCTATTGTTCTCATAAAACACCAAAGTTTCAGCAGTGCTCTTTAAAAAACTCAGCATATTTTCACAGGAAAACAATGTGCTAGTTGCTCCTGCATCTAACACGAATGGCTTCTTTTCTAGAGATGCATGCTTTTCTTCATCGTAGCTGAATAGGCCTATTTGGATCAAATGACCTTTCTCCACCTTGAAAATTCTGATTTGCAGGAAGTATTCCTTTCAAAAACGAACTCAATTTTAGTAGGGAAAGTATGTGCCTGATGCTCCTGCTCTCAGAGCACATGGTTTTCTTCGAGAAATGCGTGCGTTTCGTCCACTCAACTGAATTGGCCTATTTGGACGAAAATCATCCTTTCTCCACCTTGAAATCTATGTTTTGCAGGAAGTGTTCCTCTCAAAAACGACCTCAATTCACAATGGAAAATAATATGCTAGATGCTGCACGTTCTAGCATACATGCTTGTCTTTGGAGAGGTGCATGGGTTTCTTCACCTGAGCTGAATAGGCCTATTTGGATCAAAGAGAGCCTATATTCACTTTGAAACATCAAAGTTGCAGGCAGTACTTTGGCCAAAACTACCACCATTCTCACAGGAAAACAATGGCTACTTGCTACTGCATCTAACAGAAACCCTTGTGTTCTCGAGACACATGTGCTTCTTCCACGTAGCTGAAGAGGCCTCTTGGGAAAAAAGTGAGCCTTTATTCACCATGAAACTTCTGTTTTGCAGGAAGTATTCCTTCAAACACTACTTCAATTTTCGCTGGGAAACAATTGGGTAGATGCTCCAGCTTCTAGCTCACGTGGTTTTCTCTTGGAAGATACTTGTGTTTCATCAAGTCAGCCGAATTGGCCCATTTGGTGCAACCAACGCAGATATCCCGATTGAATCACCTAAGTCGGAGGAGGTATTTCCATTCCATCTAACTCAATTCTTATAGAGAAACAATACTGTAGATGCTGCTGCTTCTAACTTAGATGGCTTTCTTTGGAGATACATATGTTTCTTCTACTCAGCTGCATAGGCCTATATTGTACAAAGTGAAATTTTGTCCACGTTGATATCTATGATTTCAGGGAGTATTCCTTTCAAAAACTACCTCAAGTCTCACAGGAAAACATGTGATAGATGCCACAGCTCTATCAGTAACATAGATGGGTAGTATCAGTTACTCTATCAGTAACATAGATGGGTTTTTCTGAGAGACACTTGTGTTTCTTCACCTCAGCTGAATAGGTCAATTTTGAGCAAGCACCGCCTATCTGCAGCATGAAGCACGAAAATTCGTAGAAGTCTTTCTTTCAAAACTCACTAAATTCTCACAGGAAAACAATGTGGTTGATGTTGCAGTGTCTAGCAAACCTGGTTTTCTTTGGAGTGAATCGTGTGTTTCTTCACCTCAGCTGAGTAGGCCTATTTGGATTAGAGAGCGTGTATGTTCACCTTGAAACGCCGAAGGTGGAGGCTGTCGTCCTTCCAAAACTAGTACATTTCTCACAGGAAAACCATGGGCTACTTACTCCTGCGTCTAACACGAACAGCTTTTTTTCCAGAGATTCATGTGTTGTGTCAACTTAGCTCTATAGGACCACTCGGAAGAAAATGAGCCTTCCTCTCCTTGAAAATTATGATCTGCGTAAACTATTCCTTTCAAAAATTAACTTAATTTTCACAGGGGAACCAAGTCCGTGATGCTCCTGCTGCTAGCACACATGGATTTCTTTGAGAGATACTTGAGTTTCGTCCATTCAGCTGAATAGGCCCCCTTGGAAAATAATCAGACTTTCTCTACATTCAAATCTATGACTTCAGGAATTATTTCTTATAAAACTCCCTCAAGTCCCTCAGGAAAACAAGGTGTCAGATGCTGTACCTTCTAGCATGCATCGTTTTCTTTGGAGAGGTTCATATGTTTCCTCAACTCAGCTCAATAGGCCTATTTGGATCCAAGAGAGCCTAGATTCACCTTGAAACACTGAAATTGTAGGCAGTACTCTTAACAAGTGGGACACAATTCTCAAAGGAAAAGAATGTGTTAGGTGCTCCTCTGTCTAAAAAGAATGGTTTTGTTTCCAGAGATACTTGTGTTTCTTCAACTCAGCAGAATAGGCCTATTTGGATCAAGAAGGAACTGTCCCCAGCTTGAAACATCCAAATTGGAGGACGTCTTTCTGTCAAAAACCATCTCAATTCTCACAGGAAAACAATGTGCTAGATGCTAGTGCGTCTAACAGGAATGGATTTTTTTCTGGAGATACACGTGTATCTTCTATTTAGCTGAATAGGCCTATTTGGAGCAACATGAGTCTTTCTCTACCTTGAAATTCTGATTTGCAACATGTACTCCTGTAAAACAAACTCAATGATCACAGGGAAGTAACGTGCTTGATGCTCCTGCTTTTAGCACACGTGGTTTTCACGAGAGATACATGTGATTCTTCCCCTCTGCTGAATAGGCCTACTTGCAACAAAGCCAGCCTTTTGCACTTTGAAAACAATGTCTGGCAGGAAGATTTCCTTTCAAAAACGAACTCAATACTCAGAGAAAAATAACGTCAGATGCTGCAGCTCCACACACAGAGGGTTTTCTTTGGAGTGATCCTTGTGTGTCTTCAACTCAGCTGAATAGGCCTAGAGGGAGGAAAGAGAGCCTACCTCCACCTTGAAACCCCTCAGTTGTGGGAAGTTTTCCTTTCAAAAAGTGACTTAACTCTTACAGGGAATCCATGTGCTAGATGCTGTAGATTCTAGCATATATGGTTTTCTTTCAGGAGTCACCTGTGTTTCCTCAAGTCAACTGTTTAGACCTATAAACAGTCAGAAGCGCCTATCTCTAGCTTCAAACACCTAAACACCTAAACTAACTCATGTCACAGAAAGAAAATATTGTAGGCTCTCCTGCTTCCCAGGTGATTCTTCCATGACACAGGTGGGTTTCTTCAACTCAACTGAATAGGCCAATTTGGGAAAAAGGAGCCCTTTCACAACGCGATCACTGATTTGCAGGAAGCACTTCTTTCAAAACATAACTAAATATGCCAGGAAAACAATCTCTCAGGTGATCCTGCTTCTAATACAGATGGTTTTCTTTTGAGAGATCCATGTGTTTCTTCAATTTAGAAGAATGAGCCTATTTGGACAAAATGATCCTTTTTCCACCTTGAAAATTGTAATTTCTCTGAAGTATTCCCTTCAAACCCTAACTCAACTCTCACAGGCACACAACGTGCTAGATACGTGAGGCTCTAACATAGAGGCTTTTCTTTGGACAGATACATGTCTTTGCTCAAGTCAGCTGAATTGAACTTTTGAGAGTAAATAGCGCCTAGGTCCAGGATAAACCACGTATGTTTCAGGAAGTATTCCTATCAGATCTAACTCAATTCGCACAAAGAAACAATGTGCTACATGCTGCTGCTCCTAACCTAGATGGTTTTCTTCAGAGAACTACGTGTGTTTCTTTTAAGCAGATAATAGGTCTATGTGGAATAAAATGAGCAATAATCCACCATGAAAATGTGATTGGCAGCATGTAATGCTTTCAAAATTAACTCAGTTCTCACAGGAAAGAAAAATGTGCTAGGTGCTCCTGCTTCTAACACAGATGGTTTTCTTTGGAGAGATAGCTATGTTTATTCTTCTCAGCTGAATAGGCCTATATTGAACAAAATGAGCCTGTCTCCACCTTGAAATCTGATATTTGAGGGAGTAGTCCTTGCAGAAACTACTTCAATTCTGAAAGGAAAACAATGTGCTAGATGCTGCGGCTTCTCACATACCTGTTTTTCTTTGGAGAGCTACATGTGTTTCTTCAACGCAGCCCAGTGGGCCGATTTGCATCGGGGAAAGCTATTGTTCTCATAAAACACCAAAGTTTCAGCAGTGCTCTTTAAAAAACTCAGCATATTTTCACAGGAAAACAATGTGCTAGTTGCTCCTGCATCTAACACGAATGGCTTCTTTTCTAGAGATGCATGCTTTTCTTCATCGTAGCTGAATAGGCCTATTTGGATCAAATGACCTTTCTCCACCTTGAAAATTCTGATTTGCAGGAAGTATTCCTTTCAAAAACGAACTCAATTTTAGTAGGGAAAGTATGTGCCTGATGCTCCTGCTCTCAGAGCACATGGTTTTCTTCGAGAAATGCGTGCGTTTCGTCCACTCAACTGAATTGGCCTATTTGGACCAAAATCATCCTTTCTCCACCTTGAAATCTATGTTTTGCAGGAAGTGTTCCTCTCAAAAACGACCTCAATTCACAATGGAAAATAATATGCTAGATGCTGCACGTTCTAGCATACATGCTTGTCTTTGGAGAGGTGCATGGGTTTCTTCACCTGAGCTGAATAGGCCTATTTGGATCAAAGAGAGCCTATATTCACTTTGAAACATCAAAGTTGCAGGCAGTACTTTGGCCAAAACTACCACCATTCTCACAGGAAAACAATGGCTACTTGCTACTGCATCTAACAGAAACCCTTGTGTTCTCGAGACACATGTGCTTCTTCCACGTAGCTGAAGAGGCCTCTTGGGAAAAAAGTGAGCCTTTATTCACCATGAAACTTCTGTTTTGCAGGAAGTATTCCTTCAAACACTACTTCAATTTTTGCTGGGAAACAATTGGGTAGATGCTCCAGCTTCTAGCTCACGTGGTTTTCTCTTGGAAGATACTTGTGTTTCATCAAGTCAGCCGAATTGGCCCATTTGGTGCAACCAACGCAGATATCCCGATTGAATCACCTAAGTCGGAGGAGGTATTTCCATTCCATCTAACTCAATTCTTATAGAGAAACAATACTGTAGATGCTGCTGCTTCTAACTTAGATGGCTTTCTTTGGAGATACATATGTTTCTTCTACTCAGCTGCATAGGCCTATATTGTACAAAGTGAAATTTTGTCCACGTTGATATCTATGATTTCAGGGAGTATTCCTTTCAAAAACTACCTCAAGTCTCACAGGAAAACATGTGATAGATGCCACAGCTCGTAACATAGATGGGTTTTTCTGAGAGACACTTGTGTTTCTTCACCTCAGCTGAATAGGTCAATTTTGAGCAAGCACCGCCTATCTGCAGCATGAAGCACGAAAATTCGTAGAAGTCTTTCTTTCAAAACTCACTAAATTCTCACAGGAAAACAATGTGGTTGATGTTGCAGTGTCTAGCAAACCTGGTTTTCTTTGGAGTGAATCGTGTGTTTCTTCACCTCAGCTGAGTAGGCCTATTTGGATTAAAGAGCGTGTATGTTCACCTTGAAACGCCGAAGGTGGAGGCTGTCGTCCTTCCAAAACTAGTACATTTCTCACAGGAAAACCATGGGCTACTTACTCCTGCGTCTAACACGAACAGCTTTTTTTCCAGAGATTCATGTGTTGTGTCAACTTAGCTCTATAGGACCACTCGGAAGAAAATGAGCCTTCCTCTCCTTGAAAATTATGATCTGCGTAAACTATTCCTTTCAAAAATTAACTTAATTTTCACAGGGGAACCAAGTCCGTGATGCTCCTGCTGCTAGCACACATGGATTTCTTTGAGAGATACTTGAGTTTCGTCCATTCAGCTGAATAGGCCCCCTTGGAAAATAATCAGACTTTCTCTACATTCAAATCTATGACTTCAGGAATTATTTCTTATAAAACTCCCTCAAGTCCCTCAGGAAAACAAGGTGTCAGATGCTGTACCTTCTAGCATGCATCGTTTTCTTTGGAGAGGTTCATATGTTTCCTCAACTCAGCTCAATAGGCCTATTTGGATCCAAGAGAGCCTAGATTCACCTTGAAACACTGAAATTGTAGGCAGTACTCTTAACAAGTGGGACACAATTCTCAAAGGAAAAGAATGTGTTAGGTGCTCCTCTGTCTAAAAAGAATGGTTTTGTTTCCAGAGATACTTGTGTTTCTTCAACTCAGCAGAATAGGCCTATTTGGATCAAGAAGGAACTGTCCCCAGCTTGAAACATCCAAATTGGAGGACGTCTTTCTGTCAAAAACCATCTCAATTCTCACAGGAAAACAATGTGCTAGATGCTAGTGCGTCTAACAGGAATGGATTTTTTTCTGGAGATACACGTGTATCTTCTATTTAGCTGAATAGGCCTATTTGGAGCAACATGAGTCTTTCTCTACCTTGAAATTCTGATTTGCAACATGTACTCCTGTAAAACAAACTCAATGATCACAGGGAAGTAACGTGCTTGATGCTCCTGCTTTTAGCACACGTGGTTTTCACGAGAGATACATGTGATTCTTCCCCTCTGCTGAATAGGCCTACTTGCAACAAAGCCAGCCTTTTGCACTTTGAAAACAATGTCTGGCAGGAAGATTTCCTTTCAAAAACGAACTCAATACTCAGAGAAAAATAACGTCAGATGCTGCAGCTCCACACACAGAGGGTTTTCTTTGGAGTGATCCTTGTGTGTCTTCAACTCAGCTGAATAGGCCTAGAGGGAGGAAAGAGAGCCTACCTCCACCTTGAAACCCCTCAGTTGTGGGAAGTTTTCCTTTCAAAAAGTGACTTAACTCTTACAGGGAATCCATGTGCTAGATGCTGTAGATTCTAGCATATATGGTTTTCTTTCAGGAGTCACCTGTGTTTCCTCAAGTCAACTGTTTAGACCTATAAACAGTCAGAAGCGCCTATCTCTAGCTTCAAACACCTAAACACCTAAACTAACTCATGTCACAGAAAGAAAATATTGTAGGCTCTCCTGCTTCCCAGGTGATTCTTTCATGACACAGGTGGGTTTCTTCAACTCAACTGAATAGGCCAATTTGGGAAAAAGGAGCCCTTTCACAACGCGATCACTGATTTGCAGGAAGCACTTCTTTCAAAACATAACTAAATATGCCAGGAAAACAATCTCTCAGGTGATCCTGCTTCTAATACAGATGGTTTTCTTTTGAGAGATCCATGTGTTTCTTCAATTTAGAAGAATGAGCCTATTTGGACAAAATGATCCTTTTTCCACCTTGAAAATTGTAATTTCTCTGAAGTATTCCCTTCAAACCCTAACTCAACTCTCACAGGCACACAACGTGCTAGATACGTGAGGCTCTAACATAGAGGCTTTTCTTTGGACAGATACATGTCTTTGCTCAAGTCAGCTGAATTGATCTTTTGAGAGTAAATAGCGCCTAGGTCCAGGATAAACCACGTATGTTTCAGGAAGTATTCCTATCAGATCTAACTCAACTCGCACAAAGAAACAATGTGCTACATGCTGCTGCTCCTAACGTAGATGGTTTTCTTCAGAGAACTACGTGTGTTTCTTTTAAGCAGATAATAGGTCTATGTGGAATAAAAGGAGCAATAATCCACCACGAAAATGTGATTGGCAGCATGTAATGCTTTCAAAATTAACTCAGTTCTCACAGGAAAGAAAAATGTGCTAGGTGCTCCTGCTTCTAACACAGATGGTTTTCTTTGGAGAGATAGCTATGTTTATTCTTCTCAGCTGAATAGGCCTATATTGAACAAAATGAGCCTGTCTCCACCTTGAAATCTGATATTTGAGGGAGTAGTCCTTGCAGAAACTACTTCAATTCTGAAAGGAAAACAATGTGCTAGATGCTGCGGCTTCTCACATACCTGTTTTTCTTTGGAGAGCTACATGTGTTTCTTCAACGCAGCCCAGTGGGCCGATTTGCATCGGGGAAAGCTATTGTTCTCATAAAACACCAAAGTTTCAGCAGTGCTCTTTCAAAAACTCAGCGTATTTTCACAGGAAAACAATGTGCTAGTTGCTCCTGCATCTAACACGAATGGCTTCTTTTCTAGAGATGCATGCTTTTCTTCATCGTAGCTGAATAGGCCTATTTGGATCAAATGAGCCTTTCTCCACCTTGAAAATTCTGATTTGCAGGAAGTATTCCTTTCAAAAACGAACTCAATTTTAGTAGGGAAAGTATGTGCCTGATGCTCCTGCTCTCAGAGCACATGGTTTTCTTCGAGAAATGCGTGCGTTTCGTCCACTCAACTGAATTGGCCTATTTGGTCCAAAATCATCCTTTCTCCACCTTGAAATCTATGTTTTGCAGGAAGTGTTCCTCTCAAAAACGACCTCAATTCACAATGGAAAATAATATGCTAGATGCTGCACGTTCTAGCATACATGCTTGTCTTTGGAGAGGTGCATGGGTTTCTTCACCTGAGCTGAATAGGCCTATTTGGATCAAAGAGAGCCTATATTCACTTTGAAACATCAAAGTTGCAGGCAGTACTTTGGCCAAAACTACCACCATTCTCACAGGAAAACAATGGCTACTTGCTACTGCATCTAACAGAAACCCTTGTGTTCTCGAGACACATGTGCTTCTTCCACGTAGCTGAAGAGGCCTCTTGGGAAAAAAGTGAGCCTTTATTCACCATGAAACTTCTGTTTTGCAGGAAGTATTCCTTCAAACACTACTTCAATTTTCGCTGGGAAACAATTGGGTAGATGCTCCAGCTTCTAGCTCACGTGGTTTTCTCTTGGAAGACACTTGTGTTTCATCAAGTCAGCCGAATTGGCCCTTTTGGTGCAACCAACGCAGATATCCCGATTGAATCACCTAAGTCGGAGGAGGTATTTCCATTCCATCTAACTCAATTCTTATAGAGAAACAATACTGTACATGCTGCTGCTTCTAACTTAGATGGCTTTCTTTGGAGATACATATGTTTCTTCTACTCAGCTGCATAGGCCTATATTGTACAAAGTGAAATTTTGTCCACGTTGATATCTATGATTTCAGGGAGTATTCCTTTCAAAAACTACCTCAAGTCTCACAGGAAAACATGTGATAGATGCCACAGCTCGTAACATAGATGGGTTTTTCTGAGAGACACTTGTGTTTCTTCACCTCAGCTGAATAGGTCAATTTTGAGCAAGCACCGCCTATCTGCAGCATGAAGCACGAAAATTCGTAGAAGTCTTTCTTTCAAAACTCACTAAATTCTCACAGGAAAACAATGTGGTTGATGTTGCAGTGTCTAGCAAACCTGGTTTTCTTTGGAGTGAATCGTGTGTTTCTTCACCTCAGCTGAGTAGGCCTATTTGGATTAAAGAGCGTGTATGTTCACCTTGAAACGCCGAAGGTGGAGGCTGTCGTCCTTCCAAAACTAGTACATTTCTCACAGGAAAACCATGGGCTACTTACTCCTGCGTCTAACACGAACAGCTTTTTTTCCAGAGATTCATGTGTTGTGTCAACTTAGCTCTATAGGACCACTCGGAAGAAAATGAGCCTTCCTCTCCTTGAAAATTATGATCTGCGTAAACTATTCCTTTCAAAAATTAACTTAATTTTCACAGGGGAACCAAGTCCGTGATGCTCCTGCTGCTAGCACACATGGATTTCTTTGAGAGATACTTGAGTTTCGTCCATTCAGCTGAATAGGCCCCCTTGGAAAATAATCAGACTTTCTCTACATTCAAATCTATGACTTCAGGAATTATTTCTTATAAAACTCCCTCAAGTCCCTCAGGAAAACAAGGTGTCAGATGCTGTACCTTCTAGCATGCATCGTTTTCTTTGGAGAGGTTCATATGTTTCCTCAACTCAGCTCAATAGGCCTATTTGGATCCAAGAGAGCCTAGATTCACCTTGAAACACTGAAATTGTAGGCAGTACTCTTAACAAGTGGGACACAATTCTCAAAGGAAAAGAATGTGTTAGGTGCTCCTCTGTCTAAAAAGAATGGTTTTGTTTCCAGAGATACTTGTGTTTCTTCAACTCAGCAGAATAGGCCTATTTGGATCAAGAAGGAACTGTCCCCAGCTTGAAACATCCAAATTGGAGGACGTCTTTCTGTCAAAAACCATCTCAATTCTCACAGGAAAACAATGTGCTAGATGCTAGTGCGTCTAACAGGAATGGATTTTTTTCTGGAGATACACGTGTATCTTCTATTTAGCTGAATAGGCCTATTTGGAGCAACATGAGTCTTTCTCTACCTTGAAATTCTGATTTGCAACATGTACTCCTGTAAAACAAACTCAATGATCACAGGGAAGTAACGTGCTTGATGCTCCTGCTTTTAGCACACGTGGTTTTCACGAGAGATACATGTGATTCTTCCCCTCTGCTGAATAGGCCTACTTGCAACAAAGCCAGCCTTTTGCACTTTGAAAACAATGTCTGGCAGGAAGATTTCCTTTCAAAAACGAACTCAATACTCAGAGAAAAATAACGTCAGATGCTGCAGCTCCACACACAGAGGGTTTTCTTTGGAGTGATCCTTGTGTGTCTTCAACTCAGCTGAATAGGCCTAGAGGGAGGAAAGAGAGCCTACCTCCACCTTGAAACCCCTCAGTTGTGGGAAGTTTTCCTTTCAAAAAGTGACTTAACTCTTACAGGGAATCCATGTGCTAGATGCTGTAGATTCTAGCATATATGGTTTTCTTTCAGGAGTCACCTGTGTTTCCTCAAGTCAACTGTTTAGACCTATAAACAGTCAGAAGCGCCTATCTCTAGCTTCAAACACCTAAACACCTAAACTAACTCATGTCACAGAAAGAAAATATTGTAGGCTCTCCTGCTTCCCAGGTGATTCTTTCATGACACAGGTGGGTTTCTTCAACTCAACTGAATAGGCCAATTTGGGAAAAAGGAGCCCTT
The DNA here is from genome assembly GCF_047511655.1 of Castor canadensis. Lineage (NCBI taxonomy): Eukaryota > Metazoa > Chordata > Mammalia > Rodentia > Castoridae > Castor > Castor canadensis. Next base: position 152,003,612 of record NC_133387.1, on the reverse strand, counting down.
TCACAACGCGATCACTGATTTGCAGGAAGCACTTCTTTCAAAACATAACTAAATATGCCAGGAAAACAATCTCTCAGGTGATCCTGCTTCTAATACAGATGGTTTTCTTTTGAGAGATCCATGTGTTTCTTCAATTTAGAAGAATGAGCCTATTTGGACAAAATGATCCTTTTTCCACCTTGAAAATTGTAATTTCTCTGAAGTATTCCCTTCAAACCCTAACTCAACTCTCACAGGCACACAACGTGCTAGATACGTGAGGCTCTAACATAGAGGCTTTTCTTTGGACAGATACATGTCTTTGCTCAAGTCAGCTGAATTGATCTTTTGAGAGTAAATAGCGCCTAGGTCCAGGATAAACCACGTATGTTTCAGGAAGTATTCCTATCAGATCTAACTCAACTCGCACAAAGAAACAATGTGCTACATGCTGCTGCTCCTAACGTAGATGGTTTTCTTCAGAGAACTACGTGTGTTTCTTTTAAGCAGATAATAGGTCTATGTGGAATAAAAGGAGCAATAATCCACCACGAAAATGTGATTGGCAGCATGTAATGCTTTCAAAATTAACTCAGTTCTCACAGGAAAGAAAAATGTGCTAGGTGCTCCTGCTTCTAACACAGATGGTTTTCTTTGGAGAGATAGCTATGTTTATTCTTCTCAGCTGAATAGGCCTATATTGAACAAAATGAGCCTGTCTCCACCTTGAAATCTGATATTTGAGGGAGTAGTCCTTGCAGAAACTACTTCAATTCTGAAAGGAAAACAATGTGCTAGATGCTGCGGCTTCTCACATACCTGTTTTTCTTTGGAGAGCTACATGTGTTTCTTCAACGCAGCCCAGTGGGCCGATTTGCATCGGGGAAAGCTATTGTTCTCATAAAACACCAAAGTTTCAGCAGTGCTCTTTCAAAAACTCAGCGTATTTTCACAGGAAAACAATGTGCTAGTTGCTCCTGCATCTAACACGAATGGCTTCTTTTCTAGAGATGCATGCTTTTCTTCATCGTAGCTGAATAGGCCTATTTGGATCAAATGAGCCTTTCTCCACCTTGAAAATTCTGATTTGCAGGAAGTATTCCTTTCAAAAACGAACTCAATTTTAGTAGGGAAAGTATGTGCCTGATGCTCCTGCTCTCAGAGCACATGGTTTTCTTCGAGAAATGCGTGCGTTTCGTCCACTCAACTGAATTGGCCTATTTGGTCCAAAATCATCCTTTCTCCACCTTGAAATCTATGTTTTGCAGGAAGTGTTCCTCTCAAAAACGACCTCAATTCACAATGGAAAATAATATGCTAGATGCTGCACGTTCTAGCATACATGCTTGTCTTTGGAGAGGTGCATGGGTTTCTTCACCTGAGCTGAATAGGCCTATTTGGATCAAAGAGAGCCTATATTCACTTTGAAACATCAAAGTTGCAGGCAGTACTTTGGCCAAAACTACCACCATTCTCACAGGAAAACAATGGCTACTTGCTACTGCATCTAACAGAAACCCTTGTGTTCTCGAGACACATGTGCTTCTTCCACGTAGCTGAAGAGGCCTCTTGGGAAAAAAGTGAGCCTTTATTCACCATGAAACTTCTGTTTTGCAGGAAGTATTCCTTCAAACACTACTTCAATTTTCGCTGGGAAACAATTGGGTAGATGCTCCAGCTTCTAGCTCACGTGGTTTTCTCTTGGAAGACACTTGTGTTTCATCAAGTCAGCCGAATTGGCCCTTTTGGTGCAACCAACGCAGATATCCCGATTGAATCACCTAAGTCGGAGGAGGTATTTCCATTCCATCTAACTCAATTCTTATAGAGAAACAATACTGTACATGCTGCTGCTTCTAACTTAGATGGCTTTCTTTGGAGATACATATGTTTCTTCTACTCAGCTGCATAGGCCTATATTGTACAAAGTGAAATTTTGTCCACGTTGATATCTATGATTTCAGGGAGTATTCCTTTCAAAAACTACCTCAAGTCTCACAGGAAAACATGTGATAGATGCCACAGCTCGTAACATAGATGGGTTTTTCTGAGAGACACTTGTGTTTCTTCACCTCAGCTGAATAGGTCAATTTTGAGCAAGCACCGCCTATCTGCAGCATGAAGCACGAAAATTCGTAGAAGTCTTTCTTTCAAAACTCACTAAATTCTCACAGGAAAACAATGTGGTTAATGTTGCAGTGTCTAGCAAACCTGGTTTTCTTTGGAGTGAATCGTGTGTTTCTTCACCTCAGCTGAGTAGGCCTATTTGGATTAAAGAGCGTGTATGTTCACCTTGAAACGCCGAAGGTGGAGGCTGTCGTCCTTCCAAAACTAGTACATTTCTCACAGGAAAACCATGGGCTACTTACTCCTGCGTCTAACACGAACAGCTTTTTTTCCAGAGATTCATGTGTTGTGTCAACTTAGCTCTATAGGACCACTCGGAAGAAAATGAGCCTTCCTCTCCTTGAAAATTATGATCTGCGTAAACTATTCCTTTCAAAAATTAACTTAATTTTCACAGGGGAACCAAGTCCGTGATGCTCCTGCTGCTAGCACACATGGATTTCTTTGAGAGATACTTGAGTTTCGTCCATTCAGCTGAATAGGCCCCCTTGGAAAATAATCAGACTTTCTCTACATTCAAATCTATGACTTCAGGAATTATTTCTTATAAAACTCCCTCAAGTCCCTCAGGAAAACAAGGTGTCAGATGCTGTACCTTCTAGCATGCATCGTTTTCTTTGGAGAGGTTCATATGTTTCCTCAACTCAGCTCAATAGGCCTATTTGGATCCAAGAGAGCCTAGATTCACCTTGAAACACTGAAATTGTAGGCAGTACTCTTAACAAGTGGGACACAATTCTCAAAGGAAAAGAATGTGTTAGGTGCTCCTCTGTCTAAAAAGAATGGTTTTGTTTCCAGAGATACTTGTGTTTCTTCAACTCAGCAGAATAGGCCTATTTGGATCAAGAAGGAACTGTCCCCAGCTTGAAACATCCAAATTGGAGGACGTCTTTCTGTCAAAAACCATCTCAATTCTCACAGGAAAACAATGTGCTAGATGCTAGTGCGTCTAACAGGAATGGATTTTTTTCTGGAGATACACGTGTATCTTCTATTTAGCTGAATAGGCCTATTTGGAGCAACATGAGTCTTTCTCTACCTTGAAATTCTGATTTGCAACATGTACTCCTGTAAAACAAACTCAATGATCACAGGGAAGTAACGTGCTTGATGCTCCTGCTTTTAGCACACGTGGTTTTCACGAGAGATACATGTGATTCTTCCCCTCTGCTGAATAGGCCTACTTGCAACAAAGCCAGCCTTTTGCACTTTGAAAACAATGTCTGGCAGGAAGATTTCCTTTCAAAAACGAACTCAATACTCAGAGAAAAATAACGTCAGATGCTGCAGCTCCACACACAGAGGGTTTTCTTTGGAGTGATCCTTGTGTGTCTTCAACTCAGCTGAATAGGCCTAGAGGGAGGAAAGAGAGCCTACCTCCACCTTGAAACCCCTCAGTTGTGGGAAGTTTTCCTTTCAAAAAGTGACTTAACTCTTACAGGGAAACCATGTGCTAGATGCTGTAGATTCTAGCATATATGGTTTTCTTTCAGGAGTCACCTGTGTTTCCTCAACTCAACTGTTTAGACCTATTAACAGTCAGAAGCGCCTATCTCTAGCTTCAAACACCTAAACACCTAAACTAACTCATGTCACAGAAAGAAAATATTGTAGGCTCTCCTGCTTCCCAGGTGATTCTTTCATGACACAGGTGGGTTTCTTCAACTCAACTGAATAGGCCAATTTGGGAAAAAGGAGCCCTTTCACAACACGATCACTGATTTGCAGGAAGCACTTCTTTCAAAACATAACTAAATATGCCAGGAAAACAATCTCTCAGGTGATCCTGCTTCTAATACAGATGGTTTTCTTTTGAGAGATCCATGTGTTTCTTCAATTTAGAAGAATGAGCCTATTTGGACAAAATGATCCTTTTTCCACCTTGAAAATTGTAATTTCTCTGAAGTATTCCCTTCAAACCCTAACTCAACTCTCACAGGCACACAACGTGCTAGATACGTGAGGCTCTAACATAGAGGCTTTTCTTTGGACAGATACATGTCTTTGCTCAAGTCAGCTGAATTGAACTTTTGAGAGTAAATAGCGCCTAGGTCCAGGATAAACCACGTATGTTTCAGGAAGTATTCCTATCAGATCTAACTCAATTCGCACAAAGAAACAATGTGCTACATGCTGCTGCTCCTAACCTAGATGGTTTTCTTCAGAGAACTACGTGTGTTTCTTTTAAGCAGATAATAGGTCTATGTGGAATAAAATGAGCAATAATCCACCATGAAAATGTGATTGGCAGCATGTAATGCTTTCAAAATTAACTCAGTTCTCACAGGAAAGAAAAATGTGCTAGGTGCTCCTGCTTCTAACACAGATGGTTTTCTTTGGAGAGATAGCTATGTTTATTCTTCTCAGCTGAATAGGCCTATATTGAACAAAATGAGCCTGTCTCCACCTTGAAATCTGATATTTGAGGGAGTAGTCCTTGCAGAAACTACTTCAATTCTGAAAGGAAAACAATGTGCTAGATGCTGCGGCTTCTCACATACCTGTTTTTCTTTGGAGAGCTACATGTGTTTCTTCAACGCAGCCCAGTGGGCCGATTTGCATCGGGGAAAGCTATTGTTCTCATAAAACACCAAAGTTTCAGCAGTGCTCTTTCAAAAACTCAGCATATTTTCACAGGAAAACAATGTGCTAGTTGCTCCTGCATCTAACACGAATGGCTTCTTTTCTAGAGATGCATGCTTTTCTTCATCGTAGCTGAATAGGCCTATTTGGATCAAATGAGCCTTTCTCCACCTTGAAAATTCTGATTTGCAGGAAGTATTCCTTTCAAAAACGAACTCAATTTTAGTAGGGAAAGTATGTGCCTGATGCTCCTGCTCTCAGAGCACATGGTTTTCTTCGAGAAATGCGTGCGTTTCGTCCACTCAACTGAATTGGCCTATTTGGACCAAAATCATCCTTTCTCCACCTTGAAATCTATGTTTTGCAGGAAGTGTTCCTCTCAAAAACGACCTCAATTCACAATGGAAAATAATATGCTAGATGCTGCACGTTCTAGCATACATGCTTGTCTTTGGAGAGGTGCATGGGTTTCTTCACCTGAGCTGAATAGGCCTATTTGGATCAAAGAGAGCCTATATTCACTTTGAAACATCAAAGTTGCAGGCAGTACTTTGGCCAAAACTACCACCATTCTCACAGGAAAACAATGGCTACTTGCTACTGCATCTAACAGAAACCCTTGTGTTCTCGAGACACATGTGCTTCTTCCACGTAGCTGAAGAGGCCTCTTGGGAAAAAAGTGAGCCTTTATTCACCATGAAACTTCTGTTTTGCAGGAAGTATTCCTTCAAACACTACTTCAATTTTCACTGGGAAACAATTGGGTAGATGCTCCAGCTTCTAGCTCACGTGGTTTTCTCTTGGAAGATACTTGTGTTTCATCAAGTCAGCCGAATTGGCCCATTTGGTGCAACCAACGCAGATATCCCGATTGAATCACCTAAGTCGGAGGAGGTATTTCCATTCCATCTAACTCAATTCTTATAGAGAAACAATACTGTAGATGCTGCTGCTTCTAACTTAGATGGCTTTCTTTGGAGATACATATGTTTCTTCTACTCAGCTGCCTAGGCCTATATTGGACAAAGTGAAATTTTGTCCACGTTGATATCTATGATTTCAGGGAGTATTCCTTTCAAAAACTACCTCAAGTCTCACAGGAAAACATGTGATAGATGCCACAGCTCGTAACATAGATGGGTTTTTCTGAGAGACACTTGTGTTTCTTCACCTCAGCTGAATAGGTCAATTTTGAGCAAGCACCGCCTATCTGCAGCATGAAGCACGAAAATTCGTAGAAGTCTTTCTTTCAAAACTCACTAAATTCTCACAGGAAAACAATGTGGTTAATGTTGCAGTGTCTAGCAAACCTGGTTTTCTTTGGAGTGAATCGTGTGTTTCTTCACCTCAGCTGAGTAGGCCTATTTGGATTAAAGAGCGTGTATGTTCACCTTGAAACGCCGAAGGTGGAGGCTGTCGTCCTTCCAAAACTAGTACATTTCTCACAGGAAAACCATGGGCTACTTACTCCTGCGTCTAACACGAACAGCTTTTTTTCCAGAGATTCATGTGTTGTGTCAACTTAGCTCTATAGGACCACTCGGAAGAAAATGAGCCTTCCTCTCCTTGAAAATTATGATCTGCGTAAACTATTCCTTTCAAAAATTAACTTAATTTTCACAGGGGAACCAAGTCCGTGATGCTCCTGCTGCTAGCACACATGGATTTTTCTTTGAGAGATACTTGAGTTTCGTCCATTCAGCTGAATAGGCCCCCTTGGAAAATAATCAGACTTTCTCTACATTCAAATCTATGACTTCAGGAATTATTTCTTATAAAACTCCCTCAAGTCCCTCAGGAAAACAAGGTGTCAGATGCTGTACCTTCTAGCATGCATCGTTTTCTTTGGAGAGGTTCATATGTTTCCTCAACTCAGCTCAATAGGCCTATTTGGATCCAAGAGAGCCTAGATTCACCTTGAAACACTGAAATTGTAGGCAGTACTCTTAACAAGTGGGACACAATTCTCAAAGGAAAAGAATGTGTTAGGTGCTCCTCTGTCTAAAAAGAATGGTTTTGTTTCCAGAGATACTTGTGTTTCTTCAACTCAGCAGAATAGGCCTATTTGGATCAAGAAGGAACTGTCCCCAGCTTGAAACATCCAAATTGGAGGACGTCTTTCTGTCAAAAACCATCTCAATTCTCACAGGAAAACAATGTGCTAGATGCTAGTGCGTCTAACAGGAATGGATTTTTTTCTGGAGATACACGTGTATCTTCTATTTAGCTGAATAGGCCTATTTGGAGCAACATGAGTCTTTCTCTACCTTGAAATTCTGATTTGCAACATGTACTCCTGTAAAACAAACTCAATGATCACAGGGAAGTAACGTGCTTGATGCTCCTGCTTTTAGCACACGTGGTTTTCACGAGAGATACATGTGATTCTTCCCCTCTGCTGAATAGGCCTACTTGCAACAAAGCCAGCCTTTTGCACTTTGAAAGCAATGTCTGGCAGGAAGATTTCCTTTCAAAAACGAACTCAATACTCAGAGAAAAATAACGTCAGATGCTGCAGCTCCACACACAGAGGGTTTTCTTTGGAGTGATCCTTGTGTGTCTTCAACTCAGCTGAATAGGCCTAGAGGGAGGAAAGAGAGCCTACCTCCACCTTGAAACCCCTCAGTTGTGGGAAGTTTTCCTTTCAAAAAGTGACTTAACTCTTACAGGGAAACCATGTGCTAGATGCTGTAGATTCTAGCATATATGGTTTTCTTTCAGGAGTCACCTGTGTTTCCTCAACTCAACTGTTTAGACCTATTAACAGTCAGAAGCGCCTATCTCTAGCTTCAAACATCTAAACACCTAAACTAACTCATGTCACAGAAAGAAAATATTGTAGGCTCTCCTGCTTCCCAGGTGATTCTTTCATGACACAGGTGGGTTTCTTCAACTCAACTGAATAGGCCAATTTGGGAAAAAGGAGCCCTTTCACAACGCGATCACTGATTTGCAGGAAGCACTTCTTTCAAAACATAACTAAATATGCCAGGAAAACAATCTCTCAGGTGATCCTGCTTCTAATACAGATGGTTTTCTTTTGAGAGATCCATGTGTTTCTTCAATTTAGAAGAATGAGCCTATTTGGACAAAATGATCCTTTTTCCACCTTGAAAATTGTAATTTCTCTGAAGTATTCCCTTCAAACCCTAACTCAACTCTCACAGGCACACAACGTGCTAGATACGTGAGGCTCTAACATAGAGGCTTTTCCTTGGACAGATACATGTCTTTGCTCAAGTCAGCTGAATTGAACTTTTGAGAGTAAATAGCGCCTAGGTCCAGGATAAACCACGTATGTTTCAGGAAGTATTCCTATCAGATCTAACTCAATTCGCACAAAGAAACAATGTGCTACATGCTGCTGCTCCTAACCTAGATGGTTTTCTTCAGAGAACTACGTGTGTTTCTTTTAAGCAGATAATAGGTCTATGTGGAATAAAATGAGCAATAATCCACCATGAAAATGTGATTGGCAGCATGTAATGCTTTCAAAATTAACTCAGTTCTCACAGGAAAGAAAAATGTGCTAGGTGCTCCTGCTTCTAACACAGATGGTTTTCTTTGGAGAGATAGCTATGTTTATTCTTCTCAGCTGAATAGGCCTATATTGAACAAAATGAGCCTGTCTCCACCTTGAAATCTGATATTTGAGGGAGTAGTCCTTGCAGAAACTACTTCAATTCTGAAAGGAAAACAATGTGCTAGATGCTGCGGCTTCTCACATACCTGTTTTTCTTTGGAGAGCTACATGTGTTTCTTCAACGCAGCCCAGTGGGCCGATTTGCATCGGGGAAAGCTATTGTTCTCATAAAACACCAAAGTTTCAGCAGTGCTCTTTCAAAAACTCAGCATATTTTCACAGGAAAACAATGTGCTAGTTGCTCCTGCATCTAACACGAATGGCTTCTTTTCTAGAGATGCATGCTTTTCTTCATCGTAGCTGAATAGGCCTATTTGGATCAAATGAGCCTTTCTCCACCTTGAAAATTCTGATTTGCAGGAAGTATTCCTTTCAAAAACGAACTCAATTTTAGTAGGGAAAGTATCTGCCTGATGCTCCTGCTCTCAGAGCACATGGTTTTCTTCGAGAAATGCGTGCGTTTCGTCCACTCAACTGAATTGGCCTATTTGGACCAAAATCATCCTTTCTCCACCTTGAAATCTATGTTTTGCAGGAAGTGTTCCTCTCAAAAACGACCTCAATTCACAATGGAAAATAATATGCTAGATGCTGCACGTTCTAGCATACATGCTTGTCTTTGGAGAGGTGCATGGGTTTCTTCACCTGAGCTGAATAGGCCTATTTGGATCAAAGAGAGCCTATATTCACTTTGAAACATCAAAGTTGCAGGCAGTACTTTGGCCAAAACTACCACCATTCTCACAGGAAAACAATGGCTACTTGCTACTGCATCTAACAGAAACCCTTGTGTTCTCGAGACACATGTGCTTCTTCCACGTAGCTGAAGAGGCCTCTTGGGAAAAAAGTGAGCCTTTATTCACCATGAAACTTCTGTTTTGCAGGAAGTATTCCTTCAAACACTACTTCAATTTTCGCTGGGAAACAATTGGGTAGATGCTCCAGCTTCTAGCTCACGTGGTTTTCTCTTGGAAGATACTTGTGTTTCATCAAGTCAGCCGAATTGGCCCATTTGGTGCAACCAACGCAGATATCCCGATTGAATCACCTAAGTCGGAGGAGGTATTTCCATTCCATCTAACTCAATTCTTATAGAGAAACAATACTGTAGATGCTGCTGCTTCTAACTTAGATGGCTTTCTTTGGAGATACATATGTTTCTTCTACTCAGCTGCATAGGCCTATATTGGACAAAGTGAAATTTTGTCCACGTTGATATCTATGATTTCAGGGAGTATTCCTTTCAAAAACTACCTCAAGTCTCACAGGAAAACATGTGATAGATGCCACAGCTCGTAACATAGATGGGTTTTTCTGAGAGACACTTGTGTTTCTTCACCTCAGCTGAATAGGTCAATTTTGAGCAAGCACCGCCTATCTGCAGCATGAAGCACGAAAATTCGTAGAAGTCTTTCTTTCAAAACTCACTAAATTCTCACAGGAAAACAATGTGGTTAATGTTGCAGTGTCTAGCAAACCTGGTTTTCTTTGGAGTGAATCGTGTGTTTCTTCACCTCAGCTGAGTAGGCCTATTTGGATTAAAGAGCGTGTATGTTCACCTTGAAACGCCGAAGGTGGAGGCTGTCGTCCTTCCAAAACTAGTACATTTCTCACAGGAAAACAATGGGCTACTTACTCCTGCGTCTAACACGAACAGCTTTTTTTCCAGAGATTCATGTGTTGTGTCAACTTAGCTCTATAGGACCACTCGGAAGAAAATGAGCCTTCCTCTCCTTGAAAATTATGATCTGCGTAAACTATTCCTTTCAAAAATTAACTTAATTTTCACAGGGGAACCAAGTCCGTGATGCTCCTGCTGCTAGCACACATGGATTTCTTTGAGAGATACTTGAGTTTCGTCCATTCAGCTGAATAGGCCCCCTTGGAAAATAATCAGACTTTCTCTACATTCAAATCTATGACTTCAGTAATTATTTCTCATAAAACTCCCTCAAGTCCCTCAGGAAAACAAGGTGTCAGATGCTGTACCTTCTAGCATGCATCGTTTTCTTTGGAGAGGTTCATATGTTTCCTCAACTCAGCTCAATAGGCCTATTTGGATCCAAGAGAGCCTAGATTCACCTTGAAACACTGAAATTGTAGGCAGTACTCTTAACAAGTGGGACACAATTCTCAAAGGAAAAGAATGTGTTAGGTGCTCCTCTGTCTAAAAAGAATGGTTTTGTTTCCAGAGATACTTGTGTTTCTTCAACTCAGCAGAATAGGCCTATTTGGATCAAGAAGGAACTGTCCCCAGCTTGAAACATCCAAATTGGAGGACGTCTTTCTGTCAAAAACCATCTCAATTCTCACAGGAAAACAATGTGCTAGATGCTAGTGCGTCTAACAGGAATGGATTTTTTTCTGGAGATACACGTGTATCTTCTATTTAGCTGAATAGGCCTATTTGGAGCAACATGAGTCTTTCTCTACCTTGAAATTCTGATTTGCAACATGTACTCCTGTAAAACAAACTCAATGATCACAGGGAAGTAACGTGCTTGATGCTCCTGCTTTTAGCACACGTGGTTTTCACGAGAGATACATGTGATTCTTCCCCTCTGCTGAATAGGCCTACTTGCAACAAAGCCAGCCTTTTGCACTTTGAAAGCAATGTCTGGCAGGAAGATTTCCTTTCAAAAACGAACTCAATACTCAGAGAAAAATAACGTCAGATGCTGCAGCTCCACACACAGAGGGTTTTCTTTGGAGTGATCCTTGTGTGTCTTCAACTCAGCTGAATAGGCCTAGAGGGAGGAAAGAGAGCCTACCTCCACCTTGAAACCCCTCAGTTGTGGGAAGTTTTCCTTTCAAAAAGTGACTTAACTCTTACAGGGAAACCATGTGCTAGATGCTGTAGATTCTAGCATATATGGTTTTCTTTCAGGAGTCACCTGTGTTTCCTCAACTCAACTGTTTAGACCTATTAACAGTCAGAAGCGCCTATCTCTAGCTTCAAACACCTAAACACCTAAACTAACTCATGTCACAGAAAGAAAATATTGTAGGCTCTCCTGCTTCCCAGGTGATTCTTTCATGACACAGGTGGGTTTCTTCAACTCAACTGAATAGGCCAATTTGGGAAAAAGGAGCCCTTTCACAACACGATCACTGATTTGCAGGAAGCACTTCTTTCAAAACATAACTAAATATGCCAGGAAAACAATCTCTCAGGTGATCCTGCTTCTAATACAGATGGTTTTCTTTTGAGAGATCCATGTGTTTCTTCAATTTAGAAGAATGAGCCTATTTGGACAAAATGATCCTTTTTCCACCTTGAAAATTGTAATTTCTCTGAAGTATTCCCTTCAAACCCTAACTCAACTCTCACAGGCACACAACGTGCTAGATACGTGAGGCTCTAACATAGAGGCTTTTCTTTGGACAGATACATGTCTTTGCTCAAGTCAGCTGAATTGAACTTTTGAGAGTAAATAGCGCCTAGGTCCAGGATAAACCACGTATGTTTCAGGAAGTATTCCTATCAGATCTAACTCAATTCGCACAAAGAAACAATGTGCTACATGCTGCTGCTCCTAACCTAGATGGTTTTCTTCAGAGAACTACGTGTGTTTCTTTTAAGCAGATAATAGGTCTATGTGGAATAAAATGAGCAATAATCCACCATGAAAATGTGATTGGCAGCATGTAATGCTTTCAAAATTAACTCAGTTCTCACAGGAAAGAAAAATGTGCTAGGTGCTCCTGCTTCTAACACAGATGGTTTTCTTTGGAGAGATAGCTATGTTTATTCTTCTCAGCTGAATAGGCCTATATTGAACAAAATGAGCCTGTCTCCACCTTGAAATCTGATATTTGAGGGAGTAGTCCTTGCAGAAACTACTTCAATTCTGAAAGGAAAACAATGTGCTAGATGCTGCGGCTTCTCACATACCTGTTTTTCTTTGGAGAGCTACATGTGTTTCTTCAACGCAGCCCAGTGGGCCGATTTGCATCGGGGAAAGCTATTGTTCTCATAAAACACCAAAGTTTCAGCAGTGCTCTTTCAAAAACTCAGCATATTTTCACAGGAAAACAATGTGCTAGTTGCTCCTGCATCTAACACGAATGGCTTCTTTTCTAGAGATGCATGCTTTTCTTCATCGTAGCTGAATAGGCCTATTTGGATCAAATGAGCCTTTCTCCACCTTGAAAATTCTGATTTGCAGGAAGTATTCCTTTCAAAAACGAACTCAATTTTAGTAGGGAAAGTATCTGCCTGATGCTCCTGCTCTCAGAGCACATGGTTTTCTTCGAGAAATGCGTGCGTTTCGTCCACTCAACTGAATTGGCCTATTTGGACCAAAATCATCCTTTCTCCACCTTGAAATCTATGTTTTGCAGGAAGTGTTCCTCTCAAAAACGACCTCAATTCACAATGGAAAATAATATGCTAGATGCTGCACGTTCTAGCATACATGCTTGTCTTTGGAGAGGTGCATGGGTTTCTTCACCTGAGCTGAATAGGCCTATTTGGATCAAAGAGAGCCTATATTCACTTTGAAACATCAAAGTTGCAGGCAGTACTTTGGCCAAAACTACCACCATTCTCACAGGAAAACAATGGCTACTTGCTACTGCATCTAACAGAAACCCTTGTGTTCTCGAGACACATGTGCTTCTTCCACGTAGCTGAAGAGGCCTCTTGGGAAAAAAGTGAGCCTTTATTCACCATGAAACTTCTGTTTTGCAGGAAGTATTCCTTCAAACACTACTTCAATTTTCACTGGGAAACAATTGGGTAGATGCTCCAGCTTCTAGCTCACGTGGTTTTCTCTTGGAAGATACTTGTGTTTCATCAAGTCAGCCGAATTGGCCCATTTGGTGCAACCAACGCAGATATCCCGATTGAATCACCTAAGTCGGAGGAGGTATTTCCATTCCATCTAACTCAATTCTTATAGAGAAACAATACTGTAGATGCTGCTGCTTCTAACTTAGATGGCTTTCTTTGGAGATACATATGTTTCTTCTACTCAGCTGCACAGGCCTATATTGGACAAAGTGAAATTTTGTCCACGTTGATATCTATGATTTCAGGGAGTATTCCTTTCAAAAACTACCTCAAGTCTCACAGGAAAACACGTGATAGATGCCACAGCTCGTAACATAGATGGGTTTTTCTGAGAGACACTTGTGTTTCTTCACCTCAGCTGAATAGGTCAATTTTGAGCAAGCACCGCCTATCTGCAGCATGAAGCACGAAAATTCGTAGAAGTCTTTCTTTCAAAACTCACTAAATTCTCACAGGAAAACAATGTGGTTAATGTTGCAGTGTCTAGCAAACCTGGTTTTCTTTGGAGTGAATCGTGTGTTTCTTCACCTCAGCTGAGTAGGCCTATTTGGATTAAAGAGCGTGTATGTTCACCTTGAAACGCCGAAGGTGGAGGCTGTCGTCCTTCCAAAACTAGTACATTTCTCACAGGAAAACAATGGGCTACTTACTCCTGCGTCTAACACGAACAGCTTTTTTTCCAGAGATTCATGTGTTGTGTCAACTTAGCTCTATAGGACCACTCGGAAGAAAATGAGCCTTCCTCTCCTTGAAAATTATGATCTGCGTAAACTATTCCTTTCAAAAATTAACTTAATTTTCACAGGGGAACCAAGTCCGTGATGCTCCTGCTGCTAGCACACATGGATTTCTTTGAGAGATACTTGAGTTTCGTCCATTCAGCTGAATAGGCCCCCTTGGAAAATAATCAGACTTTCTCTACATTCAAATCTATGACTTCAGGAATTATTTCTTATAAAACTCTCTCAAGTCCCTCAGGAAAACAAGGTGTCAGATGCTGTACCTTCTAGCATGCATCGTTTTCTTTGGAGAGGTTCATATGTTTCCTCAACTCAGCTCAATAGGCCTATTTGGATCCAAGAGAGCCTAGATTCACCTTGAAACACTGAAATTGTAGGCAGTACTCTTAACAAGTGGGACACAATTCTCAAAGGAAAAGAATGTGTTAGGTGCTCCTCTGTCTAAAAAGAATGGTTTTGTTTCCAGAGATACTTGTGTTTCTTCAACTCAGCAGAATAGGCCTATTTGGATCAAGAAGGAACTGTCCCCAGCTTGAAACATCCAAATTGGAGGACGTCTTTCTGTCAAAAACCATCTCAATTCTCACAGGAAAACAATGTGCTAGATGCTAGTGCGTCTAACAGGAATGGATTTTTTTCTGGAGATACACGTGTATCTTCTATTTAGCTGAATAGGCCTATTTGGAGCAACATGAGTCTTTCTCTACCTTGAAATTCTGATTTGCAACATGTACTCCTGTAAAACAAACCCAATGATCACAGGGAAGTAACGTGCTTGATGCTCCTGCTTTTAGCACACGTGGTTTTCACGAGAGATACATGTGATTCTTCCCCTCTGCTGAATAGGCCTACTTGCAACAAAGCCAGCCTTTTGCACTTTGAAAACAATGTCTGGCAGGAAGATTTCCTTTCAAAAACGAACTCAATACTCAGAGAAAAATAACGTCAGATGCTGCAGCTCCACACACAGAGGGTTTTCTTTGGAGTGATCCTTGTGTGTCTTCAACTCAGCTGAATAGGCCTAGAGGGAGGAAAGAGAGCCTACCTCCACCTTGAAACCCCTCAGTTGTGGGAAGTTTTCCTTTCAAAAAGTGACTTAACTCTTACAAGGAAACCATGTGCTAGATGCTGTAGATTCTAGCATATATGGTTTTCTTTCAGGAGTCACCTGTGTTTCCTCAACTCAACTGTTTAGACCTATTAACAGTCAGAAGCGCCTATCTCTAGCTTCAAACACCTAAACACCTAAACTAACTCATGTCACAGAAAGAAAATATTGTAGGCTCTCCTGCTTCCCAGGTGATTCTTTCATGACACAGGTGGGTTTCTTCAACTCAACTGAATAGGCCAATTTGGGAAAAAGGAGCCCTTTCACAACGCGATCACTGATTTGCAGGAAGCACTTCTTTCAAAACATAACTAAATATGCCAGGAAAACAATCTCTCAGGTGATCCTGCTTCTAATACAGATGGTTTTCTTTTGAGAGATCCATGTGTTTCTTCAATTTAGAAGAATGAGCCTATTTGGACAAAATGATCCTTTTTCCACCTTGAAAATTGTAATTTCTCTGAAGTATTCCCTTCAAACCCTAGCTCAACTCTCACAGGCACACAACGTGCTAGATACGTGAGGCTCTAACATAGAGGCTTTTCTTTGGACAGATACATGTCTTTGCTCAAGTCAGCTGAATTGAACTTTTGAGAGTAAATAGCGCCTAGGTCCAGGATAAACCACGTATGTTTCAGGAAGTATTCCTATCAGATCTAACTCAATTCGCACAAAGAAACAATGTGCTACATGCTGCTGCTCCTAACCTAGATGGTTTTCTTCAGAGAACTACGTGTGTTTCTTTTAAGCAGGTAATAGGTCTATGTGGAATAAAATGAGCAATAATCCACCATGAAAATGTGATTGGCAGCATGTAATGCTTTCAAAATTAACTCAGTTCTCACAGGAAAGAAAAATGTGCTAGGTGCTCCTGCTTCTAACACAGATGGTTTTCTTTGGAGAGATAGCTATGTTTATTCTTCTCAGCTGAATAGGCCTATATTGAACAAAATGAGCCTGTCTCCACCTTGAAATCTGATATTTGAGGGAGTAGTCCTTGCAGAAACTACTTCAATTCTGAAAGGAAAACAATGTGCTAGATGCTGCGGCTTCTCACATACCTGTTTTTCTTTGGAGAGCTACATGTGTTTCTTCAACGCAGCCCAGTGGGCCGATTTGCATCGGGGAAAGCTATTGTTCTCATAAAACACCAAAGTTTCGGCAGTGCTCTTTCAAAAACTCAGCATATTTTCACAGGAAAACAATGTGCTAGTTGCTCCTGCATCTAACACGAATGGCTTCTTTTCTAGAGATGCATGCTTTTCTTCATCGTAGCTGAATAGGCCTATTTGGATCAAATGAGCCTTTCTCCACCTTGAAAATTCTGATTTGCAGGAAGTATTCCTTTCAAAAACGAACTCAATTTTAGTAGGGAAAGTATGTGCCTGATGCTCCTGCTCTCAGAGCACATGGTTTTCTTCGAGAAATGCGTGCGTTTCGTCCACTCAACTGAATTGGCCTATTTGGACCAAAATCATCCTTTCTCCACCTTGAAATCTATGTTTTGCAGGAAGTGTTCCTCTCAAAAACGACCTCAATTCACAATGGAAAATAATATGCTAGATGCTGCACGTTCTAGCATACATGCTTGTCTTTGGAGAGGTGCATGGGTTTCTTCACCTGAGCTGAATAGGCCTATTTGGATCAAAGAGAGCCTATATTCACTTTGAAACATCAAAGTTGCAGGCAGTACTTTGGCCAAAACTACCACCATTCTCACAGGAAAACAATGGCTACTTGCTACTGCATCTAACAGAAACCCTTGTGTTCTCGAGACACATGTGCTTCTTCCACGTAGCTGAAGAGGCCTCTTGGGAAAAAAGTGAGCCTTTATTCACCATGAAACTTCTGTTTTGCAGGAAGTATTCCTTCAAACACTACTTCAATTTTCACTGGGAAACAATTGGGTAGATGCTCCAGCTTCTAGCTCACGTGGTTTTCTCTTGGAAGATACTTGTGTTTCATCAAGTCAGCCGAATTGGCCCATTTGGTGCAACCAACGCAGATATCCCGATTGAATCACCTAAGTCGGAGGAGGTATTTCCATTCCATCTAACTCAATTCTTATAGAGAAACAATACTGTAGATGCTGCTGCTTCTAACTTAGATGGCTTTCTTTGGAGATACATATGTTTCTTCTACTCAGCTGCACAGGCCTATATTGGACAAAGTGAAATTTTGTCCACGTTGATATCTATGATTTCAGGGAGTATTCCTTTCAAAAACTACCTCAAGTCTCACAGGAAAACACGTGATAGATGCCACAGCTCGTAACATAGATGGGTTTTTCTGAGAGACACTTGTGTTTCTTCACCTCAGCTGAATAGGTCAATTTTGAGCAAGCACCGCCTATCTGCAGCATGAAGCACGAAAATTCGTAGAAGTCTTTCTTTCAAAACTCACTAAATTCTCACAGGAAAACAATGTGGTTAATGTTGCAGTGTCTAGCAAACCTGGTTTTCTTTGGAGTGAATCGTGTGTTTCTTCACCTCAGCTGAGTAGGCCTATTTGGATTAAAGAGCGTGTATGTTCACCTTGAAACGCCGAAGGTGGAGGCTGTCGTCCTTCCAAAACTAGTACATTTCTCACAGGAAAACAATGGGCTACTTACTCCTGCGTCTAACACGAACAGCTTTTTTTCCAGAGATTCATGTGTTGTGTCAACTTAGCTCTATAGGACCACTCGGAAGAAAATGAGCCTTCCTCTCCTTGAAAATTATGATCTGCGTAAACTATTCCTTTCAAAAATTAACTTAATTTTCACAGGGGAACCAAGTCCGTGATGCTCCTGCTGCTAGCACACATGGATTTCTTTGAGAGATACTTGAGTTTCGTCCATTCAGCTGAATAGGCCCCCTTGGAAAATAATCAGACTTTCTCTACATTCAAATCTATGACTTCAGGAATTATTTCTTATAAAACTCTCTCAAGTCCCTCAGGAAAACAAGGTGTCAGATGCTGTACCTTCTAGCATGCATCGTTTTCTTTGGAGAGGTTCATATGTTTCCTCAACTCAGCTCAATAGGCCTATTTGGATCCAAGAGAGCCTAGATTCACCTTGAAACACTGAAATTGTAGGCAGTACTCTTAACAAGTGGGACACAATTCTCAAAGGAAAAGAATGTGTTAGGTGCTCCTCTGTCTAAAAAGAATGGTTTTGTTTCCAGAGATACTTGTGTTTCTTCAACTCAGCAGAATAGGCCTATTTGGATCAAGAAGGAACTGTCCCCAGCTTGAAACATCCAAATTGGAGGACGTCTTTCTGTCAAAAACCATCTCAATTCTCACAGGAAAACAATGTGCTAGATGCTAGTGCGTCTAACAGGAATGGATTTTTTTCTGGAGATACACGTGTATCTTCTATTTAGCTGAATAGGCCTATTTGGAGCAACATGAGTCTTTCTCTACCTTGAAATTCTGATTTGCAACATGTACTCCTGTAAAACAAACCCAATGATCACAGGGAAGTAACGTGCTTGATGCTCCTGCTTTTAGCACACGTGGTTTTCACGAGAGATACATGTGATTCTTCCCCTCTGCTGAATAGGCCTACTTGCAACAAAGCCAGCCTTTTGCACTTTGAAAACAATGTCTGGCAGGAAGATTTCCTTTCAAAAACGAACTCAATACTCAGAGAAAAATAACGTCAGATGCTGCAGCTCCACACACAGAGGGTTTTCTTTGGAGTGATCCTTGTGTGTCTTCAACTCAGCTGAATAGGCCTAGAGGGAGGAAAGAGAGCCTACCTCCACCTTGAAACCCCTCAGTTGTGGGAAGTTTTCCTTTCAAAAAGTGACTTAACTCTTACAAGGAAACCATGTGCTAGATGCTGTAGATTCTAGCATATATGGTTTTCTTTCAGGAGTCACCTGTGTTTCCTCAACTCAACTGTTTAGACCTATTAACAGTCAGAAGCGCCTATCTCTAGCTTCAAACACCTAAACACCTAAACTAACTCATGTCACAGAAAGAAAATATTGTAGGCTCTCCTGCTTCCCAGGTGATTCTTTCATGACACAGGTGGGTTTCTTCAACTCAACTGAATAGGCCAATTTGGGAAAAAGGAGCCCTTTCACAACGCGATCACTGATTTGCAGGAAGCACTTCTTTCAAAACATAACTAAATATGCCAGGAAAACAATCTCTCAGGTGATCCTGCTTCTAATACAGATGGTTTTCTTTTGAGAGATCCATGTGTTTCTTCAATTTAGAAGAATGAGCCTATTTGGACAAAATGATCCTTTTTCCACCTTGAAAATTGTAATTTCTCTGAAGTATTCCCTTCAAACCCTAGCTCAACTCTCACAGGCACACAACGTGCTAGATACGTGAGGCTCTAACATAGAGGCTTTTCTTTGGACAGATACATGTCTTTGCTCAAGTCAGCTGAATTGAACTTTTGAGAGTAAATAGCGCCTAGGTCCAGGATAAACCACGTATGTTTCAGGAAGTATTCCTATCAGATCTAACTCAATTCGCACAAAGAAACAATGTGCTACATGCTGCTGCTCCTAACCTAGATGGTTTTCTTCAGAGAACTACGTGTGTTTCTTTTAAGCAGGTAATAGGTCTATGTGGAATAAAATGAGCAATAATCCACCATGAAAATGTGATTGGCAGCATGTAATGCTTTCAAAATTAACTCAGTTCTCACAGGAAAGAAAAATGTGCTAGGTGCTCCTGCTTCTAACACAGATGGTTTTCTTTGGAGAGATAGCTATGTTTATTCTTCTCAGCTGAATAGGCCTATATTGAACAAAATGAGCCTGTCTCCACCTTGAAATCTGATATTTGAGGGAGTAGTCCTTGCAGAAACTACTTCAATTCTGAAAGGAAAACAATGTGCTAGATGCTGCGGCTTCTCACATACCTGTTTTTCTTTGGAGAGCTACATGTGTTTCTTCAACGCAGCCCAGTGGGCCGATTTGCATCGGGGAAAGCTATTGTTCTCATAAAACACCAAAGTTTCGGCAGTGCGCTTTCAAAAACTCAGCATATTTTCACAGGAAAACAATGTGCTAGTTGCTCCTGCATCTAACACGAATGGCTTCTTTTCTAGAGATGCATGCTTTTCTTCATCGTAGCTGAATAGGCCTATTTGGATCAAATGAGCCTTTCTCCACCTTGAAAATTCTGATTTGCAGGAAGTATTCCTTTCAAAAACGAACTCAATTTTAGTAGGGAAAGTATGTGCCTGATGCTCCTGCTCTCAGAGCACATGGTTTTCTTCGAGAAATGCGTGCGTTTCGTCCACTCAACTGAATTGGCCTATTTGGACCAAAATCATCCTTTCTCCACCTTGAAATCTATGTTTTGCAGGAAGTGTTCCTCTCAAAAACGACCTCAATTCACAATGGAAAATAATATGCTAGATGCTGCACGTTCTATCATACATGCTTGTCTTTGGAGAGGTGCATGGGTTTCTTCACCTGAGCTGAATAGGCCTATTTGGATCAAAGAGAGCCTATATTCACTTTGAAACATCAAAGTTGCAGGCAGTACTTTGGCCAAAACTACCACCATTCTCACAGGAAAACAATGGCTACTTGCTACTGCATCTAACAGAAACCCTTGTGTTCTCGAGACACATGTGCTTCTTCCACGTAGCTGAAGAGGCCTCTTGGGAAAAAAGTGAGCCTTTATTCACCATGAAACTTCTGTTTTGCAGGAAGTATTCCTTCAAACACTACTTCAATTTTCACTGGGAAACAATTGGGTAGATGCTCCAGCTTCTAGCTCACGTGGTTTTCTCTTGGAAGATACTTGTGTTTCATCAAGTCAGCCGAATTGGCCCATTTGGTGCAACCAACGCAGATATCCCGATTGAATCACCTAAGTCGGAGGAGGTATTTCCATTCCATCTAACTCAATTCTTATAGAGAAACAATACTGTAGATGCTGCTGCTTCTAACTTAGATGGCTTTCTTTGGAGATACATATGTTTCTTCTACTCAGCTGCACAGGCCTATATTGGACAAAGTGAAATTTTGTCCACGTTGATATCTATGATTTCAGGGAGTATTCCTTTCAAAAACTACCTCAAGTCTCACAGGAAAACACGTGATAGATGCCACAGCTCGTAACATAGATGGGTTTTTCTGAGAGACACTTGTGTTTCTTCACCTCAGCTGAATAGGTCAATTTTGAGCAAGCACCGCCTATCTGCAGCATGAAGCACGAAAATTCGTAGAAGTCTTTCTTTCAAAACTCACTAAATTCTCACAGGAAAACAATGTGGTTAATGTTGCAGTGTCTAGCAAACCTGGTTTTCTTTGGAGTGAATCGTGTGTTTCTTCACCTCAGCTGAGTAGGCCTATTTGGATTAAAGAGCGTGTATGTTCACCTTGAAACGCCGAAGGTGGAGGCTGTCGTCCTTCCAAAACTAGTACATTTCTCACAGGAAAACAATGGGCTACTTACTCCTGCGTCTAACACGAACAGCTTTTTTTCCAGAGATTCATGTGTTGTGTCAACTTAGCTCTATAGGACCACTCGGAAGAAAATGAGCCTTCCTCTCCTTGAAAATTATGATCTGCGTAAACTATTCCTTTCAAAAATTAACTTAATTTTCACAGGGGAACCAAGTCCGTGATGCTCCTGCTGCTAGCACACATGGATTTCTTTGAGAGATACTTGAGTTTCGTCCATTCAGCTGAATAGGCCCCCTTGGAAAATAATCAGACTTTCTCTACTTTCAAATCTATGACTTCAGGAATTATTTCTTATAAAACTCTCTCAAGTCCCTCAGGAAAACAAGGTGTCAGATGCTGTACCTTCTAGCATGCATCGTTTTCTTTGGAGAGGTTCATATGTTTCCTCAACTCAGCTCAATAGGCCTATTTGGATCCAAGAGAGCCTAGATTCACCTTGAAACACTGAAATTGTAGGCAGTACTCTTAACAAGTGGGACACAATTCTCAAAGGAAAAGAATGTGTTAGGTGCTCCTCTGTCTAAAAAGAATGGTTTTGTTTCCAGAGATACTTGTGTTTCTTCAACTCAGCAGAATAGGCCTATTTGGATCAAGAAGGAACTGTCCCCAGCTTGAAACATCCAAATTGGAGGACGTCTTTCTGTCAAAAACCATCTCAATTCTCACAGGAAAACAATGTGCTAGATGCTAGTGCGTCTAACAGGAATGGATTTTTTTCTGGAGATACACGTGTATCTTCTATTTAGCTGAATAGGCCTATTTGGAGCAACATGAGTCTTTCTCTACCTTGAAATTCTGATTTGCAACATGTACTCCTGTAAAACAAACCCAATGATCACAGGGAAGTAACGTGCTTGATGCTCCTGCTTTTAGCACACGTGGTTTTCACGAGAGATACATGTGATTCTTCCCCTCTGCTGAATAGGCCTACTTGCAACAAAGCCAGCCTTTTGCACTTTGAAAACAATGTCTGGCAGGAAGATTTCCTTTCAAAAACGAACTCAATACTCAGAGAAAAATAACGTCAGATGCTGCAGCTCCACACACAGAGGGTTTTCTTTGGAGTGATCCTTGTGTGTCTTCAACTCAGCTGAATAGGCCTAGAGGGAGGAAAGAGAGCCTACCTCCACCTTGAAACCCCTCAGTTGTGGGAAGTTTTCCTTTCAAAAAGTGACTTAACTCTTACAAGGAAACCATGTGCTAGATGCTGTAGATTCTAGCATATATGGTTTTCTTTCAGGAGTCACCTGTGTTTCCTCAACTCAACTGTTTAGACCTATTAACAGTCAGAAGCGCCTATCTCTAGCTTCAAACACCTAAACACCTAAACTAACTCATGTCACAGAAAGAAAATATTGTAGGCTCTCCTGCTTCCCAGGTGATTCTTTCATGACACAGGTGGGTTTCTTCAACTCAACTGAATAGGCCAATTTGGGAAAAAGGAGCCCTTTCACAACGCGATCACTGATTTGCAGGAAGCACTTCTTTCAAAACATAACTAAATATGCCAGGAAAACAATCTCTCAGGTGATCCTGCTTCTAATACAGATGGTTTTCTTTTGAGAGATCCATGTGTTTCTTCAATTTAGAAGAATGAGCCTATTTGGACAAAATGATCCTTTTTCCACCTTGAAAATTGTAATTTCTCTGAAGTATTCCCTTCAAACCCTAGCTCAACTCTCACAGGCACACAACGTGCTAGATACGTGAGGCTCTAACATAGAGGCTTTTCTTTGGACAGATACATGTCTTTGCTCAAGTCAGCTGAATTGAACTTTTGAGAGTAAATAGCGCCTAGGTCCAGGATAAACCACGTATGTTTCAGGAAGTATTCCTATCAGATCTAACTCAATTCGCACAAAGAAACAATGTGCTACATGCTGCTGCTCCTAACCTAGATGGTTTTCTTCAGAGAACTACGTGTGTTTCTTTTAAGCAGGTAATAGGTCTATGTGGAATAAAATGAGCAATAATCCACCATGAAAATGTGATTGGCAGCATGTAATGCTTTCAAAATTAACTCAGTTCTCACAGGAAAGAAAAATGTGCTAGGTGCTCCTGCTTCTAACACAGATGGTTTTCTTTGGAGAGATAGCTATGTTTATTCTTCTCAGCTGAATAGGCCTATATTGAACAAAATGAGCCTGTCTCCACCTTGAAATCTGATATTTGAGGGAGTAGTCCTTGCAGAAACTACTTCAATTCTGAAAGGAAAACAATGTGCTAGATGCTGCGGCTTCTCACATACCTGTTTTTCTTTGGAGAGCTACATGTGTTTCTTCAACGCAGCCCAGTGGGCCGATTTGCATCGGGGAAAGCTATTGTTCTCATAAAACACCAAAGTTTCGGCAGTGCGCTTTCAAAAACTCAGCATATTTTCACAGGAAAACAATGTGCTAGTTGCTCCTGCATCTAACACGAATGGCTTCTTTTCTAGAGATGCATGCTTTTCTTCATCGTAGCTGAATAGGCCTATTTGGATCAAATGAGCCTTTCTCCACCTTGAAAATTCTGATTTGCAGGAAGTATTCCTTTCAAAAACGAACTCAATTTTAGTAGGGAAAGTATGTGCCTGATGCTCCTGCTCTCAGAGCACATGGTTTTCTTCGAGAAATGCGTGCGTTTCGTCCACTCAACTGAATTGGCCTATTTGGACCAAAATCATCCTTTCTCCACCTTGAAATCTATGTTTTGCAGGAAGTGTTCCTCTCAAAAACGACCTCAATTCACAATGGAAAATAATATGCTAGATGCTGCACGTTCTAGCATACATGCTTGTCTTTGGAGAGGTGCATGGGTTTCTTCACCTGAGCTGAATAGGCCTATTTGGATCAAAGAGAGCCTATATTCACTTTGAAACATCAAAGTTGCAGGCAGTACTTTGGCCAAAACTACCACCATTCTCACAGGAAAACAATGGCTACTTGCTACTGCATCTAACAGAAACCCTTGTGTTCTCGAGACACATGTGCTTCTTCCACGTAGCTGAAGAGGCCTCTTGGGAAAAAAGTGAGCCTTTATTCACCATGAAACTTCTGTTTTGCAGGAAGTATTCCTTCAAACACTACTTCAATTTTCACTGGGAAACAATTGGGTAGATGCTCCAGCTTCTAGCTCACGTGGTTTTCTCTTGGAAGATACTTGTGTTTCATCAAGTCAGCCGAATTGGCCCATTTGGTGCAACCAACGCAGATATCCCGATTGAATCACCTAAGTCGGAGGAGGTATTTCCATTCCATCTAACTCAATTCTTATAGAGAAACAATACTGTAGATGCTGCTGCTTCTAACTTAGATGGCTTTCTTTGGAGATACATATGTTTCTTCTACTCAGCTGCACAGGCCTATATTGGACAAAGTGAAATTTTGTCCACGTTGATATCTATGATTTCAGGGAGTATTCCTTTCAAAAACTACCTCAAGTCTCACAGGAAAACACGTGATAGATGCCACAGCTCGTAACATAGATGGGTTTTTCTGAGAGACACTTGTGTTTCTTCACCTCAGCTGAATAGGTCAATTTTGAGCAAGCACCGCCTATCTGCAGCATGAAGCACGAAAATTCGTAGAAGTCTTTCTTTCAAAACTCACTAAATTCTCACAGGAAAACAATGTGGTTAATGTTGCAGTGTCTAGCAAACCTGGTTTTCTTTGGAGTGAATCGTGTGTTTCTTCACCTCAGCTGAGTAGGCCTATTTGGATTAAAGAGCGTGTATGTTCACCTTGAAACGCCGAAGGTGGAGGCTGTCGTCCTTCCAAAACTAGTACATTTCTCACAGGAAAACAATGGGCTACTTACTCCTGCGTCTAACACGAACAGCTTTTTTTCCAGAGATTCATGTGTTGTGTCAACTTAGCTCTATAGGACCACTCGGAAGAAAATGAGCCTTCCTCTCCTTGAAAATTATGATCTGCGTAAACTATTCCTTTCAAAAATTAACTTAATTTTCACAGGGGAACCAAGTCCGTGATGCTCCTGCTGCTAGCACACATGGATTTCTTTGAGAGATACTTGAGTTTCGTCCATTCAGCTGAATAGGCCCCCTTGGAAAATAATCAGACTTTCTCTACATTCAAATCTATGACTTCAGGAATTATTTCTTATAAAACTCCCTCAAGTCCCTCAGGAAAACAAGGTGTCAGATGCTGTACCTTCTAGCATGCATCGTTTTCTTTGGAGAGGTTCATATGTTTCCTCAACTCAGCTCAATAGGCCTATTTGGATCCAAGAGAGCCTAGATTCACCTTGAAACACTGAAATTGTAGGCAGTACTCTTAACAAGTGGGACACAATTCTCAAAGGAAAAGAATGTGTTAGGTGCTCCTCTGTCTAAAAAGAATGGTTTTGTTTCCAGAGATACTTGTGTTTCTTCAACTCAGCAGAATAGGCCTATTTGGATCAAGAAGGAACTGTCCCCAGCTTGAAACATCCAAATTGGAGGACGTCTTTCTGTCAAAAACCATCTCAATTCTCACAGGAAAACAATGTGCTAGATGCTAGTGCGTCTAACAGGAATGGATTTTTTTCTGGAGATACACGTGTATCTTCTATTTAGCTGAATAGGCCTATTTGGAGCAACATGAGTCTTTCTCTACCTTGAAATTCTGATTTGCAACATGTACTCCTGTAAAACAAACCCAATGATCACAGGGAAGTAACGTGCTTGATGCTCCTGCTTTTAGCACACGTGGTTTTCACGAGAGATACATGTGATTCTTCCCCTCTGCTGAATAGGCCTACTTGCAACAAAGCCAGCCTTTTGCACTTTGAAAACAATGTCTGGCAGGAAGATTTCCTTTCAAAAACGAACTCAATACTCAGAGAAAAATAACGTCAGATGCTGCAGCTCCACACACAGAGGGTTTTCTTTGGAGTGATCCTTGTGTGTCTTCAACTCAGCTGAATAGGCCTAGAGGGAGGAAAGAGAGCCTACCTCCACCTTGAAACCCCTCAGTTGTGGGAAGTTTTCCTTTCAAAAAGTGACTTAACTCTTACAAGGAAACCATGTGCTAGATGCTGTAGATTCTAGCATATATGGTTTTCTTTCAGGAGTCACCTGTGTTTCCTCAACTCAACTGTTTAGACCTATTAACAGTCAGAAGCGCCTATCTCTAGCTTCAAACACCTAAACACCTAAACTAACTCATGTCACAGAAAGAAAATATTGTAGGCTCTCCTGCTTCCCAGGTGATTCTTTCATGACACAGGTGGGTTTCTTCAACTCAACTGAATAGGCCAATTTGGGAAAAAGGAGCCCTTTCACAACGCGATCACTGATTTGCAGGAAGCACTTCTTTCAAAACATAACTAAATATGCCAGGAAAACAATCTCTCAGGTGATCCTGCTTCTAATACAGATGGTTTTCTTTTGAGAGATCCATGTGTTTCTTCAATTTAGAAGAATGAGCCTATTTGGACAAAATGATCCTTTTTCCACCTTGAAAATTGTAATTTCTCTGAAGTATTCCCTTCAAACCCTAGCTCAACTCTCACAGGCACACAACGTGCTAGATACGTGAGGCTCTAACATAGAGGCTTTTCTTTGGACAGATACATGTCTTTGCTCAAGTCAGCTGAATTGAACTTTTGAGAGTAAATAGCGCCTAGGTCCAGGATAAACCACGTATGTTTCAGGAAGTATTCCTATCAGATCTAACTCAATTCGCACAAAGAAACAATGTGCTACATGCTGCTGCTCCTAACCTAGATGGTTTTCTTCAGAGAACTACGTGTGTTTCTTTTAAGCAGGTAATAGGTCTATGTGGAATAAAATGAGCAATAATCCACCATGAAAATGTGATTGGCAGCATGTAATGCTTTCAAAATTAACTCAGTTCTCACAGGAAAGAAAAATGTGCTAGGTGCTCCTGCTTCTAACACAGATGGTTTTCTTTGGAGAGATAGCTATGTTTATTCTTCTCAGCTGAATAGGCCTATATTGAACAAAATGAGCCTGTCTCCACCTTGAAATCTGATATTTGAGGGAGTAGTCCTTGCAGAAACTACTTCAATTCTGAAAGGAAAACAATGTGCTAGATGCTGCGGCTTCTCACATACCTGTTTTTCTTTGGAGAGCTACATGTGTTTCTTCAACGCAGCCCAGTGGGCCGATTTGCATCGGGGAAAGCTATTGTTCTCATAAAACACCAAAGTTTCGGCAGTGCTCTTTCAAAAACTCAGCATATTTTCACAGGAAAACAATGTGCTAGTTGCTCCTGCATCTAACACGAATGGCTTCTTTTCTAGAGATGCATGCTTTTCTTCATCGTAGCTGAATAGGCCTATTTGGATCAAATGAGCCTTTCTCCACCTTGAAAATTCTGATTTGCAGGAAGTATTCCTTTCAAAAACGAACTCAATTTTAGTAGGGAAAGTATGTGCCTGATGCTCCTGCTCTCAGAGCACATGGTTTTCTTCGAGAAATGCGTGCGTTTCGTCCACTCAACTGAATTGGCCTATTTGGACCAAAATCATCCTTTCTCCACCTTGAAATCTATGTTTTGCAGGAAGTGTTCCTCTCAAAAACGACCTCAATTCACAATGGAAAATAATATGCTAGATGCTGCACGTTCTAGCATACATGCTTGTCTTTGGAGAGGTGCATGGGTTTCTTCACCTGAGCTGAATAGGCCTATTTGGATCAAAGAGAGCCTATATTCACTTTGAAACATCAAAGTTGCAGGCAGTACTTTGGCCAAAACTACCACCATTCTCACAGGAAAACAATGGCTACTTGCTACTGCATCTAACAGAAACCCTTGTGTTCTCGAGACACATGTGCTTCTTCCACGTAGCTGAAGAGGCCTCTTGGGAAAAAAGTGAGCCTTTATTCACCATGAAACTTCTGTTTTGCAGGAAGTATTCCTTCAAACACTACTTCAATTTTCACTGGGAAACAATTGGGTAGATGCTCCAGCTTCTAGCTCACGTGGTTTTCTCTTGGAAGATACTTGTGTTTCATCAAGTCAGCCGAATTGGCCCATTTGGTGCAACCAACGCAGATATCCCGATTGAATCACCTAAGTCGGAGGAGGTATTTCCATTCCATCTAACTCAATTCTTATAGAGAAACAATACTGTAGATGCTGCTGCTTCTAACTTAGATGGCTTTCTTTGGAGATACATATGTTTCTTCTACTCAGCTGCATAGGCCTATATTGGACAAAGTGAAATTTTGTCCACGTTGATATCTATGATTTCAGGGAGTATTCCTTTCAAAAACTACCTCAAGTCTCACAGGAAAACATGTGATAGATGCCACAGCTCGTAACATAGATGGGTTTTTCTGAGAGACACTTGTGTTTCTTCACCTCAGCTGAATAGGTCAATTTTGAGCAAGCACCGCCTATCTGCAGCATGAAGCACGAAAATTCGTAGAAGTCTTTCTTTCAAAACTCACTAAATTCTCACAGGAAAACAATGTGGTTAATGTTGCAGTGTCTAGCAAACCTGGTTTTCTTTGGAGTGAATCGTGTGTTTCTTCACCTCAGCTGAGTAGGCCTATTTGGATTAAAGAGCGTGTATGTTCACCTTGAAACGCCGAAGGTGGAGGCTGTCGTCCTTCCAAAACTAGTACATTTCTCACAGAAAAACAATGGGCTACTTACTCCTGCGTCTAACACGAACAGCTTTTTTTCCAGAGATTCATGTGTTGTGTCAACTTAGCTCTATAGGACCACTCGGAAGAAAATGAGCCTTCCTCTCCTTGAAAATTATGATCTGCGTAAACTATTCCTTTCAAAAATTAACTTAATTTTCACAGGGGAACCAAGTCCGTGATGCTCCTGCTGCTAGCACACATGGATTTCTTTGAGAGATACTTGAGTTTCGTCCATTCAGCTGAATAGGCCCCCTTGGAAAATAATCAGACTTTCTCTACATTCAAATCTATGACTTCAGGAATTATTTCTTATAAAACTCCCTCAAGTCCCTCAGGAAAACAAGGTGTCAGATGCTGTACCTTCTAGCATGCATCGTTTTCTTTGGAGAGGTTCATATGTTTCCTCAACTCAGCTCAATAGGCCTATTTGGATCCAAGAGAGCCTAGATTCACCTTGAAACACTGAAATTGTAGGCAGTACTCTTAACAAGTGGGACACAATTCTCAAAGGAAAAGAATGTGTTAGGTGCTCCTCTGTCTAAAAAGAATGGTTTTGTTTCCAGAGATACTTGTGTTTCTTCAACTCAGCAGAATAGGCCTATTTGGATCAAGAAGGAACTGTCCCCAGCTTGAAACATCCAAATTGGAGGACGTCTTTCTGTCAAAAACCATCTCAATTCCCACAGGAAAACAATGTGCTAGATGCTAGTGCGTCTAACAGGAATGGATTTTTTTCTGGAGATACACGTGTATCTTCTATTTAGCTGAATAGGCCTATTTGGAGCAACATGAGTCTTTCTCTACCTTGAAATTCTGATTTGCAACATGTACTCCTGTAAAACAAACTCAATGATCACAGGGAAGTAACGTGCTTGATGCTCCTGCTTTTAGCACACGTGGTTTTCACGAGAGATACATGTGATTCTTCCCCTCTGCTGAATAGGCCTACTTGCAACAAAGCCAGCCTTTTGCACTTTGAAAACAATGTCTGGCAGGAAGATTTCCTTTCAAAAACGAACTCAATACTCAGAGAAAAATAACGTCAGATGCTGCAGCTCCACACACAGAGGGTTTTCTTTGGAGTGATCCTTGTGTGTCTTCAACTCAGCTGAATAGGCCTAGAGGGAGGAAAGAGAGCCTACCTCCACCTTGAAACCCCTCAGTTGTGGGAAGTTTTCCTTTCAAAAAGTGACTTAACTCTTACAGGGAAACCATGTGCTAGATGCTGTAGATTCTAGCATATATGGTTTTCTTTCAGGAGTCACCTGTGTTTCCTCAACTCAACTGTTTAGACCTATTAACAGTCAGAAGCGCCTATCTCTAGCTTCAAACACCTAAACACCTAAACTAACTCATGTCACAGAAAGAAAATATTGTAGGCTCTCCTGCTTCCCAGGTGATTCTTTCATGACACAGGTGGGTTTCTTCAACTCAACTGAATAGGCCAATTTGGGAAAAAGGAGCCCTTTCACAACGCGATCACTGATTTGCAGGAAGCACTTCTTTCAAAACATAACTAAATATGCCAGGAAAACAATCTCTCAGGTGATCCTGCTTCTAATACAGATGGTTTTCTTTTGAGAGATCCATGTGTTTCTTCAATTTAGAAGAATGAGCCTATTTGGACAAAATGATCCTTTTTCGACCTTGAAAATTGTAATTTCTCTGAAGTATTCCCTTCAAACCCTAACTCAACTCTCACAGGCACACAACGTGCTAGATACGTGAGGCTCTAACATAGAGGCTTTTCTTTGGACAGATACATGTCTTTGCTCAAGTCAGCTGAATTGAACTTTTGAGAGTAAATAGCGCCTAGGTCCAGGATAAACCACGTATGTTTCAGGAAGTATTCCTATCAGATCTAACTCAATTCGCACAAAGAAACAATGTGCTACATGCTGCTGCTCCTAACCTAGATGGTTTTCTTCAGAGAACTACGTGTGTTTCTTTTAAGCAGATAATAGGTCTATGTGGAATAAAATGAGCAATAATCCACCATGAAAATGTGATTGGCAGCATGTAATGCTTTCAAAATTAACTCAGTTCTCACAGGAAAGAAAAATGTGCTAGGTGCTCCTGCTTCTAACACAGATGGTTTTCTTTGGAGAGATAGCTATGTTTATTCTTCTCAGCTGAATAGGCCTATATTGAACAAAATGAGCCTGTCTCCACCTTGAAATCTGATATTTGAGGGAGTAGTCCTTGCAGAAACTACTTCAATTCTGAAAGGAAAACAATGTGCTAGATGCTGCGGCTTCTCACATACCTGTTTTTCTTTGGAGAGCTACATGTGTTTCTTCAACGCAGCCCAGTGGGCCGATTTGCATCGGGGAAAGCTATTGTTCTCATAAAACACCAAAGTTTCAGCAGTGCTCTTTCAAAAACTCAGCATATTTTCACAGGAAAACAATGTGCTAGTTGCTCCTGCATCTAACACGAATGGCTTCTTTTCTAGAGATGCATGCTTTTCTTCATCGTAGCTGAATAGGCCTATTTGGATCAAATGAGCCTTTCTCCACCTTGAAAATTCTGATTTGCAGGAAGTATTCCTTTCAAAAACGAACTCAATTTTAGTAGGGAAAGTATGTGCCTGATGCTCCTGCTCTCAGAGCACATGGTTTTCTTCGAGAAATGCGTGCGTTTCGTCCACTCAACTGAATTGGCCTATTTGGACCAAAATCATCCTTTCTCCACCTTGAAATCTATGTTTTGCAGGAAGTGTTCCTCTCAAAAACGACCTCAATTCACAATGGAAAATAATATGCTAGATGCTGCACGTTCTAGCATACATGCTTGTCTTTGGAGAGGTGCATGGGTTTCTTCACCTGAGCTGAATAGGCCTATTTGGATCAAAGAGAGCCTATATTCACTTTGAAACATCAAAGTTGCAGGCAGTACTTTGGCCAAAACTACCACCATTCTCACAGGAAAACAATGGCTACTTGCTACTGCATCTAACAGAAACCCTTGTGTTCTCGAGACACATGTGCTTCTTCCACGTAGCTGAAGAGGCCTCTTGGGAAAAAAGTGAGCCTTTATTCACCATGAAACTTCTGTTTTGCAGGAAGTATTCCTTCAAACACTACTTCAATTTTCACTGGGAAACAATTGGGTAGATGCTCCAGCTTCTAGCTCACGTGGTTTTCTCTTGGAAGATACTTGTGTTTCATCAAGTCAGCCGAATTGGCCCATTTGGTGCAACCAACGCAGATATCCCGATTGAATCACCTAAGTCGGAGGAGGTATTTCCATTCCATCTAACTCAATTCTTATAGAGAAACAATACTGTAGATGCTGCTGCTTCTAACTTAGATGGCTTTCTTTGGAGATACATATGTTTCTTCTACTCAGCTGCATAGGCCTATATTGGACAAAGTGAAATTTTGTCCACGTTGATATCTATGATTTCAGGGAGTATTCCTTTCAAAAACTACCTCAAGTCTCACAGGAAAACATGTGATAGATGCCACAGCTCGTAACATAGATGGGTTTTTCTGAGAGACACTTGTGTTTCTTCACCTCAGCTGAATAGGTCAATTTTGAGCAAGCACCGCCTATCTGCAGCATGAAGCACGAAAATTCGTAGAAGTCTTTCTTTCAAAACTCACTAAATTCTCACAGGAAAACAATGTGGTTAATGTTGCAGTGTCTAGCAAACCTGGTTTTCTTTGGAGTGAATCGTGTGTTTCTTCACCTCAGCTGAGTAGGCCTATTTGGATTAAAGAGCGTGTATGTTCACCTTGAAACGCCGAAGGTGGAGGCTGTCGTCCTTCCAAAACTAGTACATTTCTCACAGGAAAACAATGGGCTACTTACTCCTGCGTCTAACACGAACAGCTTTTTTTCCAGAGATTCATGTGTTGTGTCAACTTAGCTCTATAGGACCACTCGGAAGAAAATGAGCCTTCCTCTCCTTGAAAATTATGATCTGTGTAAACTATTCCTTTCAAAAATTAACTTAATTTTCACAGGGGAACCAAGTCCGTGATGCTCCTGCTGCTAGCACACATGGATTTCTTTGAGAGATACTTGAGTTTCGTCCATTCAGCTGAATAGGCCCCCTTGGAAAATAATCAGACTTTCTCTACATTCAAATCTATGACTTCAGGAATTATTTCTTATAAAACTCCCTCACGTCCCTCAGGAAAACAAGGTGTCAGATGCTGTACCTTCTAGCATGCATCGTTTTCTTTGGAGAGGTTCATATGTTTCCTCAACTCAGCTCAATAGGCCTATTTGGATCCAAGAGAGCCTAGATTCACCTTGAAACACTGAAATTGTAGGCAGTACTCTTAACAAGTGGGACACAATTCTCAAAGGAAAAGAATGTGTTAGGTGCTCCTCTGTCTAAAAAGAATGGTTTTGTTTCCAGAGATACTTGTGTTTCTTCAACTCAGCAGAATAGGCCTATTTGGATCAAGAAGGAACTGTCCCCAGCTTGAAACATCCAAATTCGAGGACGTCTTTCTGTCAAAAACCATCTCAATTCTCACAGGAAAACAATGTGCTAGATGCTAGTGCGTCTAACAGGAATGGATTTTTTTCTGGAGATACACGTGTATCTTCTATTTAGCTGAATAGGCCTATTTGGAGCAACATGAGTCTTTCTCTACCTTGAAATTCTGATTTGCAACATGTACTCCTGTAAAACAAACTCAATGATCACAGGGAAGTAACGTGCTTGATGCTCCTGCTTTTAGCACACGTGGTTTTCACGAGAGATACATGTGATTCTTCCCCTCTGCTGAATAGGCCTACTTGCAACAAAGCCAGCCTTTTGCACTTTGAAAACAATGTCTGGCAGGAAGATTTCCTTTCAAAAACGAACTCAATACTCAGAGAAAAATAACGTCAGATGCTGCAGCTCCACACACAGAGGGTTTTCTTTGGAGTGATCCTTGTGTGTCTTCAACTCAGCTGAATAGGCCTAGAGGGAGGAAAGAGAGCCTACCTCCACCTTGAAACCCCTCAGTTGTGGGAAGTTTTCCTTTCAAAAAGTGACTTAACTCTTACAAGGAAACCATGTGCTAGATGCTGTAGATTCTAGCATATATGGTTTTCTTTCAGGAGTCACCTGTGTTTCCTCAACTCAACTGTTTAGACCTATTAACAGTCAGAAGCGCCTATCTCTAGCTTCAAACACCTAAACACCTAAACTAACTCATGTCACAGAAAGAAAATATTGTAGGCTCTCCTGCTTCCCAGGTGATTCTTTCATGACACAGGTGGGTTTCTTCAACTCAACTGAATAGGCCAATTTGGGAAAAAGGAGCCCTTTCACAACGCGATCACTGATTTGCAGGAAGCACTTCTTTCAAAACATAACTAAATATGCCAGGAAAACAATCTCTCAGGTGATCCTGCTTCTAATACAGATGGTTTTCTTTTGAGAGATCCATGTGTTTCTTCAATTTAGAAGAATGAGCCTATTTGGACAAAATGATCCTTTTTCCACCTTGAAAATTGTAATTTCTCTGAAGTATTCCCTTCAAACCCTAGCTCAACTCTCACAGGTACACAACGTGCTAGATACGTGAGGCTCTAACATAGAGGCTTTTCTTTGGACAGATACATGTCTTTGCTCAAGTCAGCTGAATTGAACTTTTGAGAGTAAATAGCGCCTAGGTCCAGGATAAACCACGTATGTTTCAGGAAGTATTCCTATCAGATCTAACTCAATTCGCACAAAGAAACAATGTGCTACATGCTGCTGCTCCTAACCTAGATGGTTTTCTTCAGAGAACTACGTGTGTTTCTTTTAAGCAGATAATAGGTCTATGTGGAATAAAATGAGCAATAATCCACCATGAAAATGTGATTGGCAGCATGTAATGCTTTCAAAATTAACTCAGTTCTCACAGGAAAGAAAAATGTGCTAGGTGCTCCTGCTTCTAACACAGATGGTTTTCTTTGGAGAGATAGCTATGTTTATTCTTCTCAGCTGAATAGGCCTATATTGAACAAAATGAGCCTGTCTCCACCTTGAAATCTGATATTTGAGGGAGTAGTCCTTGCAGAAACTACTTCAATTCTGAAAGGAAAACAATGTGCTAGATGCTGCGGCTTCTCACATACCTGTTTTTCTTTGGAGAGCTACATGTGTTTCTTCAACGCAGCCCAGTGGGCCGATTTGCATCGGGGAAAGCTATTGTTCTCATAAAACACCAAAGTTTCGGCAGTGCTCTTTCAAAAACTCAGCATATTTTCACAGGAAAACAATGTGCTAGTTGCTCCTGCATCTAACACGAATGGCTTCTTTTCTAGAGATGCATGCTTTTCTTCATCGTAGCTGAATAGGCCTATTTGGATCAAATGAGCCTTTCTCCACCTTGAAAATTCTGATTTGCAGGAAGTATTCCTTTCAAAAACGAACTCAATTTTAGTAGGGAAAGTATGTGCCTGATGCTCCTGCTCTCAGAGCACATGGTTTTCTTCGAGAAATGCGTGCGTTTCGTCCACTCAACTGAATTGGCCTATTTGGACCAAAATCATCCTTTCTCCACCTTGAAATCTATGTTTTGCAGGAAGTGTTCCTCTCAAAAACGACCTCAATTCACAATGGAAAATAATATGCTAGATGCTGCACGTTCTAGCATACATGCTTGTCTTTGGAGAGGTGCATGGGTTTCTTCACCTGAGCTGAATAGGCCTATTTGGATCAAAGAGAGCCTATATTCACTTTGAAACATCAAAGTTGCAGGCAGTACTTTGGCCAAAACTACCACCATTCTCACAGGAAAACAATGGCTACTTGCTACTGCATCTAACAGAAACCCTTGTGTTCTCGAGACACATGTGCTTCTTCCACGTAGCTGAAGAGGCCTCTTGGGAAAAAAGTGAGCCTTTATTCACCATGAAACTTCTGTTTTGCAGGAAGTATTCCTTCAAACACTACTTCAATTTTCACTGGGAAACAATTGGGTAGATGCTCCAGCTTCTAGCTCACGTGGTTTTCTCTTGGAAGATACTTGTGTTTCATCAAGTCAGCCGAATTGGCCCATTTGGTGCAACCAACGCAGATATCCCGATTGAATCACCTAAGTCGGAGGAGGTATTTCCATTCCATCTAACTCAATTCTTATAGAGAAACAATACTGTAGATGCTGCTGCTTCTAACTTAGATGGCTTTCTTTGGAGATACATATGTTTCTTCTACTCAGCTGCATAGGCCTATATTGTACAAAGTGAAATTTTGTCCACGTTGATATCTATGATTTCAGGGAGTATTCCTTTCAAAAACTACCTCAAGTCTCACAGGAAAACATGTGATAGATGCCACAGCTCGTAACATAGATGGGTTTTTCTGAGAGACACTTGTGTTTCTTCACCTCAGCTGAATAGGTCAATTTTGAGCAAGCACCGCCTATCTGCAGCATGAAGCACGAAAATTCGTAGAAGTCTTTCTTTCAAAACTCACTAAATTCTCACAGGAAAACAATGTGGTTAATGTTGCAGTGTCTAGCAAACCTGGTTTTCTTTGGAGTGAATCGTGTGTTTCTTCACCTCAGCTGAGTAAGCCTATTTGGATTAAAGAGCGTGTATGTTCACCTTGAAACGCCGAAGGTGGAGGCTGTCGTCCTTCCAAAACTAGTACATTTCTCACAGGAAAACAATGGGCTACTTACTCCTGCGTCTAACACGAACAGCTTTTTTTCCAGAGATTCATGTGTTGTGTCAACTTAGCTCTATAGGACCACTCGGAAGAAAATGAGCCTTCCTCTCCTTGAAAATTATGATCTGCGTAAACTATTCCTTTCAAAAATTAACTTAATTTTCACAGGGGAACCAAGTCCGTGATGCTCCTGCTGCTAGCACACATGGATTTCTTTGAGAGATACTTGAGTTTCGTCCATTCAGCTGAATAGGCCCCCTTGGAAAATAATCAGACTTTCTCTACATTCAAATCTATGACTTCAGGAATTATTTCTTATAAAACTCCCTCACGTCCCTCAGGAAAACAAGGTGTCAGATGCTGTACCTTCTAGCATGCATCGTTTTCTTTGGAGAGGTTCATATGTTTCCTCAACTCAGCTCAATAGGCCTATTTGGATCCAAGAGAGCCTAGATTCACCTTGAAACACTGAAATTGTAGGCAGTACTCTTAACAAGTGGGACACAATTCTCAAAGGAAAAGAATGTGTTAGGTGCTCCTCTGTCTAAAAAGAATGGTTTTGTTTCCAGAGATACTTGTGTTTCTTCAACTCAGCAGAATAGGCCTATTTGGATCAAGAAGGAACTGTCCCCAGCTTGAAACATCCAAATTGGAGGACGTCTTTCTGTCAAAAACCATCTCAATTCTCACAGGAAAACAATGTGCTAGATGCTAGTGCGTCTAACAGGAATGGATTTTTTTCTGGAGATACACGTGTATCTTCTATTTAGCTGAATAGGCCTATTTGGAGCAACATGAGTCTTTCTCTACCTTGAAATTCTGATTTGCAACATGTACTCCTGTAAAACAAACTCAATGATCACAGGGAAGTAACGTGCTTGATGCTCCTGCTTTTAGCACACGTGGTTTTCACGAGAGATACATGTGATTCTTCCCCTCTGCTGAATAGGCCTACTTGCAACAAAGCCAGCCTTTTGCACTTTGAAAACAATGTCTGGCAGGAAGATTTCCTTTCAAAAACGAACTCAATACTCAGAGAAAAATAACGTCAGATGCTGCAGCTCCACACACAGAGGGTTTTCTTTGGAGTGATCCTTGTGTGTCTTCAACTCAGCTGAATAGGCCTAGAGGGAGGAAAGAGAGCCTACCTCCACCTTGAAACCCCTCAGTTGTGGGAAGTTTTCCTTTCAAAAAGTGACTTAACTCTTACAAGGAAACCATGTGCTAGATGCTGTAGATTCTAGCATATATGGTTTTCTTTCAGGAGTCACCTGTGTTTCCTCAACTCAACTGTTTAGACCTATTAACAGTCAGAAGCGCCTATCTCTAGCTTCAAACACCTAAACACCTAAACTAACTCATGTCACAGAAAGAAAATATTGTAGGCTCTCCTGCTTCCCAGGTGATTCTTTCATGACACAGGTGGGTTTCTTCAACTCAACTGAATAGGCCAATTTGGGAAAAAGGAGCCCTTTCACAACGCGATCACTGATTTGCAGGAAGCACTTCTTTCAAAACATAACTAAATATGCCAGGAAAACAATCTCTCAGGTGATCCTGCTTCTAATACAGATGGTTTTCTTTTGAGAGATCCATGTGTTTCTTCAATTTAGAAGAATGAGCCTATTTGGACAAAATGATCCTTTTTCCACCTTGAAAATTGTAATTTCTCTGAAGTATTCCCTTCAAACCCTAGCTCAACTCTCACAGGCACACAACGTGCTAGATACGTGAGGCTCTAACATAGAGGCTTTTCTTTGGACAGATACATGTCTTTGCTCAAGTCAGCTGAATTGAACTTTTGAGAGTAAATAGCGCCTAGGTCCAGGATAAACCACGTATGTTTCAGGAAGTATTCCTATCAGATCTAACTCAATTCGCACAAAGAAACAATGTGCTACATGCTGCTGCTCCTAACCTAGATGGTTTTCTTCAGAGAACTACGTGTGTTTCTTTTAAGCAGGTAATAGGTCTATGTGGAATAAAATGAGCAATAATCCACCATGAAAATGTGATTGGCAGCATGTAATGCTTTCAAAATTAACTCAGTTCTCACAGGAAAGAAAAATGTGCTAGGTGCTCCTGCTTCTAACACAGATGGTTTTCTTTGGAGAGATAGCTATGTTTATTCTTCTCAGCTGAATAGGCCTATATTGAACAAAATGAGCCTGTCTCCACCTTGAAATCTGATATTTGAGGGAGTAGTCCTTGCAGAAACTACTTCAATTCTGAAAGGAAAACAATGTGCTAGATGCTGCGGCTTCTCACATACCTGTTTTTCTTTGGAGAGCTACATGTGTTTCTTCAACGCAGCCCAGTGGGCCGATTTGCATCGGGGAAAGCTATTGTTCTCATAAAACACCAAAGTTTCGGCAGTGCTCTTTCAAAAACTCAGCATATTTTCACAGGAAAACAATGTGCTAGTTGCTCCTGCATCTAACACGAATGGCTTCTTTTCTAGAGATGCATGCTTTTCTTCATCGTAGCTGAATAGGCCTATT
Source organism: Castor canadensis (assembly GCF_047511655.1). Taxonomy (NCBI): domain Eukaryota; kingdom Metazoa; phylum Chordata; class Mammalia; order Rodentia; family Castoridae; genus Castor; species Castor canadensis. Next base: position 151,964,493 of record NC_133387.1, on the reverse strand, counting down.
TGGATCAAATGAGCCTTTCTCCACCTTGAAAATTCTGATTTGCAGGAAGTATTCCTTTCAAAAACGAACTCAATTTTAGTAGGGAAAGTATGTGCCTGATGCTCCTGCTCTCAGAGCACATGGTTTTCTTCGAGAAATGCGTGCGTTTCGTCCACTCAACTGAATTGGCCTATTTGGACCAAAATCATCCTTTCTCCACCTTGAAATCTATGTTTTGCAGGAAGTGTTCCTCTCAAAAACGACCTCAATTCACAATGGAAAATAATATGCTAGATGCTGCACGTTCTAGCATACATGCTTGTCTTTGGAGAGGTGCATGGGTTTCTTCACCTGAGCTGAATAGGCCTATTTGGATCAAAGAGAGCCTATATTCACTTTGAAACATCAAAGTTGCAGGCAGTACTTTGGCCAAAACTACCACCATTCTCACAGGAAAACAATGGCTACTTGCTACTGCATCTAACAGAAACCCTTGTGTTCTCGAGACACATGTGCTTCTTCCACGTAGCTGAAGAGGCCTCTTGGGAAAAAAGTGAGCCTTTATTCACCATGAAACTTCTGTTTTGCAGGAAGTATTCCTTCAAACACTACTTCAATTTTCACTGGGAAACAATTGGGTAGATGCTCCAGCTTCTAGCTCACGTGGTTTTCTCTTGGAAGATACTTGTGTTTCATCAAGTCAGCCGAATTGGCCCATTTGGTGCAACCAACGCAGATATCCCGATTGAATCACCTAAGTCGGAGGAGGTATTTCCATTCCATCTAACTCAATTCTTATAGAGAAACAATACTGTAGATGCTGCTGCTTCTAACTTAGATGGCTTTCTTTGGAGATACATATGTTTCTTCTACTCAGCTGCATAGGCCTATATTGGACAAAGTGAAATTTTGTCCACGTTGATATCTATGATTTCAGGGAGTATTCCTTTCAAAAACTACCTCAAGTCTCACAGGAAAACATGTGATAGATGCCACAGCTCGTAACATAGATGGGTTTTTCTGAGAGACACTTGTGTTTCTTCACCTCAGCTGAATAGGTCAATTTTGAGCAAGCACCGCCTATCTGCAGCATGAAGCACGAAAATTCGTAGAAGTCTTTCTTTCAAAACTCACTAAATTCTCACAGGAAAACAATGTGGTTAATGTTGCAGTGTCTAGCAAACCTGGTTTTCTTTGGAGTGAATCGTGTGTTTCTTCACCTCAGCTGAGTAGGCCTATTTGGATTAAAGAGCGTGTATGTTCACCTTGAAACGCCGAAGGTGGAGGCTGTCGTCCTTCCAAAACTAGTACATTTCTCACAGGAAAACAATGGGCTACTTACTCCTGCGTCTAACACGAACAGCTTTTTTTCCAGAGATTCATGTGTTGTGTCAACTTAGCTCTATAGGACCACTCGGAAGAAAATGAGCCTTCCTCTCCTTGAAAATTATGATCTGCGTAAACTATTCCTTTCAAAAATTAACTTAATTTTCACAGGGGAACCAAGTCCGTGATGCTCCTGCTGCTAGCACACATGGATTTCTTTGAGAGATACTTGAGTTTCGTCCATTCAGCTGAATAGGCCCCCTTGGAAAATAATCAGACTTTCTCTACATTCAAATCTATGACTTCAGGAATTATTTCTTATAAAACTCCCTCACGTCCCTCAGGAAAACAAGGTGTCAGATGCTGTACCTTCTAGCATGCATCGTTTTCTTTGGAGAGGTTCATATGTTTCCTCAACTCAGCTCAATAGGCCTATTTGGATCCAAGAGAGCCTAGATTCACCTTGAAACACTGAAATTGTAGGCAGTACTCTTAACAAGTGGGACACAATTCTCAAAGGAAAAGAATGTGTTAGGTGCTCCTCTGTCTAAAAAGAATGGTTTTGTTTCCAGAGATACTTGTGTTTCTTCAACTCAGCAGAATAGGCCTATTTGGATCAAGAAGGAACTGTCCCCAGCTTGAAACATCCAAATTGGAGGACGTCTTTCTGTCAAAAACCATCTCAATTCTCACAGGAAAACAATGTGCTAGATGCTAGTGCGTCTAACAGGAATGGATTTTTTTCTGGAGATACACGTGTATCTTCTATTTAGCTGAATAGGCCTATTTGGAGCAACATGAGTCTTTCTCTACCTTGAAATTCTGATTTGCAACATGTACTCCTGTAAAACAAACTCAATGATCACAGGGAAGTAACGTGCTTGATGCTCCTGCTTTTAGCACACGTGGTTTTCACGAGAGATACATGTGATTCTTCCCCTCTGCTGAATAGGCCTACTTGCAACAAAGCCAGCCTTTTGCACTTTGAAAACAATGTCTGGCAGGAAGATTTCCTTTCAAAAACGAACTCAATACTCAGAGAAAAATAACGTCAGATGCTGCAGCTCCACACACAGAGGGTTTTCTTTGGAGTGATCCTTGTGTGTCTTCAACTCAGCTGAATAGGCCTAGAGGGAGGAAAGAGAGCCTACCTCCACCTTGAAACCCCTCAGTTGTGGGAAGTTTTCCTTTCAAAAAGTGACTTAACTCTTACAAGGAAACCATGTGCTAGATGCTGTAGATTCTAGCATATATGGTTTTCTTTCAGGAGTCACCTGTGTTTCCTCAACTCAACTGTTTAGACCTATTAACAGTCAGAAGCGCCTATCTCTAGCTTCAAACACCTAAACACCTAAACTAACTCATGTCACAGAAAGAAAATATTGTAGGCTCTCCTGCTTCCCAGGTGATTCTTTCATGACACAGGTGGGTTTCTTCAACTCAACTGAATAGGCCAATTTGGGAAAAAGGAGCCCTTTCACAACGCGATCACTGATTTGCAGGAAGCACTTCTTTCAAAACATAACTAAATATGCCAGGAAAACAATCTCTCAGGTGATCCTGCTTCTAATACAGATGGTTTTCTTTTGAGAGATCCATGTGTTTCTTCAATTTAGAAGAATGAGCCTATTTGGACAAAATGATCCTTTTTCCACCTTGAAAATTGTAATTTCTCTGAAGTATTCCCTTCAAACCCTAGCTCAACTCTCACAGGCACACAACGTGCTAGATACGTGAGGCTCTAACATAGAGGCTTTTCTTTGGACAGATACATGTCTTTGCTCAAGTCAGCTGAATTGAACTTTTGAGAGTAAATAGCGCCTAGGTCCAGGATAAACCACGTATGTTTCAGGAAGTATTCCTATCAGATCTAACTCAATTCGCACAAAGAAACAATGTGCTACATGCTGCTGCTCCTAACCTAGATGGTTTTCTTCAGAGAACTACGTGTGTTTCTTTTAAGCAGGTAATAGGTCTATGTGGAATAAAATGAGCAATAATCCACCATGAAAATGTGATTGGCAGCATGTAATGCTTTCAAAATTAACTCAGTTCTCACAGGAAAGAAAAATGTGCTAGGTGCTCCTGCTTCTAACACAGATGGTTTTCTTTGGAGAGATAGCTATGTTTATTCTTCTCAGCTGAATAGGCCTATATTGAACAAAATGAGCCTGTCTCCACCTTGAAATCTGATATTTGAGGGAGTAGTCCTTGCAGAAACTACTTCAATTCTGAAAGGAAAACAATGTGCTAGATGCTGCGGCTTCTCACATACCTGTTTTTCTTTGGAGAGCTACATGTGTTTCTTCAACGCAGCCCAGTGGGCCGATTTGCATCGGGGAAAGCTATTGTTCTCATAAAACACCAAAGTTTCGGCAGTGCTCTTTCAAAAACTCAGCATATTTTCACAGGAAAACAATGTGCTAGTTGCTCCTGCATCTAACACGAATGGCTTCTTTTCTAGAGATGCATGCTTTTCTTCATCGTAGCTGAATAGGCCTATTTGGATCAAATGAGCCTTTCTCCACCTTGAAAATTCTGATTTGCAGGAAGTATTCCTTTCAAAAACGAACTCAATTTTAGTAGGGAAAGTATGTGCCTGATGCTCCTGCTCTCAGAGCACATGGTTTTCTTCGAGAAATGCGTGCGTTTCGTCCACTCAACTGAATTGGCCTATTTGGACCAAAATCATCCTTTCTCCACCTTGAAATCTATGTTTTGCAGGAAGTGTTCCTCTCAAAAACGACCTCAATTCACAATGGAAAATAATATGCTAGATGCTGCACGTTCTAGCATACATGCTTGTCTTTGGAGAGGTGCATGGGTTTCTTCACCTGAGCTGAATAGGCCTATTTGGATCAAAGAGAGCCTATATTCACTTTGAAACATCAAAGTTGCAGGCAGTACTTTGGCCAAAACTACCACCATTCTCACAGGAAAACAATGGCTACTTGCTACTGCATCTAACAGAAACCCTTGTGTTCTCGAGACACATGTGCTTCTTCCACGTAGCTGAAGAGGCCTCTTGGGAAAAAAGTGAGCCTTTATTCACCATGAAACTTCTGTTTTGCAGGAAGTATTCCTTCAAACACTACTTCAATTTTCACTGGGAAACAATTGGGTAGATGCTCCAGCTTCTAGCTCACGTGGTTTTCTCTTGGAAGATACTTGTGTTTCATCAAGTCAGCCGAATTGGCCCATTTGGTGCAACCAACGCAGATATCCCGATTGAATCACCTAAGTCGGAGGAGGTATTTCCATTCCATCTAACTCAATTCTTATAGAGAAACAATACTGTAGATGCTGCTGCTTCTAACTTAGATGGCTTTCTTTGGAGATACATATGTTTCTTCTACTCAGCTGCATAGGCCTATATTGGACAAAGTGAAATTTTGTCCACGTTGATATCTATGATTTCAGGGAGTATTCCTTTCAAAAACTACCTCAAGTCTCACAGGAAAACATGTGATAGATGCCACAGCTCGTAACATAGATGGGTTTTTCTGAGAGACACTTGTGTTTCTTCACCTCAGCTGAATAGGTCAATTTTGAGCAAGCACCGCCTATCTGCAGCATGAAGCACGAAAATTCGTAGAAGTCTTTCTTTCAAAACTCACTAAATTCTCACAGGAAAACAATGTGGTTAATGTTGCAGTGTCTAGCAAACCTGGTTTTCTTTGGAGTGAATCGTGTGTTTCTTCACCTCAGCTGAGTAGGCCTATTTGGATTAAAGAGCGTGTATGTTCACCTTGAAACGCCGAAGGTGGAGGCTGTCGTCCTTCCAAAACTAGTACATTTCTCACAGGAAAACAATGGGCTACTTACTCCTGCGTCTAACACGAACAGCTTTTTTTCCAGAGATTCATGTGTTGTGTCAACTTAGCTCTATAGGACCACTCGGAAGAAAATGAGCCTTCCTCTCCTTGAAAATTATGATCTGCGTAAACTATTCCTTTCAAAAATTAACTTAATTTTCACAGGGGAACCAAGTCCGTGATGCTCCTGCTGCTAGCACACATGGATTTCTTTGAGAGATACTTGAGTTTCGTCCATTCAGCTGAATAGGCCCCCTTGGAAAATAATCAGACTTTCTCTACATTCAAATCTATGACTTCAGGAATTATTTCTTATAAAACTCCCTCACGTCCCTCAGGAAAACAAGGTGTCAGATGCTGTACCTTCTAGCATGCATCGTTTTCTTTGGAGAGGTTCATATGTTTCCTCAACTCAGCTCAATAGGCCTATTTGGATCCAAGAGAGCCTAGATTCACCTTGAAACACTGAAATTGTAGGCAGTACTCTTAACAAGTGGGACACAATTCTCAAAGGAAAAGAATGTGTTAGGTGCTCCTCTGTCTAAAAAGAATGGTTTTGTTTCCAGAGATACTTGTGTTTCTTCAACTCAGCAGAATAGGCCTATTTGGATCAAGAAGGAACTGTCCCCAGCTTGAAACATCCAAATTGGAGGACGTCTTTCTGTCAAAAACCATCTCAATTCTCACAGGAAAACAATGTGCTAGATGCTAGTGCGTCTAACAGGAATGGATTTTTTTCTGGAGATACACGTGTATCTTCTATTTAGCTGAATAGGCCTATTTGGAGCAACATGAGTCTTTCTCTACCTTGAAATTCTGATTTGCAACATGTACTCCTGTAAAACAAACTCAATGATCACAGGGAAGTAACGTGCTTGATGCTCCTGCTTTTAGCACACGTGGTTTTCACGAGAGATACATGTGATTCTTCCCCTCTGCTGAATAGGCCTACTTGCAACAAAGCCAGCCTTTTGCACTTTGAAAACAATGTCTGGCAGGAAGATTTCCTTTCAAAAACGAACTCAATACTCAGAGAAAAATAACGTCAGATGCTGCAGCTCCACACACAGAGGGTTTTCTTTGGAGTGATCCTTGTGTGTCTTCAACTCAGCTGAATAGGCCTAGAGGGAGGAAAGAGAGCCTACCTCCACCTTGAAACCCCTCAGTTGTGGGAAGTTTTCCTTTCAAAAAGTGACTTAACTCTTACAAGGAAACCATGTGCTAGATGCTGTAGATTCTAGCATATATGGTTTTCTTTCAGGAGTCACCTGTGTTTCCTCAACTCAACTGTTTAGACCTATTAACAGTCAGAAGCGCCTATCTCTAGCTTCAAACACCTAAACACCTAAACTAACTCATGTCACAGAAAGAAAATATTGTAGGCTCTCCTGCTTCCCAGGTGATTCTTTCATGACACAGGTGGGTTTCTTCAACTCAACTGAATAGGCCAATTTGGGAAAAAGGAGCCCTTTCACAACGCGATCACTGATTTGCAGGAAGCACTTCTTTCAAAACATAACTAAATATGCCAGGAAAACAATCTCTCAGGTGATCCTGCTTCTAATACAGATGGTTTTCTTTTGAGAGATCCATGTGTTTCTTCAATTTAGAAGAATGAGCCTATTTGGACAAAATGATCCTTTTTCCACCTTGAAAATTGTAATTTCTCTGAAGTATTCCCTTCAAACCCTAGCTCAACTCTCACAGGCACACAACGTGCTAGATACGTGAGGCTCTAACATAGAGGCTTTTCTTTGGACAGATACATGTCTTTGCTCAAGTCAGCTGAATTGAACTTTTGAGAGTAAATAGCGCCTAGGTCCAGGATAAACCACGTATGTTTCAGGAAGTATTCCTATCAGATCTAACTCAATTCGCACAAAGAAACAATGTGCTACATGCTGCTGCTCCTAACCTAGATGGTTTTCTTCAGAGAACTACGTGTGTTTCTTTTAAGCAGGTAATAGGTCTATGTGGAATAAAATGAGCAATAATCCACCATGAAAATGTGATTGGCAGCATGTAATGCTTTCAAAATTAACTCAGTTCTCACAGGAAAGAAAAATGTGCTAGGTGCTCCTGCTTCTAACACAGATGGTTTTCTTTGGAGAGATAGCTATGTTTATTCTTCTCAGCTGAATAGGCCTATATTGAACAAAATGAGCCTGTCTCCACCTTGAAATCTGATATTTGAGGGAGTAGTCCTTGCAGAAACTACTTCAATTCTGAAAGGAAAACAATGTGCTAGATGCTGCGGCTTCTCACATACCTGTTTTTCTTTGGAGAGCTACATGTGTTTCTTCAACGCAGCCCAGTGGGCCGATTTGCATCGGGGAAAGCTATTGTTCTCATAAAACACCAAAGTTTCGGCAGTGCTCTTTCAAAAACTCAGCATATTTTCACAGGAAAACAATGTGCTAGTTGCTCCTGCATCTAACACGAATGGCTTCTTTTCTAGAGATGCATGCTTTTCTTCATCGTAGCTGAATAGGCCTATTTGGATCAAATGAGCCTTTCTCCACCTTGAAAATTCTGATTTGCAGGAAGTATTCCTTTCAAAAACGAACTCAATTTTAGTAGGGAAAGTATGTGCCTGATGCTCCTGCTCTCAGAGCACATGGTTTTCTTCGAGAAATGCGTGCGTTTCGTCCACTCAACTGAATTGGCCTATTTGGACCAAAATCATCCTTTCTCCACCTTGAAATCTATGTTTTGCAGGAAGTGTTCCTCTCAAAAACGACCTCAATTCACAATGGAAAATAATATGCTAGATGCTGCACGTTCTAGCATACATGCTTGTCTTTGGAGAGGTGCATGGGTTTCTTCACCTGAGCTGAATAGGCCTATTTGGATCAAAGAGAGCCTATATTCACTTTGAAACATCAAAGTTGCAGGCAGTACTTTGGCCAAAACTACCACCATTCTCACAGGAAAACAATGGCTACTTGCTACTGCATCTAACAGAAACCCTTGTGTTCTCGAGACACATGTGCTTCTTCCACGTAGCTGAAGAGGCCTCTTGGGAAAAAAGTGAGCCTTTATTCACCATGAAACTTCTGTTTTGCAGGAAGTATTCCTTCAAACACTACTTCAATTTTCACTGGGAAACAATTGGGTAGATGCTCCAGCTTCTAGCTCACGTGGTTTTCTCTTGGAAGATACTTGTGTTTCATCAAGTCAGCCGAATTGGCCCATTTGGTGCAACCAACGCAGATATCCCGATTGAATCACCTAAGTCGGAGGAGGTATTTCCATTCCATCTAACTCAATTCTTATAGAGAAACAATACTGTAGATGCTGCTGCTTCTAACTTAGATGGCTTTCTTTGGAGATACATATGTTTCTTCTACTCAGCTGCATAGGCCTATATTGGACAAAGTGAAATTTTGTCCACGTTGATATCTATGATTTCAGGGAGTATTCCTTTCAAAAACTACCTCAAGTCTCACAGGAAAACATGTGATAGATGCCACAGCTCGTAACATAGATGGGTTTTTCTGAGAGACACTTGTGTTTCTTCACCTCAGCTGAATAGGTCAATTTTGAGCAAGCACCGCCTATCTGCAGCATGAAGCACGAAAATTCGTAGAAGTCTTTCTTTCAAAACTCACTAAATTCTCACAGGAAAACAATGTGGTTAATGTTGCAGTGTCTAGCAAACCTGGTTTTCTTTGGAGTGAATCGTGTGTTTCTTCACCTCAGCTGAGTAGGCCTATTTGGATTAAAGAGCGTGTATGTTCACCTTGAAACGCCGAAGGTGGAGGCTGTCGTCCTTCCAAAACTAGTACATTTCTCACAGGAAAACAATGGGCTACTTACTCCTGCGTCTAACACGAACAGCTTTTTTTCCAGAGATTCATGTGTTGTGTCAACTTAGCTCTATAGGACCACTCGGAAGAAAATGAGCCTTCCTCTCCTTGAAAATTATGATCTGCGTAAACTATTCCTTTCAAAAATTAACTTAATTTTCACAGGGGAACCAAGTCCGTGATGCTCCTGCTGCTAGCACACATGGATTTCTTTGAGAGATACTTGAGTTTCGTCCATTCAGCTGAATAGGCCCCCTTGGAAAATAATCAGACTTTCTCTACATTCAAATCTATGACTTCAGGAATTATTTCTTATAAAACTCCCTCAAGTCCCTCAGGAAAACAAGGTGTCAGATGCTGTACCTTCTAGCATGCATCGTTTTCTTTGGAGAGGTTCATATGTTTCCTCAACTCAGCTCAATAGGCCTATTTGGATCCAAGAGAGCCTAGATTCACCTTGAAACACTGAAATTGTAGGCAGTACTCTTAACAAGTGGGACACAATTCTCAAAGGAAAAGAATGTGTTAGGTGCTCCTCTGTCTAAAAAGAATGGTTTTGTTTCCAGAGATACTTGTGTTTCTTCAACTCAGCAGAATAGGCCTATTTGGATCAAGAAGGAACTGTCCCCAGCTTGAAACATCCAAATTGGAGGACGTCTTTCTGTCAAAAACCATCTCAATTCTCACAGGAAAACAATGTGCTAGATGCTAGTGCGTCTAACAGGAATGGATTTTTTTCTGGAGATACACGTGTATCTTCTATTTAGCTGAATAGGCCTATTTGGAGCAACATGAGTCTTTCTCTACCTTGAAATTCTGATTTGCAACATGTACTCCTGTAAAACAAACTCAATGATCACAGGGAAGTAACGTGCTTGATGCTCCTGCTTTTAGCACACGTGGTTTTCACGAGAGATACATGTGATTCTTCCCCTCTGCTGAATAGGCCTACTTGCAACAAAGCCAGCCTTTTGCACTTTGAAAACAATGTCTGGCAGGAAGATTTCCTTTCAAAAACGAACTCAATACTCAGAGAAAAATAACGTCAGATGCTGCAGCTCCACACACAGAGGGTTTTCTTTGGAGTGATCCTTGTGTGTCTTCAACTCAGCTGAATAGGCCTAGAGGGAGGAAAGAGAGCCTACCTCCACCTTGAAACCCCTCAGTTGTGGGAAGTTTTCCTTTCAAAAAGTGACTTAACTCTTACAAGGAAACCATGTGCTAGATGCTGTAGATTCTAGCATATATGGTTTTCTTTCAGGAGTCACCTGTGTTTCCTCAACTCAACTGTTTAGACCTATTAACAGTCAGAAGCGCCTATCTCTAGCTTCAAACACCTAAACACCTAAACTAACTCATGTCACAGAAAGAAAATATTGTAGGCTCTCCTGCTTCCCAGGTGATTCTTTCATGACACAGGTGGGTTTCTTCAACTCAACTGAATAGGCCAATTTGGGAAAAAGGAGCCCTTTCACAACGCGATCACTGATTTGCAGGAAGCACTTCTTTCAAAACATAACTAAATATGCCAGGAAAACAATCTCTCAGGTGATCCTGCTTCTAATACAGATGGTTTTCTTTTGAGAGATCCATGTGTTTCTTCAATTTAGAAGAATGAGCCTATTTGGACAAAATGATCCTTTTTCCACCTTGAAAATTGTAATTTCTCTGAAGTATTCCCTTCAAACCCTAGCTCAACTCTCACAGGCACACAACGTGCTAGATACGTGAGGCTCTAACATAGAGGCTTTTCTTTGGACAGATACATGTCTTTGCTCAAGTCAGCTGAATTGAACTTTTGAGAGTAAATAGCGCCTAGGTCCAGGATAAACCACGTATGTTTCAGGAAGTATTCCTATCAGATCTAACTCAATTCGCACAAAGAAACAATGTGCTACATGCTGCTGCTCCTAACCTAGATGGTTTTCTTCAGAGAACTACGTGTGTTTCTTTTAAGCAGGTAATAGGTCTATGTGGAATAAAATGAGCAATAATCCACCATGAAAATGTGATTGGCAGCATGTAATGCTTTCAAAATTAACTCAGTTCTCACAGGAAAGAAAAATGTGCTAGGTGCTCCTGCTTCTAACACAGATGGTTTTCTTTGGAGAGATAGCTATGTTTATTCTTCTCAGCTGAATAGGCCTATATTGAACAAAATGAGCCTGTCTCCACCTTGAAATCTGATATTTGAGGGAGTAGTCCTTGCAGAAACTACTTCAATTCTGAAAGGAAAACAATGTGCTAGATGCTGCGGCTTCTCACATACCTGTTTTTCTTTGGAGAGCTACATGTGTTTCTTCAACGCAGCCCAGTGGGCCGATTTGCATCGGGGAAAGCTATTGTTCTCATAAAACACCAAAGTTTCGGCAGTGCTCTTTCAAAAACTCAGCATATTTTCACAGGAAAACAATGTGCTAGTTGCTCCTGCATCTAACACGAATGGCTTCTTTTCTAGAGATGCATGCTTTTCTTCATCGTAGCTGAATAGGCCTATTTGGATCAAATGAGCCTTTCTCCACCTTGAAAATTCTGATTTGCAGGAAGTATTCCTTTCAAAAACGAACTCAATTTTAGTAGGGAAAGTATGTGCCTGATGCTCCTGCTCTCAGAGCACATGGTTTTCTTCGAGAAATGCGTGCGTTTCGTCCACTCAACTGAATTGGCCTATTTGGACCAAAATCATCCTTTCTCCACCTTGAAATCTATGTTTTGCAGGAAGTGTTCCTCTCAAAAACGACCTCAATTCACAATGGAAAATAATATGCTAGATGCTGCACGTTCTAGCATACATGCTTGTCTTTGGAGAGGTGCATGGGTTTCTTCACCTGAGCTGAATAGGCCTATTTGGATCAAAGAGAGCCTATATTCACTTTGAAACATCAAAGTTGCAGGCAGTACTTTGGCCAAAACTACCACCATTCTCACAGGAAAACAATGGCTACTTGCTACTGCATCTAACAGAAACCCTTGTGTTCTCGAGACACATGTGCTTCTTCCACGTAGCTGAAGAGGCCTCTTGGGAAAAAAGTGAGCCTTTATTCACCATGAAACTTCTGTTTTGCAGGAAGTATTCCTTCAAACACTACTTCAATTTTCACTGGGAAACAATTGGGTAGATGCTCCAGCTTCTAGCTCACGTGGTTTTCTCTTGGAAGATACTTGTGTTTCATCAAGTCAGCCGAATTGGCCCATTTGGTGCAACCAACGCAGATATCCCGATTGAATCACCTAAGTCGGAGGAGGTATTTCCATTCCATCTAACTCAATTCTTATAGAGAAACAATACTGTAGATGCTGCTGCTTCTAACTTAGATGGCTTTCTTTGGAGATACATATGTTTCTTCTACTCAGCTGCATAGGCCTATATTGGACAAAGTGAAATTTTGTCCACGTTGATATCTATGATTTCAGGGAGTATTCCTTTCAAAAACTACCTCAAGTCTCACAGGAAAACATGTGATAGATGCCACAGCTCGTAACATAGATGGGTTTTTCTGAGAGACACTTGTGTTTCTTCACCTCAGCTGAATAGGTCAATTTTGAGCAAGCACCGCCTATCTGCAGCATGAAGCACGAAAATTCGTAGAAGTCTTTCTTTCAAAACTCACTAAATTCTCACAGGAAAACAATGTGGTTAATGTTGCAGTGTCTAGCAAACCTGGTTTTCTTTGGAGTGAATCGTGTGTTTCTTCACCTCAGCTGAGTAGGCCTATTTGGATTAAAGAGCGTGTATGTTCACCTTGAAACGCCGAAGGTGGAGGCTGTCGTCCTTCCAAAACTAGTACATTTCTCACAGAAAAACAATGGGCTACTTACTCCTGCGTCTAACACGAACAGCTTTTTTTCCAGAGATTCATGTGTTGTGTCAACTTAGCTCTATAGGACCACTCGGAAGAAAATGAGCCTTCCTCTCCTTGAAAATTATGATCTGCGTAAACTATTCCTTTCAAAAATTAACTTAATTTTCACAGGGGAACCAAGTCCGTGATGCTCCTGCTGCTAGCACACATGGATTTCTTTGAGAGATACTTGAGTTTCGTCCATTCAGCTGAATAGGCCCCCTTGGAAAATAATCAGACTTTCTCTACATTCAAATCTATGACTTCAGGAATTATTTCTTATAAAACTCCCTCAAGTCCCTCAGGAAAACAAGGTGTCAGATGCTGTACCTTCTAGCATGCATCGTTTTCTTTGGAGAGGTTCATATGTTTCCTCAACTCAGCTCAATAGGCCTATTTGGATCCAAGAGAGCCTAGATTCACCTTGAAACACTGAAATTGTAGGCAGTACTCTTAACAAGTGGGACACAATTCTCAAAGGAAAAGAATGTGTTAGGTGCTCCTCTGTCTAAAAAGAATGGTTTTGTTTCCAGAGATACTTGTGTTTCTTCAACTCAGCAGAATAGGCCTATTTGGATCAAGAAGGAACTGTCCCCAGCTTGAAACATCCAAATTGGAGGACGTCTTTCTGTCAAAAACCATCTCAATTCTCACAGGAAAACAATGTGCTAGATGCTAGTGCGTCTAACAGGAATGGATTTTTTTCTGGAGATACACGTGTATCTTCTATTTAGCTGAATAGGCCTATTTGGAGCAACATGAGTCTTTCTCTACCTTGAAATTCTGATTTGCAACATGTACTCCTGTAAAACAAACTCAATGATCACAGGGAAGTAACGTGCTTGATGCTCCTGCTTTTAGCACACGTGGTTTTCACGAGAGATACATGTGATTCTTCCCCTCTGCTGAATAGGCCTACTTGCAACAAAGCCAGCCTTTTGCACTTTGAAAACAATGTCTGGCAGGAAGATTTCCTTTCAAAAACGAACTCAATACTCAGAGAAAAATAACGTCAGATGCTGCAGCTCCACACACAGAGGGTTTTCTTTGGAGTGATCCTTGTGTGTCTTCAACTCAGCTGAATAGGCCTAGAGGGAGGAAAGAGAGCCTACCTCCACCTTGAAACCCCTCAGTTGTGGGAAGTTTTCCTTTCAAAAAGTGACTTAACTCTTACAAGGAAACCATGTGCTAGATGCTGTAGATTCTAGCATATATGGTTTTCTTTCAGGAGTCACCTGTGTTTCCTCAACTCAACTGTTTAGACCTATTAACAGTCAGAAGCGCCTATCTCTAGCTTCAAACACCTAAACACCTAAACTAACTCATGTCACAGAAAGAAAATATTGTAGGCTCTCCTGCTTCCCAGGTGATTCTTTCATGACACAGGTGGGTTTCTTCAACTCAACTGAATAGGCCAATTTGGGAAAAAGGAGCCCTTTCACAACGCGATCACTGATTTGCAGGAAGCACTTCTTTCAAAACATAACTAAATATGCCAGGAAAACAATCTCTCAGGTGATCCTGCTTCTAATACAGATGGTTTTCTTTTGAGAGATCCATGTGTTTCTTCAATTTAGAAGAATGAGCCTATTTGGACAAAATGATCCTTTTTCCACCTTGAAAATTGTAATTTCTCTGAAGTATTCCCTTCAAACCCTAGCTCAACTCTCACAGGCACACAACGTGCTAGATACGTGAGGCTCTAACATAGAGGCTTTTCTTTGGACAGATACATGTCTTTGCTCAAGTCAGCTGAATTGAACTTTTGAGAGTAAATAGCGCCTAGGTCCAGGATAAACCACGTATGTTTCAGGAAGTATTCCTATCAGATCTAACTCAATTCGCACAAAGAAACAATGTGCTACATGCTGCTGCTCCTAACCTAGATGGTTTTCTTCAGAGAACTACGTGTGTTTCTTTTAAGCAGGTAATAGGTCTATGTGGAATAAAATGAGCAATAATCCACCATGAAAATGTGATTGGCAGCATGTAATGCTTTCAAAATTAACTCAGTTCTCACAGGAAAGAAAAATGTGCTAGGTGCTCCTGCTTCTAACACAGATGGTTTTCTTTGGAGAGATAGCTATGTTTATTCTTCTCAGCTGAATAGGCCTATATTGAACAAAATGAGCCTGTCTCCACCTTGAAATCTGATATTTGAGGGAGTAGTCCTTGCAGAAACTACTTCAATTCTGAAAGGAAAACAATGTGCTAGATGCTGCGGCTTCTCACATACCTGTTTTTCTTTGGAGAGCTACATGTGTTTCTTCAACGCAGCCCAGTGGGCCGATTTGCATCGGGGAAAGCTATTGTTCTCATAAAACACCAAAGTTTCGGCAGTGCTCTTTCAAAAACTCAGCATATTTTCACAGGAAAACAATGTGCTAGTTGCTCCTGCATCTAACACGAATGGCTTCTTTTCTAGAGATGCATGCTTTTCTTCATCGTAGCTGAATAGGCCTATTTGGATCAAATGAGCCTTTCTCCACCTTGAAAATTCTGATTTGCAGGAAGTATTCCTTTCAAAAACGAACTCAATTTTAGTAGGGAAAGTATGTGCCTGATGCTCCTGCTCTCAGAGCACATGGTTTTCTTCGAGAAATGCGTGCGTTTCGTCCACTCAACTGAATTGGCCTATTTGGACCAAAATCATCCTTTCTCCACCTTGAAATCTATGTTTTGCAGGAAGTGTTCCTCTCAAAAACGACCTCAATTCACAATGGAAAATAATATGCTAGATGCTGCACGTTCTAGCATACATGCTTGTCTTTGGAGAGGTGCATGGGTTTCTTCACCTGAGCTGAATAGGCCTATTTGGATCAAAGAGAGCCTATATTCACTTTGAAACATCAAAGTTGCAGGCAGTACTTTGGCCAAAACTACCACCATTCTCACAGGAAAACAATGGCTACTTGCTACTGCATCTAACAGAAACCCTTGTGTTCTCGAGACACATGTGCTTCTTCCACGTAGCTGAAGAGGCCTCTTGGGAAAAAAGTGAGCCTTTATTCACCATGAAACTTCTGTTTTGCAGGAAGTATTCCTTCAAACACTACTTCAATTTTCACTGGGAAACAATTGGGTAGATGCTCCAGCTTCTAGCTCACGTGGTTTTCTCTTGGAAGATACTTGTGTTTCATCAAGTCAGCCGAATTGGCCCATTTGGTGCAACCAACGCAGATATCCCGATTGAATCACCTAAGTCGGAGGAGGTATTTCCATTCCATCTAACTCAATTCTTATAGAGAAACAATACTGTAGATGCTGCTGCTTCTAACTTAGATGGCTTTCTTTGGAGATACATATGTTTCTTCTACTCAGCTGCATAGGCCTATATTGTACAAAGTGAAATTTTGTCCACGTTGATATCTATGATTTCAGGGAGTATTCCTTTCAAAAACTACCTCAAGTCTCACAGGAAAACATGTGATAGATGCCACAGCTCGTAACATAGATGGGTTTTTCTGAGAGACACTTGTGTTTCTTCACCTCAGCTGAATAGGTCAATTTTGAGCAAGCACCGCCTATCTGCAGCATGAAGCACGAAAATTCGTAGAAGTCTTTCTTTCAAAACTCACTAAATTCTCACAGGAAAACAATGTGGTTAATGTTGCAGTGTCTAGCAAACCTGGTTTTCTTTGGAGTGAATCGTGTGTTTCTTCACCTCAGCTGAGTAGGCCTATTTGGATTAAAGAGCGTGTATGTTCACCTTGAAACGCCGAAGGTGGAGGCTGTCGTCCTTCCAAAACTAGTACATTTCTCACAGAAAAACAATGGGCTACTTACTCCTGCGTCTAACACGAACAGCTTTTTTTCCAGAGATTCATGTGTTGTGTCAACTTAGCTCTATAGGACCACTCGGAAGAAAATGAGCCTTCCTCTCCTTGAAAATTATGATCTGCGTAAACTATTCCTTTCAAAAATTAACTTAATTTTCACAGGGGAACCAAGTCCGTGATGCTCCTGCTGCTAGCACACATGGATTTCTTTGAGAGATACTTGAGTTTCGTCCATTCAGCTGAATAGGCCCCCTTGGAAAATAATCAGACTTTCTCTACATTCAAATCTATGACTTCAGGAATTATTTCTTATAAAACTCCCTCAAGTCCCTCAGGAAAACAAGGTGTCAGATGCTGTACCTTCTAGCATGCATCGTTTTCTTTGGAGAGGTTCATATGTTTCCTCAACTCAGCTCAATAGGCCTATTTGGATCCAAGAGAGCCTAGATTCACCTTGAAACACTGAAATTGTAGGCAGTACTCTTAACAAGTGGGACACAATTCTCAAAGGAAAAGAATGTGTTAGGTGCTCCTCTGTCTAAAAAGAATGGTTTTGTTTCCAGAGATACTTGTGTTTCTTCAACTCAGCAGAATAGGCCTATTTGGATCAAGAAGGAACTGTCCCCAGCTTGAAACATCCAAATTGGAGGACGTCTTTCTGTCAAAAACCATCTCAATTCTCACAGGAAAACAATGTGCTAGATGCTAGTGCGTCTAACAGGAATGGATTTTTTTCTGGAGATACACGTGTATCTTCTATTTAGCTGAATAGGCCTATTTGGAGCAACATGAGTCTTTCTCTACCTTGAAATTCTGATTTGCAACATGTACTCCTGTAAAACAAACTCAATGATCACAGGGAAGTAACGTGCTTGATGCTCCTGCTTTTAGCACACGTGGTTTTCACGAGAGATACATGTGATTCTTCCCCTCTGCTGAATAGGCCTACTTGCAACAAAGCCAGCCTTTTGCACTTTGAAAACAATGTCTGGCAGGAAGATTTCCTTTCAAAAACGAACTCAATACTCAGAGAAAAATAACGTCAGATGCTGCAGCTCCACACACAGAGGGTTTTCTTTGGAGTGATCCTTGTGTGTCTTCAACTCAGCTGAATAGGCCTAGAGGGAGGAAAGAGAGCCTACCTCCACCTTGAAACCCCTCAGTTGTGGGAAGTTTTCCTTTCAAAAAGTGACTTAACTCTTACAGGGAAACCATGTGCTAGATGCTGTAGATTCTAGCATATATGGTTTTCTTTCAGGAGTCACCTGTGTTTCCTCAACTCAACTGTTTAGACCTATTAACAGTCAGAAGCGCCTATCTCTAGCTTCAAACACCTAAACACCTAAACTAACTCATGTCACAGAAAGAAAATATTGTAGGCTCTCCTGCTTCCCAGGTGATTCTTTCATGACACAGGTGGGTTTCTTCAACTCAACTGAATAGGCCAATTTGGGAAAAAGGAGCCCTTTCACAACGCGATCACTGATTTGCAGGAAGCACTTCTTTCAAAACATAACTAAATATGCCAGGAAAACAATCTCTCAGGTGATCCTGCTTCTAATACAGATGGTTTTCTTTTGAGAGATCCATGTGTTTCTTCAATTTAGAAGAATGAGCCTATTTGGACAAAATGATCCTTTTTCCACCTTGAAAATTGTAATTTCTCTGAAGTATTCCCTTCAAACCCTAACTCAACTCTCACAGGCACACAACGTGCTAGATACGTGAGGCTCTAACATAGAGGCTTTTCTTTGGACAGATACATGTCTTTGCTCAAGTCAGCTGAATTGAACTTTTGAGAGTAAATAGCGCCTAGGTCCAGGATAAACCACGTATGTTTCAGGAAGTATTCCTATCAGATCTAACTCAATTCGCACAAAGAAACAATGTGCTACATGCTGCTGCTCCTAACCTAGATGGTTTTCTTCAGAGAACTACGTGTGTTTCTTTTAAGCAGATAATAGGTCTATGTGGAATAAAATGAGCAATAATCCACCATGAAAATGTGATTGGCAGCATGTAATGCTTTCAAAATTAACTCAGTTCTCACAGGAAAGAAAAATGTGCTAGGTGCTCCTGCTTCTAACACAGATGGTTTTCTTTGGAGAGATAGCTATGTTTATTCTTCTCAGCTGAATAGGCCTATATTGAACAAAATGAGCCTGTCTCCACCTTGAAATCTGATATTTGAGGGAGTAGTCCTTGCAGAAACTACTTCAATTCTGAAAGGAAAACAATGTGCTAGATGCTGCGGCTTCTCACATACCTGTTTTTCTTTGGAGAGCTACATGTGTTTCTTCAACGCAGCCCAGTGGGCCGATTTGCATCGGGGAAAGCTATTGTTCTCATAAAACACCAAAGTTTCAGCAGTGCTCTTTCAAAAACTCAGCATATTTTCACAGGAAAACAATGTGCTAGTTGCTCCTGCATCTAACACGAATGGCTTCTTTTCTAGAGATGCATGCTTTTCTTCATCGTAGCTGAATAGGCCTATTTGGATCAAATGAGCCTTTCTCCACCTTGAAAATTCTGATTTGCAGGAAGTATTCCTTTCAAAAACGAACTCAATTTTAGTAGGGAAAGTATGTGCCTGATGCTCCTGCTCTCAGAGCACATGGTTTTCTTCGAGAAATGCGTGCGTTTCGTCCACTCAACTGAATTGGCCTATTTGGACCAAAATCATCCTTTCTCCACCTTGAAATCTATGTTTTGCAGGAAGTGTTCCTCTCAAAAACGACCTCAATTCACAATGGAAAATAATATGCTAGATGCTGCACGTTCTAGCATACATGCTTGTCTTTGGAGAGGTGCATGGGTTTCTTCACCTGAGCTGAATAGGCCTATTTGGATCAAAGAGAGCCTATATTCACTTTGAAACATCAAAGTTGCAGGCAGTACTTTGGCCAAAACTACCACCATTCTCACAGGAAAACAATGGCTACTTGCTACTGCATCTAACAGAAACCCTTGTGTTCTCGAGACACATGTGCTTCTTCCACGTAGCTGAAGAGGCCTCTTGGGAAAAAAGTGAGCCTTTATTCACCATGAAACTTCTGTTTTGCAGGAAGTATTCCTTCAAACACTACTTCAATTTTCACTGGGAAACAATTGGGTAGATGCTCCAGCTTCTAGCTCACGTGGTTTTCTCTTGGAAGATACTTGTGTTTCATCAAGTCAGCCGAATTGGCCCATTTGGTGCAACCAACGCAGATATCCCGATTGAATCACCTAAGTCGGAGGAGGTATTTCCATTCCATCTAACTCAATTCTTATAGAGAAACAATACTGTAGATGCTGCTGCTTCTAACTTAGATGGCTTTCTTTGGAGATACATATGTTTCTTCTACTCAGCTGCATAGGCCTATATTGTACAAAGTGAAATTTTGTCCACGTTGATATCTATGATTTCAGGGAGTATTCCTTTCAAAAACTACCTCAAGTCTCACAGGAAAACATGTGATAGATGCCACAGCTCGTAACATAGATGGGTTTTTCTGAGAGACACTTGTGTTTCTTCACCTCAGCTGAATAGGTCAATTTTGAGCAAGCACCGCCTATCTGCAGCATGAAGCACGAAAATTCGTAGAAGTCTTTCTTTCAAAACTCACTAAATTCTCACAGGAAAACAATGTGGTTAATGTTGCAGTGTCTAGCAAACCTGGTTTTCTTTGGAGTGAATCGTGTGTTTCTTCACCTCAGCTGAGTAGGCCTATTTGGATTAAAGAGCGTGTATGTTCACCTTGAAACGCCGAAGGTGGAGGCTGTCGTCCTTCCAAAACTAGTACATTTCTCACAGGAAAACAATGGGCTACTTACTCCTGCGTCTAACACGAACAGCTTTTTTTCCAGAGATTCATGTGTTGTGTCAACTTAGCTCTATAGGACCACTCGGAAGAAAATGAGCCTTCCTCTCCTTGAAAATTATGATCTGCGTAAACTATTCCTTTCAAAAATTAACTTAATTTTCACAGGGGAACCAAGTCCGTGATGCTCCTGCTGCTAGCACACATGGATTTCTTTGAGAGATACTTGAGTTTCGTCCATTCAGCTGAATAGGCCCCCTTGGAAAATAATCAGACTTTCTCTACATTCAAATCTATGACTTCAGGAATTATTTCTTATAAAACTCCCTCACGTCCCTCAGGAAAACAAGGTGTCAGATGCTGTACCTTCTAGCATGCATCGTTTTCTTTGGAGAGGTTCATATGTTTCCTCAACTCAGCTCAATAGGCCTATTTGGATCCAAGAGAGCCTAGATTCACCTTGAAACACTGAAATTGTAGGCAGTACTCTTAACAAGTGGGACACAATTCTCAAAGGAAAAGAATGTGTTAGGTGCTCCTCTGTCTAAAAAGAATGGTTTTGTTTCCAGAGATACTTGTGTTTCTTCAACTCAGCAGAATAGGCCTATTTGGATCAAGAAGGAACTGTCCCCAGCTTGAAACATCCAAATTGGAGGACGTCTTTCTGTCAAAAACCATCTCAATTCTCACAGGAAAACAATGTGCTAGATGCTAGTGCGTCTAACAGGAATGGATTTTTTTCTGGAGATACACGTGTATCTTCTATTTAGCTGAATAGGCCTATTTGGAGCAACATGAGTCTTTCTCTACCTTGAAATTCTGATTTGCAACATGTACTCCTGTAAAACAAACTCAATGATCACAGGGAAGTAACGTGCTTGATGCTCCTGCTTTTAGCACACGTGGTTTTCACGAGAGATACATGTGATTCTTCCCCTCTGCTGAATAGGCCTACTTGCAACAAAGCCAGCCTTTTGCACTTTGAAAACAATGTCTGGCAGGAAGATTTCCTTTCAAAAACGAACTCAATACTCAGAGAAAAATAACGTCAGATGCTGCAGCTCCACACACAGAGGGTTTTCTTTGGAGTGATCCTTGTGTGTCTTCAACTCAGCTGAATAGGCCTAGAGGGAGGAAAGAGAGCCTACCTCCACCTTGAAACCCCTCAGTTGTGGGAAGTTTTCCTTTCAAAAAGTGACTTAACTCTTACAGGGAAACCATGTGCTAGATGCTGTAGATTCTAGCATATATGGTTTTCTTTCAGGAGTCACCTGTGTTTCCTCAACTCAACTGTTTAGACCTATTAACAGTCAGAAGCGCCTATCTCTAGCTTCAAACACCTAAACACCTAAACTAACTCATGTCACAGAAAGAAAATATTGTAGGCTCTCCTGCTTCCCAGGTGATTCTTTCATGACACAGGTGGGTTTCTTCAACTCAACTGAATAGGCCAATTTGGGAAAAAGGAGCCCTTTCACAACGCGATCACTGATTTGCAGGAAGCACTTCTTTCAAAACATAACTAAATATGCCAGGAAAACAATCTCTCAGGTGATCCTGCTTCTAATACAGATGGTTTTCTTTTGAGAGATCCATGTGTTTCTTCAATTTAGAAGAATGAGCCTATTTGGACAAAATGATCCTTTTTCCACCTTGAAAATTGTAATTTCTCTGAAGTATTCCCTTCAAACCCTAACTCAACTCTCACAGGCACACAACGTGCTAGATACGTGAGGCTCTAACATAGAGGCTTTTCTTTGGACAGATACATGTCTTTGCTCAAGTCAGCTGAATTGAACTTTTGAGAGTAAATAGCGCCTAGGTCCAGGATAAACCACGTATGTTTCAGGAAGTATTCCTATCAGATCTAACTCAATTCGCACAAAGAAACAATGTGCTACATGCTGCTGCTCCTAACCTAGATGGTTTTCTTCAGAGAACTACGTGTGTTTCTTTTAAGCAGATAATAGGTCTATGTGGAATAAAATGAGCAATAATCCACCATGAAAATGTGATTGGCAGCATGTAATGCTTTCAAAATTAACTCAGTTCTCACAGGAAAGAAAAATGTGCTAGGTGCTCCTGCTTCTAACACAGATGGTTTTCTTTGGAGAGATAGCTATGTTTATTCTTCTCAGCTGAATAGGCCTATATTGAACAAAATGAGCCTGTCTCCACCTTGAAATCTGATATTTGAGGGAGTAGTCCTTGCAGAAACTACTTCAATTCTGAAAGGAAAACAATGTGCTAGATGCTGCGGCTTCTCACATACCTGTTTTTCTTTGGAGAGCTACATGTGTTTCTTCAACGCAGCCCAGTGGGCCGATTTGCATCGGGGAAAGCTATTGTTCTCATAAAACACCAAAGTTTCAGCAGTGCTCTTTCAAAAACTCAGCATATTTTCACAGGAAAACAATGTGCTAGTTGCTCCTGCATCTAACACGAATGGCTTCTTTTCTAGAGATGCATGCTTTTCTTCATCGTAGCTGAATAGGCCTATTTGGATCAAATGAGCCTTTCTCCACCTTGAAAATTCTGATTTGCAGGAAGTATTCCTTTCAAAAACGAACTCAATTTTAGTAGGGAAAGTATGTGCCTGATGCTCCTGCTCTCAGAGCACATGGTTTTCTTCGAGAAATGCGTGCGTTTCGTCCACTCAACTGAATTGGCCTATTTGGACCAAAATCATCCTTTCTCCACCTTGAAATCTATGTTTTGCAGGAAGTGTTCCTCTCAAAAACGACCTCAATTCACAATGGAAAATAATATGCTAGATGCTGCACGTTCTAGCATACATGCTTGTCTTTGGAGAGGTGCATGGGTTTCTTCACCTGAGCTGAATAGGCCTATTTGGATCAAAGAGAGCCTATATTCACTTTGAAACATCAAAGTTGCAGGCAGTACTTTGGCCAAAACTACCACCATTCTCACAGGAAAACAATGGCTACTTGCTACTGCATCTAACAGAAACCCTTGTGTTCTCGAGACACATGTGCTTCTTCCACGTAGCTGAAGAGGCCTCTTGGGAAAAAAGTGAGCCTTTATTCACCATGAAACTTCTGTTTTGCAGGAAGTATTCCTTCAAACACTACTTCAATTTTCACTGGGAAACAATTGGGTAGATGCTCCAGCTTCTAGCTCACGTGGTTTTCTCTTGGAAGATACTTGTGTTTCATCAAGTCAGCCGAATTGGCCCATTTGGTGCAACCAACGCAGATATCCCGATTGAATCACCTAAGTCGGAGGAGGTATTTCCATTCCATCTAACTCAATTCTTATAGAGAAACAATACTGTAGATGCTGCTGCTTCTAACTTAGATGGCTTTCTTTGGAGATACATATGTTTCTTCTACTCAGCTGCATAGGCCTATATTGTACAAAGTGAAATTTTGTCCACGTTGATATCTATGATTTCAGGGAGTATTCCTTTCAAAAACTACCTCAAGTCTCACAGGAAAACATGTGATAGATGCCACAGCTCGTAACATAGATGGGTTTTTCTGAGAGACACTTGTGTTTCTTCACCTCAGCTGAATAGGTCAATTTTGAGCAAGCACCGCCTATCTGCAGCATGAAGCACGAAAATTCGTAGAAGTCTTTCTTTCAAAACTCACTAAATTCTCACAGGAAAACAATGTGGTTAATGTTGCAGTGTCTAGCAAACCTGGTTTTCTTTGGAGTGAATCGTGTGTTTCTTCACCTCAGCTGAGTAGGCCTATTTGGATTAAAGAGCGTGTATGTTCACCTTGAAACGCCGAAGGTGGAGGCTGTCGTCCTTCCAAAACTAGTACATTTCTCACAGGAAAACAATGGGCTACTTACTCCTGCGTCTAACACGAACAGCTTTTTTTCCAGAGATTCATGTGTTGTGTCAACTTAGCTCTATAGGACCACTCGGAAGAAAATGAGCCTTCCTCTCCTTGAAAATTATGATCTGCGTAAACTATTCCTTTCAAAAATTAACTTAATTTTCACAGGGGAACCAAGTCCGTGATGCTCCTGCTGCTAGCACACATGGATTTCTTTGAGAGATACTTGAGTTTCGTCCATTCAGCTGAATAGGCCCCCTTGGAAAATAATCAGACTTTCTCTACATTCAAATCTATGACTTCAGGAATTATTTCTTATAAAACTCCCTCACGTCCCTCAGGAAAACAAGGTGTCAGATGCTGTACCTTCTAGCATGCATCGTTTTCTTTGGAGAGGTTCATATGTTTCCTCAACTCAGCTCAATAGGCCTATTTGGATCCAAGAGAGCCTAGATTCACCTTGAAACACTGAAGTTGTAGGCAGTACTCTTAACAAGTGGGACACAATTCTCAAAGGAAAAGAATGTGTTAGGTGCTCCTCTGTCTAAAAAGAATGGTTTTGTTTCCAGAGATACTTGTGTTTCTTCAACTCAGCAGAATAGGCCTATTTGGATCAAGAAGGAACTGTCCCCAGCTTGAAACATCCAAATTGGAGGACGTCTTTCTGTCAAAAACCATCTCAATTCTCACAGGAAAACAATGTGCTAGATGCTAGTGCGTCTAACAGGAATGGATTTTTTTCTGGAGATACACGTGTATCTTCTATTTAGCTGAATAGGCCTATTTGGAGCAACATGAGTCTTTCTCTACCTTGAAATTCTGATTTGCAACATGTACTCCTGTAAAACAAACTCAATGATCACAGGGAAGTAACGTGCTTGATGCTCCTGCTTTTAGCACACGTGGTTTTCACGAGAGATACATGTGATTCTTCCCCTCTGCTGAATAGGCCTACTTGCAACAAAGCCAGCCTTTTGCACTTTGAAAACAATGTCTGGCAGGAAGATTTCCTTTCAAAAACGAACTCAATACTCAGAGAAAAATAACGTCAGATGCTGCAGCTCCACACACAGAGGGTTTTCTTTGGAGTGATCCTTGTGTGTCTTCAACTCAGCTGAATAGGCCTAGAGGGAGGAAAGAGAGCCTACCTCCACCTTGAAACCCCTCAGTTGTGGGAAGTTTTCCTTTCAAAAAGTGACTTAACTCTTACAGGGAAACCATGTGCTAGATGCTGTAGATTCTAGCATATATGGTTTTCTTTCAGGAGTCACCTGTGTTTCCTCAACTCAACTGTTTAGACCTATTAACAGTCAGAAGCGCCTATCTCTAGCTTCAAACACCTAAACACCTAAACTAACTCATGTCACAGAAAGAAAATATTGTAGGCTCTCCTGCTTCCCAGGTGATTCTTTCATGACACAGGTGGGTTTCTTCAACTCAACTGAATAGGCCAATTTGGGAAAAAGGAGCCCTTTCACAACGCGATCACTGATTTGCAGGAAGCACTTCTTTCAAAACATAACTAAATATGCCAGGAAAACAATCTCTCAGGTGATCCTGCTTCTAATACAGATGGTTTTCTTTTGAGAGATCCATGTGTTTCTTCAATTTAGAAGAATGAGCCTATTTGGACAAAATGATCCTTTTTCCACCTTGAAAATTGTAATTTCTCTGAAGTATTCCCTTCAAACCCTAGCTCAACTCTCACAGGCACACAACGTGCTAGATACGTGAGGCTCTAACATAGAGGCTTTTCTTTGGACAGATACATGTCTTTGCTCAAGTCAGCTGAATTGAACTTTTGAGAGTAAATAGCGCCTAGGTCCAGGATAAACCACGTATGTTTCAGGAAGTATTCCTATCAGATCTAACTCAATTCGCACAAAGAAACAATGTGCTACATGCTGCTGCTCCTAACCTAGATGGTTTTCTTCAGAGAACTACGTGTGTTTCTTTTAAGCAGATAATAGGTCTATGTGGAATAAAATGAGCAATAATCCACCATGAAAATGTGATTGGCAGCATGTAATGCTTTCAAAATTAACTCAGTTCTCACAGGAAAGAAAAATGTGCTAGGTGCTCCTGCTTCTAACACAGATGGTTTTCTTTGGAGAGATAGCTATGTTTATTCTTCTCAGCTGAATAGGCCTATATTGAACAAAATGAGCCTGTCTCCACCTTGAAATCTGATATTTGAGGGAGTAGTCCTTGCAGAAACTACTTCAATTCTGAAAGGAAAACAATGTGCTAGATGCTGCGGCTTCTCACATACCTGTTTTTCTTTGGAGAGCTACATGTGTTTCTTCAACGCAGCCCAGTGGGCCGATTTGCATCGGGGAAAGCTATTGTTCTCATAAAACACCAAAGTTTCAGCAGTGCTCTTTCAAAAACTCAGCATATTTTCACAGGAAAACAATGTGCTAGTTGCTCCTGCATCTAACACGAATGGCTTCTTTTCTAGAGATGCATGCTTTTCTTCATCGTAGCTGAATAGGCCTATTTGGATCAAATGAGCCTTTCTCCACCTTGAAAATTCTGATTTGCAGGAAGTATTCCTTTCAAAAACGAACTCAATTTTAGTAGGGAAAGTATGTGCCTGATGCTCCTGCTCTCAGAGCACATGGTTTTCTTCGAGAAATGCGTGCGTTTCGTCCACTCAACTGAATTGGCCTATTTGGACCAAAATCATCCTTTCTCCACCTTGAAATCTATGTTTTGCAGGAAGTGTTCCTCTCAAAAACGACCTCAATTCACAATGGAAAATAATATGCTAGATGCTGCACGTTCTAGCATACATGCTTGTCTTTGGAGAGGTGCATGGGTTTCTTCACCTGAGCTGAATAGGCCTATTTGGATCAAAGAGAGCCTATATTCACTTTGAAACATCAAAGTTGCAGGCAGTACTTTGGCCAAAACTACCACCATTCTCACAGGAAAACAATGGCTACTTGCTACTGCATCTAACAGAAACCCTTGTGTTCTCGAGACACATGTGCTTCTTCCACGTAGCTGAAGAGGCCTCTTGGGAAAAAAGTGAGCCTTTATTCACCATGAAACTTCTGTTTTGCAGGAAGTATTCCTTCAAACACTACTTCAATTTTCACTGGGAAACAATTGGGTAGATGCTCCAGCTTCTAGCTCACGTGGTTTTCTCTTGGAAGATACTTGTGTTTCATCAAGTCAGCCGAATTGGCCCATTTGGTGCAACCAACGCAGATATCCCGATTGAATCACCTAAGTCGGAGGAGGTATTTCCATTCCATCTAACTCAATTCTTATAGAGAAACAATACTGTAGATGCTGCTGCTTCTAACTTAGATGGCTTTCTTTGGAGATACATATGTTTCTTCTACTCAGCTGCATAGGCCTATATTGTACAAAGTGAAATTTTGTCCACGTTGATATCTATGATTTCAGGGAGTATTCCTTTCAAAAACTACCTCAAGTCTCACAGGAAAACATGTGATAGATGCCACAGCTCGTAACATAGATGGGTTTTTCTGAGAGACACTTGTGTTTCTTCACCTCAGCTGAATAGGTCAATTTTGAGCAAGCACCGCCTATCTGCAGCATGAAGCACGAAAATTCGTAGAAGTCTTTCTTTCAAAACTCACTAAATTCTCACAGGAAAACAATGTGGTTAATGTTGCAGTGTCTAGCAAACCTGGTTTTCTTTGGAGTGAATCGTGTGTTTCTTCACCTCAGCTGAGTAGGCCTATTTGGATTAAAGAGCGTGTATGTTCACCTTGAAACGCCGAAGGTGGAGGCTGTCGTCCTTCCAAAACTAGTACATTTCTCACAGGAAAACAATGGGCTACTTACTCCTGCGTCTAACACGAACAGCTTTTTTTCCAGAGATTCATGTGTTGTGTCAACTTAGCTCTATAGGACCACTCGGAAGAAAATGAGCCTTCCTCTCCTTGAAAATTATGATCTGCGTAAACTATTCCTTTCAAAAATTAACTTAATTTTCACAGGGGAACCAAGTCCGTGATGCTCCTGCTGCTAGCACACATGGATTTCTTTGAGAGATACTTGAGTTTCGTCCATTCAGCTGAATAGGCCCCCTTGGAAAATAATCAGACTTTCTCTACATTCAAATCTATGACTTCAGGAATTATTTCTTATAAAACTCCCTCACGTCCCTCAGGAAAACAAGGTGTCAGATGCTGTACCTTCTAGCATGCATCGTTTTCTTTGGAGAGGTTCATATGTTTCCTCAACTCAGCTCAATAGGCCTATTTGGATCCAAGAGAGCCTAGATTCACCTTGAAACACTGAAGTTGTAGGCAGTACTCTTAACAAGTGGGACACAATTCTCAAAGGAAAAGAATGTGTTAGGTGCTCCTCTGTCTAAAAAGAATGGTTTTGTTTCCAGAGATACTTGTGTTTCTTCAACTCAGCAGAATAGGCCTATTTGGATCAAGAAGGAACTGTCCCCAGCTTGAAACATCCAAATTGGAGGACGTCTTTCTGTCAAAAACCATCTCAATTCTCACAGGAAAACAATGTGCTAGATGCTAGTGCGTCTAACAGGAATGGATTTTTTTCTGGAGATACACGTGTATCTTCTATTTAGCTGAATAGGCCTATTTGGAGCAACATGAGTCTTTCTCTACCTTGAAATTCTGATTTGCAACATGTACTCCTGTAAAACAAACTCAATGATCACAGGGAAGTAACGTGCTTGATGCTCCTGCTTTTAGCACACGTGGTTTTCACGAGAGATACATGTGATTCTTCCCCTCTGCTGAATAGGCCTACTTGCAACAAAGCCAGCCTTTTGCACTTTGAAAACAATGTCTGGCAGGAAGATTTCCTTTCAAAAACGAACTCAATACTCAGAGAAAAATAACGTCAGATGCTGCAGCTCCACACACAGAGGGTTTTCTTTGGAGTGATCCTTGTGTGTCTTCAACTCAGCTGAATAGGCCTAGAGGGAGGAAAGAGAGCCTACCTCCACCTTGAAACCCCTCAGTTGTGGGAAGTTTTCCTTTCAAAAAGTGACTTAACTCTTACAGGGAAACCATGTGCTAGATGCTGTAGATTCTAGCATATATGGTTTTCTTTCAGGAGTCACCTGTGTTTCCTCAACTCAACTGTTTAGACCTATTAACAGTCAGAAGCGCCTATCTCTAGCTTCAAACACCTAAACACCTAAACTAACTCATGTCACAGAAAGAAAATATTGTAGGCTCTCCTGCTTCCCAGGTGATTCTTTCATGACACAGGTGGGTTTCTTCAACTCAACTGAATAGGCCAATTTGGGAAAAAGGAGCCCTTTCACAACGCGATCACTGATTTGCAGGAAGCACTTCTTTCAAAACATAACTAAATATGCCAGGAAAACAATCTCTCAGGTGATCCTGCTTCTAATACAGATGGTTTTCTTTTGAGAGATCCATGTGTTTCTTCAATTTAGAAGAATGAGCCTATTTGGACAAAATGATCCTTTTTCCACCTTGAAAATTGTAATTTCTCTGAAGTATTCCCTTCAAACCCTAGCTCAACTCTCACAGGCACACAACGTGCTAGATACGTGAGGCTCTAACATAGAGGCTTTTCTTTGGACAGATACATGTCTTTGCTCAAGTCAGCTGAATTGAACTTTTGAGAGTAAATAGCGCCTAGGTCCAGGATAAACCACGTATGTTTCAGGAAGTATTCCTATCAGATCTAACTCAATTCGCACAAAGAAACAATGTGCTACATGCTGCTGCTCCTAACCTAGATGGTTTTCTTCAGAGAACTACGTGTGTTTCTTTTAAGCAGATAATAGGTCTATGTGGAATAAAATGAGCAATAATCCACCATGAAAATGTGATTGGCAGCATGTAATGCTTTCAAAATTAACTCAGTTCTCACAGGAAAGAAAAATGTGCTAGGTGCTCCTGCTTCTAACACAGATGGTTTTCTTTGGAGAGATAGCTATGTTTATTCTTCTCAGCTGAATAGGCCTATATTGAACAAAATGAGCCTGTCTCCACCTTGAAATCTGATATTTGAGGGAGTAGTTAGTCCTTGCAGAAACTACTTCAATTCTGAAAGGAAAACAATGTGCTAGATGCTGCGGCTTCTCACATACCTGTTTTTCTTTGGAGAGCTACATGTGTTTCTTCAACGCAGCCCAGTGGGCCGATTTGCATCGGGGAAAGCTATTGTTCTCATAAAACACCAAAGTTTCAGCAGTGCTCTTTCAAAAACTCAGCGTATTTTCACAGGAAAACAATGTGCTAGTTGCTCCTGCATCTAACACGAATGGCTTCTTTTCTAGAGATGCATGCTTTTCTTCATCGTAGCTGAATAGGCCTATTTGGATCAAATGAGCCTTTCTCCACCTTGAAAATTCTGATTTGCAGGAAGTATTCCTTTCAAAAACGAACTCAATTTTAGTAGGGAAAGTATGTGCCTGATGCTCCTGCTCTCAGAGCACATGGTTTTCTTCGAGAAATGCGTGCGTTTCGTCCACTCAACTGAATTGGCCTATTTGGACCAAAATCATCCTTTCTCCACCTTGAAATCTATGTTTTGCAGGAAGTGTTCCTCTCAAAAACGACCTCAATTCACAATGGAAAATAATATGCTAGATGCTGCACGTTCTAGCATACATGCTTGTCTTTGGAGAGGTGCATGGGTTTCTTCACCTGAGCTGAATAGGCCTATTTGGATCAAAGAGAGCCTATATTCACTTTGAAACATCAAAGTTGCAGGCAGTACTTTGGCCAAAACTACCACCATTCTCACAGGAAAACAATGGCTACTTGCTACTGCATCTAACAGAAACCCTTGTGTTCTCGAGACACATGTGCTTCTTCCACGTAGCTGAAGAGGCCTCTTGGGAAAAAAGTGAGCCTTTATTCACCATGAAACTTCTGTTTTGCAGGAAGTATTCCTTCAAACACTACTTCAATTTTCACTGGGAAACAATTGGGTAGATGCTCCAGCTTCTAGCTCACGTGGTTTTCTCTTGGAAGATACTTGTGTTTCATCAAGTCAGCCGAATTGGCCCATTTGGTGCAACCAACGCAGATATCCCGATTGAATCACCTAAGTCGGAGGAGGTATTTCCATTCCATCTAACTCAATTCTTATAGAGAAACAATACTGTAGATGCTGCTGCTTCTAACTTAGATGGCTTTCTTTGGAGATACATATGTTTCTTCTACTCAGCTGCATAGGCCTATATTGTACAAAGTGAAATTTTGTCCACGTTGATATCTATGATTTCAGGGAGTATTCCTTTCAAAAACTACCTCAAGTCTCACAGGAAAACATGTGATAGATGCCACAGCTCGTAACATAGATGGGTTTTTCTGAGAGACACTTGTGTTTCTTCACCTCAGCTGAATAGGTCAATTTTGAGCAAGCACCGCCTATCTGCAGCATGAAGCATGAAAATTCGTAGAAGTCTTTCTTTCAAAACTCACTAAATTCTCACAGGAAAACAATGTGGTTAATGTTGCAGTGTCTAGCAAACCTGGTTTTCTTTGGAGTGAATCGTGTGTTTCTTCACCTCAGCTGAGTAGGCCTATTTGGATTAAAGAGCGTGTATGTTCACCTTGAAACGCCGAAGGTGGAGGCTGTCGTCCTTCCAAAACTAGTACATTTCTCACAGGAAAACAATGGGCTACTTACTCCTGCGTCTAACACGAACAGCTTTTTTTCCAGAGATTCATGTGTTGTGTCAACTTAGCTCTATAGGACCACTCGGAAGAAAATGAGCCTTCCTCTCCTTGAAAATTATGATCTGCGTAAACTATTCCTTTCAAAAATTAACTTAATTTTCACAGGGGAACCAAGTCCGTGATGCTCCTGCTGCTAGCACACATGGATTTCTTTGAGAGATACTTGAGTTTCGTCCATTCAGCTGAATAGGCCCCCTTGGAAAATAATCAGACTTTCTCTACATTCAAATCTATGACTTCAGGAATTATTTCTTATAAAACTCCCTCAAGTCCCTCAGGAAAACAAGGTGTCAGATGCTGTACCTTCTAGCATGCATCGTTTTCTTTGGAGAGGTTCATATGTTTCCTCAACTCAGCTCAATAGGCCTATTTGGATCCAAGAGAGCCTAGATTCACCTTGAAACACTGAAATTGTAGGCAGTACTCTTAACAAGTGGGACACAATTCTCAAAGGAAAAGAATGTGTTAGGTGCTCCTCTGTCTAAAAAGAATGGTTTTGTTTCCAGAGATACTTGTGTTTCTTCAACTCAGCAGAATAGGCCTATTTGGATCAAGAAGGAACTGTCCCCAGCTTGAAACATCCAAATTGGAGGACGTCTTTCTGTCAAAAACCATCTCAATTCTCACAGGAAAACAATGTGCTAGATGCTAGTGCGTCTAACAGGAATGGATTTTTTTCTGGAGATACACGTGTATCTTCTATTTAGCTGAATAGGCCTATTTGGAGCAACATGAGTCTTTCTCTACCTTGAAATTCTGATTTGCAACATGTACTCCTGTAAAACAAACTCAATGATCACAGGGAAGTAACGTGCTTGATGCTCCTGCTTTTAGCACACGTGGTTTTCACGAGAGATACATGTGATTCTTCCCCTCTGCTGAATAGGCCTACTTGCAACAAAGCCAGCCTTTTGCACTTTGAAAACAATGTCTGGCAGGAAGATTTCCTTTCAAAAACGAACTCAATACTCAGAGAAAAATAACGTCAGATGCTGCAGCTCCACACACAGAGGGTTTTCTTTGGAGTGATCCTTGTGTGTCTTCAACTCAGCTGAATAGGCCTAGAGGGAGGAAAGAGAGCCTACCTCCACCTTGAAACCCCTCAGTTGTGGGAAGTTTTCCTTTCAAAAAGTGACTTAACTCTTACAGGGAAACCATGTGCTAGATGCTGTAGATTCTAGCATATATGGTTTTCTTTCAGGAGTCACCTGTGTTTCCTCAACTCAACTGTTTAGACCTATTAACAGTCAGAAGCGCCTATCTCTAGCTTCAAACACCTAAACACCTAAACTAACTCATGTCACAGAAAGAAAATATTGTAGGCTCTCCTGCTTCCCAGGTGATTCTTTCATGACACAGGTGGGTTTCTTCAACTCAACTGAATAGGCCAATTTGGGAAAAAGGAGCCCTTTCACAACGCGATCACTGATTTGCAGGAAGCACTTCTTTCAAAACATAACTAAATATGCCAGGAAAACAATCTCTCAGGTGATCCTGCTTCTAATACAGATGGTTTTCTTTTGAGAGATCCATGTGTTTCTTCAATTTAGAAGAATGAGCCTATTTGGACAAAATGATCCTTTTTCCACCTTGAAAATTGTAATTTCTCTGAAGTATTCCCTTCAAACCCTAACTCAACTCTCACAGGCACACAACGTGCTAGATACGTGAGGCTCTAACATAGAGGCTTTTCTTTGGACAGATACATGTCTTTGCTCAAGTCAGCTGAATTGAACTTTTGAGAGTAAATAGCGCCTAGGTCCAGGATAAACCACGTATGTTTCAGGAAGTATTCCTATCAGATCTAACTCAATTCGCACAAAGAAACAATGTGCTACATGCTGCTGCTCCTAACCTAGATGGTTTTCTTCAGAGAACTACGTGTGTTTCTTTTAAGCAGATAATAGGTCTATGTGGAATAAAATGAGCAATAATCCACCATGAAAATGTGATTGGCAGCATGTAATGCTTTCAAAATTAACTCAGTTCTCACAGGAAAGAAAAATGTGCTTGGTGCTCCTGCTTCTAACACAGATGGTTTTCTTTGGAGAGATAGCTATGTTTATTCTTCTCAGCTGAATAGGCCTATATTGAACAAAATGAGCCTGTCTCCACCTTGAAATCTGATATTTGAGGAAGTAGTCCTTGCAGAAACTACTTCAATTCTGAAAGGAAAACAATGTGCTAGATGCTGCGGCTTCTCACATACCTGTTTTTCTTTGGAGAGCTACATGTGTTTCTTCAACGCAGCCCAGTGGGCCGATTTGCATCGGGGAAAGCTATTGTTCTCATAAAACACCAAAGTTTCAGCAGTGCTCTTTCAAAAACTCAGCGTATTTTCACAGGAAAACAATGTGCTAGTTGCTCCTGCATCTAACACGAATGGCTTCTTTTCTAGAGATGCATGCTTTTCTTCATCGTAGCTGAATAGGCCTATTTGGATCAAATGAGCCTTTCTCCACCTTGAAAATTCTGATTTGCAGGAAGTATTCCTTTCAAAAACGAACTCAATTTTAGTAGGGAAAGTATGTGCCTGATGCTCCTGCTCTCAGAGCACATGGTTTTCTTCGAGAAATGCGTGCGTTTCGTCCACTCAACTGAATTGGCCTATTTGGACCAAAATCATCCTTTCTCCACCTTGAAATCTATGTTTTGCAGGAAGTGTTCCTCTCAAAAACGACCTCAATTCACAATGGAAAATAATATGCTAGATGCTGCACGTTCTAGCATACATGCTTGTCTTTGGAGAGGTGCATGGGTTTCTTCACCTGAGCTGAATAGGCCTATTTGGATCAAAGAGAGCCTATATTCACTTTGAAACATCAAAGTTGCAGGCAGTACTTTGGCCAAAACTACCACCATTCTCACAGGAAAACAATGGCTACTTGCTACTGCATCTAACAGAAACCCTTGTGTTCTCGAGACACATGTGCTTCTTCCACGTAGCTGAAGAGGCCTCTTGGGAAAAAAGTGAGCCTTTATTCACCATGAAACTTCTGTTTTGCAGGAAGTATTCCTTCAAACACTACTTCAATTTTCACTGGGAAACAATTGGGTAGATGCTCCAGCTTCTAGCTCACGTGGTTTTCTCTTGGAAGATACTTGTGTTTCATCAAGTCAGCCGAATTGGCCCATTTGGTGCAACCAACGCAGATATCCCGATTGAATCACCTAAGTCGGAGGAGGTATTTCCATTCCATCTAACTCAATTCTTATAGAGAAACAATACTGTAGATGCTGCTGCTTCTAACTTAGATGGCTTTCTTTGGAGATACATATGTTTCTTCTACTCAGCTGCATAGGCCTATATTGTACAAAGTGAAATTTTGTCCACGTTGATATCTATGATTTCAGGGAGTATTCCTTTCAAAAACTACCTCAAGTCTCACAGGAAAACATGTGATAGATGCCACAGCTCGTAACATAGATGGGTTTTTCTGAGAGACACTTGTGTTTCTTCACCTCAGCTGAATAGGTCAATTTTGAGCAAGCACCGCCTATCTGCAGCATGAAGCACGAAAATTCGTAGAAGTCTTTCTTTCAAAACTCACTAAATTCTCACAGGAAAACAATGTGGTTAATGTTGCAGTGTCTAGCAAACCTGGTTTTCTTTGGAGTGAATCGTGTGTTTCTTTACCTCAGCTGAGTAGGCCTATTTGGATTAAAGAGCGTGTATGTTCACCTTGAAACGCCGAAGGTGGAGGCTGTCGTCCTTCCAAAACTAGTACATTTCTCACAGGAAAACAATGGGCTACTTACTCCTGCGTCTAACACGAACAGCTTTTATTCCAGAGATTCATGTGTTGTGTCAACTTAGCTCTATAGGACCACTCGGAAGAAAATGAGCCTTCCTCTCCTTGAAAATTATGATCTGCGTAAACTATTCCTTTCAAAAATTAACTTAATTTTCACAGGGGAACCAAGTCCGTGATGCTCCTGCTGCTAGCACACATGGATTTCTTTGAGAGATACTTGAGTTTCGTCCATTCAGCTGAATAGGCCCCCTTGGAAAATAATCAGACTTTCTCTACATTCAAATCTATGACTTCAGGAATTATTTCTTATAAAACTCCCTCAAGTCCCTCAGGAAAACAAGGTGTCAGATGCTGTACCTTCTAGCATGCATCGTTTTCTTTGGAGAGGTTCATATGTTTCCTCAACTCAGCTCAATAGGCCTATTTGGATCCAAGAGAGCCTAGATTCACCTTGAAACACTGAAATTGTAGGCAGTACTCTTAACAAGTGGGACACAATTCTCAAAGGAAAAGAATGTGTTAGGTGCTCCTCTGTCTAAAAAGAATGGTTTTGTTTCCAGAGATACTTGTGTTTCTTCAACTCAGCAGAATAGGCCTATTTGGATCAAGAAGGAACTGTCCCCAGCTTGAAACATCCAAATTGGAGGACGTCTTTCTGTCAAAAACCATCTCAATTCTCACAGGAAAACAATGTGCTAGATGCTAGTGCGTCTAACAGGAATGGATTTTTTTCTGGAGATACACGTGTATCTTCTATTTAGCTGAATAGGCCTATTTGGAGCAACATGAGTCTTTCTCTACCTTGAAATTCTGATTTGCAACATGTACTCCTGTAAAACAAACTCAATGATCACAGGGAAGTAACGTGCTTGATGCTCCTGCTTTTAGCACACGTGGTTTTCACGAGAGATACATGTGATTCTTCCCCTCTGCTGAATAGGCCTACTTGCAACAAAGCCAGCCTTTTGCACTTTGAAAACAATGTCTGGCAGGAAGATTTCCTTTCAAAAACGAACTCAATACTCAGAGAAAAATAACGTCAGATGCTGCAGCTCCACACACAGAGGGTTTTCTTTGGAGTGATCCTTGTGTGTCTTCAACTCAGCTGAATAGGCCTAGAGGGAGGAAAGAGAGCCTACCTCCACCTTGAAACCCCTCAGTTGTGGGAAGTTTTCCTTTCAAAAAGTGACTTAACTCTTACAGGGAAACCATGTGCTAGATGCTGTAGATTCTAGCATATATGGTTTTCTTTCAGGAGTCACCTGTGTTTCCTCAACTCAACTGTTTAGACCTATTAACAGTCAGAAGCACCTATCTCTAGCTTCAAACACCTAAACACCTAAACTAACTCATGTCACAGAAAGAAAATATTGTAGGCTCTCCTGCTTCCCAGGTGATTCTTTCATGACACAGGTGGGTTTCTTCAACTCAACTGAATAGGCCAATTTGGGAAAAAGGAGCCCTTTCACAACGCGATCACTGATTTGCAGGAAGCACTTCTTTCAAAACATAACTAAATATGCCAGGAAAACAATCTCTCAGGTGATCCTGCTTCTAATACAGATGGTTTTCTTTTGAGAGATCCATGTGTTTCTTCAATTTAGAAGAATGAGCCTATTTGGACAAAATGATCCTTTTTCCACCTTGAAAATTGTAATTTCTCTGAAGTATTCCCTTCAAACCCTAACTCAACTCTCACAGGCACACAACGTGCTAGATACGTGAGGCTCTAACATAGAGGCTTTTCTTTGGACAGATACATGTCTTTGCTCAAGTCAGCTGAATTGAACTTTTGAGAGTAAATAGCGCCTAGGTCCAGGATAAACCACGTATGTTTCAGGAAGTATTCCTATCAGATCTAACTCAATTCGCACAAAGAAACAATGTGCTACATGCTGCTGCTCCTAACCTAGATGGTTTTCTTCAGAGAACTACGTGTGTTTCTTTTAAGCAGATAATAGGTCTATGTGGAATAAAATGAGCAATAATCCACCATGAAAATGTGATTGGCAGCATGTAATGCTTTCAAAATTAACTCAGTTCTCACAGGAAAGAAAAATGTGCTAGGTGCTCCTGCTTCTAACACAGATGGTTTTCTTTGGAGAGATAGCTATGTTTATTCTTCTCAGCTGAATAGGCCTATATTGAACAAAATGAGCCTGTCTCCACCTTGAAATCTGATATTTGAGGAAGTAGTCCTTGCAGAAACTACTTCAATTCTGAAAGGAAAACAATGTGCTAGATGCTGCGGCTTCTCACATACCTGTTTTTCTTTGGAGAGCTACATGTGTTTCTTCAACGCAGCCCAGTGGGCCGATTTGCATCGGGGAAAGCTATTGTTCTCATAAAACACCAAAGTTTCAGCAGTGCTCTTTCAAAAACTCAGCGTATTTTCACAGGAAAACAATGTGCTAGTTGCTCCTGCATCTAACACGAATGGCTTCTTTTCTAGAGATGCATGCTTTTCTTCATCGTAGCTGAATAGGCCTATTTGGATCAAATGAGCCTTTCTCCACCTTGAAAATTCTGATTTGCAGGAAGTATTCCTTTCAAAAACGAACTCAATTTTAGTAGGGAAAGTATGTGCCTGATGCTCCTGCTCTCAGAGCACATGGTTTTCTTCGAGAAATGCGTGCGTTTCGTCCACTCAACTGAATTGGCCTATTTGGACCAAAATCATCCTTTCTCCACCTTGAAATCTATGTTTTGCAGGAAGTGTTCCTCTCAAAAACGACCTCAATTCACAATGGAAAATAATATGCTAGATGCTGCACGTTCTAGCATACATGCTTGTCTTTGGAGAGGTGCATGGGTTTCTTCACCTGAGCTGAATAGGCCTATTTGGATCAAAGAGAGCCTATATTCACTTTGAAACATCAAAGTTGCAGGCAGTACTTTGGCCAAAACTACCACCATTCTCACAGGAAAACAATGGCTACTTGCTACTGCATCTAACAGAAACCCTTGTGTTCTCGAGACACATGTGCTTCTTCCACGTAGCTGAAGAGGCCTCTTGGGAAAAAAGTGAGCCTTTATTCACCATGAAACTTCTGTTTTGCAGGAAGTATTCCTTCAAACACTACTTCAATTTTCACTGGGAAACAATTGGGTAGATGCTCCAGCTTCTAGCTCACGTGGTTTTCTCTTGGAAGATACTTGTGTTTCATCAAGTCAGCCGAATTGGCCCATTTGGTGCAACCAACGCAGATATCCCGATTGAATCACCTAAGTCGGAGGAGGTATTTCCATTCCATCTAACTCAATTCTTATAGAGAAACAATACTGTAGATGCTGCTGCTTCTAACTTAGATGGCTTTCTTTGGAGATACATATGTTTCTTCTACTCAGCTGCATAGGCCTATATTGTACAAAGTGAAATTTTGTCCACGTTGATATCTATGATTTCAGGGAGTATTCCTTTCAAAAACTACCTCAAGTCTCACAGGAAAACATGTGATAGATGCCACAGCTCGTAACATAGATGGGTTTTTCTGAGAGACACTTGTGTTTCTTCACCTCAGCTGAATAGGTCAATTTTGAGCAAGCACCGCCTATCTGCAGCATGAAGCACGAAAATTCGTAGAAGTCTTTCTTTCAAAACTCACTAAATTCTCACAGGAAAACAATGTGGTTAATGTTGCAGTGTCTAGCAAACCTGGTTTTCTTTGGAGTGAATCGTGTGTTTCTTCACCTCAGCTGAGTAGGCCTATTTGGATTAAAGAGCGTGTATGTTCACCTTGAAACGCCGAAGGTGGAGGCTGTCGTCCTTCCAAAACTAGTACATTTCTCACAGGAAAACAATGGGCTACTTACTCCTGCGTCTAACACGAACAGCTTTTTTTCCAGAGATTCATGTGTTGTGTCAACTTAGCTCTATAGGACCACTCGGAAGAAAATGAGCCTTCCTCTCCTTGAAAATTATGATCTGCGTAAACTATTCCTTTCAAAAATTAACTTAATTTTCACAGGGGAACCAAGTCCGTGATGCTCCTGCTGCTAGCACACATGGATTTCTTTGAGAGATACTTGAGTTTCGTCCATTCAGCTGAATAGGCCCCCTTGGAAAATAATCAGACTTTCTCTACATTCAAATCTATGACTTCAGGAATTATTTCTTATAAAACTCCCTCAAGTCCCTCAGGAAAACAAGGTGTCAGATGCTGTACCTTCTAGCATGCATCGTTTTCTTTGGAGAGGTTCATATGTTTCCTCAACTCAGCTCAATAGGCCTATTTGGATCCAAGAGAGCCTAGATTCACCTTGAAACACTGAAATTGTAGGCAGTACTCTTAACAAGTGGGACACAATTCTCAAAGGAAAAGAATGTGTTAGGTGCTCCTCTGTCTAAAAAGAATGGTTTTGTTTCCAGAGATACTTGTGTTTCTTCAACTCAGCAGAATAGGCCTATTTGGATCAAGAAGGAACTGTCCCCAGCTTGAAACATCCAAATTGGAGGACGTCTTTCTGTCAAAAACCATCTCAATTCCCACAGGAAAACAATGTGCTAGATGCTAGTGCGTCTAACAGGAATGGATTTTTTTCTGGAGATACACGTGTATCTTCTATTTAGCTGAATAGGCCTATTTGGAGCAACATGAGTCTTTCTCTACCTTGAAATTCTGATTTGCAACATGTACTCCTGTAAAACAAACTCAATGATCACAGGGAAGTAACGTGCTTGATGCTCCTGCTTTTAGCACACGTGGTTTTCACGAGAGATACATGTGATTCTTCCCCTCTGCTGAATAGGCCTACTTGCAACAAAGCCAGCCTTTTGCACTTTGAAAACAATGTCTGGCAGGAAGATTTCCTTTCAAAAACGAACTCAATACTCAGAGAAAAATAACGTCAGATGCTGCAGCTCCACACACAGAGGGTTTTCTTTGGAGTGATCCTTGTGTGTCTTCAACTCAGCTGAATAGGCCTAGAGGGAGGAAAGAGAGCCTACCTCCACCTTGAAACCCCTCAGTTGTGGGAAGTTTTCCTTTCAAAAAGTGACTTAACTCTTACAGGGAAACCATGTGCTAGATGCTGTAGATTCTAGCATATATGGTTTTCTTTCAGGAGTCACCTGTGTTTCCTCAACTCAACTGTTTAGACCTATTAACAGTCAGAAGCGCCTATCTCTAGCTTCAAACACCTAAACACCTAAACTAACTCATGTCACAGAAAGAAAATATTGTAGGCTCTCCTGCTTCCCAGGTGATTCTTTCATGACACAGGTGGGTTTCTTCAACTCAACTGAATAGGCCAATTTGGGAAAAAGGAGCCCTTTCACAACGTGATCACTGATTTGCAGGAAGCACTTCTTTCAAAACATAACTAAATATGCCAGGAAAACAATCTCTCAGGTGATCCTGCTTCTAATACAGATGGTTTTCTTTTGAGAGATCCATGTGTTTCTTCAATTTAGAAGAATGAGCCTATTTGGACAAAATGATCCTTTTTCCACCTTGAAAATTGTAATTTCTCTGAAGTATTCCCTTCAAACCCTAACTCAACTCTCACAGGCACACAACGTGCTAGATACGTGAGGCTCTAACATAGAGG
This sequence comes from Castor canadensis, assembly GCF_047511655.1. NCBI lineage: Eukaryota > Metazoa > Chordata > Mammalia > Rodentia > Castoridae > Castor > Castor canadensis. The sequence goes on along the minus strand of NC_133387.1, from coordinate 151,923,341 downwards.
CTTTTCTTTGGACAGATACATGTCTTTGCTCAAGTCAGCTGAATTGAACTTTTGAGAGTAAATAGCGCCTAGGTCCAGGATAAACCACGTATGTTTCAGGAAGTATTCCTATCAGATCTAACTCAATTCGCACAAAGAAACAATGTGCTACATGCTGCTGCTCCTAACCTAGATGGTTTTCTTCAGAGAACTACGTGTGTTTCTTTTAACCAGATAATAGGTCTATGTGGAATAAAATGAGCAATAATCCACCATGAAAATGTGATTGGCAGCATGTAATGCTTTCAAAATTAACTCAGTTCTCACAGGAAAGAAAAATGTGCTAGGTGCTCCTGCTTCTAACACAGATGGTTTTCTTTGGAGAGATAGCTATGTTTATTCTTCTCAGCTGAATAGGCCTATATTGAACAAAATGAGCCTGTCTCCACCTTGAAATCTGATATTTGAGGAAGTAGTCCTTGCAGAAACTACTTCAATTCTGAAAGGAAAACAATGTGCTAGATGCTGCGGCTTCTCACATACCTGTTTTTCTTTGGAGAGCTACATGTGTTTCTTCAACGCAGCCCAGTGGGCCGATTTGCATCGGGGAAAGCTATTGTTCTCATAAAACACCAAAGTTTCAGCAGTGCTCTTTCAAAAACTCAGCGTATTTTCACAGGAAAACAATGTGCTAGTTGCTCCTGCATCTAACACGAATGGCTTCTTTTCTAGAGATGCATGCTTTTCTTCATCGTAGCTGAATAGGCCTATTTGGATCAAATGAGCCTTTCTCCACCTTGAAAATTCTGATTTGCAGGAAGTATTCCTTTCAAAAACGAACTCAATTTTAGTAGGGAAAGTATGTGCCTGATGCTCCTGCTCTCAGAGCACATGGTTTTCTTCGAGAAATGCGTGCGTTTCGTCCACTCAACTGAATTGGCCTATTTGGACCAAAATCATCCTTTCTCCACCTTGAAATCTATGTTTTGCAGGAAGTGTTCCTCTCAAAAACGACCTCAATTCACAATGGAAAATAATATGCTAGATGCTGCACGTTCTAGCATACATGCTTGTCTTTGGAGAGGTGCATGGGTTTCTTCACCTGAGCTGAATAGGCCTATTTGGATCAAAGAGAGCCTATATTCACTTTGAAACATCAAAGTTGCAGGCAGTACTTTGGCCAAAACTACCACCATTCTCACAGGAAAACAATGGCTACTTGCTACTGCATCTAACAGAAACCCTTGTGTTCTCGAGACACATGTGCTTCTTCCACGTAGCTGAAGAGGCCTCTTGGGAAAAAAGTGAGCCTTTATTCACCATGAAACTTCTGTTTTGCAGGAAGTATTCCTTCAAACACTACTTCAATTTTCACTGGGAAACAATTGGGTAGATGCTCCAGCTTCTAGCTCACGTGGTTTTCTCTTGGAAGATACTTGTGTTTCATCAAGTCAGCCGAATTGGCCCATTTGGTGCAACCAACGCAGATATCCCGATTGAATCACCTAAGTCGGAGGAGGTATTTCCATTCCATCTAACTCAATTCTTATAGAGAAACAATACTGTAGATGCTGCTGCTTCTAACTTAGATGGCTTTCTTTGGAGATACATATGTTTCTTCTACTCAGCTGCATAGGCCTATATTGTACAAAGTGAAATTTTGTCCACGTTGATATCTATGATTTCAGGGAGTATTCCTTTCAAAAACTACCTCAAGTCTCACAGGGAAACATGTGATAGATGCCACAGCTCGTAACATAGATGGGTTTTTCTGAGAGACACTTGTGTTTCTTCACCTCAGCTGAATAGGTCAATTTTGAGCAAGCACCGCCTATCTGCAGCATGAAGCACGAAAATTCGTAGAAGTCTTTCTTTCAAAACTCACTAAATTCTCACAGGAAAACAATGTGGTTAATGTTGCAGTGTCTAGCAAACCTGGTTTTCTTTGGAGTGAATCGTGTGTTTCTTCACCTCAGCTGAGTAGGCCTATTTGGATTAAAGAGCGTGTATGTTCACCTTGAAACGCCGAAGGTGGAGGCTGTCGTCCTTCCAAAACTAGTACATTTCTCACAGGAAAACCATGGGCTACTTACTCCTGCGTCTAACACGAACAGCTTTTTTTCCAGAGATTCATGTGTTGTGTCAACTTAGCTCTATAGGACCACTCGGAAGAAAATGAGCCTTCCTCTCCTTGAAAATTATGATCTGCGTAAACTATTCCTTTCAAAAATTAACTTAATTTTCACAGGGGAACCAAGTCCGTGATGCTCCTGCTGCTAGCACACATGGATTTCTTTGAGAGATACTTGAGTTTCGTCCATTCAGCTGAATAGGCCCCCTTGGAAAATAATCAGACTTTCTCTACATTCAAATCTATGACTTCAGGAATTATTTCTTATAAAACTCCCTCAAGTCCCTCAGGAAAACAAGGTGTCAGATGCTGTACCTTCTAGCATGCATCGTTTTCTTTGGAGAGGTTCATATGTTTCCTCAACTCAGCTCAATAGGCCTATTTGGATCCAAGAGAGCCTAGATTCACCTTGAAACACTGAAATTGTAGGCAGTACTCTTAACAAGTGGGACACAATTCTCAAAGGAAAAGAATGTGTTAGGTGCTCCTCTGTCTAAAAAGAATGGTTTTGTTTCCAGAGATACTTGTGTTTCTTCAACTCAGCAGAATAGGCCTATTTGGATCAAGAAGGAACTGTCCCCAGCTTGAAACATCCAAATTGGAGGACGTCTTTCTGTCAAAAACCATCTCAATTCCCACAGGAAAACAATGTGCTAGATGCTAGTGCGTCTAACAGGAATGGATTTTTTTCTGGAGATACACGTGTATCTTCTATTTAGCTGAATAGGCCTATTTGGAGCAACATGAGTCTTTCTCTACCTTGAAATTCTGATTTGCAACATGTACTCCTGTAAAACAAACTCAATGATCACAGGGAAGTAACGTGCTTGATGCTCCTGCTTTTAGCACACGTGGTTTTCACGAGAGATACATGTGATTCTTCCCCTCTGCTGAATAGGCCTACTTGCAACAAAGCCAGCCTTTTGCACTTTGAAAACAATGTCTGGCAGGAAGATTTCCTTTCAAAAACGAACTCAATACTCAGAGAAAAATAACGTCAGATGCTGCAGCTCCACACACAGAGGGTTTTCTTTGGAGTGATCCTTGTGTGTCTTCAACTCAGCTGAATAGGCCTAGAGGGAGGAAAGAGAGCCTACCTCCACCTTGAAACCCCTCAGTTGTGGGAAGTTTTCCTTTCAAAAAGTGACTTAACTCTTACAGGGAAACCATGTGCTAGATGCTGTAGATTCTAGCATATATGGTTTTCTTTCAGGAGTCACCTGTGTTTCCTCAACTCAACTGTTTAGACCTATTAACAGTCAGAAGCGCCTATCTCTAGCTTCAAACACCTAAACACCTAAACTAACTCATGTCACAGAAAGAAAATATTGTAGGCTCTCCTGCTTCCCAGGTGATTCTTTCATGACACAGGTGGGTTTCTTCAACTCAACTGAATAGGCCAATTTGGGAAAAAGGAGCCCTTTCACAACGTGATCACTGATTTGCAGGAAGCACTTCTTTCAAAACATAACTAAATATGCCAGGAAAACAATCTCTCAGGTGATCCTGCTTCTAATACAGATGGTTTTCTTTTGAGAGATCCATGTGTTTCTTCAATTTAGAAGAATGAGCCTATTTGGACAAAATGATCCTTTTTCCACCTTGAAAATTGTAATTTCTCTGAAGTATTCCCTTCAAACCCTAACTCAACTCTCACAGGCACACAACGTGCTAGATACGTGAGGCTCTAACATAGAGGCTTTTCTTTGGACAGATACATGTCTTTGCTCAAGTCAGCTGAATTGAACTTTTGAGAGTAAATAGCGCCTAGGTCCAGGATAAACCACGTATGTTTCAGGAAGTATTCCTATCAGATCTAACTCAATTCGCACAAAGAAACAATGTGCTACATGCTGCTGCTCCTAACCTAGATGGTTTTCTTCAGAGAACTACGTGTGTTTCTTTTAACCAGATAATAGGTCTATGTGGAATAAAATGAGCAATAATCCACCATGAAAATGTGATTGGCAGCATGTAATGCTTTCAAAATTAACTCAGTTCTCACAGGAAAGAAAAATGTGCTAGGTGCTCCTGCTTCTAACACAGATGGTTTTCTTTGGAGAGATAGCTATGTTTATTCTTCTCAGCTGAATAGGCCTATATTGAACAAAATGAGCCTGTCTCCACCTTGAAATCTGATATTTGAGGAAGTAGTCCTTGCAGAAACTACTTCAATTCTGAAAGGAAAACAATGTGCTAGATGCTGCGGCTTCTCACATACCTGTTTTTCTTTGGAGAGCTACATGTGTTTCTTCAACGCAGCCCAGTGGGCCGATTTGCATCGGGGAAAGCTATTGTTCTCATAAAACACCAAAGTTTCAGCAGTGCTCTTTCAAAAACTCAGCGTATTTTCACAGGAAAACAATGTGCTAGTTGCTCCTGCATCTAACACGAATGGCTTCTTTTCTAGAGATGCATGCTTTTCTTCATCGTAGCTGAATAGGCCTATTTGGATCAAATGAGCCTTTCTCCACCTTGAAAATTCTGATTTGCAGGAAGTATTCCTTTCAAAAACGAACTCAATTTTAGTAGGGAAAGTATGTGCCTGATGCTCCTGCTCTCAGAGCACATGGTTTTCTTCGAGAAATGCGTGCGTTTCGTCCACTCAACTGAATTGGCCTATTTGGACCAAAATCATCCTTTCTCCACCTTGAAATCTATGTTTTGCAGGAAGTGTTCCTCTCAAAAACGACCTCAATTCACAATGGAAAATAATATGCTAGATGCTGCACGTTCTAGCATACATGCTTGTCTTTGGAGAGGTGCATGGGTTTCTTCACCTGAGCTGAATAGGCCTATTTGGATCAAAGAGAGCCTATATTCACTTTGAAACATCAAAGTTGCAGGCAGTACTTTGGCCAAAACTACCACCATTCTCACAGGAAAACAATGGCTACTTGCTACTGCATCTAACAGAAACCCTTGTGTTCTCGAGACACATGTGCTTCTTCCACGTAGCTGAAGAGGCCTCTTGGGAAAAAAGTGAGCCTTTATTCACCATGAAACTTCTGTTTTGCAGGAAGTATTCCTTCAAACACTACTTCAATTTTCACTGGGAAACAATTGGGTAGATGCTCCAGCTTCTAGCTCACGTGGTTTTCTCTTGGAAGATACTTGTGTTTCATCAAGTCAGCCGAATTGGCCCATTTGGTGCAACCAACGCAGATATCCCGATTGAATCACCTAAGTCGGAGGAGGTATTTCCATTCCATCTAACTCAATTCTTATAGAGAAACAATACTGTAGATGCTGCTGCTTCTAACTTAGATGGCTTTCTTTGGAGATACATATGTTTCTTCTACTCAGCTGCATAGGCCTATATTGTACAAAGTGAAATTTTGTCCACGTTGATATCTATGATTTCAGGGAGTATTCCTTTCAAAAACTACCTCAAGTCTCACAGGGAAACATGTGATAGATGCCACAGCTCGTAACATAGATGGGTTTTTCTGAGAGACACTTGTGTTTCTTCACCTCAGCTGAATAGGTCAATTTTGAGCAAGCACCGCCTATCTGCAGCATGAAGCACGAAAATTCGTAGAAGTCTTTCTTTCAAAACTCACTAAATTCTCACAGGAAAACAATGTGGTTAATGTTGCAGTGTCTAGCAAACCTGGTTTTCTTTGGAGTGAATCGTGTGTTTCTTCACCTCAGCTGAGTAGGCCTATTTGGATTAAAGAGCGTGTATGTTCACCTTGAAACGCCGAAGGTGGAGGCTGTCGTCCTTCCAAAACTAGTACATTTCTCACAGGAAAACCATGGGCTACTTACTCCTGCGTCTAACACGAACAGCTTTTTTTCCAGAGATTCATGTGTTGTGTCAACTTAGCTCTATAGGACCACTCGGAAGAAAATGAGCCTTCCTCTCCTTGAAAATTATGATCTGCGTAAACTATTCCTTTCAAAAATTAACTTAATTTTCACAGGGGAACCAAGTCCGTGATGCTCCTGCTGCTAGCACACATGGATTTCTTTGAGAGATACTTGAGTTTCGTCCATTCAGCTGAATAGGCCCCCTTGGAAAATAATCAGACTTTCTCTACATTCAAATCTATGACTTCAGGAATTATTTCTTATAAAACTCCCTCAAGTCCCTCAGGAAAACAAGGTGTCAGATGCTGTACCTTCTAGCATGCATCGTTTTCTTTGGAGAGGTTCATATGTTTCCTCAACTCAGCTCAATAGGCCTATTTGGATCCAAGAGAGCCTAGATTCACCTTGAAACACTGAAATTGTAGGCAGTACTCTTAACAAGTGGGACACAATTCTCAAAGGAAAAGAATGTGTTAGGTGCTCCTCTGTCTAAAAAGAATGGTTTTGTTTCCAGAGATACTTGTGTTTCTTCAACTCAGCAGAATAGGCCTATTTGGATCAAGAAGGAACTGTCCCCAGCTTGAAACATCCAAATTGGAGGACGTCTTTCTGTCAAAAACCATCTCAATTCCCACAGGAAAACAATGTGCTAGATGCTAGTGCGTCTAACAGGAATGGATTTTTTTCTGGAGATACACGTGTATCTTCTATTTAGCTGAATAGGCCTATTTGGAGCAACATGAGTCTTTCTCTACCTTGAAATTCTGATTTGCAACATGTACTCCTGTAAAACAAACTCAATGATCACAGGGAAGTAACGTGCTTGATGCTCCTGCTTTTAGCACACGTGGTTTTCACGAGAGATACATGTGATTCTTCCCCTCTGCTGAATAGGCCTACTTGCAACAAAGCCAGCCTTTTGCACTTTGAAAACAATGTCTGGCAGGAAGATTTCCTTTCAAAAACGAACTCAATACTCAGAGAAAAATAACGTCAGATGCTGCAGCTCCACACACAGAGGGTTTTCTTTGGAGTGATCCTTGTGTGTCTTCAACTCAGCTGAATAGGCCTAGAGGGAGGAAAGAGAGCCTACCTCCACCTTGAAACCCCTCAGTTGTGGGAAGTTTTCCTTTCAAAAAGTGACTTAACTCTTACAGGGAAACCATGTGCTAGATGCTGTAGATTCTAGCATATATGGTTTTCTTTCAGGAGTCACCTGTGTTTCCTCAACTCAACTGTTTAGACCTATTAACAGTCAGAAGCGCCTATCTCTAGCTTCAAACACCTAAACACCTAAACTAACTCATGTCACAGAAAGAAAATATTGTAGGCTCTCCTGCTTCCCAGGTGATTCTTTCATGACACAGGTGGGTTTCTTCAACTCAACTGAATAGGCCAATTTGGGAAAAAGGAGCCCTTTCACAACGTGATCACTGATTTGCAGGAAGCACTTCTTTCAAAACATAACTAAATATGCCAGGAAAACAATCTCTCAGGTGATCCTGCTTCTAATACAGATGGTTTTCTTTTGAGAGATCCATGTGTTTCTTCAATTTAGAAGAATGAGCCTATTTGGACAAAATGATCCTTTTTCCACCTTGAAAATTGTAATTTCTCTGAAGTATTCCCTTCAAACCCTAACTCAACTCTCACAGGCACACAACGTGCTAGATACGTGAGGCTCTAACATAGAGGCTTTTCTTTGGACAGATACATGTCTTTGCTCAAGTCAGCTGAATTGAACTTTTGAGAGTAAATAGCGCCTAGGTCCAGGATAAACCACGTATGTTTCAGGAAGTATTCCTATCAGATCTAACTCAATTCGCACAAAGAAACAATGTGCTACATGCTGCTGCTCCTAACCTAGATGGTTTTCTTCAGAGAACTACGTGTGTTTCTTTTAACCAGATAATAGGTCTATGTGGAATAAAATGAGCAATAATCCACCATGAAAATGTGATTGGCAGCATGTAATGCTTTCAAAATTAACTCAGTTCTCACAGGAAAGAAAAATGTGCTAGGTGCTCCTGCTTCTAACACAGATGGTTTTCTTTGGAGAGATAGCTATGTTTATTCTTCTCAGCTGAATAGGCCTATATTGAACAAAATGAGCCTGTCTCCACCTTGAAATCTGATATTTGAGGAAGTAGTCCTTGCAGAAACTACTTCAATTCTGAAAGGAAAACAATGTGCTAGATGCTGCGGCTTCTCACATACCTGTTTTTCTTTGGAGAGCTACATGTGTTTCTTCAACGCAGCCCAGTGGGCCGATTTGCATCGGGGAAAGCTATTGTTCTCATAAAACACCAAAGTTTCAGCAGTGCTCTTTCAAAAACTCAGCGTATTTTCACAGGAAAACAATGTGCTAGTTGCTCCTGCATCTAACACGAATGGCTTCTTTTCTAGAGATGCATGCTTTTCTTCATCGTAGCTGAATAGGCCTATTTGGATCAAATGAGCCTTTCTCCACCTTGAAAATTCTGATTTGCAGGAAGTATTCCTTTCAAAAACGAACTCAATTTTAGTAGGGAAAGTATGTGCCTGATGCTCCTGCTCTCAGAGCACATGGTTTTCTTCGAGAAATGCGTGCGTTTCGTCCACTCAACTGAATTGGCCTATTTGGACCAAAATCATCCTTTCTCCACCTTGAAATCTATGTTTTGCAGGAAGTGTTCCTCTCAAAAACGACCTCAATTCACAATGGAAAATAATATGCTAGATGCTGCACGTTCTAGCATACATGCTTGTCTTTGGAGAGGTGCATGGGTTTCTTCACCTGAGCTGAATAGGCCTATTTGGATCAAAGAGAGCCTATATTCACTTTGAAACATCAAAGTTGCAGGCAGTACTTTGGCCAAAACTACCACCATTCTCACAGGAAAACAATGGCTACTTGCTACTGCATCTAACAGAAACCCTTGTGTTCTCGAGACACATGTGCTTCTTCCACGTAGCTGAAGAGGCCTCTTGGGAAAAAAGTGAGCCTTTATTCACCATGAAACTTCTGTTTTGCAGGAAGTATTCCTTCAAACACTACTTCAATTTTCACTGGGAAACAATTGGGTAGATGCTCCAGCTTCTAGCTCACGTGGTTTTCTCTTGGAAGATACTTGTGTTTCATCAAGTCAGCCGAATTGGCCCATTTGGTGCAACCAACGCAGATATCCCGATTGAATCACCTAAGTCGGAGGAGGTATTTCCATTCCATCTAACTCAATTCTTATAGAGAAACAATACTGTAGATGCTGCTGCTTCTAACTTAGATGGCTTTCTTTGGAGATACATATGTTTCTTCTACTCAGCTGCATAGGCCTATATTGTACAAAGTGAAATTTTGTCCACGTTGATATCTATGATTTCAGGGAGTATTCCTTTCAAAAACTACCTCAAGTCTCACAGGAAAACATGTGATAGATGCCACAGCTCGTAACATAGATGGGTTTTTCTGAGAGACACTTGTGTTTCTTCACCTCAGCTGAATAGGTCAATTTTGAGCAAGCACCGCCTATCTGCAGCATGAAGCACGAAAATTCGTAGAAGTCTTTCTTTCAAAACTCACTAAATTCTCACAGGAAAACAATGTGGTTAATGTTGCAGTGTCTAGCAAACCTGGTTTTCTTTGGAGTGAATCGTGTGTTTCTTCACCTCAGCTGAGTAGGCCTATTTGGATTAAAGAGCGTGTATGTTCACCTTGAAACGCCGAAGGTGGAGGCTGTCGTCCTTCCAAAACTAGTACATTTCTCAAAGGAAAACAATGGGCTACTTACTCCTGCGTCTAACACGAACAGCTTTTTTTCCAGAGATTCATGTGTTGTGTCAACTTAGCTCTATAGGACCACTCGGAAGAAAATGAGCCTTCCTCTCCTTGAAAATTATGATCTGCGTAAACTATTCCTTTCAAAAATTAACTTAATTTTCACAGGGGAACCAAGTCCGTGATGCTCCTGCTGCTAGCACACATGGATTTCTTTGAGTGATACTTGAGTTTCGTCCATTCAGCTGAATAGGCCCCCTTGGAAAATAATCAGACTTTCTCTACATTCAAATCTATGACTTCAGGAATTATTTCTTATAAAACTCCCTCAAGTCCCTCAGGAAAACAAGGTGTCAGATGCTGTACCTTCTAGCATGCATCGTTTTCTTTGGAGAGGTTCATATGTTTCCTCAACTCAGCTCAATAGGCCTATTTGGATCCAAGAGAGCCTAGATTCACCTTGAAACACTGAAATTGTAGGCAGTACTCTTAACAAGTGGGACACAATTCTCAAAGGAAAAGAATGTGTTAGGTGCTCCTCTGTCTAAAAAGAATGGTTTTGTTTCCAGAGATACTTGTGTTTCTTCAACTCAGCAGAATAGGCCTATTTGGATCAAGAAGGAACTGTCCCCAGCTTGAAACATCCAAATTGGAGGACGTCTTTCTGTCAAAAACCATCTCAATTCCCACAGGAAAACAATGTGCTAGATGCTAGTGCGTCTAACAGGAATGGATTTTTTTCTGGAGATACACGTGTATCTTCTATTTAGCTGAATAGGCCTATTTGGAGCAACATGAGTCTTTCTCTACCTTGAAATTCTGATTTGCAACATGTACTCCTGTAAAACAAACTCAATGATCACAGGGAAGTAACGTGCTTGATGCTCCTGCTTTTAGCACACGTGGTTTTCACGAGAGATACATGTGATTCTTCCCCTCTGCTGAATAGGCCTACTTGCAACAAAGCCAGCCTTTTGCACTTTGAAAACAATGTCTGGCAGGAAGATTTCCTTTCAAAAACGAACTCAATACTCAGAGAAAAATAACGTCAGATGCTGCAGCTCCACACACAGAGGGTTTTCTTTGGAGTGATCCTTGTGTGTCTTCAACTCAGCTGAATAGGCCTAGAGGGAGGAAAGAGAGCCTACCTCCACCTTGAAACCCCTCAGTTGTGGGAAGTTTTCCTTTCAAAAAGTGACTTAACTCTTACAGGGAAACCATGTGCTAGATGCTGTAGATTCTAGCATATATGGTTTTCTTTCAGGAGTCACCTGTGTTTCCTCAACTCAACTGTTTAGACCTATTAACAGTCAGAAGCGCCTATCTCTAGCTTCAAACACCTAAACACCTAAACTAACTCATGTCACAGAAAGAAAATATTGTAGGCTCTCCTGCTTCCCAGGTGATTCTTTCATGACACAGGTGGGTTTCTTCAACTCAACTGAATAGGCCAATTTGGGGAAAAGGAGCCCTTTCACAACGTGATCACTGATTTGCAGGAAGCACTTCTTTCAAAACATAACTAAATATGCCAGGAAAACAATCTCTCAGGTGATCCTGCTTCTAATACAGATGGTTTTCTTTTGAGAGATCCATGTGTTTCTTCAATTTAGAAGAATGAGCCTATTTGGACAAAATGATCCTTTTTCCACCTTGAAAATTGTAATTTCTCTGAAGTATTCCCTTCAAACCCTAACTCAACTCTCACAGGCACACAACGTGCTAGATACGTGAGGCTCTAACATAGAGGCTTTTCTTTGGACAGATACATGTCTTTGCTCAAGTCAGCTGAATTGAACTTTTGAGAGTAAATAGCGCCTAGGTCCAGGATAAACCACGTATGTTTCAGGAAGTATTCCTATCAGATCTAACTCAATTCGCACAAAGAAACAATGTGCTACATGCTGCTGCTCCTAACCTAGATGGTTTTCTTCAGAGAACTACGTGTGTTTCTTTTAAGCAGATAATAGGTCTATGTGGAATAAAATGAGCAATAATCCACCATGAAAATGTGATTGGCAGCATGTAATGCTTTCAAAATTAACTCAGTTCTCACAGGAAAGAAAAATGTGCTAGGTGCTCCTGCTTCTAACACAGATGGTTTTCTTTGGAGAGATAGCTATGTTTATTCTTCTCAGCTGAATAGGCCTATATTGAACAAAATGAGCCTGTCTCCACCTTGAAATCTGATATTTGAGGAAGTAGTCCTTGCAGAAACTACTTCAATTCTGAAAGGAAAACAATGTGCTAGATGCTGCGGCTTCTCACATACCTGTTTTTCTTTGGAGAGCTACATGTGTTTCTTCAACGCAGCCCAGTGGGCCGATTTGCATCGGGGAAAGCTATTGTTCTCATAAAACACCAAAGTTTCAGCAGTGCTCTTTCAAAAACTCAGCGTATTTTCACAGGAAAACAATGTGCTAGTTGCTCCTGCATCTAACACGAATGGCTTCTTTTCTAGAGATGCATGCTTTTCTTCATCGTAGCTGAATAGGCCTATTTGGATCAAATGAGCCTTTCTCCACCTTGAAAATTCTGATTTGCAGGAAGTATTCCTTTCAAAAACGAACTCAATTTTAGTAGGGAAAGTATGTGCCTGATGCTCCTGCTCTCAGAGCACATGGTTTTCTTCGAGAAATGCGTGCGTTTCGTCCACTCAACTGAATTGGCCTATTTGGACCAAAATCATCCTTTCTCCACCTTGAAATCTATGTTTTGCAGGAAGTGTTCCTCTCAAAAACGACCTCAATTCACAATGGAAAATAATATGCTAGATGCTGCACGTTCTAGCATACATGCTTGTCTTTGGAGAGGTGCATGGGTTTCTTCACCTGAGCTGAATAGGCCTATTTGGATCAAAGAGAGCCTATATTCACTTTGAAACATCAAAGTTGCAGGCAGTACTTTGGCCAAAACTACCACCATTCTCACAGGAAAACAATGGCTACTTGCTACTGCATCTAACAGAAACCCTTGTGTTCTCGAGACACATGTGCTTCTTCCACGTAGCTGAAGAGGCCTCTTGGGAAAAAAGTGAGCCTTTATTCACCATGAAACTTCTGTTTTGCAGGAAGTATTCCTTCAAACACTACTTCAATTTTCACTGGGAAACAATTGGGTAGATGCTCCAGCTTCTAGCTCACGTGGTTTTCTCTTGGAAGATACTTGTGTTTCATCAAGTCAGCCGAATTGGCCCATTTGGTGCAACCAACGCAGATATCCCGATTGAATCACCTAAGTCGGAGGAGGTATTTCCATTCCATCTAACTCAATTCTTATAGAGAAACAATACTGTAGATGCTGCTGCTTCTAACTTAGATGGCTTTCTTTGGAGATACATATGTTTCTTCTACTCAGCTGCATAGGCCTATATTGTACAAAGTGAAATTTTGTCCACGTTGATATCTATGATTTCAGGGAGTATTCCTTTCAAAAACTACCTCAAGTCTCACAGGAAAACATGTGATAGATGCCACAGCTCGTAACATAGATGGGTTTTTCTGAGAGACACTTGTGTTTCTTCACCTCAGCTGAATAGGTCAATTTTGAGCAAGCACCGCCTATCTGCAGCATGAAGCACGAAAATTCGTAGAAGTCTTTCTTTCAAAACTCACTAAATTCTCACAGGAAAACAATGTGGTTAATGTTGCAGTGTCTAGCAAACCTGGTTTTCTTTGGAGTGAATCGTGTGTTTCTTCACCTCAGCTGAGTAGGCCTATTTGGATTAAAGAGCGTGTATGTTCACCTTGAAACGCCGAAGGTGGAGGCTGTCGTCCTTCCAAAACTAGTACATTTCTCAAAGGAAAACAATGGGCTACTTACTCCTGCGTCTAACACGAACAGCTTTTATTCCAGAGATTCATGTGTTGTGTCAACTTAGCTCTATAGGACCACTCGGAAGAAAATGAGCCTTCCTCTCCTTGAAAATTATGATCTGCGTAAACTATTCCTTTCAAAAATTAACTTAATTTTCACAGGGGAACCAAGTCCGTGATGCTCCTGCTGCTAGCACACATGGATTTCTTTGAGAGATACTTGAGTTTCGTCCATTCAGCTGAATAGGCCCCCTTGGAAAATAATCAGACTTTCTCTACATTCAAATCTATGACTTCAGGAATTATTTCTTATAAAACTCCCTCAAGTCCCTCAGGAAAACAAGGTGTCAGATGCTGTACCTTCTAGCATGCATCGTTTTCTTTGGAGAGGTTCATATGTTTCCTCAACTCAGCTCAATAGGCCTATTTGGATCCAAGAGAGCCTAGATTCACCTTGAAACACTGAAATTGTAGGCAGTACTCTTAACAAGTGGGACACAATTCTCAAAGGAAAAGAATGTGTTAGGTGCTCCTCTGTCTAAAAAGAATGGTTTTGTTTCCAGAGATACTTGTGTTTCTTCAACTCAGCAGAATAGGCCTATTTGGATCAAGAAGGAACTGTCCCCAGCTTGAAACATCCAAATTGGAGGACGTCTTTCTGTCAAAAACCATCTCAATTCTCACAGGAAAACAATGTGCTAGATGCTAGTGCGTCTAACAGGAATGGATTTTTTTCTGGAGATACACGTGTATCTTCTATTTAGCTGAATAGGCCTATTTGGAGCAACATGAGTCTTTCTCTACCTTGAAATTCTGATTTGCAACATGTACTCCTGTAAAACAAACTCAATGATCACAGGGAAGTAACGTGCTTGATGCTCCTGCTTTTAGCACACGTGGTTTTCACGAGAGATACATGTGATTCTTCCCCTCTGCTGAATAGGCCTACTTGCAACAAAGCCAGCCTTTTGCACTTTGAAAACAATGTCTGGCAGGAAGATTTCCTTTCAAAAACGAACTCAATACTCAGAGAAAAATAACGTCAGATGCTGCAGCTCCACACACAGAGGGTTTTCTTTGGAGTGATCCTTGTGTGTCTTCAACTCAGCTGAATAGGCCTAGAGGGAGGAAAGAGAGCCTACCTCCACCTTGAAACCCCTCAGTTGTGGGAAGTTTTCCTTTCAAAAAGTGACTTAACTCTTACAGGGAAACCATGTGCTAGATGCTGTAGATTCTAGCATATATGGTTTTCTTTCAGGAGTCACCTGTGTTTCCTCAACTCAACTGTTTAGACCTATTAACAGTCAGAAGCGCCTATCTCTAGCTTCAAACACCTAAACACCTAAACTAACTCATGTCACAGAAAGAAAATATTGTAGGCTCTCCTGCTTCCCAGGTGATTCTTTCATGACACAGGTGGGTTTCTTCAACTCAACTGAATAGGCCAATTTGGGAAAAAGGAGCCCTTTCACAACGCGATCACTGATTTGCAGGAAGCACTTCTTTCAAAACATAACTAAATATGCCAGGAAAACAATCTCTCAGGTGATCCTGCTTCTAATACAGATGGTTTTCTTTTGAGAGATCCATGTGTTTCTTCAATTTAGAAGAATGAGCCTATTTGGACAAAATGATCCTTTTTCCACCTTGAAAATTGTAATTTCTCTGAAGTATTCCCTTCAAACCCTAACTCAACTCTCACAGGCACACAACGTGCTAGATACGTGAGGCTCTAACATAGAGGCTTTTCTTTGGACAGATACATGTCTTTGCTCAAGTCAGCTGAATTGAACTTTTGAGAGTAAATAGCGCCTAGGTCCAGGATAAACCACGTATGTTTCAGGAAGTATTCCTATCAGATCTAACTCAATTCGCACAAAGAAACAATGTGCTACATGCTGCTGCTCCTAACCTAGATGGTTTTCTTCAGAGAACTACGTGTGTTTCTTTTAAGCAGATAATAGGTCTATGTGGAATAAAATGAGCAATAATCCACCATGAAAATGTGATTGGCAGCATGTAATGCTTTCAAAATTAACTCAGTTCTCACAGGAAAGAAAAATGTGCTAGGTGCTCCTGCTTCTAACACAGATGGTTTTCTTTGGAGAGATAGCTATGTTTATTCTTCTCAGCTGAATAGGCCTATATTGAACAAAATGAGCCTGTCTCCACCTTGAAATCTGATATTTGAGGGAGTAGTTAGTCCTTGCAGAAACTACTTCAATTCTGAAAGGAAAACAATGTGCTAGATGCTGCGGCTTCTCACATACCTGTTTTTCTTTGGAGAGCTACATGTGTTTCTTCAACGCAGCCCAGTGGGCCGATTTGCATCGGGGAAAGCTATTGTTCTCATAAAACACCAAAGTTTCAGCAGTGCTCTTTCAAAAACTCAGCATATTTTCACAGGAAAACAATGTGCTAGTTGCTCCTGCATCTAACACGAATGGCTTCTTTTCTAGAGATGCATGCTTTTCTTCATCGTAGCTGAATAGGCCTATTTGGATCAAATGAGCCTTTCTCCACCTTGAAAATTCTGATTTGCAGGAAGTATTCCTTTCAAAAACGAACTCAATTTTAGTAGGGAAAGTATGTGCCTGATGCTCCTGCTCTCAGAGCACATGGTTTTCTTCGAGAAATGCGTGCGTTTCGTCCACTCAACTGAATTGGCCTATTTGGACCAAAATCATCCTTTCTCCACCTTGAAATCTATGTTTTGCAGGAAGTGTTCCTCTCAAAAACGACCTCAATTCACAATGGAAAATAATATGCTAGATGCTGCACGTTCTAGCATACATGCTTGTCTTTGGAGAGGTGCATGGGTTTCTTCACCTGAGCTGAATAGGCCTATTTGGATCAAAGAGAGCCTATATTCACTTTGAAACATCAAAGTTGCAGGCAGTACTTTGGCCAAAACTACCACCATTCTCACAGGAAAACAATGGCTACTTGCTACTGCATCTAACAGAAACCCTTGTGTTCTCGAGACACATGTGCTTCTTCCACGTAGCTGAAGAGGCCTCTTGGGAAAAAAGTGAGCCTTCATTCACCATGAAACTTCTGTTTTGCAGGAAGTATTCCTTCAAACACTACTTCAATTTTCACTGGGAAACAATTGGGTAGATGCTCCAGCTTCTAGCTCACGTGGTTTTCTCTTGGAAGATACTTGTGTTTCATCAAGTCAGCCGAATTGGCCCATTTGGTGCAACCAACGCAGATATCCCGATTGAATCACCTAAGTCGGAGGAGGTATTTCCATTCCATCTAACTCAATTCTTATAGAGAAACAATACTGTAGATGCTGCTGCTTCTAACTTAGATGGCTTTCTTTGGAGATACATATGTTTCTTCTACTCAGCTGCATAGGCCTATATTGTACAAAGTGAAATTTTGTCCACGTTGATATCTATGATTTCAGGGAGTATTCCTTTCAAAAACTACCTCAAGTCTCACAGGAAAACATGTGATAGATGCCACAGCTCGTAACATAGATGGGTTTTTCTGAGAGACACTTGTGTTTCTTCACCTCAGCTGAATAGGTCAATTTTGAGCAAGCACCGCCTATCTGCAGCATGAAGCACGAAAATTCGTAGAAGTCTTTCTTTCAAAACTCACTAAATTCTCACAGGAAAACAATGTGGTTAATGTTGCAGTGTCTAGCAAACCTGGTTTTCTTTGGAGTGAATCGTGTGTTTCTTCACCTCAGCTGAGTAGGCCTATTTGGATTAAAGAGCGTGTATGTTCACCTTGAAACGCCGAAGGTGGAGGCTGTCGTCCTTCCAAAACTAGTACATTTCTCACAGGAAAACCATGGGCTACTTACTCCTGCGTCTAACACGAACAGCTTTTTTTCCAGAGATTCATGTGTTGTGTCAACTTAGCTCTATAGGACCACTCGGAAGAAAATGAGCCTTCCTCTCCTTGAAAATTATGATCTGCGTAAACTATTCCTTTCAAAAATTAACTTAATTTTCACAGGGGAACCAAGTCCGTGATGCTCCTGCTGCTAGCACACATGGATTTCTTTGAGAGATACTTGAGTTTCGTCCATTCAGCTGAATAGGCCCCCTTGGAAAATAATCAGACTTTCTCTACATTCAAATCTATGACTTCAGGAATTATTTCTTATAAAACTCCCTCAAGTCCCTCAGGAAAACAAGGTGTCAGATGCTGTACCTTCTAGCATGCATCGTTTTCTTTGGAGAGGTTCATATGTTTCCTCAACTCAGCTCAATAGGCCTATTTGGATCCAAGAGAGCCTAGATTCACCTTGAAACACTGAAATTGTAGGCAGTACTCTTAACAAGTGGGACACAATTCTCAAAGGAAAAGAATGTGTTAGGTGCTCCTCTGTCTAAAAAGAATGGTTTTGTTTCCAGAGATACTTGTGTTTCTTCAACTCAGCAGAATAGGCCTATTTGGATCAAGAAGGAACTGTCCCCAGCTTGAAACATCCAAATTGGAGGACGTCTTTCTGTCAAAAACCATCTCAATTCTCACAGGAAAACAATGTGCTAGATGCTAGTGCGTCTAACAGGAATGGATTTTTTTCTGGAGATACACGTGTATCTTCTATTTAGCTGAATAGGCCTATTTGGAGCAACATGAGTCTTTCTCTACCTTGAAATTCTGATTTGCAACATGTACTCCTGTAAAACAAACTCAATGATCACAGGGAAGTAACGTGCTTGATGCTCCTGCTTTTAGCACACGTGGTTTTCACGAGAGATACATGTGATTCTTCCCCTCTGCTGAATAGGCCTACTTGCAACAAAGCCAGCCTTTTGCACTTTGAAAACAATGTCTGGCAGGAAGATTTCCTTTCAAAAACGAACTCAATACTCAGAGAAAAATAACGTCAGATGCTGCAGCTCCACACACAGAGGGTTTTCTTTGGAGTGATCCTTGTGTGTCTTCAACTCAGCTGAATAGGCCTAGAGGGAGGAAAGAGAGCCTACCTCCACCTTGAAACCCCTCAGTTGTGGGAAGTTTTCCTTTCAAAAAGTGACTTAACTCTTACAGGGAAACCATGTGCTAGATGCTGTAGATTCTAGCATATATGGTTTTCTTTCAGGAGTCACCTGTGTTTCCTCAACTCAACTGTTTAGACCTATTAACAGTCAGAAGCGCCTATCTCTAGCTTCAAACACCTAAACACCTAAACTAACTCATGTCACAGAAAGAAAATATTGTAGGCTCTCCTGCTTCCCAGGTGATTCTTTCATGACACAGGTGGGTTTCTTCAACTCAACTGAATAGGCCAATTTGGGAAAAAGGAGCCCTTTCACAACGCGATCACTGATTTGCAGGAAGCACTTCTTTCAAAACATAACTAAATATGCCAGGAAAACAATCTCTCAGGTGATCCTGCTTCTAATACAGATGGTTTTCTTTTGAGAGATCCATGTGTTTCTTCAATTTAGAAGAATGAGCCTATTTGGACAAAATGATCCTTTTTCCACCTTGAAAATTGTAATTTCTCTGAAGTATTCCCTTCAAACCCTAACTCAACTCTCACAGGCACACAACGTGCTAGATACGTGAGGCTCTAACATAGAGGCTTTTCTTTGGACAGATACATGTCTTTGCTCAAGTCAGCTGAATTGAACTTTTGAGAGTAAATAGCGCCTAGGTCCAGGATAAACCACGTATGTTTCAGGAAGTATTCCTATCAGATCTAACTCAATTCGCACAAAGAAACAATGTGCTACATGCTGCTGCTCCTAACCTAGATGGTTTTCTTCAGAGAACTACGTGTGTTTCTTTTAAGCAGATAATAGGTCTATGTGGAATAAAATGAGCAATAATCCACCATGAAAATGTGATTGGCAGCATGTAATGCTTTCAAAATTAACTCAGTTCTCACAGGAAAGAAAAATGTGCTAGGTGCTCCTGCTTCTAACACAGATGGTTTTCTTTGGAGAGATAGCTATGTTTATTCTTCTCAGCTGAATAGGCCTATATTGAACAAAATGAGCCTGTCTCCACCTTGAAATCTGATATTTGAGGGAGTAGTTAGTCCTTGCAGAAACTACTTCAATTCTGAAAGGAAAACAATGTGCTAGATGCTGCGGCTTCTCACATACCTGTTTTTCTTTGGAGAGCTACATGTGTTTCTTCAACGCAGCCCAGTGGGCCGATTTGCATCGGGGAAAGCTATTGTTCTCATAAAACACCAAAGTTTCAGCAGTGCTCTTTCAAAAACTCAGCATATTTTCACAGGAAAACAATGTGCTAGTTGCTCCTGCATCTAACACGAATGGCTTCTTTTCTAGAGATGCATGCTTTTCTTCATCGTAGCTGAATAGGCCTATTTGGATCAAATGAGCCTTTCTCCACCTTGAAAATTCTGATTTGCAGGAAGTATTCCTTTCAAAAACGAACTCAATTTTAGTAGGGAAAGTATGTGCCTGATGCTCCTGCTCTCAGAGCACATGGTTTTCTTCGAGAAATGCGTGCGTTTCGTCCACTCAACTGAATTGGCCTATTTGGACCAAAATCATCCTTTCTCCACCTTGAAATCTATGTTTTGCAGGAAGTGTTCCTCTCAAAAACGACCTCAATTCACAATGGAAAATAATATGCTAGATGCTGCACGTTCTAGCATACATGCTTGTCTTTGGAGAGGTGCATGGGTTTCTTCACCTGAGCTGAATAGGCCTATTTGGATCAAAGAGAGCCTATATTCACTTTGAAACATCAAAGTTGCAGGCAGTACTTTGGCCAAAACTACCACCATTCTCACAGGAAAACAATGGCTACTTGCTACTGCATCTAACAGAAACCCTTGTGTTCTCGAGACACATGTGCTTCTTCCACGTAGCTGAAGAGGCCTCTTGGGAAAAAAGTGAGCCTTCATTCACCATGAAACTTCTGTTTTGCAGGAAGTATTCCTTCAAACACTACTTCAATTTTCACTGGGAAACAATTGGGTAGATGCTCCAGCTTCTAGCTCACGTGGTTTTCTCTTGGAAGATACTTGTGTTTCATCAAGTCAGCCGAATTGGCCCATTTGGTGCAACCAACGCAGATATCCCGATTGAATCACCTAAGTCGGAGGAGGTATTTCCATTCCATCTAACTCAATTCTTATAGAGAAACAATACTGTAGATGCTGCTGCTTCTAACTTAGATGGCTTTCTTTGGAGATACATATGTTTCTTCTACTCAGCTGCATAGGCCTATATTGTACAAAGTGAAATTTTGTCCACGTTGATATCTATGATTTCAGGGAGTATTCCTTTCAAAAACTACCTCAAGTCTCACAGGAAAACATGTGATAGATGCCACAGCTCGTAACATAGATGGGTTTTTCTGAGAGACACTTGTGTTTCTTCACCTCAGCTGAATAGGTCAATTTTGAGCAAGCACCGCCTATCTGCAGCATGAAGCACGAAAATTCGTAGAAGTCTTTCTTTCAAAACTCACTAAATTCTCACAGGAAAACAATGTGGTTAATGTTGCAGTGTCTAGCAAACCTGGTTTTCTTTGGAGTGAATCGTGTGTTTCTTCACCTCAGCTGAGTAGGCCTATTTGGATTAAAGAGCGTGTATGTTCACCTTGAAACGCCGAAGGTGGAGGCTGTCGTCCTTCCAAAACTAGTACATTTCTCACAGGAAAACCATGGGCTACTTACTCCTGCGTCTAACACGAACAGCTTTTTTTCCAGAGATTCATGTGTTGTGTCAACTTAGCTCTATAGGACCACTCGGAAGAAAATGAGCCTTCCTCTCCTTGAAAATTATGATCTGCGTAAACTATTCCTTTCAAAAATTAACTTAATTTTCACAGGGGAACCAAGTCCGTGATGCTCCTGCTGCTAGCACACATGGATTTTTCTTTGAGAGATACTTGAGTTTCGTCCATTCAGCTGAATAGGCCCCCTTGGAAAATAATCAGACTTTCTCTACATTCAAATCTATGACTTCAGGAATTATTTCTTATAAAACTCCCTCAAGTCCCTCAGGAAAACAAGGTGTCAGATGCTGTACCTTCTAGCATGCATCGTTTTCTTTGGAGAGGTTCATATGTTTCCTCAACTCAGCTCAATAGGCCTATTTGGATCCAAGAGAGCCTAGATTCACCTTGAAACACTGAAATTTTAGGCAGTACTCTTAACAAGTGGGACACAATTCTCAAAGGAAAAGAATGTGTTAGGTGCTCCTCTGTCTAAAAAGAATGGTTTTGTTTCCAGAGATACTTGTGTTTCTTCAACTAAGCAGAATAGGCCTATTTGGATCAAGAAGGAACTGTCCCCAGCTTGAAACATCCAAATTGGAGGACGTCTTTCTGTCAAAAACCATCTCAATTCTCACAGGAAAACAATGTGCTAGATGCTAGTGCGTCTAACAGGAATGGATTTTTTTCTGGAGATACACGTGTATCTTCTATTTAGCTGAATAGGCCTATTTGGAGCAACATGAGTCTTTCTCTACCTTGAAATTCTGATTTGCAACATGTACTCCTGTAAAACAAACTCAATGATCACAGGGAAGTAACGTGCTTGATGCTCCTGCTTTTAGCACACGTGGTTTTCACGAGAGATACATGTGATTCTTCCCCTCTGCTGAATAGGCCTACTTGCAACAAAGCCAGCCTTTTGCACTTTGAAAACAATGTCTGGCAGGAAGATTTCCTTTCAAAAACGAACTCAATACTCAGAGAAAAATAACGTCAGATGCTGCAGCTCCACACACAGAGGGTTTTCTTTGGAGTGATCCTTGTGTGTCTTCAACTCAGCTGAATAGGCCTAGAGGGAGGAAAGAGAGCCTACCTCCACCTTGAAACCCCTCAGTTGTGGGAAGTTTTCCTTTCAAAAAGTGACTTAACTCTTACAGGGAAACCATGTGCTAGATGCTGTAGATTCTAGCATATATGGTTTTCTTTCAGGAGTCACCTGTGTTTCCTCAACTCAACTGTTTAGACCTATTAACAGTCAGAAGCGCCTATCTCTAGCTTCAAACACCTAAACACCTAAACTAACTCATGTCACAGAAAGAAAATATTGTAGGCTCTCCTGCTTCCCAGGTGATTCTTTCATGACACAGGTGGGTTTCTTCAACTCAACTGAATAGGCCAATTTGGGAAAAAGGAGCCCTTTCACAACGCGATCACTGATTTGCAGGAAGCACTTCTTTCAAAACATAACTAAATATGCCAGGAAAACAATCTCTCAGGTGATCCTGCTTCTAATACAGATGGTTTTCTTTTGAGAGATCCATGTGTTTCTTCAATTTAGAAGAATGAGCCTATTTGGACAAAATGATCCTTTTTCCACCTTGAAAATTGTAATTTCTCTGAAGTATTCCCTTCAAACCCTAACTCAACTCTCACAGGCACACAACGTGCTAGATACGTGAGGCTCTAACATAGAGGCTTTTCTTTGGACAGATACATGTCTTTGCTCAAGTCAGCTGAATTGAACTTTTGAGAGTAAATAGCGCCTAGGTCCAGGATAAACCACGTATGTTTCAGGAAGTATTCCTATCAGATCTAACTCAATTCGCACAAAGAAACAATGTGCTACATGCTGCTGCTCCTAACCTAGATGGTTTTCTTCAGAGAACTACGTGTGTTTCTTTTAAGCAGATAATAGGTCTATGTGGAATAAAATGAGCAATAATCCACCATGAAAATGTGATTGGCAGCATGTAATGCTTTCAAAATTAACTCAGTTCTCACAGGAAAGAAAAATGTGCTAGGTGCTCCTGCTTCTAACACAGATGGTTTTCTTTGGAGAGATAGCTATGTTTATTCTTCTCAGCTGAATAGGCCTATATTGAACAAAATGAGCCTGTCTCCACCTTGAAATCTGATATTTGAGGGAGTAGTTAGTCCTTGCAGAAACTACTTCAATTCTGAAAGGAAAACAATGTGCTAGATGCTGCGGCTTCTCACATACCTGTTTTTCTTTGGAGAGCTACATGTGTTTCTTCAACGCAGCCCAGTGGGCCGATTTGCATCGGGGAAAGCTATTGTTCTCATAAAACACCAAAGTTTCAGCAGTGCTCTTTCAAAAACTCAGCATATTTTCACAGGAAAACAATGTGCTAGTTGCTCCTGCATCTAACACGAATGGCTTCTTTTCTAGAGATGCATGCTTTTCTTCATCGTAGCTGAATAGGCCTATTTGGATCAAATGAGCCTTTCTCCACCTTGAAAATTCTGATTTGCAGGAAGTATTCCTTTCAAAAACGAACTCAATTTTAGTAGGGAAAGTATGTGCCTGATGCTCCTGCTCTCAGAGCACATGGTTTTCTTCGAGAAATGCGTGCGTTTCGTCCACTCAACTGAATTGGCCTATTTGGACCAAAATCATCCTTTCTCCACCTTGAAATCTATGTTTTGCAGGAAGTGTTCCTCTCAAAAACGACCTCAATTCACAATGGAAAATAATATGCTAGATGCTGCACGTTCTAGCATACATGCTTGTCTTTGGAGAGGTGCATGGGTTTCTTCACCTGAGCTGAATAGGCCTATTTGGATCAAAGAGAGCCTATATTCACTTTGAAACATCAAAGTTGCAGGCAGTACTTTGGCCAAAACTACCACCATTCTCACAGGAAAACAATGGCTACTTGCTACTGCATCTAACAGAAACCCTTGTGTTCTCGAGACACATGTGCTTCTTCCACGTAGCTGAAGAGGCCTCTTGGGAAAAAAGTGAGCCTTCATTCACCATGAAACTTCTGTTTTGCAGGAAGTATTCCTTCAAACACTACTTCAATTTTCACTGGGAAACAATTGGGTAGATGCTCCAGCTTCTAGCTCACGTGGTTTTCTCTTGGAAGATACTTGTGTTTCATCAAGTCAGCCGAATTGGCCCATTTGGTGCAACCAACGCAGATATCCCGATTGAATCACCTAAGTCGGAGGAGGTATTTCCATTCCATCTAACTCAATTCTTATAGAGAAACAATACTGTAGATGCTGCTGCTTCTAACTTAGATGGCTTTCTTTGGAGATACATATGTTTCTTCTACTCAGCTGCATAGGCCTATATTGTACAAAGTGAAATTTTGTCCACGTTGATATCTATGATTTCAGGGAGTATTCCTTTCAAAAACTACCTCAAGTCTCACAGGAAAACATGTGATAGATGCCACAGCTCGTAACATAGATGGGTTTTTCTGAGAGACACTTGTGTTTCTTCACCTCAGCTGAATAGGTCAATTTTGAGCAAGCACCGCCTATCTGCAGCATGAAGCACGAAAATTCGTAGAAGTCTTTCTTTCAAAACTCACTAAATTCTCACAGGAAAACAATGTGGTTAATGTTGCAGTGTCTAGCAAACCTGGTTTTCTTTGGAGTGAATCGTGTGTTTCTTCACCTCAGCTGAGTAGGCCTATTTGGATTAAAGAGCGTGTATGTTCACCTTGAAACGCCGAAGGTGGAGGCTGTCGTCCTTCCAAAACTAGTACATTTCTCACAGGAAAACCATGGGCTACTTACTCCTGCGTCTAACACGAACAGCTTTTTTTCCAGAGATTCATGTGTTGTGTCAACTTAGCTCTATAGGACCACTCGGAAGAAAATGAGCCTTCCTCTCCTTGAAAATTATGATCTGCGTAAACTATTCCTTTCAAAAATTAACTTAATTTTCACAGGGGAACCAAGTCCGTGATGCTCCTGCTGCTAGCACACATGGATTTTTCTTTGAGAGATACTTGAGTTTCGTCCATTCAGCTGAATAGGCCCCCTTGGAAAATAATCAGACTTTCTCTACATTCAAATCTATGACTTCAGGAATTATTTCTTATAAAACTCCCTCAAGTCCCTCAGGAAAACAAGGTGTCAGATGCTGTACCTTCTAGCATGCATCGTTTTCTTTGGAGAGGTTCATATGTTTCCTCAACTCAGCTCAATAGGCCTATTTGGATCCAAGAGAGCCTAGATTCACCTTGAAACACTGAAATTTTAGGCAGTACTCTTAACAAGTGGGACACAATTCTCAAAGGAAAAGAATGTGTTAGGTGCTCCTCTGTCTAAAAAGAATGGTTTTGTTTCCAGAGATACTTGTGTTTCTTCAACTAAGCAGAATAGGCCTATTTGGATCAAGAAGGAACTGTCCCCAGCTTGAAACATCCAAATTGGAGGACGTCTTTCTGTCAAAAACCATCTCAATTCTCACAGGAAAACAATGTGCTAGATGCTAGTGCGTCTAACAGGAATGGATTTTTTTCTGGAGATACACGTGTATCTTCTATTTAGCTGAATAGGCCTATTTGGAGCAACATGAGTCTTTCTCTACCTTGAAATTCTGATTTGCAACATGTACTCCTGTAAAACAAACTCAATGATCACAGGGAAGTAACGTGCTTGATGCTCCTGCTTTTAGCACACGTGGTTTTCACGAGAGATACATGTGATTCTTCCCCTCTGCTGAATAGGCCTACTTGCAACAAAGCCAGCCTTTTGCACTTTGAAAACAATGTCTGGCAGGAAGATTTCCTTTCAAAAACGAACTCAATACTCAGAGAAAAATAACGTCAGATGCTGCAGCTCCACACACAGAGGGTTTTCTTTGGAGTGATCCTTGTGTGTCTTCAACTCAGCTGAATAGGCCTAGAGGGAGGAAAGAGAGCCTACCTCCACCTTGAAACCCCTCAGTTGTGGGAAGTTTTCCTTTCAAAAAGTGACTTAACTCTTACAGGGAAACCATGTGCTAGATGCTGTAGATTCTAGCATATATGGTTTTCTTTCAGGAGTCACCTGTGTTTCCTCAACTCAACTGTTTAGACCTATTAACAGTCAGAAGCGCCTATCTCTAGCTTCAAACACCTAAACACCTAAACTAACTCATGTCACAGAAAGAAAATATTGTAGGCTCTCCTGCTTCCCAGGTGATTCTTTCATGACACAGGTGGGTTTCTTCAACTCAACTGAATAGGCCAATTTGGGAAAAAGGAGCCCTTTCACAACGCGATCACTGATTTGCAGGAAGCACTTCTTTCAAAACATAACTAAATATGCCAGGAAAACAATCTCTCAGGTGATCCTGCTTCTAATACAGATGGTTTTCTTTTGAGAGATCCATGTGTTTCTTCAATTTAGAAGAATGAGCCTATTTGGACAAAATGATCCTTTTTCCACCTTGAAAATTGTAATTTCTCTGAAGTATTCCCTTCAAACCCTAACTCAACTCTCACAGGCACACAACGTGCTAGATACGTGAGGCTCTAACATAGAGGCTTTTCTTTGGACAGATACATGTCTTTGCTCAAGTCAGCTGAATTGAACTTTTGAGAGTAAATAGCGCCTAGGTCCAGGATAAACCACGTATGTTTCAGGAAGTATTCCTATCAGATCTAACTCAATTCGCACAAAGAAACAATGTGCTACATGCTGCTGCTCCTAACCTAGATGGTTTTCTTCAGAGAACTACGTGTGTTTCTTTTAAGCAGATAATAGGTCTATGTGGAATAAAATGAGCAATAATCCACCATGAAAATGTGATTGGCAGCATGTAATGCTTTCAAAATTAACTCAGTTCTCACAGGAAAGAAAAATGTGCTAGGTGCTCCTGCTTCTAACACAGATGGTTTTCTTTGGAGAGATAGCTATGTTTATTCTTCTCAGCTGAATAGGCCTATATTGAACAAAATGAGCCTGTCTCCACCTTGAAATCTGATATTTGAGGGAGTAGTTAGTCCTTGCAGAAACTACTTCAATTCTGAAAGGAAAACAATGTGCTAGATGCTGCGGCTTCTCACATACCTGTTTTTCTTTGGAGAGCTACATGTGTTTCTTCAACGCAGCCCAGTGGGCCGATTTGCATCGGGGAAAGCTATTGTTCTCATAAAACACCAAAGTTTCAGCAGTGCTCTTTCAAAAACTCAGCGTATTTTCACAGGAAAACAATGTGCTAGTTGCTCCTGCATCTAACACGAATGGCTTCTTTTCTAGAGATGCATGCTTTTCTTCATCGTAGCTGAATAGGCCTATTTGGATCAAATGAGCCTTTCTCCACCTTGAAAATTCTGATTTGCAGGAAGTATTCCTTTCAAAAACGAACTCAATTTTAGTAGGGAAAGTATGTGCCTGATGCTCCTGCTCTCAGAGCACATGGTTTTCTTCGAGAAATGCGTGCGTTTCGTCCACTCAACTGAATTGGCCTATTTGGACCAAAATCATCCTTTCTCCACCTTGAAATCTATGTTTTGCAGGAAGTGTTCCTCTCAAAAACGACCTCAATTCACAATGGAAAATAATATGCTAGATGCTGCACGTTCTAGCATACATGCTTGTCTTTGGAGAGGTGCATGGGTTTCTTCACCTGAGCTGAATAGGCCTATTTGGATCAAAGAGAGCCTATATTCACTTTGAAACATCAAAGTTGCAGGCAGTACTTTGGCCAAAACTACCACCATTCTCACAGGAAAACAATGGCTACTTGCTACTGCATCTAACAGAAACCCTTGTGTTCTCGAGACACATGTGCTTCTTCCACGTAGCTGAAGAGGCCTCTTGGGAAAAAAGTGAGCCTTTATTCACCATGAAACTTCTGTTTTGCAGGAAGTATTCCTTCAAACACTACTTCAATTTTCACTGGGAAACAATTGGGTAGATGCTCCAGCTTCTAGCTCACGTGGTTTTCTCTTGGAAGATACTTGTGTTTCATCAAGTCAGCCGAATTGGCCCATTTGGTGCAACCAACGCAGATATCCTGATTGAATCACCTAAGTCGGAGGAGGTATTTCCATTCCATCTAACTCAATTCTTATAGAGAAACAATACTGTAGATGCTGCTGCTTCTAACTTAGATGGCTTTCTTTGGAGATACATATGTTTCTTCTACTCAGCTGCATAGGCCTATATTGTACAAAGTGAAATTTTGTCCACGTTGATATCTATGATTTCAGGGAGTATTCCTTTCAAAAACTACCTCAAGTCTCACAGGAAAACATGTGATAGATGCCACAGCTCGTAACATAGATGGGTTTTTCTGAGAGACACTTGTGTTTCTTCACCTCAGCTGAATAGGTCAATTTTGAGCAAGCACCGCCTATCTGCAGCATGAAGCACGAAAATTCGTAGAAGTCTTTCTTTCAAAACTCACTAAATTCTCACAGGAAAACAATGTGGTTAATGTTGCAGTGTCTAGCAAACCTGGTTTTCTTTGGAGTGAATCGTGTGTTTCTTCACCTCAGCTGAGTAGGCCTATTTGGATTAAAGAGCGTGTATGTTCACCTTGAAACGCCGAAGGTGGAGGCTGTCGTCCTTCCAAAACTAGTACATTTCTCACAGGAAAACAATGGGCTACTTACTCCTGCGTCTAACACGAACAGCTTTTTTTCCAGAGATTCATGTGTTGTGTCAACTTAGCTCTATAGGACCACTCGGAAGAAAATGAGCCTTCCTCTCCTTGAAAATTATGATCTGCGTAAACTATTCCTTTCAAAAATTAACTTAATTTTCACAGGGGAACCAAGTCCGTGATGCTCCTGCTGCTAGCACACATGGATTTCTTTGAGAGATACTTGAGTTTCGTCCATTCAGCTGAATAGGCCCCCTTGGAAAATAATCAGACTTTCTCTACATTCAAATCTATGACTTCAGGAATTATTTCTTATAAAACTCCCTCAAGTCCCTCAGGAAAACAAGGTGTCAGATGCTGTACCTTCTAGCATGCATCGTTTTCTTTGGAGAGGTTCATATGTTTCCTCAACTCAGCTCAATAGGCCTATTTGGATCCAAGAGAGCCTAGATTCACCTTGAAACACTGAAGTTGTAGGCAGTACTCTTAACAAGTGGGACACAATTCTCAAAGGAAAAGAATGTGTTAGGTGCTCCTCTGTCTAAAAAGAATGGTTTTGTTTCCAGAGATACTTGTGTTTCTTCAACTCAGCAGAATAGGCCTATTTGGATCAAGAAGGAACTGTCCCCAGCTTGAAACATCCAAATTGGAGGACGTCTTTCTGTCAAAAACCATCTCAATTCCCACAGGAAAACAATGTGCTAGATGCTAGTGCGTCTAACAGGAATGGATTTTTTTCTGGAGATACACGTGTATCTTCTATTTAGCTGAATAGGCCTATTTGGAGCAACATGAGTCTTTCTCTACCTTGAAATTCTGATTTGCAACATGTACTCCTGTAAAACAAACTCAATGATCACAGGGAAGTAACGTGCTTGATGCTCCTGCTTTTAGCACACGTGGTTTTCACGAGAGATACATGTGATTCTTCCCCTCTGCTGAATAGGCCTACTTGCAACAAAGCCAGCCTTTTGCACTTTGAAAACAATGTCTGGCAGGAAGATTTCCTTTCAAAAACGAACTCAATACTCAGAGAAAAATAACGTCAGATGCTGCAGCTCCACACACAGAGGGTTTTCTTTGGAGTGATCCTTGTGTGTCTTCAACTCAGCTGAATAGGCCTAGAGGGAGGAAAGAGAGCCTACCTCCACCTTGAAACCCCTCAGTTGTGGGAAGTTTTTCTTTCAAAAAGTGACTTAACTCTTACAGGGAAACCATGTGCTAGATGCTGTAGATTCTAGCATATATGGTTTTCTTTCAGGAGTCACCTGTGTTTCCTCAACTCAACTGTTTAGACCTATTAACAGTCAGAAGCGCCTATCTCTAGCTTCAAACACCTAAACACCTAAACTAACTCATGTCACAGAAAGAAAATATTGTAGGCTCTCCTGCTTCCCAGGTGATTCTTTCATGACACAGGTGGGTTTCTTCAACTCAACTGAATAGGCCAATTTGGGAAAAAGGAGCCCTTTCACAACGTGATCACTGATTTGCAGGAAGCACTTCTTTCAAAACATAACTAAATATGCCAGGAAAACAATCTCTCAGGTGATCCTGCTTCTAATACAGATGGTTTTCTTTTGAGAGATCCATGTGTTTCTTCAATTTAGAAGAATGAGCCTATTTGGACAAAATGATCCTTTTTCCACCTTGAAAATTGTAATTTCTCTGAAGTATTCCCTTCAAACCCTAACTCAACTCTCACAGGCACACAACGTGCTAGATACGTGAGGCTCTAACATAGAGGCTTTTCTTTGGACAGATACATGTCTTTGCTCAAGTCAGCTGAATTGAACTTTTGAGAGTAAATAGCGCCTAGGTCCAGGATAAACCACGTATGTTTCAGGAAGTATTCCTATCAGATCTAACTCAATTCGCACAAAGAAACAATGTGCTACATGCTGCTGCTCCTAACCTAGATGGTTTTCTTCAGAGAACTACGTGTGTTTCTTTTAAGCAGATAATAGGTCTATGTGGAATAAAATGAGCAATAATCCACCATGAAAATGTGATTGGCAGCATGTAATGCTTTCAAAATTAACTCAGTTCTCACAGGAAAGAAAAATGTGCTAGGTGCTCCTGCTTCTAACACAGATGGTTTTCTTTGGAGAGATAGCTATGTTTATTCTTCTCAGCTGAATAGGCCTATATTGAACAAAATGAGCCTGTCTCCACCTTGAAATCTGATATTTGAGGAAGTAGTCCTTGCAGAAACTACTTCAATTCTGAAAGGAAAACAATGTGCTAGATGCTGCGGCTTCTCACATACCTGTTTTTCTTTGGAGAGCTACATGTGTTTCTTCAACGCAGCCCAGTGGGCCGATTTGCATCGGGGAAAGCTATTGTTCTCATAAAACACCAAAGTTTCAGCAGTGCTCTTTCAAAAACTCAGCGTATTTTCACAGGAAAACAATGTGCTAGTTGCTCCTGCATCTAACACGAATGGCTTCTTTTCTAGAGATGCATGCTTTTCTTCATCGTAGCTGAATAGGCCTATTTGGATCAAATGAGCCTTTCTCCACCTTGAAAATTCTGATTTGCAGGAAGTATTCCTTTCAAAAACGAACTCAATTTTAGTAGGGAAAGTATGTGCCTGATGCTCCTGCTCTCAGAGCACATGGTTTTCTTCGAGAAATGCGTGCGTTTCGTCCACTCAACTGAATTGGCCTATTTGGACCAAAATCATCCTTTCTCCACCTTGAAATCTATGTTTTGCAGGAAGTGTTCCTCTCAAAAACGACCTCAATTCACAATGGAAAATAATATGCTAGATGCTGCACGTTCTAGCATACATGCTTGTCTTTGGAGAGGTGCATGGGTTTCTTCACCTGAGCTGAATAGGCCTATTTGGATCAAAGAGAGCCTATATTCACTTTGAAACATCAAAGTTGCAGGCAGTACTTTGGCCAAAACTACCACCATTCTCACAGGAAAACAATGGCTACTTGCTACTGCATCTAACAGAAACCCTTGTGTTCTCGAGACACATGTGCTTCTTCCACGTAGCTGAAGAGGCCTCTTGGGAAAAAAGTGAGCCTTTATTCACCATGAAACTTCTGTTTTGCAGGAAGTATTCCTTCAAACACTACTTCAATTTTCACTGGGAAACAATTGGGTAGATGCTCCAGCTTCTAGCTCACGTGGTTTTCTCTTGGAAGATACTTGTGTTTCATCAAGTCAGCCGAATTGGCCCATTTGGTGCAACCAACGCAGATATCCCGATTGAATCACCTAAGTCGGAGGAGGTATTTCCATTCCATCTAACTCAATTCTTATAGAGAAACAATACTGTAGATGCTGCTGCTTCTAACTTAGATGGCTTTCTTTGGAGATACATATGTTTCTTCTACTCAGCTGCATAGGCCTATATTGTACAAAGTGAAATTTTGTCCACGTTGATATCTATGATTTCAGGGAGTATTCCTTTCAAAAACTACCTCAAGTCTCACAGGAAAACATGTGATAGATGCCACAGCTCGTAACATAGATGGGTTTTTCTGAGAGACACTTGTGTTTCTTCACCTCAGCTGAATAGGTCAATTTTGAGCAAGCACCGCCTATCTGCAGCATGAAGCACGAAAATTCGTAGAAGTCTTTCTTTCAAAACTCACTAAATTCTCACAGGAAAACAATGTGGTTAATGTTGCAGTGTCTAGCAAACCTGGTTTTCTTTGGAGTGAATCGTGTGTTTCTTCACCTCAGCTGAGTAGGCCTATTTGGATTAAAGAGCGTGTATGTTCACCTTGAAACGCCGAAGGTGGAGGCTGTCGTCCTTCCAAAACTAGTACATTTCTCACAGGAAAACAATGGGCTACTTACTCCTGCGTCTAACACGAACAGCTTTTTTTCCAGAGATTCATGTGTTGTGTCAACTTAGCTCTATAGGACCACTCGGAAGAAAATGAGCCTTCCTCTCCTTGAAAATTATGATCTGCGTAAACTATTCCTTTCAAAAATTAACTTAATTTTCACAGGGGAACCAAGTCCGTGATGCTCCTGCTGCTAGCACACATGGATTTCTTTGAGAGATACTTGAGTTTCGTCCATTCAGCTGAATAGGCCCCCTTGGAAAATAATCAGACTTTCTCTACATTCAAATCTATGACTTCAGGAATTATTTCTTATAAAACTCCCTCAAGTCCCTCAGGAAAACAAGGTGTCAGATGCTGTACCTTCTAGCATGCATCGTTTTCTTTGGAGAGGTTCATATGTTTCCTCAACTCAGCTCAATAGGCCTATTTGGATCCAAGAGAGCCTAGATTCACCTTGAAACACTGAAGTTGTAGGCAGTACTCTTAACAAGTGGGACACAATTCTCAAAGGAAAAGAATGTGTTAGGTGCTCCTCTGTCTAAAAAGAATGGTTTTGTTTCCAGAGATACTTGTGTTTCTTCAACTCAGCAGAATAGGCCTATTTGGATCAAGAAGGAACTGTCCCCAGCTTGAAACATCCAAATTGGAGGACGTCTTTCTGTCAAAAACCATCTCAATTCCCACAGGAAAACAATGTGCTAGATGCTAGTGCGTCTAACAGGAATGGATTTTTTTCTGGAGATACACGTGTATCTTCTATTTAGCTGAATAGGCCTATTTGGAGCAACATGAGTCTTTCTCTACCTTGAAATTCTGATTTGCAACATGTACTCCTGTAAAACAAACTCAATGATCACAGGGAAGTAACGTGCTTGATGCTCCTGCTTTTAGCACACGTGGTTTTCACGAGAGATACATGTGATTCTTCCCCTCTGCTGAATAGGCCTACTTGCAACAAAGCCAGCCTTTTGCACTTTGAAAACAATGTCTGGCAGGAAGATTTCCTTTCAAAAACGAACTCAATACTCAGAGAAAAATAACGTCAGATGCTGCAGCTCCACACACAGAGGGTTTTCTTTGGAGTGATCCTTGTGTGTCTTCAACTCAGCTGAATAGGCCTAGAGGGAGGAAAGAGAGCCTACCTCCACCTTGAAACCCCTCAGTTGTGGGAAGTTTTTCTTTCAAAAAGTGACTTAACTCTTACAGGGAAACCATGTGCTAGATGCTGTAGATTCTAGCATATATGGTTTTCTTTCAGGAGTCACCTGTGTTTCCTCAACTCAACTGTTTAGACCTATTAACAGTCAGAAGCGCCTATCTCTAGCTTCAAACACCTAAACACCTAAACTAACTCATGTCACAGAAAGAAAATATTGTAGGCTCTCCTGCTTCCCAGGTGATTCTTTCATGACACAGGTGGGTTTCTTCAACTCAACTGAATAGGCCAATTTGGGAAAAAGGAGCCCTTTCACAACGTGATCACTGATTTGCAGGAAGCACTTCTTTCAAAACATAACTAAATATGCCAGGAAAACAATCTCTCAGGTGATCCTGCTTCTAATACAGATGGTTTTCTTTTGAGAGATCCATGTGTTTCTTCAATTTAGAAGAATGAGCCTATTTGGACAAAATGATCCTTTTTCCACCTTGAAAATTGTAATTTCTCTGAAGTATTCCCTTCAAACCCTAACTCAACTCTCACAGGCACACAACGTGCTAGATACGTGAGGCTCTAACATAGAGGCTTTTCTTTGGACAGATACATGTCTTTGCTCAAGTCAGCTGAATTGAACTTTTGAGAGTAAATAGCGCCTAGGTCCAGGATAAACCACGTATGTTTCAGGAAGTATTCCTATCAGATCTAACTCAATTCGCACAAAGAAACAATGTGCTACATGCTGCTGCTCCTAACCTAGATGGTTTTCTTCAGAGAACTACGTGTGTTTCTTTTAAGCAGATAATAGGTCTATGTGGAATAAAATGAGCAATAATCCACCATGAAAATGTGATTGGCAGCATGTAATGCTTTCAAAATTAACTCAGTTCTCACAGGAAAGAAAAATGTGCTAGGTGCTCCTGCTTCTAACACAGATGGTTTTCTTTGGAGAGATAGCTATGTTTATTCTTCTCAGCTGAATAGGCCTATATTGAACAAAATGAGCCTGTCTCCACCTTGAAATCTGATATTTGAGGAAGTAGTCCTTGCAGAAACTACTTCAATTCTGAAAGGAAAACAATGTGCTAGATGCTGCGGCTTCTCACATACCTGTTTTTCTTTGGAGAGCTACATGTGTTTCTTCAACGCAGCCCAGTGGGCCGATTTGCATCGGGGAAAGCTATTGTTCTCATAAAACACCAAAGTTTCAGCAGTGCTCTTTCAAAAACTCAGCGTATTTTCACAGGAAAACAATGTGCTAGTTGCTCCTGCATCTAACACGAATGGCTTCTTTTCTAGAGATGCATGCTTTTCTTCATCGTAGCTGAATAGGCCTATTTGGATCAAATGAGCCTTTCTCCACCTTGAAAATTCTGATTTGCAGGAAGTATTCCTTTCAAAAACGAACTCAATTTTAGTAGGGAAAGTATGTGCCTGATGCTCCTGCTCTCAGAGCACATGGTTTTCTTCGAGAAATGCGTGCGTTTCGTCCACTCAACTGAATTGGCCTATTTGGACCAAAATCATCCTTTCTCCACCTTGAAATCTATGTTTTGCAGGAAGTGTTCCTCTCAAAAACGACCTCAATTCACAATGGAAAATAATATGCTAGATGCTGCACGTTCTAGCATACATGCTTGTCTTTGGAGAGGTGCATGGGTTTCTTCACCTGAGCTGAATAGGCCTATTTGGATCAAAGAGAGCCTATATTCACTTTGAAACATCAAAGTTGCAGGCAGTACTTTGGCCAAAACTACCACCATTCTCACAGGAAAACAATGGCTACTTGCTACTGCATCTAACAGAAACCCTTGTGTTCTCGAGACACATGTGCTTCTTCCACGTAGCTGAAGAGGCCTCTTGGGAAAAAAGTGAGCCTTTATTCACCATGAAACTTCTGTTTTGCAGGAAGTATTCCTTCAAACACTACTTCAATTTTCACTGGGAAACAATTGGGTAGATGCTCCAGCTTCTAGCTCACGTGGTTTTCTCTTGGAAGATACTTGTGTTTCATCAAGTCAGCCGAATTGGCCCATTTGGTGCAACCAACGCAGATATCCCGATTGAATCACCTAAGTCGGAGGAGGTATTTCCATTCCATCTAACTCAATTCTTATAGAGAAACAATACTGTAGATGCTGCTGCTTCTAACTTAGATGGCTTTCTTTGGAGATACATATGTTTCTTCTACTCAGCTGCATAGGCCTATATTGTACAAAGTGAAATTTTGTCCACGTTGATATCTATGATTTCAGGGAGTATTCCTTTCAAAAACTACCTCAAGTCTCACAGGAAAACATGTGATAGATGCCACAGCTCGTAACATAGATGGGTTTTTCTGAGAGACACTTGTGTTTCTTCACCTCAGCTGAATAGGTCAATTTTGAGCAAGCACCGCCTATCTGCAGCATGAAGCACGAAAATTCGTAGAAGTCTTTCTTTCAAAACTCACTAAATTCTCACAGGAAAACAATGTGGTTAATGTTGCAGTGTCTAGCAAACCTGGTTTTCTTTGGAGTGAATCGTGTGTTTCTTCACCTCAGCTGAGTAGGCCTATTTGGATTAAAGAGCGTGTATGTTCACCTTGAAACGCCGAAGGTGGAGGCTGTCGTCCTTCCAAAACTAGTACATTTCTCACAGGAAAACAATGGGCTACTTACTCCTGCGTCTAACACGAACAGCTTTTTTTCCAGAGATTCATGTGTTGTGTCAACTTAGCTCTATAGGACCACTCGGAAGAAAATGAGCCTTCCTCTCCTTGAAAATTATGATCTGCGTAAACTATTCCTTTCAAAAATTAACTTAATTTTCACAGGGGAACCAAGTCCGTGATGCTCCTGCTGCTAGCACACATGGATTTCTTTGAGAGATACTTGAGTTTCGTCCATTCAGCTGAATAGGCCCCCTTGGAAAATAATCAGACTTTCTCTACATTCAAATCTATGACTTCAGGAATTATTTCTTATAAAACTCCCTCAAGTCCCTCAGGAAAACAAGGTGTCAGATGCTGTACCTTCTAGCATGCATCGTTTTCTTTGGAGAGGTTCATATGTTTCCTCAACTCAGCTCAATAGGCCTATTTGGATCCAAGAGAGCCTAGATTCACCTTGAAACACTGAAATTGTAGGCAGTACTCTTAACAAGTGGGACACAATTCTCAAAGGAAAAGAATGTGTTAGGTGCTCCTCTGTCTAAAAAGAATGGTTTTGTTTCCAGAGATACTTGTGTTTCTTCAACTCAGCAGAATAGGCCTATTTGGATCAAGAAGGAACTGTCCCCAGCTTGAAACATCCAAATTGGAGGACGTCTTTCTGTCAAAAACCATCTCAATTCTCACAGGAAAACAATGTGCTAGATGCTAGTGCGTCTAACAGGAATGGATTTTTTTCTGGAGATACACGTGTATCTTCTATTTAGCTGAATAGGCCTATTTGGAGCAACATGAGTCTTTCTCTACCTTGAAATTCTGATTTGCAACATGTACTCCTGTAAAACAAACTCAATGATCACAGGGAAGTAACGTGCTTGATGCTCCTGCTTTTAGCACACGTGGTTTTCACGAGAGATACATGTGATTCTTCCCCTCTGCTGAATAGGCCTACTTGCAACAAAGCCAGCCTTTTGCACTTTGAAAACAATGTCTGGCAGGAAGATTTCCTTTCAAAAACGAACTCAATACTCAGAGAAAAATAACGTCAGATGCTGCAGCTCCACACACAGAGGGTTTTCTTTGGAGTGATCCTTGTGTGTCTTCAACTCAGCTGAATAGGCCTAGAGGGAGGAAAGAGAGCCTACCTCCACCTTGAAACCCCTCAGTTGTGGGAAGTTTTCCTTTCAAAAAGTGACTTAACTCTTACAGGGAATCCATGTGCTAGATGCTGTAGATTCTAGCATATATGGTTTTCTTTCAGGAGTCACCTGTGTTTCCTCAACTCAACTGTTTAGACCTATAAACAGTCAGAAGCGCCTATCTCTAGCTTCAAACACCTAAACACCTAAACTAACTCATGTCACAGAAAGAAAATATTGTAGGCTCTCCTGCTTCCCAGGTGATTCTTCCATGACACAGGTGGGTTTCTTCAACTCAACTGAATAGGCCAATTTGGGAAAAAGGAGCCCTTTCACAACGCGATCACTGATTTGCAGGAAGCACTTCTTTCAAAACATAACTAAATATGCCAGGAAAACAATCTCTCAGGTGATCCTGCTTCTAATACAGATGGTTTTCTTTTGAGAGATCCATGTGTTTCTTCAATTTAGAAGAATGAGCCTATTTGGACAAAATGATCCTTTTTCCACCTTGAAAATTGTAATTTCTCTGAAGTATTCCCTTCAAACCCTAACTCAACTCTCACAGGCACACAACGTGCTAGATACGTGAGGCTCTAACATAGAGGCTTTTCTTTGGACAGATACATGTCTTTGCTCAAGTCAGCTGAATTGAACTTTTGAGAGTAAATAGCGCCTAGGTCCAGGATAAACCACGTATGTTTCAGGAAGTATTCCTATCAGATCTAACTCAATTCGCACAAAGAAACAATGTGCTACATGCTGCTGCTCCTAACCTAGATGGTTTTCTTCAGAGAACTACGTGTGTTTCTTTTAAGCAGATAATAGGTCTATGTGGAATAAAATGAGCAATAATCCACCATGAAAATGTGATTGGCAGCATGTAATGCTTTCAAAATTAACTCAGTTCTCACAGGAAAGAAAAATGTGCTAGGTGCTCCTGCTTCTAACACAGATGGTTTTCTTTGGAGAGATAGCTATGTTTATTCTTCTCAGCTGAATAGGCCTATATTGAACAAAATGAGCCTGTCTCCACCTTGAAATCTGATATTTGAGGGAGTAGTCCTTGCAGAAACTACTTCAATTCTGAAAGGAAAACAATGTGCTAGATGCTGCGGCTTCTCACATACCTGTTTTTCTTTGGAGAGCTACATGTGTTTCTTCAACGCAGCCCAGTGGGCCGATTTGCATCGGGGAAAGCTATTGTTCTCATAAAACACCAAAGTTTCAGCAGTGCTCTTTCAAAAACTCAGCATATTTTCACAGGAAAACAATGTGCTAGTTGCTCCTGCATCTAACACGAATGGCTTCTTTTCTAGAGATGCATGCTTTTCTTCATCGTAGCTGAATAGGCCTATTTGGATCAAATGAGCCTTTCTCCACCTTGAAAATTCTGATTTGCAGGAAGTATTCCTTTCAAAAACGAACTCAATTTTAGTAGGGAAAGTATGTGCCTGATGCTCCTGCTCTCAGAGCACATGGTTTTCTTCGAGAAATGCGTGCGTTTCGTCCACTCAACTGAATTGGCCTATTTGGACCAAAATCATCCTTTCTCCACCTTGAAATCTATGTTTTGCAGGAAGTGTTCCTCTCAAAAACGACCTCAATTCACAATGGAAAATAATATGCTAGATGCTGCACGTTCTAGCATACATGCTTGTCTTTGGAGAGGTGCATGGGTTTCTTCACCTGAGCTGAATAGGCCTATTTGGATCAAAGAGAGCCTATATTCACTTTGAAACATCAAAGTTGCAGGCAGTACTTTGGCCAAAACTACCACCATTCTCACAGGAAAACAATGGCTACTTGCTACTGCATCTAACAGAAACCCTTGTGTTCTCGAGACACATGTGCTTCTTCCACGTAGCTGAAGAGGCCTCTTGGGAAAAAAGTGAGCCTTCATTCACCATGAAACTTCTGTTTTGCAGGAAGTATTCCTTCAAACACTACTTCAATTTTCACTGGGAAACAATTGGGTAGATGCTCCAGCTTCTAGCTCACGTGGTTTTCTCTTGGAAGATACTTGTGTTTCATCAAGTCAGCCGAATTGGCCCATTTGGTGCAACCAACGCAGATATCCCGATTGAATCACCTAAGTCGGAGGAGGTATTTCCATTCCATCTAACTCAATTCTTATAGAGAAACAATACTGTAGATGCTGCTGCTTCTAACTTAGATGGCTTTCTTTGGAGATACATATGTTTCTTCTACTCAGCTGCATAGGCCTATATTGTACAAAGTGAAATTTTGTCCACGTTGATATCTATGATTTCAGGGAGTATTCCTTTCAAAAACTACCTCAAGTCTCACAGGAAAACATGTGATAGATGCCACAGCTCGTAACATAGATGGGTTTTTCTGAGAGACACTTGTGTTTCTTCACCTCAGCTGAATAGGTCAATTTTGAGCAAGCACCGCCTATCTGCAGCATGAAGCACGAAAATTCGTAGAAGTCTTTCTTTCAAAACTCACTAAATTCTCACAGGAAAACAATGTGGTTAATGTTGCAGTGTCTAGCAAACCTGGTTTTCTTTGGAGTGAATCGTGTGTTTCTTCACCTCAGCTGAGTAGGCCTATTTGGATTAAAGAGCGTGTATGTTCACCTTGAAACGCCGAAGGTGGAGGCTGTCGTCCTTCCAAAACTAGTACATTTCTCACAGGAAAACCATGGGCTACTTACTCCTGCGTCTAACACGAACAGCTTTTTTTCCAGAGATTCATGTGTTGTGTCAACTTAGCTCTATAGGACCACTCGGAAGAAAATGAGCCTTCCTCTCCTTGAAAATTATGATCTGCGTAAACTATTCCTTTCAAAAATTAACTTAATTTTCACAGGGGAACCAAGTCCGTGATGCTCCTGCTGCTAGCACACATGGATTTCTTTGAGAGATACTTGAGTTTCGTCCATTCAGCTGAATAGGCCCCCTTGGAAAATAATCAGACTTTCTCTTCATTCAAATCTATGACTTCAGGAATTATTTCTTATAAAACTCCCTCAAGTCCCTCAGGAAAACAAGGTGTCAGATGCTGTACCTTCTAGCATGCATCGTTTTCTTTGGAGAGGTTCATATGTTTCCTCAACTCAGCTCAATAGGCCTATTTGGATCCAAGAGAGCCTAGATTCACCTTGAAACACTGAAATTGTAGGCAGTACTCTTAACAAGTGGGACACAATTCTCAAAGGAAAAGAATGTGTTAGGTGCTCCTCTGTCTAAAAAGAATGGTTTTGTTTCCAGAGATACTTGTGTTTCTTCAACTCAGCAGAATAGGCCTATTTGGATCAAGAAGGAACTGTCCCCAGCTTGAAACATCCAAATTGGAGGACGTCTTTCTGTCAAAAACCATCTCAATTCTCACAGGAAAACAATGTGCTAGATGCTAGTGCGTCTAACAGGAATGGATTTTTTTCTGGAGATACACGTGTATCTTCTATTTAGCTGAATAGGCCTATTTGGAGCAACATGAGTCTTTCTCTACCTTGAAATTCTGATTTGCAACATGTACTCCTGTAAAACAAACTCAATGATCACAGGGAAGTAACGTGCTTGATGCTCCTGCTTTTAGCACACGTGGTTTTCACGAGAGATACATGTGATTCTTCCCCTCTGCTGAATAGGCCTACTTGCAACAAAGCCAGCCTTTTGCACTTTGAAAACAATGTCTGGCAGGAAGATTTCCTTTCAAAAACGAACTCAATACTCAGAGAAAAATAACGTCAGATGCTGCAGCTCCACACACAGAGGGTTTTCTTTGGAGTGATCCTTGTGTGTCTTCAACTCAGCTGAATAGGCCTAGAGGGAGGAAAGAGAGCCTACCTCCACCTTGAAACCCCTCAGTTGTGGGAAGTTTTCCTTTCAAAAAGTGACTTAACTCTTACAGGGAATCCATGTGCTAGATGCTGTAGATTCTAGCATATATGGTTTTCTTTCAGGAGTCACCTGTGTTTCCTCAACTCAACTGTTTAGACCTATAAACAGTCAGAAGCGCCTATCTCTAGCTTCAAACACCTAAACACCTAAACTAACTCATGTCACAGAAAGAAAATATTGTAGGCTCTCCTGCTTCCCAGGTGATTCTTCCATGACACAGGTGGGTTTCTTCAACTCAACTGAATAGGCCAATTTGGGAAAAAGGAGCCCTTTCACAACGCGATCACTGATTTGCAGGAAGCACTTCTTTCAAAACATAACTAAATATGCCAGGAAAACAATCTCTCAGGTGATCCTGCTTCTAATACAGATGGTTTTCTTTTGAGAGATCCATGTGTTTCTTCAATTTAGAAGAATGAGCCTATTTGGACAAAATGATCCTTTTTCCACCTTGAAAATTGTAATTTCTCTGAAGTATTCCCTTCAAACCCTAACTCAACTCTCACAGGCACACAACGTGCTAGATACGTGAGGCTCTAACATAGAGGCTTTTCTTTGGACAGATACATGTCTTTGCTCAAGTCAACTGAATTGAACTTTTGAGAGTAAATAGCGCCTAGGTCCAGGATAAACCACGTATGTTTCAGGAAGTATTCCTATCAGATCTAACTCAATTCGCACAAAGAAACAATGTGCTACATGCTGCTGCTCCTAACCTAGATGGTTTTCTTCAGAGAACTACGTGTGTTTCTTTTAAGCAGATAATAGGTCTATGTGGAATAAAATGAGCAATAATCCACCATGAAAATGTGATTGGCAGCATGTAATGCTTTCAAAATTAACTCAGTTCTCACAGGAAAGAAAAATGTGCTAGGTGCTCCTGCTTCTAACACAGATGGTTTTCTTTGGAGAGATAGCTATGTTTATTCTTCTCAGCTGAATAGGCCTATATTGAACAAAATGAGCCTGTCTCCACCTTGAAATCTGATATTTGAGGGAGTAGTCCTTGCAGAAACTACTTCAATTCTGAAAGGAAAACAATGTGCTAGATGCTGCGGCTTCTCACATACCTGTTTTTCTTTGGAGAGCTACATGTGTTTCTTCAACGCAGCCCAGTGGGCCGATTTGCATCGGGGAAAGCTATTGTTCTCATAAAACACCAAAGTTTCAGCAGTGCTCTTTCAAAAACTCAGCATATTTTCACAGGAAAACAATGTGCTAGTTGCTCCTGCATCTAACACGAATGGCTTCTTTTCTAGAGATGCATGCTTTTCTTCATCGTAGCTGAATAGGCCTATTTGGATCAAATGAGCCTTTCTCCACCTTGAAAATTCTGATTTGCAGGAAGTATTCCTTTCAAAAACGAACTCAATTTTAGTAGGGAAAGTATGTGCCTGATGCTCCTGCTCTCAGAGCACATGGTTTTCTTCGAGAAATGCGTGCGTTTCGTCCACTCAACTGAATTGGCCTATTTGGACCAAAATCATCCTTTCTCCACCTTGAAATCTATGTTTTGCAGGAAGTGTTCCTCTCAAAAACGACCTCAATTCACAATGGAAAATAATATGCTAGATGCTGCACGTTCTAGCATACATGCTTGTCTTTGGAGAGGTGCATGGGTTTCTTCACCTGAGCTGAATAGGCCTATTTGGATCAAAGAGAGCCTATATTCACTTTGAAACATCAAAGTTGCAGGCAGTACTTTGGCCAAAACTACCACCATTCTCACAGGAAAACAATGGCTACTTGCTACTGCATCTAACAGAAACCCTTGTGTTCTCGAGACACATGTGCTTCTTCCACGTAGCTGAAGAGGCCTCTTGGGAAAAAAGTGAGCCTTCATTCACCATGAAACTTCTGTTTTGCAGGAAGTATTCCTTCAAACACTACTTCAATTTTCACTGGGAAACAATTGGGTAGATGCTCCAGCTTCTAGCTCACGTGGTTTTCTCTTGGAAGATACTTGTGTTTCATCAAGTCAGCCGAATTGGCCCATTTGGTGCAACCAACGCAGATATCCCGATTGAATCACCTAAGTCGGAGGAGGTATTTCCATTCCATCTAACTCAATTCTTATAGAGAAACAATACTGTAGATGCTGCTGCTTCTAACTTAGATGGCTTTCTTTGGAGATACATATGTTTCTTCTACTCAGCTGCATAGGCCTATATTGGACAAAGTGAAATTTTGTCCACGTTGATATCTATGATTTCAGGGAGTATTCCTTTCAAAAACTACCTCAAGTCTCACAGGAAAACATGTGATAGATGCCACAGCTCGTAACATAGATGGGTTTTTCTGAGAGACACTTGTGTTTCTTCACCTCAGCTGAATAGGTCAATTTTGAGCAAGCACCGCCTATCTGCAGCATGAAGCACGAAAATTCGTAGAAGTCTTTCTTTCAAAACTCACTAAATTCTCACAGGAAAACAATGTGGTTAATGTTGCAGTGTCTAGCAAACCTGGTTTTCTTTGGAGTGAATCGTGTGTTTCTTCACCTCAGCTGAGTAGGCCTATTTGGATTAAAGAG
Organism: Castor canadensis; assembly: GCF_047511655.1. Lineage (NCBI taxonomy): Eukaryota > Metazoa > Chordata > Mammalia > Rodentia > Castoridae > Castor > Castor canadensis. The sequence continues at coordinate 151,879,440 of NC_133387.1, read as the reverse complement.
CGTGTATGTTCACCTTGAAACGCCGAAGGTGGAGGCTGTCGTCCTTCCAAAACTAGTACATTTCTCACAGGAAAACCATGGGCTACTTACTCCTGCGTCTAACACGAACAGCTTTTTTTCCAGAGATTCATGTGTTGTGTCAACTTAGCTCTATAGGACCACTCGGAAGAAAATGAGCCTTCCTCTCCTTGAAAATTATGATCTGCGTAAACTATTCCTTTCAAAAATTAACTTAATTTTCACAGGGGAACCAAGTCCGTGATGCTCCTGCTGCTAGCACACATGGATTTCTTTGAGAGATACTTGAGTTTCGTCCATTCAGCTGAATAGGCCCCCTTGGAAAATAATCAGACTTTCTCTTCATTCAAATCTATGACTTCAGGAATTATTTCTTATAAAACTCCCTCAAGTCCCTCAGGAAAACAAGGTGTCAGATGCTGTACCTTCTAGCATGCATCGTTTTCTTTGGAGAGGTTCATATGTTTCCTCAACTCAGCTCAATAGGCCTATTTGGATCCAAGAGAGCCTAGATTCACCTTGAAACACTGAAATTGTAGGCAGTACTCTTAACAAGTGGGACACAATTCTCAAAGGAAAAGAATGTGTTAGGTGCTCCTCTGTCTAAAAAGAATGGTTTTGTTTCCAGAGATACTTGTGTTTCTTCAACTCAGCAGAATAGGCCTATTTGGATCAAGAAGGAACTGTCCCCAGCTTGAAACATCCAAATTGGAGGACGTCTTTCTGTCAAAAACCATCTCAATTCTCACAGGAAAACAATGTGCTAGATGCTAGTGCGTCTAACAGGAATGGATTTTTTTCTGGAGATACACGTGTATCTTCTATTTAGCTGAATAGGCCTATTTGGAGCAACATGAGTCTTTCTCTACCTTGAAATTCTGATTTGCAACATGTACTCCTGTAAAACAAACTCAATGATCACAGGGAAGTAACGTGCTTGATGCTCCTGCTTTTAGCACACGTGGTTTTCACGAGAGATACATGTGATTCTTCCCCTCTGCTGAATAGGCCTACTTGCAACAAAGCCAGCCTTTTGCACTTTGAAAACAATGTCTGGCAGGAAGATTTCCTTTCAAAAACGAACTCAATACTCAGAGAAAAATAACGTCAGATGCTGCAGCTCCACACACAGAGGGTTTTCTTTGGAGTGATCCTTGTGTGTCTTCAACTCAGCTGAATAGGCCTAGAGGGAGGAAAGAGAGCCTACCTCCACCTTGAAACCCCTCAGTTGTGGGAAGTTTTCCTTTCAAAAAGTGACTTAACTCTTACAGGGAATCCATGTGCTAGATGCTGTAGATTCTAGCATATATGGTTTTCTTTCAGGAGTCACCTGTGTTTCCTCAACTCAACTGTTTAGACCTATAAACAGTCAGAAGCGCCTATCTCTAGCTTCAAACACCTAAACACCTAAACTAACTCATGTCACAGAAAGAAAATATTGTAGGCTCTCCTGCTTCCCAGGTGATTCTTCCATGACACAGGTGGGTTTCTTCAACTCAACTGAATAGGCCAATTTGGGAAAAAGGAGCCCTTTCACAACGCGATCACTGATTTGCAGGAAGCACTTCTTTCAAAACATAACTAAATATGCCAGGAAAACAATCTCTCAGGTGATCCTGCTTCTAATACAGATGGTTTTCTTTTGAGAGATCCATGTGTTTCTTCAATTTAGAAGAATGAGCCTATTTGGACAAAATGATCCTTTTTCCACCTTGAAAATTGTAATTTCTCTGAAGTATTCCCTTCAAACCCTAACTCAACTCTCACAGGCACACAACGTGCTAGATACGTGAGGCTCTAACATAGAGGCTTTTCTTTGGACAGATACATGTCTTTGCTCAAGTCAACTGAATTGAACTTTTGAGAGTAAATAGCGCCTAGGTCCAGGATAAACCACGTATGTTTCAGGAAGTATTCCTATCAGATCTAACTCAATTCGCACAAAGAAACAATGTGCTACATGCTGCTGCTCCTAACCTAGATGGTTTTCTTCAGAGAACTACGTGTGTTTCTTTTAAGCAGATAATAGGTCTATGTGGAATAAAATGAGCAATAATCCACCATGAAAATGTGATTGGCAGCATGTAATGCTTTCAAAATTAACTCAGTTCTCACAGGAAAGAAAAATGTGCTAGGTGCTCCTGCTTCTAACACAGATGGTTTTCTTTGGAGAGATAGCTATGTTTATTCTTCTCAGCTGAATAGGCCTATATTGAACAAAATGAGCCTGTCTCCACCTTGAAATCTGATATTTGAGGGAGTAGTCCTTGCAGAAACTACTTCAATTCTGAAAGGAAAACAATGTGCTAGATGCTGCGGCTTCTCACATACCTGTTTTTCTTTGGAGAGCTACATGTGTTTCTTCAACGCAGCCCAGTGGGCCGATTTGCATCGGGGAAAGCTATTGTTCTCATAAAACACCAAAGTTTCAGCAGTGCTCTTTCAAAAACTCAGCATATTTTCACAGGAAAACAATGTGCTAGTTGCTCCTGCATCTAACACGAATGGCTTCTTTTCTAGAGATGCATGCTTTTCTTCATCGTAGCTGAATAGGCCTATTTGGATCAAATGAGCCTTTCTCCACCTTGAAAATTCTGATTTGCAGGAAGTATTCCTTTCAAAAACGAACTCAATTTTAGTAGGGAAAGTATGTGCCTGATGCTCCTGCTCTCAGAGCACATGGTTTTCTTCGAGAAATGCGTGCGTTTCGTCCACTCAACTGAATTGGCCTATTTGGACCAAAATCATCCTTTCTCCACCTTGAAATCTATGTTTTGCAGGAAGTGTTCCTCTCAAAAACGACCTCAATTCACAATGGAAAATAATATGCTAGATGCTGCACGTTCTAGCATACATGCTTGTCTTTGGAGAGGTGCATGGGTTTCTTCACCTGAGCTGAATAGGCCTATTTGGATCAAAGAGAGCCTATATTCACTTTGAAACATCAAAGTTGCAGGCAGTACTTTGGCCAAAACTACCACCATTCTCACAGGAAAACAATGGCTACTTGCTACTGCATCTAACAGAAACCCTTGTGTTCTCGAGACACATGTGCTTCTTCCACGTAGCTGAAGAGGCCTCTTGGGAAAAAAGTGAGCCTTCATTCACCATGAAACTTCTGTTTTGCAGGAAGTATTCCTTCAAACACTACTTCAATTTTCACTGGGAAACAATTGGGTAGATGCTCCAGCTTCTAGCTCACGTGGTTTTCTCTTGGAAGATACTTGTGTTTCATCAAGTCAGCCGAATTGGCCCATTTGGTGCAACCAACGCAGATATCCCGATTGAATCACCTAAGTCGGAGGAGGTATTTCCATTCCATCTAACTCAATTCTTATAGAGAAACAATACTGTAGATGCTGCTGCTTCTAACTTAGATGGCTTTCTTTGGAGATACATATGTTTCTTCTACTCAGCTGCATAGGCCTATATTGGACAAAGTGAAATTTTGTCCACGTTGATATCTATGATTTCAGGGAGTATTCCTTTCAAAAACTACCTCAAGTCTCACAGGAAAACATGTGATAGATGCCACAGCTCGTAACATAGATGGGTTTTTCTGAGAGACACTTGTGTTTCTTCACCTCAGCTGAATAGGTCAATTTTGAGCAAGCACCGCCTATCTGCAGCATGAAGCACGAAAATTCGTAGAAGTCTTTCTTTCAAAACTCACTAAATTCTCACAGGAAAACAATGTGGTTAATGTTGCAGTGTCTAGCAAACCTGGTTTTCTTTGGAGTGAATCGTGTGTTTCTTCACCTCAGCTGAGTAGGCCTATTTGGATTAAAGAGCGTGTATGTTCACCTTGAAACGCCGAAGGTGGAGGCTGTCGTCCTTCCAAAACTAGTACATTTCTCACAGGAAAACAATGGGCTACTTACTCCTGCGTCTAACACGAACAGCTTTTTTTCCAGAGATTCATGTGTTGTGTCAACTTAGCTCTATAGGACCACTCGGAAGAAAATGAGCCTTCCTCTCCTTGAAAATTATGATCTGCGTAAACTATTCCTTTCAAAAATTAACTTAATTTTCACAGGGGAACCAAGTCCGTGATGCTCCTGCTGCTAGCACACATGGATTTCTTTGAGAGATACTTGAGTTTCGTCCATTCAGCTGAATAGGCCCCCTTGGAAAATAATCAGACTTTCTCTACATTCAAATCTATGACTTCAGGAATTATTTCTTATAAAACTCCCTCAAGTCCCTCAGGAAAACAAGGTGTCAGATGCTGTACCTTCTAGCATGCATCGTTTTCTTTGGAGAGGTTCATATGTTTCCTCAACTCAGCTCAATAGGCCTATTTGGATCCAAGAGAGCCTAGATTCACCTTGAAACACTGAAATTGTAGGCAGTACTCTTAACAAGTGGGACACAATTCTCAAAGGAAAAGAATGTGTTAGGTGCTCCTCTGTCTAAAAAGAATGGTTTTGTTTCCAGAGATACTTGTGTTTCTTCAACTCAGCAGAATAGGCCTATTTGGATCAAGAAGGAACTGTCCCCAGCTTGAAACATCCAAATTGGAGGACGTCTTTCTGTCAAAAACCATCTCAATTCTCACAGGAAAACAATGTGCTAGATGCTAGTGCGTCTAACAGGAATGGATTTTTTTCTGGAGATACACGTGTATCTTCTATTTAGCTGAATAGGCCTATTTGGAGCAACATGAGTCTTTCTCTACCTTGAAATTCTGATTTGCAACATGTACTCCTGTAAAACAAACTCAATGATCACAGGGAAGTAACGTGCTTGATGCTCCTGCTTTTAGCACACGTGGTTTTCACGAGAGATACATGTGATTCTTCCCCTCTGCTGAATAGGCCTACTTGCAACAAAGCCAGCCTTTTGCACTTTGAAAACAATGTCTGGCAGGAAGATTTCCTTTCAAAAACGAACTCAATACTCAGAGAAAAATAACGTCAGATGCTGCAGCTCCACACACAGAGGGTTTTCTTTGGAGTGATCCTTGTGTGTCTTCAACTCAGCTGAATAGGCCTAGAGGGAGGAAAGAGAGCCTACCTCCACCTTGAAACCCCTCAGTTGTGGGAAGTTTTCCTTTCAAAAAGTGACTTAACTCTTACAGGGAATCCATGTGCTAGATGCTGTAGATTCTAGCATATATGGTTTTCTTTCAGGAGTCACCTGTGTTTCCTCAACTCAACTGTTTAGACCTATAAACAGTCAGAAGCGCCTATCTCTAGCTTCAAACACCTAAACACCTAAACTAACTCATGTCACAGAAAGAAAATATTGTAGGCTCTCCTGCTTCCCAGGTGATTCTTCCATGACACAGGTGGGTTTCTTCAACTCAACTGAATAGGCCAATTTGGGAAAAAGGAGCCCTTTCACAACGCGATCACTGATTTGCAGGAAGCACTTCTTTCAAAACATAACTAAATATGCCAGGAAAACAATCTCTCAGGTGATCCTGCTTCTAATACAGATGGTTTTCTTTTGAGAGATCCATGTGTTTCTTCAATTTAGAAGAATGAGCCTATTTGGACAAAATGATCCTTTTTCCACCTTGAAAATTGTAATTTCTCTGAAGTATTCCCTTCAAACCCTAACTCAACTCTCACAGGCACACAACGTGCTAGATACGTGAGGCTCTAACATAGAGGCTTTTCTTTGGACAGATACATGTCTTTGCTCAAGTCAGCTGAATTGAACTTTTGAGAGTAAATAGCGCCTAGGTCCAGGATAAACCACGTATGTTTCAGGAAGTATTCCTATCAGATCTAACTCAATTCGCACAAAGAAACAATGTGCTACATGCTGCTGCTCCTAACCTAGATGGTTTTCTTCAGAGAACTACGTGTGTTTCTTTTAAGCAGATAATAGGTCTATGTGGAATAAAATGAGCAATAATCCACCATGAAAATGTGATTGGCAGCATGTAATGCTTTCAAAATTAACTCAGTTCTCACAGGAAAGAAAAATGTGCTAGGTGCTCCTGCTTCTAACACAGATGGTTTTCTTTGGAGAGATAGCTATGTTTATTCTTCTCAGCTGAATAGGCCTATATTGAACAAAATGAGCCTGTCTCCACCTTGAAATCTGATATTTGAGGGAGTAGTCCTTGCAGAAACTACTTCAATTCTGAAAGGAAAACAATGTGCTAGATGCTGCGGCTTCTCACATACCTGTTTTTCTTTGGAGAGCTACATGTGTTTCTTCAACGCAGCCCAGTGGGCCGATTTGCATCGGGGAAAGCTATTGTTCTCATAAAACACCAAAGTTTCAGCAGTGCTCTTTCAAAAACTCAGCATATTTTCACAGGAAAACAATGTGCTAGTTGCTCCTGCATCTAACACGAATGGCTTCTTTTCTAGAGATGCATGCTTTTCTTCATCGTAGCTGAATAGGCCTATTTGGATCAAATGAGCCTTTCTCCACCTTGAAAATTCTGATTTGCAGGAAGTATTCCTTTCAAAAACGAACTCAATTTTAGTAGGGAAAGTATGTGCCTGATGCTCCTGCTCTCAGAGCACATGGTTTTCTTCGAGAAATGCGTGCGTTTCGTCCACTCAACTGAATTGGCCTATTTGGACCAAAATCATCCTTTCTCCACCTTGAAATCTATGTTTTGCAGGAAGTGTTCCTCTCAAAAACGACCTCAATTCACAATGGAAAATAATATGCTAGATGCTGCACGTTCTAGCATACATGCTTGTCTTTGGAGAGGTGCATGGGTTTCTTCACCTGAGCTGAATAGGCCTATTTGGATCAAAGAGAGCCTATATTCACTTTGAAACATCAAAGTTGCAGGCAGTACTTTGGCCAAAACTACCACCATTCTCACAGGAAAACAATGGCTACTTGCTACTGCATCTAACAGAAACCCTTGTGTTCTCGAGACACATGTGCTTCTTCTACGTAGCTGAAGAGGCCTCTTGGGAAAAAAGTGAGCCTTCATTCACCATGAAACTTCTGTTTTGCAGGAAGTATTCCTTCAAACACTACTTCAATTTTCACTGGGAAACAATTGGGTAGATGCTCCAGCTTCTAGCTCACGTGGTTTTCTCTTGGAAGATACTTGTGTTTCATCAAGTCAGCCGAATTGGCCCATTTGGTGCAACCAACGCAGATATCCCGATTGAATCACCTAAGTCGGAGGAGGTATTTCCATTCCATCTAACTCAATTCTTATAGAGAAACAATACTGTAGATGCTGCTGCTTCTAACTTAGATGGCTTTCTTTGGAGATACATATGTTTCTTCTACTCAGCTGCATAGGCCTATATTGTACAAAGTGAAATTTTGTCCACGTTGATATCTATGATTTCAGGGAGTATTCCTTTCAAAAACTACCTCAAGTCTCACAGGAAAACATGTGATAGATGCCACAGCTCGTAACATAGATGGGTTTTTCTGAGAGACACTTGTGTTTCTTCACCTCAGCTGAATAGGTCAATTTTGAGCAAGCACCGCCTATCTGCAGCATGAAGCACGAAAATTCGTAGAAGTCTTTCTTTCAAAACTCACTAAATTCTCACAGGAAAACAATGTGGTTAATGTTGCAGTGTCTAGCAAACCTGGTTTTCTTTGGAGTGAATCGTGTGTTTCTTCACCTCAGCTGAGTAGGCCTATTTGGATTAAAGAGCGTGTATGTTCACCTTGAAACGCCGAAGGTGGAGGCTGTCGTCCTTCCAAAACTAGTACATTTCTCACAGGAAAACCATGGGCTACTTACTCCTGCGTCTAACACGAACAGCTTTTTTTCCAGAGATTCATGTGTTGTGTCAACTTAGCTCTATAGGACCACTCGGAAGAAAATGAGCCTTCCTCTCCTTGAAAATTATGATCTGCGTAAACTATTCCTTTCAAAAATTAACTTAATTTTCACAGGGGAACCAAGTCCGTGATGCTCCTGCTGCTAGCACACATGGATTTCTTTGAGAGATACTTGAGTTTCGTCCATTCAGCTGAATAGGCCCCCTTGGAAAATAATCAGACTTTCTCTACATTCAAATCTATGACTTCAGGAATTATTTCTTATAAAACTCCCTCAAGTCCCTCAGGAAAACAAGGTGTCAGATGCTGTACCTTCTAGCATGCATCGTTTTCTTTGGAGAGGTTCATATGTTTCCTCAACTCAGCTCAATAGGCCTATTTGGATCCAAGAGAGCCTAGATTCACCTTGAAACACTGAAATTGTAGGCAGTACTCTTAACAAGTGGGACACAATTCTCAAAGGAAAAGAATGTGTTAGGTGCTCCTCTGTCTAAAAAGAATGGTTTTGTTTCCAGAGATACTTGTGTTTCTTCAACTCAGCAGAATAGGCCTATTTGGATCAAGAAGGAACTGTCCCCAGCTTGAAACATCCAAATTGGAGGACGTCTTTCTGTCAAAAACCATCTCAATTCTCACAGGAAAACAATGTGCTAGATGCTAGTGCGTCTAACAGGAATGGATTTTTTTCTGGAGATACACGTGTATCTTCTATTTAGCTGAATAGGCCTATTTGGAGCAACATGAGTCTTTCTCTACCTTGAAATTCTGATTTGCAACATGTACTCCTGTAAAACAAACTCAATGATCACAGGGAAGTAACGTGCTTGATGCTCCTGCTTTTAGCACACGTGGTTTTCACGAGAGATACATGTGATTCTTCCCCTCTGCTGAATAGGCCTACTTGCAACAAAGCCAGCCTTTTGCACTTTGAAAACAATGTCTGGCAGGAAGATTTCCTTTCAAAAACGAACTCAATACTCAGAGAAAAATAACGTCAGATGCTGCAGCTCCACACACAGAGGGTTTTCTTTGGAGTGATCCTTGTGTGTCTTCAACTCAGCTGAATAGGCCTAGAGGGAGGAAAGAGAGCCTACCTCCACCTTGAAACCCCTCAGTTGTGGGAAGTTTTCCTTTCAAAAAGTGACTTAACTCTTACAGGGAATCCATGTGCTAGATGCTGTAGATTCTAGCATATATGGTTTTCTTTCAGGAGTCACCTGTGTTTCCTCAACTCAACTGTTTAGACCTATAAACAGTCAGAAGCGCCTATCTCTAGCTTCAAACACCTAAACACCTAAACTAACTCATGTCACAGAAAGAAAATATTGTAGGCTCTCCTGCTTCCCAGGTGATTCTTCCATGACACAGGTGGGTTTCTTCAACTCAACTGAATAGGCCAATTTGGGAAAAAGGAGCCCTTTCACAACGCGATCACTGATTTGCAGGAAGCACTTCTTTCAAAACATAACTAAATATGCCAGGAAAACAATCTCTCAGGTGATCCTGCTTCTAATACAGATGGTTTTCTTTTGAGAGATCCATGTGTTTCTTCAATTTAGAAGAATGAGCCTATTTGGACAAAATGATCCTTTTTCCACCTTGAAAATTGTAATTTCTCTGAAGTATTCCCTTCAAACCCTAACTCAACTCTCACAGGCACACAACGTGCTAGATACGTGAGGCTCTAACATAGAGGCTTTTCTTTGGACAGATACATGTCTTTGCTCAAGTCAGCTGAATTGAACTTTTGAGAGTAAATAGCGCCTAGGTCCAGGATAAACCACGTATGTTTCAGGAAGTATTCCTATCAGATCTAACTCAATTCGCACAAAGAAACAATGTGCTACATGCTGCTGCTCCTAACCTAGATGGTTTTCTTCAGAGAACTACGTGTGTTTCTTTTAAGCAGATAATAGGTCTATGTGGAATAAAATGAGCAATAATCCACCATGAAAATGTGATTGGCAGCATGTAATGCTTTCAAAATTAACTCAGTTCTCACAGGAAAGAAAAATGTGCTAGGTGCTCCTGCTTCTAACACAGATGGTTTTCTTTGGAGAGATAGCTATGTTTATTCTTCTCAGCTGAATAGGCCTATATTGAACAAAATGAGCCTGTCTCCACCTTGAAATCTGATATTTGAGGGAGTAGTCCTTGCAGAAACTACTTCAATTCTGAAAGGAAAACAATGTGCTAGATGCTGCGGCTTCTCACATACCTGTTTTTCTTTGGAGAGCTACATGTGTTTCTTCAACGCAGCCCAGTGGGCCGATTTGCATCGGGGAAAGCTATTGTTCTCATAAAACACCAAAGTTTCAGCAGTGCTCTTTCAAAAACTCAGCATATTTTCACAGGAAAACAATGTGCTAGTTGCTCCTGCATCTAACACGAATGGCTTCTTTTCTAGAGATGCATGCTTTTCTTCATCGTAGCTGAATAGGCCTATTTGGATCAAATGAGCCTTTCTCCACCTTGAAAATTCTGATTTGCAGGAAGTATTCCTTTCAAAAACGAACTCAATTTTAGTAGGGAAAGTATGTGCCTGATGCTCCTGCTCTCAGAGCACATGGTTTTCTTCGAGAAATGCGTGCGTTTCGTCCACTCAACTGAATTGGCCTATTTGGACCAAAATCATCCTTTCTCCACCTTGAAATCTATGTTTTGCAGGAAGTGTTCCTCTCAAAAACGACCTCAATTCACAATGGAAAATAATATGCTAGATGCTGCACGTTCTAGCATACATGCTTGTCTTTGGAGAGGTGCATGGGTTTCTTCACCTGAGCTGAATAGGCCTATTTGGATCAAAGAGAGCCTATATTCACTTTGAAACATCAAAGTTGCAGGCAGTACTTTGGCCAAAACTACCACCATTCTCACAGGAAAACAATGGCTACTTGCTACTGCATCTAACAGAAACCCTTGTGTTCTCGAGACACATGTGCTTCTTCCACGTAGCTGAAGAGGCCTCTTGGGAAAAAAGTGAGCCTTCATTCACCATGAAACTTCTGTTTTGCAGGAAGTATTCCTTCAAACACTACTTCAATTTTCACTGGGAAACAATTGGGTAGATGCTCCAGCTTCTAGCTCACGTGGTTTTCTCTTGGAAGATACTTGTGTTTCATCAAGTCAGCCGAATTGGCCCATTTGGTGCAACCAACGCAGATATCCCGATTGAATCACCTAAGTCGGAGGAGGTATTTCCATTCCATCTAACTCAATTCTTATAGAGAAACAATACTGTAGATGCTGCTGCTTCTAACTTAGATGGCTTTCTTTGGAGATACATATGTTTCTTCTACTCAGCTGCATAGGCCTATATTGTACAAAGTGAAATTTTGTCCACGTTGATATCTATGATTTCAGGGAGTATTCCTTTCAAAAACTACCTCAAGTCTCACAGGAAAACATGTGATAGATGCCACAGCTCGTAACATAGATGGGTTTTTCTGAGAGACACTTGTGTTTCTTCACCTCAGCTGAATAGGTCAATTTTGAGCAAGCACCGCCTATCTGCAGCATGAAGCACAAAAATTCGTAGAAGTCTTTCTTTCAAAACTCACTAAATTCTCACAGGAAAACAATGTGGTTAATGTTGCAGTGTCTAGCAAACCTGGTTTTCTTTGGAGTGAATCGTGTGTTTCTTCACCTCAGCTGAGTAGGCCTATTTGGATTAAAGAGCGTGTATGTTCACCTTGAAACGCCGAAGGTGGAGGCTGTCGTCCTTCAAAAACTAGTACATTTCTCACAGGAAAACCATGGGCTACTTACTCCTGCGTCTAACACGAACAGCTTTTTTTCCAGAGATTCATGTGTTGTGTCAACTTAGCTCTATAGGACCACTCGGAAGAAAATGAGCCTTCCTCTCCTTGAAAATTATGATCTGCGTAAACTATTCCTTTCAAAAATTAACTTAATTTTCACAGGGGAACCAAGTCCGTGATGCTCCTGCTGCTAGCACACATGGATTTCTTTGAGAGATACTTGAGTTTCGTCCATTCAGCTGAATAGGCCCCCTTGGAAAATAATCAGACTTTCTCTTCATTCAAATCTATGACTTCAGGAATTATTTCTTATAAAACTCCCTCAAGTCCCTCAGGAAAACAAGGTGTCAGATGCTGTACCTTCTAGCATGCATCGTTTTCTTTGGAGAGGTTCATATGTTTCCTCAACTCAGCTCAATAGGCCTATTTGGATCCAAGAGAGCCTAGATTCACCTTGAAACACTGAAATTGTAGGCAGTACTCTTAACAAGTGGGACACAATTCTCAAAGGAAAAGAATGTGTTAGGTGCTCCTCTGTCTAAAAAGAATGGTTTTGTTTCCAGAGATACTTGTGTTTCTTCAACTCAGCAGAATAGGCCTATTTGGATCAAGAAGGAACTGTCCCCAGCTTGAAACATCCAAATTGGAGGACGTCTTTCTGTCAAAAACCATCTCAATTCTCACAGGAAAACAATGTGCTAGATGCTAGTGCGTCTAACAGGAATGGATTTTTTTCTGGAGATACACGTGTATCTTCTATTTAGCTGAATAGGCCTATTTGGAGCAACATGAGTCTTTCTCTACCTTGAAATTCTGATTTGCAACATGTACTCCTGTAAAACAAACTCAATGATCACAGGGAAGTAACGTGCTTGATGCTCCTGCTTTTAGCACACGTGGTTTTCACGAGAGATACATGTGATTCTTCCCCTCTGCTGAATAGGCCTACTTGCAACAAAGCCAGCCTTTTGCACTTTGAAAACAATGTCTGGCAGGAAGATTTCCTTTCAAAAACGAACTCAATACTCAGAGAAAAATAACGTCAGATGCTGCAGCTCCACACACAGAGTGTTTTCTTTGGAGTGATCCTTGTGTGTCTTCAACTCAGCTGAATAGGCCTAGAGGGAGGAAAGAGAGCCTACCTCCACCTTGAAACCCCTCAGTTGTGGGAAGTTTTCCTTTCAAAAAGTGACTTAACTCTTACAGGGAATCCATGTGCTAGATGCTGTAGATTCTAGCATATATGGTTTTCTTTCAGGAGTCACCTGTGTTTCCTCAACTCAACTGTTTAGACCTATAAACAGTCAGAAGCGCCTATCTCTAGCTTCAAACACCTAAACACCTAAACTAACTCATGTCACAGAAAGAAAATATTGTAGGCTCTCCTGCTTCCCAGGTGATTCTTCCATGACACAGGTGGGTTTCTTCAACTCAACTGAATAGGCCAATTTGGGAAAAAGGAGCCCTTTCACAACGCGATCACTGATTTGCAGGAAGCACTTCTTTCAAAACATAACTAAATATGCCAGGAAAACAATCTCTCAGGTGATCCTGCTTCTAATACAGATGGTTTTCTTTTGAGAGATCCATGTGTTTCTTCAATTTAGAAGAATGAGCCTATTTGGACAAAATGATCCTTTTTCCACCTTGAAAATTGTAATTTCTCTGAAGTATTCCCTTCAAACCCTAACTCAACTCTCACAGGCACACAACGTGCTAGATACGTGAGGCTCTAACATAGAGGCTTTTCTTTGGACAGATACATGTCTTTGCTCAAGTCAGCTGAATTGAACTTTTGAGAGTAAATAGCGCCTAGGTCCAGGATAAACCACGTATGTTTCAGGAAGTATTCCTATCAGATCTAACTCAATTCGCACAAAGAAACAATGTGCTACATGCTGCTGCTCCTAACCTAGATGGTTTTCTTCAGAGAACTACGTGTGTTTCTTTTAAGCAGATAATAGGTCTATGTGGAATAAAATGAGCAATAATCCACCATGAAAATGTGATTGGCAGCATGTAATGCTTTCAAAATTAACTCAGTTCTCACAGGAAAGAAAAATGTGCTAGGTGCTCCTGCTTCTAACACAGATGGTTTTCTTTGGAGAGATAGCTATGTTTATTCTTCTCAGCTGAATAGGCCTATATTGAACAAAATGAGCCTGTCTCCACCTTGAAATCTGATATTTGAGGGAGTAGTCCTTGCAGAAACTACTTCAATTCTGAAAGGAAAACAATGTGCTAGATGCTGCGGCTTCTCACATACCTGTTTTTCTTTGGAGAGCTACATGTGTTTCTTCAACGCAGCCCAGTGGGCCGATTTGCATCGGGGAAAGCTATTGTTCTCATAAAACACCAAAGTTTCAGCAGTGCTCTTTCAAAAACTCAGCATATTTTCACAGGAAAACAATGTGCTAGTTGCTCCTGCATCTAACACGAATGGCTTCTTTTCTAGAGATGCATGCTTTTCTTCATCGTAGCTGAATAGGCCTATTTGGATCAAATGAGCCTTTCTCCACCTTGAAAATTCTGATTTGCAGGAAGTATTCCTTTCAAAAACGAACTCAATTTTAGTAGGGAAAGTATGTGCCTGATGCTCCTGCTCTCAGAGCACATGGTTTTCTTCGAGAAATGCGTGCGTTTCGTCCACTCAACTGAATTGGCCTATTTGGACCAAAATCATCCTTTCTCCACCTTGAAATCTATGTTTTGCAGGAAGTGTTCCTCTCAAAAACGACCTCAATTCACAATGGAAAATAATATGCTAGATGCTGCACGTTCTAGCATACATGCTTGTCTTTGGAGAGGTGCATGGGTTTCTTCACCTGAGCTGAATAGGCCTATTTGGATCAAAGAGAGCCTATATTCACTTTGAAACATCAAAGTTGCAGGCAGTACTTTGGCCAAAACTACCACCATTCTCACAGGAAAACAATGGCTACTTGCTACTGCATCTAACAGAAACCCTTGTGTTCTCGAGACACATGTGCTTCTTCCACGTAGCTGAAGAGGCCTCTTGGGAAAAAAGTGAGCCTTCATTCACCATGAAACTTCTGTTTTGCAGGAAGTATTCCTTCAAACACTACTTCAATTTTCACTGGGAAACAATTGGGTAGATGCTCCAGCTTCTAGCTCACGTGGTTTTCTCTTGGAAGATACTTGTGTTTCATCAAGTCAGCCGAATTGGCCCATTTGGTGCAACCAACGCAGATATCCCGATTGAATCACCTAAGTCGGAGGAGGTATTTCCATTCCATCTAACTCAATTCTTATAGAGAAACAATACTGTAGATGCTGCTGCTTCTAACTTAGATGGCTTTCTTTGGAGATACATATGTTTCTTCTACTCAGCTGCATAGGCCTATATTGTACAAAGTGAAATTTTGTCCACGTTGACATCTATGATTTCAGGGAGTATTCCTTTCAAAAACTACCTCAAGTCTCACAGGAAAACATGTGATAGATGCCACAGCTCGTAACATAGATGGGTTTTTCTGAGAGACACTTGTGTTTCTTCACCTCAGCTGAATAGGTCAATTTTGAGCAAGCACCGCCTATCTGCAGCATGAAGCACGAAAATTCGTAGAAGTCTTTCTTTCAAAACTCACTAAATTCTCACAGGAAAACAATGTGGTTAATGTTGCAGTGTCTAGCAAACCTGGTTTTCTTTGGAGTGAATCGTGTGTTTCTTCACCTCAGCTGAGTAGGCCTATTTGGATTAAAGAGCGTGTATGTTCACCTTGAAACGCCGAAGGTGGAGGCTGTCGTCCTTCCAAAACTAGTACATTTCTCACAGGAAAACAATGGGCTACTTACTCCTGCGTCTAACACGAACAGCTTTTTTTCCAGAGATTCATGTGTTGTGTCAACTTAGCTCTATAGGACCACTCGGAAGAAAATGAGCCTTCCTCTCCTTGAAAATTATGATCTGCGTAAACTATTCCTTTCAAAAATTAACTTAATTTTCACAGGGGAACCAAGTCCGTGATGCTCCTGCTGCTAGCACACATGGATTTCTTTGAGAGATACTTGAGTTTCGTCCATTCAGCTGAATAGGCCCCCTTGGAAAATAATCAGACTTTCTCTACATTCAAATCTATGACATCAGGAATTATTTCTTATAAAACTCCCTCAAGTCCCTCAGGAAAACAAGGTGTCAGATGCTGTACCTTCTAGCATGCATCGTTTTCTTTGGAGAGGTTCATATGTTTCCTCAACTCAGCTCAATAGGCCTATTTGGATCCAAGAGAGCCTAGATTCACCTTGAAACACTGAAATTGTAGGCAGTACTCTTAACAAGTGGGACACAATTCTCAAAGGAAAAGAATGTGTTAGGTGCTCCTCTGTCTAAAAAGAATGGTTTTGTTTCCAGAGATACTTGTGTTTCTTCAACTCAGCAGAATAGGCCTATTTGGATCAAGAAGGAACTGTCCCCAGCTTGAAACATCCAAATTGGAGGACGTCTTTCTGTCAAAAACCATCTCAATTCTCACAGGAAAACAATGTGCTAGATGCTAGTGCGTCTAACAGGAATGGATTTTTTTCTGGAGATACACGTGTATCTTCTATTTAGCTGAATAGGCCTATTTGGAGCAACATGAGTCTTTCTCTACCTTGAAATTCTGATTTGCAACATGTACTCCTGTAAAACAAACTCAATGATCACAGGGAAGTAACGTGCTTGATGCTCCTGCTTTTAGCACACGTGGTTTTCACGAGAGATACATGTGATTCTTCCCCTCTGCTGAATAGGCCTACTTGCAACAAAGCCAGCCTTTTGCACTTTGAAAACAATGTCTGGCAGGAAGATTTCCTTTCAAAAACGAACTCAATACTCAGAGAAAAATAACGTCAGATGCTGCAGCTCCACACACAGAGGGTTTTCTTTGGAGTGATCCTTGTGTGTCTTCAACTCAGCTGAATAGGCCTAGAGGGAGGAAAGAGAGCCTACCTCCACCTTGAAACCCCTCAGTTGTGGGAAGTTTTCCTTTCAAAAAGTGACTTAACTCTTACAGGGAATCCATGTGCTAGATGCTGTAGATTCTAGCATATATGGTTTTCTTTCAGGAGTCACCTGTGTTTCCTCAACTCAACTGTTTAGACCTATAAACAGTCAGAAGCGCCTATCTCTAGCTTCAAACACCTAAACACCTAAACTAACTCATGTCACAGAAAGAAAATATTGTAGGCTCTCCTGCTTCCCAGGTGATTCTTCCATGACACAGGTGGGTTTCTTCAACTCAACTGAATAGGCCAATTTGGGAAAAAGGAGCCCTTTCACAACGCGATCACTGATTTGCAGGAAGCACTTCTTTCAAAACATAACTAAATATGCCAGGAAAACAATCTCTCAGGTGATCCTGCTTCTAATACAGATGGTTTTCTTTTGAGAGATCCATGTGTTTCTTCAATTTAGAAGAATGAGCCTATTTGGACAAAATGATCCTTTTTCCACCTTGAAAATTGTAATTTCTCTGAAGTATTCCCTTCAAACCCTAACTCAACTCTCACAGGCACACAACGTGCTAGATACGTGAGGCTCTAACATAGAGGCTTTTCTTTGGACAGATACATGTCTTTGCTCAAGTCAGCTGAATTGAACTTTTGAGAGTAAATAGCGCCTAGGTCCAGGATAAACCACGTATGTTTCAGGAAGTATTCCTATCAGATCTAACTCAATTCGCACAAAGAAACAATGTGCTACATGCTGCTGCTCCTAACCTAGATGGTTTTCTTCAGAGAACTACGTGTGTTTCTTTTAAGCAGATAATAGGTCTATGTGGAATAAAATGAGCAATAATCCACCATGAAAATGTGATTGG
The DNA here is from genome assembly GCF_047511655.1 of Castor canadensis. Taxonomy (NCBI): domain Eukaryota; kingdom Metazoa; phylum Chordata; class Mammalia; order Rodentia; family Castoridae; genus Castor; species Castor canadensis. The sequence continues at coordinate 151,862,108 of NC_133387.1, read as the reverse complement.
CAGCATGTAATGCTTTCAAAATTAACTCAGTTCTCACAGGAAAGAAAAATGTGCTAGGTGCTCCTGCTTCTAACACAGATGGTTTTCTTTGGAGAGATAGCTATGTTTATTCTTCTCAGCTGAATAGGCCTATATTGAACAAAATGAGCCTGTCTCCACCTTGAAATCTGATATTTGAGGGAGTAGTCCTTGCAGAAACTACTTCAATTCTGAAAGGAAAACAATGTGCTAGATGCTGCGGCTTCTCACATACCTGTTTTTCTTTGGAGAGCTACATGTGTTTCTTCAACGCAGCCCAGTGGGCCGATTTGCATCGGGGAAAGCTATTGTTCTCATAAAACACCAAAGTTTCAGCAGTGCTCTTTCAAAAACTCAGCATATTTTCACAGGAAAACAATGTGCTAGTTGCTCCTGCATCTAACACGAATGGCTTCTTTTCTAGAGATGCATGCTTTTCTTCATCGTAGCTGAATAGGCCTATTTGGATCAAATGAGCCTTTCTCCACCTTGAGAATTCTGATTTGCAGGAAGTATTCCTTTCAAAAACGAACTCAATTTTAGTAGGGAAAGTATGTGCCTGATGCTCCTGCTCTCAGAGCACATGGTTTTCTTCGAGAAATGCGTGCGTTTCGTCCACTCAACTGAATTGGCCTATTTGGACCAAAATCATCCTTTCTCCACCTTGAAATCTATGTTTTGCAGGAAGTGTTCCTCTCAAAAACGACCTCAATTCACAATGGAAAATAATATGCTAGATGCTGCACGTTCTAGCATACATGCTTGTCTTTGGAGAGGTGCATGGGTTTCTTCACCTGAGCTGAATAGGCCTATTTGGATCAAAGAGAGCCTATATTCACTTTGAAACATCAAAGTTGCAGGCAGTACTTTGGCCAAAACTACCACCATTCTCACAGGAAAACAATGGCTACTTGCTACTGCATCTAACAGAAACCCTTGTGTTCTCGAGACACATGTGCTTCTTCCACGTAGCTGAAGAGGCCTCTTGGGAAAAAAGTGAGCCTTCATTCACCATGAAACTTCTGTTTTGCAGGAAGTATTCCTTCAAACACTACTTCAATTTTCACTGGGAAACAATTGGGTAGATGCTCCAGCTTCTAGCTCACGTGGTTTTCTCTTGGAAGATACTTGTGTTTCATCAAGTCAGCCGAATTGGCCCATTTGGTGCAACCAACGCAGATATCCCGATTGAATCACCTAAGTCGGAGGAGGTATTTCCATTCCATCTAACTCAATTCTTATAGAGAAACAATACTGTAGATGCTGCTGCTTCTAACTTAGATGGCTTTCTTTGGAGATACATATGTTTCTTCTACTCAGCTGCATAGGCCTATATTGTACAAAGTGAAATTTTGTCCACGTTGACATCTATGATTTCAGGGAGTATTCCTTTCAAAAACTACCTCAAGTCTCACAGGAAAACATGTGATAGATGCCACAGCTCGTAACATAGATGGGTTTTTCTGAGAGACACTTGTGTTTCTTCACCTCAGCTGAATAGGTCAATTTTGAGCAAGCACCGCCTATCTGCAGCATGAAGCACGAAAATTCGTAGAAGTCTTTCTTTCAAAACTCACTAAATTCTCACAGGAAAACAATGTGGTTAATGTTGCAGTGTCTAGCAAACCTGGTTTTCTTTGGAGTGAATCGTGTGTTTCTTCACCTCAGCTGAGTAGGCCTATTTGGATTAAAGAGCGTGTATGTTCACCTTGAAACGCCGAAGGTGGAGGCTGTCGTCCTTCCAAAACTAGTACATTTCTCACAGGAAAACAATGGGCTACTTACTCCTGCGTCTAACACGAACAGCTTTTTTTCCAGAGATTCATGTGTTGTGTCAACTTAGCTCTATAGGACCACTCGGAAGAAAATGAGCCTTCCTCTCCTTGAAAATTATGATCTGCGTAAACTATTCCTTTCAAAAATTAACTTAATTTTCACAGGGGAACCAAGTCCGTGATGCTCCTGCTGCTAGCACACATGGATTTCTTTGAGAGATACTTGAGTTTCGTCCATTCAGCTGAATAGGCCCCCTTGGAAAATAATCAGACTTTCTCTACATTCAAATCTATGACTTCAGGAATTATTTCTTATAAAACTCCCTCAAGTCCCTCAGGAAAACAAGGTGTCAGATGCTGTACCTTCTAGCATGCATCGTTTTCTTTGGAGAGGTTCATATGTTTCCTCAACTCAGCTCAATAGGCCTATTTGGATCCAAGAGAGCCTAGATTCACCTTGAAACACTGAAATTGTAGGCAGTACTCTTAACAAGTGGGACACAATTCTCAAAGGAAAAGAATGTGTTAGGTGCTCCTCTGTCTAAAAAGAATGGTTTTGTTTCCAGAGATACTTGTGTTTCTTCAACTCAGCAGAATAGGCCTATTTGGATCAAGAAGGAACTGTCCCCAGCTTGAAACATCCAAATTGGAGGACGTCTTTCTGTCAAAAACCATCTCAATTCTCACAGGAAAACAATGTGCTAGATGCTAGTGCGTCTAACAGGAATGGATTTTTTTCTGGAGATACACGTGTATCTTCTATTTAGCTGAATAGGCCTATTTGGAGCAACATGAGTCTTTCTCTACCTTGAAATTCTGATTTGCAACATGTACTCCTGTAAAACAAACTCAATGATCACAGGGAAGTAACGTGCTTGATGCTCCTGCTTTTAGCACACGTGGTTTTCACGAGAGATACATGTGATTCTTCCCCTCTGCTGAATAGGCCTACTTGCAACAAAGCCAGCCTTTTGCACTTTGAAAACAATGTCTGGCAGGAAGATTTCCTTTCAAAAACGAACTCAATACTCAGAGAAAAATAACGTCAGATGCTGCAGCTCCACACACAGAGGGTTTTCTTTGGAGTGATCCTTGTGTGTCTTCAACTCAGCTGAATAGGCCTAGAGGGAGGAAAGAGAGCCTACCTCCACCTTGAAACCCCTCAGTTGTGGGAAGTTTTCCTTTCAAAAAGTGACTTAACTCTTACAGGGAATCCATGTGCTAGATGCTGTAGATTCTAGCATATATGGTTTTCTTTCAGGAGTCACCTGTGTTTCCTCAACTCAACTGTTTAGACCTATAAACAGTCAGAAGCGCCTATCTCTAGCTTCAAACACCTAAACACCTAAACTAACTCATGTCACAGAAAGAAAATATTGTAGGCTCTCCTGCTTCCCAGGTGATTCTTCCATGACACAGGTGGGTTTCTTCAACTCAACTGAATAGGCCAATTTGGGAAAAAGGAGCCCTTTCACAACGCGATCACTGATTTGCAGGAAGCACTTCTTTCAAAACATAACTAAATATGCCAGGAAAACAATCTCTCAGGTGATCCTGCTTCTAATACAGATGGTTTTCTTTTGAGAGATCCATGTGTTTCTTCAATTTAGAAGAATGAGCCTATTTGGACAAAATGATCCTTTTTCCACCTTGAAAATTGTAATTTCTCTGAAGTATTCCCTTCAAACCCTAACTCAACTCTCACAGGCACACAACGTGCTAGATACGTGAGGCTCTAACATAGAGGCTTTTCTTTGGACAGATACATGTCTTTGCTCAAGTCAGCTGAATTGAACTTTTGAGAGTAAATAGCGCCTAGGTCCAGGATAAACCACGTATGTTTCAGGAAGTATTCCTATCAGATCTAACTCAATTCGCACAAAGAAACAATGTGCTACATGCTGCTGCTCCTAACCTAGATGGTTTTCTTCAGAGAACTACGTGTGTTTCTTTTAAGCAGATAATAGGTCTATGTGGAATAAAATGAGCAATAATCCACCATGAAAATGTGATTGGCAGCATGTAATGCTTTCAAAATTAACTCAGTTCTCACAGGAAAGAAAAATGTGCTAGGTGCTCCTGCTTCTAACACAGATGGTTTTCTTTGGAGAGATAGCTATGTTTATTCTTCTCAGCTGAATAGGCCTATATTGAACAAAATGAGCCTGTCTCCACCTTGAAATCTGATATTTGAGGGAGTAGTCCTTGCAGAAACTACTTCAATTCTGAAAGGAAAACAATGTGCTAGATGCTGCGGCTTCTCACATACCTGTTTTTCTTTGGAGAGCTACATGTGTTTCTTCAACGCAGCCCAGTGGGCCGATTTGCATCGGGGAAAGCTATTGTTCTCATAAAACACCAAAGTTTCAGCAGTGCTCTTTCAAAAACTCAGCATATTTTCACAGGAAAACAATGTGCTAGTTGCTCCTGCATCTAACACGAATGGCTTCTTTTCTAGAGATGCATGCTTTTCTTCATCGTAGCTGAATAGGCCTATTTGGATCAAATGAGCCTTTCTCCACCTTGAGAATTCTGATTTGCAGGAAGTATTCCTTTCAAAAACGAACTCAATTTTAGTAGGGAAAGTATGTGCCTGATGCTCCTGCTCTCAGAGCACATGGTTTTCTTCGAGAAATGCGTGCGTTTCGTCCACTCAACTGAATTGGCCTATTTGGACCAAAATCATCCTTTCTCCACCTTGAAATCTATGTTTTGCAGGAAGTGTTCCTCTCAAAAACGACCTCAATTCACAATGGAAAATAATATGCTAGATGCTGCACGTTCTAGCATACATGCTTGTCTTTGGAGAGGTGCATGGGTTTCTTCACCTGAGCTGAATAGGCCTATTTGGATCAAAGAGAGCCTATATTCACTTTGAAACATCAAAGTTGCAGGCAGTACTTTGGCCAAAACTACCACCATTCTCACAGGAAAACAATGGCTACTTGCTACTGCATCTAACAGAAACCCTTGTGTTCTCGAGACACATGTGCTTCTTCCACGTAGCTGAAGAGGCCTCTTGGGAAAAAAGTGAGCCTTCATTCACCATGAAACTTCTGTTTTGCAGGAAGTATTCCTTCAAACACTACTTCAATTTTCACTGGGAAACAATTGGGTAGATGCTCCAGCTTCTAGCTCACGTGGTTTTCTCTTGGAAGATACTTGTGTTTCATCAAGTCAGCCGAATTGGCCCATTTGGTGCAACCAACGCAGATATCCCGATTGAATCACCTAAGTCGGAGGAGGTATTTCCATTCCATCTAACTCAATTCTTATAGAGAAACAATACTGTAGATGCTGCTGCTTCTAACTTAGATGGCTTTCTTTGGAGATACATATGTTTCTTCTACTCAGCTGCATAGGCCTATATTGTACAAAGTGAAATTTTGTCCACGTTGACATCTATGATTTCAGGGAGTATTCCTTTCAAAAACTACCTCAAGTCTCACAGGAAAACATGTGATAGATGCCACAGCTCGTAACATAGATGGGTTTTTCTGAGAGACACTTGTGTTTCTTCACCTCAGCTGAATAGGTCAATTTTGAGCAAGCACCGCCTATCTGCAGCATGAAGCACGAAAATTCGTAGAAGTCTTTCTTTCAAAACTCACTAAATTCTCACAGGAAAACAATGTGGTTAATGTTGCAGTGTCTAGCAAACCTGGTTTTCTTTGGAGTGAATCGTGTGTTTCTTCACCTCAGCTGAGTAGGCCTATTTGGATTAAAGAGCGTGTATGTTCACCTTGAAACGCCGAAGGTGGAGGCTGTCGTCCTTCCAAAACTAGTACATTTCTCACAGGAAAACCATGGGCTACTTACTCCTGCGTCTAACACGAACAGCTTTTTTTCCAGAGATTCATGTGTTGTGTCAACTTAGCTCTATAGGACCACTCGGAAGAAAATGAGCCTTCCTCTCCTTGAAAATTATGATCTGCGTAAACTATTCCTTTCAAAAATTAACTTAATTTTCACAGGGGAACCAAGTCCGTGATGCTCCTGCTGCTAGCACACATGGATTTCTTTGAGAGATACTTGAGTTTCGTCCATTCAGCTGAATAGGCCCCCTTGGAAAATAATCAGACTTTCTCTTCATTCAAATCTATGACTTCAGGAATTATTTCTTATAAAACTCCCTCAAGTCCCTCAGGAAAACAAGGTGTCAGATGCTGTACCTTCTAGCATGCATCGTTTTCTTTGGAGAGGTTCATATGTTTCCTCAACTCAGCTCAATAGGCCTATTTGGATCCAAGAGAGCCTAGATTCACCTTGAAACACTGAAATTGTAGGCAGTACTCTTAACAAGTGGGACACAATTCTCAAAGGAAAAGAATGTGTTAGGTGCTCCTCTGTCTAAAAAGAATGGTTTTGTTTCCAGAGATACTTGTGTTTCTTCAACTCAGCAGAATAGGCCTATTTGGATCAAGAAGGAACTGTCCCCAGCTTGAAACATCCAAATTGGAGGACGTCTTTCTGTCAAAAACCATCTCAATTCTCACAGGAAAACAATGTGCTAGATGCTAGTGCGTCTAACAGGAATGGATTTTTTTCTGGAGATACACGTGTATCTTCTATTTAGCTGAATAGGCCTATTTGGAGCAACATGAGTCTTTCTCTACCTTGAAATTCTGATTTGCAACATGTACTCCTGTAAAACAAACTCAATGATCACAGGGAAGTAACGTGCTTGATGCTCCTGCTTTTAGCACACGTGGTTTTCACGAGAGATACATGTGATTCTTCCCCTCTGCTGAATAGGCCTACTTGCAACAAAGCCAGCCTTTTGCACTTTGAAAACAATGTCTGGCAGGAAGATTTCCTTTCAAAAACGAACTCAATACTCAGAGAAAAATAACGTCAGATGCTGCAGCTCCACACACAGAGGGTTTTCTTTGGAGTGATCCTTGTGTGTCTTCAACTCAGCTGAATAGGCCTAGAGGGAGGAAAGAGAGCCTACCTCCACCTTGAAACCCCTCAGTTGTGGGAAGTTTTCCTTTCAAAAAGTGACTTAACTCTTACAGGGAATCCATGTGCTAGATGCTGTAGATTCTAGCATATATGGTTTTCTTTCAGGAGTCACCTGTGTTTCCTCAACTCAACTGTTTAGACCTATAAACAGTCAGAAGCGCCTATCTCTAGCTTCAAACACCTAAACACCTAAACTAACTCATGTCACAGAAAGAAAATATTGTAGGCTCTCCTGCTTCCCAGGTGATTCTTCCATGACACAGGTGGGTTTCTTCAACTCAACTGAATAGGCCAATTTGGGAAAAAGGAGCCCTTTCACAACGCGATCACTGATTTGCAGGAAGCACTTCTTTCAAAACATAACTAAATATGCCAGGAAAACAATCTCTCAGGTGATCCTGCTTCTAATACAGATGGTTTTCTTTTGAGAGATCCATGTGTTTCTTCAATTTAGAAGAATGAGCCTATTTGGACAAAATGATCCTTTTTCCACCTTGAAAATTGTAATTTCTCTGAAGTATTCCCTTCAAACCCTAACTCAACTCTCACAGGCACACAACGTGCTAGATACGTGAGGCTCTAACATAGAGGCTTTTCTTTGGACAGATACATGTCTTTGCTCAAGTCAGCTGAATTGAACTTTTGAGAGTAAATAGCGCCTAGGTCCAGGATAAACCACGTATGTTTCAGGAAGTATTCCTATCAGATCTAACTCAATTCGCACAAAGAAACAATGTGCTACATGCTGCTGCTCCTAACCTAGATGGTTTTCTTCAGAGAACTACGTGTGTTTCTTTTAAGCAGATAATAGGTCTATGTGGAATAAAATGAGCAATAATCCACCATGAAAATGTGATTGGCAGCATGTAATGCTTTCAAAATTAACTCAGTTCTCACAGGAAAGAAAAATGTGCTAGGTGCTCCTGCTTCTAACACAGATGGTTTTCTTTGGAGAGATAGCTATGTTTATTCTTCTCAGCTGAATAGGCCTATATTGAACAAAATGAGCCTGTCTCCACCTTGAAATCTGATATTTGAGGGAGTAGTCCTTGCAGAAACTACTTCAATTCTGAAAGGAAAACAATGTGCTAGATGCTGCGGCTTCTCACATACCTGTTTTTCTTTGGAGAGCTACATGTGTTTCTTCAACGCAGCCCAGTGGGCCGATTTGCATCGGGGAAAGCTATTGTTCTCATAAAACACCAAAGTTTCAGCAGTGCTCTTTCAAAAACTCAGCATATTTTCACAGGAAAACAATGTGCTAGTTGCTCCTGCATCTAACACGAATGGCTTCTTTTCTAGAGATGCATGCTTTTCTTCATCGTAGCTGAATAGGCCTATTTGGATCAAATGAGCCTTTCTCCACCTTGAAAATTCTGATTTGCAGGAAGTATTCCTTTCAAAAACGAACTCAATTTTAGTAGGGAAAGTATGTGCCTGATGCTCCTGCTCTCAGAGCACATGGTTTTCTTCGAGAAATGCGTGCGTTTCGTCCACTCAACTGAATTGGCCTATTTGGACCAAAATCATCCTTTCTCCACCTTGAAATCTATGTTTTGCAGGAAGTGTTCCTCTCAAAAACGACCTCAATTCACAATGGAAAATAATATGCTAGATGCTGCACGTTCTAGCATACATGCTTGTCTTTGGAGAGGTGCATGGGTTTCTTCACCTGAGCTGAATAGGCCTATTTGGATCAAAGAGAGCCTATATTCACTTTGAAACATCAAAGTTGCAGGCAGTACTTTGGCCAAAACTACCACCATTCTCACAGGAAAACAATGGCTACTTGCTACTGCATCTAACAGAAACCCTTGTGTTCTCGAGACACATGTGCTTCTTCCACGTAGCTGAAGAGGCCTCTTGGGAAAAAAGTGAGCCTTCATTCACCATGAAACTTCTGTTTTGCAGGAAGTATTCCTTCAAACACTACTTCAATTTTCACTGGGAAACAATTGGGTAGATGCTCCAGCTTCTAGCTCACGTGGTTTTCTCTTGGAAGATACTTGTGTTTCATCAAGTCAGCCGAATTGGCCCATTTGGTGCAACCAACGCAGATATCCCGATTGAATCACCTAAGTCGGAGGAGGTATTTCCATTCCATCTAACTCAATTCTTATAGAGAAACAATACTGTAGATGCTGCTGCTTCTAACTTAGATGGCTTTCTTTGGAGATACATATGTTTCTTCTACTCAGCTGCATAGGCCTATATTGTACAAAGTGAAATTTTGTCCACGTTGACATCTATGATTTCAGGGAGTATTCCTTTCAAAAACTACCTCAAGTCTCACAGGAAAACATGTGATAGATGCCACAGCTCGTAACATAGATGGGTTTTTCTGAGAGACACTTGTGTTTCTTCACCTCAGCTGAATAGGTCAATTTTGAGCAAGCACCGCCTATCTGCAGCATGAAGCACGAAAATTCGTAGAAGTCTTTCTTTCAAAACTCACTAAATTCTCACAGGAAAACAATGTGGTTAATGTTGCAGTGTCTAGCAAACCTGGTTTTCTTTGGAGTGAATCGTGTGTTTCTTCACCTCAGCTGAGTAGGCCTATTTGGATTAAAGAGCGTGTATGTTCACCTTGAAACGCCGAAGGTGGAGGCTGTCGTCCTTCCAAAACTAGTACATTTCTCACAGGAAAACAATGGGCTACTTACTCCTGCGTCTAACACGAACAGCTTTTTTTCCAGAGATTCATGTGTTGTGTCAACTTAGCTCTATAGGACCACTCGGAAGAAAATGAGCCTTCCTCTCCTTGAAAATTATGATCTGCGTAAACTATTCCTTTCAAAAATTAACTTAATTTTCACAGGGGAACCAAGTCCGTGATGCTCCTGCTGCTAGCACACATGGATTTCTTTGAGAGATACTTGAGTTTCGTCCATTCAGCTGAATAGGCCCCCTTGGAAAATAATCAGACTTTCTCTACATTCAAATCTATGACTTCAGGAATTATTTCTTATAAAACTCCCTCAAGTCCCTCAGGAAAACAAGGTGTCAGATGCTGTACCTTCTAGCATGCATCGTTTTCTTTGGAGAGGTTCATATGTTTCCTCAACTCAGCTCAATAGGCCTATTTGGATCCAAGAGAGCCTAGATTCACCTTGAAACACTGAAATTGTAGGCAGTACTCTTAACAAGTGGGACACAATTCTCAAAGGAAAAGAATGTGTTAGGTGCTCCTCTGTCTAAAAAGAATGGTTTTGTTTCCAGAGATACTTGTGTTTCTTCAACTCAGCAGAATAGGCCTATTTGGATCAAGAAGGAACTGTCCCCAGCTTGAAACATCCAAATTGGAGGACGTCTTTCTGTCAAAAACCATCTCAATTCTCACAGGAAAACAATGTGCTAGATGCTAGTGCGTCTAACAGGAATGGATTTTTTTCTGGAGATACACGTGTATCTTCTATTTAGCTGAATAGGCCTATTTGGAGCAACATGAGTCTTTCTCTACCTTGAAATTCTGATTTGCAACATGTACTCCTGTAAAACAAACTCAATGATCACAGGGAAGTAACGTGCTTGATGCTCCTGCTTTTAGCACACGTGGTTTTCACGAGAGATACATGTGATTCTTCCCCTCTGCTGAATAGGCCTACTTGCAACAAAGCCAGCCTTTTGCACTTTGAAAACAATGTCTGGCAGGAAGATTTCCTTTCAAAAACGAACTCAATACTCAGAGAAAAATAACGTCAGATGCTGCAGCTCCACACACAGAGGGTTTTCTTTGGAGTGATCCTTGTGTGTCTTCAACTCAGCTGAATAGGCCTAGAGGGAGGAAAGAGAGCCTACCTCCACCTTGAAACCCCTCAGTTGTGGGAAGTTTTCCTTTCAAAAAGTGACTTAACTCTTACAGGGAATCCATGTGCTAGATGCTGTAGATTCTAGCATATATGGTTTTCTTTCAGGAGTCACCTGTGTTTCCTCAACTCAACTGTTTAGACCTATAAACAGTCAGAAGCGCCTATCTCTAGCTTCAAACACCTAAACACCTAAACTAACTCATGTCACAGAAAGAAAATATTGTAGGCTCTCCTGCTTCCCAGGTGATTCTTCCATGACACAGGTGGGTTTCTTCAACTCAACTGAATAGGCCAATTTGGGAAAAAGGAGCCCTTTCACAACGCGATCACTGATTTGCAGGAAGCACTTCTTTCAAAACATAACTAAATATGCCAGGAAAACAATCTCTCAGGTGATCCTGCTTCTAATACAGATGGTTTTCTTTTGAGAGATCCATGTGTTTCTTCAATTTAGAAGAATGAGCCTATTTGGACAAAATGATCCTTTTTCCACCTTGAAAATTGTAATTTCTCTGAAGTATTCCCTTCAAACCCTAACTCAACTCTCACAGGCACACAACGTGCTAGATACGTGAGGCTCTAACATAGAGGCTTTTCTTTGGACAGATACATGTCTTTGCTCAAGTCAGCTGAATTGAACTTTTGAGAGTAAATAGCGCCTAGGTCCAGGATAAACCACGTATGTTTCAGGAAGTATTCCTATCAGATCTAACTCAATTCGCACAAAGAAACAATGTGCTACATGCTGCTGCTCCTAACCTAGATGGTTTTCTTCAGAGAACTACGTGTGTTTCTTTTAAGCAGATAATAGGTCTATGTGGAATAAAATGAGCAATAATCCACCATGAAAATGTGATTGGCAGCATGTAATGCTTTCAAAATTAACTCAGTTCTCACAGGAAAGAAAAATGTGCTAGGTGCTCCTGCTTCTAACACAGATGGTTTTCTTTGGAGAGATAGCTATGTTTATTCTTCTCAGCTGAATAGGCCTATATTGAACAAAATGAGCCTGTCTCCACCTTGAAATCTGATATTTGAGGGAGTAGTCCTTGCAGAAACTACTTCAATTCTGAAAGGAAAACAATGTGCTAGATGCTGCGGCTTCTCACATACCTGTTTTTCTTTGGAGAGCTACATGTGTTTCTTCAACGCAGCCCAGTGGGCCGATTTGCATCGGGGAAAGCTATTGTTCTCATAAAACACCAAAGTTTCAGCAGTGCTCTTTCAAAAACTCAGCATATTTTCACAGGAAAACAATGTGCTAGTTGCTCCTGCATCTAACACGAATGGCTTCTTTTCTAGCGATGCATGCTTTTCTTCATCGTAGCTGAATAGGCCTATTTGGATCAAATGAGCCTTTCTCCACCTTGAGAATTCTGATTTGCAGGAAGTATTCCTTTCAAAAACGAACTCAATTTTAGTAGGGAAAGTATGTGCCTGATGCTCCTGCTCTCAGAGCACATGGTTTTCTTCGAGAAATGCGTGCGTTTCGTCCACTCAACTGAATTGGCCTATTTGGACCAAAATCATCCTTTCTCCACCTTGAAATCTATGTTTTGCAGGAAGTGTTCCTCTCAAAAACGACCTCAATTCACAATGGAAAATAATATGCTAGATGCTGCACGTTCTAGCATACATGCTTGTCTTTGGAGAGGTGCATGGGTTTCTTCACCTGAGCTGAATAGGCCTATTTGGATCAAAGAGAGCCTATATTCACTTTGAAACATCAAAGTTGCAGGCAGTACTTTGGCCAAAACTACCACCATTCTCACAGGAAAACAATGGCTACTTGCTACTGCATCTAACAGAAACCCTTGTGTTCTCGAGACACATGTGCTTCTTCCACGTAGCTGAAGAGGCCTCTTGGGAAAAAAGTGAGCCTTCATTCACCATGAAACTTCTGTTTTGCAGGAAGTATTCCTTCAAACACTACTTCAATTTTCACTGGGAAACAATTGGGTAGATGCTCCAGCTTCTAGCTCACGTGGTTTTCTCTTGGAAGATACTTGTGTTTCATCAAGTCAGCCGAATTGGCCCATTTGGTGCAACCAACGCAGATATCCCGATTGAATCACCTAAGTCGGAGGAGGTATTTCCATTCCATCTAACTCAATTCTTATAGAGAAACAATACTGTAGATGCTGCTGCTTCTAACTTAGATGGCTTTCTTTGGAGATACATATGTTTCTTCTACTCAGCTGCATAGGCCTATATTGTACAAAGTGAAATTTTGTCCACGTTGACATCTATGATTTCAGGGAGTATTCCTTTCAAAAACTACCTCAAGTCTCACAGGAAAACATGTGATAGATGCCACAGCTCGTAACATAGATGGGTTTTTCTGAGAGACACTTGTGTTTCTTCACCTCAGCTGAATAGGTCAATTTTGAGCAAGCACCGCCTATCTGCAGCATGAAGCACGAAAATTCGTAGAAGTCTTTCTTTCAAAACTCACTAAATTCTCACAGGAAAACAATGTGGTTAATGTTGCAGTGTCTAGCAAACCTGGTTTTCTTTGGAGTGAATCGTGTGTTTCTTCACCTCAGCTGAGTAGGCCTATTTGGATTAAAGAGCGTGTATGTTCACCTTGAAACGCCGAAGGTGGAGGCTGTCGTCCTTCCAAAACTAGTACATTTCTCACAGGAAAACAATGGGCTACTTACTCCTGCGTCTAACACGAACAGCTTTTTTTCCAGAGATTCATGTGTTGTGTCAACTTAGCTCTATAGGACCACTCGGAAGAAAATGAGCCTTCCTCTCCTTGAAAATTATGATCTGCGTAAACTATTCCTTTCAAAAATTAACTTAATTTTCACAGGGGAACCAAGTCCGTGATGCTCCTGCTGCTAGCACACATGGATTTCTTTGAGAGATACTTGAGTTTCGTCCATTCAGCTGAATAGGCCCCCTTGGAAAATAATCAGACTTTCTCTACATTCAAATCTATGACTTCAGGAATTATTTCTTATAAAACTCCCTCAAGTCCCTCAGGAAAACAAGGTGTCAGATGCTGTACCTTCTAGCATGCATCGTTTTCTTTGGAGAGGTTCATATGTTTCCTCAACTCAGCTCAATAGGCCTATTTGGATCCAAGAGAGCCTAGATTCACCTTGAAACACTGAAATTGTAGGCAGTACTCTTAACAAGTGGGACACAATTCTCAAAGGAAAAGAATGTGTTAGGTGCTCCTCTGTCTAAAAAGAATGGTTTTGTTTCCAGAGATACTTGTGTTTCTTCAACTCAGCAGAATAGGCCTATTTGGATCAAGAAGGAACTGTCCCCAGCTTGAAACATCCAAATTGGAGGACGTCTTTCTGTCAAAAACCATCTCAATTCTCACAGGAAAACAATGTGCTAGATGCTAGTGCGTCTAACAGGAATGGATTTTTTTCTGGAGATACACGTGTATCTTCTATTTAGCTGAATAGGCCTATTTGGAGCAACATGAGTCTTTCTCTACCTTGAAATTCTGATTTGCAACATGTACTCCTGTAAAACAAACTCAATGATCACAGGGAAGTAACGTGCTTGATGCTCCTGCTTTTAGCACACGTGGTTTTCACGAGAGATACATGTGATTCTTCCCCTCTGCTGAATAGGCCTACTTGCAACAAAGCCAGCCTTTTGCACTTTGAAAACAATGTCTGGCAGGAAGATTTCCTTTCAAAAACGAACTCAATACTCAGAGAAAAATAACGTCAGATGCTGCAGCTCCACACACAGAGGGTTTTCTTTGGAGTGATCCTTGTGTGTCTTCAACTCAGCTGAATAGGCCTAGAGGGAGGAAAGAGAGCCTACCTCCACCTTGAAACCCCTCAGTTGTGGGAAGTTTTCCTTTCAAAAAGTGACTTAACTCTTACAGGGAATCCATGTGCTAGATGCTGTAGATTCTAGCATATATGGTTTTCTTTCAGGAGTCACCTGTGTTTCCTCAACTCAACTGTTTAGACCTATAAACAGTCAGAAGCGCCTATCTCTAGCTTCAAACACCTAAACACCTAAACTAACTCATGTCACAGAAAGAAAATATTGTAGGCTCTCCTGCTTCCCAGGTGATTCTTCCATGACACAGGTGGGTTTCTTCAACTCAACTGAATAGGCCAATTTGGGAAAAAGGAGCCCTTTCACAACGCGATCACTGATTTGCAGGAAGCACTTCTTTCAAAACATAACTAAATATGCCAGGAAAACAATCTCTCAGGTGATCCTGCTTCTAATACAGATGGTTTTCTTTTGAGAGATCCATGTGTTTCTTCAATTTAGAAGAATGAGCCTATTTGGACAAAATGATCCTTTTTCCACCTTGAAAATTGTAATTTCTCTGAAGTATTCCCTTCAAACCCTAACTCAACTCTCACAGGCACACAACGTGCTAGATACGTGAGGCTCTAACATAGAGGCTTTTCTTTGGACAGATACATGTCTTTGCTCAAGTCAGCTGAATTGAACTTTTGAGAGTAAATAGCGCCTAGGTCCAGGATAAACCACGTATGTTTCAGGAAGTATTCCTATCAGATCTAACTCAATTCGCACAAAGAAACAATGTGCTACATGCTGCTGCTCCTAACCTAGATGGTTTTCTTCAGAGAACTACGTGTGTTTCTTTTAAGCAGATAATAGGTCTATGTGGAATAAAATGAGCAATAATCCACCATGAAAATGTGATTGGCAGCATGTAATGCTTTCAAAATTAACTCAGTTCTCACAGGAAAGAAAAATGTGCTAGGTGCTCCTGCTTCTAACACAGATGGTTTTCTTTGGAGAGATAGCTATGTTTATTCTTCTCAGCTGAATAGGCCTATATTGAACAAAATGAGCCTGTCTCCACCTTGAAATCTGATATTTGAGGGAGTAGTCCTTGCAGAAACTACTTCAATTCTGAAAGGAAAACAATGTGCTAGATGCTGCGGCTTCTCACATACCTGTTTTTCTTTGGAGAGCTACATGTGTTTCTTCAACGCAGCCCAGTGGGCCGATTTGCATCGGGGAAAGCTATTGTTCTCATAAAACACCAAAGTTTCAGCAGTGCTCTTTCAAAAACTCAGCATATTTTCACAGGAAAACAATGTGCTAGTTGCTCCTGCATCTAACACGAATGGCTTCTTTTCTAGAGATGCATGCTTTTCTTCATCGTAGCTGAATAGGCCTATTTGGATCAAATGAGCCTTTCTCCACCTTGAGAATTCTGATTTGCAGGAAGTATTCCTTTCAAAAACGAACTCAATTTTAGTAGGGAAAGTATGTGCCTGATGCTCCTGCTCTCAGAGCACATGGTTTTCTTCGAGAAATGCGTGCGTTTCGTCCACTCAACTGAATTGGCCTATTTGGACCAAAATCATCCTTTCTCCACCTTGAAATCTATGTTTTGCAGGAAGTGTTCCTCTCAAAAACGACCTCAATTCACAATGGAAAATAATATGCTAGATGCTGCACGTTCTAGCATACATGCTTGTCTTTGGAGAGGTGCATGGGTTTCTTCACCTGAGCTGAATAGGCCTATTTGGATCAAAGAGAGCCTATATTCACTTTGAAACATCAAAGTTGCAGGCAGTACTTTGGCCAAAACTACCACCATTCTCACAGGAAAACAATGGCTACTTGCTACTGCATCTAACAGAAACCCTTGTGTTCTCGAGACACATGTGCTTCTTCCACGTAGCTGAAGAGGCCTCTTGGGAAAAAAGTGAGCCTTCATTCACCATGAAACTTCTGTTTTGCAGGAAGTATTCCTTCAAACACTACTTCAATTTTCACTGGGAAACAATTGGGTAGATGCTCCAGCTTCTAGCTCACGTGGTTTTCTCTTGGAAGATACTTGTGTTTCATCAAGTCAGCCGAATTGGCCCATTTGGTGCAACCAACGCAGATATCCCGATTGAATCACCTAAGTCGGAGGAGGTATTTCCATTCCATCTAACTCAATTCTTATAGAGAAACAATACTGTAGATGCTGCTGCTTCTAACTTAGATGGCTTTCTTTGGAGATACATATGTTTCTTCTACTCAGCTGCATAGGCCTATATTGTACAAAGTGAAATTTTGTCCACGTTGACATCTATGATTTCAGGGAGTATTCCTTTCAAAAACTACCTCAAGTCTCACAGGAAAACATGTGATAGATGCCACAGCTCGTAACATAGATGGGTTTTTCTGAGAGACACTTGTGTTTCTTCACCTCAGCTGAATAGGTCAATTTTGAGCAAGCACCGCCTATCTGCAGCATGAAGCACGAAAATTCGTAGAAGTCTTTCTTTCAAAACTCACTAAATTCTCACAGGAAAACAATGTGGTTAATGTTGCAGTGTCTAGCAAACCTGGTTTTCTTTGGAGTGAATCGTGTGTTTCTTCACCTCAGCTGAGTAGGCCTATTTGGATTAAAGAGCGTGTATGTTCACCTTGAAACGCCGAAGGTGGAGGCTGTCGTCCTTCCAAAACTAGTACATTTCTCACAGGAAAACAATGGGCTACTTACTCCTGCGTCTAACACGAACAGCTTTTTTTCCAGAGATTCATGTGTTGTGTCAACTTAGCTCTATAGGACCACTCGGAAGAAAATGAGCCTTCCTCTCCTTGAAAATTATGATCTGCGTAAACTATTCCTTTCAAAAATTAACTTAATTTTCACAGGGGAACCAAGTCCGTGATGCTCCTGCTGCTAGCACACATGGATTTCTTTGAGAGATACTTGAGTTTCGTCCATTCAGCTGAATAGGCCCCCTTGGAAAATAATCAGACTTTCTCTACATTCAAATCTATGACTTCAGGAATTATTTCTTATAAAACTCCCTCAAGTCCCTCAGGAAAACAAGGTGTCAGATGCTGTACCTTCTAGCATGCATCGTTTTCTTTGGAGAGGTTCATATGTTTCCTCAACTCAGCTCAATAGGCCTATTTGGATCCAAGAGAGCCTAGATTCACCTTGAAACACTGACATTGTAGGCAGTACTCTTAACAAGTGGGACACAATTCTCAAAGGAAAAGAATGTGTTAGGTGCTCCTCTGTCTAAAAAGAATGGTTTTGTTTCCAGAGATACTTGTGTTTCTTCAACTCAGCAGAATAGGCCTATTTGGATCAAGAAGGAACTGTCCCCAGCTTGAAACTTCCAAATTGGAGGACGTCTTTCTGTCAAAAACCATCTCAATTCTCACAGGAAAACAATGTGCTAGATGCTAGTGCGTCTAACAGGAATGGATTTTTTTCTGGAGATACACGTGTATCTTCTATTTAGCTGAATAGGCCTATTTGGAGCAACATGAGTCTTTCTCTACCTTGAAATTCTGATTTGCAACATGTACTCCTGTAAAACAAACTCAATGATCACAGGGAAGTAACGTGCTTGATGCTCCTGCTTTTAGCACACGTGGTTTTCACGAGAGATACATGTGATTCTTCCCCTCTGCTGAATAGGCCTACTTGCAACAAAGCCAGCCTTTTGCACTTTGAAAACAATGTCTGGCAGGAAGATTTCCTTTCAAAAACGAACTCAATACTCAGAGAAAAATAACGTCAGATGCTGCAGCTCCACACACAGAGGGTTTTCTTTGGAGTGATCCTTGTGTGTCTTCAACTCAGCTGAATAGGCCTAGAGGGAGGAAAGAGAGCCTACCTCCACCTTGAAACCCCTCAGTTGTGGGAAGTTTTCCTTTCAAAAAGTGACTTAACTCTTACGGGGAATCCATGTGCTAGATGCTGTAGATTCTAGCATATATGGTTTTCTTTCAGGAGTCACCTGTGTTTCCTCAACTCAACTGTTTAGACCTATTAACAGTCAGAAGCGCCTATCTCTAGCTTCAAACACCTAAACACCTAAACTAACTCATGTCACAGAAAGAAAATATTGTAGGCTCTCCTGCTTCCCAGGTGAATCTTCCATGACACAGGTGGGTTTCTTCAACTCAACTGAATAGGCCAATTTGGGAAAAAGGAGCCCTTTCACAACGCGATCACTGATTTGCAGGAAGCACTTCTTTCAAAACATAACTAAATATGCCCGGAAAACAATCTCTCAGGTGATCCTGCTTCTAATACAGATGGTTTCTTTTGAGAGATCCATGTGTTTCTTCAATTTAGAAGAATGAGCCTATTTGGACAAAATGATCCTTTTTCCACCTTGAAAATTGTAATTTCTCTGAAGTATTCCCTTCAAACCCTAACTCAACTCTCACAGGCACACAACGTGCTAGATACGTGAGGCTCTAACATAGAGGCTTTTCTTTGGACAGATACATGTCTTTGCTCAAGTCAGCTGAATTGAACTTTTGAGAGTAAATAGCGCCTAGGTCCAGGATAAACCACGTATGTTTCAGGAAGTATTCCTATCAGATCTAACTCAATTCGCACAAAGAAACAATGTGCTACATGCTGCTGCTCCTAACCTAGATGGTTTTCTTCAGAGAACTACGTGTGTTTCTTTTAAGCAGATAATAGGTCTATGTGGAATAAAATGAGCAATAATCCACCATGAAAATGTGATTGGCAGCATGTAATGCTTTCAAAATTAACTCAGTTCTCACAGGAAAGAAAAATGTGCTAGGTGCTCCTGCTTCTAACACAGATGGTTTTCTTTGGAGAGATAGCTATGTTTATACTTCTCAGCTGAATAGGCCTATATTGAACAAAATGAGCCTGTCTCCACCTTGAAATCTGATATTTGAGGGAGTAGTCCTTGCAGAAACTACTTCAATTCTGAAAGGAAAACAATGTGCTAGATGCTGCGGCTTCTCACATACCTGTTTTTCTTTGGAGAGCTACATGTGTTTCTTCAACGCAGCCCAGTGGGCCGATTTGCATCGGGGAAAGCTATTGTTCTCATAAAACACCAAAGTTTCAGCAGTGCTCTTTCAAAAACTCAGCATATTTTCACAGGAAAACAATGTGCTAGTTGCTCCTGCATCTAACACGAATGGCTTCTTTTCTAGAGATGCATGCTTTTCTTCATCGTAGCTGAATAGGCCTATTTGGATCAAATGAGCCTTTCTCCACCTTGAGAATTCTGATTTGCAGGAAGTATTCCTTTCAAAAACGAACTCAATTTTAGTAGGGAAAGTATGTGCCTGATGCTCCTGCTCTCAGAGCACATGGTTTTCTTCGAGAAATGCGTGCGTTTCGTCCACTCAACTGAATTGGCCTATTTGGACCAAAATCATCCTTTCTCCACCTTGAAATCTATGTTTTGCAGGAAGTGTTCCTCTCAAAAACGACCTCAATTCACAATGGAAAATAATATGCTAGATGCGGCACGTTCTAGCATACATGCTTGTCTTTGGAGAGGTGCATGGGTTTCTTCACCTGAGCTGAATAGGCCTATTTGGATCAAAGAGAGCCTATATTCACTTTGAAACATCAAAGTTGCAGGCAGTACTTTGGCCAAAACTACCACCATTCTCACAGGAAAACAATGGCTACTTGCTACTGCATCTAACAGAAACCCTTGTGTTCTCGAGACACATGTGCTTCTTCCACGTAGCTGAAGAGGCCTCTTGGGAAAAAAGTGAGCCTTCATTCACCATGAAACTTCTGTTTTGCAGGAAGTATTCCTTCAAACACTACTTCAATTTTCACTGGGAAACAATTGGGTAGATGCTCCAGCTTCTAGCTCACGTGGTTTTCTCTTGGAAGATACTTGTGTTTCATCAAGTCAGCCGAATTGGCCCATTTGGTGCAACCAACGCAGATATCCCGATTGAATCACCTAAGTCGGAGGAGGTATTTCCATTCCATCTAACTCAATTCTTATAGAGAAACAATACTGTAGATGCTGCTGCTTCTAACTTAGATGGCTTTCTTTGGAGATACATATGTTTCTTCTACTCAGCTGCATAGGCCTATATTGTACAAAGTGAAATTTTGTCCACGTTGATATCTATGATTTCAGGGAGTATTCCTTTCAAAAACTACCTCAAGTCTCACAGGAAAACATGTGATAGATGCCACAGCTCGTAACATAGATGGGTTTTTCTGAGAGACACTTGTGTTTCTTCACCTCAGCTGAATAGGTCAATTTTGAGCAAGCACCGCCTATCTGCAGCATGAAGCACGAAAATTCGTAGAAGTCTTTCTTTCAAAACTCACTAAATTCTCACAGGAAAACAATGTGGTTAATGTTGCAGTGTCTAGCAAACCTGGTTTTCTTTGGAGTGAATCGTGTGTTTCTTCACCTCAGCTGAGTAGGCCTATTTGGATTAAAGAGCGTGTATGTTCACCTTGAAACGCCGAAGGTGGAGGCTGTCGTCCTTCCAAAACTAGTACATTTCTCACAGGAAAACAATGGGCTACTTACTCCTGCGTCTAACACGAACAGCTTTTTTTCCAGAGATTCATGTGTTGTGTCAACTTAGCTCTATAGGACCACTCGGAAGAAAATGAGCCTTCCTCTCCTTGAAAATTATGATCTGCGTAAACTATTCCTTTCAAAAATTAACTTAATTTTCACAGGGGAACCAAGTCCGTGATGCTCCTGCTGCTAGCACACATGGATTTCTTTGAGAGATACTTGAGTTTCGTCCATTCAGCTGAATAGGCCCCCTTGGAAAATAATCAGACTTTCTCTACATTCAAATCTATGACTTCAGGAATTATTTCTTATAAAACTCCCTCAAGTCCCTCAGGAAAACAAGGTGTCAGATGCTGTACCTTCTAGCATGCATCGTTTTCTTTGGAGAGGTTCATATGTTTCCTCAACTCAGCTCAATAGGCCTATTTGGATCCAAGAGAGCCTAGATTCACCTTGAAACACTGACATTGTAGGCAGTACTCTTAACAAGTGGGACACAATTCTCAAAGGAAAAGAATGTGTTAGGTGCTCCTCTGTCTAAAAAGAATGGTTTTGTTTCCAGAGATACTTGTGTTTCTTCAACTCAGCAGAATAGGCCTATTTGGATCAAGAAGGAACTGTCCCCAGCTTGAAACATCCAAATTGGAGGACGTCTTTCTGTCAAAAACCATCTCAATTCTCACAGGAAAACAATGTGCTAGATGCTAGTGCGTCTAACAGGAATGGATTTTTTTCTGGAGATACACGTGTATCTTCTATTTAGCTGAATAGGCCTATTTGGAGCAACATGAGTCTTTCTCTACCTTGAAATTCTGATTTGCAACATGTACTCCTGTAAAACAAACTCAATGATCACAGGGAAGTAACGTGCTTGATGCTCCTGCTTTTAGCACACGTGGTTTTCACGAGAGATACATGTGATTCTTCCCCTCTGCTGAATAGGCCTACTTGCAACAAAGCCAGCCTTTTGCACTTTGAAAACAATGTCTGGCAGGAAGATTTCCTTTCAAAAACGAACTCAATACTCAGAGAAAAATAACGTCAGATGCTGCAGCTCCACACACAGAGGGTTTTCTTTGGAGTGATCCTTGTGTGTCTTCAACTCAGCTGAATAGGCCTAGAGGGAGGAAAGAGAGCCTACCTCCACCTTGAAACCCCTCAGTTGTGGGAAGTTTTCCTTTCAAAAAGTGACTTAACTCTTACAGGGAATCCATGTGCTAGATGCTGTAGATTCTAGCATATATGGTTTTCTTTCAGGAGTCACCTGTGTTTCCTCAACTCAACTGTTTAGACCTATAAACAGTCAGAAGCGCCTATCTCTAGCTTCAAACACCTAAACACCTAAACTAACTCATGTCACAGAAAGAAAATATTGTAGGCTCTCCTGCTTCCCAGGTGATTCTTCCATGACACAGGTGGGTTTCTTCAACTCAACTGAATAGGCCAATTTGGGAAAAAGGAGCCCTTTCACAACGCGATCACTGATTTGCAGGAAGCACTTCTTTCAAAACATAACTAAATATGCCAGGAAAACAATCTCTCAGGTGATCCTGCTTCT
Organism: Castor canadensis; assembly: GCF_047511655.1. NCBI lineage: Eukaryota > Metazoa > Chordata > Mammalia > Rodentia > Castoridae > Castor > Castor canadensis. The sequence continues at coordinate 151,839,709 of NC_133387.1, read as the reverse complement.
AATACAGATGGTTTTCTTTTGAGAGATCCATGTGTTTCTTCAATTTAGAAGAATGAGCCTATTTGGACAAAATGATCCTTTTTCCACCTTGAAAATTGTAATTTCTCTGAAGTATTCCCTTCAAACCCTAACTCAACTCTCACAGGCACACAACGTGCTAGATACGTGAGGCTCTAACATAGAGGCTTTTCTTTGGACAGATACATGTCTTTGCTCAAGTCAGCTGAATTGAACTTTTGAGAGTAAATAGCGCCTAGGTCCAGGATAAACCACGTATGTTTCAGGAAGTATTCCTATCAGATCTAACTCAATTCGCACAAAGAAACAATGTGCTACATGCTGCTCCTCCTAACCTAGATGGTTTTCTTCAGAGAACTACGTGTGTTTCTTTTAAGCAGATAATAGGTCTATGTGGAATAAAATGAGCAATAATCCACCATGAAAATGTGATTGGCAGCATGTAATGCTTTCAAAATTAACTCAGTTCTCACAGGAAAGAAAAATGTGCTAGGTGCTCCTGCTTCTAACACAGATGGTTTTCTTTGGAGAGATAGCTATGTTTATTCTTCTCAGCTGAATAGGCCTATATTGAACAAAATGAGCCTGTCTCCACCTTGAAATCTGATATTTGAGGGAGTAGTCCTTGCAGAAACTACTTCAATTCTGAAAGGAAAACAATGTGCTAGATGCTGCGGCTTCTCACATACCTGTTTTTCTTTGGAGAGCTACATGTGTTTCTTCAACGCAGCCCAGTGGGCCGATTTGCATCGGGGAAAGCTATTGTTCTCATAAAACACCAAAGTTTCAGCAGTGCTCTTTCAAAAACTCAGCATATTTTCACAGGAAAACAATGTGCTAGTTGCTCCTGCATCTAACACGAATGGCTTCTTTTCTAGAGATGCATGCTTTTCTTCATCGTAGCTGAATAGGCCTATTTGGATCAAATGAGCCTTTCTCCACCTTGAAAATTCTGATTTGCAGGAAGTATTCCTTTCAAAAACGAACTCAATTTTAGTAGGGAAAGTATGTGCCTGATGCTCCTGCTCTCAGAGCACATGGTTTTCTTCGAGAAATGCGTGCGTTTCGTCCACTCAACTGAATTGGCCTATTTGGACCAAAATCATCCTTTCTCCACCTTGAAATCTATGTTTTGCAGGAAGTGTTCCTCTCAAAAACGACCTCAATTCACAATGGAAAATAATATGCTAGATGCTGCACGTTCTAGCATACATGCTTGTCTTTGGAGAGGTGCATGGGTTTCTTCACCTGAGCTGAATAGGCCTATTTGGATCAAAGAGAGCCTATATTCACTTTGAAACATCAAAGTTGCAGGCAGTACTTTGGCCAAAACTACCACCATTCTCACAGGAAAACAATGGCTACTTGCTACTGCATCTAACAGAAACCCTTGTGTTCTCGAGACACATGTGCTTCTTCCACGTAGCTGAAGAGGCCTCTTGGGAAAAAAGTGAGCCTTCATTCACCATGAAACTTCTGTTTTGCAGGAAGTATTCCTTCAAACACTACTTCAATTTTCACTGGGAAACAATTGGGTAGATGCTCCAGCTTCTAGCTCACGTGGTTTTCTCTTGGAAGATACTTGTGTTTCATCAAGTCAGCCGAATTGGCCCATTTGGTGCAACCAACGCAGATATCCCGATTGAATCACCTAAGTCGGAGGAGGTATTTCCATTCCATCTAACTCAATTCTTATAGAGAAACAATACTGTAGATGCTGCTGCTTCTAACTTAGATGGCTTTCTTTGGAGATACATATGTTTCTTCTACTCAGCTGCATAGGCCTATATTGTACAAAGTGAAATTTTGTCCACGTTGATATCTATGATTTCAGGGAGTATTCCTTTCAAAAACTACCTCAAGTCTCACAGGAAAACATGTGATAGATGCCACAGCTCGTAACATAGATGGGTTTTTCTGAGAGACACTTGTGTTTCTTCACCTCAGCTGAATAGGTCAATTTTGAGCAAGCACCGCCTATCTGCAGCATGAAGCACGAAAATTCGTAGAAGTCTTTCTTTCAAAACTCACTAAATTCTCACAGGAAAACAATGTGGTTAATGTTGCAGTGTCTAGCAAACCTGGTTTTCTTTGGAGTGAATCGTGTGTTTCTTCACCTCAGCTGAGTAGGCCTATTTGGATTAAAGAGCGTGTATGTTCACCTTGAAACGCCGAAGGTGGAGGCTGTCGTCCTTCCAAAACTAGTACATTTCTCACAGGAAAACAATGGGCTACTTACTCCTGCGTCTAACACGAACAGCTTTTTTTCCAGAGATTCATGTGTTGTGTCAACTTAGCTCTATAGGACCACTCGGAAGAAAATGAGCCTTCCTCTCCTTGAAAATTATGATCTGCGTAAACTATTCCTTTCAAAAATTAACTTAATTTTCACAGGGGAACCAAGTCCGTGATGCTCCTGCTGCTAGCACACATGGATTTCTTTGAGAGATACTTGAGTTTCGTCCATTCAGCTGAATAGGCCCCCTTGGAAAATAATCAGACTTTCTCTACATTCAAATCTATGACTTCAGGAATTATTTCTTATAAAACTCCCTCAAGTCCCTCAGGAAAACAAGGTGTCAGATGCTGTACCTTCTAGCATGCATCGTTTTCTTTGGAGAGGTTCATATGTTTCCTCAACTCAGCTCAATAGGCCTATTTGGATCCAAGAGAGCCTAGATTCACCTTGAAACACTGACATTGTAGGCAGTACTCTTAACAAGTGGGACACAATTCTCAAAGGAAAAGAATGTGTTAGGTGCTCCTCTGTCTAAAAAGAATGGTTTTGTTTCCAGAGATACTTGTGTTTCTTCAACTCAGCAGAATAGGCCTATTTGGATCAAGAAGGAACTGTCCCCAGCTTGAAACTTCCAAATTGGAGGACGTCTTTCTGTCAAAAACCATCTCAATTCTCACAGGAAAACAATGTGCTAGATGCTAGTGCGTCTAACAGGAATGGATTTTTTTCTGGAGATACACGTGTATCTTCTATTTAGCTGAATAGGCCTATTTGGAGCAACATGAGTCTTTCTCTACCTTGAAATTCTGATTTGCAACATGTACTCCTGTAAAACAAACTCAATGATCACAGGGAAGTAACGTGCTTGATGCTCCTGCTTTTAGCACACGTGGTTTTCACGAGAGATACATGTGATTCTTCCCCTCTGCTGAATAGGCCTACTTGCAACAAAGCCAGCCTTTTGCACTTTGAAAACAATGTCTGGCAGGAAGATTTCCTTTCAAAAACGAACTCAATACTCAGAGAAAAATAACGTCAGATGCTGCAGCTCCACACACAGAGGGTTTTCTTTGGAGTGATCCTTGTGTGTCTTCAACTCAGCTGAATAGGCCTAGAGGGAGGAAAGAGAGCCTACCTCCACCTTGAAACCCCTCAGTTGTGGGAAGTTTTCCTTTCAAAAAGTGACTTAACTCTTACGGGGAATCCATGTGCTAGATGCTGTAGATTCTAGCATATATGGTTTTCTTTCAGGAGTCACCTGTGTTTCCTCAACTCAACTGTTTAGACCTATTAACAGTCAGAAGCGCCTATCTCTAGCTTCAAACACCTAAACACCTAAACTAACTCATGTCACAGAAAGAAAATATTGTAGGCTCTCCTGCTTCCCAGGTGATTCTTCCATGACACAGGTGGGTTTCTTCAACTCAACTGAATAGGCCAATTTGGGAAAAAGGAGCCCTTTCACAACGCGATCACTGATTTGCAGGAAGCACTTCTTTCAAAACATAACTAAATATGCCCGGAAAACAATCTCTCAGGTGATCCTGCTTCTAATACAGATGGTTTCTTTTGAGAGATCCATGTGTTTCTTCAATTTAGAAGAATGAGCCTATTTGGACAAAATGATCCTTTTTCCACCTTGAAAATTGTAATTTCTCTGAAGTATTCCCTTCAAACCCTAACTCAACTCTCACAGGCACACAACGTGCTAGATACGTGAGGCTCTAACATAGAGGCTTTTCTTTGGACAGATACATGTCTTTGCTCAAGTCAGCTGAATTGAACTTTTGAGAGTAAATAGCGCCTAGGTCCAGGATAAACCACGTATGTTTCAGGAAGTATTCCTATCAGATCTAACTCAATTCGCACAAAGAAACAATGTGCTACATGCTGCTGCTCCTAACCTAGATGGTTTTCTTCAGAGAACTACGTGTGTTTCTTTTAAGCAGATAATAGGTCTATGTGGAATAAAATGAGCAATAATCCACCATGAAAATGTGATTGGCAGCATGTAATGCTTTCAAAATTAACTCAGTTCTCACAGGAAAGAAAAATGTGCTAGGTGCTCCTGCTTCTAACACAGATGGTTTTCTTTGGAGAGATAGCTATGTTTATTCTTCTCAGCTGAATAGGCCTATATTGAACAAAATGAGCCTGTCTCCACCTTGAAATCTGATATTTGAGGGAGTAGTCCTTGCAGAAACTACTTCAATTCTGAAAGGAAAACAATGTGCTAGATGCTGCGGCTTCTCACATACCTGTTTTTCTTTGGAGAGCTACATGTGTTTCTTCAACGCAGCCCAGTGGGCCGATTTGCATCGGGGAAAGCTATTGTTCTCATAAAACACCAAAGTTTCAGCAGTGCTCTTTCAAAAACTCAGCATATTTTCACAGGAAAACAATGTGCTAGTTGCTCCTGCATCTAACACGAATGGCTTCTTTTCTAGAGATGCATGCTTTTCTTCATCGTAGCTGAATAGGCCTATTTGGATCAAATGAGCCTTTCTCCACCTTGAGAATTCTGATTTGCAGGAAGTATTCCTTTCAAAAACGAACTCAATTTTAGTAGGGAAAGTATGTGCCTGATGCTCCTGCTCTCAGAGCACATGGTTTTCTTCGAGAAATGCGTGCGTTTCGTCCACTCAACTGAATTGGCCTATTTGGACCAAAATCATCCTTTCTCCACCTTGAAATCTATGTTTTGCAGGAAGTGTTCCTCTCAAAAACGACCTCAATTCACAATGGAAAATAATATGCTAGATGCGGCACGTTCTAGCATACATGCTTGTCTTTGGAGAGGTGCATGGGTTTCTTCACCTGAGCTGAATAGGCCTATTTGGATCAAAGAGAGCCTATATTCACTTTGAAACATCAAAGTTGCAGGCAGTACTTTGGCCAAAACTACCACCATTCTCACAGGAAAACAATGGCTACTTGCTACTGCATCTAACAGAAACCCTTGTGTTCTCGAGACACATGTGCTTCTTCCACGTAGCTGAAGAGGCCTCTTGGGAAAAAAGTGAGCCTTCATTCACCATGAAACTTCTGTTTTGCAGGAAGTATTCCTTCAAACACTACTTCAATTTTCACTGGGAAACAATTGGGTAGATGCTCCAGCTTCTAGCTCACGTGGTTTTCTCTTGGAAGATACTTGTGTTTCATCAAGTCAGCCGAATTGGCCCATTTGGTGCAACCAACGCAGATATCCCGATTGAATCACCTAAGTCGGAGGAGGTATTTCCATTCCATCTAACTCAATTCTTATAGAGAAACAATACTGTAGATGCTGCTGCTTCTAACTTAGATGGCTTTCTTTGGAGATACATATGTTTCTTCTACTCAGCTGCATAGGCCTATATTGTACAAAGTGAAATTTTGTCCACGTTGATATCTATGATTTCAGGGAGTATTCCTTTCAAAAACTACCTCAAGTCTCACAGGAAAACATGTGATAGATGCCACAGCTCGTAACATAGATGGGTTTTTCTGAGAGACACTTGTGTTTCTTCACCTCAGCTGAATAGGTCAATTTTGAGCAAGCACCGCCTATCTGCAGCATGAAGCACGAAAATTCGTAGAAGTCTTTCTTTCAAAACTCACTAAATTCTCACAGGAAAACAATGTGGTTAATGTTGCAGTGTCTAGCAAACCTGGTTTTCTTTGGAGTGAATCGTGTGTTTCTTCACCTCAGCTGAGTAGGCCTATTTGGATTAAAGAGCGTGTATGTTCACCTTGAAACGCCGAAGGTGGAGGCTGTCGTCCTTCCAAAACTAGTACATTTCTCACAGGAAAACAATGGGCTACTTACTCCTGCGTCTAACACGAACAGCTTTTTTTCCAGAGATTCATGTGTTGTGTCAACTTAGCTCTATAGGACCACTCGGAAGAAAATGAGCCTTCCTCTCCTTGAAAATTATGATCTGCGTAAACTATTCCTTTCAAAAATTAACTTAATTTTCACAGGGGAACCAAGTCCGTGATGCTCCTGCTGCTAGCACACATGGATTTCTTTGAGAGATACTTGAGTTTCGTCCATTCAGCTGAATAGGCCCCCTTGGAAAATAATCAGACTTTCTCTACATTCAAATCTATGACTTCAGGAATTATTTCTTATAAAACTCCCTCAAGTCCCTCAGGAAAACAAGGTGTCAGATGCTGTACCTTCTAGCATGCATCGTTTTCTTTGGAGAGGTTCATATGTTTCCTCAACTCAGCTCAATAGGCCTATTTGGATCCAAGAGAGCCTAGATTCACCTTGAAACACTGACATTGTAGGCAGTACTCTTAACAAGTGGGACACAATTCTCAAAGGAAAAGAATGTGTTAGGTGCTCCTCTGTCTAAAAAGAATGGTTTTGTTTCCAGAGATACTTGTGTTTCTTCAACTCAGCAGAATAGGCCTATTTGGATCAAGAAGGAACTGTCCCCAGCTTGAAACTTCCAAATTGGAGGACGTCTTTCTGTCAAAAACCATCTCAATTCTCACAGGAAAACAATGTGCTAGATGCTAGTGCGTCTAACAGGAATGGATTTTTTTCTGGAGATACACGTGTATCTTCTATTTAGCTGAATAGGCCTATTTGGAGCAACATGAGTCTTTCTCTACCTTGAAATTCTGATTTGCAACATGTACTCCTGTAAAACAAACTCAATGATCACAGGGAAGTAACGTGCTTGATGCTCCTGCTTTTAGCACACGTGGTTTTCACGAGAGATACATGTGATTCTTCCCCTCTGCTGAATAGGCCTACTTGCAACAAAGCCAGCCTTTTGCACTTTGAAAACAATGTCTGGCAGGAAGATTTCCTTTCAAAAACGAACTCAATACTCAGAGAAAAATAACGTCAGATGCTGCAGCTCCACACACAGAGGGTTTTCTTTGGAGTGATCCTTGTGTGTCTTCAACTCAGCTGAATAGGCCTAGAGGGAGGAAAGAGAGCCTACCTCCACCTTGAAACCCCTCAGTTGTGGGAAGTTTTCCTTTCAAAAAGTGACTTAACTCTTACGGGGAATCCATGTGCTAGATGCTGTAGATTCTAGCATATATGGTTTTCTTTCAGGAGTCACCTGTGTTTCCTCAACTCAACTGTTTAGACCTATTAACAGTCAGAAGCGCCTATCTCTAGCTTCAAACACCTAAACACCTAAACTAACTCATGTCACAGAAAGAAAATATTGTAGGCTCTCCTGCTTCCCAGGTGATTCTTCCATGACACAGGTGGGTTTCTTCAACTCAACTGAATAGGCCAATTTGGGAAAAAGGAGCCCTTTCACAACGCGATCACTGATTTGCAGGAAGCACTTCTTTCAAAACATAACTAAATATGCCCGGAAAACAATCTCTCAGGTGATCCTGCTTCTAATACAGATGGTTTCTTTTGAGAGATCCATGTGTTTCTTCAATTTAGAAGAATGAGCCTATTTGGACAAAATGATCCTTTTTCCACCTTGAAAATTGTAATTTCTCTGAAGTATTCCCTTCAAACCCTAACTCAACTCTCACAGGCACACAACGTGCTAGATACGTGAGGCTCTAACATAGAGGCTTTTCTTTGGACAGATACATGTCTTTGCTCAAGTCAGCTGAATTGAACTTTTGAGAGTAAATAGCGCCTAGGTCCAGGATAAACCACGTATGTTTCAGGAAGTATTCCTATCAGATCTAACTCAATTCGCACAAAGAAACAATGTGCTACATGCTGCTGCTCCTAACCTAGATGGTTTTCTTCAGAGAACTACGTGTGTTTCTTTTAAGCAGATAATAGGTCTATGTGGAATAAAATGAGCAATAATCCACCATGAAAATGTGATTGGCAGCATGTAATGCTTTCAAAATTAACTCAGTTCTCACAGGAAAGAAAAATGTGCTAGGTGCTCCTGCTTCTAACACAGATGGTTTTCTTTGGAGAGATAGCTATGTTTATTCTTCTCAGCTGAATAGGCCTATATTGAACAAAATGAGCCTGTCTCCACCTTGAAATCTGATATTTGAGGGAGTAGTCCTTGCAGAAACTACTTCAATTCTGAAAGGAAAACAATGTGCTAGATGCTGCGGCTTCTCACATACCTGTTTTTCTTTGGAGAGCTACATGTGTTTCTTCAACGCAGCCCAGTGGGCCGATTTGCATCGGGGAAAGCTATTGTTCTCATAAAACACCAAAGTTTCAGCAGTGCTCTTTCAAAAACTCAGCATATTTTCACAGGAAAACAATGTGCTAGTTGCTCCTGCATCTAACACGAATGGCTTCTTTTCTAGAGATGCATGCTTTTCTTCATCGTAGCTGAATAGGCCTATTTGGATCAAATGAGCCTTTCTCCACCTTGAGAATTCTGATTTGCAGGAAGTATTCCTTTCAAAAACGAACTCAATTTTAGTAGGGAAAGTATGTGCTTGATGCTCCTGCTCTCAGAGCACATGGTTTTCTTCGAGAAATGCGTGCGTTTCGTCCACTCAACTGAATTGGCCTATTTGGACCAAAATCATCCTTTCTCCACCTTGAAATCTATGTTTTGCAGGAAGTGTTCCTCTCAAAAACGACCTCAATTCACAATGGAAAATAATATGCTAGATGCGGCACGTTCTAGCATACATGCTTGTCTTTGGAGAGGTGCATGGGTTTCTTCACCTGAGCTGAATAGGCCTATTTGGATCAAAGAGAGCCTATATTCACTTTGAAACATCAAAGTTGCAGGCAGTACTTTGGCCAAAACTACCACCATTCTCACAGGAAAACAATGGCTACTTGCTACTGCATCTAACAGAAACCCTTGTGTTCTCGAGACACATGTGCTTCTTCCACGTAGCTGAAGAGGCCTCTTGGGAAAAAAGTGAGCCTTTATTCACCATGAAACTTCTGTTTTGCAGGAAGTATTCCTTCAAACACTACTTCAATTTTCACTGGGAAACAATTGGGTAGATGCTCCAGCTTCTAGCTCACGTGGTTTTCTCTTGGAAGATACTTGTGTTTCATCAAGTCAGCCGAATTGGCCCATTTGGTGCAACCAACGCAGATATCCCGATTGAATCACCTAAGTCGGAGGAGGTATTTCCATTCCATCTAACTCAATTCTTATAGAGAAACAATACTGTAGATGCTGCTGCTTCTAACTTAGATGGCTTTCTTTGGAGATACATATGTTTCTTCTACTCAGCTGCATAGGCCTATATTGTACAAAGTGAAATTTTGTCCACGTTGATATCTATGATTTCAGGGAGTATTCCTTTCAAAAACTACCTCAAGTCTCACAGGAAAACATGTGATAGATGCCACAGCTCGTAACATAGATGGGTTTTTCTGAGAGACACTTGTGTTTCTTCACCTCAGCTGAATAGGTCAATTTTGAGCAAGCACCGCCTATCTGCAGCATGAAGCACGAAAATTCGTAGAAGTCTTTCTTTCAAAACTCACTAAATTCTCACAGGAAAACAATGTGGTTAATGTTGCAGTGTCTAGCAAACCTGGTTTTCTTTGGAGTGAATCGTGTGTTTCTTCACCTCAGCTGAGTAGGCCTATTTGGATTAAAGAGCGTGTATGTTCACCTTGAAACGCCGAAGGTGGAGGCTGTCGTCCTTCCAAAACTAGTACATTTCTCACAGGAAAACAATGGGCTACTTACTCCTGCGTCTAACACGAACAGCTTTTTTTCCAGAGATTCATGTGTTGTGTCAACTTAGCTCTATAGGACCACTCGGAAGAAAATGAGCCTTCCTCTCCTTGAAAATTATGATCTGCGTAAACTATTCCTTTCAAAAATTAACTTAATTTTCACAGGGGAACCAAGTCCGTGATGCTCCTGCTGCTAGCACACATGGATTTCTTTGAGAGATACTTGAGTTTCGTCCATTCAGCTGAATAGGCCCCCTTGGAAAATAATCAGACTTTCTCTACATTCAAATCTATGACTTCAGGAATTATTTCTTATAAAACTCCCTCAAGTCCCTCAGGAAAACAAGGTGTCAGATGCTGTACCTTCTAGCATGCATCGTTTTCTTTGGAGAGGTTCATATGTTTCCTCAACTCAGCTCAATAGGCCTATTTGGATCCAAGAGAGCCTAGATTCACCTTGAAACACTGAAATTGTAGGCAGTACTCTTAACAAGTGGGACACAATTCTCAAAGGAAAAGAATGTGTTAGGTGCTCCTCTGTCTAAAAAGAATGGTTTTGTTTCCAGAGATACTTGTGTTTCTTCAACTCAGCAGAATAGGCCTATTTGGATCAAGAAGGAACTGTCCCCAGCTTGAAACATCCAAATTGGAGGACGTCTTTCTGTCAAAAACCATCTCAATTCTCACAGGAAAACAATGTGCTAGATGCTAGTGCGTCTAACAGGAATGGATTTTTTTCTGGAGATACACGTGTATCTTCTATTTAGCTGAATAAGCCTATTTGGAGCAACATGAGTCTTTCTCTACCTTGAAATTCTGATTTGCAACATGTACTCCTGTAAAACAAACTCAATGATCACAGGGAAGTAACGTGCTTGATGCTCCTGCTTTTAGCACACGTGGTTTTCACGAGAGATACATGTGATTCTTCCCCTCTGCTGAATAGGCCTACTTGCAACAAAGCCAGTCTTTTGCACTTTGAAAACAATGTCTGGCAGGAAGATTTCCTTTCAAAAACGAACTCAATACTCAGAGAAAAATAACGTCAGATGCTGCAGCTCCACACACAGAGGGTTTTCTTTGGAGTGATCCTTGTGTGTCTTCAACTCAGCTGAATAGGCCTAGAGGGAGGAAAGAGAGCCTACCTCCACCTTGAAACCCCTCAGTTGTGGGAAGTTTTCCTTTCAAAAAGTGACTTAACTCTTACAGGGAATCCATGTGCTAGATGCTGTAGATTCTAGCATATATGGTTTTCTTTCAGGAGTCACCTGTGTTTCCTCAACTCAACTGTTTAGACCTATAAACAGTCAGAAGCGCCTATCTCTAGCTTCAAACACCTAAACACCTAAACTAACTCATGTCACAGAAAGAAAATATTGTAGGCTCTCCTGCTTCCCAGGTGATTCCTCCATGACACAGGTTGGTTTCTTCAACTCAACTGAATAGGCCAATTTGGGAAAAAGGAGCCCTTTCACAACGCGATCACTGATTTGCAGGAAGCACTTCTTTCAAAACATAACTAAATATGCCAGGAAAACAATCTCTCAGGTGATCCTGCTTCTAATACAGATGGTTTTCTTTTGAGAGATCCATGTGTTTCTTCAATTTAGAAGAATGAGCCTATTTGGACAAAATGATCCTTTTTCCACCTTGAAAATTGTAATTTCTCTGAAGTATTCCCTTCAAACCCTAACTCAACTCTCACAGGCACACAACGTGCTAGATACGTGAGGCTCTAACATAGAGGCTTTTCTTTGGACAGATACATGTCTTTGCTCAAGTCAGCTGAATTGAACTTTTGAGAGTAAATAGCGCCTAGGTCCAGGATAAACCACGTATGTTTCAGGAAGTATTCCTATCAGATCTAACTCAATTCGCACAAAGAAACAATGTGCTACATGCTGCTGCTCCTAACCTAGATGGTTTTCTTCAGAGAACTACGTGTGTTTCTTTTAAGCAGATAATAGGTCTATGTGGAATAAAATGAGCAATAATCCACCATGAAAATGTGATTGGCAGCATGTAATGCTTTCAAAATTAACTCAGTTCTCACAGGAAAGAAAAATGTGCTAGGTGCTCCTGCTTCTAACACAGATGGTTTTCTTTGGAGAGATAGCTATGTTTATTCTTCTCAGCTGAATAGGCCTATATTGAACAAAATGAGCCTGTCTCCACCTTGAAATCTGATATTTGAGGGAGTAGTCCTTGCAGAAACTACTTCAATTCTGAAAGGAAAACAATGTGCTAGATGCTGCGGCTTCTCACATACCTGTTTTTCTTTGGAGAGCTACATGTGTTTCTTCAACGCAGCCCAGTGGGCCGATTTGCATCGGGGAAAGCTATTGTTCTCATAAAACACCAAAGTTTCAGCAGTGCTCTTTCAAAAACTCAGCATATTTTCACAGGAAAACAATGTGCTAGTTGCTCCTGCATCTAACACGAATGGCTTCTTTTCTAGAGATGCATGCTTTTCTTCATCGTAGCTGAATAGGCCTATTTGGATCAAATGAGCCTTTCTCCACCTTGAAAATTCTGATTTGCAGGAAGTATTCCTTTCAAAAACGAACTCAATTTTAGTAGGGAAAGTATGTGCCTGATGCTCCTGCTCTCAGAGCACATGGTTTTCTTCGAGAAATGCGTGCGTTTCGTCCACTCAACTGAATTGGCCTATTTGGACCAAAATCATCCTTTCTCCACCTTGAAATCTATGTTTTGCAGGAAGTGTTCCTCTCAAAAACGACCTCAATTCACAATGGAAAATAATATGCTAGATGCGGCACGTTCTAGCATACATGCTTGTCTTTGGAGAGGTGCATGGGTTTCTTCACCTGAGCTGAATAGGCCTATTTGGATCAAAGAGAGCCTATATTCACTTTGAAACATCAAAGTTGCAGGCAGTACTTTGGCCAAAACTACCACCATTCTCACAGGAAAACAATGGCTACTTGCTACTGCATCTAACAGAAACCCTTGTGTTCTCGAGACACATGTGCTTCTTCCACGTAGCTGAAGAGGCCTCTTGGGAAAAAAGTGAGCCTTTATTCACCATGAAACTTCTGTTTTGCAGGAAGTATTCCTTCAAACACTACTTCAATTTTCACTGGGAAACAATTGGGTAGATGCTCCAGCTTCTAGCTCACGTGGTTTTCTCTTGGAAGATACTTGTGTTTCATCAAGTCAGCCGAATTGGCCCATTTGGTGCAACCAACGCAGATATCCCGATTGAATCACCTAAGTCGGAGGAGGTATTTCCATTCCATCTAACTCAATTCTTATAGAGAAACAATACTGTAGATGCTGCTGCTTCTAACTTAGATGGCTTTCTTTGGAGATACATATGTTTCTTCTACTCAGCTGCATAGGCCTATATTGTACAAAGTGAAATTTTGTCCACGTTGATATCTATGATTTCAGGGAGTATTCCTTTCAAAAACTACCTCAAGTCTCACAGGAAAACATGTGATAGATGCCACAGCTCGTAACATAGATGGGTTTTTCTGAGAGACACTTGTGTTTCTTCACCTCAGCTGAATAGGTCAATTTTGAGCAAGCACCGCCTATCTGCAGCATGAAGCACGAAAATTCGTAGAAGTCTTTCTTTCAAAACTCACTAAATTCTCACAGGAAAACAATGTGGTTAATGTTGCAGTGTCTAGCAAACCTGGTTTTCTTTGGAGTGAATCGTGTGTTTCTTCACCTCAGCTGAGTAGGCCTATTTGGATTAAAGAGCGTGTATGTTCACCTTGAAACGCCGAAGGTGGAGGCTGTCGTCCTTCCAAAACTAGTACATTTCTCACAGGAAAACAATGGGCTACTTACTCCTGCGTCTAACACGAACAGCTTTTTTTCCAGAGATTCATGTGTTGTGTCAACTTAGCTCTATAGGACCACTCGGAAGAAAATGAGCCTTCCTCTCCTTGAAAATTATGATCTGCGTAAACTATTCCTTTCAAAAATTAACTTAATTTTCACAGGGGAACCAAGTCCGTGATGCTCCTGCTGCTAGCACACATGGATTTCTTTGAGAGATACTTGAGTTTCGTCCATTCAGCTGAATAGGCCCCCTTGGAAAATAATCAGACTTTCTCTACATTCAAATCTATGACATCAGGAATTATTTCTTATAAAACTCCCTCAAGTCCCTCAGGAAAACAAGGTGTCAGATGCTGTACCTTCTAGCATGCATCGTTTTCTTTGGAGAGGTTCATATGTTTCCTCAACTCAGCTCAATAGGCCTATTTGGATCCAAGAGAGCCTAGATTCACCTTGAAACACTGAAATTGTAGGCAGTACTCTTAACAAGTGGGACACAATTCTCAAAGGAAAAGAATGTGTTAGGTGCTCCTCTGTCTAAAAAGAATGGTTTTGTTTCCAGAGATACTTGTGTTTCTTCAACTCAGCAGAATAGGCCTATTTGGATCAAGAAGGAACTGTCCCCAGCTTGAAACATCCAAATTGGAGGACGTCTTTCTGTCAAAAACCATCTCAATTCTCACAGGAAAACAATGTGCTAGATGCTAGTGCGTCTAACAGGAATGGATTTTTTTCTGGAGATACACGTGTATCTTCTATTTAGCTGAATAAGCCTATTTGGAGCAACATGAGTCTTTCTCTACCTTGAAATTCTGATTTGCAACATGTACTCCTGTAAAACAAACTCAATGATCACAGGGAAGTAACGTGCTTGATGCTCCTGCTTTTAGCACACGTGGTTTTCACGAGAGATACATGTGATTCTTCCCCTCTGCTGAATAGGCCTACTTGCAACAAAGCCAGCCTTTTGCACTTTGAAAACAATGTCTGGCAGGAAGATTTCCTTTCAAAAACGAACTCAATACTCAGAGAAAAATAACGTCAGATGCTGCAGCTCCACACACAGAGGGTTTTCTTTGGAGTGATCCTTGTGTGTCTTCAACTCAGCTGAATAGGCCTAGAGGGAGGAAAGAGAGCCTACCTCCACCTTGAAACCCCTCAGTTGTGGGAAGTTTTCCTTTCAAAAAGTGACTTAACTCTTACAGGGAATCCATGTGCTAGATGCTGTAGATTCTAGCATATATGGTTTTCTTTCAGGAGTCACCTGTGTTTCCTCAACTCAACTGTTTAGACCTATAAACAGTCAGAAGCGCCTATCTCTAGCTTCAAACACCTAAACACCTAAACTAACTCATGTCACAGAAAGAAAATATTGTAGGCTCTCCTGCTTCCCAGGTGATTCTTCCATGACACAGGTGGGTTTCTTCAACTCAACTGAATAGGCCAATTTGGGAAAAAGGAGCCCTTTCACAACGCGATCACTGATTTGCAGGAAGCACTTCTTTCAAAACATAACTAAATATGCCAGGAAAACAATCTCTCAGGTGATCCTGCTTCTAATACAGATGGTTTTCTTTTGAGAGATCCATGTGTTTCTTCAATTTAGAAGAATGAGCCTATTTGGACAAAATGATCCTTTTTCCACCTTGAAAATTGTAATTTCTCTGAAGTATTCCCTTCAAACCCTAACTCAACTCTCACAGGCACACAACGTGCTAGATACGTGAGGCTCTAACATAGAGGCTTTTCTTTGGACAGATACATGTCTTTGCTCAAGTCAGCTGAATTGAACTTTTGAGAGTAAATAGCGCCTAGGTCCAGGATAAACCACGTATGTTTCAGGAAGTATTCCTATCAGATCTAACTCAATTCGCACAAAGAAACAATGTGCTACATGCTGCTGCTCCTAACCTAGATGGTTTTCTTCAGAGAACTACGTGTGTTTCTTTTAAGCAGATAATAGGTCTATGTGGAATAAAATGAGCAATATTCCACCATGAAAATGTGATTGGCAGCATGTAATGCTTTCAAAATTAACTCAGTTCTCACAGGAAAGAAAAATGTGCTAGGTGCTCCTGCTTCTAACACAGATGGTTTTCTTTGGAGAGATAGCTATGTTTATTCTTCTCAGCTGAATAGGCCTATATTGAACAAAATGAGCCTGTCTCCACCTTGAAATCTGATATTTGAGGGAGTAGTCCTTGCAGAAACTACTTCAATTCTGAAAGGAAAACAATGTGCTAGATGCTGCGGCTTCTCACATACCTGTTTTTCTTTGGAGAGCTACATGTGTTTCTTCAACGCAGCCCAGTGGGCCGATTTGCATCGGGGAAAGCTATTGTTCTCATAAAACACCAAAGTTTCAGCAGTGCTCTTTCAAAAACTCAGCATATTTTCACAGGAAAACAATGTGCTAGTTGCTCCTGCATCTAACACGAATGGCTTCTTTTCTAGAGATGCATGCTTTTCTTCATCGTAGCTGAATAGGCCTATTTGGATCAAATGAGCCTTTCTCCACCTTGAAAATTCTGATTTGCAGGAAGTATTCCTTTCAAAAACGAACTCAATTTTAGTAGGGAAAGTATGTGCCTGATGCTCCTGCTCTCAGAGCACATGGTTTTCTTCGAGAAATGCGTGCGTTTCGTCCACTCAACTGAATTGGCCTATTTGGACCAAAATCATCCTTTCTCCACCTTGAAATCTATGTTTTGCAGGAAGTGTTCCTCTCAAAAACGACCTCAATTCACAATGGAAAATAATATGCTAGATGCTGCACGTTCTAGCATACATGCTTGTCTTTGGAGAGGTGCATGGGTTTCTTCACCTGAGCTGAATAGGCCTATTTGGATCAAAGAGAGCCTATATTCACTTTGAAACATCAAAGTTGCAGGCAGTACTTTGGCCAAAACTACCACCATTCTCACAGGAAAACAATGGCTACTTGCTACTGCATCTAACAGAAACCCTTGTGTTCTCGAGACACATGTGCTTCTTCCACGTAGCTGAAGAGGCCTCTTGGGAAAAAAGTGAGCCTTCATTCACCATGAAACTTCTGTTTTGCAGGAAGTATTCCTTCAAACACTACTTCAATTTTCACTGGGAAACAATTGGGTAGATGCTCCAGCTTCTAGCTCACGTGGTTTTCTCTTGGAAGATACTTGTGTTTCATCAAGTCAGCCGAATTGGCCCATTTGGTGCAACCAACGCAGATATCCCGATTGAATCACCTAAGTCGGAGGAGGTATTTCCATTCCATCTAACTCAATTCTTATAGAGAAACAATACTGTAGATGCTGCTGCTTCTAACTTAGATGGCTTTCTTTGGAGATACATATGTTTCTTCTACTCAGCTGCATAGGCCTATATTGTACAAAGTGAAATTTTGTCCACGTTGATATCTATGATTTCAGGGAGTATTCCTTTCAAAAACTACCTCAAGTCTCACAGGAAAACATGTGATAGATGCCACAGCTCGTAACATAGATGGGTTTTTCTGAGAGACACTTGTGTTTCTTCACCTCAGCTGAATAGGTCAATTTTGAGCAAGCACCGCCTATCTGCAGCATGAAGCACGAAAATTCGTAGAAGTCTTTCTTTCAAAACTCACTAAATTCTCACAGGAAAACAATGTGGTTAATGTTGCAGTGTCTAGCAAACCTGGTTTTCTTTGGAGTGAATCGTGTGTTTCTTCACCTCAGCTGAGTAGGCCTATTTGGATTAAAGAGCGTGTATGTTCACCTTGAAACGCCGAAGGTGGAGGCTGTCGTCCTTCCAAAACTAGTACATTTCTCACAGGAAAACAATGGGCTACTTACTCCTGCATCTAACACGAACAGCTTTTTTTCCAGAGATTCATGTGTTGTGTCAACTTAGCTCTATAGGACCACTCGGAAGAAAATGAGCCTTCCTCTCCTTGAAAATTATGATCTGCGTAAACTATTCCTTTCAAAAATTAACTTAATTTTCACAGGGGAACCAAGTCCGTGATGCTCCTGCTGCTAGCACACATGGATTTCTTTGAGAGATACTTGAGTTTCGTCCATTCAGCTGAATAGGCCCCCTTGGAAAATAATCAGACTTTCTCTACATTCAAATCTATGACTTCAGGAATTATTTCTTATAAAACTCCCTCAAGTCCCTCAGGAAAACAAGGTGTCAGATGCTGTACCTTCTAGCATGCATCGTTTTCTTTGGAGAGGTTCATATGTTTCCTCAACTCAGCTCAATAGGCCTATTTGGATCCAAGAGAGCCTAGATTCACCTTGAAACACTGAAATTGTAGGCAGTACTCTTAACAAGTGGGACACAATTCTCAAAGGAAAAGAATGTGTTAGGTGCTCCTCTGTCTAAAAAGAATGGTTTTGTTTCCAGAGATACTTGTGTTTCTTCAACTCAGCAGAATAGGCCTATTTGGATCAAGAAGGAACTGTCCCCAGCTTGAAACATCCAAATTGGAGGACGTCTTTCTGTCAAAAACCATCTCAATTCTCACAGGAAAACAATGTGCTAGATGCTAGTGCGTCTAACAGGAATGGATTTTTTTCTGGAGATACACGTGTATCTTCTATTTAGCTGAATAGGCCTATTTGGAGCAACATGAGTCTTTCTCTACCTTGAAATTCTGATTTGCAACATGTACTCCTGTAAAACAAACTCAATGATCACAGGGAAGTAACGTGCTTGATGCTCCTGCTTTTAGCACACGTGGTTTTCACGAGAGATACATGTGATTCTTCCCCTCTGCTGAATAGGCCTACTTGCAACAAAGCCAGCCTTTTGCACTTTGAAAACAATGTCTGGCAGGAAGATTTCCTTTCAAAAACGAACTCAATACTCAGAGAAAAATAACGTCAGATGCTGCAGCTCCACACACAGAGGGTTTTCTTTGGAGTGATCCTTGTGTGTCTTCAACTCAGCTGAATAGGCCTAGAGGGAGGAAAGAGAGCCTACCTCCACCTTGAAACCCCTCAGTTGTGGGAAGTTTTCCTTTCAAAAAGTGACTTAACTCTTACAGGGAATCCATGTGCTAGATGCTGTAGATTCTAGCATATATGGTTTTCTTTCAGGAGTCACCTGTGTTTCCTCAACTCAACTGTTTAGACCTATAAACAGTCAGAAGCGCCTATCTCTAGCTTCAAACACCTAAACACCTAAACTAACTCATGTCACAGAAAGAAAATATTGTAGGCTCTCCTGCTTCCCAGGTGATTCTTCCATGACACAGGTGGGTTTCTTCAACTCAACTGAATAGGCCAATTTGGGAAAAAGGAGCCCTTTCACAACGCGATCACTGATTTGCAGGAAGCACTTCTTTCAAAACATAACTAAATATGCCAGGAAAACAATCTCTCAGGTGATCCTGCTTCTAATACAGATGGTTTTCTTTTGAGAGATCCATGTGTTTCTTCAATTTAGAAGAATGAGCCTATTTGGACAAAATGATCCTTTTTCCACCTTGAAAATTGTAATTTCTCTGAAGTATTCCCTTCAAACCCTAACTCAACTCTCACAGGCACACAACGTGCTAGATACGTGAGGCTCTAACATAGAGGCTTTTCTTTGGACAGATACATGTCTTTGCTCAAGTCAGCTGAATTGAACTTTTGAGAGTAAATAGCGCCTAGGTCCAGGATAAACCACGTATGTTTCAGGAAGTATTCCTATCAGATCTAACTCAATTCGCACAAAGAAACAATGTGCTACATGCTGCTGCTCCTAACCTAGATGGTTTTCTTCAGAGAACTACGTGTGTTTCTTTTAAGCAGATAATAGGTCTATGTGGAATAAAATGAGCAATAATCCACCATGAAAATGTGATTGGCAGCATGTAATGCTTTCAAAATTAACTCAGTTCTCACAGGAAAGAAAAATGTGCTAGGTGCTCCTGCTTCTAACACAGATGGTTTTCTTTGGAGAGATAGCTATGTTTATTCTTCTCAGCTGAATAGGCCTATATTGAACAAAATGAGCCTGTCTCCACCTTGAAATCTGATATTTGAGGGAGTAGTCCTTGCAGAAACTACTTCAATTCTGAAAGGAAAACAATGTGCTAGATGCTGCGGCTTCTCACATACCTGTTTTTCTTTGGAGAGCTACATGTGTTTCTTCAACGCAGCCCAGTGGGCCGATTTGCATCGGGGAAAGCTATTGTTCTCATAAAACACCAAAGTTTCAGCAGTGCTCTTTCAAAAACTCAGCATATTTTCACAGGAAAACAATGTGCTAGTTGCTCCTGCATCTAACACGAATGGCTTCTTTTCTAGAGATGCATGCTTTTCTTCATCGTAGCTGAATAGGCCTATTTGGATCAAATGAGCCTTTCTCCACCTTGAAAATTCTGATTTGCAGGAAGTATTCCTTTCAAAAACGAACTCAATTTTAGTAGGGAAAGTATGTGCCTGATGCTCCTGCTCTCAGAGCACATGGTTTTCTTCAAGAAATGCGTGCGTTTCGTCCACTCAACTGAATTGGCCTATTTGGACCAAAATCATCCTTTCTCCACCTTGAAATCTATGTTTTGCAGGAAGTGTTCCTCTCAAAAACGACCTCAATTCACAATGGAAAATAATATGCTAGATGCTGCACGTTCTAGCATACATGCTTGTCTTTGGAGAGGTGCATGGGTTTCTTCACCTGAGCTGAATAGGCCTATTTGGATCAAAGAGAGCCTATATTCACTTTGAAACATCAAAGTTGCAGGCAGTACTTTGGCCAAAACTACCACCATTCTCACAGGAAAACAATGGCTACTTGCTACTGCATCTAACAGAAACCCTTGTGTTCTCGAGACACATGTGCTTCTTCCACGTAGCTGAAGAGGCCTCTTGGGAAAAAAGTGAGCCTTCATTCACCATGAAACTTCTGTTTTGCAGGAAGTATTCCTTCAAACACTACTTCAATTTTCACTGGGAAACAATTGGGTAGATGCTCCAGCTTCTAGCTCACGTGGTTTTCTCTTGGAAGATACTTGTGTTTCATCAAGTCAGCCGAATTGGCCCATTTGGTGCAACCAACGCAGATATCCCGATTGAATCACCTAAGTCGGAGGAGGTATTTCCATTCCATCTAACTCAATTCTTATAGAGAAACAATACTGTAGATGCTGCTGCTTCTAACTTAGATGGCTTTCTTTGGAGATACATATGTTTCTTCTACTCAGCTGCATAGGCCTATATTGTACAAAGTGAAATTTTGTCCACGTTGATATCTATGATTTCAGGGAGTATTCCTTTCAAAAACTACCTCAAGTCTCACAGGAAAACATGTGATAGATGCCACAGCTCGTAACATAGATGGGTTTTTCTGAGAGACACTTGTGTTTCTTCACCTCAGCTGAATAGGTCAATTTTGAGCAAGCACCGCCTATCTGCAGCATGAAGCACGAAAATTCGTAGAAGTCTTTCTTTCAAAACTCACTAAATTCTCACAGGAAAACAATGTGGTTAATGTTGCAGTGTCTAGCAAACCTGGTTTTCTTTGGAGTGAATCGTGTGTTTCTTCACCTCAGCTGAGTAGGACTATTTGGATTAAAGAGCGTGTATGTTCACCTTGAAACGCCGAAGGTGGAGGCTGTCGTCCTTCCAAAACTAGTACATTTCTCACAGGAAAACAATGGGCTACTTACTCCTGCGTCTAACACGAACAGCTTTTTTTCCAGAGATTCATGTGTTGTGTCAACTTAGCTCTATAGGACCACTCGGAAGAAAATGAGCCTTCCTCTCCTTGAAAATTATGATCTGCGTAAACTATTCCTTTCAAAAATTAACTTAATTTTCACAGGGGAACCAAGTCCGTGATGCTCCTGCTGCTAGCACACATGGATTTCTTTGAGAGATACTTGAGTTTCGTCCATTCAGCTGAATAGGCCCCCTTGGAAAATAATCAGACTTTCTCTACATTCAAATCTATGACTTCAGGAATTATTTCTTATAAAACTCCCTCAAGTCCCTCAGGAAAACAAGGTGTCAGATGCTGTACCTTCTAGCATGCATCGTTTTCTTTGGAGAGGTTCATATGTTTCCTCAACTCAGCTCAATAGGCCTATTTGGATCCAAGAGAGCCTAGATTCACCTTGAAACACTGACATTGTAGGCAGTACTCTTAACAAGTGGGACACAATTCTCAAAGGAAAAGAATGTGTTAGGTGCTCCTCTGTCTAAAAAGAATGGTTTTGTTTCCAGAGATACTTGTGTTTCTTCAACTCAGCAGAATAGGCCTATTTGGATCAAGAAGGAACTGTCCCCAGCTTGAAACATCCAAATTGGAGGACGTCTTTCTGTCAAAAACCATCTCAATTCTCACAGGAAAACAATGTGCTAGATGCTAGTGCGTCTAACAGGAATGGATTTTTTTCTGGAGATACACGTGTATCTTCTATTTAGCTGAATAGGCCTATTTGGAGCAACATGAGTCTTTCTCTACCTTGAAATTCTGATTTGCAACATGTACTCCTGTAAAACAAACTCAATGATCACAGGGAAGTAACGTGCTTGATGCTCCTGCTTTTAGCACACGTGGTTTTCACGAGAGATACATGTGATTCTTCCCCTCTGCTGAATAGGCCTACTTGCAACAAAGCCAGCCTTTTGCACTTTGAAAACAATGTCTGGCAGGAAGATTTCCTTTCAAAAACGAACTCAATACTCAGAGAAAAATAACGTCAGATGCTGCAGCTCCACACACAGAGGGTTTTCTTTGGAGTGATCCTTGTGTGTCTTCAACTCAGCTGAATAGGCCTAGAGGGAGGAAAGAGAGCCTACCTCCACCTTGAAACCCCTCAGTTGTGGGAAGTTTTCCTTTCAAAAAGTGACTTAACTCTTACAGGGAATCCATGTGCTAGATGCTGTAGATTCTAGCATATATGGTTTTCTTTCAGGAGTCACCTGTGTTTCCTCAACTCAACTGTTTAGACCTATAAACAGTCAGAAGCGCCTATCTCTAGCTTCAAACACCTAAACACCTAAACTAACTCATGTCACAGAAAGAAAATATTGTAGGCTCTCCTGCTTCCCAGGTGATTCCTCCATGACACAGGTGGGTTTCTTCAACTCAACTGAATAGGCCAATTTGGGAAAAAGGAGCCCTTTCACAACGCGATCACTGATTTGCAGGAAGCACTTCTTTCAAAACATAACTAAATATGCCAGGAAAACAATCTCTCAGGTGATCCTGCTTCTAATACAGATGGTTTTCTTTTGAGAGATCCATGTGTTTCTTCAATTTAGAAGAATGAGCCTATTTGGACAAAATGATCCTTTTTCCACCTTGAAAATTGTAATTTCTCTGAAGTATTCCCTTCAAACCCTAACTCAACTCTCACAGGCACACAACGTGCTAGATACGTGAGGCTCTAACATAGAGGCTTTTCTTTGGACAGATACATGTCTTTGCTCAAGTCAGCTGAATTGAACTTTTGAGAGTAAATAGCGCCTAGGTCCAGGATAAACCACGTATGTTTCAGGAAGTATTCCTATCAGATCTAACTCAATTCGCACAAAGAAACAATGTGCTACATGCTGCTGCTCCTAACCTAGATGGTTTTCTTCAGAGAACTACGTGTGTTTCTTTTAAGCAGATAATAGGTCTATGTGGAATAAAATGAGCAATAATCCACCATGAAAATGTGATTGGCAGCATGTAATGCTTTCAAAATTAACTCAGTTCTCACAGGAAAGAAAAATGTGCTAGGTGCTCCTGCTTCTAACACAGATGGTTTTCTTTGGAGAGATAGCTATGTTTATTCTTCTCAGCTGAATAGGCCTATATTGAACAAAATGAGCCTGTCTCCACCTTGAAATCTGATATTTGAGGGAGTAGTCCTTGCAGAAACTACTTCAATTCTGAAAGGAAAACAATGTGCTAGATGCTGCGGCTTCTCACATACCTGTTTTTCTTTGGAGAGCTACATGTGTTTCTTCAACGCAGCCCAGTGGGCCGATTTGCATCGGGGAAAGCTATTGTTCTCATAAAACACCAAAGTTTCAGCAGTGCTCTTTCAAAAACTCAGCATATTTTCACAGGAAAACAATGTGCTAGTTGCTCCTGCATCTAACACGAATGGCTTCTTTTCTAGCGATGCATGCTTTTCTTCATCGTAGCTGAATAGGCCTATTTGGATCAAATGAGCCTTTCTCCACCTTGAGAATTCTGATTTGCAGGAAGTATTCCTTTCAAAAACGAACTCAATTTTAGTAGGGAAAGTATGTGCCTGATGCTCCTGCTCTCAGAGCACATGGTTTTCTTCGAGAAATGCGTGCGTTTCGTCCACTCAACTGAATTGGCCTATTTGGACCAAAATCATCCTTTCTCCACCTTGAAATCTATGTTTTGCAGGAAGTGTTCCTCTCAAAAACGACCTCAATTCACAATGGAAAATAATATGCTAGATGCTGCACGTTCTAGCATACATGCTTGTCTTTGGAGAGGTGCATGGGTTTCTTCACCTGAGCTGAATAGGCCTATTTGGATCAAAGAGAGCCTATATTCACTTTGAAACATCAAAGTTGCAGGCAGTACTTTGGCCAAAACTACCACCATTCTCACAGGAAAACAATGGCTACTTGCTACTGCATCTAACAGAAACCCTTGTGTTCTCGAGACACATGTGCTTCTTCCACGTAGCTGAAGAGGCCTCTTGGGAAAAAAGTGAGCCTTCATTCACCATGAAACTTCTGTTTTGCAGGAAGTATTCCTTCAAACACTACTTCAATTTTCACTGGGAAACAATTGGGTAGATGCTCCAGCTTCTAGCTCACGTGGTTTTCTCTTGGAAGATACTTGTGTTTCATCAAGTCAGCCGAATTGGCCCATTTGGTGCAACCAACGCAGATATCCCGATTGAATCACCTAAGTCGGAGGAGGTATTTCCATTCCATCTAACTCAATTCTTATAGAGAAACAATACTGTAGATGCTGCTGCTTCTAACTTAGATGGCTTTCTTTGGAGATACATATGTTTCTTCTACTCAGCTGCATAGGCCTATATTGTACAAAGTGAAATTTTGTCCACGTTGATATCTATGATTTCAGGGAGTATTCCTTTCAAAAACTACCTCAAGTCTCACAGGAAAACATGTGATAGATGCCACAGCTCGTAACATAGATGGGTTTTTCTGAGAGACACTTGTGTTTCTTCACCTCAGCTGAATAGGTCAATTTTGAGCAAGCACCGCCTATCTGCAGCATGAAGCACGAAAATTCGTAGAAGTCTTTCTTTCAAAACTCACTAAATTCTCACAGGAAAACAATGTGGTTAATGTTGCAGTGTCTAGCAAACCTGGTTTTCTTTGGAGTGAATCGTGTGTTTCTTCACCTCAGCTGAGTAGGCCTATTTGGATTAAAGAGCGTGTATGTTCACCTTGAAACGCCGAAGGTGGAGGCTGTCGTCCTTCCAAAACTAGTACATTTCTCACAGGAAAACAATGGGCTACTTACTCCTGCGTCTAACACGAACAGCTTTTTTTCCAGAGATTCATGTGTTGTGTCAACTTAGCTCTATAGGACCACTCGGAAGAAAATGAGCCTTCCTCTCCTTGAAAATTATGATCTGCGTAAACTATTCCTTTCAAAAATTAACTTAATTTTCACAGGGGAACCAAGTCCGTGATGCTCCTGCTGCTAGCACACATGGATTTCTTTGAGAGATACTTGAGTTTCGTCCATTCAGCTGAATAGGCCCCCTTGGAAAATAATCAGACTTTCTCTACATTCAAATCTATGACTTCAGGAATTATTTCTTATAAAACTCCCTCAAGTCCCTCAGGAAAACAAGGTGTCAGATGCTGTACCTTCTAGCATGCATCGTTTTCTTTGGAGAGGTTCATATGTTTCCTCAACTCAGCTCAATAGGCCTATTTGGATCCAAGAGAGCCTAGATTCACCTTGAAACACTGAAATTGTAGGCAGTACTCTTAACAAGTGGGACACAATTCTCAAAGGAAAAGAATGTGTTAGGTGCTCCTCTGTCTAAAAAGAATGGTTTTGTTTCCAGAGATACTTGTGTTTCTTCAACTCAGCAGAATAGGCCTATTTGGATCAAGAAGGAACTGTCCCCAGCTTGAAACATCCAAATTGGAGGACGTCTTTCTGTCAAAAACCATCTCAATTCTCACAGGAAAACAATGTGCTAGATGCTAGTGCGTCTAACAGGAATGGATTTTTTTCTGGAGATACACGTGTATCTTCTATTTAGCTGAATAGGCCTATTTGGAGCAACATGAGTCTTTCTCTACCTTGAAATTCTGATTTGCAACATGTACTCCTGTAAAACAAACTCAATGATCACAGGGAAGTAACGTGCTTGATGCTCCTGCTTTTAGCACACGTGGTTTTCACGAGAGATACATGTGATTCTTCCCCTCTGCTGAATAGGCCTACTTGCAACAAAGCCAGCCTTTTGCACTTTGAAAACAATGTCTGGCAGGAAGATTTCCTTTCAAAAACGAACTCAATACTCAGAGAAAAATAACGTCAGATGCTGCAGCTCCACACACAGAGGGTTTTCTTTGGAGTGATCCTTGTGTGTCTTCAACTCAGCTGAATAGGCCTAGAGGGAGGAAAGAGAGCCTACCTCCACCTTGAAACCCCTCAGTTGTGGGAAGTTTTCCTTTCAAAAAGTGACTTAACTCTTACAGGGAAACCATGTGCTAGATGCTGTAGATTCTAGCATATATGGTTTTCTTTCAGGAGTCACCTGTGTTTCCTCAACTCAACTGTTTAGACCTATAAACAGTCAGAAGCGCCTATCTCTAGCTTCAAACACCTAAACACCTAAACTAACTCATGTCACAGAAAGAAAATATTGTAGGCTCTCCTGCTTCCCAGGTGATTCTTCCATGACACAGGTGGGTTTCTTCAACTCAACTGAATAGGCCAATTTGGGAAAAAGGAGCCCTTTCACAACGCGATCACTGATTTGCAGGAAGCACTTCTTTCAAAACATAACTAAATATGCCAGGAAAACAATCTCTCAGGTGATCCTGCTTCTAATACAGATGGTTTTCTTTTGAGAGATCCATGTGTTTCTTCAATTTAGAAGAATGAGCCTATTTGGACAAAATGATCCTTTTTCCACCTTGAAAATTGTAATTTCTCTGAAGTATTCCCTTCAAACCCTAACTCAACTCTCACAGGCACACAACGTGCTAGATACGTGAGGCTCTAACATAGAGGCTTTTCTTTGGACAGATACATGTCTTTGCTCAAGTCAGCTGAATTGAACTTTTGAGAGTAAATAGCGCCTAGGTCCAGGATAAACCACGTATGTTTCAGGAAGTATTCCTATCAGATCTAACTCAATTCGCACAAAGAAACAATGTGCTACATGCTGCTGCTCCTAACCTAGATGGTTTTCTTCAGAGAACTACGTGTGTTTCTTTTAAGCAGATAATAGGTCTATGTGGAATAAAATGAGCAATAATCCACCATGAAAATGTGATTGGCAGCATGTAATGCTTTCAAAATTAACTCAGTTCTCACAGGAAAGAAAAATGTGCTAGGTGCTCCTGCTTCTAACACAGATGGTTTTCTTTGGAGAGATAGCTATGTTTATTCTTCTCAGCTGAATAGGCCTATATTGAACAAAATGAGCCTGTCTCCACCTTGAAATCTGATATTTGAGGGAGTAGTCCTTGCAGAAACTACTTCAATTCTGAAAGGAAAACAATGTGCTAGATGCTGCGGCTTCTCACATACCTGTTTTTCTTTGGAGAGCTACATGTGTTTCTTCAACGCAGCCCAGTGGGCCGATTTGCATCGGGGAAAGCTATTGTTCTCATAAAACACCAAAGTTTCAGCAGTGCTCTTTCAAAAACTCAGCATATTTTCACAGGAAAACAATGTGCTAGTTGCTCCTGCATCTAACACGAATGGCTTCTTTTCTAGAGATGCATGCTTTTCTTCATCGTAGCTGAATAGGCCTATTTGGATCAAATGAGCCTTTCTCCACCTTGAAAATTCTGATTTGCAGGAAGTATTCCTTTCAAAAACGAACTCAATTTTAGTAGGGAAAGTATGTGCCTGATGCTCCTGCTCTCAGAGCACATGGTTTTCTTCAAGAAATGCGTGCGTTTCGTCCACTCAACTGAATTGGCCTATTTGGACCAAAATCATCCTTTCTCCACCTTGAAATCTATGTTTTGCAGGAAGTGTTCCTCTCAAAAACGACCTCAATTCACAATGGAAAATAATATGCTAGATGCTGCACGTTCTAGCATACATGCTTGTCTTTGGAGAGGTGCATGGGTTTCTTCACCTGAGCTGAATAGGCCTATTTGGATCAAAGAGAGCCTATATTCACTTTGAAACATCAAAGTTGCAGGCAGTACTTTGGCCAAAACTACCACCATTCTCACAGGAAAACAATGGCTACTTGCTACTGCATCTAACAGAAACCCTTGTGTTCTCGAGACACATGTGCTTCTTCCACGTAGCTGAAGAGGCCTCTTGGGAAAAAAGTGAGCCTTCATTCACCATGAAACTTCTGTTTTGCAGGAAGTATTCCTTCAAACACTACTTCAATTTTCACTGGGAAACAATTGGGTAGATGCTCCAGCTTCTAGCTCACGTGGTTTTCTCTTGGAAGATACTTGTGTTTCATCAAGTCAGCCGAATTGGCCCATTTGGTGCAACCAACGCAGATATCCCGATTGAATCACCTAAGTCGGAGGAGGTATTTCCATTCCATCTAACTCAATTCTTATAGAGAAACAATACTGTAGATGCTGCTGCTTCTAACTTAGATGGCTTTCTTTGGAGATACATATGTTTCTTCTACTCAGCTGCATAGGCCTATATTGTACAAAGTGAAATTTTGTCCACGTTGATATCTATGATTTCAGGGAGTATTCCTTTCAAAAACTACCTCAAGTCTCACAGGAAAACATGTGATAGATGCCACAGCTCGTAACATAGATGGGTTTTTCTGAGAGACACTTGTGTTTCTTCACCTCAGCTGAATAGGTCAATTTTGAGCAAGCACCGCCTATCTGCAGCATGAAGCACGAAAATTCGTAGAAGTCTTTCTTTCAAAACTCACTAAATTCTCACAGGAAAACAATGTGGTTAATGTTGCAGTGTCTAGCAAACCTGGTTTTCTTTGGAGTGAATCGTGTGTTTCTTCACCTCAGCTGAGTAGGCCTATTTGGATTAAAGAGCGTGTATGTTCACCTTGAAACGCCGAAGGTGGAGGCTGTCGTCCTTCCAAAACTAGTACATTTCTCACAGGAAAACAATGGGCTACTTACTCCTGCGTCTAACACGAACAGCTTTTTTTCCAGAGATTCATGTGTTGTGTCAACTTAGCTCTATAGGACCACTCGGAAGAAAATGAGCCTTCCTCTCCTTGAAAATTATGATCTGCGTAAACTATTCCTTTCAAAAATTAACTTAATTTTCACAGGGGAACCAAGTCCGTGATGCTCCTGCTGCTAGCACACATGGATTTCTTTGAGAGATACTTGAGTTTCGTCCATTCAGCTGAATAGGCCCCCTTGGAAAATAATCAGACTTTCTCTACATTCAAATCTATGACTTCAGGAATTATTTCTTATAAAACTCCCTCAAGTCCCTCAGGAAAACAAGGTGTCAGATGCTGTACCTTCTAGCATGCATCGTTTTCTTTGGAGAGGTTCATATGTTTCCTCAACTCAGCTCAATAGGCCTATTTGGATCCAAGAGAGCCTAGATTCACCTTGAAACACTGACATTGTAGGCAGTACTCTTAACAAGTGGGACACAATTCTCAAAGGAAAAGAATGTGTTAGGTGCTCCTCTGTCTAAAAAGAATGGTTTTGTTTCCAGAGATACTTGTGTTTCTTCAACTCAGCAGAATAGGCCTATTTGGATCAAGAAGGAACTGTCCCCAGCTTGAAACATCCAAATTGGAGGACGTCTTTCTGTCAAAAACCATCTCAATTCTCACAGGAAAACAATGTGCTAGATGCTAGTGCGTCTAACAGGAATGGATTTTTTTCTGGAGATACACGTGTATCTTCTATTTAGCTGAATAGGCCTATTTGGAGCAACATGAGTCTTTCTCTACCTTGAAATTCTGATTTGCAACATGTACTCCTGTAAAACAAACTCAATGATCACAGGGAAGTAACGTGCTTGATGCTCCTGCTTTTAGCACACGTGGTTTTCACGAGAGATACATGTGATTCTTCCCCTCTGCTGAATAGGCCTACTTGCAACAAAGCCAGCCTTTTGCACTTTGAAAACAATGTCTGGCAGGAAGATTTCCTTTCAAAAACGAACTCAATACTCAGAGAAAAATAACGTCAGATGCTGCAGCTCCACACACAGAGGGTTTTCTTTGGAGTGATCCTTGTGTGTCTTCAACTCAGCTGAATAGGCCTAGAGGGAGGAAAGAGAGCCTACCTCCACCTTGAAACCCCTCAGTTGTGGGAAGTTTTCCTTTCAAAAAGTGACTTAACTCTTACAGGGAATCCATGTGCTAGATGCTGTAGATTCTAGCATATATGGTTTTCTTTCAGGAGTCACCTGTGTTTCCTCAACTCAACTGTTTAGACCTATAAACAGTCAGAAGCGCCTATCTCTAGCTTCAAACACCTAAACACCTAAACTAACTCATGTCACAGAAAGAAAATATTGTAGGCTCTCCTGCTTCCCAGGTGATTCCTCCATGACACAGGTGGGTTTCTTCAACTCAACTGAATAGGCCAATTTGGGAAAAAGGAGCCCTTTCACAACGCGATCACTGATTTGCAGGAAGCACTTCTTTCAAAACATAACTAAATATGCCAGGAAAACAATCTCTCAGGTGATCCTGCTTCTAATACAGATGGTTTTCTTTTGAGAGATCCATGTGTTTCTTCAATTTAGAAGAATGAGCCTATTTGGACAAAATGATCCTTTTTCCACCTTGAAAATTGTAATTTCTCTGAAGTATTCCCTTCAAACCCTAACTCAACTCTCACAGGCACACAACGTGCTAGATACGTGAGGCTCTAACATAGAGGCTTTTCTTTGGACAGATACATGTCTTTGCTCAAGTCAGCTGAATTGAACTTTTGAGAGTAAATAGCGCCTAGGTCCAGGATAAACCACGTATGTTTCAGGAAGTATTCCTATCAGATCTAACTCAATTCGCACAAAGAAACAATGTGCTACATGCTGCTGCTCCTAACCTAGATGGTTTTCTTCAGAGAACTACGTGTGTTTCTTTTAAGCAGATAATAGGTCTATGTGGAATAAAATGAGCAATAATCCACCATGAAAATGTGATTGGCAGCATGTAATGCTTTCAAAATTAACTCAGTTCTCACAGGAAAGAAAAATGTGCTAGGTGCTCCTGCTTCTAACACAGATGGTTTTCTTTGGAGAGATAGCTATGTTTATTCTTCTCAGCTGAATAGGCCTATATTGAACAAAATGAGCCTGTCTCCACCTTGAAATCTGATATTTGAGGGAGTAGTCCTTGCAGAAACTACTTCAATTCTGAAAGGAAAACAATGTGCTAGATGCTGCGGCTTCTCACATACCTGTTTTTCTTTGGAGAGCTACATGTGTTTCTTCAACGCAGCCCAGTGGGCCGATTTGCATCGGGGAAAGCTATTGTTCTCATAAAACACCAAAGTTTCAGCAGTGCTCTTTCAAAAACTCAGCATATTTTCACAGGAAAACAATGTGCTAGTTGCTCCTGCATCTAACACGAATGGCTTCTTTTCTAGCGATGCATGCTTTTCTTCATCGTAGCTGAATAGGCCTATTTGGATCAAATGAGCCTTTCTCCACCTTGAGAATTCTGATTTGCAGGAAGTATTCCTTTCAAAAACGAACTCAATTTTAGTAGGGAAAGTATGTGCCTGATGCTCCTGCTCTCAGAGCACATGGTTTTCTTCGAGAAATGCGTGCGTTTCGTCCACTCAACTGAATTGGCCTATTTGGACCAAAATCATCCTTTCTCCACCTTGAAATCTATGTTTTGCAGGAAGTGTTCCTCTCAAAAACGACCTCAATTCACAATGGAAAATAATATGCTAGATGCTGCACGTTCTAGCATACATGCTTGTCTTTGGAGAGGTGCATGGGTTTCTTCACCTGAGCTGAATAGGCCTATTTGGATCAAAGAGAGCCTATATTCACTTTGAAACATCAAAGTTGCAGGCAGTACTTTGGCCAAAACTACCACCATTCTCACAGGAAAACAATGGCTACTTGCTACTGCATCTAACAGAAACCCTTGTGTTCTCGAGACACATGTGCTTCTTCCACGTAGCTGAAGAGGCCTCTTGGGAAAAAAGTGAGCCTTCATTCACCATGAAACTTCTGTTTTGCAGGAAGTATTCCTTCAAACACTACTTCAATTTTCACTGGGAAACAATTGGGTAGATGCTCCAGCTTCTAGCTCACGTGGTTTTCTCTTGGAAGATACTTGTGTTTCATCAAGTCAGCCGAATTGGCCCATTTGGTGCAACCAACGCAGATATCCCGATTGAATCACCTAAGTCGGAGGAGGTATGTCCATTCCATCTAACTCAATTCTTATAGAGAAACAATACTGTAGATGCTGCTGCTTCTAACTTAGATGGCTTTCTTTGGAGATACATATGTTTCTTCTACTCAGCTGCATAGGCCTATATTGTACAAAGTGAAATTTTGTCCACGTTGATATCTATGATTTCAGGGAGTATTCCTTTCAAAAACTACCTCAAGTCTCACAGGAAAACATGTGATAGATGCCACAGCTCGTAACATAGATGGGTTTTTCTGAGAGACACTTGTGTTTCTTCACCTCAGCTGAATAGGTCAATTTTGAGCAAGCACCGCCTATCTGCAGCATGAAGCACGAAAATTCGTAGAAGTCTTTCTTTCAAAACTCACTAAATTCTCACAGGAAAACAATGTGGTTAATGTTGCAGTGTCTAGCAAACCTGGTTTTCTTTGGAGTGAATCGTGTGTTTCTTCACCTCAGCTGAGTAGGCCTATTTGGATTAAAGAGCGTGTATGTTCACCTTGAAACGCCGAAGGTGGAGGCTGTCGTCCTTCCAAAACTAGTACATTTCTCACAGGAAAACAATGGGCTACTTACTCCTGCGTCTAACACGAACAGCTTTTTTTCCAGAGATTCATGTGTTGTGTCAACTTAGCTCTATAGGACCACTCGGAAGAAAATGAGCCTTCCTCTCCTTGAAAATTATGATCTGCGTAAACTATTCCTTTCAAAAATTAACTTAATTTTCACAGGGGAACCAAGTCCGTGATGCTCCTGCTGCTAGCACACATGGATTTCTTTGAGAGATACTTGAGTTTCGTCCATTCAGCTGAATAGGCCCCCTTGGAAAATAATCAGACTTTCTCTACATTCAAATCTATGACTTCAGGAATTATTTCTTATAAAACTCCCTCAAGTCCCTCAGGAAAACAAGGTGTCAGATGCTGTACCTTCTAGCATGCATCGTTTTCTTTGGAGAGGTTCATATGTTTCCTCAACTCAGCTCAATAGGCCTATTTGGATCCAAGAGAGCCTAGATTCACCTTGAAACACTGAAATTGTAGGCAGTACTCTTAACAAGTGGGACACAATTCTCAAAGGAAAAGAATGTGTTAGGTGCTCCTCTGTCTAAAAAGAATGGTTTTGTTTCCAGAGATACTTGTGTTTCTTCAACTCAGCAGAATAGGCCTATTTGGATCAAGAAGGAACTGTCCCCAGCTTGAAACATCCAAATTGGAGGACGTCTTTCTGTCAAAAACCATCTCAATTCTCACAGGAAAACAATGTGCTAGATGCTAGTGCGTCTAACAGGAATGGATTTTTTTCTGGAGATACACGTGTATCTTCTATTTAGCTGAATAGGCCTATTTGGAGCAACATGAGTCTTTCTCTACCTTGAAATTCTGATTTGCAACATGTACTCCTGTAAAACAAACTCAATGATCACAGGGAAGTAACGTGCTTGATGCTCCTGCTTTTAGCACACGTGGTTTTCACGAGAGATACATGTGATTCTTCCCCTCTGCTGAATAGGCCTACTTGCAACAAAGCCAGCCTTTTGCACTTTGAAAACAATGTCTGGCAGGAAGATTTCCTTTCAAAAACGAACTCAATACTCAGAGAAAAATAACGTCAGATGCTGCAGCTCCACACACAGAGGGTTTTCTTTGGAGTGATCCTTGTGTGTCTTCAACTCAGCTGAATAGGCCTAGAGGGAGGAAAGAGAGCCTACCTCCACCTTGAAACCCCTCAGTTGTGGGAAGTTTTCCTTTCAAAAAGTGACTTAACTCTTACAGGGAAACCATGTGCTAGATGCTGTAGATTCTAGCATATATGGTTTTCTTTCAGGAGTCACCTGTGTTTCCTCAACTCAACTGTTTAGACCTATAAACAGTCAGAAGCGCCTATCTCTAGCTTCAAACACCTAAACACCTAAACTAACTCATGTCACAGAAAGAAAATATTGTAGGCTCTCCTGCTTCCCAGGTGATTCTTCCATGACACAGGTGGGTTTCTTCAACTCAACTGAATAGGCCAATTTGGGAAAAAGGAGCCCTTTCACAACGCGATCACTGATTTGCAGGAAGCACTTCTTTCAAAACATAACTAAATATGCCAGGAAAACAATCTCTCAGGTGATCCTGCTTCTAATACAGATGGTTTTCTTTTGAGAGATCCATGTGTTTCTTCAATTTAGAAGAATGAGCCTATTTGGACAAAATGATCCTTTTTCCACCTTGAAAATTGTAATTTCTCTGAAGTATTCCCTTCAAACCCTAACTCAACTCTCACAGGCACACAACGTGCTAGATACGTGAGGCTCTAACATAGAGGCTTTTCTTTGGACAGATACATGTCTTTGCTCAAGTCAGCTGAATTGAACTTTTGAGAGTAAATAGCGCCTAGGTCCAGGATAAACCACGTATGTTTCAGGAAGTATTCCTATCAGATCTAACTCAATTCGCACAAAGAAACAATGTGCTACATGCTGCTGCTCCTAACCTAGATGGTTTTCTTCAGAGAACTACGTGTGTTTCTTTTAAGCAGATAATAGGTCTATGTGGAATAAAATGAGCAATAATCCACCATGAAAATGTGATTGGCAGCATGTAATGCTTTCAAAATTAACTCAGTTCTCACAGGAAAGAAAAATGTGCTAGGTGCTCCTGCTTCTAACACAGATGGTTTTCTTTGGAGAGATAGCTATGTTTATTCTTCTCAGCTGAATAGGCCTATATTGAACAAAATGAGCCTGTCTCCACCTTGAAATCTGATATTTGAGGGAGTAGTCCTTGCAGAAACTACTTCAATTCTGAAAGGAAAACAATGTGCTAGATGCTGCGGCTTCTCACATACCTGTTTTTCTTTGGAGAGCTACATGTGTTTCTTCAACGCAGCCCAGTGGGCCGATTTGCATCGGGGAAAGCTATTGTTCTCATAAAACACCAAAGTTTCAGCAGTGCTCTTTCAAAAACTCAGCATATTTTCACAGGAAAACAATGTGCTAGTTGCTCCTGCATCTAACACGAATGGCTTCTTTTCTAGAGATGCATGCTTTTCTTCATCGTAGCTGAATAGGCCTATTTGGATCAAATGAGCCTTTCTCCACCTTGAAAATTCTGATTTGCAGGAAGTATTCCTTTCAAAAACGAACTCAATTTTAGTAGGGAAAGTATGTGCCTGATGCTCCTGCTCTCAGAGCACATGGTTTTCTTCGAGAAATGCGTGCGTTTCGTCCACTCAACTGAATTGGCCTATTTGGACCAAAATCATCCTTTCTCCACCTTGAAATCTATGTTTTGCAGGAAGTGTTCCTCTCAAAAACGACCTCAATTCACAATTGAAAATAATATGCTAGATGCGGCACGTTCTAGCATACATGCTTGTCTTTGGAGAGGTGCATGGGTTTCTTCACCTGAGCTGAATAGGCCTATTTGGATCAAAGAGAGCCTATATTCACTTTGAAACATCAAAGTTGCAGGCAGTACTTTGGCCAAAACTACCACCATTCTCACAGGAAAACAATGGCTACTTGCTACTGCATCTAACAGAAACCCTTGTGTTCTCGAGACACATGTGCTTCTTCCACGTAGCTGAAGAGGCCTCTTGGGAAAAAAGTGAGCCTTCATTCACCATGAAACTTCTGTTTTGCAGGAAGTATTCCTTCAAACACTACTTCAATTTTCACTGGGAAACAATTGGGTAGATGCTCCAGCTTCTAGCTCACGTGGTTTTCTCTTGGAAGATACTTGTGTTTCATCAAGTCAGCCGAATTGGCCCATTTGGTGCAACCAACGCAGATATCCCGATTGAATCACCTAAGTCGGAGGAGGTATTTCCATTCCATCTAACTCAATTCTTATAGAGAAACAATACTGTAGATGCTGCTGCTTCTAACTTAGATGGCTTTCTTTGGAGATACATATGTTTCTTCTACTCAGCTGCATAGGCCTATATTGTACAAAGTGAAATTTTGTCCACGTTGATATCTATGATTTCAGGGAGTATTCCTTTCAAAAACTACCTCAAGTCTCACAGGAAAACATGTGATAGATGCCACAGCTCGTAACATAGATGGGTTTTTCTGAGAGACACTTGTGTTTCTTCACCTCAGCTGAATAGGTCAATTTTGAGCAAGCACCGCCTATCTGCAGCATGAAGCACGAAAATTCGTAGAAGTCTTTCTTTCAAAACTCACTAAATTCTCACAGGAAAACAATGTGGTTAATGTTGCAGTGTCTAGCAAACCTGGTTTTCTTTGGAGTGAATCGTGTGTTTCTTCACCTCAGCTGAGTAGGCCTATTTGGATTAAAGAGCGTGTATGTTCACCTTGAAACGCCGAAGGTGGAGGCTGTCGTCCTTCCAAAACTAGTACATTTCTCACAGGAAAACAATGGGCTACTTACTCCTGCGTCTAACACGAACAGCTTTTTTTCCAGAGATTCATGTGTTGTGTCAACTTAGCTCTATAGGACCACTCGGAAGAAAATGAGCCTTCCTCTCCTTGAAAATTATGATCTGCGTAAACTATTCCTTTCAAAAATTAACTTAATTTTCACAGGGGAACCAAGTCCGTGATGCTCCTGCTGCTAGCACACATGGATTTCTTTGAGAGATACTTGAGTTTCGTCCATTCAGCTGAATAGGCCCCCTTGGAAAATAATCAGACTTTCTCTACATTCAAATCTATGACTTCAGGAATTATTTCTTATAAAACTCCCTCAAGTCCCTCAGGAAAACAAGGTGTCAGATGCTGTACCTTCTAGCATGCATCGTTTTCTTTGGAGAGGTTCATATGTTTCCTCAACTCAGCTCAATAGGCCTATTTGGATCCAAGAGAGCCTAGATTCACCTTGAAACACTGAAATTGTAGGCAGTACTCTTAACAAGTGGGACACAATTCTCAAAGGAAAAGAATGTGTTAGGTGCTCCTCTGTCTAAAAAGAATGGTTTTGTTTCCAGAGATACTTGTGTTTCTTCAACTCAGCAGAATAGGCCTATTTGGATCAAGAAGGAACTGTCCCCAGCTTGAAACATCCAAATTGGAGGACGTCTTTCTGTCAAAAACCATCTCAATTCTCACAGGAAAACAATGTGCTAGATGCTAGTGCGTCTAACAGGAATGGATTTTTTTCTGGAGATACACGTGTATCTTCTATTTAGCTGAATAGGCCTATTTGGAGCAACATGAGTCTTTCTCTACCTTGAAATTCTGATTTGCAACATGTACTCCTGTAAAACAAACTCAATGATCACAGGGAAGTAACGTGCTTGATGCTCCTGCTTTTAGCACACGTGGTTTTCACGAGAGATACATGTGATTCTTCCCCTCTGCTGAATAGGCCTACTTGCAACAAAGCCAGCCTTTTGCACTTTGAAAACAATGTCTGGCAGGAAGATTTCCTTTCAAAAACGAACTCAATACTCAGAGAAAAATAACGTCAGATGCTGCAGCTCCACACACAGAGGGTTTTCTTTGGAGTGATCCTTGTGTGTCTTCAACTCAGCTGAATAGGCCTAGAGGGAGGAAAGAGAGCCTACCTCCACCTTGAAACCCCTCAGTTGTGGGAAGTTTTCCTTTCAAAAAGTGACTTAACTCTTACAGGGAAACCATGTGCTAGATGCTGTAGATTCTAGCATATATGGTTTTCTTTCAGGAGTCACCTGTGTTTCCTCAACTCAACTGTTTAGACCTATTAACAGTCAGAAGCGCCTATCTCTAGCTTCAAACACCTAAACACCTAAACTAACTCATGTCACAGAAAGAAAATATTGTAGGCTCTCCTGCTTCCCAGGTGATTCTTCCATGACACAGGTGGGTTTCTTCAACTCAACTGAATAGGCCAATTTGGGAAAAAGGAGCCCTTTCACAACGCGATCACTGATTTGCAGGAAGCACTTCTTTCAAAACATAACTAAATATGCCAGGAAAACAATCTCTCAGGTGATCCTGCTTCTAATACAGATGGTTTTCTTTTGAGAGATCCATGTGTTTCTTCAATTTAGAAGAATGAGCCTATTTGGACAAAATGATCCTTTTTCCACCTTGAAAATTGTAATTTCTCTGAAGTATT
Organism: Castor canadensis; assembly: GCF_047511655.1. Taxonomy (NCBI): domain Eukaryota; kingdom Metazoa; phylum Chordata; class Mammalia; order Rodentia; family Castoridae; genus Castor; species Castor canadensis. Next base: position 151,801,505 of record NC_133387.1, on the reverse strand, counting down.
CCCTTCAAACCCTAACTCAACTCTCACAGGCACACAACGTGCTAGATACGTGAGGCTCTAACATAGAGGCTTTTCTTTGGACAGATACATGTCTTTGCTCAAGTCAGCTGAATTGAACTTTTGAGAGTAAATAGCGCCTAGGTCCAGGATAAACCACGTATGTTTCAGGAAGTATTCCTATCAGATCTAACTCAATTCGCACAAAGAAACAATGTGCTACATGCTGCTGCTCCTAACCTAGATGGTTTTCTTCAGAGAACTACGTGTGTTTCTTTTAAGCAGATAATAGGTCTATGTGGAATAAAATGAGCAATAATCCACCATGAAAATGTGATTGGCAGCATGTAATGCTTTCAAAATTAACTCAGTTCTCACAGGAAAGAAAAATGTGCTAGGTGCTCCTGCTTCTAACACAGATGGTTTTCTTTGGAGAGATAGCTATGTTTATTCTTCTCAGCTGAATAGGCCTATATTGAACAAAATGAGCCTGTCTCCACCTTGAAATCTGATATTTGAGGGAGTAGTCCTTGCAGAAACTACTTCAATTCTGAAAGGAAAACAATGTGCTAGATGCTGCGGCTTCTCACATACCTGTTTTTCTTTGGAGAGCTACATGTGTTTCTTCAACGCAGCCCAGTGGGCCGATTTGCATCGGGGAAAGCTATTGTTCTCATAAAACACCAAAGTTTCAGCAGTGCTCTTTCAAAAACTCAGCATATTTTCACAGGAAAACAATGTGCTAGTTGCTCCTGCATCTAACACGAATGGCTTCTTTTCTAGCGATGCATGCTTTTCTTCATCGTAGCTGAATAGGCCTATTTGGATCAAATGAGCCTTTCTCCACCTTGAGAATTCTGATTTGCAGGAAGTATTCCTTTCAAAAACGAACTCAATTTTAGTAGGGAAAGTATGTGCCTGATGCTCCTGCTCTCAGAGCACATGGTTTTCTTCGAGAAATGCGTGCGTTTCGTCCACTCAACTGAATTGGCCTATTTGGACCAAAATCATCCTTTCTCCACCTTGAAATCTATGTTTTGCAGGAAGTGTTCCTCTCAAAAACGACCTCAATTCACAATGGAAAATAATATGCTAGATGCGGCACGTTCTAGCATACATGCTTGTCTTTGGAGAGGTGCATGGGTTTCTTCACCTGAGCTGAATAGGCCTATTTGGATCAAAGAGAGCCTATATTCACTTTGAAACATCAAAGTTGCAGGCAGTACTTTGGCCAAAACTACCACCATTCTCACAGGAAAACAATGGCTACTTGCTACTGCATCTAACAGAAACCCTTGTGTTCTCGAGACACATGTGCTTCTTCCACGTAGCTGAAGAGGCCTCTTGGGAAAAAAGTGAGCCTTTATTCACCATGAAACTTCTGTTTTGCAGGAAGTATTCCTTCAAACACTACTTCAATTTTCACTGGGAAACAATTGGGTAGATGCTCCAGCTTCTAGCTCACGTGGTTTTCTCTTGGAAGATACTTGTGTTTCATCAAGTCAGCCGAATTGGCCCATTTGGTGCAACCAACGCAGATATCCCGATTGAATCACCTAAGTCGGAGGAGGTATTTCCATTCCATCTAACTCAATTCTTATAGAGAAACAATACTGTAGATGCTGCTGCTTCTAACTTAGATGGCTTTCTTTGGAGATACATATGTTTCTTCTACTCAGCTGCATAGGCCTATATTGTACAAAGTGAAATTTTGTCCACGTTGATATCTATGATTTCAGGGAGTATTCCTTTCAAAAACTACCTCAAGTCTCACAGGAAAACATGTGATAGATGCCACAGCTCGTAACATAGATGGGTTTTTCTGAGAGACACTTGTGTTTCTTCACCTCAGCTGAATAGGTCAATTTTGAGCAAGCACCGCCTATCTGCAGCATGAAGCATGAAAATTCGTAGAAGTCTTTCTTTCAAAACTCACTAAATTCTCACAGGAAAACAATGTGGTTAATGTTGCAGTGTCTAGCAAACCTGGTTTTCTTTGGAGTGAATCGTGTGTTTCTTCACCTCAGCTGAGTAGGCCTATTTGGATTAAAGAGCGTGTATGTTCACCTTGAAACGCCGAAGGTGGAGGCTGTCGTCCTTCCAAAACTAGTACATTTCTCACAGGAAAACAATGGGCTACTTACTCCTGCGTCTAACACGAACAGCTTTTTTTCCAGAGATTCATGTGTTGTGTCAACTTAGCTCTATAGGACCACTCGGAAGAAAATGAGCCTTCCTCTCCTTGAAAATTATGATCTGCGTAAACTATTCCTTTCAAAAATTAACTTAATTTTCACAGGGGAACCAAGTCCGTGATGCTCCTGCTGCTAGCACACATGGATTTCTTTGAGAGATACTTGAGTTTCGTCCATTCAGCTGAATAGGCCCCCTTGGAAAATAATCAGACTTTCTCTACATTCAAATCTATGACTTCAGGAATTATTTCTTATAAAACTCCCTCAAGTCCCTCAGGAAAACAAGGTGTCAGATGCTGTACCTTCTAGCATGCATCGTTTTCTTTGGAGAGGTTCATATGTTTCCTCAACTCAGCTCAATAGGCCTATTTGGATCCAAGAGAGCCTAGATTCACCTTGAAACACTGAAATTGTAGGCAGTACTCTTAACAAGTGGGACACAATTCTCAAAGGAAAAGAATGTGTTAGGTGCTCCTCTGTCTAAAAAGAATGGTTTTGTTTCCAGAGATACTTGTGTTTCTTCAACTCAGCAGAATAGGCCTATTTGGATCAAGAAGGAACTGTCCCCAGCTTGAAACATCCAAATTGGAGGACGTCTTTCTGTCAAAAACCATCTCAATTCTCACAGGAAAACAATGTGCTAGATGCTAGTGCGTCTAACAGGAATGGATTTTTTTCTGGAGATACACGTGTATCTTCTATTTAGCTGAATAAGCCTATTTGGAGCAACATGAGTCTTTCTCTACCTTGAAATTCTGATTTGCAACATGTACTCCTGTAAAACAAACTCAATGATCACAGGGAAGTAACGTGCTTGATGCTCCTGCTTTTAGCACACGTGGTTTTCACGAGAGATACATGTGATTCTTCCCCTCTGCTGAATAGGCCTACTTGCAACAAAGCCAGCCTTTTGCACTTTGAAAACAATGTCTGGCAGGAAGATTTCCTTTCAAAAACGAACTCAATACTCAGAGAAAAATAACGTCAGATGCTGCAGCTCCACACACAGAGGGTTTTCTTTGGAGTGATCCTTGTGTGTCTTCAACTCAGCTGAATAGGCCTAGAGGGAGGAAAGAGAGCCTACCTCCACCTTGAAACCCCTCAGTTGTGGGAAGTTTTCCTTTCAAAAAGTGACTTAACTCTTACAGGGAATCCATGTGCTAGATGCTGTAGATTCTAGCATATATGGTTTTCTTTCAGGAGTCACCTGTGTTTCCTCAACTCAACTGTTTAGACCTATAAACAGTCAGAAGCGCCTATCTCTAGCTTCAAACACCTAAACACCTAAACTAACTCATGTCACAGAAAGAAAATATTGTAGGCTCTCCTGCTTCCCAGGTGATTCTTCCATGACACAGGTGGGTTTCTTCAACTCAACTGAATAGGCCAATTTGGGAAAAAGGAGCCCTTTCACAACGCGATCACTGATTTGCAGGAAGCACTTCTTTCAAAACATAACTAAATATGCCAGGAAAACAATCTCTCAGGTGATCCTGCTTCTAATACAGATGGTTTTCTTTTGAGAGATCCATGTGTTTCTTCAATTTAGAAGAATGAGCCTATTTGGACAAAATGATCCTTTTTCCACCTTGAAAATTGTAATTTCTCTGAAGTATTCCCTTCAAACCCTAACTCAACTCTCACAGGCACACAACGTGCTAGATACGTGAGGCTCTAACATAGAGGCTTTTCTTTGGACAGATACATGTCTTTGCTCAAGTCAGCTGAATTGAACTTTTGAGAGTAAATAGCGCCAAGGTCCAGGATAAACCACGTATGTTTCAGGAAGTATTCCTATCAGATCTAACTCAATTCGCACAAAGAAACAATGTGCTACATGCTGCTGCTCCTAACCTAGATGGTTTTCTTCAGAGAACTACGTGTGTTTCTTTTAAGCAGGTAATAGGTCTATGTGGAATAAAATGAGCAATAATCCACCATGAAAATGTGATTGGCAGCATGTAATGCTTTCAAAATTAACTCAGTTCTCACAGGAAAGAAAAATGTGCTAGGTGCTCCTGCTTCTAACACAGATGGTTTTCTTTGGAGAGATAGCTATGTTTATTCTTCTCAGCTGAATAGGCCTATATTGAACAAAATGAGCCTGTCTCCACCTTGAAATCTGATATTTGAGGGAGTAGCCCTTGCAGAAACTACTTCAATTCTGAAAGGAAAACAATGTGCTAGATGCTGCGGCTTCTCACATACCTGTTTTTCTTTGGAGAGCTACATGTGTTTCTTCAACGCAGCCCAGTGGGCCGATTTGCATCGGGGAAAGCTATTGTTCTCATAAAACACCAAAGTTTCAGCAGTGCTCTTTCAAAAACTCAGCATATTTTCACAGGAAAACAATGTGCTAGTTGCTCCTGCATCTAACACGAATGGCTTCTTTTCTAGAGATGCATGCTTTTCTTCATCGTAGCTGAATAGGCCTATTTGGATCAAATGAGCCTTTCTCCACCTTGAAAATTCTGATTTGCAGGAAGTATTCCTTTCAAAAACGAACTCAATTTTAGTAGGGAAAGTATGTGCCTGATGCTCCTGCTCTCAGAGCACATGGTTTTCTTCGAGAAATGCGTGCGTTTCGTCCACTCAACTGAATTGGCCTATTTGGACCAAAATCATCCTTTCTCCACCTTGAAATCTATGTTTTGCAGGAAGTGTTCCTCTCAAAAACGACCTCAATTCACAATGGAAAATAATATGCTAGATGCGGCACGTTCTAGCATACATGCTTGTCTTTGGAGAGGTGCATGGGTTTCTTCACCTGAGCTGAATAGGCCTATTTGGATCAAAGAGAGCCTATATTCACTTTGAAACATCAAAGTTGCAGGCAGTACTTTGGCCAAAACTACCACCATTCTCACAGGAAAACAATGGCTACTTGCTACTGCATCTAACAGAAACCCTTGTGTTCTCGAGACACATGTGCTTCTTCCACGTAGCTGAAGAGGCCTCTTGGGAAAAAAGTGAGCCTTTATTCACCATGAAACTTCTGTTTTGCAGGAAGTATTCCTTCAAACACTACTTCAATTTTCACTGGGAAACAATTGGGTAGATGCTCCAGCTTCTAGCTCACGTGGTTTTCTCTTGGAAGATACTTGTGTTTCATCAAGTCAGCCGAATTGGCCCATTTGGTGCAACCAACGCAGATATCCCGATTGAATCACCTAAGTCGGAGGAGGTATTTCCATTCCATCTAACTCAATTCTTATAGAGAAACAATACTGTAGATGCTGCTGCTTCTAACTTAGATGGCTTTCTTTGGAGATACATATGTTTCTTCTACTCAGCTGCATAGGCCTATATTGTACAAAGTGAAATTTTGTCCACGTTGATATCTATGATTTCAGGGAGTATTCCTTTCAAAAACTACCTCAAGTCTCACAGGAAAACATGTGATAGATGCCACAGCTCGTAACATAGATGGGTTTTTCTGAGAGACACTTGTGTTTCTTCACCTCAGCTGAATAGGTCAATTTTGAGCAAGCACCGCCTATCTGCAGCATGAAGCACGAAAATTCGTAGAAGTCTTTCTTTCAAAACTCACTAAATTCTCACAGGAAAACAATGTGGTTAATGTTGCAGTGTCTAGCAAACCTGGTTTTCTTTGGAGTGAATCGTGTGTTTCTTCACCTCAGCTGAGTAGGCCTATTTGGATTAAAGAGCGTGTATGTTCACCTTGAAACGCCGAAGGTGGAGGCTGTCGTCCTTCCAAAACTAGTACATTTCTCACAGGAAAACAATGGGCTACTTACTCCTGCGTCTAACACGAACAGCTTTTTTTCCAGAGATTCATGTGTTGTGTCAACTTAGCTCTATAGGACCACTCGGAAGAAAATGAGCCTTCCTCTCCTTGAAAATTATGATCTGCGTAAACTATTCCTTTCAAAAATTAACTTAATTTTCACAGGGGAACCAAGTCCGTGATGCTCCTGCTGCTAGCACACATGGATTTCTTTGAGAGATACTTGAGTTTCGTCCGTTCAGCTGAATAGGCCCCCTTGGAAAATAATCAGACTTTCTCTACATTCAAATCTATGACTTCAGGAATTATTTCTTATAAAACTCCCTCAAGTCCCTCAGGAAAACAAGGTGTCAGATGCTGTACCTTCTAGCATGCATCGTTTTCTTTGGAGAGGTTCATATGTTTCCTCAACTCAGCTCAATAGGCCTATTTGGATCCAAGAGAGCCTAGATTCACCTTGAAACACTGAAATTGTAGGCAGTACTCTTAACAAGTGGGACACAATTCTCAAAGGAAAAGAATGTGTTAGGTGCTCCTCTGTCTAAAAAGAATGGTTTTGTTTCCAGAGATACTTGTGTTTCTTCAACTCAGCAGAATAGGCCTATTTGGATCAAGAAGGAACTGTCCCCAGCTTGAAACATCCAAATTGGAGGACGTCTTTCTGTCAAAAACCATCTCAATTCTCACAGGAAAACAATGTGCTAGATGCTAGTGCGTCTAACAGGAATGGATTTTTTTCTGGAGATACACGTGTATCTTCTATTTAGCTGAATAGGCCTATTTGGAGCAACATGAGTCTTTCTCTACCTTGAAATTCTGATTTGCAACATGTACTCCTGTAAAACAAACTCAATGATCACAGGGAAGTAACGTGCTTGATGCTCCTGCTTTTAGCACACGTGGTTTTCACGAGAGATACATGTGATTCTTCCCCTCTGCTGAATAGGCCTACTTGCAACAAAGCCAGCCTTTTGCACTTTGAAAACAATGTCTGGCAGGAAGATTTCCTTTCAAAAACGAACTCAATACTCAGAGAAAAATAACGTCAGATGCTGCAGCTCCACACACAGAGGGTTTTCTTTGGAGTGATCCTTGTGTGTCTTCAACTCAGCTGAATAGGCCTAGAGGGAGGAAAGAGAGCCTACCTCCACCTTGAAACCCCTCAGTTGTGGGAAGTTTTCCTTTCAAAAAGTGACTTAACTCTTACAGGGAAACCATGTGCTAGATGCTGTAGATTCTAGCATATATGGTTTTCTTTCAGGAGTCACCTGTGTTTCCTCAACTCAACTGTTTAGACCTATTAACAGTCAGAAGCGCCTATCTCTAGCTTCAAACACCTAAACACCTAAACTAACTCATGTCACAGAAAGAAAATATTGTAGGCTCTCCTGCTTCCCAGGTGATTCTTCCATGACACAGGTGGGTTTCTTCAACTCAACTGAATAGGCCAATTTGGGAAAAAGGAGCCCTTTCACAACGCGATCACTGATTTGCAGGAAGCACTTCTTTCAAAACATAACTAAATATGCCAGGAAAACAATCTCTCAGGTGATCCTGCTTCTAATACAGATGGTTTTCTTTTGAGAGATCCATGTGTTTCTTCAATTTAGAAGAATGAGCCTATTTGGACAAAATGATCCTTTTTCCACCTTGAAAATTGTAATTTCTCTGAAGTATTCCCTTCAAACCCTAACTCAACTCTCACAGGCACACAACGTGCTAGATACGTGAGGCTCTAACATAGAGGCTTTTCTTTGGACAGATACATGTCTTTGCTCAAGTCAGCTGAATTGAACTTTTGAGAGTAAATAGCGCCTAGGTCCAGGATAAACCACGTATGTTTCAGGAAGTATTCCTATCAGATCTACCTCAATTCGCACAAAGAAACAATGTGCTACATGCTGCTGCTCCTAACCTAGATGGTTTTCTTCAGAGAACTACGTGTGTTTCTTTTAAGCAGATAATAGGTCTATGTGGAATAAAATGAGCAATAATCCACCATGAAAATGTGATTGGCAGCATGTAATGCTTTCAAAATTAACTCAGTTCTCACAGGAAAGAAAAATGTGCTAGGTGCTCCTGCTTCTAACACAGATGGTTTTCTTTGGAGAGATAGCTATGTTTATTCTTCTCAGCTGAATAGGCCTATATTGAACAAAATGAGCCTGTCTCCACCTTGAAATCTGATATTTGAGGGAGTAGTCCTTGCAGAAACTACTTCAATTCTGAAAGGAAAACAATGTGCTAGATGCTGCGGCTTCTCACATACCTGTTTTTCTTTGGAGAGCTACATGTGTTTCTTCAACGCAGCCCAGTGGGCCGATTTGCATCGGGGAAAGCTATTGTTCTCATAAAACACCAAAGTTTCAGCAGTGCTCTTTCAAAAACTCAGCATATTTTCACAGGAAAACAATGTGCTAGTTGCTCCTGCATCTAACACGAATGGCTTCTTTTCTAGAGATGCATGCTTTTCTTCATCGTAGCTGAATAGGCCTATTTGGATCAAATGAGCCTTTCTCCACCTTGAAAATTCTGATTTGCAGGAAGTATTCCTTTCAAAAACGAACTCAATTTTAGTAGGGAAAGTATGTGCCTGATGCTCCTGCTCTCAGAGCACATGGTTTTCTTCGAGAAATGCGTGCGTTTCGTCCACTCAACTGAATTGGCCTATTTGGACCAAAATCATCCTTTCTCCACCTTGAAATCTATGTTTTGCAGGAAGTGTTCCTCTCAAAAACGACCTCAATTCACAATGGAAAATAATATGCTAGATGCTGCACGTTCTAGCATACATGCTTGTCTTTGGAGAGGTGCATGGGTTTCTTCACCTGAGCTGAATAGGCCTATTTGGATCAAAGAGAGCCTATATTCACTTTGAAACATCAAAGTTGCAGGCAGTACTTTGGCCAAAACTACCACCATTCTCACAGGAAAACAATGGCTACTTGCTACTGCATCTAACAGAAACCCTTGTGTTCTCGAGACACATGTGCTTCTTCCACGTAGCTGAAGAGGCCTCTTGGGAAAAAAGTGAGCCTTTATTCACCATGAAACTTCTGTTTTGCAGGAAGTATTCCTTCAAACACTACTTCAATTTTCACTGGGAAACAATTGGGTAGATGCTCCAGCTTCTAGCTCACGTGGTTTTCTCTTGGAAGATACTTGTGTTTCATCAAGTCAGCCGAATTGGCCCATTTGGTGCAACCAACGCAGATATCCCGATTGAATCACCTAAGTCGGAGGAGGTATTTCCATTCCATCTAACTCAATTCTTATAGAGAAACAATACTGTAGATGCTGCTGCTTCTAACTTAGATGGCTTTCTTTGGAGATACATATGTTTCTTCTACTCAGCTGCATAGGCCTATATTGTACAAAGTGAAATTTTGTCCACGTTGATATCTATGATTTCAGGGAGTATTCCTTTCAAAAACTACCTCAAGTCTCACAGGAAAACATGTGATAGATGCCACAGCTCGTAACATAGATGGGTTTTTCTGAGAGACACTTGTGTTTCTTCACCTCAGCTGAATAGGTCAATTTTGAGCAAGCACCGCCTATCTGCAGCATGAAGCACAAAAATTCGTAGAAGTCTTTCTTTCAAAACTCACTAAATTCTCACAGGAAAACAATGTGGTTAATGTTGCAGTGTCTAGCAAACCTGGTTTTCTTTGGAGTGAATCGTGTGTTTCTTCACCTCAGCTGAGTAGGCCTATTTGGATTAAAGAGCGTGTATGTTCACCTTGAAACGCCGAAGGTGGAGGCTGTCGTCCTTCCAAAACTAGTACATTTCTCACAGGAAAACAATGGGCTACTTACTCCTGCGTCTAACACGAACAGCTTTTTTTCCAGAGATTCATGTGTTGTGTCAACTTAGCTCTATAGGACCACTCGGAAGAAAATGAGCCTTCCTCTCCTTGAAAATTATGATCTGCGTAAACTATTCCTTTCAAAAATTAACTTAATTTTCACAGGGGAACCAAGTCCGTGATGCTCCTACTGCTAGCACACATGGATTTCTTTGAGAGATACTTGAGTTTCGTCCATTCGGCTGAATAGGCCCCCTTGGAAAATAATCAGACTTTCTCTACATTCAAATCTATGACTTCAGGAATTATTTCTTATAAAACTCCCTCAAGTCCCTCAGGAAAACAAGGTGTCAGATGCTGTACCTTCTAGCATGCATCGTTTTCTTTGGAGAGGTTCATATGTTTCCTCAACTCAGCTCAATAGGCCTATTTGGATCCAAGAGAGCCTAGATTCACCTTGAAACACTGAAATTGTAGGCAGTACTCTTAACAAGTGGGACACAATTCTCAAAGGAAAAGAATGTGTTAGGTGCTCCTCTGTCTAAAAAGAATGGTTTTGTTTCCAGAGATACTTGTGTTTCTTCAACTCAGCAGAATAGGCCTATTTGGATCAAGAAGGAACTGTCCCCAGCTTGAAACATCCAAACTGGAGGACGTCTTTCTGTCAAAAACCATCTCAATTCTCACAGGAAAACAATGTGCTAGATGCTAGTGCGTCTAACAGGAATGGATTTTTTTCTGGAGATACACGTGTATCTTCTATTTAGCTGAATAGGCCTATTTGGAGCAACATGAGTCTTTCTCTACCTTGAAATTCTGATTTGCAACATGTACTCCTGTAAAACAAACTCAATGATCACAGGGAAGTAACGTGCTTGATGCTCCTGCTTTTAGCACACGTGGTTTTCACGAGAGATACATGTGATTCTTCCCCTCTGCTGAATAGGCCTACTTGCAACAAAGCCAGCCTTTTGCACTTTGAAAACAATGTCTGGCAGGAAGATTTCCTTTCAAAAACGAACTCAATACTCAGAGAAAAATAACGTCAGATGCTGCAGCTCCACACACAGAGGGTTTTCTTTGGAGTGATCCTTGTGTGTCTTCAACTCAGCTGAATAGGCCTAGAGGGAGGAAAGAGAGCCTACCTCCACCTTGAAACCCCTCAGTTGTGGGAAGTTTTCCTTTCAAAAAGTGACTTAACTCTTACAGGGAAACCATGTGCTAGATGCTGTAGATTCTAGCATATATGGTTTTCTTTCAGGAGTCACCTGTGTTTCCTCAACTCAACTGTTTAGACCTATTAACAGTCAGAAGCGCCTATCTCTAGCTTCAAACACCTAAACACCTAAACTAACTCATGTCACAGAAAGAAAATATTGTAGGCTCTCCTGCTTCCCAGGTGATTCTTCCATGACACAGGTGGGTTTCTTCAACTCAACTGAATAGGCCAATTTGGGAAAAAGGAGCCCTTTCACAACGCGATCACTGATTTGCAGGAAGCACTTCTTTCAAAACATAACTAAATATGCCAGGAAAACAATCTCTCAGGTGATCCTGCTTCTAATACAGATGGTTTTCTTTTGAGAGATCCATGTGTTTCTTCAATTTAGAAGAATGAGCCTATTTGGACAAAATGATCCTTTTTCCACCTTGAAAATTGTAATTTCTCTGAAGTATTCCCTTCAAACCCTAACTCAACTCTCACAGGCACACAACGTGCTAGATACGTGAGGCTCTAACATAGAGGCTTTTCTTTGGACAGATACATGTCTTTGCTCAAGTCAGCTGAATTGAACTTTTGAGAGTAAATAGCGCCTAGGTCCAGGATAAACCACGTATGTTTCAGGAAGTATTCCTATCAGATCTACCTCAATTCGCACAAAGAAACAATGTGCTACATGCTGCTGCTCCTAACCTAGATGGTTTTCTTCAGAGAACTACGTGTGTTTCTTTTAAGCAGATAATAGGTCTATGTGGAATAAAATGAGCAATAATCCACCATGAAAATGTGATTGGCAGCATGTAATGCTTTCAAAATTAACTCAGTTCTCACAGGAAAGAAAAATGTGCTAGGTGCTCCTGCTTCTAACACAGATGGTTTTCTTTGGAGAGATAGCTATGTTTATTCTTCTCAGCTGAATAGGCCTATATTGAACAAAATGAGCCTGTCTCCACCTTGAAATCTGATATTTGAGGGAGTAGTCCTTGCAGAAACTACTTCAATTCTGAAAGGAAAACAATGTGCTAGATGCTGCGGCTTCTCACATACCTGTTTTTCTTTGGAGAGCTACATGTGTTTCTTCAACGCAGCCCAGTGGGCCGATTTGCATCGGGGAAAGCTATTGTTCTCATAAAACACCAAAGTTTCAGCAGTGCTCTTTCAAAAACTCAGCATATTTTCACAGGAAAACAATGTGCTAGTTGCTCCTGCATCTAACACGAATGGCTTCTTTTCTAGAGATGCATGCTTTTCTTCATCGTAGCTGAATAGGCCTATTTGGATCAAATGAGCCTTTCTCCACCTTGAAAATTCTGATTTGCAGGAAGTATTCCTTTCAAAAACGAACTCAATTTTAGTAGGGAAAGTATGTGCCTGATGCTCCTGCTCTCAGAGCACATGGTTTTCTTCGAGAAATGCGTGCGTTTTGTCCACTCAACTGAATTGGCCTATTTGGACCAAAATCATCCTTTCTCCACCTTGAAATCTATGTTTTGCAGGAAGTGTTCCTCTCAAAAACGACCTCAATTCACAATGGAAAATAATATGCTAGATGCTGCACGTTCTAGCATACATGCTTGTCTTTGGAGAGGTGCATGGGTTTCTTCACCTGAGCTGAATAGGCCTATTTGGATCAAAGAGAGCCTATATTCACTTTGAAACATCAAAGTTGCAGGCAGTACTTTGGCCAAAACTACCACCATTCTCACAGGAAAACAATGGCTACTTGCTACTGCATCTAACAGAAACCCTTGTGTTCTCGAGACACATGTGCTTCTTCCACGTAGCTGAAGAGGCCTCTTGGGAAAAAAGTGAGCCTTTATTCACCATGAAACTTCTGTTTTGCAGGAAGTATTCCTTCAAACACTACTTCAATTTTCACTGGGAAACAATTGGGTAGATGCTCCAGCTTCTAGCTCACGTGGTTTTCTCTTGGAAGATACTTGTGTTTCATCAAGTCAGCCGAATTGGCCCATTTGGTGCAACCAACGCAGATATCCCGATTGAATCACCTAAGTCGGAGGAGGTATTTCCATTCCATCTAACTCAATTCTTATAGAGAAACAATACTGTAGATGCTGCTGCTTCTAACTTAGATGGCTTTCTTTGGAGATACATATGTTTCTTCTACTCAGCTGCATAGGCCTATATTGTACAAAGTGAAATTTTGTCCACGTTGATATCTATGATTTCAGGGAGTATTCCTTTCAAAAACTACCTCAAGTCTCACAGGAAAACATGTGATAGATGCCACAGCTCGTAACATAGATGGGTTTTTCTGAGAGACACTTGTGTTTCTTCACCTCAGCTGAATAGGTCAATTTTGAGCAAGCACCGCCTATCTGCAGCATGAAGCACGAAAATTCGTAGAAGTCTTTCTTTCAAAACTCACTAAATTCTCACAGGAAAACAATGTGGTTAATGTTGCAGTGTCTAGCAAACCTGGTTTTCTTTGGAGTGAATCGTGTGTTTCTTCACCTCAGCTGAGTAGGCCTATTTGGATTAAAGAGCGTGTATGTTCACCTTGAAACGCCGAAGGTGGAGGCTGTCGTCCTTCCAAAACTAGTACATTTCTCACAGGAAAACAATGGGCTACTTACTCCTGCGTCTAACACGAACAGCTTTTTTTCCAGAGATTCATGTGTTGTGTCAACTTAGCTCTATAGGACCACTCGGAAGAAAATGAGCCTTCCTCTCCTTGAAAATTATGATCTGCGTAAACTATTCCTTTCAAAAATTAACTTAATTTTCACAGGGGAACCAAGTCCGTGATGCTCCTACTGCTAGCACACATGGATTTCTTTGAGAGATACTTGAGTTTCGTCCATTCAGCTGAATAGGCCCCCTTGGAAAATAATCAGACTTTCTCTACATTCAAATCTATGACTTCAGGAATTATTTCTTATAAAACTCCCTCAAGTCCCTCAGGAAAACAAGGTGTCAGATGCTGTACCTTCTAGCATGCATCGTTTTCTTTGGAGAGGTTCATATGTTTCCTCAACTCAGCTCAATAGGCCTATTTGGATCCAAGAGAGCCTAGATTCACCTTGAAACACTGAAATTGTAGGCAGTACTCTTAACAAGTGGGACACAATTCTCAAAGGAAAAGAATGTGTTAGGTGCTCCTCTGTCTAAAAAGAATGGTTTTGTTTCCAGAGATACTTGTGTTTCTTCAACTCAGCAGAATAGGCCTATTTGGATCAAGAAGGAACTGTCCCCAGCTTGAAACATCCAAACTGGAGGACGTCTTTCTGTCAAAAACCATCTCAATTCTCACAGGAAAACAATGTGCTAGATGCTAGTGCGTCTAACAGGAATGGATTTTTTTCTGGAGATACACGTGTATCTTCTATTTAGCTGAATAGGCCTATGTGGAGCAACATGAGTCTTTCTCTACCTTGAAATTCTGATTTGCAACATGTACTCCTGTAAAACAAACTCAATGATCACAGGGAAGTAACGTGCTTGATGCTCCTGCTTTTAGCACACGTGGTTTTCACGAGAGATACATGTGATTCTTCCCCTCTGCTGAATAGGCCTACTTGCAACAAAGCCAGCCTTTTGCACTTTGAAAACAATGTCTGGCAGGAAGATTTCCTTTCAAAAACGAACTCAATACTCAGAGAAAAATAACGTCAGATGCTGCAGCTCCACACACAGAGGGTTTTCTTTGGAGTGATCCTTGTGTGTCTTCAACTCAGCTGAATAGGCCTAGAGGGAGGAAAGAGAGCCTACCTCCACCTTGAAACCCCTCAGTTGTGGGAAGTTTTCCTTTCAAAAAGTGACTTAACTCTTACGGGGAATCCATGTGCTAGATGCTGTAGATTCTAGCATATATGGTTTTCTTTCAGGAGTCACCTGTGTTTCCTCAACTCAACTGTTTAGACCTATTAACAGTCAGAAGCGCCTATCTCTAGCTTCAAACACCTAAACACCTAAACTAACTCATGTCACAGAAAGAAAATATTGTAGGCTCTCCTGCTTCCCAGGTGATTCTTCCATGACACAGGTGGGTTTCTTCAACTCAACTGAATAGGCCAATTTGGGAAAAAGGAGCCCTTTCACAACGCGATCACTGATTTGCAGGAAGCACTTCTTTCAAAACATAACTAAATATGCCAGGAAAACAATCTCTCAGGTGATCCTGCTTCTAATACAGATGGTTTTCTTTTGAGAGATCCATGTGTTTCTTCAATTTAGAAGAATGAGCCTATTTGGACAAAATGATCCTTTTTCCACCTTGAAAATTGTAATTTCTCTGAAGTATTCCCTTCAAACCCTAACTCAACTCTCACAGGCACACAACGTGCTAGATACGTGAGGCTCTAACATAGAGGCTTTTCTTTGGACAGATACATGTCTTTGCTCAAGTCAGCTGAATTGAACTTTTGAGAGTAAATAGCGCCTAGGTCCAGGATAAACCACGTATGTTTCAGGAAGTATTCCTATCAGATCTACCTCAATTCGCACAAAGAAACAATGTGCTACATGCTGCTGCTCCTAACCTAGATGGTTTTCTTCAGAGAACTACGTGTGTTTCTTTTAAGCAGATAATAGGTCTATGTGGAATAAAATGAGCAATAATCCACCATGAAAATGTGATTGGCAGCATGTAATGCTTTCAAAATTAACTCAGTTCTCACAGGAAAGAAAAATGTGCTAGGTGCTCCTGCTTCTAACACAGATGGTTTTCTTTGGAGAGATAGCTATGTTTATTCTTCTCAGCTGAATAGGCCTATATTGAACAAAATGAGCCTGTCTCCACCTTGAAATCTGATATTTGAGGGAGTAGTCCTTGCAGAAACTACTTCAATTCTGAAAGGAAAACAATGTGCTAGATGCTGCGGCTTCTCACATACCTGTTTTTCTTTGGAGAGCTACATGTGTTTCTTCAACGCAGCCCAGTGGGCCGATTTGCATCGGGGAAAGCTATTGTTCTCATAAAACACCAAAGTTTCAGCAGTGCTCTTTCAAAAACTCAGCATATTTTCACAGGAAAACAATGTGCTAGTTGCTCCTGCATCTAACACGAATGGCTTCTTTTCTAGAGATGCATGCTTTTCTTCATCGTAGCTGAATAGGCCTATTTGGATCAAATGAGCCTTTCTCCACCTTGAAAATTCTGATTTGCAGGAAGTATTCCTTTCAAAAACGAACTCAATTTTAGTAGGGAAAGTATGTGCCTGATGCTCCTGCTCTCAGAGCACATGGTTTTCTTCGAGAAATGCGTGCGTTTTGTCCACTCAACTGAATTGGCCTATTTGGACCAAAATCATCCTTTCTCCACCTTGAAATCTATGTTTTGCAGGAAGTGTTCCTCTCAAAAACGACCTCAATTCACAATGGAAAATAATATGCTAGATGCTGCACGTTCTAGCATACATGCTTGTCTTTGGAGAGGTGCATGGGTTTCTTCACCTGAGCTGAATAGGCCTATTTGGATCAAAGAGAGCCTATATTCACTTTGAAACATCAAAGTTGCAGGCAGTACTTTGGCCAAAACTACCACCATTCTCACAGGAAAACAATGGCTACTTGCTACTGCATCTAACAGAAACCCTTGTGTTCTCGAGACACATGTGCTTCTTCCACGTAGCTGAAGAGGCCTCTTGGGAAAAAAGTGAGCCTTTATTCACCATGAAACTTCTGTTTTGCAGGAAGTATTCCTTCAAACACTACTTCAATTTTCACTGGGAAACAATTGGGTAGATGCTCCAGCTTCTAGCTCACGTGGTTTTCTCTTGGAAGATACTTGTGTTTCATCAAGTCAGCCGAATTGGCCCATTTGGTGCAACCAACGCAGATATCCCGATTGAATCACCTAAGTCGGAGGAGGTATTTCCATTCCATCTAACTCAATTCTTATAGAGAAACAATACTGTAGATGCTGCTGCTTCTAACTTAGATGGCTTTCTTTGGAGATACATATGTTTCTTCTACTCAGCTGCATAGGCCTATATTGTACAAAGTGAAATTTTGTCCACGTTGATATCTATGATTTCAGGGAGTATTCCTTTCAAAAACTACCTCAAGTCTCACAGGAAAACATGTGATAGATGCCACAGCTCGTAACATAGATGGGTTTTTCTGAGAGACACTTGTGTTTCTTCACCTCAGCTGAATAGGTCAATTTTGAGCAAGCACCGCCTATCTGCAGCATGAAGCACGAAAATTCGTAGAAGTCTTTCTTTCAAAACTCACTAAATTCTCACAGGAAAACAATGTGGTTAATGTTGCAGTGTCTAGCAAACCTGGTTTTCTTTGGAGTGAATCGTGTGTTTCTTCACCTCAGCTGAGTAGGCCTATTTGGATTAAAGAGCGTGTATGTTCACCTTGAAACGCCGAAGGTGGAGGCTGTCGTCCTTCCAAAACTAGTACATTTCTCACAGGAAAACAATGGGCTACTTACTCCTGCGTCTAACACGAACAGCTTTTTTTCCAGAGATTCATGTGTTGTGTCAACTTAGCTCTATAGGACCACTCGGAAGAAAATGAGCCTTCCTCTCCTTGAAAATTATGATCTGCGTAAACTATTCCTTTCAAAAATTAACTTAATTTTCACAGGGGAACCAAGTCCGTGATGCTCCTACTGCTAGCACACATGGATTTCTTTGAGAGATACTTGAGTTTCGTCCATTCAGCTGAATAGGCCCCCTTGGAAAATAATCAGACTTTCTCTACATTCAAATCTATGACTTCAGGAATTATTTCTTATAAAACTCCCTCAAGTCCCTCAGGAAAACAAGGTGTCAGATGCTGTACCTTCTAGCATGCATCGTTTTCTTTGGAGAGGTTCATATGTTTCCTCAACTCAGCTCAATAGGCCTATTTGGATCCAAGAGAGCCTAGATTCACCTTGAAACACTGAAATTGTAGGCAGTACTCTTAACAAGTGGGACACAATTCTCAAAGGAAAAGAATGTGTTAGGTGCTCCTCTGTCTAAAAAGAATGGTTTTGTTTCCAGAGATACTTGTGTTTCTTCAACTCAGCAGAATAGGCCTATTTGGATCAAGAAGGAACTGTCCCCAGCTTGAAACATCCAAACTGGAGGACGTCTTTCTGTCAAAAACCATCTCAATTCTCACAGGAAAACAATGTGCTAGATGCTAGTGCGTCTAACAGGAATGGATTTTTTTCTGGAGATACACGTGTATCTTCTATTTAGCTGAATAGGCCTATGTGGAGCAACATGAGTCTTTCTCTACCTTGAAATTCTGATTTGCAACATGTACTCCTGTAAAACAAACTCAATGATCACAGGGAAGTAACGTGCTTGATGCTCCTGCTTTTAGCACACGTGGTTTTCACGAGAGATACATGTGATTCTTCCCCTCTGCTGAATAGGCCTACTTGCAACAAAGCCAGCCTTTTGCACTTTGAAAACAATGTCTGGCAGGAAGATTTCCTTTCAAAAACGAACTCAATACTCAGAGAAAAATAACGTCAGATGCTGCAGCTCCACACACAGAGGGTTTTCTTTGGAGTGATCCTTGTGTGTCTTCAACTCAGCTGAATAGGCCTAGAGGGAGGAAAGAGAGCCTACCTCCACCTTGAAACCCCTCAGTTGTGGGAAGTTTTCCTTTCAAAAAGTGACTTAACTCTTACGGGGAATCCATGTGCTAGATGCTGTAGATTCTAGCATATATGGTTTTCTTTCAGGAGTCACCTGTGTTTCCTCAACTCAACTGTTTAGACCTATTAACAGTCAGAAGCGCCTATCTCTAGCTTCAAACACCTAAACACCTAAACTAACTCATGTCACAGAAAGAAAATATTGTAGGCTCTCCTGCTTCCCAGGTGATTCTTCCATGACACAGGTGGGTTTCTTCAACTCAACTGAATAGGCCAATTTGGGAAAAAGGAGCCCTTTCACAACGCGATCACTGATTTGCAGGAAGCACTTCTTTCAAAACATAACTAAATATGCCAGGAAAACAATCTCTCAGGTGATCCTGCTTCTAATACAGATGGTTTTCTTTTGAGAGATCCATGTGTTTCTTCAATTTAGAAGAATGAGCCTATTTGGACAAAATGATCCTTTTTCCACCTTGAAAATTGTAATTTCTCTGAAGTATTCCCTTCAAACCCTAACTCAACTCTCACAGGCACACAACGTGCTAGATACGTGAGGCTCTAACATAGAGGCTTTTCTTTGGACAGATACATGTCTTTGCTCAAGTCAGCTGAATTGAACTTTTGAGAGTAAATAGCGCCTAGGTCCAGGATAAACCACGTATGTTTCAGGAAGTATTCCTATCAGATCTAACTCAATTCGCACAAAGAAACAATGTGCTACATGCTGCTGCTCCTAACCTAGATGGTTTTCTTCAGAGAACTACGTGTGTTTCTTTTAAGCAGATAATAGGTCTATGTGGAATAAAATGAGCAATAATCCACCATGAAAATGTGATTGGCAGCATGTAATGCTTTCAAAATTAACTCAGTTCTCACAGGAAAGAAAAATGTGCTAGGTGCTCCTGCTTCTAACACAGATGGTTTTCTTTGGAGAGATAGCTATGTTTATTCTTCTCAGCTGAATAGGCCTATATTGAACAAAATGAGCCTGTCTCCACCTTGAAATCTGATATTTGAGGGAGTAGTCCTTGCAGAAACTACTTCAATTCTGAAAGGAAAACAATGTGCTAGATGCTGCGGCTTCTCACATACCTGTTTTTCTTTGGAGAGCTACATGTGTTTCTTCAACGCAGCCCAGTGGGCCGATTTGCATCGGGGAAAGCTATTGTTCTCATAAAACACCAAAGTTTCAGCAGTGCTCTTTCAAAAACTCAGCATATTTTCACAGGAAAACAATGTGCTAGTTGCTCCTGCATCTAACACGAATGGCTTCTTTTCTAGAGATGCATGCTTTTCTTCATCGTAGCTGAATAGGCCTATTTGGATCAAATGAGCCTTTCTCCACCTTGAAAATTCTGATTTGCAGGAAGTATTCCTTTCAAAAACGAACTCAATTTTAGTAGGGAAAGTATGTGCCTGATGCTCCTGCTCTCAGAGCACATGGTTTTCTTCGAGAAATGCGTGCGTTTCGTCCACTCAACTGAATTGGCCTATTTGGACCAAAATCATCCTTTCTCCACCTTGAAATCTATGTTTTGCAGGAAGTGTTCCTCTCAAAAACGACCTCAATTCACAATGGAAAATAATATGCTAGATGCTGCACGTTCTAGCATACATGCTTGTCTTTGGAGAGGTGCATGGGTTTCTTCACCTGAGCTGAATAGGCCTATTTGGATCAAAGAGAGCCTATATTCACTTTGAAACATCAAAGTTGCAGGCAGTACTTTGGCCAAAACTACCACCATTCTCACAGGAAAACAATGGCTACTTGCTACTGCATCTAACAGAAACCCTTGTGTTCTCGAGACACATGTGCTTCTTCCACGTAGCTGAAGAGGCCTCTTGGGAAAAAAGTGAGCCTTTATTCACCATGAAACTTCTGTTTTGCAGGAAGTATTCCTTCAAACACTACTTCAATTTTCACTGGGAAACAATTGGGTAGATGCTCCAGCTTCTAGCTCACGTGGTTTTCTCTTGGAAGATACTTGTGTTTCATCAAGTCAGCCGAATTGGCCCATTTGGTGCAACCAACGCAGATATCCCGATTGAATCACCTAAGTCGGAGGAGGTATTTCCATTCCATCTAACTCAATTCTTATAGAGAAACAATACTGTAGATGCTGCTGCTTCTAACTTAGATGGCTTTCTTTGGAGATACATATGTTTCTTCTACTCAGCTGCATAGGCCTATATTGTACAAAGTGAAATTTTGTCCACGTTGATATCTATGATTTCAGGGAGTATTCCTTTCAAAAACTACCTCAAGTCTCACAGGAAAACATGTGACAGATGCCACAGCTCGTAACATAGATGGGTTTTTCTGAGAGACACTTGTGTTTCTTCACCTCAGCTGAATAGGTCAATTTTGAGCAAGCACCGCCTATCTGCAGCATGAAGCACGAAAATTCGTAGAAGTCTTTCTTTCAAAACTCACTAAATTCTCACAGGAAAACAATGTGGTTGATGTTGCAGTGTCTAGCAAACCTGGTTTTCTTTGGAGTGAATCGTGTGTTTCTTCACCTCAGCTGAGTAGGCCTATTTGGATTAAAGAGCGTGTATGTTCACCTTGAAACGCCGAAGGTGGAGGCTGTCGTCCTTCCAAAACTAGTACATTTCTCACAGGAAAACAATGGGCTACTTACTCCTGCGTCTAACACGAACAGCTTTTTTTCCAGAGATTCATGTGTTGTGTCAACTTAGCTCTATAGGACCACTCGGAAGAAAATGAGCCTTCCTCTCCTTGAAAATTATGATCTGCGTAAACTATTCCTTTCAAAAATTAACTTAATTTTCACAGGGGAACCAAGTCCGTGATGCTCCTGCTGCTAGCACACATGGATTTCTTTGAGAGATACTTGAGTTTCGTCCATTCAGCTGAATAGGCCCCCTTGGAAAATAATCAGACTTTCTCTACATTCAAATCTATGACTTCAGGAATTATTTCTTATAAAACTCCCTCAAGTCCCTCAGGAAAACAAGGTGTCAGATGCTGTACCTTCTAGCATGCATCGTTTTCTTTGGAGAGGTTCATATGTTTCCTCAACTCAGCTCAATAGGCCTATTTGGATCCAAGAGAGCCTAGATTCACCTTGAAACACTGAAACTGTAGGCAGTACTCTTAACAAGTGGGACACAATTCTCAAAGGAAAAGAATGTGTTAGGTGCTCCTCTGTCTAAAAAGAATGGTTTTGTTTCCAGAGATACTTGTGTTTCTTCAACTCAGCAGAATAGGCCTATTTGGATCAAGAAGGAACTGTCCCCAGCTTGAAACTTCCAAATTGGAGGACGTCTTTCTGTCAAAAACCATCTCAATTCTCACAGGAAAACAATGTGCTAGATGCTAGTGCGTCTAACAGGAATGGATTTTTTTCTGGAGATACACGTGTATCTTCTATTTAGCTGAATAGGCCTATTTGGAGCAACATGAGTCTTTCTCTACCTTGAAATTCTGATTTGCAACATGTACTCCTGTAAAACAAACTCAATGATCACAGGGAAGTAACGTGCTTGATGCTCCTGCTTTTAGCACACGTGGTTTTCACGAGAGATACATGTGATTCTTCCCCTCTGCTGAATAGGCCTACTTGCAACAAAGCCAGCCTTTTGCACTTTGAAAACAATGTCTGGCAGGAAGATTTCCTTTCAAAAACGAACTCAATACTCAGAGAAAAATAACGTCAGATGCTGCAGCTCCACACACAGAGGGTTTTCTTTGGAGTGATCCTTGTGTGTCTTCAACTCAGCTGAATAGGCCTAGAGGGAGGAAAGAGAGCCTACCTCCACCTTGAAACCCCTCAGTTGTGGGAAGTTTTCCTTTCAAAAAGTGACTTAACTCTTACAGGGAATCCATGTGCTAGATGCTGTAGATTCTAGCATATATGGTTTTCTTTCAGGAGTCACCTGTGTTTCCTCAACTCAACTGTTTAGACCTATTAACAGTCAGAAGCGCCTATCTCTAGCTTCAAACACCTAAACACCTAAACTAACTCATGTCACAGAAAGAAAATATTGTAGGCTCTCCTGCTTCCCAGGTGATTCTTCCATGACACAGGTGGGTTTCTTCAACTCAACTGAATAGGCCAATTTGGGAAAAAGGAGCCCTTTCACAACGCGATCACTGATTTGCAGGAAGCACTTCTTTCAAAACATAACTAAATATGCCAGGAAAACAATCTCTCAGGTGATCCTGCTTCTAATACAGATGGTTTCTTTTGAGAGATCCATGTGTTTCTTCAATTTAGAAGAATGAGCCTATTTGGACAAAATGATCCTTTTTCCACCTTGAAAATTGTAATTTCTCTGAAGTATTCCCTTCAAACCCTAACTCAACTCTCACAGGCACACAACGTGCTAGATACGTGAGGCTCTAACATAGAGGCTTTTCTTTGGACAGATACATGTCTTTGCTCAAGTCAGCTGAATTGAACTTTTGAGAGTAAATAGCGCCTAGGTCCAGGATAAACCACGTATGTTTCAGGAAGTATTCCTATCAGATCTACCTCAATTCGCACAAAGAAACAATGTGCTACATGCTGCTGCTCCTAACCTAGATGGTTTTCTTCAGAGAACTACGTGTGTTTCTTTTAAGCAGATAATAGGTCTATGTGGAATAAAATGAGCAATAATCCACCATGAAAATGTGATTGGCAGCATGTAATGCTTTCAAAATTAACTCAGTTCTCACAGGAAAGAAAAATGTGCTAGGTGCTCCTGCTTCTAACACAGATGGTTTTCTTTGGAGAGATAGCTATGTTTATTCTTCTCAGCTGAATAGGCCTATATTGAACAAAATGAGCCTGTCTCCACCTTGAAATCTGATATTTGAGGGAGTAGTCCTTGCAGAAACTACTTCAATTCTGAAAGGAAAACAATGTGCTAGATGCTGCGGCTTCTCACATACCTGTTTTTCTTTGGAGAGCTACATGTGTTTCTTCAACGCAGCCCAGTGGGCCGATTTGCATCGGGGAAAGCTATTGTTCTCATAAAACACCAAAGTTTCAGCAGTGCTCTTTCAAAAACTCAGCATATTTTCACAGGAAAACAATGTGCTAGTTGCTCCTGCATCTAACACGAATGGCTTCTTTTCTAGAGATGCATGCTTTTCTTCATCGTAGCTGAATAGGCCTATTTGGATCAAATGAGCCTTTCTCCACCTTGAAAATTCTGATTTGCAGGAAGTATTCCTTTCAAAAACGAACTCAATTTTAGTAGGGAAAGTATGTGCCTGATGCTCCTGCTCTCAGAGCACATGGTTTTCTTCGAGAAATGCGTGCGTTTCGTCCACTCAACTGAATTGGCCTATTTGGACCAAAATCATCCTTTCTCCACCTTGAAATCTATGTTTTGCAGGAAGTGTTCCTCTCAAAAACGACCTCAATTCACAATGGAAAATAATATGCTAGATGCTGCACGTTCTAGCATACATGCTTGTCTTTGGAGAGGTGCATGGGTTTCTTCACCTGAGCTGAATAGGCCTATTTGGATCAAAGAGAGCCTATATTCACTTTGAAACATCAAAGTTGCAGGCAGTACTTTGGCCAAAACTACCACCGTTCTCACAGGAAAACAATGGCTACTTGCTACTGCATCTAACAGAAACCCTTGTGTTCTCGAGACACATGTGCTTCTTCCACGTAGCTGAAGAGGCCTCTTGGGAAAAAAGTGAGCCTTTATTCACCATGAAACTTCTGTTTTGCAGGAAGTATTCCTTCAAACACTACTTCAATTTTCACTGGGAAACAATTGGGTAGATGCTCCAGCTTCTAGCTCACGTGGTTTTCTCTTGGAAGATACTTGTGTTTCATCAAGTCAGCCGAATTGGCCCATTTGGTGCAACCAACGCAGATATCCCGATTGAATCACCTAAGTCGGAGGAGGTATTTCCATTCCATCTAACTCAATTCTTATAGAGAAACAATACTGTAGATGCTGCTGCTTCTAACTTAGATGGCTTTCTTTGGAGATACATATGTTTCTTCTACTCAGCTGCATAGGCCTATATTGTACAAAGTGAAATTTTGTCCACGTTGATATCTATGATTTCAGGGAGTATTCCTTTCAAAAACTACCTCAAGTCTCACAGGAAAACATGTGATAGATGCCACAGCTCGTAACATAGATGGGTTTTTCTGAGAGACACTTGTGTTTCTTCACCTCAGCTGAATAGGTCAATTTTGAGCAAGCACCGCCTATCTGCAGCATGAAGCACGAAAATTCGTAGAAGTCTTTCTTTCAAAACTCACTAAATTCTCACAGGAAAACAATGTGGTTAATGTTGCAGTGTCTAGCAAACCTGGTTTTCTTTGGAGTGAATCGTGTGTTTCTTCACCTCAGCTGAGTAGGCCTATTTGGATTAAAGAGCGTGTATGTTCACCTTGAAACGCCGAAGGTGGAGGCTGTCGTCCTTCCAAAACTAGTACATTTCTCACAGGAAAACAATGGGCTACTTACTCCTGCATCTAACACGAACAGCTTTTTTTCCAGAGATTCATGTGTTGTGTCAACTTAGCTCTATAGGACCACTCGGAAGAAAATGAGCCTTCCTCTCCTTGAAAATTATGATCTGCGTAAACTATTCCTTTCAAAAATTAACTTAATTTTCACAGGGGAACCAAGTCCGTGATGCTCCTGCTGCTAGCACACATGGATTTCTTTGAGAGATACTTGAGTTTCGTCCATTCAGCTGAATAGGCCCCCTTGGAAAATAATCAGACTTTCTCTACATTCAAATCTATGACTTCAGGAATTATTTCTTATAAAACTCCCTCAAGTCCCTCAGGAAAACAAGGTGTCAGATGCTGTACCTTCTAGCATGCATCGTTTTCTTTGGAGAGGTTCATATGTTTCCTCAACTCAGCTCAATAGGCCTATTTGGATCCAAGAGAGCCTAGATTCACCTTGAAACACTGAAATTGTAGGCAGTACTCTTAACAAGTGGGACACAATTCTCAAAGGAAAAGAATGTGTTAGGTGCTCCTCTGTCTAAAAAGAATGGTTTTGTTTCCAGAGATACTTGTGTTTCTTCAACTCAGCAGAATAGGCCTATTTGGATCAAGAAGGAACTGTCCCCAGCTTGAAACATCCAAATTGGAGGACGTCTTTCTGTCAAAAACCATCTCAATTCTCACAGGAAAACAATGTGCTAGATGCTAGTGCGTCTAACAGGAATGGATTTTTTTCTGGAGATACACGTGTATCTTCTATTTAGCTGAATAGGCCTATTTGGAGCAACATGAGTCTTTCTCTACCTTGAAATTCTGATTTGCAACATGTACTCCTGTAAAACAAACTCAATGATCACAGGGAAGTAACGTGCTTGATGCTCCTGCTTTTAGCACACGTGGTTTTCACGAGAGATACATGTGATTCTTCCCCTCTGCTGAATAGGCCTACTTGCAACAAAGCCAGCCTTTTGCACTTTGAAAACAATGTCTGGCAGGAAGATTTCCTTTCAAAAACGAACTCAATACTCAGAGAAAAATAACGTCAGATGCTGCAGCTCCACACACAGAGGGTTTTCTTTGGAGTGATCCTTGTGTGTCTTCAACTCAGCTGAATAGGCCTAGAGGGAGGAAAGAGAGCCTACCTCCACCTTGAAACCCCTCAGTTGTGGGAAGTTTTCCTTTCAAAAAGTGACTTAACTCTTACGGGGAATCCATGTGCTAGATGCTGTAGATTCTAGCATATATGGTTTTCTTTCAGGAGTCACCTGTGTTTCCTCAACTCAACTGTTTAGACCTATTAACAGTCAGAAGCGCCTATCTCTAGCTTCAAACACCTAAACACCTAAACTAACTCATGTCACAGAAAGAAAATATTGTAGGCTCTCCTGCTTCCCAGGTGATTCTTCCATGACACAGGTGGGTTTCTTCAACTCAACTGAATAGGCCAATTTGGGAAAAAGGAGCCCTTTCACAACGCGATCACTGATTTGCAGGAAGCACTTCTTTCAAAACATAACTAAATATGCCAGGAAAACAATCTCTCAGGTGATCCTGCTTCTAATACAGATGGTTTTCTTTTGAGAGATCCATGTGTTTCTTCAATTTAGAAGAATGAGCCTATTTGGACAAAATGATCCTTTTTCCACCTTGAAAATTGTAATTTCTCTGAAGTATTCCCTTCAAACCCTAACTCAACTCTCACAGGCACACAACGTGCTAGATACGTGAGGCTCTAACATAGAGGCTTTTCTTTGGACAGATACATGTCTTTGCTCAAGTCAGCTGAATTGAACTTTTGAGAGTAAATAGCGCCTAGGTCCAGGATAAACCACGTATGTTTCAGGAAGTATTCCTATCAGATCTAACTCAATTCGCACAAAGAAACAATGTGCTACATGCTGCTGCTCCTAACCTAGATGGTTTTCTTCAGAGAACTACGTGTGTTTCTTTTAAGCAGATAATAGGTCTATGTGGAATAAAATGAGCAATAATCCACCATGAAAATGTGATTGGCAGCATGTAATGCTTTCAAAATTAACTCAGTTCTCACAGGAAAGAAAAATGTGCTAGGTGCTCCTGCTTCTAACACAGATGGTTTTCTTTGGAGAGATAGCTATGTTTATTCTTCTCAGCTGAATAGGCCTATATTGAACAAAATGAGCCTGTCTCCACCTTGAAATCTGATATTTGAGGGAGTAGTCCTTGCAGAAACTACTTCAATTCTGAAAGGAAAACAATGTGCTAGATGCTGCGGCTTCTCACATACCTGTTTTTCTTTGGAGAGCTACATGTGTTTCTTCAACGCAGCCCAGTGGGCCGATTTGCATCGGGGAAAGCTATTGTTCTCATAAAACACCAAAGTTTCAGCAGTGCTCTTTCAAAAACTCAGCGTATTTTCACAGGAAAACAATGTGCTAGTTGCTCCTGCATCTAACACGAATGGCTTCTTTTCTAGAGATGCATGCTTTTCTTCATCGTAGCTGAATAGGCCTATTTGGATCAAATGAGCCTTTCTCCACCTTGAAAATTCTGATTTGCAGGAAGTATTCCTTTCAAAAACGAACTCAATTTTAGTAGGGAAAGTATGTGCCTGATGCTCCTGCTCTCAGAGCACATGGTTTTCTTCGAGAAATGCGTGCGTTTCGTCCACTCAACTGAATTGGCCTATTTGGACCAAAATCATCCTTTCTCCACCTTGAAATCTATGTTTTGCAGGAAGTGTTCCTCTCAAAAACGACCTCAATTCACAATGGAAAATAATATGCTAGATGCTGCACGTTCTAGCATACATGCTTGTCTTTGGAGAGGTGCATGGGTTTCTTCACCTGAGCTGAATAGGCCTATTTGGATCAAAGAGAGCCTATATTCACTTTGAAACATCAAAGTTGCAGGCAGTACTTTGGCCAAAACTACCACCATTCTCACAGGAAAACAATGGCTACTTGCTACTGCATCTAACAGAAACCCTTGTGTTCTCGAGACACATGTGCTTCTTCCACGTAGCTGAAGAGGCCTCTTGGGAAAAAAGTGAGCCTTTATTCACCATGAAACTTCTGTTTTGCAGGAAGTATTCCTTCAAACACTACTTCAATTTTCACTGGGAAACAATTGGGTAGATGCTCCAGCTTCTAGCTCACGTGGTTTTCTCTTGGAAGATACTTGTGTTTCATCAAGTCAGCCGAATTGGCCCATTTGGTGCAACCAACGCAGATATCCCGATTGAATCACCTAAGTCGGAGGAGGTATTTCCATTCCATCTAACTCAATTCTTATAGAGAAACAATACTGTAGATGCTGCTGCTTCTAACTTAGATGGCTTTCTTTGGAGATACATATGTTTCTTCTACTCAGCTGCATAGGCCTATATTGTACAAAGTGAAATTTTGTCCACGTTGATATCTATGATTTCAGGGAGTATTCCTTTCAAAAACTACCTCAAGTCTCACAGGAAAACATGTGACAGATGCCACAGCTCGTAACATAGATGGGTTTTTCTGAGAGACACTTGTGTTTCTTCACCTCAGCTGAATAGGTCAATTTTGAGCAAGCACCGCCTATCTGCAGCATGAAGCACGAAAATTCGTAGAAGTCTTTCTTTCAAAACTCACTAAATTCTCACAGGAAAACAATGTGGTTGATGTTGCAGTGTCTAGCAAACCTGGTTTTCTTTGGAGTGAATCGTGTGTTTCTTCACCTCAGCTGAGTAGGCCTATTTGGATTAAAGAGCGTGTATGTTCACCTTGAAACGCCGAAGGTGGAGGCTGTCGTCCTTCCAAAACTAGTACATTTCTCACAGGAAAACAATGGGCTACTTACTCCTGCGTCTAACACGAACAGCTTTTTTTCCAGAGATTCATGTGTTGTGTCAACTTAGCTCTATAGGACCACTCGGAAGAAAATGAGCCTTCCTCTCCTTGAAAATTATGATCTGCGTAAACTATTCCTTTCAAAAATTAACTTAATTTTCACAGGGGAACCAAGTCCGTGATGCTCCTGCTGCTAGCACACATGGATTTCTTTGAGAGATACTTGAGTTTCGTCCATTCAGCTGAATAGGCCCCCTTGGAAAATAATCAGACTTTCTCTACATTCAAATCTATGACTTCAGGAATTATTTCTTATAAAACTCCCTCAAGTCCCTCAGGAAAACAAGGTGTCAGATGCTGTACCTTCTAGCATGCATCGTTTTCTTTGGAGAGGTTCATATGTTTCCTCAACTCAGCTCAATAGGCCTATTTGGATCCAAGAGAGCCTAGATTCACCTTGAAACACTGAAATTGTAGGCAGTACTCTTAACAAGTGGGACACAATTCTCAAAGGAAAAGAATGTGTTAGGTGCTCCTCTGTCTAAAAAGAATGGTTTTGTTTCCAGAGATACTTGTGTTTCTTCAACTCAGCAGAATAGGCCTATTTGGATCAAGAAGGAACTGTCCCCAGCTTGAAACTTCCAAATTGGAGGACGTCTTTCTGTCAAAAACCATCTCAATTCTCACAGGAAAACAATGTGCTAGATGCTAGTGCGTCTAACAGGAATGGATTTTTTTCTGGAGATACACGTGTATCTTCTATTTAGCTGAATAGGCCTATTTGGAGCAACATGAGTCTTTCTCTACCTTGAAATTCTGAT
Source organism: Castor canadensis (assembly GCF_047511655.1). Taxonomy (NCBI): domain Eukaryota; kingdom Metazoa; phylum Chordata; class Mammalia; order Rodentia; family Castoridae; genus Castor; species Castor canadensis. Next base: position 151,771,891 of record NC_133387.1, on the reverse strand, counting down.
TTGCAACATGTACTCCTGTAAAACAAACTCAATGATCACAGGGAAGTAACGTGCTTGATGCTCCTGCTTTTAGCACACGTGGTTTTCACGAGAGATACATGTGATTCTTCCCCTCTGCTGAATAGGCCTCCTTGCAACAAAGCCAGCCTTTTGCACTTTGAAAACAATGTCTGGCAGGAAGATTTCCTTTCAAAAACGAACTCAATACTCAGAGAAAAATAACGTCAGATGCTGCAGCTCCACACACAGAGGGTTTTCTTTGGAGTGATCCTTGTGTGTCTTCAACTCAGCTGAATAGGCCTAGAGGGAGGAAAGAGAGCCTACCTCCACCTTGAAACCCCTCAGTTGTGGGAAGTTTTCCTTTCAAAAAGTGACTTAACTCTTACGGGGAATCCATGTGCTAGATGCTGTAGATTCTAGCATATATGGTTTTCTTTCAGGAGTCACCTGTGTTTCCTCAACTCAACTGTTTAGACCTATTAACAGTCAGAAGCGCCTATCTCTAGCTTCAAACACCTAAACACCTAAACTAACTCATGTCACAGAAAGAAAATATTGTAGGCTCTCCTGCTTCCCAGGTGATTCTTCCATGACACAGGTGGGTTTCTTCAACTCAACTGAATAGGCCAATTTGGGAAAAAGGAGCCCTTTCACAACGCGATCACTGATTTGCAGGAAGCACTTCTTTCAAAACATAACTAAATATGCCAGGAAAACAATCTCTCAGGTGATCCTGCTTCTAATACAGATGGTTTCTTTTGAGAGATCCATGTGTTTCTTCAATTTAGAAGAATGAGCCTATTTGGACAAAATGATCCTTTTTCCACCTTGAAAATTGTAATTTCTCTGAAGTATTCCCTTCAAACCCTAACTCAACTCTCACAGGCACACAACGTGCTAGATACGTGAGGCTCTAACATAGAGGCTTTTCTTTGGACAGATACATGTCTTTGCTCAAGTCAGCTGAATTGAACTTTTGAGAGTAAATAGCGCCTAGGTCCAGGATAAACCACGTATGTTTCAGGAAGTATTCCTATCAGATCTAACTCAATTCGCACAAAGAAACAATGTGCTACATGCTGCTGCTCCTAACCTAGATGGTTTTCTTCAGAGAACTACGTGTGTTTCTTTTAAGCAGATAATAGGTCTATGTGGAATAAAATGAGCAATAATCCACCATGAAAATGTGATTGGCAGCATGTAATGCTTTCAAAATTAACTCAGTTCTCACAGGAAAGAAAAATGTGCTAGGTGCTCCTGCTTCTAACACAGATGGTTTTCTTTGGAGAGATAGCTATGTTTATTCTTCTCAGCTGAATAGGCCTATATTGAACAAAATGAGCCTGTCTCCACCTTGAAATCTGATATTTGAGGGAGTAGTCCTTGCAGAAACTACTTCAATTCTGAAAGGAAAACAATGTGCTAGATGCTGCGGCTTCTCACATACCTGTTTTTCTTTGGAGAGCTACATGTGTTTCTTCAACGCAGCCCAGTGGGCCGATTTGCATCGGGGAAAGCTATTGTTCTCATAAAACACCAAAGTTTCAGCAGTGCTCTTTCAAAAACTCAGCATATTTTCACAGGAAAACAATGTGCTAGTTGCTCCTGCATCTAACACGAATGGCTTCTTTTCTAGAGATGCATGCTTTTCTTCATCGTAGCTGAATAGGCCTATTTGGATCAAATGAGCCTTTCTCCACCTTGAAAATTCTGATTTGCAGGAAGTATTCCTTTCAAAAACGAACTCAATTTTAGTAGGGAAAGTATGTGCCTGATGCTCCTGCTCTCAGAGCACATGGTTTTCTTCGAGAAATGCGTGCGTTTCGTCCACTCAACTGAATTGGCCTATTTGGACCAAAATCATCCTTTCTCCACCTTGAAATCTATGTTTTGCAGGAAGTGTTCCTCTCAAAAACGACCTCAATTCACAATGGAAAATAATATGCTAGATGCTGCACGTTCTAGCATACATGCTTGTCTTTGGAGAGGTGCATGGGTTTCTTCACCTGAGCTGAATAGGCCTATTTGGATCAAAGAGAGCCTATATTCACTTTGAAACATCAAAGTTGCAGGCAGTACTTTGGCCAAAACTACCACCGTTCTCACAGGAAAACAATGGCTACTTGCTACTGCATCTAACAGAAACCCTTGTGTTCTCGAGACACATGTGCTTCTTCCACGTAGCTGAAGAGGCCTCTTGGGAAAAAAGTGAGCCTTTATTCACCATGAAACTTCTGTTTTGCAGGAAGTATTCCTTCAAACACTACTTCAATTTTCACTGGGAAACAATTGGGTAGATGCTCCAGCTTCTAGCTCACGTGGTTTTCTCTTGGAAGATACTTGTGTTTCATCAAGTCAGCCGAATTGGCCCATTTGGTGCAACCAACGCAGATATCCCGATTGAATCACCTAAGTCGGAGGAGGTATTTCCATTCCATCTAACTCAATTCTTATAGAGAAACAATACTGTAGATGCTGCTGCTTCTAACTTAGATGGCTTTCTTTGGAGATACATATGTTTCTTCTACTCAGCTGCATAGGCCTATATTGTACAAAGTGAAATTTTGTCCACGTTGATATCTATGATTTCAGGGAGTATTCCTTTCAAAAACTACCTCAAGTCTCACAGGAAAACATGTGATAGATGCCACAGCTCGTAACATAGATGGGTTTTTCTGAGAGACACTTGTGTTTCTTCACCTCAGCTGAATAGGTCAATTTTGAGCAAGCACCGCCTATCTGCAGCATGAAGCACGAAAATTCGTAGAAGTCTTTCTTTCAAAACTCACTAAATTCTCACAGGAAAACAATGTGGTTAATGTTGCAGTGTCTAGCAAACCTGGTTTTCTTTGGAGTGAATCGTGTGTTTCTTCACCTCAGCTGAGTAGGCCTATTTGGATTAAAGAGCGTGTATGTTCACCTTGAAACGCCGAAGGTGGAGGCTGTCGTCCTTCCAAAACTAGTACATTTCTCACAGGAAAACAATGGGCTACTTACTCCTGCATCTAACACGAACAGCTTTTTTTCCAGAGATTCATGTGTTGTGTCAACTTAGCTCTATAGGACCACTCGGAAGAAAATGAGCCTTCCTCTCCTTGAAAATTATGATCTGCGTAAACTATTCCTTTCAAAAATTAACTTAATTTTCACAGGGGAACCAAGTCCGTGATGCTCCTGCTGCTAGCACACATGGATTTCTTTGAGAGATACTTGAGTTTCGTCCATTCAGCTGAATAGGCCCCCTTGGAAAATAATCAGACTTTCTCTACATTCAAATCTATGACTTCAGGAATTATTTCTTATAAAACTCCCTCAAGTCCCTCAGGAAAACAAGGTGTCAGATGCTGTACCTTCTAGCATGCATCGTTTTCTTTGGAGAGGTTCATATGTTTCCTCAACTCAGCTCAATAGGCCTATTTGGATCCAAGAGAGCCTAGATTCACCTTGAAACACTGAAATTGTAGGCAGTACTCTTAACAAGTGGGACACAATTCTCAAAGGAAAAGAATGTGTTAGGTGCTCCTCTGTCTAAAAAGAATGGTTTTGTTTCCAGAGATACTTGTGTTTCTTCAACTCAGCAGAATAGGCCTATTTGGATCAAGAAGGAACTGTCCCCAGCTTGAAACATCCAAATTGGAGGACGTCTTTCTGTCAAAAACCATCTCAATTCTCACAGGAAAACAATGTGCTAGATGCTAGTGCGTCTAACAGGAATGGATTTTTTTCTGGAGATACACGTGTATCTTCTATTTAGCTGAATAGGCCTATTTGGAGCAACATGAGTCTTTCTCTACCTTGAAATTCTGATTTGCAACATGTACTCCTGTAAAACAAACTCAATGATCACAGGGAAGAAACGTGCTTGATGCTCCTGCTTTTAGCACACGTGGTTTTCACGAGAGATACATGTGATTCTTCCCCTCTGCTGAATAGGCCTACTTGAAACAAAGCCAGCCTTTTGCACTTTGAAAACAATGTCTGGCAGGAAGATTTCCTTTCAAAAACGAACTCAATACTCAGAGAAAAATAACGTCAGATGCTGCAGCTCCACACACAGAGGGTTTTCTTTGGAGTGATCCTTGTGTGTCTTCAACTCAGCTGAATAGGCCTAGAGGGAGGAAAGAGAGCCTACCTCCACCTTGAAACCCCTCAGTTGTGGGAAGTTTTCCTTTCAAAAAGTGACTTAACTCTTACGGGGAATCCATGTGCTAGATGCTGTAGATTCTAGCATATATGGTTTTCTTTCAGGAGTCACCTGTGTTTCCTCAACTCAACTGTTTAGACCTATTAACAGTCAGAAGCGCCTATCTCTAGCTTCAAACACCTAAACACCTAAACTAACTCATGTCACAGAAAGAAAATATTGTAGGCTCTCCTGCTTCCCAGGTGATTCTTCCATGACACAGGTGGGTTTCTTCAACTCAACTGAATAGGCCAATTTGGGAAAAAGGAGCCCTTTCACAACGCGATCACTGATTTGCAGGAAGCACTTCTTTCAAAACATAACTAAATATGCCAGGAAAACAATCTCTCAGGTGATCCTGCTTCTAATACAGATGGTTTTCTTTTGAGAGATCCATGTGTTTCTTCAATTTAGAAGAATGAGCCTATTTGGACAAAATGATCCTTTTTCCACCTTGAAAATTGTAATTTCTCTGAAGTATTCCCTTCAAACCCTAACTCAACTCTCACAGGCACACAACGTGCTAGATACGTGAGGCTCTAACATAGAGGCTTTTCTTTGGACAGATACATGTCTTTGCTCAAGTCAGCTGAATTGAACTTTTGAGAGTAAATAGCGCCTAGGTCCAGGATAAACCACGTATGTTTCAGGAAGTATTCCTATCAGATCTAACTCAATTCGCACAAAGAAACAATGTGCTACATGCTGCTGCTCCTAACCTAGATGGTTTTCTTCAGAGAACTACGTGTGTTTCTTTTAAGCAGATAATAGGTCTATGTGGAATAAAATGAGCAATAATCCACCATGAAAATGTGATTGGCAGCATGTAATGCTTTCAAAATTAACTCAGTTCTCACAGGAAAGAAAAATGTGCTAGGTGCTCCTGCTTCTAACACAGATGGTTTTCTTTGGAGAGATAGCTATGTTTATTCTTCTCAGCTGAATAGGCCTATATTGAACAAAATGAGCCTGTCTCCACCTTGAAATCTGATATTTGAGGGAGTAGTCCTTGCAGAAACTACTTCAATTCTGAAAGGAAAACAATGTGCTAGATGCTGCGGCTTCTCACATACCTGTTTTTCTTTGGAGAGCTACATGTGTTTCTTCAACGCAGCCCAGTGGGCCGATTTGCATCGGGGAAAGCTATTGTTCTCATAAAACACCAAAGTTTCAGCAGTGCTCTTTCAAAAACTCAGCGTATTTTCACAGGAAAACAATGTGCTAGTTGCTCCTGCATCTAACACGAATGGCTTCTTTTCTAGAGATGCATGCTTTTCTTCATCGTAGCTGAATAGGCCTATTTGGATCAAATGAGCCTTTCTCCACCTTGAAAATTCTGATTTGCAGGAAGTATTCCTTTCAAAAACGAACTCAATTTTAGTAGGGAAAGTATGTGCCTGATGCTCCTGCTCTCAGAGCACATGGTTTTCTTCGAGAAATGCGTGCGTTTCGTCCACTCAACTGAATTGGCCTATTTGGACCAAAATCATCCTTTCTCCACCTTGAAATCTATGTTTTGCAGGAAGTGTTCCTCTCAAAAACGACCTCAATTCACAATGGAAAATAATATGCTAGATGCTGCACGTTCTAGCATACATGCTTGTCTTTGGAGAGGTGCATGGGTTTCTTCACCTGAGCTGAATAGGCCTATTTGGATCAAAGAGAGCCTATATTCACTTTGAAACATCAAAGTTGCAGGCAGTACTTTGGCCAAAACTACCACCATTCTCACAGGAAAACAATGGCTACTTGCTACTGCATCTAACAGAAACCCTTGTGTTCTCGAGACACATGTGCTTCTTCCACGTAGCTGAAGAGGCCTCTTGGGAAAAAAGTGAGCCTTTATTCACCATGAAACTTCTGTTTTGCAGGAAGTATTCCTTCAAACACTACTTCAATTTTCACTGGGAAACAATTGGGTAGATGCTCCAGCTTCTAGCTCACGTGGTTTTCTCTTGGAAGATACTTGTGTTTCATCAAGTCAGCCGAATTGGCCCATTTGGTGCAACCAACGCAGATATCCCGATTGAATCACCTAAGTCGGAGGAGGTATTTCCATTCCATCTAACTCAATTCTTATAGAGAAACAATACTGTAGATGCTGCTGCTTCTAACTTAGATGGCTTTCTTTGGAGATACATATGTTTCTTCTACTCAGCTGCATAGGCCTATATTGGACAAAGTGAAATTTTGTCCACGTTGATATCTATGATTTCAGGGAGTATTCCTTTCAAAAACTACCTCAAGTCTCACAGGAAAACATGTGATAGATGCCACAGCTCGTAACATAGATGGGTTTTTCTGAGAGACACTTGTGTTTCTTCACCTCAGCTGAATAGGTCAATTTTGAGCAAGCACCGCCTATCTGCAGCATGAAGCACGAAAATTCGTAGAAGTCTTTCTTTCAAAACTCACTAAATTCTCACAGGAAAACAATGTGGTTAATGTTGCAGTGTCTAGCAAACCTGGTTTTCTTTGGAGTGAATCGTGTGTTTCTTCACCTCAGCTGAGTAGGCCTATTTGGATTAAAGAGCGTGTATGTTCACCTTGAAACGCCGAAGGTGGAGGCTGTCGTCCTTCCAAAACTAGTACATTTCTCACAGGAAAACCATGGGCTACTTACTCCTGCGTCTAACACGAACAGCTTTTATTCCAGAGATTCATGTGTTGTGTCAACTTAGCTCTATAGGACCACTCGGAAGAAAATGAGCCTTCCTCTCCTTGAAAATTATGATCTGCGTAAACTATTCCTTTCAAAAATTAACTTAATTTTCACAGGGGAACCAAGTCCGTGATGCTCCTGCTGCTAGCACACATGGATTTCTTTGAGAGATACTTGAGTTTCGTCCATTCAGCTGAATAGGCCCCCTTGGAAAATAATCAGACTTTCTCTACATTCAAATCTATGACTTCAGGAATTATTTCTTATAAAACTCCCTCAAGTCCCTCAGGAAAACAAGGTGTCAGATGCTGTACCTTCTAGCATGCATCGTTTTCTTTGGAGAGGTTCATATGTTTCCTCAACTCAGCTCAATAGGCCTATTTGGATCCAAGAGAGCCTAGATTCACCTTGAAACACTGAAGTTGTAGGCAGTACTCTTAACAAGTGGGACACAATTCTCAAAGGAAAAGAATGTGTTAGGTGCTCCTCTGTCTAAAAAGAATGGTTTTGTTTCCAGAGATACTTGTGTTTCTTCAACTCAGCAGAATAGGCCTATTTGGATCAAGAAGGAACTGTCCCCAGCTTGAAACATCCAAACTGGAGGACGTCTTTCTGTCAAAAACCATCTCAATTCTCACAGGAAAACAATGTGCTAGATGCTAGTGCGTCTAACAGGAATGGATTTTTTTCTGGAGATACACGTGTATCTTCTATTTAGCTGAATAGGCCTATTTGGAGCAACATGAGTCTTTCTCTACCTTGAAATTCTGATTTGCAACATGTACTCCTGTAAAACAAACTCAATGATCACAGGGAAGTAACGTGCTTGATGCTCCTGCTTTTAGCACACGTGGTTTTCACGAGAGATACATGTGATTCTTCCCCTCTGCTGAATAGGCCTACTTGCAACAAAGCCAGCCTTTTGCACTTTGAAAACAATGTCTGGCAGGAAGATTTCCTTTCAAAAACGAACTCAATACTCAGAGAAAAATAACGTCAGATGCTGCAGCTCCACACACAGAGGGTTTTCTTTGGAGTGATCCTTGTGTGTCTTCAACTCAGCTGAATAGGCCTAGAGGGAGGAAAGAGAGCCTACCTCCACCTTGAAACCCCTCAGTTGTGGGAAGTTTTCCTTTCAAAAAGTGACTTAACTCTTACGGGGAATCCATGTGCTAGATGCTGTAGATTCTAGCATATATGGTTTTCTTTCAGGAGTCACCTGTGTTTCCTCAACTCAACTGTTTAGACCTATTAACAGTCAGAAGCGCCTATCTCTAGCTTCAAACACCTAAACACCTAAACTAACTCATGTCACAGAAAGAAAATATTGTAGGCTCTCCTGCTTCCCAGGTGATTCTTCCATGACACAGGTGGGTTTCTTCAACTCAACTGAATAGGCCAATTTGGGAAAAAGGAGCCCTTTCACAACGCGATCACTGATTTGCAGGAAGCACTTCTTTCAAAACATAACTAAATATGCCAGGAAAACAATCTCTCAGGTGATCCTGCTTCTAATACAGATGGTTTTCTTTTGAGAGATCCATGTGTTTCTTCAATTTAGAAGAATGAGCCTATTTGGACAAAATGATCCTTTTTCCACCTTGAAAATTGTAATTTCTCTGAAGTATTCCCTTCAAACCCTAACTCAACTCTCACAGGCACACAACGTGCTAGATACGTGAGGCTCTAACATAGAGGCTTTTCTTTGGACAGATACATGTCTTTGCTCAAGTCAGCTGAATTGAACTTTTGAGAGTAAATAGCGCCTAGGTCCAGGATAAACCACGTATGTTTCAGGAAGTATTCCTATCAGATCTAACTCAATTCGCACAAAGAAACAATGTGCTACATGCTGCTGCTCCTAACCTAGATGGTTTTCTTCAGAGAACTACGTGTGTTTCTTTTAAGCAGATAATAGGTCTATGTGGAATAAAATGAGCAATAATCCACCATGAAAATGTGATTGGCAGCATGTAATGCTTTCAAAATTAACTCAGTTCTCACAGGAAAGAAAAATGTGCTAGGTGCTCCTGCTTCTAACACAGATGGTTTTCTTTGGAGAGATAGCTATGTTTATTCTTCTCAGCTGAATAGGCCTATATTGAACAAAATGAGCCTGTCTCCACCTTGAAATCTGATATTTGAGGGAGTAGTTAGTCCTTGCAGAAACTACTTCAATTCTGAAAGGAAAACAATGTGCTAGATGCTGCGGCTTCTCACATACCTGTTTTTCTTTGGAGAGCTACATGTGTTTCTTCAACGCAGCCCAGTGGGCCGATTTGCATCGGGGAAAGCTATTGTTCTCATAAAACACCAAAGTTTCAGCAGTGCTCTTTCAAAAACTCAGCATATTTTCACAGGAAAACAATGTGCTAGTTGCTCCTGCATCTAACACGAATGGCTTCTTTTCTAGAGATGCATGCTTTTCTTCATCGTAGCTGAATAGGCCTATTTGGATCAAATGAGCCTTTCTCCACCTTGAAAATTCTGATTTGCAGGAAGTATTCCTTTCAAAAACGAACTCAATTTTAGTAGGGAAAGTATGTGCCTGATGCTCCTGCTCTCAGAGCACATGGTTTTCTTCGAGAAATGCGTGCGTTTCGTCCACTCAACTGAATTGGCCTATTTGGACCAAAATCATCCTTTCTCCACCTTGAAATCTATGTTTTGCAGGAAGTGTTCCTCTCAAAAACGACCTCAATTCACAATGGAAAAAAATATGCTAGATGCTGCACGTTCTAGCATACATGCTTGTCTTTGGAGAGGTGCATGGGTTTCTTCACCTGAGCTGAATAGGCCTATTTGGATCAAAGAGAGCCTATATTCACTTTGAAACATCAAAGTTGCAGGCAGTACTTTGGCCAAAACTACCACCGTTCTCACAGGAAAACAATGGCTACTTGCTACTGCATCTAACAGAAACCCTTGTGTTCTCGAGACACATGTGCTTCTTCCACGTAGCTGAAGAGGCCTCTTGGGAAAAAAGTGAGCCTTTATTCACCATGAAACTTCTGTTTTGCAGGAAGTATTCCTTCAAACACTACTTCAATTTTCACTGGGAAACAATTGGGTAGATGCTCCAGCTTCTAGCTCACGTGGTTTTCTCTTGGAAGATACTTGTGTTTCATCAAGTCAGCCGAATTGGCCCATTTGGTGCAACCAACGCAGATATCCCGATTGAATCACCTAAGTCGGAGGAGGTATTTCCATTCCATCTAACTCAATTCTTATAGAGAAACAATACTGTAGATGCTGCTGCTTCTAACTTAGATGGCTTTCTTTGGAGATACATATGTTTCTTCTACTCAGCTGCATAGGCCTATATTGTACAAAGTGAAATTTTGTCCACGTTGATATCTATGATTTCAGGGAGTATTCCTTTCAAAAACTACCTCAAGTCTCACAGGAAAACATGTGATAGATGCCACAGCTCGTAACATAGATGGGTTTTTCTGAGAGACACTTGTGTTTCTTCACCTCAGCTGAATAGGTCAATTTTGAGCAAGCACCGCCTATCTGCAGCATGAAGCACGAAAATTCGTAGAAGTCTTTCTTTCAAAACTCACTAAATTCTCACAGGAAAACAATGTGGTTAATGTTGCAGTGTCTAGCAAACCTGGTTTTCTTTGGAGTGAATCGTGTGTTTCTTCACCTCAGCTGAGTAGGCCTATTTGGATTAAAGAGCGTGTATGTTCACCTTGAAACGCCGAAGGTGGAGGCTGTCGTCCTTCCAAAACTAGTACATTTCTCACAGGAAAACAATGGGCTACTTACTCCTGCGTCTAACACGAACAGCTTTTTTTCCAGAGATTCATGTGTTGTGTCAACTTAGCTCTATAGGACCACTCGGAAGAAAATGAGCCTTCCTCTCCTTGAAAATTATGATCTGCGTAAACTATTCCTTTCAAAAATTAACTTAATTTTCACAGGGGAACCAAGTCCGTGATGCTCCTGCTGCTAGCACACATGGATTTCTTTGAGAGATACTTGAGTTTCGTCCATTCAGCTGAATAGGCCCCCTTGGAAAATAATCAGACTTTCTCTACATTCAAATCTATGACTTCAGGAATTATTTCTTATAAAACTCCCTCAAGTCCCTCAGGAAAACAAGGTGTCAGATGCTGTACCTTCTAGCATGCATCGTTTTCTTTGGAGAGGTTCATATGTTTCCTCAACTCAGCTCAATAGGCCTATTTGGATCCAAGAGAGCCTAGATTCACCTTGAAACACTGAAATTGTAGGCAGTACTCTTAACAAGTGGGACACAATTCTCAAAGGAAAAGAATGTGTTAGGTGCTCCTCTGTCTAAAAAGAATGGTTTTGTTTCCAGAGATACTTGTGTTTCTTCAACTCAGCAGAATAGGCCTATTTGGATCAAGAAGGAACTGTCCCCAGCTTGAAACATCCAAACTGGAGGACGTCTTTCTGTCAAAAACCATCTCAATTCTCACAGGAAAACAATGTGCTAGATGCTAGTGCGTCTAACAGGAATGGATTTTTTTCTGGAGATACACGTGTATCTTCTATTTAGCTGAATAGGCCTATTTGGAGCAACATGAGTCTTTCTCTACCTTGAAATTCTGATTTGCAACATGTACTCCTGTAAAACAAACTCAATGATCACAGGGAAGTAACGTGCTTGATGCTCCTGCTTTTAGCACACGTGGTTTTCACGAGAGATACATGTGATTCTTCCCCTCTGCTGAATAGGCCTACTTGCAACAAAGCCAGCCTTTTGCACTTTGAAAACAATGTCTGGCAGGAAGATTTCCTTTCAAAAACGAACTCAATACTCAGAGAAAAATAACGTCAGATGCTGCAGCTCCACACACAGAGGGTTTTCTTTGGAGTGATCCTTGTGTGTCTTCAACTCAGCTGAATAGGCCTAGAGGGAGGAAAGAGAGCCTACCTCCACCTTGAAACCCCTCAGTTGTGGGAAGTTTTCCTTTCAAAAAGTGACTTAACTCTTACGGGGAATCCATGTGCTAGATGCTGTAGATTCTAGCATATATGGTTTTCTTTCAGGAGTCACCTGTGTTTCCTCAACTCAACTGTTTAGACCTATTAACAGTCAGAAGCGCCTATCTCTAGCTTCAAACACCTAAACACCTAAACTAACTCATGTCACAGAAAGAAAATATTGTAGGCTCTCCTGCTTCCCAGGTGATTCTTCCATGACACAGGTGGGTTTCTTCAACTCAACTGAATAGGCCAATTTGGGAAAAAGGAGCCCTTTCACAACGCGATCACTGATTTGCAGGAAGCACTTCTTTCAAAACATAACTAAATATGCCAGGAAAACAATCTCTCAGGTGATCCTGCTTCTAATACAGATGGTTTTCTTTTGAGAGATCCATGTGTTTCTTCAATTTAGAAGAATGAGCCTATTTGGACAAAATGATCCTTTTTCCACCTTGAAAATTGTAATTTCTCTGAAGTATTCCCTTCAAACCCTAACTCAACTCTCACAGGCACACAACGTGCTAGATACGTGAGGCTCTAACATAGAGGCTTTTCTTTGGACAGATACATGTCTTTGCTCAAGTCAGCTGAATTGAACTTTTGAGAGTAAATAGCGCCTAGGTCCAGGATAAACCACGTATGTTTCAGGAAGTATTCCTATCAGATCTAACTCAATTCGCACAAAGAAACAATGTGCTACATGCTGCTGCTCCTAACCTAGATGGTTTTCTTCAGAGAACTACGTGTGTTTCTTTTAAGCAGATAATAGGTCTATGTGGAATAAAATGAGCAATAATCCACCATGAAAATGTGATTGGCAGCATGTAATGCTTTCAAAATTAACTCAGTTCTCACAGGAAAGAAAAATGTGCTAGGTGCTCCTGCTTCTAACACAGATGGTTTTCTTTGGAGAGATAGCTATGTTTATTCTTCTCAGCTGAATAGGCCTATATTGAACAAAATGAGCCTGTCTCCACCTTGAAATCTGATATTTGAGGGAGTAGTTAGTCCTTGCAGAAACTACTTCAATTCTGAAAGGAAAACAATGTGCTAGATGCTGCGGCTTCTCACATACCTGTTTTTCTTTGGAGAGCTACATGTGTTTCTTCAACGCAGCCCAGTGGGCCGATTTGCATCGGGGAAAGCTATTGTTCTCATAAAACACCAAAGTTTCAGCAGTGCTCTTTCAAAAACTCAGCATATTTTCACAGGGAAACAATGTGCTAGTTGCTCCTGCATCTAACACGAATGGCTTCTTTTCTAGAGATGCATGCTTTTCTTCATCGTAGCTGAATAGGCCTATTTGGATCAAATGAGCCTTTCTCCACCTTGAAAATTCTGATTTGCAGGAAGTATTCCTTTCAAAAACGAACTCAATTTTAGTAGGGAAAGTATGTGCCTGATGCTCCTGCTCTCAGAGCACATGGTTTTCTTCGAGAAATGCGTGCGTTTCGTCCACTCAACTGAATTGGCCTATTTGGACCAAAATCATCCTTTCTCCACCTTGAAATCTATGTTTTGCAGGAAGTGTTCCTCTCAAAAACGACCTCAATTCACAATGGAAAATAATATGCTAGATGCTGCACGTTCTAGCATACATGCTTGTCTTTGGAGAGGTGCATGGGTTTCTTCACCTGAGCTGAATAGGCCTATTTGGATCAAAGAGAGCCTATATTCACTTTGAAACATCAAAGTTGCAGGCAGTACTTTGGCCAAAACTACCACCGTTCTCACAGGAAAACAATGGCTACTTGCTACTGCATCTAACAGAAACCCTTGTGTTCTCGAGACACATGTGCTTCTTCCACGTAGCTGAAGAGGCCTCTTGGGAAAAAAGTGAGCCTTTATTCACCATGAAACTTCTGTTTTGCAGGAAGTATTCCTTCAAACACTACTTCAATTTTCACTGGGAAACAATTGGGTAGATGCTCCAGCTTCTAGCTCACGTGGTTTTCTCTTGGAAGATACTTGTGTTTCATCAAGTCAGCCGAATTGGCCCATTTGGTGCAACCAACGCAGATATCCCGATTGAATCACCTAAGTCGGAGGAGGTATTTCCATTCCATCTAACTCAATTCTTATAGAGAAACAATACTGTAGATGCTGCTGCTTCTAACTTAGATGGCTTTCTTTGGAGATACATATGTTTCTTCTACTCAGCTGCATAGGCCTATATTGTACAAAGTGAAATTTTGTCCACGTTGATATCTATGATTTCAGGGAGTATTCCTTTCAAAAACTACCTCAAGTCTCACAGGAAAACATGTGATAGATGCCACAGCTCGTAACATAGATGGGTTTTTCTGAGAGACACTTGTGTTTCTTCACCTCAGCTGAATAGGTCAATTTTGAGCAAGCACCGCCTATCTGCAGCATGAAGCACGAAAATTCGTAGAAGTCTTTCTTTCAAAACTCACTAAATTCTCACAGGAAAACAATGTGGTTAATGTTGCAGTGTCTAGCAAACCTGGTTTTCTTTGGAGTGAATCGTGTGTTTCTTCACCTCAGCTGAGTAGGCCTATTTGGATTAAAGAGCGTGTATGTTCACCTTGAAACGCCGAAGGTGGAGGCTGTCGTCCTTCCAAAACTAGTACATTTCTCACAGGAAAACAATGGGCTACTTACTCCTGCATCTAACACGAACAGCTTTTTTTCCAGAGATTCATGTGTTGTGTCAACTTAGCTCTATAGGACCACTCGGAAGAAAATGAGCCTTCCTCTCCTTGAAAATTATGATCTGCGTAAACTATTCCTTTCAAAAATTAACTTAATTTTCACAGGGGAACCAAGTCCGTGATGCTCCTGCTGCTAGCACACATGGATTTCTTTGAGAGATACTTGAGTTTCGTCCATTCAGCTGAATAGGCCCCCTTGGAAAATAATCAGACTTTCTCTACATTCAAATCTATGACTTCAGGAATTATTTCTTATAAAACTCCCTCAAGTCCCTCAGGAAAACAAGGTGTCAGATGCTGTACCTTCTAGCATGCATCGTTTTCTTTGGAGAGGTTCATATGTTTCCTCAACTCAGCTCAATAGGCCTATTTGGATCCAAGAGAGCCTAGATTCACCTTGAAACACTGAAATTGTAGGCAGTACTCTTAACAAGTGGGACACAATTCTCAAAGGAAAAGAATGTGTTAGGTGCTCCTCTGTCTAAAAAGAATGGTTTTGTTTCCAGAGATACTTGTGTTTCTTCAACTCAGCAGAATAGGCCTATTTGGATCAAGAAGGAACTGTCCCCAGCTTGAAACATCCAAATTGGAGGACGTCTTTCTGTCAAAAACCATCTCAATTCTCACAGGAAAACAATGTGCTAGATGCTAGTGCGTCTAACAGGAATGGATTTTTTTCTGGAGATACACGTGTATCTTCTATTTAGCTGAATAGGCCTATTTGGAGCAACATGAGTCTTTCTCTACCTTGAAATTCTGATTTGCAACATGTACTCCTGTAAAACAAACTCAATGATCACAGGGAAGTAACGTGCTTGATGCTCCTGCTTTTAGCACACGTGGTTTTCACGAGAGATACATGTGATTCTTCCCCTCTGCTGAATAGGCCTACTTGAAACAAAGCCAGCCTTTTGCACTTTGAAAACAATGTCTGGCAGGAAGATTTCCTTTCAAAAACGAACTCAATACTCAGAGAAAAATAACGTCAGATGCTGCAGCTCCACACACAGAGGGTTTTCTTTGGAGTGATCCTTGTGTGTCTTCAACTCAGCTGAATAGGCCTAGAGGGAGGAAAGAGAGCCTACCTCCACCTTGAAACCCCTCAGTTGTGGGAAGTTTTCCTTTCAAAAAGTGACTTAACTCTTACGGGGAATCCATGTGCTAGATGCTGTAGATTCTAGCATATATGGTTTTCTTTCAGGAGTCACCTGTGTTTCCTCAACTCAACTGTTTAGACCTATTAACAGTCAGAAGCGCCTATCTCTAGCTTCAAACACCTAAACACCTAAACTAACTCATGTCACAGAAAGAAAATATTGTAGGCTCTCCTGCTTCCCAGGTGATTCTTCCATGACACAGGTGGGTTTCTTCAACTCAACTGAATAGGCCAATTTGGGAAAAAGGAGCCCTTTCACAACGCGATCACTGATTTGCAGGAAGCACTTCTTTCAAAACATAACTAAATATGCCAGGAAAACAATCTCTCAGGTGATCCTGCTTCTAATACAGATGGTTTTCTTTTGAGAGATCCATGTGTTTCTTCAATTTAGAAGAATGAGCCTATTTGGACAAAATGATCCTTTTTCCACCTTGAAAATTGTAATTTCTCTGAAGTATTCCCTTCAAACCCTAACTCAACTCTCACAGGCACACAACGTGCTAGATACGTGAGGCTCTAACATAGAGGCTTTTCTTTGGACAGATACATGTCTTTGCTCAAGTCAGCTGAATTGAACTTTTGAGAGTAAATAGCGCCTAGGTCCAGGATAAACCACGTATGTTTCAGGAAGTATTCCTATCAGATCTAACTCAATTCGCACAAAGAAACAATGTGCTACATGCTGCTGCTCCTAACCTAGATGGTTTTCTTCAGAGAACTACGTGTGTTTCTTTTAAGCAGATAATAGGTCTATGTGGAATAAAATGAGCAATAATCCACCATGAAAATGTGATTGGCAGCATGTAATGCTTTCAAAATTAACTCAGTTCTCACAGGAAAGAAAAATGTGCTAGGTGCTCCTGCTTCTAACACAGATGGTTTTCTTTGGAGAGATAGCTATGTTTATTCTTCTCAGCTGAATAGGCCTATATTGAACAAAATGAGCCTGTCTCCACCTTGAAATCTGATATTTGAGGGAGTAGTCCTTGCAGAAACTACTTCAATTCTGAAAGGAAAACAATGTGCTAGATGCTGCGGCTTCTCACATACCTGTTTTTCTTTGGAGAGCTACATGTGTTTCTTCAACGCAGCCCAGTGGGCCGATTTGCATCGGGGAAAGCTATTGTTCTCATAAAACACCAAAGTTTCAGCAGTGCTCTTTCAAAAACTCAGCGTATTTTCACAGGAAAACAATGTGCTAGTTGCTCCTGCATCTAACACGAATGGCTTCTTTTCTAGAGATGCATGCTTTTCTTCATCGTAGCTGAATAGGCCTATTTGGATCAAATGAGCCTTTCTCCACCTTGAAAATTCTGATTTGCAGGAAGTATTCCTTTCAAAAACGAACTCAATTTTAGTAGGGAAAGTATGTGCCTGATGCTCCTGCTCTCAGAGCACATGGTTTTCTTCGAGAAATGCGTGCGTTTCGTCCACTCAACTGAATTGGCCTATTTGGACCAAAATCATCCTTTCTCCACCTTGAAATCTATGTTTTGCAGGAAGTGTTCCTCTCAAAAACGACCTCAATTCACAATGGAAAATAATATGCTAGATGCTGCACGTTCTAGCATACATGCTTGTCTTTGGAGAGGTGCATGGGTTTCTTCACCTGAGCTGAATAGGCCTATTTGGATCAAAGAGAGCCTATATTCACTTTGAAACATCAAAGTTGCAGGCAGTACTTTGGCCAAAACTACCACCATTCTCACAGGAAAACAATGGCTACTTGCTACTGCATCTAACAGAAACCCTTGTGTTCTCGAGACACATGTGCTTCTTCCACGTAGCTGAAGAGGCCTCTTGGGAAAAAAGTGAGCCTTTATTCACCATGAAACTTCTGTTTTGCAGGAAGTATTCCTTCAAACACTACTTCAATTTTCACTGGGAAACAATTGGGTAGATGCTCCAGCTTCTAGCTCACGTGGTTTTCTCTTGGAAGATACTTGTGTTTCATCAAGTCAGCCGAATTGGCCCATTTGGTGCAACCAACGCAGATATCCCGATTGAATCACCTAAGTCGGAGGAGGTATTTCCATTCCATCTAACTCAATTCTTATAGAGAAACAATACTGTAGATGCTGCTGCTTCTAACTTAGATGGCTTTCTTTGGAGATACATATGTTTCTTCTACTCAGCTGCATAGGCCTATATTGGACAAAGTGAAATTTTGTCCACGTTGATATCTATGATTTCAGGGAGTATTCCTTTCAAAAACTACCTCAAGTCTCACAGGAAAACATGTGATAGATGCCACAGCTCGTAACATAGGTGGGTTTTTCTGAGAGACACTTGTGTTTCTTCACCTCAGCTGAATAGGTCAATTTTGAGCAAGCACCGCCTATCTGCAGCATGAAGCACAAAAATTCGTAGAAGTCTTTCTTTCAAAACTCACTAAATTCTCACAGGAAAACAATGTGGTTAATGTTGCAGTGTCTAGCAAACCTGGTTTTCTTTGGAGTGAATCGTGTGTTTCTTCACCTCAGCTGAGTAGGCCTATTTGGATTAAAGAGCGTGTATGTTCACCTTGAAACGCCGAAGGTGGAGGCTGTCGTCCTTCCAAAACTAGTACATTTCTCACAGGAAAACCATGGGCTACTTACTCCTGCGTCTAACACGAACAGCTTTTATTCCAGAGATTCATGTGTTGTGTCAACTTAGCTCTATAGGACCACTCGGAAGAAAATGAGCCTTCCTCTCCTTGAAAATTATGATCTGCGTAAACTATTCCTTTCAAAAATTAACTTAATTTTCACAGGGGAACCAAGTCCGTGATGCTCCTGCTGCTAGCACACATGGATTTCTTTGAGAGATACTTGAGTTTCGTCCATTCAGCTGAATAGGCCCCCTTGGAAAATAATCAGACTTTCTCTACATTCTAATCTATGACTTCAGGAATTATTTCTTATAAAACTCCCTCAAGTCCCTCAGGAAAACAAGGTGTCAGATGCTGTACCTTCTAGCATGCATCGTTTTCTTTGGAGAGGTTCATATGTTTCCTCAACTCAGCTCAATAGGCCTATTTGGATCCAAGAGAGCCTAGATTCACCTTGAAACACTGAAGTTGTAGGCAGTACTCTTAACAAGTGGGACACAATTCTCAAAGGAAAAGAATGTGTTAGGTGCTCCTCTGTCTAAAAAGAATGGTTTTGTTTCCAGAGATACTTGTGTTTCTTCAACTCAGCAGAATAGGCCTATTTGGATCAAGAAGGAACTGTCCCCAGCTTGAAACATCCAAATTGGAGGACGTCTGTCTGTCAAAAACCATCTCAATTCTCACAGGAAAACAATGTGCTAGATGCTAGTGCGTCTAACAGGAATGGATTTTTTTCTGGAGATACACGTGTATCTTCTATTTAGCTGAATAGGCCTATTTGGAGCAACATGAGTCTTTCTCTACCTTGAAATTCTGATTTGCAACATGTACTCCTGTAAAACAAACTCAATGATCACAGGGAAGTAACGTGCTTGATGCTCCTGCTTTTAGCACACGTGGTTTTCACGAGAGATACATGTGATTCTTCCCCTCTGCTGAATAGGCCTACTTGCAACAAAGCCAGCCTTTTGCACTTTGAAAACAATGTCTGGCAGGAAGATTTCCTTTCAAAAACGAACTCAATACTCAGAGAAAAATAACGTCAGATGCTGCAGCTCCACACACAGAGGGTTTTCTTTGGAGTGATCCTTGTGTGTCTTCAACTCAGCTGAATAGGCCTAGAGGGAGGAAAGAGAGCCTACCTCCACCTTGAAACCCCTCAGTTGTGGGAAGTTTTCCTTTCAAAAAGTGACTTAACTCTTACGGGGAATCCATGTGCTAGATGCTGTAGATTCTAGCATATATGGTTTTCTTTCAGGAGTCACCTGTGTTTCCTCAACTCAACTGTTTAGACCTATTAACAGTCAGAAGCGCCTATCTCTAGCTTCAAACACCTAAACACCTAAACTAACTCATGTCACAGAAAGAAAATATTGTAGGCTCTCCTGCTTCCCAGGTGATTCTTCCATGACACAGGTGGGTTTCTTCAACTCAACTGAATAGGCCAATTTGGGAAAAAGGAGCCCTTTCACAACGCGATCACTGATTTGCAGGAAGCACTTCTTTCAAAACATAACTAAATATGCCAGGAAAACAATCTCTCAGGTGATCCTGCTTCTAATACAGATGGTTTTCTTTTGAGAGATCCATGTGTTTCTTCAATTTAGAAGAATGAGCCTATTTGGACAAAATGATCCTTTTTCCACCTTGAAAATTGTAATTTCTCTGAAGTATTCCCTTCAAACCCTAACTCAACTCTCACAGGCACACAACGTGCTAGATACGTGAGGCTCTAACATAGAGGCTTTTCTTTGGACAGATACATGTCTTTGCTCAAGTCAGCTGAATTGAACTTTTGAGAGTAAATAGCGCCTAGGTCCAGGATAAACCACGTATGTTTCAGGAAGTATTCCTATCAGATCTAACTCAATTCGCACAAAGAAACAATGTGCTACATGCTGCTGCTCCTAACCTAGATGGTTTTCTTCAGAGAACTACGTGTGTTTCTTTTAAGCAGATAATAGGTCTATGTGGAATAAAATGAGCAATAATCCACCATGAAAATGTGATTGGCAGCATGTAATGCTTTCAAAATTAACTCAGTTCTCACAGGAAAGAAAAATGTGCTAGGTGCTCCTGCTTCTAACACAGATGGTTTTCTTTGGAGAGATAGCTATGTTTATTCTTCTCAGCTGAATAGGCCTATATTGAACAAAATGAGCCTGTCTCCACCTTGAAATCTGATATTTGAGGGAGTAGTTAGTCCTTGCAGAAACTACTTCAATTCTGAAAGGAAAACAATGTGCTAGATGCTGCGGCTTCTCACATACCTGTTTTTCTTTGGAGAGCTACATGTGTTTCTTCAACGCAGCCCAGTGGGCCGATTTGCATCGGGGAAAGCTATTGTTCTCATAAAACACCAAAGTTTCAGCAGTGCTCTTTCAAAAACTCAGCATATTTTCACAGGGAAACAATGTGCTAGTTGCTCCTGCATCTAACACGAATGGCTTCTTTTCTAGAGATGCATGCTTTTCTTCATCGTAGCTGAATAGGCCTATTTGGATCAAATGAGCCTTTCTCCACCTTGAAAATTCTGATTTGCAGGAAGTATTCCTTTCAAAAACGAACTCAATTTTAGTAGGGAAAGTATGTGCCTGATGCTCCTGCTCTCAGAGCACATGGTTTTCTTCGAGAAATGCGTGCGTTTCGTCCACTCAACTGAATTGGCCTATTTGGACCAAAATCATCCTTTCTCCACCTTGAAATCTATGTTTTGCAGGAAGTGTTCCTCTCAAAAACGACCTCAATTCACAATGGAAAATAATATGCTAGATGCTGCACGTTCTAGCATACATGCTTGTCTTTGGAGAGGTGCATGGGTTTCTTCACCTGAGCTGAATAGGCCTATTTGGATCAAAGAGAGCCTATATTCACTTTGAAACATCAAAGTTGCAGGCAGTACTTTGGCCAAAACTACCACCGTTCTCACAGGAAAACAATGGCTACTTGCTACTGCATCTAACAGAAACCCTTGTGTTCTCGAGACACATGTGCTTCTTCCACGTAGCTGAAGAGGCCTCTTGGGAAAAAAGTGAGCCTTTATTCACCATGAAACTTCTGTTTTGCAGGAAGTATTCCTTCAAACACTACTTCAATTTTCACTGGGAAACAATTGGGTAGATGCTCCAGCTTCTAGCTCACGTGGTTTTCTCTTGGAAGATACTTGTGTTTCATCAAGTCAGCCGAATTGGCCCATTTGGTGCAACCAACGCAGATATCCCGATTGAATCACCTAAGTCGGAGGAGGTATTTCCATTCCATCTAACTCAATTCTTATAGAGAAACAATACTGTAGATGCTGCTGCTTCTAACTTAGATGGCTTTCTTTGGAGATACATATGTTTCTTCTACTCAGCTGCATAGGCCTATATTGTACAAAGTGAAATTTTGTCCACGTTGATATCTATGATTTCAGGGAGTATTCCTTTCAAAAACTACCTCAAGTCTCACAGGAAAACATGTGATAGATGCCACAGCTCGTAACATAGATGGGTTTTTCTGAGAGACACTTGTGTTTCTTCACCTCAGCTGAATAGGTCAATTTTGAGCAAGCACCGCCTATCTGCAGCATGAAGCACGAAAATTCGTAGAAGTCTTTCTTTCAAAACTCACTAAATTCTCACAGGAAAACAATGTGGTTAATGTTGCAGTGTCTAGCAAACCTGGTTTTCTTTGGAGTGAATCGTGTGTTTCTTCACCTCAGCTGAGTAGGCCTATT